>NW_028270164.1:38214725-39459725 GCF_037043375.1 Chiloscyllium plagiosum
TCAGTAGCATTTAATAACTGACACATTCTGCTTTACCAAAGAATACTTATCGATTTTGCAAATGTGATTACTAACTATCTTGCCTTTAGCTTGTTGGTGTTACCTTAATTAAAGAGTAGGAAAAATCATGTTTGAAAATTTGGTTGGTACTGAATGCTGTTTATGTGTAGACAATAATGTGCCAACCCATGTCATGGTTGTTAAACAGTTTAGTGAAAAACAGAATTTGGTACATGACATTAAAACACTCCAAGTAACTGCTGGTTACTTTTAAATGTACTTGCTGCATATTAATTTAAATCAAACCTTTAATGCAGTTCAAAAATGTATAGTGACATATCAAAATCAAATTCAAAATCCTCTTCTACCAACGTAAAGCAATAAAGTAGAAACATATCTCTGGTGTTGGCACGATGCAGGCAGTATTGCAGACTGGCTATTGTATACTCCACTCCTTGAGCTTCATTCACTTTGATAGAATTGATACTAACCAATTGGTGTTAGCAGGAAGTGGATTCAGACAGTTGCATGCTGTTATCCAAGAAAGATCATACCAGCTAGACCCAAAATATTCATGGGGCTGTACCTCTTCTCACAATTGAAAAGGTTGATTAACATAGTGCATTGTCTGGGTTACTCAGTAAGGTCATTGCTTTTCTGTACTTTGTTCAAATCTTTAGCAAATTATTTTCATGTTCTTTTATAAATGACTGTTATGTACACGTGTTTTGACTTCTTGAGATATGACGGACCCAGATTTACATCAAAGTAGCTTAAAAATGCATATTTATAATCTTTAGTATAAGACATCCCTGATTTTTGCAGCAATGAAGGCATTTTTAGAAATTAAATTCTTTTCTAAAAGGTTTACTTAGGCTGCAATTCAAATACCCCAAAATTTACTTCAGTGTCTACCTTTTAGTTGGTCATTGTATGTAGTCTTAGCTGCTTTGGGTCACAACAAGGTTTTGTGATTTGTTTGGAATACTGTCTCTCCTTTAAGTGTGCAGCACAACTGTGATTGATGGGAATCCTTTCCCAGCGAAACCATGGCAGTAAAATTTGTTAAGTCTATACTTTAGAGTTTCAAGAACTTGTTTACAAGTCAAGCTGGCCTTAAGAATAACATTTTTTACTGTGAATTCATTGATACTTTAACTTGGATCGCTGATGATCCAAATAGTCCAGCAATCACTGCAGCATTAGATCTGGGTAATAGACTGCAAGTCGACCCTGGGATGAGGAGGATATGGCCAGCAAAATCAGGTGAGTCCTATGATTTGGGTGGGAAGAGATTGGGGACCCTGAGAATGAAAAGCAAGGTGAGTTAATAATTGGGTTTTGAAGAGTAGGTGAGGAGAAACAGAGAGAGGGGGCAACATCTCGCAGAGGGGGTGTTTCAGATGCATCCAAGGCATCCCAAAAAAGAAGCACACCTTTTTTTTCCCACCTTTACAACAAAATTAACCAAAATATTTTTGAATCTCTTGCCTCCTGCCCACACCAATCATTGAGGCATGGAGTATATTATTAATCACTCAATAGCTGTCGCAGAGCAGCATATTATTCCAGTCAACTGACTTGTTAACATGCTCAATTTTCCATTTTGTATTTAGACTTTCTTTGAAAATGGTGGTGGGGGTGGGATGGAATATACTGCAAGGTGCCAGGGCTGGTGGGGGTTGGGGTGGGCCTGGTGGTGGTTAGCGGAATATGCTGCATAATCAGCCTGGATTTGAGCACATCTATGATCAAAGACTTAAAAGATTGTGTGTGTGGCTGTCAGTGAGGTGAAGGATAGGTACTATGCTTTGGCTGATGACCGTGAAATCCAGGCTACCAAAAAAGAATATTCCTCACAAACGTTAGGTGCTTACACCAGTAAAGGCACTCTCAAATCTCAGGATTAGCTGTAACTAACATGTCTGTAATCAGGCAAGTCTATTGCAGGAGATTCTTATTAATTCAAAAGCAAGCTTTTAATAAGCTAAGACCCTCATGAAGTTCCATGGTTAATTTACCAATAGCTTAAAATAAAACTACCCAGTGGTATTTTGTATCAAACATACCAAAGCAAAAAACATTCTCTTAACTCGATTAATCCTCAAAGTTTGGGAGAAGATTTGTAGCTCGGGTGCTCGTTGTTGTGGTTCTGTTTGCCAAGCTGGGAATTCTCATAAAACATCTCGATTAACTCCTCTGGTGAATTTAGCATAAATGTTTTCCTCAAGTTTATTTTGCAACTGGACTAAATCTTGTCAAACAAAAGTCATATGGAATTTTAAGTTTTTAGCTTGATTTGGACGTCAGACTGTAGGAAGAGTTAAAGTGGAGTTCACCAGGGATTGATATTGAGATATTTGCCCTTTCAGATATATATGAATTAGACTTTGGTGTACAGGCACAATTTAAAGATTTGCAGACAACAGGAAACTTGAAAGTTCAGTGAGTTTTGAGGAGAGAAATGTTAAACTTCAAAAAGAAATTGATAGGTTGATGAAGTGGACAGACAAGTGGCAGATAAAATTTAATTCAGGGAGGTGTACTGATTACTTTTATAGGGATAACACAGCCAGTGGATGTCAACCAAAGGGTACGATTAATATGAAAATATGGATTATGAGCAGAAGTAGAAGAAAGAAGTAGAAGTAATTATCTGCCTTCTTATAATTTCTGTCAACAATATGAATAACTTCATATTTTCCCATAATAATCTCCAGCTGCCAGATTTTTGCCTACTCAGTAACATATCTGATCTGTCTGTGCTCTCTTGATGTATTCTTCACACACCTTCCTATCTATCTTTGTGTCATCAGCAAATTGAGGTGCTGTGCCTTCTCTTACACCTTTAAGGCATTGACATAAATTATTAAAAAAAAAGCCCCAGTATAGACCCCTGCAGGAGTCCACTCGTCGTATCATGCCAACAATGGAAAGGACTCATTTATGCATATGATGTTTCCTGCCAGCAGCCAAACCATAAGTTTCTACTTTACGTAATCACGTTTTATGTGGTACCTTGTCAAATACGGTCTGGAAATCAGACAATGATGAATCAACAGATCTATTGTTATCTATAGCATATGTTACTCCATCAAAAAAAACTCCAATAACTTGGTTAAACATGATTACCTTTTCACAAAACCATGCTGACACTCCCCAATTACTTTGGGTTTTTCCTAAGTGCCTAACCATAAACTCCTAATGATCTAATAACTATTCCACAACAGAATCTAACAAGTTTAGAAAAATTAACACAAACACGTTTGCTACCTCATCATCCATTTCTTTAAACATAACCCTATTGTTGAAGTCCAACAGGATCCAAAGAGTTAACAATACAAAACTCCATCAGATTGCTGAGTACCGCCTCCTGAATGTTTATAACTTCACTGAACTCTTCCCTTAGAACATAGAAGAATACAGCGCAGTACAGGCCCTTCGGCCCTCGATGTTGCGCCGATCCAAGCCCACTTAACCTACACTAGCCCACTATCCTCCATATGCCTATCCAATGCCCACTTAAATGCCCATAATGAGGGAGAGTCCACCACTGCTACTGGCAGGGCATTCCATGAACTCACGACTCGCTGAGTAAAGAACCTACCCCTAACATCTATCCTATACCTATCCCCCCTTAATTTAAAGCTATGCCCCCTTGTAATAGCTGACTCCATACGTGGAAAAAGATTCTCACTGTCGACCCTATCTAAACCCCTAATCATCTTATACACCTCTATCAAGTCACCCCTAAACCTTCTTTTCTCCAATGAAAACAACCCCAAGTGCCTCAGCCTTTCCTCATACGATCTTTCTGCCATACCAGGCAACATCCTGGTAAACCTCCTCTGCACCCGTTCCAGTGCCTCCACATCCTTCCTATAGTATGGCGACCAAAACTGCACACAATACTCCAGATGCGGCCGCACCAGAGTCTTATACAACTGCAACATGACCTCAGTACTCCGGAACTCAATTCCTCTACCAATAAAAGCCAGTACGCCATATGCCTTCTTCACCGCACTATTTACCTGGGTGGCAACTTTCAAAGATTTGTGTACATGGACACCAAGATCCCTCTGCTCATCCACACTACCAAGTATCCGACCGTTAGCCCAGTACCCCATCTTTTTATTACTCTTACAACCTTCTTCAACCTCCTGATATATAGGTACTATAGGGATGATTTTGTATCCTCTATTTTAAGGACCGAAGCAAAATATTTATGCATTGTATCCTCCATTTCCTTATTATCTATTACAAACTCCCCATTCTCACCCGCTAGAGGACCAACACTTACTTAAATTAGTCTTTTCCTTTTTAAATAGCTGTAGAATTCTTGCTATCCATTGGCACGTTTATCAATATAGCTTGTTTCCTGTAATACTCTTATTTTTCCTGATTAATCTTTAACTTCATTTCTGTTATTTTTTATATTCTAACCTTTCATTCATCTTTATATAATCCTGTGCTTTCTCCTTAAGTTTAATGCATTCCTTAACATGTTTGATTAACTATAGATAGTGGGTCTTCCCCTAAGAACTTTTCTTCATAGTAAGAATTTTCCTATTCTGTGTATTCTGAAATATCTCTTAGTTGCTTGCCACTGCTTCTCTATTGATTCATCCCATAGCCTAGTAAACTGGCTTGTTATCATGAATTCATGTCAACAAAGTTAGCATTATCTAACGCTTAGAACATCTCTTTCCCTCTCAAACGGGAATGTAAATTGCAGTATTGTGTTTGCTGCCACAGCCTGATACAGGGGATACATCAAAGCCCAGTAACTAGGATCTGGAGTTCTTGGGGGCCCACTGTGCTTGAGTCAGTAGGTGGGGAGGGGGTGAGTTCACTTTGTTTGCGATGTGCGTGGGGCTGAAGGTGGGAACAGCAGCATAACCCCAATCCCTGCTAACTAGGTGCCTTTAGTCTGAGATTATTTATTAATCCTGTGATATATGTGATCCCAAGCCTAGTATAAGCTTTTGGTTCTGTGTTATGAAACTCCGTTTCTATGAACTTTTTATCCAGGCTGTTACAGCTAATCGCATATTTCTGATATACATAGATTAAAATCACCTATAACTAATTACATCTATTATAAGCACTTGTTTTCTTTTGCATACTTTGTTCTAGATTTTCATTAGTATTGGACAGCTTGTAGAACATCCTTATTAGTGGCGTCTTTCACTTGCCATTCCTCATTCCCAACCAAACCAATTTATACGTTGATCTCCTAAATGAACGGCAACTCTAACCATCAAAACCATCTTGAATTTAACAGCGCTACCCTTACATCGTTACATAGCTTCCTATCCTTCTTGAGTGTTATATACCCCTCAATATTCAGGAGTCAATTCTTGTCATCCTGAAGCTGTGTCTCTGTAATTGCTGTCAGATCAAATTGATTTACTTCAATATGAACTACCAATTTGCATGCTTTGTTGCTATATGCATTCAGATATAAAGCCTTTAATTTTATCTTTCTGTCATCTTTATTACATGTAGCCTTGATTGTTAGTCTATTCTTGGGTTTGATCTCTCTGCTCCTTCCTGCTATTCTCTTACCTTCATTTCCCACAATATTATTTTAGTCTCCCACCTTGATTCTATCCCTTAATCATTTAATTTAAAGATCACTTTACTTCCTCAAGAATACAATTTTCTAGAACACTGATTCTAGAACCAGTATGGTTCAGATCCAATGCTACATCTCTGGCTTTCCCCAAATACTGATGCTATTGTCCCACTGGAAAGACTTTCCTCAACACCAAACTTTGACCTACATATTCATATCACTTTTTCTCGTGCCGTCTACCAGTTAACAAATGGCTCAGCTAATAATGTACTACTCTTCAGGCTCTGCTCTCCATTTGTTGCCTGGTTCCTTACACTATCACAACAGAATACCTTTCTCAGCCTGCCTATGCACTTGAATGTACAAGGATGACAACAACTAAGATTCAAAAGTAGATGGACATGAGGGTACTTGTGCACAAATCATTGAAGATGATGAGATAGTTTCAGAGTATAGTTAATAATGCATATGCATCCTGGGCTTTATAAATTGGGACATGCAAAATAAAAGCTATGATGAATCTTTATAAACACAGATTTATAGAGTCCTAGAGATTCACGCCATGTTTTGTCTTACCTGATATATTATATCCCGTTCTGAGCACAACAATTAAGGAAAGGTGTGACAACGTTAGAGAATGTGCAGGAGAGCTTTACTAGAATGATTCCAGAAATAAAGAACTTGAGTTACGCTAATTGTAGAAGCTAGCACTGTTCTTCTTGGGGAACACAAGGTTGAGATTTGAGAGGTATTCTAATGCAAGGTTTGTGAAGGTTTGTAGATCAGGTTGAGGTTTAGGGCGTAGGTTTGCTCGCTGAGCTGTAGGTTTGATATCCAGACTTTTCATTACCTGGCTCGGTAACATCATCAGTGGCGACTTCCAAGTGAAGCGAGGCTGTTGTCTCCTGCTTTCTATTTATATATTTCTCCTGGATGGGGTTGCTGGAGTTTGTGGTGATGTCATTTCCTGTTTGTTTTCTGAGGGGTTGATAGATGGTATCTAGATCTATGTGTTTGTTTATGGCATTGTGGTTGGAGTCCCAGGCCTCTAGGAATTCTCTGGCATGTCTTTGCTTAGCCTGTCCAGGATAGATGTGTTGTCCCAGTCGAAGTGGTGTTTTTTTTTCCTCCGTGTGTAGGGCTATGAGGGAGAGAGGGTCATGTCTTTTTGAGGCTAACTGATGTTCATGTATCCTGGTGGCTAACTTTCTTCCTGTTTGTCCTACGTAGCGTTTGTGGCAGTCCTTGCATGGAATTTTGTAGACGACGTTGGTTTTGTCCACAAACACTACGTAGGACAAACAGGAAGAAAGTTAGCCACCAGGATACACGAACACCAGTTAGCCACAAAAAGACACGACCCTCTCTCCCTCGTAGCCCTACACACGGAGGAAAAAAAACACCATTTCGACTGGGACAACACATCTATCCTGGGACAGGCTAAGCAAAGACATGCCAGAGAATTCCTAGAGGCCTGGCACTCCAACCACAATGCCATAAACAAACACATAGATCTAGATACCATCTATCAACCCTTCAGAAAACGAACAGGAAATGACATCACCACAAACCCCAGGAACCCCATCCAGGAGAAAGATATAAATAGAAAGCAGGAGACAACAGCTTCGCTTCACTTGGAAGTCGCCACTGATGATGTTACCTAGCCAGGTAATAAAACGTCTGGATATCAAACCTACACCCTCGGTATTCTAATTATGAGGGACTGGCAAAAGCAGATAGAGAAATGGTTCCCATTGGTGAAAGGATTGATAAAGGTACAGATTTAAGATATTTGGGAAAAGAAATGAAAGATATAGAGAAAATCTTTTATGCACGATGATTAACTAGTATGTGGAATGCATTCCAGAAAGGGCAGTAATAGAAGCAGATTCATTTGTGGCATTCAAAGGGAAGTTGATCATTAACTTAAGAGAGAAATTTCTAGACAATAGGAAAAGTACAGTGTAGTGGCGCAAGATTAATTGCTCTTGCAGAGAGCCAGCATGGACATGAATGGCCGAATGGCCTACCTCTGTGCTGTAACCATACAATAATTCTGTGACATATGAACCGCAGTATTTGCTTAGACAAGTTTGGTCAGCTCCCTGTCTCCAGGAAACACTTTGATGATACAGACCAAGATAAGCTTTATATAACTTATATTTATTGGCATCATAAATTGCAGTTGAAGATAAACAATTTTGTGGATTTCACTATTTGAAAAATTAAGTTATAAATTACAGGAGCATTATTAATTTTTGTCTAGAAATATGTCTTAGCTGTCATTTGAATTTTCTAATCCACAACCTCTGAAAAGCACATTATCATTCACATAAAGAGTTCCTTTTATTTACAACCCTAATGAAGAAGTAAGTATTGTCCATCAATCGGGTCAGCCTGAGTTTCTTGATTCCTCTATTACTACTTCACTACAACATCTAAGCAATGCTGATAAGTAGAAAACTATTTGAAATTACTGATTTCAGTGTCATACTGACACCCTTGAAAAGTGTTTTGACATGAAGACTTCTAATAAAGCTAAAACCTTTGGGATCCCCATACTCGAGCATGGAGAAAGGATTTGGAAAAAAAGACAGAAAATGGTACTTGTGGAAGATAAGTGCTCCATCCTGGAAGATGTGTTAAGTGAAGACCTACCTCCCACCCTTACAAGGCAAAAATGCTTTGTAACCCTTTTTTTGCAGCTCAAGAGATCATCTTGAAACTCAAGACCACTTGTAAGTTTGTCAAATTTGTCAAAGGGTAGAGGCATAGGAAGTAATTTATATTTTGGAGAAGATTATAGTAATCTAGATAAATCATGATCATCTCCATTTAGCAACAAAAGCTCTTAATTATTCATTTAAAGTATTCCCTGTTGACTAAATGTGTGGCATGTTCATACAATGAATGAAATTAATTTGAGGAGAAAGTGAGTCTGCAGATGCTGGAGATCAAAGTTGAAACTTTATTGCTGGAACAGCACAGCAGGTCAGGCAGCATCCAGGGAACAGGAGATTCGACGTTTCGGGCACAGGCCCTTCTTCAGGAATGAGCAGAGATAATTAATTTGCCATGGCAGGCTTCAAATCTAGTAACAATAGAAGATATAATCCATCCAGTCAACGTTACAAAGCAGTTTAAAAATAGAATGTTGGACTGAGTGGAGTAGCCCTAGGATCTGTATCAAAGAGGGAATCTGTTCATGATAAAGAGGTTCTCATAAAAGCACCTTTTCTTCTGGAAATACAGGGTTGTGAAATCACTCCAGCTTGACCATAAGCCTACAATACAAGCTTATACAGATTCAAGTTCTTATAATGTGCTGGTCAGGCCATAACATTGTTATGTTCAGTTTTTAACAGTATAATCGGCAGGTGATCTATATACAGCAAGCGGAAATCTTCTATGAAGAAAGAATAGTTTTACAACTTGGAAAAAAGGACATTAATAGGATGGGTCAGACTGGAACCAATTTCTCAATAAACAAGAGAGGAAGG
Source organism: Chiloscyllium plagiosum (assembly GCF_037043375.1). Classification (NCBI taxonomy): domain Eukaryota; kingdom Metazoa; phylum Chordata; class Chondrichthyes; order Orectolobiformes; family Hemiscylliidae; genus Chiloscyllium; species Chiloscyllium plagiosum. The sequence continues at coordinate 38,223,804 of NW_028270164.1, forward strand.
GAAAAAGGGGAAAAAGGAAACATGGACTCAGTTAAGGATATTACCTTCTGTCATTTTGAATTACAGCCTATCAACCAACATGCAAGGACAGGTATTGCATGTTACACATTAAGCAAACAGAATCCCTCATTACTCTCTGAGAAGTTTTTAACAAGCCATTCTGTGTGCGTCATATCTCTTTGTGGTGTTTGTGAAGCTTCACAGCCTATCTTTTGTCTTTACAATTTTTTTTCTGTGCTCTTCCTGATCTGTATTATCTGACTGTATTTTCTGACTGTCCTGGATTTCAACTGGATGGTAGGTTCTTCCAAGAATTTGTTTTGTATTGGCTTTAAGGTTTAATTCTTACATCTGCACATATACCCTTCTATTTATTGTCTGTAAAATAAGAAGTTTTAATATCAGTGATGACATAAGGATTAAGATTGTTCAGATTGTAATAATTGATTGCAATTTAGAAAATACATTATTTTGGACAATTAAAAGCAATCAGAGTTATTGAAAGGCAATATTATTTGCAGATTTAAACAGAAAATTTGGCTTTTTAGAAGCAACCACAATCATCAGAATTGTGCTGATGTGCTCGAACAGAAAAATATTTTAATTTGGATTGTGAATGAAGTCAATAACAATTTAAAATAACATATTCACAAAAATGCTTCTAATCACAGCATTGCATTGCCAAAGAGTGTTCCTTTGACACAATGTAACCATGTTGTTTTATTCTGGTTTAACAATATTTAGAGAAAAACATCACTGTTGAATCATAGGCGTTGGTTGGATCCATGCACAATAGAGGTGATGGTTGTATTAAGCCGACAGATAAATATTTGTTAATCCACCTGGCATGATTACCATACCTGATAATCTGCAATGCCATTTTCTTCTTCCTCAGTCAAATTGCAGAACATCAATTTCAGTTAATGCCTGTCTAGCTAGCATCAATCAACAGCCAGTAAAACATTTAATAAATATGTAACTCAGGGGTAACTGTGGCCTTCACAGCACACTAATGCTTAAATCCAGGAGGATACACATGAGAGTATTCAGTCCCAGTACTCCACTCCAGTAAAGTTGACTTTTTTTTAAAACCTCAGTCCTTGTGTATTCTTCAAAGGGAAAAAAAAACACAAAATCTCTCTGTAATTTGGAATATAATCTTGCTGTTGAGTTCAGGTTCATCAGCCCCTCATTATTATCTTTGCAGTCATACTCCAGTCTGTTTAACATTTCTTTGACACTGTAGTTATTGCATTCCATTTGTTTCACATAGATTTTGATTAACACCTATAGTTTTCCTTTGTAACGTCTTCTTGTTAAATATCCCATATTGCAATTAAGGGATAAAAATGCCTCCAGTATTTTGGGGTTCTGATCCATCATCATAATTGTCAACTGGAAAGTTTTCAGCTAAAGATGCAAACAAAAAGGCATAATACTTTCAATTGAACATCACATTAGAATTCTGAACCAGTAGTAAAAATAATACAAATCAATAGTTCTCTATTTTGAATTCTTCTATAATGATTGATATCTAAATATTATTTGTTAAATCAGAATATTGGTAATTATCTTTTTTATTGCAAGATTGCTACTGACAGTAATTGCCATACACACATTACCAATTGAGAACCATGTAGGATTAATTATGAGTGATGTACTTCCAAGAAATCTTTTACAAACAATATTTCTCTGTCATAACTAAAACTTTTAGTATTTTGCCATTGTAGACTGGAGTCCACTGTGAGAATCATAACAAAATTATGTTTTAACTGGTCAAAACATCACCAAGTATTTTACACAATGAGTTGCCTTTGAAGAAGTAATTATTTCCAGGAAAGCACTTTAGAGTCACTTTATTCAAACCACACATCTCAAATGTCTGATGACCAGATGTGGTGATAAGATTTTAATGATGCAGCTTACTCCCAAAATTATAAATTTGGTCTTTACACTAAAATCCTTTCAATCATCTGAATTAAACTATGTAAAAGATGCAGAAAAAAGTATGAATTTATGATTAAAGATAGTTTAGTTGTCAGAAGACTCTGAATTAAACAACCTTAATCAAAAGAGAATGGGCTGTATAGCTGAAGAATATGCTGAAATGTAGCAATTGTCAGATTTTCATCAGTCCATGTCATGGAAGCGGTAATGACTCTTGGAATGAAATGATTAGTAAGTTTAATTATTAGGCCACTTTGACAGGTGAAGGTAATCTGTCGTGCTGCTGATCAAGAATTTTTTTTAAAAAAAGGGCTATGGCTGTAAAATATTTTTTTAAAAAATACCAAGTCCATATTTATTTTAAATTTTTTTTTATTAAATCAGGTATATTAGTTTGAATTTATAAAGAGAAAATACCATAAACTATGCTTGCTTTGGAAATATATCCTAATAGAATTAATAAAGCAAGATAATTCAATTCCTTTGTTGCTTTCAGTTCCCAGAAACAATTCTAAATACTGACATGATCAGTTATTGAGATATCGCTCAAAAATGTAAAACATTGTCCCACTGTCTCTCCTGTATCTCCCACTACTTGATTTCCCAAACACTATCTTTTTATTTTCTTTCTCTCAAACTCTCTCTCATCAGTGCCTCTACATCTGTTTATATTGACTCATGTTCTTAATTTGACAGTCACCTTTTCTGTCAGTTTCTCTGTGCTGTTTCTTTTTTTTTGTACATTTTTATGAAAAGTTTTCATACTCTTCCTCTGTCTCTCATTTTATGTTATTCACCTTTCCCAACTCTATCAACTCAGTGTCACCTTGCCGATAGCTATGGAATCGATCTTGTCTTTTAGTGGAATAAATAATTCACTGGTTTCTAGTGTTCTTCCATTTGCATGCATTCTAAACTTAGTCTGTCAGTCCCAACTTTCAACTGCACCTCTAATCCGGTAATCAGGGATGTGTGGCAGGCCAGTGGCCACAAAATAGCAATGGGAAGTGTCAAAAGTGAGATATGAGCAGTGAGGCTGGAGATGCTGTTGGGTGAGTGGCAGCAAGTCAGAAGACTAGGGCTAGAAAGAGAATGAAATAGGGTTATAGTCAATCAGGAAGAATTGATCAATAAGTTCCACAGCATATGGGTCACAAGATGGCAAAGCAGTCAAGCAAGGACCCATAATCCGATCAGGAGAAAGGTATTGGGGCTTTCTTCACTCTATATGAAAATTTTAATGTGGGGTTTGTTATTTCTGGAGATTTGTATGCCTTTTTTTCTTGGTATAGAATTGGTTCTTTGGACTGATTGGTCAAAGGAACACAGCAACCACACAGTCATCAAAACATAAAAATTGCTACATTGTCCTAAATAAAATGGATTTTTGCCAACTTTAGGCTTTCTGCCAATTACAAACAGTGTGTAACTCATTGTCTTAAGGAGATCAGACATTAGACAAAACAGTTAATCTCTCTTAAGCAATCATGCACAGAGAGTCATATGGGGATTGTCAATCCATACAGACATCTTTGAATTTAACTCTTATGCGTTTGGCATAAATGTATTGAACTCTTAAGACATTTGATGAATAAGATGAGGCATGTTGGACTGCAAATTGCACATGAATGTAGTTTATAGACCTGAAGCTGTAGCAATGCAGGAAAATACCATCAAGATTCTTTTAATGACTCTAGTATTGCTTTGCTCCCTTTGAAACATATTATCATCTGCACGCCTGATTATTAATATTCAATCGCATCAGCTTTCTTCAGATCTGCACTGCAAAACCACTCAGCCATTTAAATGGTAGATTGCCTTTTCTGGCCCATGTTTTCAAGTTCAGTTGTTTCAAAAATCAATAGTAGACTCAAGTTTTGTCTTATAAAGTGATCCATGATGCTATTAAAGTTCAACACAGTATTTTTGAATTCAGTTCATAACTGAAGTGGTGGTTTTAATTCACCTCTTAGTCAATATGGCAAACCGTTATCAGTTGACTGAGCTGAAACCACTTTGTATTTATGAAAATTATTAATCTAATGAAATCAGTACTATATTAAAGCTGGCAAAAGGCATATTCTACTGCATCTACAGCCTATCTTACGAGGTTATTAAAAAAAACATGCGTTATTTAAATCAGGAGTTTTGCTATCAAGGTAGCAAAGGAAAACACTACCTGTGGAAACTCAGCAAAATTTTGCTTCCTCTTCACAGACCAAACAGGATGATGATGATGCAGAAACTGGTTTAACTGAAGGTGAAGACAAAGATGAGGAACCAAAAGAGGAAGAAAAGCTCGGGAAATTGCAATTTTCACTGGACTATGACTTCCAGAATAATCAGGTGAGATGCGGTAATCTGATTTCACTGCAACAGCAAACTCCTTAGAAGATATTGTAGAAGTTCATGGTGATCAGTACATTATAGTTCATTCTAACATTCAGTTTGTTCTTAGGAAAGCTGCTTAGAAAGATTTCCCTGTCTAAAGGGGAAGAGAAATGGGTCATTTAATTATTCATATTGCCGGGCCTAAACTGAAGAGCTGCAACCAAGAGATGGATTTGAAATCATGAATCTTTTTGAAAGGAAGTGAAATATTTGAGTACTGAGCTGTTGCTTATAGTCAGTCTTCAATCTTCTAATCATATAAAGTAGCCACTTAATCAGACAGATTGGTTAGGGGTCACTTAGCTCAGTTGGTGAAATGTTTGGTGAGTGATACTAGCAGCATGGGTTCAAATCCCATTCTAGCTGAGGTTGCCATGAAGGGCAATCCTTCTTAACCTCTTCCCTGACCGAAGGCATGGTGACCCTCAAGTTAAACTACTACCAGTTATCTCTGTCTAATGAGAGACTAATGGTGACTTTACCTTAATATATGATTAAAGGTCATTGAAGTAAAAATCTTATTTACTCATTCCTTTTATATCTTTCTATACCACTTTGCAATTTCTATCAGTCAAATTAAGTTGAATGATGCAACTACTTGGTCTCAGTCAATTTTTTTTATTATGACACATTGTAAATATGGTTGTTACTGGTTAGGCGAGCATTTATTGCCGATCATACTTCCTAGAGAAGGTGGCAGTCATTTGTCGCCTTGATGCACAGGAGCCTGCATGGTGTGGAAACATCAACAGTACAACTAGGAAGGGAATTTCGTGACTTTGACCCAGAGAAGGAGCTACATTAGGATGGTGTGTGATTTGGAGGTAATCGTGCATGAGGTGATGTTCCCATCCATCTGCAATCCTGCTTCATGTAGGTTGTAGAGGTTGAGAGTTTAGAAGATGCTGTTCAAGGATAAATTGCTCTGGTATACGTTGTAGATACTGTCACTGTATACAAGCCACAAACCAACCTACTACAACATAAGAACTAGGAGCAGGAGTAGGCAATTCAGCCCCTTGAGCCGACTTCACAATTTGATATGATCATGACAATCGCATTTCAGCCTCAACTCCACTTTCCAGCCCACTCTCCCTAACACTTCAACGCATCACTAATTATAATCTCCTCCTTAAATTTACTCAATGTCCCAGAATCCACTGCACTCTGGAGTAGTGAATTCCACAGATTCATGATTCTTTGAGAGAATCCAATCCAATATATACAATACCATGCTGCACATGAACTAGCCCTCCAGTCTATCAAGCCTGTGCTGATTTCTTATCTTTATTCAGACCTGTTACTCATTGCTCAGGTGTGGTATCCAACCCTCTGTTTGCCTCCCATTCATGTATGTATCAAGATATTAAACTTTGTTACTGTGCCTGCTTCCACCATCTCCACCACTGTCTGTGTGAAACATTTTCCCCACACTTCTTCCCTAAACTTCCACCCTCTCACTTTGAACCTGCACCCTTTTGATCTTTCCAGGCTGGGAAAAGGACTCTGACTATCCACCCTAACTGAGCTTGTCATAATTTTGTAGACCTCTAACAGGTCATTCCTCAGCCTCTATCTTTCCCTAGAAAGCAATCTGAGTTTATCCAATCTCCCCTCATAACTAAAACCTCCAGACCAGGCAACGTTATAGTAAATCTTCTCTGCATCCTCTCCAAAGCATCCATGTCCTTCTGGTAGATTGACGACAAGAACTGCATGCTTTATTCCAAATGTAGTCTAATTAAAATTTTATATAGTTGTAACATAAGATTAGATTAGATTCTCAACAGTGTAGAAACAGGCCCTTCGGCCAACAAGTCCACACCGCCCCACCGAAGAGTAACCCACCCAAACCCATTCTCCTAACCTATATTTACCCCTGACTAACATACCTAACACTGTGGGCAATTTAGCATGGTCAGTTCACCTGACCTGCACATCTTTGGATTGTGGAAGAAAACTGGAGCACCCGGAGGAAACCCACGCAGACACGGGGAGAATGTGCAAACTCCACGCAGACAGGTGGGAATCAAACCCAGGTCCCTGGTGTTGTAAGGCAGCAGTGCTAACCACTCAGCCACTGTGCCGCCTAATTTTTATATTCGGTGCCCCAACCAATGAGGGCAAGTGTGCTGTATGCCTTCTTAAATACCTTATCCAACTGTGTTGCTATTTTCAGGTATCTGTGAACATGTACGCCCAGATCCCTCTGTATGTCAATGCTCCAAAGGGTTCTACCATTTATTGTATAATTTACACCTGAATTTGACCTTCCAAAATGCATCACCTTGCATTTGTTTGAAATAAATTCCATCTGTCATTTCTCTGCCCAAATCTACAATCAATATATATCCCATTGCTTCCACTGGCAATCCTATTTTCTGTCTGCAAATATGCTAATTTTGGTGTCATTGGCAAACTTACTAAATAGACCACCTACATTTTCCTTAAAATCAAATCATTTTATATATAAGAACAAAGATCCCAGGACTAGTTCTGATCTCCATGGCGAAAAGCACTCTTACACCCTTTCTGCTCTGTCTTCTATGACAAAACTATATTCATCTAGCCAGCTCACCCCAGATCCCATGAGACTCTACCTTCTGTACCAGCCTACCATGAGGTACCTCATCAAATACCTTATTAAAGTCCAGTAGACAACATCCACTGCTCTCCCTTCATCATTCTTGTCACTGCCTCAGCAAACTGAATCAAGTTGGTGAGACATGACCTTGCCCGCACAAACCGCTGCCTATTACTAACAAGTCCATTTGCTTCCAAATGTGAATAAATCCTGTCTCTTAGTATCATGTCCAATAGCTTCCCTACCACTGACTTCACTGGCATGTAATTACCTAGATTATCTTTGTTTCCTTTCTTAAACAAAGCAACAATATTGGCCACTTTACATCCTCTGAAACCTTGTCTGAGGCCAAAGAGGATGCAAAGATATCAGTTAAGGCCATAGCTATTTCCTCTCTTGCCTCCCTCAGTATCCTGGATAGATCATATCTGGCAAAGTGGACTTGTCTACCTTAATACATTTCAAGACACCCAACACTTCCTCCTTCATTATGTTGACCTGTCTGAGAGTATTCACACACCTTTCTCTAATCTCAACATTCCTCACGTCCCTCTCTTCGGTGAATACCGATGTAAAGTACTCATTAAGGATCTTACCTATTTCCTCTGGCTCTACACATAACTTTATCCTTTATTTTTGAGTGGGCCCATTCCTTCTTGCTCCTAATATATGTATAAACTACCATTGGATTCTCTTTAACCTTGCTGGCAAGGGCATTTAATGGCTCCTTTTTCCTTCCTAACTCCCTACTTGAGCTTCTTGTTACTTTCTCTATATTCTTAAAGGAATTTGTCCATTTTTGGTTGCCTAGAACTTAGATATGCTTCCGTTTTTTGACTTAGCTGATTTTTTTCCCCTGTCATCCAACGTTCCTAGATCCTGCCATTCCTGTCCTTCATTTTCACAGGAACATGCCTGTCCTGCACTCTAATCAACCAGTTTTTTAAAAACTCCCACATGTCAGATGTGGATTGACCCTCAAACAGCCAGTCCACATTCTCCAATTCTTGCCTAATTCCGTTATAGTTGGCCTTTCCCCAATTTAACACCTTCATCTGAGGTATATTCTTGTCATTATCTGTACATATCTGAACATTTATGGAATTATGCTCACTATTCCCAAAACTATGGTCACTACTCCCTCATTGGACTATCCACATACTGTTTCAAAAAACTGTCCTAGATCACCCAACAAACTGCTCCCCATACAAACCCCCGGCACTAAATTTGGGGCAAGTTAAAATCACCCACTGCAATAAACTTGTTATTTTCACATCCTTCCAAAATCTGATAGCACATCTCTTCCTGTATTTCTCTGGCAGCTAAGAAGTCTGCTGTTGTGTCACCATAGTCTTACCAGACCATAGCGACTGCTCTCTCATTTGAGAGAAGTGACTGGTGGTGATTTAACCTGAGGGGCATCAGACCTCAGATGAGGGAAGAGGTTGAGACGGAGAGTCCTTCATGGTAATATCAAACTGGTGATAGGAATTGAACCCACACTGTTGGCATCACACCACTCTGTAAACCAACAATCCAGCCAATTGAAATAAACCAATTTGGGAAGTCTGTAGTACAATCCCATCATTGTGATAACTCTCTTCCTCTTCCTGATTGCAAGATCCCTCAGAGGTGTCTTCCCTCAACACAGATGTGATATATTCCCTAACCAGTAATGCAACTCCTCCGCCTCTTCTGCTTCCTCCTCTGTCTTGTCTAAAACATCATTAACCTGAACATTAAGCTGTCAGTCCTGTCCCTTTTTCAACCATGTCTCTGTGATAGCAACATCATCATAATTGTGTGCATTAATCCAAGTTCATCCATTTTACCTATTATACTTCTTGCATTGAAGCAAATGCAGTCCAAGCCTCCAGTTCTGCTGAGTTCAGCATCCTCTCATTGATTGCTCTTCCTCTTAGCTATATTTGCCTTGGTCTCAAGCTCTTCCCCAGTCTCTATACTTACTCACCTGCTGCTCTTGTCACCACTCCCTGCCATATTAGTTTAAACCCTCCCGAGTGGAACAATCAAACCTCCCTGCTAGGATATTGTGCTCCTCCAGTTTAGATGCAACCTGTCCTTTTTGTACAGGTCCCACCTTCCGTGGAAAACATCCCAATGATTCAAATATCTGAAGCCCTCCCCCCTATACCAGCTCTTTAGGCACGTGTTCAATTGTACTCTGTCTCTCTTCCTAGCCTCAGTAGCATGAGGCATGGGGAGAAATCCTGAGATTACTACCCTAGAGATCCTGCTTTTTAAATTTATAACTAACTCACTGAATTGTCGTTGCAGGACCTTGTCACTCTTCCTACCTGTGTCATTTGTGCCAATATGGACAATGACTTCTATCTCTTTACCCTTCTGTTTTAGGATGCCCTATATTCGCTCAGAGACATCCATGACCCTGGCATCAGGGAGGCAACATATCGTCCTGGAGTCCCTCTTGTGGCCATAGAAGTGTCTATCTGTGCCCCTGCCTATCAAATGTCCAATTACGCTTTCTCTATGATGGTTTGTCCTTCTCCTCTTTACAGCAGGGACAGCTGTGATGCCACTGCTCTGACTACTGTTGCTGTCACCTGATGGGCCATCCCTCTCATCATATCCAAAACAGAATACTTATCTGACAGGGGGACAACTACAGGGGGCAGCTGTGCACTGACTGCCGGCCCCGTCTAGCGGTCACCGACGTATCACTCTGTACCTTGTATGTGGCCATTTTCTCTAACGTCTATCTAATTTCTTCTCTTTGTTGATAAGTCTGCTACTCCTTCTACTAAATCTCAGTCTAGACTGCCCACATGAAGAAAGATCCTATGTTTACATTGTCAATCCCCTTTAGCATATATTATACCTCAATTAGATCTCCTCTCATTCTTCTAAACCCCAGACAGTATAGGCCTAAACATCACCATTTTCTTTCATATGACAAACCCCTCATGTATGGAAACAATCTAGTGAACGTCCTCTGAGCTGTCATCAACACAACTATCCCTCCTCAAGAAAAGTGACCAAAATTGTATACAATCCTCCAGATGCAGTCTCAAAGCTTTGTACAGTTGCAGCAACACTTCCCCATTTTTATATTCTATTCATTTAGCAATAAATGCCAAAATTCCATTTGTTTTCCTTATTACCTGTTGTATCTGCATACTAGTTTTCTGTGATTCATGCACATGGATACCAGATCCCTCTGCACTGAAGCACTTTGAAGTTTCTGTCCATTAGATTGTCTTTCTCTTCCTCTGAACAAAATGGATAATCTCATATTTAAACCTTACATTAAATTTTATCTATCAAATTTTCACCTATTGCCCCAATCCATTCATATCCTTTGGTAAATTTCTGATTTCAACACTGCAACTTACTTGTTAATTTTAGCCTATTTTAGGTACTGAAAGATGTGAAATATTACATGGGCAATATTCAACTTTTTTTCCCCTACAAATGTGTTTTTACATACTTAGGAGAAGAACCTATTACCAATCTGGTTATTTCATGACTTGATCTGGAGTTCAAATCCATTTACGTGTTTTTGTTCCATATCGCTTGATGCAATTTCTTTTTATTAATCCATTACCCTCAGTCTTGGAAAAGTTCAGCTGATCCAAGGTCCAACCTTTTGTGAAAGAAAGAGTTCTATATTTCCACTCCCTTTTGTGAAAAGAAGAGATATTTTGTTAGCCAGTGTTCTGATCCCAGAGACACTCCACTAATTACAGTTTTACTACCTGAAAATGAACAGTTATATCTACAGTCAAATTCTCGATTAGTTGTTACTCCATGGTTTTAGCGGAATGTAGATAGTACAGAGGAAGAAAAGAAATATAAAGATACGTTGTTTTGTTGGCAAGGTGAAATTAAGTAAATCGATTGGATGGAGGCTCATGTGCAACATGAGTATGAGCACTGATGGCTTGAAGAGTCCGTTCCCGCTATCCATGTATTCCATGTAATTCTTGGGTCCATTCCTAAATGGCCTAACACTTAATTTTATCTTTAGCTTAACATATCAAAAATCTATGTATTCTTTTCTTCCTGATGTCTTTCTTTAGGGTTTCCTTAAATGCAGAATGCTGTCTGCTTTACCCACTGCATGTAGTAATGATTTTCATTATCTCTTGTTCCAGACACTCCAGAGGAATATTTTTTGCTGTCTACACTATCAGACTATTATCTTCAATGTCTTGATTAGATTATCCCTCAACCCTCTAAACTCAAGCTAATACAAAATTTACCCTTCTAATTTAATATCTTAACTACAAAAATAATTTGGTGAATCTGCATTGTATCCGTGGCTAATACATGCGTCCTGTCTTTTCTTGCCCAAAGCTGAACACGTTACTTCACCTGATACATTGATAAGGCTAACATTCCACTAGATACATATCTTATTGTCATTATACTCAAGCATAGGAGTACAGTGAAAAGTGTACAAGACGCCATTTTGTGGTATCATCTTAGAGTACAAAGAGGGGATTAAAAACAGAAATAAAAGAAACAGCCAAGATAAAAAAGGGAACAGCTCTTTCCTCCACCAGCACCAGGAGGCCTTGCTGCCAGAAAAGTAACCCCCCCCCCCAAATGTTCATCCCTCAGTCTGTGAATGCCACCACCTTTACAGGTACCTGGACCCAGCCATTGTCTGGAGCCATGTTGCCATTCTTCACCACCATGCGTCTGCTGAAGCTGCTGAATCCTGAACCGGGCTCACGCCGAAGCAGCCAGTGCCAACGTTGCTGCCACCACAAAACAACATCCTAGAGCATATGGAAAAATCAGGAGAATGATAAAGTCATAATAGTCAGTGAATAGCTGATGAAGATATGATGGGTTGAATGAGTTTCTGCTGGTCAACATGGACAAGTTGGACCGAAGGATCTGTTTCCATGCTGTACATCTCTATGATTCTATAACCTTCCGTGATCGTGAATTCTTCTGGTGAAATGTTGAACCACTTACCAGATTTCAGTACATGGACATTCAAATCCCTTTTTGTTTTCAAAGCGCTAAGTTTCGCATCAGTAAGAAAATATTCAGAGTCACTTTATTTAAATATAACGTGTCTTACCTCAATTCTCCACAGTCATCTGCTCTAGTTCTTCCACTCATTACATCTACTCAAGCCTCTTTATAACCTCTGGTTTTCATCAACACCATGCCTCTTCATTTCGTGTCATCTGAATACTTAGATATACAGTTCTGTATTCAAGTAATTAATAGATGTAATATGACTCCAGTCTAACTCACAGGGGAAAACCACTTGCCATGATATCATACAATGTCCCAGACAACATCACCATGATCCCAGAATGTTCTCTCTCAATGGCAGGACCAGCAGAAGTGGCAGCACAGTGGTGTACAGTCAGGAGGAAGTCCACCAGACACCATGATGTCATCATATTAAACAGACACAGAAACCTCCTGCTGATTATCATAAACTGCCCACCATTGGCTGATGAATCAGTACTCCTCGGTGTTGAATAACACTTGGAAGAAACACTGAAGTCTCCCAAGTATTCTTACCAACATCAAAGTACATTCTGCAATGTCCATCGCCAAGAATGGTTTGGCAGCAACATTATTGACTAAGTTGATGGAGTTCCCAGCAGCCAGATTAGATCAGTGACTGGCATGGAAGGAATCATCAAAAGGGCAAAACATACTTGATCTCATCCTCAGCAATCTGCCTTGTATAGATACATCTGTCCATGACAGTAAGAGTCCCATCATCATGTTGAAAATGTCCTCAGTCATGGTGTATGGCACTTGTACCGTACTAAATGGGAAAGACTTTGAACAGATCTAGAAAATCAAGACTGAGTACCTGTGAAGCATTGTGGGCCATCAAAATCAACAGAATTGTATGCTAACACAATGTGCAAACTCATGGCCCAGCATATCCACCATTCAACCATTACCGTCAAGCAAGGAAATCAAGCCTGATTCAATGAATAGTGCAGAAGTGCATGCCAGTAGCAGCTCCAGGCAAACCAAAATGTGTCATGAAACTCTAAAACAGGACCACTACTGTGCCAACAACCTAAGCAGCAAGTTAAAAAAAAAATAACTGAGGTAAGTTACTCCACAACCAACAGATGAGAACTAAGTCCTGTTATTTCCATTCAAGTATTGTGGAGTAACCAGAAATATCCTTATTCTCACTGATGAGAGAGAGAGAGTCCAGCAAACCAGTGCAAAAGATAAGGATTTGAAACAGGGAGCAGGATATGATCCAGCTTGGTCTCCTGCAGTGGGCCCCAGCATTGCAGATGCCAGAGTTTAGCCAATTCACTTCCCTCCATGTCATATTGAGAAATGGCTTGAGGACTAGATACTCAATAGGCCCTGGCAACTTTCTGGCAGTATTAGTGAAGACATATGCTCCAGAATTTGCCACACCGCTAGCCGAACGGTTCCAGTACAGTTACAACACTAGCATTTAGCTGACATTGTGAAAAATAGCATATTTTCTCTACTTAAAAAAGTAAGTTAAATCCAACCCGACCAATTACTGCCCCTCAGTGTAGCCTCAAATATTAGTAAAGTGATGGAAGATGTCATTACAGTGCTATCAACTAGTACCTATACAGCGATGACCTCCTCACTGAAGCATATTTTAGGTTCCTATTACCAATGCCACTGATTTCTATTGATGCCAGCATTAGTAGGGCTCTGGAACACAGCTCCCTGGTCCATAATGAAAATAGAAAACGGTGTAGAAACTCAACATCTGTGGAAAGAGCAACAGATGCAAAGAGCAAACTGACTCTACTTCAGAATTGTTGTCTATGTTTTCTTTTGTCTCCATTTGAACCACAGCTGTAATGAGGTCAGAACCTGAATACCTCGGAGGAACCTAAATTGAGCTTCAGTATCTTCTCAATGTCAATGAAGTGATGGAAGATGTCATGACACTGCTATCAAGCTGTACCTACTTAGCACAACCAGTTCTCTGAAGCTCATTTTGGGTTCCTCAGATACTGACACAGTCCACTTCTGAATAAAGCAAAACCTGATCAATATTCAGGTGTGGGCTGAGAAGTTGCAAGTAATATTTTCACTAAGGAAGGGTCAAACAATGACCATCTCTAACAAATGAGGATCTAACCTTCATCCTTTGACATTTAATGACATTGCAAGCACTGAATCTCCTACTAGCATAATCCTGAGGGTGACAATTGACCACAAAATGAACTGGTCTAACAATAAATACTGAGGCTACAAGTGCAATTCTGAGGCAAGGAATCCTGTAACAACAATTCACCTTCTGACTCCCCAAAGCCTGTCCACTATATATAAGGCAGGAGTGTGATGGAATACTCCCCCTTCCCTGATCGTATCGCTCCAACAACATTCAAGAAGCTTGACTCCATCCAAGATGTGCAACCTATTGATTGGCACCATATCCACAAACATTCATACTCTCTACCAGCAATGTTCAGTAGCAGTAGTGTGGACCATCTATTGGATGAACAACTAAAATTTACCTAGACTCCCTAGCACATTCCAAACCCGTGACCAGTACTATTTTGAAGGATAAAGCAGTAGATACATGGGAACACTATAATATGCAAGTTAGCAATCACCGTCCTGACTTGGAAATGTAATGTTGTTCCTGCGTCACTAGGTCAAAGTACTAGAACTTCCTCCCTAATGATATTGTGGGTTTACCTACACCAAATGGCCTCCAAGATTAAAAATGATAGCTCACCACCACGTTCTCAAGGTCAACTAATATGCTGGCCCAGACAGTGATGCCAGCATCCAATGAAGGAATTAAAAAATCTTGTGCTCGGTGGTGTTGGCATAGTGGTAATATCATTGGAGTAAACATTCCAAGGCCCGGGCAAGCGTTCTGAGGCAATGGGTTCTAATACCACCGTCACAACTGATTAAATTCAATTTCAATTGATAAATCTGGAATTAAGATAAGTCCCAAGTAATGGTGATCATGGAGCTATCATCAATTGTTGTAAAGGCCCATCTGATTCATTCATGTCATTTATGGAAGGAAATCTGCTATCCTCACTTGGTCTGCCCTAAATGTGATTCCAGATTCACAAAAATGTGCGGACTCTGTACAGCTTGCTGTAATGGCCCGGCAAGCCAATCGGTTCATGGGTCATAAGGAAGGGACAACAATATGGGCCTTGCCAGTGACAATCACTGACCATTTTTTTAAACTCTTTTGCTCACACCTACAGAAATTTCTAATGAAATGACATGGTAACTTCATCTCCCAGCTGTGATGGAAAACAGACTGTAGAATCAACATTATGCACACATTAGCAGTATAAACTCCTATTGTGTATTGTACTTGAGTCTTAGTAAAAGAAGGTTTGTAATTTCCATGCTAATAGTGATGAGCTTCTGTGCTACCAACTCACGACAACATTGAACTACATTCGTCTGTATTTAAACATGACAAAATCTCTCACAAGTCTTCTTGCCATTGAAACACTACATAGATCATTGAAAATGGGTTCCAATGGTCTGTTACACTTCTGTTGCCCTGAGTCTGCATGTGACTGATCCTAATTAAGGTCAAATCACAATAAACATTTGAGTGCTCACTGGAGGACTCTGGAAATGCCATCATTGCTGGCTACGCAACATGACAAAGATATAGTTGACATTTTATTCACCAAAAAGGCTTTAAAGAAGCTCACTTCTCTGCCTGAGATTTTCATTTCTCACTTAAAGAACTGTAATACTCGAGGTTATAACATGTTAATGAATGGCAGGGACAGCATATGTCGCATATCACTCTGAATCAGTTTGCTGTGTATAACAGAGAATCAAATCACAAATTTCAATTATTTCTTCC
This sequence comes from Chiloscyllium plagiosum, assembly GCF_037043375.1. Taxonomy (NCBI): domain Eukaryota; kingdom Metazoa; phylum Chordata; class Chondrichthyes; order Orectolobiformes; family Hemiscylliidae; genus Chiloscyllium; species Chiloscyllium plagiosum. The sequence continues at coordinate 38,239,562 of NW_028270164.1, forward strand.
AAATTTCTCTCTATTTCTCTCCAAAATGCATTAACATTGCTGAAGACCTCAGAAGGCACTTGATGACCCTTCATTAATTTATCAATTACCATTTCATACATGTCCTAGACAGTGAGTATAATCAGTTTCCAGTCAACCGCATAGAACATAGCAACTGGAGGCAATCCATCTGTCACCTAGTGCAGCAGAGGGGTGGTCAGGAGGGAGATACATCTCCCCAATCAGCAAAAAAAAGGTAGTGACACAGTTAAAATTGTGTACCCATTCCCCTCCTAATTAGATGACCAGTATACCCCACATTCTAGCATTACCATCAAGCCAAGGGATCAACCCTAGCTCAGTCCAGGGTGCAGTGAGCCAGGAGCAGTGTGATGCATATTGAAAAATTAAGTGCCAATCTACAGATGTTACAGCGCAGGATCTAGAGCATTAAAGACAATGGATGTGGCATGAGGTAAACAAGATTTGGTTGATCTCAAACATCAACAGATCAAAATAAGTAGTGCAGTACTGCCACATCTAATTGTGAATGGCTCTGGACAATTAAATAAGTAATTGGAGGAGGCGGCTCCACAGATATCCCCCATCCTAATCAACGGGGCAGCTTATGTTATGGACGAGGCCAGACCACTCTAAACATCCTTAAGCAGGCAGCTCTAGACCTAACTTTGTCATTTGTTTCGCTAAATGTTCAGTGAAAATTGCCCGGAGTAAGATAGCTAGTTGGACAAATAGATTTTAAAACAGATAAATATTTATTCAAAATTGCACAATGAAACACAAAGAACAAACTAAAGAACTCCTACAGAACTCAACTTATCCAGCTAGACTTAATTATGCTGTTCTGAATACACACAACAGTACCAATAAGCAAACTCCCTTTAAAAACCAGTATCAATGGAACACATGCTTACAGGTTGAAGTTGAAGGCAGAAGAAGATAGAGTTTCCACACGGCTCCCTGTTGAACTTCCCAGTTCAAGATTGAACTAAAACTGCTCAGCTCAGCTAACTACCTAGAGAGCTGGTCACTCCCCTTTCATTATACAGGTGACTTCTAAAACATGACCATTTTGGCCTGAAGTCTCATCTGTTTACCACCAAGCCTGCCTTCCGAAGTCAATCAAACAAGTCCAATAATGTACCTTCCATGAGTGACTAAAAATCACCAGGTCATCAATGGAAACAACACAATTGGGTAATCCGGAATTGACCTTCTTAGTCAGTCTCTGAAATGGCATGACTTTGAATTGATATAGTCCATTTGGCATTACGAAAGTTGAAATTGCCTTTGCTCTCTCTGACAGGGGTACTTGTCAGTAGCCTCTGAGCAAGTCCAACTTAGAAATGTAAGTTGCTTGTCCCACTTTTTCGACACAGTCCTCCAACTGTGGAATTGGCTATACATCAGTCTTTGTAACGGTGTTGACTTTGCGATAGTCCAAACATAACCATTGGATATATCTGGCTTTGCCACCATGACTATAGATGAGGTCCAGTCACTGTAACTCACTTCGATTATGCCATCTTGGAGCATGCACTCTCTCCTTCTGAACCAACGTTAAAGTGTTATGCCCATAAGAATGTTGCTTAATCGGAACAACATCTCCTATCTCTACATCATGCACAATGAGATTAGTACTTCCCAGTTTATTTCCGTATATCTCCTCATGTGATAGTAATAATTCTTTCAGGTCATTCCAATTTTCTTGTGGAAGGTAACTCAATAATTTATCCCAATTATTGACAACTTCATCTTTGCCCAATTTGATTTGAGGAATGTCCAATTCAAAATCCTCTGAACTTGGTTCTTCCTTCTACACTGTAATCATTAATACCTTCTCCTCGTGCATTCTTTCCCTATCAAAATACCTTTTGAGCATATTCACATACACACTCTGTGAGATTTCTACCTGTCTGGAGTCCTTATCAAGTAGTTCACCTCACTCAATTTCTTCTCAATTTGTTAAGATCCACTTAAAGGCTTTTACAGACTACCTGTTACTGAAGTAACACCAATACCTTATCCCCAATTGCAAAATTTCTTATCCCTTTCTTGTTTCAATGTATGCTGTGATACTTTTAAATGCTGTCTAACCAGTTCTATTTAATTGTTCTCTAAAATTTGACACATAGTTCAAATGGGTTGTCTCTGAATTCTGACTCATTAATTTTTCCTTAATCAATTATAACGGTCCTCTTACTTTTTAGATTAGATTACATTTCAATGTAGAAACAGGCCCTTCGGCCCAACAAGTCCACACCGACCCGCCGAAGCAAAACCCACCCATACCCTTACGTTTACCCCTTACCTAACTTCATGTCCAAAAGTTAATTCAAATGGACTGAATTTGGTTGATTCATTCGGTGCATCTCTGATCGCAAAAAGTTTCTAATGGAACTCCCTTATCCCAATTGTCTGTATACTCCTGACCATAAGCCCTCAACATGATCTTTAGTGTTTGATGCCGTCTCTCTAGTGCTCCCTGTGATTCTGGATGGTACATTTGAATTGCTTTATTCCCAAGTTATCCTTAACCTCCTTGAATAGTTTCGATGTGAAGCTGAGATGAATGACACATCTGGCAAAATTCAACTACATCCTTGTGTAGTATTTCAGTCTGTGTTTTCCTCAGCCCCTATATGACCTCCAAGTGACAGCTCATGTGCCAGTCCTTTCTGTACCCTAGTGGCAGAACAATTTGATGAATCTCTGCCTATTTTTCATCTGCTTGAATGTGTGATGCTCTCCATTTCCTCATTAAGACATCATTTGTTCAGTAATAACACACAGGAATGCATTTGCTTTCTTTCTTTGTAAATGCCTTTTGATGTAACTGTTTTAACTCCTTATGTGTCTGCTGTAATTCAATCAGCTTAGCAGAGCTAAAAATACTGGCATATTTACCTATTTGCTCCTTCTCTGTTCCACTTATCTGACCAAATCAAGTTTCGGATAACAGTACATCAGCTACCTTATCTGTGCCTTTTGATCTCTCCTGCTTCAGCTTGTGTCTCTGTGATCTCATGATCACACAATCAGGGAAAATTGCTGGATAAACATTCTCCAGGTCTTCAGTTGCCTGCGTCTCCACTGCCTTTCAACAAGGATAGGCAGCATGCCTCCCAGTGAATCAGCTACATCAATTGCAAGGACAAATTGTATTCCTGGAGTTAAGAGTTTGTCTAGTACTCCTACTACAAATTCCTCACTCTTCTCTGGACACTCTCGCCTCACTTTACATAATTGGGCATTTTTTGTCTCACCATGAATTCCTGTTACCAGTTCCTTTTCTGGAAATAGACCCTCAGGAGTGCATATCTCCTCATCCTTCATCATCACAGACTAGAGGATCCTGTGCCCCTTAATATTGTAACCTCCTTACTTACTGCTCCTGGTCTGTGTGAATAAATTTTACCCTTGCATATATATATTTTTAAGCAGATCTGGCACTTCCTCCTTTACCAATATCTGATCATTTTGTACTCTCTAAGGCAGTTGTCTAACTTCCCTGATGCTTTTTGTTACTAGTCCAACAAAACTTCCTGGCTTGTCTGGTTTTCCTCCTCTCTGAGCCTACTTTCAGCTTTTATTTCCAGCCTTTTAAGCTGAGTTTCCTTTTCAAGTGTCAGTCTTCGAAGTTCAAAAGCTCTCTCTTTCTCTGTTCTCTCTTTTTCCCTCTCTTCTGCTGCTAATTGTAACTTAAACGGTTTCATCTCTGCTACCCATTCCTTATCTCTCGCCTCCAACTCAAGCTACTTCATTTGCAATTGAATTCTTGCCACCGCTATAGATTCTGATGGTTCCTCCAGCAAATTTAAATGCTGAGCTACTATTGCAATTATCTGTCCTTTCCTCACAAAAGCAGGCAGGTCCAATTCCAGCTTCTCTGCTAATTCCTGCAGCTTGGTCTTATTGACTTTTTGCAAAACTTCCAAAGTCACCACATTCACATCCAGAAAATGTTTGCCGACTGAAAAAGCCATTACTATCCCAAGCCTTGTCTACCCAACTAAACCAACACCTGAAATAAAGACACTAGCACCTACCACTTGCTGTTCAAAATCCCACAAAGAACCCCCAATCGGTTATGGAGTAGGCCAGATCACTCAAAACATTCTTAAGCAGGCAGCCCTAGACCTAACTTTGTAATTTGTTTCGCTAAGTGTACAGTGAAAATTACCCAGAGAAGCATATCTAGGTTGACTACTAGATTTTAAAACAGACAAAAAGTTATTTGCAAAATTACACAATGAAATACAAAGAGCAGAATAAAGAACCCCTACAGAACTCAACCTATCCAGCTAGACTTAAGTATGCTGTTCCAAATACACACAACAGTCCCAATAAGCAAACTCCCTTTAAAAACAAGTATCAATGGAACACATGCTTACAGGTTGAAGTTGAAGGCAGAAAGAGAGAGAGTTTCCACACAGCTCCCTGTTGAACTTCCCAGTTCAAGACTGAACTAAAACTGCTGAGCTCAGCTAGAGAGCTGACCACTCCCCTTTCTTTATACAGGTCACTTCTAAAGCATGACCACTTTGGTGTGAAGTCTCATCTGTTAACATATAAACAAAAGCCCTCTCAAAATCCTTTTCATCTCTGTACCAAACCAGACTGATCGGAGACCCGACCGGTTTATTGCTCCTCTGAAAAGTATCAAGGACAGAGTCTCCTTGAGCCAAGGAACAGCTTTTAGAAAAAATAGGGACTAGCTTACTGACACCTAGTACATCAGGACGAAGCACGGGCATCAGACAGAAACGTCAAGTGAACTATCAATCTCAGTCTTCACTGAAAGCCCAAGTATCACAAATGCCAGTCTTTAACTACTTGGATTTTTTTTATTCATTCATGGGTTGAGGGCATCACTGGCTAGGCCAGCATTGATTGGCCATCCCTAATTGTCCAGACAGCAGTTAAAATTCAACCACATCGCAGAGACTCTGAACTCACATGTTGGCCAGACCAGGTAAGGTTGGCAGATTCCATCCCTCAAGGACATTAGTGAACCAGATAGGATTTTCCTGACAATTGACAATGGAATGGTGGTCATCATTAGATTGTTATTTCCAGATTTTTACTGAATTCAAATTCCATTATCTGTCTTGTTGGAATTTGAACTTCAGACCCCAGATCATTACCTGGGTCTCTGGATTAAGAGTCCAGCATATTGAGAAGCAGCTAAAGGCACTGGATACTGCAAAGGTTAAAGGTCCTGATAATATCTGGCAATTTTATGACCAAATCCCAGGCAAGTTGCCCAGTTTATTATGGTTCCAAACAGGATACCCCAAGCTGCTAAAACAGGATTAACTGGCTCTCCACCCTTATTCAGTCATTCTCTCAGTTGGTTGCAACAAGGTTAGTTTAGGAAAAAAAATCCCTTCCTTTGCAAATACCTTTCTGCCAGAGCCACATGAACTTATATTTTAAAAATACCTAACTTAACCAGCTAATGTCTTGAATTAACAAAAATATTGAGTTTATTAATCACTACACGAGAAGGAATACTAATGCAACATACATACACACAAGTTAGAAATAAGAGGTGAATCCAAAAGTTCAATAAAAAGTATGATCAGTCTCTCAATTGCTTGTAAAGAGTGGATGGTTGAATGTTGCAGCTATTCCAGTAAAGTTGATGTTGTTAAATTAAACAATTACATGATCCTTAGTTTTGCAGATTGCATGAAGTTCTGTAGTTCTAATTCCTTTCAACTGTAATTGTATTCCAGGAATCAGAGGGGAGGAAAGCAAGAGAGAGTCATTTTGTTATCCTATTTCAGTCTATCTGGTTTGCAACACTGAAAGGGAGAGAATACCTTTGCCTGTAATACAGGGGTGATTTGAAAAACTAGCCTTATTGTGGCTTTCACAGTATATTAATACTCAAACCCCAATAGATACACAGAAGAATATTCAATCTCGCTGGTACATTCCATTTGTGTTGGGACTGGCATTTGAATCCCTGTCCTTGTGTACTCTTAAAGGGAAAAATACTAAATGTGTCTGCAGTGTGGGACAAAACCTCCAATTGGTGGCTTGCTATTGAACAGGGGTCATCAGCCTCTCATGAGGGAAGGCAAAATAATGGGTCAATGATTCATGGTGGTGTGGTTGCGCAGAGGGATCTTGGAGTCCATGTACATAGATCTCTGAAAGTTGCCATCCAGGTTGATACTGCCAGGACATCTCTACAGAAGTTCCTCAGGCTAGCATTCTCGGCCCAACCATCTTCAGCTATTTCAGCAATGAGCTTTCTTCCAGCAATAATGCCAAAATTGGGAATGTTAACTGATGATGCATGATGTTTAGCACCATTGTCAATTCTTAAGATGTTGAAGCAGTCTATGTCCAAATGCAGCAAGATGTGGACAATATCACGATTGGGCCAGTAAGTGTAAGTAAAATCACACCATTCTCAGTTCCTGGTCCTGACCATTAACCTAATTCTGGCTGGGTAAGGCACGAGTGACCATCAGCTACTGGGATTTAACTGTTGGAGGCAGATAAGAGGAACACATACGGCATCCTGTTCAATTGCAGGAAGCCCAGTCAGTTTTGAGGGCTGTGGCAGACAATGATTATCTCCAACCAAGAGAGAAACTAACCATCTCCCCTTGCCATTCAATGGAATTACAATTAATTCTATACTATTATTATCCTGGGGATATCATTGATTACAAGAAAATCTGAATTGGACAAGCTGTATAAATACAGTGGATACAACAGCAGGTCAGAGGCTGGGAATTCTGTGGCAAGCAACTCACCACCTGAATCTCCAATGCTTGCCTATTATGTACAAAAGGAGAAAGTGAGGACTGCAGATGCTGGAGATCAGAACTGAAAATGTGTTGCTGGAAAAGCGCAGCAGGTCAGGCAGCATCCAAGGAGCAGGAGAATCGACGTTTCTTCTTCCTGAAGAAGGGCTCATGCCCGAAACGTCGATTCTCCTGCTCCTTGGATGCTGCCTGACCTGCTGCGCTTTTCCAGCAACACATTTTCAGCTATTATGTACAAAACACAAGTTAGGACTATGATTGAATACTCTTCATCCACCTGGATAGGTACAGTTTCAACAACATTCAAGAAGCTCAATACCATCAGGACTATGTAACCTACTTGATTGGCACACCACATACCACAGTGGCAGCAGTATGTACATCTAGAAGGTACACGTCAAGAACCTCACCAAGGCCCTTACAAACCTGCAACCTTTACCACCCAGAACTGTAGCACATGTAAGAGAATACTACCACTTGCAAGTTCACTCCAAGACATACACCATTCTGACTTGAAACAAAACCACTTTTCCTGGATCAAAATACTGGAACTCCCTTATTAGCAGCAATATAGGTGTGACTGCACCTCAAGTGCTGTACCAATTCAAGATATTGGCTCACCACCACCTGACCTGAATGGGCTAAAAGTGTTACCTACTCAATGACACCCATTTCCAATCAATCCATTTGAAAGTCACCTCTCTGATATTGTACCAGCAAACAGCAGCAAGATAATCTCTTGGCACCCACAGTTTGCTAAACTCATGAATAATGAGGCATAGCCCTCAAAGCTGACTGGGTCTCCTGCAATTGAACAGGGTGACACATATTGTTCCTCTTATCTGCCTCCAACAGTTAAATCCCAGTAGCTGGTCACACACGCCTTACCCAGCCAGAATTAGGTTAATGGTCAGGATCAGAAACTGAGAGTAATGTTTTACTGAACCCTAATTCAGGCGCTGACACCAATTGCTGGCCTGGCTAAGTGCAGTTAACTTAGTCTGGTGTGTTGTTATACTGACCAGTGCTTTTGATTGGATAAAACCACAATGGAAGCTTTGAAAGAGCGACATTCAGATGATATTAGGGAGAGAAAATCATATAAAAAGATCTGTTGTATAAATTATCCCTGAATGTTCAGTGTTACATTCCACACAGGGATTGTTCAATAAACTACAGCATTAATACGTTGGAATTAACCATCTTCAGTACACAGTATGATTTCCACAGAACACTTCATGAATAAAGAATCAGCTTTTATTTTGTCACAGTTTAGTCTGAGCACCTGACATTCCATTATTATGAGCACCTAACACCAGAAAAATCCTATTCAAAGACAAATTAAAAAGCAGCTCTCACCCCATGTTTCATCAGAACATCTGAGTACCTATCATTGAACTTGGCATAGACTACATGTTCTTTCTCTATTCTCAGCTCCAGGAGGGTGCCATCCTGAGCTGCCCACGGTACCAACATGCAGCTGGTTGTAAATGATAAAATCTACTTGTGTCATTTAACTTCTTGGTGGGAGAGCTGAAGTTAGCAATTTAAATTTTATTCCCATCCTATTATTGCTTATAATTATATTTGCATTGCATTAGAGAGCTGAAATGTCATTACAACAATCTCATCTCTGTGAAACTCCTTATATTCTGTCAGCCCCATCAATGCATATAAATAATTGATTACTTTTAGGAGATTGAACTGATGGGAATTAAAAGTTAGACTGACACCAAGTAACATATCAAAAAATTTCAGAAAGTCCATAGAACATTTTAGTTGTAGTATCTCAAACACTTGCATTCCCCTGCTACTTCTAGGGATAAGTGCTCATCAAACTAAATTGAGCAAATAATTAATGCACAAAGTTAATTAGGAACATTTGATTCTTGAAGTCATTCTCTTTTCAAACAATCATAAATTCTTAGAATTTGGAGCACTTATCAGAACTTGGATTGACCTCTCAAAAAGGCATAATTTTGCTGCTTGATTTAACCATCCCAGGTCAAATTTCCACTGATTCAGATAAGTCTGAATTTCTAACTGGTAGTGTAATTTTTTAGAGTCCATGATATACTGTGCTTATGTTGCTCTGAATATAGCATTCAGCATTACGGAATTCACCTGTAACTAAGTACACACATCAGTGATCTAACCCTGTTCAAGAACATCATTAGTTTGTCATTCTTGCCAACTCTCATCAATACATTGTCTATATTAACCAACTGCCAAAACCATGATCTGGCCCCTGTGTGCGGGAGTGAGTATTTTACCATCTGGTCGTCACTAAACACCACCTCACATTGGAATATACTTACCAATGCTTTAAGAATCATGTTTTTTCCAGCATCTCAAATTGGGGAATTTCCATTGGGAAGATTATTAATGTAACTCTGCAACAGAAGAAAAGACGGAAGAGATTAGTGTAAGGAAATAAGTTACTACTTACCAGAAAAGAAGGTGGAATTGCAAAGTGATAAACCAGTAAATAAGAACTATCCCTACTTGACCCTTTAAACATTCTTTCTTGTGTAATAGAACCTCCAGAAAGATGGTGAGAGTGAGGAAGTGCTCTGAGCAGGGGAGTTTGAGTAGTTACACTGATGCCTCCAGTCACAGGTGGCAACAGTGTGAGGCAAGTAGGAAGAGTCGACTGGACCCTTTATGGAAAACAGGGTGTTGTTGGGGATAGGAGGAGTAATGGGGAGAAGGAACAGGCACGAGCTAAAAAATGTGTTGCTCGAAAAGAGCAGCAGGTCAGGCAGCATCCAAGGAGCAGGAGAATTGACATTTCGGGCATAAGCCCTTCTTCAGGAATGAGGAGGGTGTGCCAAGCAGGCTAAGATAAAAGGTAGGGAGGAGGGATTTGGGGGAGGGGCATTGGGAATGTGATAGGTGGAAGGAGGTTAAGGTGAGGGTGATAGGCCGGAGAGGGGGTGGGGGTGGAGAGGTCGGGAAGAAGATTGCAGGTCAGGAAGGCGGTGCTGAGTCCGAGGGTTGGGACTGAAATAAGGTGGGGGGAGGGGAAATGAGAAATCTGGAGAAATCTGAGTTCATCCCTCGTGGTTGGAGGGTTCCTAGGCAGAAGATGAGGCGCTCTTCCTCCAGGCGTCATGTTGCCATGGTCTGGCGATGGAGGAGGCCAAGGACCTGCATGTCCTTGGCGGAATGGGCAGGGGAGTTAAAGTGTTCAGCCACGGGGCAGTTGGGTTGGTTGGTGCGGGTGTCCCAGAGATGTTCTCTGAAACGTTCCGCAAGTAGGTGGCCTGTTTCCCCAATGTGGAGGAGTCCACATCGGGTGCAGCGGATGCAGTAAATGATGTGTGTGGAGGTGCAGGTGATTTTGTGATGGATATGGAAGGATCCCTTGGGGCCTTGGAGGGAAGTGAGGGGGGAGGTGTGGGTGCAAGTTTTGCATTTCTTGCAGTTGCAGGGGGAGGTGCTGGGAATGGAGGTTGGGTTGGTGGGAGGTGTGGACCTGACGAGGGAGTCGCAGAGGGAGTGGTCTTTCCGGAATGCTGATAGGGGAGGGGAGGGAAATATATCCTTGGTGGTGGGGTCTGTTTGGAGGTGGCGGAAATGACAAAGGATGATACAATGTATCTGGAGGTTGGTGGGGTGGTAGGTGAGGACCAGTGGAGTTCTATCCTGGTGGCAATTGGAGGGGCGGGGTTCAAGGGTGGAGGAGCGGGAAGTGGAGGAGATGCAGTTGAGAAGGAACAGGCAGCCAAGGGGTTCCTCAATTTAATGTAAACCAGTTTTTATCCCAAGCAAATACTTCCTTGATTAGCTTTATATTTCTTTTCATGTTTGTAATGACCTGATGCAGGTGGAGTAGAGAATCTTGCTTCATGGTCTTTGGGCTGTCATTGTGACAAATTTTATATTAAATTTCTGGTACAGTCAGCAGGATTCCACAGCACTGTCTTGTGATTGCAGATGAGGTTAGTAATGCCTGACGGAGATAGCGTTGATGTTGGAAGAGTTGAAATTGTCTGTGAGGGACAGTGAAGCTACTCCAAGATCACTGGGGACTCAGGATATGAAAGAGGGAAACAAAACCAAAGGCCAAATTCGATCAGAGGTTCCCATTTTGTGTTCCCTAGATGTTCACTAGACAGCAGGGGTGATCCTGGTTAACAACATTAAATTTTGCCAAATATGCGCTATAGAAATGCAGGTAATTGCTGGAGAAATACTGTTTTTGGGAAGAACTCCTCTTGAGCTACAGCTCTACACTGGAATGTTTTTGAAACAAATTAAGTTAGTGCATGACCACTTGAGATCATCGAATATATATAATAGGAAAACCTTGGAATCTGGCTGTAATTATCTCCTCTAAGAGATGATTAGATGCTATGACATTATTTTGACCATCCCAAATGGTTTGCCTGTAGTTCAACTATACAATAATGCATCCTCTTTTAGGATTAATTTTAGACAGAAAACAATGTCTCATGAAGAGTCGCTAAGGTTTCATACTGTACAGAAATCAATAACTCCATTGCATCTTTGCTCCTTTTACTAGTCTCAGTGGAGTTTGCCCACGTATACATAAGATGTCATTCTGCCAACAATAATAAAGGAAGTGTATTTGAAATATGGTCTGTGGATGAAGTGAAGGTTAAGTAAGTTACATTGACAATATTCCTTGTAAAAATAACTGCCTCCTGTCTTTTATAACCTTGTGAAAGGACGGTAATGTAACAAGTCTAAAGAACGAACATCATAACTTTGGCAAGGTTACTTCTTTGCTTTTTTTGAAAATCAGCTACAAGGTTATCAGTTGCCTTGTTCATATTGGGCAGGTTCTCTTTGTAGGTGCTTTCTTCAAACATGTTGGTAAAAGCAGAAGAATGCCATCTAACATTCCCCACGTTCTCATTTACTTGGAAAACAAACAACTGCTTCAGCTGACCTGTGTAGCTCCTGAAATCTGACAGTTTACCCATCTTCAATGCAGCTCTTCAAGGTCAGTTCAGGCTTAAATGGAGTAAGAGAGGAACTGCTGATGGACATCCTCCAATTATTGATGATTGATTGTAGGCCAGGAAGTTGTTGTCTCAGTTATGGATCTTCTGCAACAAACAGGAGAACTAAAAGCACATTGTAAAATTTCTGGGTCAGTGCCTTGTATAAGTTATATCTTTTCTGAATGTTCAATTTGCAGTTCATAAACTTTTTTTGTGAATATTATGCTGAAGACATTATCAAGGACAGCACTGCTCCATGGGCATACGCCAGTCGGCACTTTGGAGAATCATATCACGACCTTCACAATGATGGATCCATAAACTAGATACAACCTGAATGGTTACATTAGCATGAAGAACATAATAGCTTTTGTTAAAAGTTTGCAAGGTTGACAGGCGTGTAATTTGCATAGAGTCAGCAGGTACATGTGTCAGTGGGAGTGCATTCAGCCATAACACCCAGCAAGGGGGACCAGACTGTCGAATTGTTCATACCTTTTGGAAGTTTGAAATTTCTGTTAAAAGTCAAATTGCTTCTCTCTTTGTTGGTCTCTGCCAATTGCCCTGCAATGATTCTGTCCCTTGCCAGGCAAAATGGAATTGGGGGAAGCAGCAGTACCCAGGCCACTAAGCTCCCATTGGAATACCTTATGCTTTCTGTATCATCTTCTTTAAAGAAATGTGATTGTCATTATAGAGCCTTAACTGTCCTCCATGTCTTTTGCAGCTAACTGTGGGAATTCTTCAGGCAGCTGAACTTCCTGCATTGGACATGGGTGGCACATCTGATCCTTACGTTAAGGTCTTCCTGCTTCCAGACAAGAAGAAGAAATATGAGACGAAGGTTCAGAAAAAGACTCTCAACCCTGTCTTTAATGAGTACTTTACATTCAAGGTAACACTTCAAGGCAAATAGTGATATATTGAACAAGTTAAACTTCAGTTTCCATTCTGTTTCAGTTAGAGACATGTTCGTTAGTGATCTTTTTATTTTGTTTTTAACAGTTGTTAACATTCAATCCAATCTATCAATAAAGCTCATTCATGAGATTCTGGAAATCTTTGTTCTAGCTAGCTAATTTTCCAAGAAGTCTATTATTTTTAAACTCCCTTAAAAGTGTCATTTGTGGAATTTTGTCAAAAGTCTTAACATTCAGGTAAACTACATTCATTTCATTTAACTCTTGACATTTCAGTTAACAATGAATTCAAGAAGATTCAAGTGGCTTTATCTATTAATGGTCTGAACTCCGTACTGACCACTCATCACCAATGATTCTTTTAAATATTTTTTTTCTCTCTCATGTGTGCAGCCCAGTAATTTTAATGTGCAGTTACTTTAAACTTTTTGGTAAGACTGCATGTGGTGTAGCTTAAAAGAAATGGTTTGTAAGTGGCTTGCACAGCAACTTCACAAGTATTGCACTACTAAAGGGGCATGCTGATTAAGTAAATATGGATTACATTTTACAAAATACTCTTGAACATTGTCCTCACTGCAGATGTTAAGCTAAGTTATAATTCTGTAGTTACTAACACTTCCCTCTTGGATGACATTCACCACAATAATCACATACCCTCCAGATTCAAACTAAAATGCTAATTTTAATTCAGGCTTAAAGATAACATCTCCTACTCACTTAATTAAATGGATAATGTAATTACTTCAGGCACTGTTCCTTTCCATCTATCTCACTAATACTTAATATAACCTTGCCCCAACTGTTATATTATTACTAATAATTTTGTTTATTAAGCATAATATGAATCCAGGCATTTTACATGATGAGTATTTGTTATGTAAACAAGTTTATGGGGTGTATCAATACATTATTTTATGAAATATGGCATTAGTGGTAAGGCCAACATTTAATGTCACTCTCCAATTCCTACTGAGATGATGGTGCTGAAACACTTCAAATACAACTGAGTGGCTTGCTAGACCATTTAGCAGAACAGTTAAGAGTCTGTCACATTACTGTTAGTCTGAGGTTACGTATGAACCAGATTGATTAAGAATGACAGATCTTCTTCCCTAAAGGACATTAGTGAAGCAGATAAAAGATAGTTTATAGTCAGTATTTCTGAAAGTAGCATTCTATCTCAAATTATTATTCTAAAAACATAACATTGCTATTATATCCTCAATAGGTTCCATTAGTGGAACCACAGATATATTTTGTTCCGAGGAATAGAGGATGAAATCCCAATTAACTTTCCTCCCAGTAAACGATACAACCTGATCCTTCTTACCTATTCCAGGCCTTTCAACACCCCAACACTATTCTTTGTTGGTCATCTGCCTAGGCCTGATCAGAAATTCAAGTCATGACCATTCAAGTTTCTCCTCATTAATGTTGACATAAAATAACATTTGTATGGAGTACAAAGTTAAAGTGCTTTTTTGGCTGGATTATTGTTACACCTTCCATTCATGATGAAACCTCTCCACCAGAGTCAAGAGAGTAGATGTGTCAGGTTTGCTTGCACCTTTCTTTAAACAGCTTTTAGTTTGCGTGCAAGTTTAGTCCAATTAATTTCTGTTTCAATGCTACATACTGGAAAGCAACAGAGCTGTATAATTTGAATGCTTAACTTCAGTCCAGTTCAGTCCAGAGTAAATGCTTCTGTTTTTTCAGGGTTCTTTTCTGCACTGTTGCAATGCACCTTTTGAAATGAATGTTAGACTGAGGCCTTATAAGCCCTCCACTTTTATCGAGGATGTCAAAGTTTTGAGGAAGGAAAGCTCCATAACCTAACCAACAATTATCATTCAACTGATGTCACTAAAATGGATTATCTCATTTCATTATCTCATGTGTAAATTGACTTCCATACTGCCTACATTACAGCAATGAATTCAAATTAAAAGCACCTCTCTGGCTGTGGAGGGTTATCCACAGGCCACAAAAGGCAAATGATTACAATTGTATGAGATTAAAAAGTGATAATCTATCAATAGACTTCATTTACCTCTGGTAGATTTCTTTTAGATTACATTGAACCTTAATTACTCATCTTAAATATGTTCTAAGAATTTCAACTATTTTATACATGATGTGCACATTTGAGAATACCATTTGATCTGAGTCATTATCACAATAAATAACTGAAACATTATTGCAGTGACGAACATTGGTTATCTCATATAATAGACATATCATTAAAACCATGATGATGTACTTGGAAGATCAATATGACTCCTTCAGTGTTTGTGAATGTGATTTCATCCACAGCAAATGCCTTTGAAAACCTGTAAGGTTTTTTTGTAAAGACTTTGATTCAGAATCCTTGCTTTACTATTCAATATTAACAGGCTTAGAACTCCTCATTCTGTATGAAGCAGTATAACATTTGCTGAAACAGCAGATTTTCAGACTGATTAAATGAAACATGTTGCCAAAAGCCAGGAATTTCTGCTTACTTTAATGAAAAGTTAAAAATAATGCCCTCAAAGTTACATTGAGTTCATGTTCCTGTCATGTGAAAGGAAAACTAACTACTAAAGCAACATGAATTTATTGAACATGCCAGAGAAGGCGATGAGAGAATTATGTCATGTCTGAAATTCATCAAGATTGGTAGGCAGAGGGATAATACTAAGACCTTTGCTGAGTACAGAATGCTTAGCATATTCATTGAAACTCTGTCAGTTGATCTTAGGAAATAGGAGCCGAAATTACTGAATGGCCCCTAAATAAATTACAAACAAGTTTCCATGATTTGTAGCTTTTTTTCTTTGACACAAATTGGAACCAATACAAATTAGACATGAACGAACAAGCAAATGATACCTTAAATGAAAAGACTTTAAATAGTCAATACAACAAAAATGTATCTATCTCAGCTGGCAACAAACACCCCTGCACACCTAGCAACTATGTTGCATCATATGTCTGTTTCCAAAGTTTTCTAACTCAGCTACTGCTATACAGGATCTCTCTCAACCGTGTTCCTAAATTGCTCCAAGACTTGGAAATGGGCCAAATGCTGGCAAATGGGACTAGATTAATTTAGGTTATCTGTTCAGCATGGACGAGTTGAACCGAAGGGTCTGTTTCTGTGCTGCACAATTCGATGATTGTATGACTGTAGCTGTATTCTAACAAAGTTCTCTGATAATGTTTAATACCTAAACTGCACACTCCTACAGAAATGTCTTAGCTTGATACATGAGAGTATTGATGGCATAGATTCCCCAAACTCCTTTATTCAATCTCTTTGATAAAGCATGTTAAATAGTCTGGTTGGCTTGACAAAGCACAGCTCTGGTAAAATTGCCAAAGTCATAATCCCTGCTGTAAGTCTGCCTTTGGCTTTCAGCCCTGTTTAACTGTAACACACACACACACACCTGCCTTGTGTAATAACCTTTCACTGTGCCTCATCAAATGCATTTTGAAAAACAAAATCCAATGATTCGCTGTTATGATCTCCCAATTGCAACCTCAAAAAATTCCAAAAGATTTTTCAAAGATGATTCCAACTTCACAAATCCATGTTTGATGCTTCCCAGTTACATTATAATTTTCAAAGTGTCATGCAAACACACCCCTAATAATGAAATTGAGTTATTTTGATATTTGCATCCCACACATTGAAGAGTAAAGTTCCATTTTATACCTGCTAATTCATAGAAACCATTTTAGAAACTACAGAATTTTTGAAGATCTAAACCAGTATGCATAATCACTGCATCCAGTCATTTAAAGCATTAGAATACAGGCCATCAGGTCCAACTGATTTATCAGACATAGCCACAATTTCTCCTGTCTAATTTCTGTACAAATAATTTCAGTTCCTCATTCTCACTAAATGCATTATCCCCCCACTATCATCAGAATATTTTCAATATCTCCTATTCTGAAGACAGATAGGAAGTATTCATTTAATACCTATACCATTTCCTTATTTCCCATTATCATTTCTCCTGGACATGCCTCTCAAAATTCTGCAAAATCAATTGCCAATTTCTTCCCCTTTTGAAAATTTATCTAAGCTTTAAACTCTGTATTCTCCAATCAGACTCTTCACATCAGTTTAACTGAATAATTTCATCAGAGCCATTTCAATCCAACAATTATAAAGTCTAGTGAATGAAAGGCCTCACAAAAATGAATAATGCAGATGCAGTTATCAGACTGATTTATATAAATGGAACTGTTTGCAAACAATGTTTCAATCAACATGTTCAGTCGCTGCACAGTTTCCAGGAGGCTTTTGAAAAATGAGGATTATATTCATAATTATGTTACTAGTGAAGCAAGTCTTAATGTATAAGAATTCCCTGTTGGTCAGGATAGAACACATCAACATCATGAAAATTTAAAGTGTCAAGTAGATGGTTTACAGTATTTCCAAAAGATCAATGAATTTTCTACTCTTTTCCTTACTATCTCGTATAAACGCAAATATGATTTTACCTTTCTAATCCATGTTATACATACCTAATAAATACGAATGGTAATAAAGAGTGTGAAGTTGAAACTCAAATTTGTGACAAGATGAAGTTTATAAGATTGCTATATGTTGGGACTGTATCTCTGTTGAAGGTAAAACAACTATGAAGAAGTCTGCCTGTTAGCAAGTCTGAGTGGTTTGATTGTTTGAGATCAAAGTGGGTCCAGATGATTTTGTGTAGAAGAGGGTGCAAGGTTTTTATACTTAGAGACATTAACAAACAGAATTTTGCTAGTAGTGGATAGATAGTCAGCCTTCAAAAACTAAGCAAAATGTTGAGAACGTCAGGTTGTAATCAGCTCTCTTTTAAACTGTTCACTTATTTCCAAGGTAAGAAACAGTTGAGGTGTCTAGGATAGCGGTAATTAACATCTCTAACTGGATACGAGGCCCATATGATTCATGTTGCCATGGAGAAGAAAGGAGGATCCGAGGTGTCCTTAAACTCTCAGCTTAGGTATTCTGCCAGGATCAAGGAGAAAGAGAGACGGCATCTTTAACCACAGGTGGGAGCTAGTGTTTGAATTGAAAAGGCTGAATACATGAAGAATTAAAGGAAGGCTGTAAGAATTTCAGGGAAATAAATTTCAGCATGAAAAATTATGCTTTGAAGTTCCCAGGCTGAGAAAGAAAAGAATGGAAGTAAATTCTTGGGAGCTAAGAATCACTTTGGGAGGATTTCAGGAAAATTTAATGTCTACTTGAAGGGCACTTTGAAACATATGAGTGAAGTGTGTATTCAGTTGTGCAAAAAGCGGAATATTCCATTGTGTGTTTGCACAATAGGATGCTTACAAAGATAGTATTTAGCTAATAGTGCTGTTAACCTTTTGAAACAGTGAAGTCTTAAAATGAGAAATCTTGTTGCATCACCCTTTTACTCAAAGTTTGATTTAAAGAAAAGAATTATTACTGTGTATGGAGATCAGAAACACGTAGTTCTAGCACATGTTGATTATGTTGGAAAATCTAACTAAGGTCAGCTCAATGACATTGCAGTAATAATCTCCATTCAAACAGGCCAGTTACAATCTCACCATGCAATTCCCAACAGAGAATGCTATCTCATTTCAGTAAAAAGTCCAAGATGTACTTTTGGTACCTGAAGTATAGCGAGTTTATTTTACCTTTAATACAATTTTTCAAACTCTCCCAATTTATTTTTGTGATTTCTTGCCCCCTCCCCCACACCTTGTCCTTCTTCCTAATGGAAAACTTTTGTGAAGCTGTTCCAAACGTGCTAGCACTTTAACTCATTGAATTTTGACAGTCAATCAATGTTGACAGGCTGATTAAAGAAAGGAGTCATAATAACCTAGCAGTTTCAACACCCTTATACAAAATTCCTACAGGAATTGCTAGATCGCAAGTAGACTACTAACCCTGGCAAACGTTCCCCCAGCTCAGAAATGGTAAGAAAAAGACGTATCATTCACATCATTAATTCCACTAAAATTGGCCAACTTAATGCAAGGGAAGGACTGAACTTAAGTCTTTTCCTGGCCACATAGTGGGGAAACTTTTCATGTTTCAGATTTCCATGCAAACTTTCACACACCAGGCGCACAGAGTGGGAATTCAGCTTTTGTGTGAGGTTGTGATTTCCCATCCATGAAAATTAATGAGGCATACACTCACATTTTTGATATGTACTCCCGGTGGGGGAGGTTCTGCACTAGTAGAACTAAAAATGAAAATTCACTCCAGTATCCGCTGTCTGGTTTGTTCATGAATTATTCATCTTTTAGCTCCCAAGTTGCCATCACATGGAACCAGCTTCCTTGAATCATGTCACAAAGACTGTGGTAGCAAAAACTGACCACAGAATTCATCATATAAAATATAAATAATCAGTATGAAAGGTTTTTTTTTAAAATACTGGAGTCCGTTCCCTATTGGCAATAAATAAATTATCTTCCTACAGGTGGTAACATCAAATAATGTTCCATTCATATGTTGCAGTAAAAACAAACACTTTATTGTTTTCTTACCGTCAAATGTCTGATCAGGTTCAAGGTCTTACTTTCAAACTGAAGCATGGTGTTGTTGAGTCACTAGCAAATTTACAAAGACGATGTTGGGAAACTGTCGACCCTATTTAGTGCTGCAAGATATTTTCAATTAATGAATAGATTGCTTTGTCAAAACTTATTAGATACTATGAGTTTTTAACTGTGACTGAGGGTTTCATGATTTTGTTTTGATTCTGTAGTCTCAAGATATTTTGATATGTTGATATATTAAGCAACATGAATTCACTAATGTATTGAGGCAAATCAAAGGCAAATGCTTTAGCTGTGTTATCAATGATGGAGTTTTTTAAATACCCAGCAAATCACTACAAAATACACATTTTCATCTCTATTAATACCACTGACTATTCAAAATGTTTCCTACTACAATTCAGAGATTTCTACATTCCTTTAAGCATATTTCAAAAGTTATCAAATGCCCCTGCTTGGTAAGTAAATTTATAACTGATAACAATAAAGTGGCCATGCATTGAGGAAACAGACAGCAAACACAGAAGGAGATCCACAGATTTATGATATTTAATCTTCCCTTTAACTGAACTTTCTCTGCAGGTTCCTTATCAAGAGCTGGGTGGAAAGACCCTGGTGATGGCTGTTTATGACTTTGACCGATTTTCCAAACATGACTGCATTGGTCAAGTGTTGGTATTAATGACGAAGGTGGACCTTGGTCAACAGCTTGAAGAATGGAGAGACCTCGAGAGTGCTGAGAAGGAAGAGGTAGGCTTTAAGGATCCTGAAATTGCCTAATATCCATACAGTGGCACACCAGAGAATCAAAATAGAATTGAAAAGGAAAAGGTATGGCCTAGAATTTTCCATTATAATGACATTGAAACTGTTTGCAGTGGTGGTCACTACTGCATGAAACTGACAGCAGCTTCTGATATCAGTGAATGTACAGTTAAACATGGACATTTGGAAATTGTCAGTGTTGCCTGCTGCCCACAGGACAGGTACAATTAGCACAACCAGTAATTTGACATGAGTTTCAATGTTTTACACAGATTTATGCAGATTCACTGTAAAAAAACAATTGAAATGTTCGTGATAGTTTAAAAACTTAGTGACATCTCATTCAACAAAGTTTTAAGTGATAGATACTGCTGCACAACTGCAAAATCTTGGAACATTGTCATGCGCTATAAAGTAAGTTCAGGATTTAATGCTGAAAATCTTGCATCCAAACAGTATAAGTCCGAAGATTAGCTTTTAAAATTGTCAGTTTAGCAACAGGTAAAACATGAAATTATGTTTGGATTTTGATGTGGAATTACATCAAAATCTGTTGATGTCTGCCCTGTTGTCTGCCCTGTTTCACTGGTAAGATAAGTTTTTGCATTATAACCTGCAAAGATTGTGATAGTTACGTGATTCAAATATTGCTGATTTTTCCTGCAGCCGGAGAAATTGGGAGACATTTGCACCTCTTTGCGCTATGTTCCAACAGCAGGGAAACTCACTGTCTGCATCCTGGAAGCAAAGAACCTGAAGAAAATGGACGTGGGAGGACTCTCAGGTATACAGGACAATGGGTGAAATCTTATAGGGGTCTTGGAGATGTGGGCTATGACAAGATGTGTGACAGAATCAGGCGACGTGTGTCGTGAGGTCCATTTTGACATCAACATCATCTCACTCCATTCTTTTATACCTTTCACAAATAGTGAAAAGAAAGATTGTCACTCCGTAATAGTGATGTGCCAATTGATGGTCATTATTATTTGTGAAATATCTTGTTAATGCCACAACTTGTCTCTCTAATATTTAGTAATTCATTTTACAAGCTAGATGTCATGGTGGCACAGTGGTTAGCACTGCTGCCTCACAGCGCCAGAGACCCGGGTTCAATTCCCGCCTCAGGCGACTGACTGTGTGGAGTTTGCACATTCTCCCCATGTCTGCGTGGGTTTCCTCCGGGTGCTCCGGTTTCCTCCCACAGTCCAAAGATGTGCAGGTCAGGTGAATTGGCCATGCTAAATTGTCCGTAGTGTTAGGTAAGGGGTAAATGTAGGGGTATGGGTGGGTTGCGCTTCGGCGGATCGGTGTGGACTTGTTGGGCTGAAGGGCCTGTTTCCACACTGTAACGTAATCTAATCTAAAAAAAACTTGACAATGAAACCAGAGCAAGTACCTAACTGATTCAACTTGCCATTTGCTCCAAAAGATTTCCTTGTTGGAAACCAGGCACAAACGTCGGAGGGCATGTTCCATGGACACTAACCAAGCACACACCATATCCACAAATATTGGTATTCAACAAATACCAGCCTCTTAGAACCCCCATGACACATCTCCTGATTCACATACAGGTCACTTCTACACTTCAGTGCTTTGCCTCTGGTTGTATTGGCAACTATCATTGTAATGTTGCAGCAAGGAGACACAAATATGCTCAGGGGCAAGCTGCATTTGAGGGTCTTTATTTGCTATCATTGACTCACTCACCAGAGATACCAGACTTGTATTACTACTGTCTTGCCTTGCTGTTTAATGAAAGTAGACAGGAGGTGGGCAACTAGAAAGACAAATGATATTTGGACCTCCAATGCAAGAGGATTGGAGTCCAGAAGTAGGAATGGCTTACCAGAATTATACAGGGCATGGGTAAATAATACCACAACTGGAGTATTGTGTGCAGTTATGACTGTCCTCGTTATGACGATATACTTACCATAGAAGGAAAGCAATGAAGGTTCGCTAAGCTGATACTGGAGATGGCAGGATTGTCATACAATAATAGATTGGTTTAACTGGACTTGTATTCACTAGAGTTTAGAATAATCAAACGGGGAAAGGATGAATATATAAAATTCTAACTGGGCAGACTAGATACTTCCTCTGATTTGGAAGTCTAGAACGCAGGATCACAGGGTAGGCAATTTGGAACTGAGATGAGGAAAAACTTCTTCATTCAGAGGTGCGGTCAACCTGTAGAATTTACTACCATAAAGAATTTCAGGTCACTTAGTGTATTCGAGAAAGATTTAATAGTTGTTTAGATATTCAAGGCCTCAACAAGTATGAAGACAAAGTCGAAACATAGTGTTGAGGTAAAGGATCAGCCATAACCTACTGAAAGGTCCAAAGTCAAAATGACCTACTCTTACCCTAAGTTTCTATTTGGCTTCAAGAATACAATCAAGATAGGAGGGACCCAAAGCGTAGCTATTGCTTGGTGACCCTTTCTCGTATGGCATCAAGTTTGGCCTGGGTGTAAGTGTGCACAGATCATTGCAGACACCAGAACTTGTAGAGAGAGCAGTTAATAAAGCATACAATGTCCTTGACTTTATTAATAGAGTGATTAAGTACAAGTGAAAGGAGGCAGTGTTGAACTTATATAAGACACTTGTTGACTTCAGCTGGAGAATGGTATACAGTTGTAGCAAATTATATAAAAAAAAGTGAATGCATTGGAGAGAGAGCAGATGCAATTTAAAAGAATGCTTCCAGGAATGAGAAACTTTTGTTATGAGGTTAGATTGAAAGAACTGGGACTGTTCTCCTTGGCGAGAAGTCAGCTGAGAGGAGATTTGATAGAGGTTTTCAAAATCAGGAGAGGACTGGATAGAATAGATAGGAAGGAACAAAAAAGAGAGGGCATATATTTAAATTCACATGAAAAAGATGCAAGAGTATTGTGGAGTAGAAAAGCTTTTTAAAAACTGAGTAGTTAAGATTTGAAATGCACTACCTGGGAATGTTATGGAGGCAGGTTTAATTGAGGCATTTGAGGTGCTACTGAATAATTATTTGGACAGAATTATTGTTGAAGGGTATGGGAAAAGTTTGGAAAATTGCCACTTGGTAATGACACTCTTTTGAAGAGCTGGTACAGATGGGCTGAATGGCCTCCTTCTGCATGGATAAGATTCTGTGAAGTTTAGCAAAGATATAGAGTCAGGAACCTTGTCGTAGTTGTCAACAGCCTCAATCAAATGGGACATTCTTTGGCCACGGGATCCTGGCACAGTAAATAAAGCCAAACCATGTCTTAATAGGAATAGGTGAAGGGTTAGTAAAAACGTGGAATGATTAAATCAGGTTCTAAAGATATTGAACATCATGTTGAGACCTAGAGGCCGTAGGGTGCCCAAGTAGACAGTGAGATGTTGCTCTGAGGCTCACTGGAATACTGCAGCAGGCCTGCAAGAGAAATGTTGGTTTTGGATTTAGGTTTGCTCACTGAGCTGGAAGGTTCATTTCCAGACGTTTTGTTACTCTACTAGGTAACATCTTCAGTGGGTCTCAGGCGAAGTAATGCTGAAAATTACTACTTTCTATTTATATGTTTGGGTTTCTTTGGGTTGGTGATATCATTTCCTGTGGTGATGTTTCCAGGAAACAACATCACCACAGGAAATGACACCACCAACCCAACTCAAAGAAACCCAAACACATAAATAGAAAGCAGGAATTTTCAGCATTGCTTCACCTGAGGCCCACTGAAGATGTTACCTAGTAGGTAACCAAACGTCTGGAAATGAACATTCCAGCTCAGCAAGCAAACCGACATCCAAAATCTTAACCTGAGCTACAAGTCTTTTCATAACTCACTAAGAAATGTTGGTGTAGGAACACAGTAGTGTGTTAAAGTGGAAGTTTGGGGTCATTTTTATGGACAAAACATAGGTGTTCTGCAAAGTGGACACCAAGTGTACTTTATGTCTCCCCAATGGAGGGGAGACCACATTATGAGCAATGAATCCAGTAGACTAGATTGAGACACTGGAGCAGCCTCGACACCAGTTCTAGGCCTGGTGTGAAGTGGTAAGAATCAGGATCCTCTCCTCAGAAGGGATGCAAATCATCTCTCTTGAGTCTTTCTGCCCTATTATGGGCTGTTTTCCTTTTGGAGGTAGAGAAAGGCAGGTATTACAAGAGAAGAAAGTGAAGGCATAGCTATTAATATTGGTGTAGTCGAGGAGGTGTCCCAAGCAAGTGAGTAGGTAGCACAGAAGGCATGCAGTGTTAGTGGTGTTGGAGGTTATCTTGGGTGAGAGTGAGTAGGAAGATGATGTCAGTAATTGAGAGAGTAATGAGGCATGTATCTTGGTGGCGAGTGGGTACAGTAGCAGAGATGGAGTGAGAGAGAGTTATTGGAGTAGAGATGGTGGATCTTACTCTGATGGAGTGGAGAAGGACATTGGTCTTTTTCCTACAGTGCTGGGTATCTCTCCAGATTGCTAAGACAGCTCTAACTCAGATGGCAATCTCAGAGCATACAACTGTCATAGGACGCTACTGTGGTTTCCAATGCTGCTGCATGGTGTAGGAGAAGTCCTGCATCTGCACCACTCTATCCAGTGGACCTCCTGGTATATGTCGCCACACAACGTGATGCTGAATTCCTCAGTCTGCCAAGTTCTGGACAAGCTTCAGGAATCATACTGGCTGTGATTATCCAGCAATACAACAGGCTTTTAAAGATGGCGTAGATACAAGGGATGCCGATGAATTCTGTGATATCTGCTGAGCGTCTAGTTGTTGTGAGAATGGAGCATGGTGGAGTGGAAAAAGGGTGTGAGAGTCTCCAGAGGGACGTGACAGACAATTAATGAGGCAAATAGGTAATACAGGATGAGAGTACTCCCTGTACCTCAGTGACAAAGCCCCTAAAAGCCTTGCCTTCACTTAAAATAATCTAAGACTCAGTCCAACTGCTCTTTTGGAAGTACCAAGGCCTAAGAGGGGCATTAGAATTCGCATTAAGCACACATGAATTCAGCAATGTATCACTAGCTCTCCATGAAAGAAAAATCAACTGCAGTCTATATAATCCTTGAGTAGATCCCTTGAATTCTTATCCCTCAGTTTCCAGACAATCATTTGATCAAAATGAAATACCGGTTACTGTCAGGAAAATATTAATAGCCAACAGTTGATATTAAGAAGACCTTTGTAAAGATTCTGTTTTAGACACAAAATCTTTAGAGAAAATAATGTGTAGGGCCTTTGACACAAAAGTAATATCAACTTTGTTCTAAATAATGGTTTCAATCCAAGCTGATAAATTTGAGGTTTGATAAAATTATGTCACCCACTCATTATCTGGTTAAGCAACACCTCGACTTCAGAATTCTCATTTTTAAATTTGTCCTCAGGCCAGTCACTCCCTAACTCCATAATCTTCAGCTACTCCTTAGGTTAATAAGGCCCAAAGCTCTGTAATTTCCTCTCCGACATGACTTTCTCTAAAACCTGTCTCTTCGACCAAGCTTTTCATCTTCTACTTTGTTACGTCCTGTGGCTTGGTGTCAAACGTTGCTTCATAATTCCTTTGTGAAGCATATTGGGGTGCTTTCTTCCAAACAAACATGCTTTACAAATACAAGTGAGAGTTGCTGTGGTTGATAATGCTTGATCAAAAACAACACTCAACAAAAAATATTAAAGTTGTTTTTGATTCTTTAAGAAGAAGAATTAATAAGGAAACAAATATGCAATTCTGCATTTCTTGGTGTACCATAATATTTGTTGACAATAACGCATTGGAAATATAGAAAATGTATGGTACATAGGGGCCCATTCACCAAGTCACAGCCATGCTGGCTAAGAAAAAGCTGTCCAGACTAGTCACACTTACCAGCTCTTGGCACATAGTCTGTAAGTTATACCATTTTGATTCACTCTGCAAACACTTCGGTTTCAGCCTTATTGAGATACAGCCCATCCACGTTGCGTGTTCCATCAGTCTCAAACTTATCCCCAGTCCACAAAATCTGAAACACTCCTTCCTGAGGTTGGCATTCTGTACTTGGTTCATTTGAGTTTCAGGCCCTTAAATATATTTAGTGGGTGGCACGGTGGCACAGTGGTTAGCTCTGCTGCCTCACAGCACCAGAGACCCGGGTTCAATTACCGCCTCAGGCGACTGACTGTGTGGAGTTTGCACATTGTCCCTGTGTCTGCGTGGGTTTCCTCCAGGAGCACCGGTTTCCTCCCACAGTCCAAAGATGTGCAGGTTAGGTGAATTGGCTATGCTAAATTGCCCGTAGTGTTAGGTGAAAGGGTAAATGTATGGGTGGGTTACTCTTCGGTGGGTCGGTGTGGACTTGTTGGGCCGAAGGGCTTGTTTCCACACTGTAAGTAATCTAATCTAATCAGGTTATTTGGCAGTCCCTTTCCCCTTGTCCCGCTGCATTGAATTCCCACTCTCACCAAATTCCCATTGCCACACGGTTTAGTAAACCATTCATTTTAGTAGGTTCACTCAGCTCTGTACTTTAATAGAAATCTCAAAAAATATATAGTTTTAAAATACAGAAGCTGCAATTGCTCCATTGATTGCTGTCATTATTCGTGGTTTCCAGAGATTTGAAGTGTTGACAAATCAAAGGGCCCATTCTGTGGGTCAAAGGGCCCATTCTGTGCTGTATTTTTTCTATTCACACATTTGGACCAAAATGCTGGAACGTCACTGGCTGTATTTCTTAGATCACACCATGTGCTGCAAGCTCATACATTGTTGGCCCAATACCTGGACTGTAATGCAGGAGTGATACTCTGGATAGTTAAATACATAAACACATGAACATAGGGTAGAACTGTCTGTTGGCGATTGGTGAGAAACTGAAAATGAAAAATAATCAGAATTCCTACGTCAAAAAATGTTTCCTTTGTTGTTTAAATGATGAGTTTAGAATCCCATTCCTCAGTGATGGTTACCTTACTTCCATGCATTTCTATCTCATTATTAACTCAACTGGCTTCAAATTGCTCTCTCCTTCCCAAGAAACCAGATGGCACCAATTCCTAAATGGAAGTCAGAGAGGTCCATCACTTGTTTCTACAAGTCTTTCGTCAACCCTGTCTTCACCACAAGATCCCTGAATCCTCCTCCACTCTTCATCCAAACATTGGTTTAATACCACTCACTCACTTTGTGCTAACTTGACAACTGCCTGTCGCTGAGGCTTATGTTGCCTTTTAGTGCAGAGGAGCTTATTAAAGCAGGAGGACTAAACAGCCAAAGGAGGGGGTGCATTTGTCTCTGTGTGGCACTATGCAATGTCAGTGTCACACCCACAGCATGCGCCAATTGCTTGTGGCAAATTATGTGGTCTCCTTTTGAGAAAAGTCAACTGTACATTTTTTTTCCTCTGTTAAAATGTTCCTTGAGCCCACCTCTTTGGTTCGGGTTTTGGTCACCTGTCCTAATGTGTCCTGAGTTTATCAATAATTCTATGAAGCATATTGAAACATTTTGCTACATAAAAAGGTAGTACATGAATACAAGTCATTGAAAGAAGATGAAAATCCCAATAGAGCTGTTCTATATTTCGCCTGGAGATGGAAAGATAAGCTTTGCATATTAAGAATCGTTGGCATGTGTGGCATACTACAAAGACTTTGAGCAAAGTCCCCCAACAACGGCAAAAATTCAGAAAATCATCCTTGTTGAGTTAAAAGAGAATTTTTTAAAAATTCTGTTCTATTCTGCTGCCTCTATCCTTAAATTAAGTAGCATCAGTAGCTTTGAAATCCTTGAGTAAGGCTGCAGGCCAAGTTCTGTTAAGCATCATGAACAGATTGTACCTTTTGGCAAGAAAACAATGACGTTGTTTTCCAAATGTTGTGCCGCTGTGAACCTGGGAATTAAACTTTCCCGGTTGGGCATTGGGAAGTTGATTTTACAAGCATGATGATTAGTTAGAAAATAATTTCTGCACACAAACAGCAAATGGTGTTGGATAGATTACAAAAGCCCAATTCAAAGGGGACAGAGTATTCAGTGCAAGCAGCGTCACAGAATCAGTTAACTTATCATAATGAAATCTTCAACAAAATTGTGTTTTGTGGTTTGATAGTGTTTTCCTCTCTTTCACAGCACAAAGGTCAGTTCAGATTGAGTTCTTTCTCTGTTTATTTGAAATTGTGGGGGAAATGAAGCAATAAGTTATAATGCTGCCTCATTGTCCCAAGCTCGAAAAACAGGTATCAAGATTCTCTTCGCTACGTCAAAGATATGAGGGTATGGAGCCTAGCCTGCTCCTTGCTGATCCTATTACAATTAATCTCCAAGACTCCCTGGTAAAAGGTGACAGTAAATCTTTGGGTATTGCAACAGAACTAGAATAAAGCTCCTCTGTCTGCTTTCTTCTTCCCTTTCCTAAAGAAGGGCTTATGCCCGAAACGAGGATTCTCCTGCTCCTTGGATGCTGCCTGACCTGCTGCGCTTTTCCAGCAACACATTTTTCAGCTTCTTCCCTTCTAGGCCTTGGTCTCTCTGGAAGCCTACATGGCCAAAATCCCTTTTCTTCTTCAGGGATATTTGGCCCTCAGAGGGTGTTCCCATCTCTCATGCTGCTGTAGCAATGCCAGATTTCTCTCTTCAGTGCTAGTGGCACAAACCCTGTTTATAGCTTCCCCTGGGTGGCAAAGGAACCAAACACAAGGAAACTGAGAACTGCTGAGGAGAGCAAAGGTATTCAACTGCCATTACCCCATTGGAGAAGTAGGGAAGCTACCTTTTTCTCATGAACTATTACTATGATTGAAAAATCATGTTACTACCAGTAGTTTCCACATTACATCAGAACATCAGAATTTACATTCTAAACATAAGAAGAAGAATCTGGCTGAATGTTACCAAAGTTGGTGGTATTAATTCTGGGAAGTTTCCTGGAGGTTTTCTCTCAGAGTTCCATTGAGTTCTCTCATACAATTCCCTGGTGTTCACCCTATCATGGACACATGCCTTTCCAGTGCCATACTCACGCTATTGCACACTTAACAGTAGGAGAAGGGTTTGCCATCTCAGGTCCTTGTGGGATTCCTGTCTGTGGCACCATATTTAAAGCCTAGCCATGTACGAGATCAAACACTACTAATAGAAATAGCCCCTCACAGTACACGTAGTGGGAGGGAAATGAAAAGCTTCTGAGAGCACATATGAGGCAGAGGTGACACTTCATTGGAAACGGAAGATTAGGTTCATTAGTGTATTGCCACTTTCCATCATCGCCAGGTCTGATCGACTGTTCTAACACGGGCAGCTACAAAAATCAAACTTCAGACACACTGAAGCCTAAGCACCACACCTATCTGAAGGAGTGCTACTCTTTACCTAACACCCAGCAGAATATAAGATATTATCATGGTTGAATGTGTGAGCAGCACGTAAGAACATAATAGGAGCAGGAGTAGGGCATCTGGCCCCTTGAGTCCGCTCCACCATTCCCTACGTTTATGGCTGATCTTTTCATGAACTCAGCTCAGCTAACCTGCCCACTCACCATAACCCTTAACTCCTTTACTGTTCAAAAATCTACTTTTGCCTTAAAAACATTCAATGGGGTAGCCTCAACTGCTCTACTGGACAGAGAATTCCACAGATTCACAACCCTTTGGGAGAGGAAGCTCCTCCTCATCTCTGTCCATATCTGCTCCCCTTATTTTGAGGCTATGCCCTTTAATTCTAGTTTTAGCTGCCAGTGAAAACAATCTCCCTGCTTTTGTCTTATCTATTCCCTTCATAATTTTATATGTTTCTATAAAAGATCCCCCTTTACTCTTCTAAATTCCATTGATTATAGCACCAGTCTACTCAATCTCTCCTTATACGCCAACTCTCAACTCTGGTATCAACCTAGTAAACCTCCTCTGCACCCCTTCAGCGCCAGTACATCCTTTCTCAAGTAAGGAAACCAAAACCATACACATTTTGTAAAGCTTTCAAACAGTTCTAAAGGTTCACTTTGATAGAACAGGAAAAGCAAAAGAACAACAAACAAAAATATAGCAGTTGATTCTGGGACTAAACATGGGCTGCTTCACTTTTGACCAATAAGAAATTTACAATGATGGCTTCACCCAACTCACATTGATATAATTTAAGTCTTGTGTTGTTGTACTGAATGATACATAGTATAGGTAATGTCCCTTCTGCTTAATGTTCTGACCTTCCTCCTTTGAAAACTTGTCTTCCAGCAGCTATCCTCATGAGATATCTGGCCTTTCAAATGGAGCAGGAATGTGGGAGGGTCTGAGAGCAGGGAGGGTATTGGTGTGGTGGTGCTAGATTTGTTCAAAGTCTGTTCCATTCAACACAGTAATACAGTGCCATACAACACAATGGAAGGTATTCTCTACGTGAAGGCGGGACTTTGTCTCCACAAGGACTGTGTGGTTGTGACTCTTACTAAGACTGTCATTAACAGATACATTTGCAGCAGGCAGATTGTAAGGATGAGGTGATGTATGTTTTTCCCTCCTGTTGGTTCCCTCACCATCTGCCGCAGGCCCAGTCTAGCAACTTTGTCTGTAAGGACCCGATCAGCTTGATCTGTGGTACTGCTGCCAAACCACGATCGGTTATGGATATTGAAATTCTCCATTCAGAGTATATTTGTTGCCTGCTCCACCTAAGTGCTTCCTCCAAGTGTTGTTCAACATTGAGGAGCATTGATTCATCAATGATGGGATGATGGTAACCAGCAGAAGGAAATCTTTGCCTGCGTTTAAACTGAAGCCATGAGACGTCATTGGTTCCAGAGTAAATGTGGAAGACTCCTTCCTCACTGTATACCACTGTTCCACCACTTCTGCTGGGTCTGTCCTGCTGGTGGAACAGAACATATCTAGGGACGGTGATGCTGGTGTGTGGGATATTGTCTGTAAAGTAAGATTCTGTGAGTATGACCACGTCAGTGTGTTGCATGACTAGTCCATGAGACAGCTCTCCCAATTTTTGGCACTCGAACCCAGATGTTAGTAAGAAGGACTTTGCAGGGTCAACAAGATTGTTTCTGCTGTTGTCTTTCCCAGTGCCTAGGTCGATGCCAGCTGGTCCGTCTGGTTTCATACGAGCTTGTGCTAAAAGGCAGGGCAAGATTGGGGTACTGTGAGCCTGTATGTTCTGAATAATGTGGCAATGAACAATAAGGCAAGCCTGAGATGTTGTAAGCATCCAATTAGGCACAAAGTGAGCATTAAGAAAACAAATAAACAGCTCAGAGATATGCCCTGCTCCAATGCCAGTCCCTGTAGCAAATATTTCGATGAGGTTCTGTGAAGGATCAAACAATACAAAATAAGTCAGAAGTAGCTCTGGGGAAGAAATTTTTTCTGCAATTCTTACTAATTGCTTAGTAAGAATCTTACTAAAAACTGTATTTGCTACAGCATGCTTATAACAAAATATGATTCGGAGATGCCGGGCAGCCACATTACAATGAAAGGTGATGTCGGGGTTCAAAGTGCAGTATTGAAGTAGTGAACAAGATTAAATATGAATGGGAGATGTGCCATGATGATGTAGTGGGGATAGTATACCTAATGTCAATATCCATGGACAACGGATAAAAACAGCTATTGTCCATGGAGATATTTGGGAATGTTGGCCAAAATGGAGAGTTGCCATTGTCCACACCATTCAGGGGCTGGAAAGATTCAGCCCTGAGTTTAAACAGAACAAAATCAACACATTCCTGGTCCAATTGTCTCATTTTTTAAATTCACTTTCAGTAAAGATGTATTTAGTCCTGTCCCTCTTCCCCATGCAAGGCTATTGTCAATCAATTGCCTAGATGAATCATTTCTTCCACATTATAATTACCCAATGCAAAATGAGATCTGCTTCAACCAGCTATGTTTTGGTTGAGGGATCTGCCTTCAAGCAATTAGTAAGAATTGCAGAAAAAATTTCTTCCCCAGAGCTACTTCTGACTTATTTTGTATTGTTTGATCCTTCACAGAACCTCATCGAAATATTTATCTGAACAACTCACACTGCCAATTTTAAACTGCTGTATCACACCTCTTAGAGAGACACAAATAATGTAAAAAGTCTTATCAGCTGAAAACAGAATGGATCTCTGCTTAGTTACTGGAGGTAGACTTTAAAAATGACCGCAGTGGTGTCATTTTTCATTTACAGTCGCAAATAATCTTGCTAACGTTGTCGGTGATAGATAGAAATGTCAAAGATCCCATAACTTTTAACCTGCACGTTTCCTGGTAAGAAGTCCAACAATAGCTATCACCATTGTTAACAGCTAACCAGAGAATGCAACTTTTAAAAAAAAGGGTTTTATGATTTACACATGAAAGAAGTGAAACTATCACTGTATTCTAACAGATGAAAGGCTTAACAGACAATCAATTCTTCAATGTAAAATTTCAGTTACATCACACTGCAAATTTTTGCGATAAATTCTGTGTTACGGTCGAGCCCTCCACAATCACCTGATGAAGGAGCGTCGCTCCGAAAGCTAGTGTGCTTCCAATTAAACCTGTTGGACTATAACCTGGTGTTGTGTGATTTTTAACTTTATAACAAAATAGAATGTGCTTTACTGAAAATTAATGGCTCAGTGGTTACACTGCCATCTCACAGCACCAGGGACCTGGGTTTGATTCCCACCTGACTATGTGGAGTTTGCACATTCTCCCCGTGTCTGCGTGGGTTTCCTCCGGGTTCTCCACTTTCCTCCCACAATCCAAAGATGAGCAGGTCAGGTGAATTGGCCATGCTAAATTGCCCACAGTGTTAGGTGTGTTAGTCAGGAGTAAATATAGGGTAGGGGAATGGGTCTGGGTGGGTTTCTCTTCGGAGAAGCAGTGTGGACTTGTTGGGCCGAAGGGCCTGTTTCCACACTGTAGAGAATCTAATCTATCTGTACAAATGGTGTCACTTTCAACCTGAACAGAGGACTCGGTCTTCATAACGGAGACCAGATTGAATTCTCATTAATATTCCATGCACTGTGCTGAGTCTGACCTTTTATGACAATCTTGATATCCTATAGGGAGGTTTTGTTTTAAGCATGTATACTTCTAATATGCTAATCAGTGACTTCAAAAGGTCATTGCAGGGACATAGTTGATGTTTGGCAATACACCAAGTGCATCAGAAGTTGGAAGGAGCAAACTTACTTTTTCAGTTCTGTTGAATCTCAATTATAATTATTTATACCCACTTTAGTTTATAGTGCAGAGTGGCAGATTGGACATCAGTCTGAAATTAAGAGAATGAAAATTAAGGCAAAACCGGTTGATTACATTTATGTTCATCAAATGTTCACCATTTAAATAATACTCTGACCTACTATTTTTACTTCCAAAGTGGAATAACCTCACATTTACCAACATTGTACTCCACCTGCCAGACCTTGCATACTCACTTAATCTATCTCAATCTCTCTGCAGACCATCCACATCCTCGGCACAGTTTGCCTTGCCACTCAATTTAGTGTCATCAGCAAACTTGGATACATTACACTCAGTGTCCTCTTCCAAATCGTTTATACGATGAACAGTTGCGGGCGCAACACTGACCACTACAGCATCCTGCTCACCACTGATCTCCAAACAGAGAAACACCCAAATGTCCAAACTCTCTGATTTCTATTGGTTAACCAGTCCTCTATCCATGCTATTACATTCCATGCATTCTTATATTATGGAAGTGTCTTTTATGCAGCACCTTATCGAATGCCTTCTGGAAATCTAAGTATACAACATACACCTGCTCTCCTCTATCCACCGCCCTTGTTACATCCTCAAAGAACTCTAGTAAGTTTGTCAAACATGACTTTCCCTTCCTGAATCCATGTTGCATCTGTCTGATGGAACTCTTTCCATCCAGATGTCTCACTATTTCTTCTTTAATGGTAGCCTCCAGCATTTTCCAGACTATAGATATTAAGCTAACTGGCCTATATTTGCCTGCCTTTTACCTACACAGTGTGACATTCATGGTCTTCTAGTCCAGTGAATTTTGGTAAATTACTATTAATGCATCTACTATAACTTCCACCATTTCTTTCAGCACCCTAGCAGGCATTTTATCAGGACCAGGGGACTTATCTACTTTTCGACCCTTAAGTTTGCTCAACACTACCCTCTTTATGATAACAATTGAATTGAGGTCCTCACCTCCCATCATATCCTTAACATCATTCTCTGGCATGTTAGACACATCATCCACTGTGAAGACTGACACAAAATAGTTATTTATGGCCTCCGCCATTTCAGTATTATCTAATAAGTCCCTTTTCTCATTCTACAAGGGACCTATGTCCACTTTAGCAACCCTTTTCCATTTTATATGTTTATAAAGATGTTTCCTTCCTGTTTTTTTTTTATATTCTGTGCAGGTTTGCATTCATAATCTATCAATTCTTTCTTTATTGCTTGCTTTGTGGTTCTTTGTTGCTTGGTAAAGTTTTCCCATATTGATTTACATATTGATAAATAGTAAAATGAATTTATAAATACATTAGTCAATGGTTTGAAGCTTCAAAAGAAAACAAATTTGTAAAACTGAAAGTACTTTTTCAAGATACTATTAACTACGGTGCATGTACATAATAATGAACCACAACATAACTGACAAACGATGTACTTCTCTGATAGTGAACCTGGTGGAAGGTTATTTATAAGAATACTTTTTCTCTCCCAGTCGGAAAGATTGTCTTAAATGATTAAGTAATAAATGCGCAAGATGAATAGGTGGAAAATACATTAAGTGATTGCAGTTTATTAGCTTAATAAAGTGATTCTTGGGGACTGGAAGCCATATTAATAAGATCACAATTACATTTTATAATTAAGAAAAAAACAAATTGTCAAGATACATGTAGTGTAGTATGGATTTGCAATTATGAAATTTAAATAATCTTTAAAGAATAGCCACATTAATTCTAAACATAAATTTGACAATAACTACAGTTAAGGAACATTGTTTCAGTGATTAAAATGTTAATTAATGTTGCTGATAAATTCAAATATGTCTGCATATTACACTACAACCTCATGAACTCAGAGCAAGTGAGGACTGCAGATGCTGGAAATCAGAGTCAAAAAGTATAACATTGGAAACGCACAGCAGGTCAGACAGCATCCAAGGAGCAGAAGAATCGATGTTTTGAGCATAAGGCCTTCATTAGGAACCTCACCAACTCATCTTGTTTATTAATTCCCGCTCTCTCCAAATATATGCCACCTTCTAAGTGAAAGGAGGAAATGTCAGTGAGTGTTGAGTAACATGTTTGTAAGATGTGGCGATCACAGTTGAAGAGATGTTGGTGTGTGCAAGACGTGAGCGTGAAGCCTGCTACAATGTTTTGATTTATTATTGTCATGTACTGAGATACAGAGAAAACTATTGTTTGGCATGCAATCCAGACAAATCACACCTTAGATGAAGTAAACAGGGTATTAGAACAGAATGTAGAATATTGTGTTAGAGCAACAAAGAAGGTGCAGAGAGAGTTCAATCATTATACATGAGAAGTCTATTCATAAGACTGAAACAGCAGGGAAGCAACTGTTTTTGAATCTTCAATTCAAACTTTTGTATCTTCTGCCTGATGGAGGAGGATGGAAGGGTGTTTAACAGGGTGGAGGGCTCATCGATTCCATTGGATGTTTCCTGAGGTAGTGGGAAGTGTAGATGGAGTCGATGGATGGAAGGCTGGTTTTCATGGTGGACGGGGCTGTTTTCTGAAATTTCTTGCAGCCTTGGGCAGAACAGTTGCCCATACTAAGCTGTGCTGCATCCAGATAGGATGCTTTCTATGGTGCATCTACGAGTATTGTCATGAGTTATTGTGAATGTGTCAAATTTCTTTACCCTTCTGAGGAAGTAGAAATATTGGTGTGCTTTCTTGGTTATAGCATCAACATCGATGGAGCAGGACAGATTGTGGGTGATATTTACTAAGCCCTCCACACCACGTCCTGAAATTGAGGACAAGATCCTTCATTTTGCTGACATTGAGGGAGAGATTGTCTTTACAGCGTGCCACTAAGCTCCCTATTTCCTGTACTTTGTCTCATTGTTGTTTGAGATCTGATCCATGATGACAGCTCAATAAAACATATGAATGTTAGCTATGTGTCATTACTGATAGAGCTTATTGATGGGTGAGTAATGCAAATGTTGTGAATTGAGCAGTGGATGAGTTTAGTAATGTAGTTGAAAGATCAAGGCGTATGAAAATCTGCTCACTGATTTTGATAATTCATATGAGATCATTAAATGTCTTCCTGCACTACAGCAATTCTTTGAAGGTAAATCCCAGGCACTGACCTCCTCCATGAACTCTTGCTTTCTAAGCATGGGGCTAGAGGGACTGAGGACCTCCACGTCCCTCCCGCACCCCCAAACACAAGACGAACAAGACAAATATCCAACTTCCACCTTCTCCATGACAAAGATGCAGCATCCAAAATCCTGGTTCACATTTTCTTCCAACATCAGCCACGAAAGCTTCTTCGAAAAGAACACAATCACTAACACCTTCAACCAACCCCCTCTTTAAGAGATGCAGACTGACTTTAAACAGGCAGTAACAATATTGCCCCTTATTAATGCATGCAGGCAATTAACAGGTGGACTGTACACATAAATTATTGAAATGTGCAGGCAATGTACAACTAACATTGTTTGAAAAAATAATATGGGTATTATTGGCAAGACCAGCATTCATTGCCCTTGAACTGTATTAGGCAAGAACTTTCAAAAGCTGATAGGGGACAGAAGTTCGCAGGCAAAGGGACAGCTGGAAAATGGGAAGCCTTCAGAAATGAGATAATGAGAGTCCAGAGAAAGCATATTCCTGTGAGGGTGAAAGTGAAGACTGGTTGGTATAGGGAATGCTGATGATTAAAGAAATTGAGGGTTTGGTTAAGAAAAAGAAGGAAGCATGTGTCAGGTATAGATAGGATAGATCGAGTGAATCCTTAGAAGATTGTAAAGGCGGTAGGAGTATACCTAAGAGAGAAATCAGGAGGGCAAAAAGGGGTCATGAGATAGCTTTGGCAAATAGAGTTAAGGAGAATCCAAAGGGTTTTTACAAATACATTAAGGATAAAAGGGAAACAACAGAGAGAATAGGGCACCTCAAAGATCAGCAAAGCGGCCTTTGTGTAGAGCTGCAGAAAATGGCGGAGATACTAAATTAGTACGTTGTATCAGTATTTACTGTGGAAAAGGACATGGAAAATACATAATGTAGGGAAATGAATAGTGACATCTTGAAAAATGTCCATATTACAGAGGAGGAAGTGCTAGATGTCTTGAAGCGCATAAAGGTGGATACAGGTGATCAGGTGTACCTAGAACTCTGTGGGGGACTAGAAAAGTGATTGCTGGGCCTCTTACTGAAATATTTGTATCATCAATAGTTACAGAAGAGGTGCTGGAAGACTGGAGGTTGGCTAACATGGTGCCACTGTTTAAGACAGGTGGTAATGACAAGCCAGGGAACTATAGACCAGTGAGCCTGACGTCGGCAAGTTGTTGGAGGGAATCCTGAGGGACAGGATTTACATGTATTTGGAAAGGCAAGGACTGATTAGGGATAGTCAACATGGCTTTGTGCATGGGAAATCATGTCTCACAAACTTGATTGAGTTTTTTGAAGAAGTAACAAAGAGGATTGATGAGGGCAGAGTGGTAGATGTGATTTATATGGACTTCAGTAAGGTGTTCCACAAGATTCCCCATGGGAAACTGGTCAGCAAGATTAGATCTCATGGAATACAGGAAGAACTAGCCATTTGGATACAGAACTGGCTCAAAAAGGTAGAAGACAGAGGGTGGTGGTGGACGGTTGTTTTTCAGACTGGAGGCCTGTGACCAATGGAGCGCCACAAGGATCGGTGATGGTCCATTTCATTTTACATTTATATAAATGATTTGGATGTGAGCATAAGAGGTACAGTTAGTAATTTTGCTGATGACACCAAAATTGGAGGTATAGTGAAGAGGGTTACCTCAGATTAAAACAGGACCTTGGTCAGATGGGCCAATGGGCTGAGATGCGGCAGATGGAGTTTAATTCAGACAAATGTGAAATGCTGCATTTTGGGAAGGCAAATCTTAGCAGGGTTTATACACATAATGGGAAGGTCCTTGGAAGTGTTGCTGAACAAAAACCTTGGGGAATGCAGGTTCATGGCTCCTTGAAAGTGGAGTCACAGGTAGATAAGATCATGAAGAAGGCATTTGGTATGCTTTCCTTTATTGGTCAGAATATTGAGTGCAGGAGTTGGGAGGTCGTGTTGCGGCTGTACAGGACATTGGTTTGGCCATTGTTGGAATATTGCGTACAATTCTGGTCTCCTTCCTATCAGAAAGATGTTGTGAAACTTGAAAGGGTTCAGAAAAGATTTACAAGGATGTTGCCAGGGTTGAAGGATTTGAACTATAGGGAGAGACTGAACAGGCTGGGACTCTTTTCCCTGGAGCGTCAAAGCTTGAAGGGTGATCTTATAGAGGTTTACAAAGTCATGAGGGCATGGATAGGATATATCGACAAAGTCTTTTCCCTGGGGTGGGAGAGTCCAGAACAACGGCAGAGGTTGAGGGCAAGAGGGGAAAGATATAAAAGGGACCTAAGGGGCAAATTTTTCACACAGAGGGTGGTTCATGTATGGAATGATGCCAGAGGAAGTGGTGGAGGTTAGTATAACTGCAACATTTAAAAGGAATTTGGGTGGGTATATTGAATAGGAAGGGTTTGAAGGGTTATGGGCCGGGTGTGGCAGGTAGGACTAGATTGGGTTGGAATATCTGGTCCGCATGGATGGGTTGGAACGAATGATCTGTTTCCATGCTGTACATCTCTATGACTCAATGACTTGCCAGGTCACTTTAGAGGGCAGAGGAATCAACCACCTTACCGTGGATTAGGAGTCACGTACAGGCCAGATAACAAGGGCAATACTGAAGAAGATGGATTTTATAATAGTTTCTTTGTGCTGGCTTCACATTCTAGGTATTTTATTAACTGAATTTAAATTCACTATAAATTCACTAGCTACCATCAATTTCAGCTCTGTAGCAGGGAAAGTGATTACTGGGCTCCTCGATGAAACACTTATATCATCGATAGCCACGGGTGAGGTGCAGGAGGACTGCAGGTTGACTGATGTGGTGCCATTATTTAAGAAAAGGTGATAAGGAAAAGCCATGGAACTGTAGACAAGTGAACCTTACATCCCTGGTGGGTAAGTTGTTGGAGGGAAGTGAGGGACAGGATTTACATGTATTTGGAAAGGCAAGGACTGATTGGGGATAGTCAACATGGCTTTGTATGTGGGAAATCATGTCTCGCGAACTTGATTGAGTTTTTGAAGAAGTAACAAAGAAGATTAAAGGAGGCAGAGCGGTGGACGTTGTTTTGAATGGACTTCAGCAAGGCGTTTGACAAGGTTGACACTTAATTGTAGACTAGTTGGCAGAGTTGGATCATACAGAATACAGGGAGAGCTAGCCAATTGGATACAAAATTGGCTTGTAGGTAGTAGACGGGGGTGGTGGTGGAGAATTACTTTTCAGACTGGAAGTCTGTGACCAGCAGTAGGCCACAAGGATCAGTACTGGGTCCACTGCTTTTCATTATTTATATAAATGATTTAGATATGAACACAGGTCGTATGGTTAGTAAGCTTGCAGATGACGCCAAAATTGGAGGCGTTAATGGACAGTGAAGAAGGTTACCTCCAGAGTACAATGGGATTTTGATCAGAATGGCCGTTAGCCTAAGGAGTGGCAGATGGAATTATTTAGATAAATGTGAGGTGCTGCATTTTAGAAAAGCGAATCAGGGCAGAACTTACACAGTTAATAGTAAGGTCCTGCAAATACTGCCAACAAGAAACCTCGGGGCGCAGATGCATAGTTGCTTAAAAGTGAAAGTGGTGTTTGGTAGGTTTGCCTTTTTTGGTCAGTGCATTGAGTAGAGGAGTTAGCGTGTCATATACAGGACATTGTTTAGGCCACTTTTGAAATTCTGGTCTCCCTGCTATAGGAAGACGATTGTAAAACTTGAAAGAGTTCAGAAACTCCACTTTCCCTGGACCATCAGAGGCTGAGGGGTGGCCATATAGAAGTGCACAAAATCATGAGAGGCATAAATAGGATGAGGAGCGATGGCAGGGGAGTCCAAAACTAGAGGCATACATTTAAGCTGAGAGGGGAAAGATTTAAAAAGGGACTCAAGGGGCAACATTTTCATGCAGAGGGTGGTACGTAATGGAATGAGCTGCCATAGGAAGTGGGAGAGGCTGGTACAATTACAAACTATTTAAAAAATGCATCTGGATGGGTATATGAATAGGAAGGGTTTAGAGGGATATAGGCCAAATGCTGGCAAATAGGACTAGATTAGTTTAGGATATCTGGTCGGCATGGCCGAGTTGGACCAAAGGATTTGTTTCCGTGCTGTACATCTCCAAGACTCGTGACTTAAGGGTCACTGAACCCAAAACCTTATCTCTGCTCTCTCTCCACATTAGCTGCCAGATCGGAGGTTTTTTCAGCAATTTGTTTTGTTTATGGCTAGAAAATAGCTTGGCAGTTTCAAGATGCCAACTGATAAGGATTAACTGTTATTAAACACCTTATTGATGGAACAACTTACCTCATTAATATTTAGCCTCCCATCTAACCACTTACTAAACTAGCTTAATCCAGGGACACTCAACAAAGGAAATCAAAGTGAGCACCTGGATTCAGCTTGCAACTTGATATGAATGACCTGCATGTTAGAAACCAAGCACCAACTTCTCAGGGCCTAGTCCATGGGCACCAGACATATACTCCATGTCCACAGCATCTAATATTCCTAGCCTGTAAGGACTCTCATAGTCCATCTTCAATCCACATACAGGACACTTCTGCACTTATTAACTATCATTGTAATGCCCCTCCAAAGACATTGCGCAGTTAGGGTCATAAACCTAGCTCATGGACTGGACCAGACTGCATCTCTGGTCTCTTTGTTTACTATGATACCACTTACCTACTTTGACTCTCCCTGTGTGCTCTCAGGCCTTGCATTGCCTTGAAGTTTTCCATCCAGAAAAAAATGACGTCCATATTAATCCAATCTTGCTGTACCATTTAGCACAGACAACTCCAGGTAGCTTGTTAAAGGCCTTCGTCAAGGGGGGGATAGCTTTTGCTCAGGGGTTCCCAGCACAGTGAACCAAGGACTGCCTTCACGTCCAGACCAGGTCTTGTCAGAATCAGGATAATCTCATAAGGAGCAAAGCTCCAAATATCAGGCAACACTACCACTAATTTTGACTCTTTACACTGTATTGTGAACTACTTTCCTCTGGAACATAAGAGAGGCCAGTATTATGAAGGATGAAAGTGGGTGGCTTAACTACTGCTGTTGCTGCTGGTGGAGGTGGTTCTCATGTGAGTGAGCAGGCAGCACAGAGTTGCATGCAGGGTTAGTGGTATCAAAGGTTGAAG
The DNA here is from genome assembly GCF_037043375.1 of Chiloscyllium plagiosum. Classification (NCBI taxonomy): domain Eukaryota; kingdom Metazoa; phylum Chordata; class Chondrichthyes; order Orectolobiformes; family Hemiscylliidae; genus Chiloscyllium; species Chiloscyllium plagiosum. The sequence continues at coordinate 38,281,038 of NW_028270164.1, forward strand.
ATGGCATTGAAAGCAATAGTGGGACATAGCTACTGTAGGTATTTAATGAGATGAGTTTGGTAAGACGCAACAAGAAAACACATTAGGCTTTGCAGTAAGAAACCATTCAAAGATATCAAAACAATTCAAATTCTCCAAAATAGTAAGGTTTAGCCCTGTCAAACTATTAAGTTTTACTCCGAATACAAGTATAAATTCATTGTGCCAACTTCATAGGTGTTTCGCTGATCCTTGGAGCAGAGTCCACAGTAAATACACAGGAATACCTGTTGGGACAAATCTTGCTTTTGTTCCAGATCTGTCTCTTTCAACCTCATCAGTCTCCATACCTTTTAAGAGTGAGACTTTAATTTGAGTACTTGCTGACTGGTTGAGCATGAAGTACTACCCCTTGTACCCAGTGGGGTCACCCAAATATTTTGATGTTATGGTTCTTCCCATAAAATCAGTAGAAATGACCACTGATCAGTGAAATTAACAGCATGAGGACCATGTACATTCTTAAATTGGGGATGTGAGCACTGTACATTCTCTGAAAGCAGCAATATGCCTGACCGAAACTCAGTGTGTGACACAATAACTGGATTAAACTATTCATTGTGGAGGAAACTGAATAATATTAGTGCTAGATTTGCAAGCAGAACCAAATTACATGATGTAAACAAACTGATGGTGTATCTCAAGCCCTAGTAGCACATTCCAGACATTTTTAAGCATTCCAGCTGACACATGTTGTAAGTAGACAGAGCTTACTTTGACTGTCCAAAATGTGGGTCTTTTGATAGTTTCCATGTCCTAGAATCCAGCTCGCACTTTGTTATATAAACTAGGCTCTGTAATTCCAAATATACAGTGTGGTGTCCAATCATTCAACATTAAACTTAACAACACTTTGGAGGAATTAAGCACTTTATTATATTAATATAAACCAACTGATTACTCATCCAATTATGATTTTAAAAAGGATCATCATTTGTGGTACTTTTGTTTAGCCTTCATTCCGTAACACTCTTTAACACAAATAAAATGATAAATATGCCACAATGCCTTTGGCTTACTAAATAAGTTGAAATGTAAATGAGAGGTGGCATTTGATAAATTGCGATGGCTGAAGCCAAATCACATTGCCCAGCACCCATCTGCTCTCTGAAGTTAACCCCAAGTGAACTGCGCTTAACTGCATCGAGGATGCTACCAACTTTCTTTGATGACCAAACAAATCAAAAAGATCAGAAAACATGTTAGTTCTTGTTTAAGTGATTAGTAACTCAAATTATGTACTTGTTGGGTTTCTAGATTTCACATTTTAAAATTTATTTTATAATAGACTGACAGAGCACAGAATTAGTCTCAAAGCAAAACTTGGATCAAATAGTCCATGATTGAAACAACATTCTCCCCACATCCATAATATATTCCAAATTCAGTAATTTAATTTTTAATATTGTTTAACTATTACAGTTTACTTACAGAAACAAATTTGTAAACTCAAATTAGTCACTAACACAAAAATGCTTCCATTTGTTCACTAAAGTGGACCTTTTGGATTTGCATCATCGATTATGGATACTGAAACAACCCAATAAATATCATTTAAAACGCAAAGAACTGCAGATGCTGTAAATCAGAAACAAAACCAGAAACTGCTGGTAAGGCTCAGCAGGTCTGGCAGCATCTGTAGAGAGAAATCAGAATTAACATTTTGGGTCAAGTGACCCTTCCTCAGAACCACAGATGCTGCTAAACCTGTTGAGCTTTTCCAGCAATTTCTGCTTTAGTTTGCAATAAATATCATTGTCAGAACCGTATTAATGAAAAATAGAGCTTACACCTATGTACTTCATTTCATGATGTCCGAAGAATTACTTCTGAATTATAGTTAATTTCCAAGCAATAAGTGAGAATACCATCTCTTAGTGCAAAGCCAGAGTCAAAAAATATATTTGCTGTCTACCATATGTTTAATAGGATGGTGCTTTACTCCTGTACCTAGCCTAGTTTAGTTGGGTGCAGAAAGCTCTGATCTGGAGTTGTCTGCATAAGTGACAGTGGTAAGTGGTCCCTTTACATAGCTTGTTAATAAATAGCATATGTTTTGAATCTCAGAAGTTTTTATTCTACTTTACAGTTGAATTAAATAGTAAATGTTACATCCTTTAAAACTGAGGGAACAATCATTGTCCAACTCCAATTTTCTTCAGGGAAATGACCAATTAAAGTCAGGAGTGAGTACAATCTTCAGCTATTTTAACAAGGACTAATAAAGAATTGCACTTTGTAAATATCACTGAAAACATCTGTGACCAATCTACTTGCTATTCGTAGCAAGTTTGTTTTGAACTACCAAAAATGGAAAAGACACAAATGATGATCTTTCTACCCAATAGTTAATAGTAAAACTCTGGCTGAATTTTGTTTTCTAATAATTTTGGCCTTTTGGTGATTTGTCATACTCATTTTTTTAGTCAGATTTCCACTTTTGAACAAATGATTTAGCTGACACTGGCAGAGACCCCAAACTTCACTAAATGTATGATTGCACCTTATCTGTTTAAGAAAAGGCGACTCAAATCACATACTTCTCCTTATGACCTTGATGATTTTTCACCATGACCTTCTGTCCAGCGCTGAGCTCTAATACTCATGCTTCGTGACTGATTTCATGTTATCTTGCATGACTTTGACTTTGTTATTGACAATAGGCATAAGGCAACTAAATTTTGTCCAGGGACTAATCCATACATTTAGTGAGCAGTTGTAGTTATTATGTAAAAGATATATATTATTGACTTGGAGGAAGGAAGCAAATATACTGTAAACAATTTGCAGGCAACAAAAAGATAGATGGAATGGTTAAAATTGCAAGAGGGATACAAACAGTTTACAGAAAGATATTGATAGGTTGAGTAAGTGGACTAAAAGCTGAACAAAGGAGTATGATGTGGGAAAATGTGAATGTCCATTTAGAAGGGAGAGCAAAAGAACACTATTGTTTAAATGCAGAAAGCTGCAACACACAGGCACTTAGGGGAATTTGTACATGAAACACAGGAATCTAGCACACAGGTGCAGCAGGTAATCAGGAAGGCCAATGGAATGTTTCAAGGGGTTGAAATATAAGAGTAAGGAAGTCATACTACAACTGTACAAGGTGCTGGTGAGACCACATCTGGAGTACAGTGAGCAGTTTTGGTCCCCTTATCTAAGGGGGAAATATCATTTCATTGGAGGCCGTTCAAAGCAGGTCCAATAGGATTATCCCAGTATGGAGGGGTTGACTTATGAACAAATGTTAAATAGTTTGGGACTCTACTCATAGAAGTTAAGAAGAATGGGAGATTGAAACATATTGAATTCTTAAGCAGTTTGACAAAGTCAATACTGAGAGGATGTTTCCTCTCATGGGACGGTCTAGGGCCAAAGGGTACAGTCCCAAAATAAAAGAAATGAGGAGGAATTTCTTCTCTGAGGGAGAGCTTCCACAATGAGCTGAGGGGGCAATGTCCTTAAGGCTGTAATAGATAGATTCTTGATCAGAAGGGGAATCAAGTGTTATGGGGAAAAGGCAAGAAAAAGTGAATGTGAGGAATGTCAGATCAGCCATGACCCTGTTGAATGCTGGAGCAGTTTGAGAGCCAAACAGCTTCTGTCTCATCAGAAAGTCATCCAAACTGTTCCAAACCAAATGTGAAAAGACTATTGCCCAACTTATTAATTTGCAAATATTTCTGCAAGGCTCTCTTTTCGATCCATTCACACTTCTTTCTGTAACACCATTTGAGGCTGAGTGATATGACTGCATCAGTGTGTACTTGACTGCATTCTTAAATTGGACGTTATCTAACAGCAACATACCTGTTGATTCATAAATTGTGAACTAAGTCTCCAACCACAGTAGTTTTGGTAAGTGTCACAGGGCATAGATTCAACTTAATTTATCCACTTGTTTTAGCTGGAAATGTGTTGCTGGAAAAGCGCAGCAGGTCAGACAGCATCCAGGGAACAGGAGAATCGACGTTTCGGGCATAAGCCCTCTCCTGAAGAAGGGCTTATGCCCGAAACGCCAATTCTCCTGTTCCCTGGATGCTGTCTGACCTGCTGCGCTTTTCCAGCAACACATTTCCAGCTCTGATCTCCAGCATCTGCAGACCTCACTTTCTCCACTTGTTTTAGCTATCAACCAAAACAAAATACTTCAAACTAAATGTACTCATTCCACACGTTTCTTGTGATTAGGAAAAATATGGCCAATCAAGTGAGCTCCTTATTCATTGCTTCTACCTGATCATAAGTCACCTGTCTGGCCTTGTAAAATTTCAGTTGAAACTTTATTGCTGGAACAGCACAGCAGGTCAGGCAGCATCCAGGGAACAGGAGATTCGACGTTTCGGGCACAGGCCCTCTTCAATGTCTGCTGAGGCATTGGAATTTCATCTTCAGCTCTATTATTCCCATCTCGCATTGCTGTGTTCCTTACTCTGAATAAGCATTATTTTTAACTATCTTGCTCAATAAAAGCAAAATCGGTTTTCATATCTATCATATGTGCATCTGAGGATTTCCAAACTAGAGTTAGATTTCAACTTACCAAGACGTGAAGCTGGACGATGGTTGTGACTTGGAGAATTACAGTTTTGTTTACTCCTGCAGGTTGTCAGGATGTGGCTGACTTTCCCTCAGGCAAAGCATTTAAACTTTCATTGGAAATAGGGGCATTTAGATAGTTTGTGGCTGCCATGGTAATGGTAGCATCTAAACTTCTGACTGAAACTGTCACCTTGATTGCCATGGCCTGGAAATCTTTGGATCTTCTCTACTAGGGTCAGAAAAAAAACACTCTTACAAATTGCAACTCTCTCTTTCTGCCATTTCTGTGGTTGTGACCTCATACTCTCCTTCCACATTAGCTCATTGCCTTTGCTTGAAAGCTTGGTTTGGATTTCATTGTTCTTTGGCCCTCCCACAAATGTGTCTGTAACATCAATTTCTAATCTTGCGCTATTCCTATAAGTAATGAGAGATTTTCTTTCATTCTAGAATGTTACATGTCACAGTTACTCTTGGTAATTAATTCCTTTTAATAAATGCTACTTTCTGTATCATCTCATTTTTGGTTTTGCCTTAGTATGCATCCAGAATCTCATTAGATTCGGAAAGTCTATAGTACTGGGGTCTAAAATGCATCTTTGATTAGATATAAACTCAAAAGCACCTGGCCCATTGTGTTGAGGAAAACATTTACTTTAATCCTCATCTCCTAATGTATTTGCTTTCAATCAAATGTGCAATCTTTTACCATAGTTACACCAAACAGTTTTGTTCAGGTTGAATTCCTTTATTATTCTCCACCTATGCCCTCAGGACCTTTTTTTTTCAATTCCTGAAGAAGGGCCTGTGCCCGAAACGTCGAATATCCTGTTCCCTGGATGTTGCCTGACCTGCTGTGCTGTTCCAGCAATAAAGTTTCAACTTTGATCTCCAGCATCTGCAGACCTCACTTTCTCCTTGTAAAATTTCAACTCTGTATTGCATAGATCTTGACTTCAACTTTGTGATGCATGACTTTATCATTTTGTCCTTTTTAACTAGGCACCACGTTGTTCTTTTAACATTTTTGCAATGTCAGACATACCCTTACTGGTGCCTCCAGTGTATGAGGCAGTCCATTTTAACTATATTTTCTTATGGGAGATTGTTCGGTCCTTCTACTACTGATGGTGAATAATACAGCGCTTCATCATATCTTACTTTAACATCAATTTGATCTAACATGGGAATTCTGTTATTGGAATAACTTGTCAGTTTCACACCAGTTTTCCAGAATGAAAAGTGGCTTAGAGACTTTGTGGAGTCTCTGTCTGAGATTGCAGTCATGGCTGAAGCTACATCAGTGATGAAGTAAGTTGTAAATTTCCAAATTTCCTGTCTGCTGAGGCATTGGAATTTCATCTTCAGCTCTATTATTCCCATCTCGCATTGCTGTGTTCCTTACTCTGAATAAGCATTATTTTTTAACTATCTTGCTCAATAAAAGCAAAATCGGTTTTCATATCTATCATATGTGCATCTGAGGATTTCCAAACTAGAGTTAGATTTCAACTTACCAAGACATGAAGCTGGACGATGGTTGTGACTTGGAGAATTACAGTTTTGTTTACTCCTGCAGGTTGTCAGGATGTGGCTGACTTTCCCTCAGGCAAAGCATTTAAACTTTCATTGGAAATAGGGGCATTTAGATAGTTTGTGGCTGCCATGGTAATGGTAGCATCTAAACTTCTGACTGAAACTGTCACCTTGATTGCCATGGCCTGGAAATCTTTGGATCTTCTCTACTAGGGTCAGAAAAAAAACACTCTTACAAGTTGCAACTCTCTCTTTCTGCCATTTCTGTGGTTGTGACCTCATACTCTCCTTCCACATTAGCTCATTGCCTTTGCTTAAAAGCTTGGTTTGGATTTCATTGTTCTTTGGCCCTCCCACAAATGTGTCTGTAACATCAATTTCTAATCTTGCGCTATTCCTATAAGTAATGAGAGATTTTCTTTCATTCTAGAATGTTACATGTCACAGTTACTCTTGGTAATTAATTCCTTTTAATAAATGCTACTTTCTGTATCATCTCATTTTTGGTTTTGCCTTAGTATGCATCCAGAATCTCATTAGATTCGGAAAGTCTATAGTACTGGGGTCTAAAATGCACCTTTGATTAGATATAAACTCAAAAGCACCTGGCCCATTGTGTTGAGGAAAACATTTACTTTAATCCTCATCTCCTAATGTATTTGCTTTCAATCAAATGTGCAATCTTTTACCATAGTTACACCAAACAGTTTTGTTCAGGTTGAATTCCTTTATTATTCTCCACCTATGCCCTCAGGACCTTTTTTTTTTCAATTACACATCATGCTGATGTACTACGTGCCTGAATATGGAACAATCTTTAAAATTGCTCAGATGTCTCAAAAGCAGCTTCAAGAAGTCCAAAAATGTGCAAGTGTTCTTCAATCCTTAATTTCTCAACTGATAAGTAAAAGAAAACCCTATCCCAGCTTCAGCCATTTTTCTGTGATATATATTTCAGCTATTATTGAACCACCTTTATTCAGACCTCCCCAACAGAGAACAAAATGCTCAGATCTTGCAGTGTTGCGTGATTTCCATCACAGTACGCCTTGTTTACAGGCAGTGCTTCATGAGATAAGTGAAGAGTAGTCAGTTATATGCAGTTTGATTTTATCTGCAAAGATTTCATCACCAAAGATTTCATCACCATAGCCGGAGGGATGTCAGGAATATGATGGACACTTCTCCCAAGGATGAGAAAGCAGAAATCCAGCCCCCAAGCTGTGCCAACTGCTGCAAAGACACTGCAGGTATCAAGTAGATGAAGGCTATTATAAATAATGGCAAAAACAATGATAATAAATAAACGTTATCTGTCATCCGAAACATGGCTGCACCTCCTTGCAACTTTAAGTTTGAGGATTATATCATTGGAGATATGGAGGGTAATTCTGTACAATTTTTTCACTTTTTCTTCACCTCTAACTGAAATGTCTTGGATTATCTTTCCCTTTTAACTCAGCAAATGGCAAATAATGAGACATCTGAGATATCTTTCAACCCTCACTAATATAATGTTTTGAAGTGGTTCTAATAATGATTAATGAAGGAAGGACGGTGGATGTTGTCTGCTTGGACTTTACTAAGGCATTTGATAAGATATCTTATGGCAGGCTGTTACAGAAGGTAGAGTGTCATGGGATCTGGGGTGAGCTGGCTAGACAGGTACAAAACTGGCTTGGTAACAGAAGACAGAAAAGCAGAGGAAAGGTGCTTTTCAGAATGGAGATAAGTAACTGGTGGTTGTCTGTAGTGATCAGTGCTGGAACCTTTCCAGAAACAAAACACAGAAGCTGCACAGTAACGAGCACTGTTGTCTCATTGCAACAGGGACCCGGGTTTGATTCCAACCTCAGGCAACTGTCAGCATGGACTTTGCACATTCTCACAATGCTGAAACGGGTTTCCTCTTGCATGTTCTGGTTTCCTCCCATAGTCCAAAAATGCACAGGTTATATGGATTGGCTATGCTAAATTACCCCGTAGTGTCCAGGGTTGTGAAAGCAAGGTGGGTTAGTCATGGGAAATGCAGGGTTACAGGGATACAGTAGGGGTGTGGGATGCTCTTCAGAGGATCATAGAATCCCTACATTGTGGAAGCAATGATTAAATATCTATTTCCTCATTCTTAATGAGACACTACCTTCAATGTCATCACTCCCCATCTAAATGTCACAAGTCCAATTTTCCACTTGCATACCTGGAGCCAATCAAACCCATTACCCCATAAAAAGTCTAATCCCTTTTGTGTCTATCATTCACCAATTTGTCATTTGACTATATGTTCACAAGCATCAAGAGATTAGAGTATTAGTTGTTATTGCTAAAATGTTAGTAAATCCAGAAAAGAAATCTATATGGTACAATTATAAGCAGATGATCTGCCTTAAATTTGCAAAGGAGAAGTCACAGACAAATGAAACCAATGCTGTCAAGCTTGCATACATCAAGTCAATGTGTACACGTCTACTGAATTCTCTCATTTATAATAGATAAGCTATCCTCCATGTTGACATGCTGTTATTTGCAGTTTGAATTTGTTGTTATTTATAAGAACAGTTGATGTGAAAGAGCAGATGCTTCTGGTTTGTAAACCGAGCTGTGCTGTTAACATGTGTTTAGAAAGTGAATAAACCCTTACCTTAATGTGACGTTTCATCAAAGATGCAGAAATTGCTTTGCTGGGCACTGTTCTGAATTCGCATACACCTCACTGTTCACGCTGAGCAAATTTCAAGATTGTGGTCATGCAGGTTGACACGTTTAGAATAGTTTTGTTTTGAGAAAAAATAAATTGCTACAGCTAAAGTATTTCATACAAAAGGAAATCAAATCAAGTCTGTAAGCTCTTGAGGTGATAACATAAAGGCTTAAGTTTCTGGCTGATGTGCTGTTTCAGCAGATGCAGCCTGATTGCCATGAAGTTCCACATGATCCTGGAGGATGTAAAATATTAGTCAAATGTTTCAAAACTGCCAGGAGTCACCAGACTCATTTTACTGACTTCACCCACTTAGTAAACCATCCCTAGTTCCTATCATACTCCAGATCTGAAATCTTCTCTCATTTCAATTACATTTGCCTCATTTAATTCAAAGCTCTTCGCATCCATGGTGCCAAATACCTGCTCTTCCAATTCCGTCCTTTGGGGTCTCAACTCCCTCCTTGTTCCATTCTTCTTGATATTTATGACTAGTTCTCTTTGCCTCAGCAGTATCTAACCTCTGCTAAAACCATGGCTCCCATCACCACCTCAATCTACCTTCAGTCCTTTTGTTCTCTACTGTCAACCTCTCTTTATTCCTCAATGTCCTTAAACGCAAGGTTGTCTCCCAACTCCATGCTCACTGTGAAGTAAAGCAGTCAACAATGTAATTGATAATGAAACCATGACATAAACAGAATTATTTGAGATGGAGTCAAAGGCAAACAACAATGAATTAGACTTCAGTCTGGATACAGAGTAAACAAAGAGTTCAATTACTTTGCCAATCCTGGGCGGCACGGTGGTACAGTGGTTAGCACTACTGCCTCACAGCACCAGAGACCTGGGTTAAATTCCCACCTCGGGAGTTTGCACATTCTCCCAGTGTCTGCATGGGTTTCCTCCGGGTGCTCCAGTTTCCTCCCACAGTCCAAAGATGTGCAGGTTAGATGAATTGGCCATGTTAAATTGTCCATAGTGTTAGATGAAGGGGTAAATGTAGGGGAATGGGTCTGGGTGGGTTGCTGTTCGGAGGGTCGATGTGGACTTGTTGGGCCGAAGGGCCTGTTTCCACACTAAGTAATCTAATCTAATCCTGTATCCAGATTCCTGGCCAGTTAGTGTAGAAAAGGATTACCAACTGCATCAACACACAGGGGATTGAGACAAACTGAGACCAAGATTAAAGGCAGACCAAATCACAGTAGAGACCATCTTTTCATGGACAGTTTACATCCCAAACCACTTACCTCTTCCAACTTATTTCTGGAATCCCAGAACACTGAAACACTTAGTCAGCATTCTTAATTATTCCAACCAGAAGCAAAAACTATATCCTGTTTACTGTGACTATATCATATTATCTTTGCCACTTTTACACATTGGGACCTGGGGATCACACCATCCTCTTCCATATCACTTCTCCAGTATTTGGCTTGATGAAATAACAAGGCTGCACAAGTATCTAATCAGGACATCTCCACAAAGGCTTCCTTATGCATCCATGCAGTGGGTTTCAGTGTGGGAGTTAAGGTAGGTGCAAAATTTGAGGGTTGAGGGTATCCCTGCAGACGTATCTCTGTGCATTATAATGTTATTGGCATTAATTGGAAAAAGCACACATGATAGGACAAAGAGCAGAGATCAATAGGACAAAAAACATAATACATCCATTTTCCCTGAAATTTCAATATTTTCATAATGGATGCAGTTAAAATTAAAATAGGGAGGTGTTTTTATAAAGTATTGATTTTGAAATGGTTAATGCTCAATGGAAATGCCATTGAGTTCCACTAAACCTGATGATATCATACAGTGATGAAAAGAGACGTCTAACTCAAGGTTCTGTTGGTGACAGATGTGTAATAATCTCCTGACAGTCTAAGTTCATATGTTTAAGTAGCCAATGCAATTTACACTGTCTCCTTTCATGAAATAAACTAGGTATTTGTCAGACAAGTCCCTCTTCTTAGGACCCAATATTGGTTTATCATCTACCACTGTTAACCAACTAGGACTTTAAACTCAGTACAGAAAGGCAGATTTATGGCAGCACTCTACCCCAACCATTATCTGGTAATGCTTGGTTCCACAGCTCAAAAAAATGAAGGTGATCAGCAATCAGTGGAGAAAATTAAATCTAAATCTGAGCAAGTAAACGCACAATTTTATTCAATAGGAGCTGTAGCTGATGATGACATTATAAGTTGCAAAAATATAAAAATGGCACAAATATAGGAACAGGAGTAGACTATTCAGCCTCTCAAGCACATTATGGCTGATTTGTGGCCTAACTCCATATACTGCCCTTGGACCATATTCCTTTGTTTCACAAAAAAACCTGATTTAAAATTAGCAACTGATCCAGCAAGATGGTTTTGAAGAATTTCTTTGATAACTCCTTTAATCTGAGGACAAGCAAAATTCTTGAAAGAGCTAGGATTAACAGAAGAGTTCAGCATCCAGGGAAATCTGAAGATAATTTAGTTAACGATGTCTACAGATTAATGGGAGACAGAGTATGGAGCTTTCAAATCAGAATTCACAAGAGATAAAGGTGTTATTGAATTGTTAATGATTGTCAGAACTATTACAAACCAAACAAGATTTAAGATTAGATCAAATGGAATAGACAGAGACCTAGCTATTTGGATACAGAACTGGCTCACAGGTAAAAAGGCAGCAGGTGGTGGTGGTGGTGGAGGGTTGCTTTTCAGACTGGAGGCCTGTGACTAGTGGCGTGCCACAAGGTCCACTGCTTTTTGTCATTTACATAAATGATTTGGATGTGAATGTCAGACGTATGGTTAGTAAATTTGCAGATGACATCACAATTGGGGGAGTAGTGGTCAGCTAAGAAGATTACCTCAGAGTACAACGGGATCTTGATCAGATGGGCCAATGGGCCAAGGAGTGGCAGATGGAGTTTAATTTAGATAAATGGGATGTGCTGCATTTTGGAAAGGCAAATCTATACACTTAATAGTAAGGTCCTGCGGAGAGTTGCTGAACAAAGAGAGTTTGGAGTGCAGGTTGAAAGTGGAGTCACAGGTAGATAGGATAGTGAAGGCAGCATTTGGTATGCTTACTTTTATTGATCAGTGCATTGAGTACAGGAGTTGGGAAGTCATGTTGCAGTTTACAGGACATTGGTCAGGCCACATTTAGAATATTGTGTGCAAGTCTGGTCTCCCTGCTATATGTTGTGAAACTTGAAAGGGTTCAGAAAAGATTTATAAGGATTTCAGCAATAGTGAGAGACTGAATATGCTGGGGATATTTTCCCTGTAGCATTGGAGGCTGAGGGGTGACCTTATAGTGGTTCATAATATAATGACGGGCATGGATAGGGTAAATAGACAAGGTGTTTTCCCTTGGGTGGGGAAGTCCAAGACTAGAGGGCATAGGTTTAAGGTGATTGGGGCAAGATTTAAAAGGGACCTAAGGGGCAACTTTTTCACACAGAAGGTTGTGCGTGTGCAGAATAGCTGCCAGAGGAAGTGATGGAAGTTGGTACAATTACAACATTTAAAAGACAGGCATCTGGATGAGTATATGAGTAGGAATGGTGTGGATGGATATGGACACATGCTGGCAAATGGGACTAGATTTATTTAGGCTATCTGGTCAGCATGGACGAGTTGGACCAAAGAGTCTGTATATCTGTATGACTGTTTGACTTTTGATGAAACTATCCAAATTGTGCTTGAACCAGAAAAGGACTTAATAAAAATACTGAGAGGAGAAAACCTCAACACAGTACCACAGCAGTATCCATTCATTTTATAGTATATTAACAATCTAAAGACATAATCAGTCAAGTCAACACAAAGAGAAGGTCAAACAGCAAGATACTAACACTCAGTGTCAGTGTTGTGGAACAATAAATTTGGACAGACACAAACCATGCTATGACAAAAGGATTGTCAGGTTTATAAAACTATAGATCATGTCCAGAATTTGCGTAGATATAGGACACAATATTAGAACAGCAAAAAGCCAAACATTGACTCATGCAAACACGTTAGTACAATAGTATCATTTCCATTGGAAAAAGGTATCCAAGGCATTCTTAGGGGAAACTGGTACTTCAACTATCTCAAATTTAACGGAACCTGCATCTGTCAATAGAGAGCCAATTCATTTTAAGCTTCATACAAGGTGAATGTCACTCCTGATTCAATACATGGCTAAAGGAACAGAAGATGGAATTATATGGTATTGGATATTGCATTTGGCCAGACCAAGGTTTCAGCAAATTGACCATGGACTAATATTATTTCACAATCTTAGATGACTTACTAGTGGATGGCAGAAGATTAGTAATTGAAATTCAGGAGGATTTCTCGGAAAACATACATCGGGGATACTTAGGCATTGTCCAGTGTCAAGCTAGGGCTCAGTCAGCAGTCTGGTGGCCAGAGATCAAGAAAGATTGAATATGACAAAACTTTTTGTTAAATCTGTGATTGCGCAGGATTGTCAGGACTGCAAAATAATCTTAATATCACAAAGAAGAAAATCCAGGAACAGTGAGGTTTGAGAGAAAATGAGAATGAGAAGGAATGGAATGAGACGTTCAACTCATTTGAGCTCAATCATAAACATTTAATTAATTATTAATCAGAATCCCCACTGTGAGGAAACAGGCCTTTCGGCCCAACAAGTCCACACTGACCCTCTGAAGAATATCCCACCCAGACGCATTCCCCTACATTTAGCCCTGACTCATGCACCTAACCTGTACATGGCTATGGCAATTTAGCATGGCCAATTCACCTCACCTTTGGACTGTGCAAGGAAACCGGAACACCCGGAAAAAAACCACGCAGACACGGGGAGAATGTGCAAACTCCACACAGTCAACAGAGACTGGAATCGAACCCGGGTCCCTTGTGCTGTGTGGCAGCAGTGCTAACCGCTGAGCCACCGTGCCACCCTTACTGAACTTGTCCACAGAGTAGTATAGTGAACAAATTAATGCAGAAAAAACCAAATCAGTGAGAGATGATGAGACAATAGAAGTTCAAGAGCAACAATTCAATCCTCTATCTTCCAAAGAAGTTTCATTTATACCAATAATAGAAGTACGGCTAAGCAAGCAGCAGTCCTTCAGCAACACAACTAAAGGCATGAAAATGTTTAGTTCATCAGGAAGACCAGCATAGAGATGGAATAAAGACATCCAACTTACTCAACAAGTTGAAGTAAAGCACTTGCACACTTCAACAGATATATCCACAACTTGAGAATGAATATATGCTTGGAGAAAATGAAGGTGAGCTACAAACAACTCCATGGAAGCCAGACAAACATTCACAAATTCAGCGTTGATTAAAAAGAAATTACGTTGCTCAGAAATCCAGGATACTGCAAAAAGAAAGCAATTGTTTCCGTATAGCAGCTTTCTTCCATGATGGGCATTCAAGACATGAAAGATCCCCAGATAATTTCATGGGAACTACTTACATTAGCAAGAAGTTCCTCTGCAAAGGAAACACAGGAAACTAAAAGTCCCCCAGATAAGGTCATTGATTAACTATTGAGTTTCAAAGATACACCTTACACAAAGAATACCTAAGAGATGAAAGACCTTCCAGGAGAGAAATGATTCACAACCAGTCAAGATTGTAATCAAAACCAAGGTCAACAGTCCTCAAGCCAAAGTCTGACAATCTTCAATAGCTGAAGAGAATGAGTTTCAGAAGGTATGTGAAACCACTGGACAATTTTGGAAATTTAGAGAAAGATGTGGTGGTGGCACATGTCCAAGTATTTTCTATGGGCAGAAAGAGAGCTTAGCAGAGATATTGTACAAGGTGAGATTTCTGAAATGATTCATGTTGAAGATCACATTAAACTGCACCCAATGTGATGATGCCATACAGTTTTGGATGAAGAAAGAGAAAGACTGCTTGAGCTCCGATGGAATCAAATGTGTCATCATAGCCTCTAATTCTCTTAGTTAATATGTCTAAGAAGCCAATAGAACTTGTACATATTGCTATCATGTAATAAATTGCATCTTGTTAAGGCAAATGGCTTTTCTCAGTGCAGAAATAGTGATTAATGGCAACACTCCACTAGCAGGTAATAATTGGTTCCATGATAGGATATGATAATGGATATTGTTCAGGTAGTTCCTATACATAGGAGTGTGAGGGGATTTGGGCAAAGTCTCTTTGGCAGCATTGCTTCAATATTCTTTAGATAGTTTACCAAGATTACCTATAGAGTGTGACACTGAGCTGCAGACCTGACTAATACTACAAAGTTTCCTACTGTTTTCTCCACAGTTTCAGGGATGTTCTGACTATATGTCATGCACCCATATATTTACCTGTGCTCACCAGCATACAATAACAGTTAAATTTTAATGGTAGGAGAGAACAGTGGAATCACTGACATCAAACATTAAATTTGGTCTCATACTAACTTTGCATAGATTGCTTCAGGCCTCTTGCTCAAGTGTGGCTTTGGTTCAGCTGAGATCTTTCATTAGTTGCTCTGCACAAATTGCAATTTGAATTATAATGGCCTATTAAAAAACCGGATTTGTACATTAGTTTTTTTGTTGTACTACATAAAATATTGGGGAAATTACAAAAAATAGATAATGAAAAGGATTCAGTCTTTTTTTCCCCCAGTGGTGTCATTGGTAGCCTACTTTGTTTTGCTCTTGGTTGATTTGCTTCCCAATTAAACTTTCCTTATCACTCATTTTTTGAAAGGTGTCATATGTTCTGAAACCCACTTTTCCTTTCACTACTCATTTCTATTTCTGAAAATACTGTTGGTGAACAGAAAGAGAGTCACCATTTATTAGTGATGTTGCTCGGAGACTGAAAAGGTCACACGTTGTTCTTCACAGATAATGGCAATTTTATCTGAACACTTCAAATGCTGCCGTTGAATTTCTCACAAATCAAGTGGGACCAAAATGACATTTCCTTCAAGTAACTCACGAGAATAAAGCAAAATCTGTCCTTCTATACATTTCTTTAATTAGCCTGCAAAATGATTGTAATTAAGTTTGGAGTTCTATGATGGGGTACAAATTAGAGATCTGCAATAAGAAAAATGTTAGGATCATCCTCTTTAATGAGATTAATTTCTTTGGGCTGGCATAAAAGACAGCGTTGAATGTTCCTTATACAAATTACAATAAATTTGATTAACTTAATTTGAAAACAAATAGTTTCTGATTATAATAAAGACCAGGTCAAAATAGAGGATAGAATTCCAACCATCTTAATGTCAGGAAACATTTGGATTGAGAAGTGTATTCATGGCTAAGTTGAATAGATATTTGATTGATAATGCGAGTTAAGGCTTAATGGAGGAGAGGTGGTATGTAAAGGGGCAGCAAGAAAGTGGACGTATGTTTGCTATCAAATAAGCTGCAAACAGATTCCATTTGCAATGTAACCCCTCAATCTTAAGCATGGAGAATATGTAAAAATCAGAAAATATTTCCTAGCAAATTAAACCCTGTGATTTCTGCAGCTTAATATGGCTTGGATAGGTATACAAATACACACCACAACTGTTGCATAGGTTGATTAATTGTTGTATATATTCTGTTGGTTCACTGTCAGTCCGAAACCCCTTCTTGATTCTTTACAATCTTTTGTTATAAAAGTAACAAGAGTAGTATGAATCTTGCAGCAGCTCCTGAGATTCCAACTTATTCCTAGTTAGACTTCTACATTTCTTACAGTAAATAATGAGTTATAAGGAGAGGCTGGATAAGTTGGCACTTTTTTCACTGGAACGTAAGAGTTTGAGAGCTGACTTTTGAGGTTTATAAAATCATGAGGAGGAAAGATAAGGTGAATGTCAGGTGTCTTTTCCCTGATATGAGGAATTTCAAGACTAGAAGGCATACTTTTAAGGTGAGAGGAGAAAGATTTACAAAAAGGTAAGAGGCAATTTTATTTATTTACACAGAGAGTGGTTCGTGCGTGGAATGAACGTCCAGAGGAAGTGATGGATGCGGATACATTTACAACATTTAAAAATCATTTAGATAAAGTGCAGGCAGATGGGACTATTTAGTTTAGGATTATGGTCAGTACGCACTAGTTGGACTAAAGGGTCTGTTTCCGTGCTGCAAGACTCTGACTATAATGGAGTCAAAGAGAAAAAAAAAGTTATGATAAAAACAAACAAAGGATAATGTCACAACTTAAAGGTTCTGCTATTCCTGAATGTGTTCATCTTGTCAACATTCAAAGAAAGCGTACAAAGAAAAGGACCCTCGTGACACAGATTTGGCACAGCAAGTTAGCCGTTGCATAAACTAATGATGTTTAGTAACTGCTGACAGTTATTTCTTATAATAAAGTTATTAAGTGGACATTTAAATTCTCTATAATTTTATTCAAAGTGCTTGGTGTGCTCTCAAACGTTAGGCATTATTACCTTTTCATAAACATGCCTGCATATTTGGTAATGGCAAAATAAAAAGCATCAGACTGAGTGCTTTTACAGAGTGCTTTTCATTACTTTCAGATATTTTCAAATGTTCTTGAAGTGTAGTCACTCTTGTAAATGTAGGAAACTCAGTCAATGTAAACAAATTCCCAAAAATAGCTATGACCAGAAAATCTGTTTTTGTTATTTTGACTGAGGCATAAATATTGGCCAGGACACTGAAAATAACTCCTCTACTCTCTTCAAAATAATGCCATTGGATATTTTCCATCCACCAAGGCAGGCAAATGGGACTAGAATTTGACATCTCATCTAAAAGACGACACTTCCAATAACGCAACTCCTCTCAGTACTGCACTGAATCACCAGATTTAAGTTTTATACTTAAGCCTGGAGTGAGAAGTGAACATGGAGCCTTTTAACTTGGGCAAGAATACTAGCCACTGGACTTGGGCATACATCAAAAGATTTGAGGCTGAACAAAAGAAAGATTGATCAAAATTTGATGCAACCAAAACTGGGGAAAAAAATCTTGTTTCATCTTCCAATTAAAATCTTTATCCAATTTATTACATAATCATAGGAGTCATTGGAGTGAATGGAAAATGCCCAAAAATGGAGCCAACAAATTATCCACCAAATTTCCACACCATTTAAATTAAACAAATCACAGTTTATGTTTCTCATGTTTACCTTATTTGGATTTTTCCAGGACTTTAGAATTGTTCTCATGTTGTTTGTCAACTCATTTCACCTTCTTTGAGAAGTTGACCAAACAGGTGGATAAGGGCAAAGCTGCTGAAGTGGTGTATATGGATTTCAGTAAGGCATTGATAAGGTTCCCCATGGTAGGCTACTGCACAAAATATGGAGGCATGGGATTGAGGCTGATTTAGCGGTTTGGATCAGAAATTGGTTACCTGAAAGACAGAGGGTGGTGGTTGATGGGAAATGTTCATCCTGGAGTTCAGTTACTAGTGGTGTACCGCAAGGATCTGTTTTGGGTCCACTGCTCTTTGTCATTTTTATAAACGACTTGGATGAGGGCGTGGAGGGATGGGTTAGTAAATTTACAGACTAGACTAAGGTTGGTACAATTGTGGGTAGTGCTGAAGGATGTCGTAGGTTACAGAGGGACATAGATAAGCTGCACAGCTGAGCTGAGATGTGGCAAACGGAGTTTAATGCAGAAGAGTGTGAGGTGATTCACTTTGGAACGGGTAACAGGAATACAGAGCATTTGGCGAATGATAAGACTCTTGGTAGTGTAGGTAAGCAGAGAGATCTGTGTCCATCTACATTGATCCCTCAAAGTTGCCACCCAGGTTGATGGGACTGTTTAAAAGGCATACGGTGTATTAGCTTTTACTGGGAGAGGGATTGCGTTTCGGAACTATGAGGTCATGCTTCAGCTATACAAGACACTGATGCGGCCGCACTTGGAGTATTGTGTGCAGTTCTGATCACCGCATTAAAGGAAGAATGTGGAAGCTTTGGAAAGGGTTTGGAGGAGATTTACTTGGATGTTGCCTGGTGTAGATGGAAGGTCTTACGAGGAAAGGTTGAGGGACTTGAGGTTGTTTTCATTAGAGAGAAGAAGTTGAGAGGTGACCTTTTGGAGACATACAAGATAATCAGAGGGTTAGATAGGGGGACAGTGAGAGCCTTTTTCTTAGGATGGTGATAGCTAGCATGACGGGACATAGCTTCAAACGGGGGGGGTGATAGATATAGGACAGATGTCAGAGGTAGGTTCTTTACTCAGAGTAATAGGGGTGTGGAACACACTGCCTGCAACAGTTGTAGATTTGCCAACTTTACAGACATTTTAAATGGTCATTAGATAGGCAGATTGATGAGAATGGAATAGTGTAGGTTAGATGGGCTTCAGACTGGTTTCACAGGGCGGTGCAACATTGAGGGCCAAAAGGGCCTGTACTAC
This sequence comes from Chiloscyllium plagiosum, assembly GCF_037043375.1. Classification (NCBI taxonomy): domain Eukaryota; kingdom Metazoa; phylum Chordata; class Chondrichthyes; order Orectolobiformes; family Hemiscylliidae; genus Chiloscyllium; species Chiloscyllium plagiosum. The sequence continues at coordinate 38,300,243 of NW_028270164.1, forward strand.
GCTGTAATGTTCTATCTGGTAATCTCCCGCCCCTCACTGCTTCCAATCGCAGTCTCCCAAACTTGCACAGCCTGCTTCTACCTTCTTCCCCAAATCCCCAAACAGAATTGGCCAGGCAGACCCATTGTTTTTACCTGTTCCTGCCCCACAGAACTCAGCCTACCCTACCTCAACTTGATTGATTTCTCCCCTTCTCCAATTCCACGTTACTAACATCCACGATTCCTCTGATACATTACGTAGTTTCAAAATTTCCAGTATGCGGGCTCCAGCTACCGCCTCAAAGGCCACCACCACTCCCCTCCTCTGTCTGGCCGAGCTCGTCCCATTCTGAACCATTTCTCCTTTAACTCTTCTCACATTCTTCAGGTCAAAGGTATGGCCATTGGCTCCTGCATGGGCCCCAGTTATGCCTGGCTTTTTGTGGAATATGTGAAACATCCCTTTTTCTAGGACTACTCTGGCCCCCACCCACAACTGTGTCACTGGGATGTTGATGACATCATTAGAGCTGCTTCCTGTTTTCATCCAAATGTTGAAAGGTTTATCAATTCCGCTTCCAATTTCCTCTGCCTCCTCCCTTCCCTTTCTTGACATCTGTTTCCATTTCTGGGGATAGGCAAGCAATATCCACTACAAACCCACAAACTCCATAAACATGCACGGTGGCACAGTGGTTTGCACTGCTGCCTCACAGCGCCAGAGACCCGGGTTCAATTCCCGACTCAGGCGACTGACTGTGTGGAGTTTGCACATTCTCCCCGTGTCTGTGTGGGTTTCCTCCGGGTGCTCCAGTTTCCTCCCACAGTCCAAAGATGTGCAGGTCAGGTGAATTGGCCATGCTAAATTGCCCGTAGTGTTAGGTAAAGGGGTAAATGTAGGGGTATGGGTGGGTTGCTCTCCGGCGGGTCGGTGTGGACTTGTTGGGCTGAAGGGCCTGTTTCCACACTGTAAGTAATCTAATCTCCCATAGTTTTCTTGGCTATACACCCTCACACCCTGTTACCTGACTGTGTTCAAAATTATGAACAATTTTGACAGGATAAAGAAGGATGTTCTGTTTCCACTAGTTGGTATGTGAGTCAAAAGGAGTCACAATTTCAGGAGTGTCAGCGAGAGCTCAAATGAGATGAGAAACGTCTTTACTCAGTTGTTGGTATTTGGAATATGCTGCCTAGAAGAATGGTGAAGGTGGATTCTTTACCAAGTTTCAAAAGAGAACTAGATATATATTTCAAAGTGATGAATTTAGAGGGCTGCGGAGATCGAGCTGGAGAATGAGACTGGCTGGGCAGCTCTTTCAGCAGCTGCTGCAGACACAATGAATAGCCTTCTGTACTGTAAATTTTATGATAATTATAATGTGCTGGAGGATTCTTCCCTCTCGTGTACTCTTATCAGCAGAACGATCTTGAATATTCAGTGAACGTGCATGTTTAAAATTTAAACAGTTTGTTTTCTTGCAGCCCCTAAAGTTTACTAAAGTCATGGAAATTGGTGAGGGCAACAGTGAGCTCTCTTACATTTGAATTTGTATACAATATAGATTTTAATGAAAGAATGGAGGTTCTATGAATGAGTTTTCAAGACATTAAAAGCACTCATCAATAGAAAAGATCATTAAGAACCTAGCCTAAGATTAGGTTTTATGGCAAGATGTAAATCAAGGTGCAATGGTGATTCCATATAAACTATAATAAGGGCCACAGTGCATGAAGGCCACATGTAGATTTGGGAATGAGACTATAGGAAGTTGGCTGATGTATTTGAAGTTTTAGAAGCACAGATTCATTATGAAATTCTGAAGAAATTATCTTGGGACTCAAAACATTAACCATATCTCTGTCCACAGATGCTGTCAAACCTGCTGAGTTTCTCCAGCAATTTTTTTTTAGTTTCAAATGTGCAGTTCTTTGTTTTAATTCATTACAAGGATAACTGCTATGATGTAATACAAACACATATAACTTGAAAATTTGTGGTTGTTCTTGTTAGAACAGTAAAAATTAGGCAGTAATTTATAATGGTAATTAAAATCACAACAAAGTAAAATGAGAATGAAATAGAAACTGGTTATTTCCTAGTTATGTTGAAGCCTAGAGCAGAGCACAACAGATGTGATGTACAGGACATTGGTTAGGCCCCTATTGGAATACTGCGTTCAGTTCTGGTCTTCCTGCTATAGGAAGCATGTTGTGAAACTTGAAAGGCTTCAGAAAGATTTACAAGGATATTGCCAGAATTGGAGGGTTTGAGCGATAGGGAAAGCCTGAACAGGCTGGGCGTATTTTCCCTGGAGTGTCAGAGCTGAGGAGTGACCTTCCAGAGGTTTTTTAAATCATGAGGGGCATGGATGAGGTGAATAGCCAAGATCTTTTCCTCAGGGTTAGGGAGTCCAAAAGTAGAGGGCAAAAGGTTTCAGGTGAGAGGAGAAATATTTAAGAGAGACCCAGGAGACAACTTTTTTCACACAGAGGGTGGTGTATGTATGGAATGACCTGCTAGAGGAAATGGTTGAGGCTGGTATGATTACAAAATTTAAAAGGCATCTGGGTGGGTACGTGAATAGGAAGGCTTTAGAGGAATATGTGCGATGTGTTGGCAAATAGGACACGATTAATTTAGGATTTCTGGTCAGCTTGGATGAGCTGTACCGAAAGGTCTATTTCCGTGCTGTACAGCTCTATGACTCTATACCCAGAAATGCAAAAGATTTAGGACAGGGAGAAGCAGACTATAACAAAGGATTGCGAGGCTGTGAAATTCAGTATCAAAGTTTACGACTGAAGCAGAAACCATATCAACATATACAAATAGACTGGAAAGAAGATTGAAGGAAAATTGATAAGTGGATATTGCATCAGGATACCAACACAGTATTTGGAGGACAGCCTGTGTGAAGGATAAGCACCACTAAATTTATTTGTCTTAATCACTCCATGGAATAGTGAATCCCTTACTGGATTTATTGATGACTTTCATATTTACCACATGGAGTTTTGAAGTTCCCTACAATATGAAACATTTTCTACACATCTACCTTCACAAACACCTTCATAATTTAAAAGACCTCCATCAGATCACATTGATCCTCAGCTCTTCAAGTAGAAAGAACTTGTATTTGAGGTTTTCAAATTAAATGAGGTTCGATTTCATTTTCTCCTGCTTTCCAAACCAGATAAAGCATAAAACCAGTGACTAAATATGATTACCAAAACCTCATGTTTGTTTCTAGGCAATAGTACATTATAGAGCTCCTTTGTACAATATATTTTAAATTTGAAACTTGTAAGCATGTTTTAATGCCACTGGGATCTTTCAACTTGTGCTTCTTATTCCAGGGTCTCCAATAATTTCCTTAAAAGACGTCTTAAAATAAATCAAAGCTGTAAGCAGAGTTGGCTTCTTTCCATTCTGAGCAACTGATACTGAACGTTATGATCCCAGCAGGGAACTCATTAATCAAAATAATCAAATTTACTAAATGACCCCCAAATGAAACAATTGCCAATTAAATTCTAATTTTTGTAGTTTTCTCTTCAACATGAATCAGAATTATTGTAAATTAAACACAGACTAACAGGTAAATGATATTTAAGATACAAATTAATAACTTACTATCTCAGGCTACTGTTTTTGGCACTTCGATTCAAATCCCACCATGGTAGATGGTGAAAGTTGAATTTGGTTAAATCTGGAGTTAGAAGTCAGTAACCTTCTAACCATTGTTAAACTGTTATAAAAACTGATCTGTTTCCTTTAGGGGAGGAAATCTGCCACCCCTATCTGGTCTGGTTTGCATTCAGTTTGAGGGTGAGCAATGAGGGTTTCAAACCAGTGTCCTTACTTTAAATAAAGGTAATTATAGAAGACAGATAGAAAGCTGTCGAAAGCAGGTTGGGAAGATTGACTAAGAGGAAAGATAATGGATGAGGAGTGACAGACATTTAACAGATATTTCAGAACACTCAGAAAAAACAATTCTGCTCAAAAAGGATGATCCGACCATGGTTAACAACGGCAATCAAGGCGAGTATCCAACCAGAAGCTAAGGCACACAAAGCAGCAAAAAACAGTGGTAGGCCAAAGGCTACAGCTGGAATAAAGAGGAAGAAAATTTATTCTGAAGTAAATGAGCAAGAAATGTCAAAACAAACAAGAGCCTTTTCAAGCTATATAAAAAGGAGAGTAGCTAAACTAAATGTGGGACCCCTGGAGGATACAACTGGGAAATGGTAATGGAGAACAGGGAAAAGATGATAAGTTAAATCAATATTTTGCATTGATCTTCATGATGCAGAATACTATAAACATCACAAAGTTATCACATAAGCAAGTTTCATAATGGGAGAGAAGATGTTGTGACAGTCTCTATCATGGGGTCAAAGTATTTACAAGCTATAGATGGATAAATAACCAGGACTTAATGGCCTGCGTCAAGGATTTTAAAGGAAGTGGTCACAGAGATAATTGAGAAATTGATCAAAATATTCTGGGACAGTTCAAGCATCTTGGAAAACTGCGAATATGATGCCCTTTTTCAAGAACAGAGGGAAACAGAAAAATGGAAAGCCAATTAGCCACTGGAAAAATATTAGAATCCATTAAGGAAGTAATAGCAGGGAATTTATGAAGACCTCAACTCAATCAACTAAATAAATACTGCAGATGCTGGAATTCTGAAGCAAACTTAGAATACTAGAGAAACTCAGCGTGTCTGACAGCATCTGTACAGGGAGAATAAGAGTTAACATTTCAAGTCTGGTGTTATTCTTCTTCAGAACACTTCTTTACTTGTTCAGTGAAAGAGAAATCACATTTGACAAATTTGTTGGAGCACCTTGAGGATATAACCAGCAGAGTTGATGAAGGGGAACCGAAACATGTTGTGTATTTGTGCTTTCAGAAGGCATTCAATAAGATGCCACATAAAAGGTTATCGCACAAGATTGCAAAGTATTGTTACAACTGTATAAAGGTGTTAGTGAAGCCACACCTGGAATACTGTGTACTGTTTTGGTTACCATAGTTTAAAAAAGGACTTGTCATTGGTCGGAAGAGAAGTCACCAGATTCTGGGGATGAAGGAGTTGACTTTTCAGCATGGCTAAACAGGTTAGGCCTTTATTTATTAGAGTTTAGAAGAATGAAGGGTGATCTCTTTGAAATGTTTGAGATTCTGAGGGCTTTGACAGGATAAATTTTGAGAAGATATTCCCACTGTGAGATATTTGAAATGGGGACATTGTTACAGAATTAGGGACACCCATTTAAAGCTGATATGCAAAGGAATTTATTCTGAGGGTAGTGAATGTCTGTCATGTCTATCCCAGAGAGTAGGGAGGGAAAGTATTTAGAAAGGAGGTAGTTAGATTTATGAAATATTAGGGAGTTTACAGTTATATTGAGTTGGCATGGAAGAGGAGTTGCGGCCTGGGGCAGATAAACCATGATCTTGTTGAATGGTGGAGCAATATTGAAAACCGAATGATCTACTCTGCTTCTATTTCTTACGTACATGTGATTCCAGACTCACGCTAATGTGGTTGACTGTTAACTACCCTCCGAACTGGCCTAGAAAGTCATTCAGTTGTATCAATCTGCTACAAAGTCTAAAGAAAGGAACAAAACCAAACCAAATGGGCCACTTAGGATCAGAACTGGAAAGTCACACGAAATGATAACAGCATACGTAGCTCTATTGGCCCTGGAAAATCCTCTTGAACAACATGTGGTGGGGGGGGGGGGGGGCGAGACGGCTCATGACAATAATATGAGTACTGTCTCATTGACTAGTCAAGCCTGAAATTGTCATACTTATACAATCATACAAACAGTGTCCCAAACACCAACAGCAGCTTTCCAGGTTCTGTTCTATCCCAAATCCACCTTTTGTGGCACAGTGGTACAGAGTGAGAAAGGAGTCACCCTGGGTGTCCCCAACCTTGACTATTACAGAACCTATTAAATTTGACAGCATCAGGTCAAAGATGTGGAAGGAAGTCTCCTGCTGATACCACAACACCCATCCCCAACCCTGGGCTGGGTATGTACTCCTTCATGTTGAATTTCATTTGGAAGTAGCACTGTGTGTGGCAAGGATGCAAAATTACTTTGAGTGAGTGACTTTAGTGGCCATCACCAACTGGGCTAGTAACTGAGCTAGCTGTCTCCTCGTGCATATAGCTGATAGACAAGGTCTGTGGGAGTGGTGAAGGAACGAACATGAGTGAACAATTTACTTTATCTTCAGCAATCTACTTATCACAAATATGTCCATCTGTGACAGTATAAATAGGAATAGTCACTGCATAATCCTTGAGAGGACAAAGTCCTGTCTTCACATTTTGAATTCAATCCATCATGTTGTGTGGTACTACCATTGCACATAATGGAACAGACTTTGAACAAATCTAGCAACTCACAGTGGGGATGCATGAGGCACTAGTGAGTGATTAACAGCAGCCAACTTGCATTCAGGCACAAACTATAACCTCATGGCTGACAAATGTCCCACTCTACCATTACCATCTATCTAAAAGGACAATCCAGGTCCAATGATGAGTGCAGGAAGGCATGTCAGGAGCAGCACCAAGTATTCCTAAAAGTGTCAACCTAAGAAAGCTATAACAGTGTTGCCTGTGCCAAATATGAGATATAGCCTGTTACAGACAGGGTTGAGTGATCTCACAACTAACAATCAGATCTAAACTCTGCAGTTCTGCCACATCCATTTGTGAATAGTAGTCAAGGATTTAAAAATAAACTCACTGGAGATGGATGATCAACAAAGATATCCACATAAGATAATGCTGACATACTTGCAACCATCTTCAGCTGGAAATGCCAAGTAGATGATCCTTCCTGACTTCCTTCCTAGGCCCTTAGCATTACAGATGCTGATGTTCAACTAATTCCATTCACTCCAAAAGATAAAAGACAATGACTGAATGCACACATACTGCAAAGGGTATAGTTTTGAAGATTTAGATTCCAAAACAAGCTGTTCCCTTATCCAAACTGCCCTTTTATAGCTACAATACTGGTATATACCCTACAATATGAAAATTATGAAAATACATTCTATAGACAAAAAAAATCAAAACAATTCCAACCTACCAATTGCTATGACATCACTCTACTCTTCATCTTCAGCAAAATAATGGAAGGGATCATGAGCACTGCTATCAAAAGTTATTGACAAAGGAATAATCTGGTTCGTGTGGATTGCACCAGGGCCACTCAACTCCTAATCTCACTACAGTCTTGTCTGAATATTGAAAAAAAGAGCTGAACTCAAGAGATTAGGCAAGACTGAGCTGAAGTCAAGAGATTAACCAAGACTGACTGCCTTTGTCATTAAGGCAGACTTTAACTGAATATGACATCAAGGAGCCCTTGCAAAATGGAGTCAATAGGATTTAGTGGAAAATCTTTCTGTTTGTTAGAATCATATCCAGTACAAAGAAAGATGGTTGTGCTGGTTAGAGGTTAATCATTTCAGCTCCAGGCCATCTCTGCAGGAGTTCCTCAGAGTGGTGTCCTAGGCTCAACCATCTTCAGCAACTCAATGATAATTCCTTCATAATAAGGTCAGAAGTGGAGATGCCTGATGATTTAATACTACATTGCACAATCCATGACACTATTTAGTGAAGTAATCCATGTCTATATCCATCAAGACCTGGACATTTAGGTTGAGGCTATAAAATGGCAAATAACACTCATGACATAGAAGTATCAGAAATTACTATTTGAAATAAGAGAATCTAACCATTGCCCCTTGATATTCACTGGCATTCCCATCACTGAATCCCACTGTGGTCAACATCCTGGGGGTTACCATTGACCAGAAGCTGACTTGGAGCAGCTAAGTACGTACTATGGCCACAAGGGCTAGGAATACTGCAGCGAGTAACTTACCTCCTGACACCCCAAAGCCTTTCCAAGAAGGCTAGACCAGCATTCATTGCCCACCTGATGGTGCCCTGCTGGTGACCTGCCTGTTTGAGCAGCATTTGGAGTGTAGATAATCAAGAATGCTACTCGGAAAGGAGTTACAGGATTTTGACCCAGCTACAGCAAAGGAGCGACAGTATAGTCACCAGTCAGGATGATGTGTGGCGTAAAGGCAGAAAGCTAAAAATCACACAAGACCAGGTTATAGTCCAGCAGGTTTATTTAGAGGTGAACAACCTGATGAAAAAGCAGTGCTTCGAAAGCTAGTACTCCACATAAACCTGTTGGATTACTGTGAGATTTTTAACTTTGTCCACCCCAGTCCAACACCGGCTCCTCCAAATCATGGCTTGAAGGGAAACCTTCAGGTGTGTAATGAAATACTCCCCACTTGCTTAGCTGACTGCAGTTTCAAAAGCACTTAAAGATTGACACAATCCAGGAAAAAGCAGTCCACTTAATTAACACTTCAACGTTCACTTTCTTCAACACTTATGCACCGTGGTGGTGTGTACCATCTACAAGTTGCACTGTATCAACTCAACAAGCCTCTTCTGACAGCACCTTCTAAACATGCAACTTCTACCACAAAGGACAAGGGGAGAAGATACATGGGGGCAGAGAAAAAAAAAACACCTGAAGGTTTCCCTTCAAGCCATGATTTGGAGGAGCCGGTGTTGGACTGGGGTGGACAAAGTTAAAAATCTCACAGTAATCCAACAGGTTTATGTGGAGTACTAGCTTTCGAAGCACTGCTTTTTCATCAGGTTGTTCACCTCCAAATAAACCTGCTGGACTATAACCTGGTCTTGTGTGATTTTTAGCTTTCTGCCTTTACGCCACACATCATCCTGACTGGTGACTATACTGTCGCTCCTTTGCTGTAGCTGGGTCAAAATCCTGTAACTCCTTTCCGAGTAGCATTCTTGATTATCTACACTCCAAATGCTGCTCAAACAGGCAGGTCACCAGCAGGGCACCATCAGGTGGGCAATGAATGCTGGTCTAGCCAGTGATATCCATATCCCAAGAGTAAATTTGTAAAATTGCAAACTCTGAAATAGCCCTGCTAAATATTCATAAAAATCAATGACAGGTTCCACTATATTGTTTCCAGGTCAGATGTCATCACATAATCCTACTTCACATCGTGTTGATATTTCAAGATTAAAAATATCTAAATCCAATTTGACTTCATGTCAACTCATATCTGTATTTCAACAACAGAATTTCCAGGTTATAAATCTAACATTTAAATTCAAGCTAGAGATTTTTTAAAAATCTGGAGTGTGGCATTCACACTACATTGGTCAATATGTTAGCAACATACAATATCCGTACTTTGCAGCTCTCATGTATGAATACCTGAACTTTTTTTTAATTTTCTAAGTACCTTTCTACCTTACCTATATTTAAAATATTTAATATCTATATTTTGTCACGTTTGAGAAGGATAACAAGCAGATTTTACCTCCCTCCCTCTGAAAACTGAGCTGTTAAAATGAATATATTGTGCACATTAGTAACATGGAACCCTGCAGTCTTAATTCATTAGTGCTGCTCTGAGTGCCACCAGTAAACAGCTCAGTATAGTACTGTCATGCTTCCTTTTCGCATAGAAAATTGGCTGCCAAATTGCCCTATAGCAGAATTTCTCACAGATAACATTTCCTACCTATTAAACAATTCACCAGTGATATTATTACTGCATTTATGGTTTAGATATACAATACAAGTTAATTAGCATAATTGTTTCTAAACTTTCAAGGCTGGACACTTGCTCATAAAGTGGGATAATAAATTGGAAATTCTTTCAAACAACACATTTCTTAGTTTAGCTCACACATATCCATTCAAATGTGCATGAGATAAACACGGTGTTATCCTGTTAGTGTACTCTGTAGTTCATTAACAACTGTGTCTGCTGTGCTAATTTGTGGAATAAAGTTAACCACATACTGATGCCATGAATGCCAAATGTTATAGTCTGCCTTTATCAAACTATTGAGTTATCTCCCTCTCACTGATGTATTCAAACAGACACTTAATTTACAAGAGACAGGCTGAGCAATACTTTTAAAAATATGCCTCAAAAGAAATTTAAATGTGTCTTTTAAACTCACTGATAGCTATGAAATGCAAATACAAAGCTTCTCTGAACTGAATGGATTGTTCTTTTCTTCTTCAAAGGCAGTGACTTTCATTTGTTAGTCTGAATAGGACACGACACAAAAAAAAGGTAAAAGGCATTTTTTTAGCGACCTGAGGCCTATCTAATATAACATAGACAGGCTTCAAGCCATTAACAAAAATTCTTACTCACAACTTACAATATTTCACGTGGGATTCTCTGTCAGTTGGAAGGTTCCATACAACTTTACATCTCTTATAGGAAACTCAGGGTGAAAAGCAATTTACCCAGTAATACCAGAATGAATAATTGCAACTAAAACAGGCAAAAAACACACAAATTCATTCTGAGCAGGCCAGGTGGGGTTTGAATGCTCATTATCCAATAAACACATTCCCACTCACTACTGACCATCACGGATCATGAAACTGGGGTAGAATGTACAGCCCCCACGAGGCTTGAGATCAGAGGTAGACAGAAGCCAAAAAATACCCCGTCACCTGTCCCATCCTGTCTGTGTGTCTCTGGGCCATTTCTGCCGGGTGTGGGGTGCTGTGGGAGAAGCAAGTCTATCTGCCCATATGTAGAAGGTAACTAGCATGGCTCATTATGAACAACTTACAGTCAAATAAGTGAAGGCCGAGTGAGATTTTACAATTGGTATCCAACTTCCTGCAGGTAGCTGGGACCAGTGTTTTCTACTTGGAGGCAGTCTCGCATTTAGAGTCGTAGAGTCATAGAGATGTACAGCATGAAAACAGACCCTTCGGTCCAACCTGTCCACGCCGACCAGATATCCCAACCCAATCTAGTTCCACCTGCCAGCACCCGGCTCATATCCCTCCAAACCATTCCTATTCATATACCCATCTAAATGCCTCATAAATGTTGCAATTGTACCAGCCTCCACCAAATCCTCTGGCAGCTCATTCCATACACGCACCACCCTCTGCATGAAAATGTTGCTCCTTAGGTCTCTTTTATATCTTTCCCATCTCACCCTAAACCTATGTCCTCTAGTTCTGGACTCCCTAATCCCAGGGAAAAGACTTTGTCTATTTATCCTATCCATGCCCCTCATGATTTTGTAAACTTCTATAAGGTCACCACTCAGCCTCTGATGCTTCAGGGAAAACAGCCCCAGCCTGTTCAGCCTCTCTGTCTAGCTCAAATCCTCCAACTCTGGCAACATCCTTGGAAATCTTTTCTGAACCCTTTCAAGTTTCACAACATCATTCCGATAGGAAGGACACCAGAATTGCACGCAATATTCCAACACTGGCCTAACCAATGTCCTGTACAGCCACAACATGACCTACCAACTCCTGTACTCAATATTCTGACCAATAAAGGAAAGCATACCAAACACCTTCTTCACTATCCTATCTACCTGCGACTCCACTTTCAAGGAGCTATGAACCTGCACTCCAAGATCTCTTTGTTCAGCAACACTCCCTAGGACCTTCCCATTAAGTGTATAAGTCCTGATAAGATTTGCTTTCCCAAAATGCAGCACCTCGCATTTATCTGAATTAAACTCCATCTGCCACTTCTCAGTCCATTGGCTCATCTGGTCCAGATCCCGTTGTAATCTGAGGTAACCCTCTTCGCTGTCCACTATACCTCCAATTTTGGTGTCATCTGCAAACTTACTAACTGTACCTCTTATGCTCACATCCAAATCATTTATGTAGATGACAAAAAGTAGAGGACCCAGCACCAATCCTTATGGCACTCCACTGGTCACCGGCCTCCAGTCTGTAAAACAACCGTCCACCACTACCCTCTGTCTTCTACCTTTAAGCCAGTTCTGTATCCAAATGGCTAGTTCTCCCTTTATTCCATGAGCTCTAACCTTGCTAATCAGTCTCCCACGGGGAACCTTGTCGAACGCTTTACTGAAGTCCAAATAGATCACATCTACTGCTCTGCCCTCATCAATCTTCTTTGTTATTTCTTCAAAAAAACTCAATCAAGTTTGTGAGACATGATTTCCCATGCACAAAGCCATGTTGACTATCCCTAATCAGTCCTTGCCTTTCCAAATACATGTACATCCTGTCCCTCAGGATTCCCTCCAACAACTTGCCCACCACCGAGTTCAGGCTCACCAGTCTATAGTTCCCTGGCTTGTCTTTACCACCCTTCTTAAACAGTGGCATCACGTTTGCCAACCTCCAGTCTTCCGGCACCTCACCTGTGACAATCAATGATACAAATATCTCAGCAAGAGGCCCAGCAATCACTTCTCTAGCTTCCCACAGAGTTCTCGGGTACACCTGATCAGGTCCTGGGGACTTATCCACCTTTAACCATTTCAAGAAATCCAGCAGTTCCTCCTCTGTAATCTGGACATTTTGCAAGATGTCACCATCTATTTCCCTACAGTCCATATCTTCCATATCCTTTTCCACAGTAAATACTGGTGCAAAATATTCATTTAGTATCTCCCCCATTTTCTGTGACTCCACACAAAGGCCACCTTGCTGATCTTTGAGGGGCCCTATTTTCTCCCTAGTTACCCTTTTGTCCTTAATATATTTGTAAAAGTCCTTTGGATTCTCCTTAATTCTATTTGCCAATGCTATCTCATGTCCCCTTTTCACCCTCCTGATTTCCCTCTTAAGTATACTCCTACTTCCTTTGTACTCTTCTAAGGATTCACTCGATCTATCCTGTCTATACCTGACCCATATGCTTCCTTTTTTTTCTTAACCAAGCCCTCAATTTCTTTCGTCATCCAGCATTCTCTATACCTACCAGCCTTCCCTTTCACCCTGACAGGAATCTACTTTCTCTGGATTCTTGTTATCTCATTTGTGAAGGCTTCCCATTTTCCAGCTGTCCCTTTACCTGCAAGCATCTGCCTCCAACCAGTTTTTGAAAGATCTTGCCAAATACCATCAAAATTGGCCTTTCTCCTATTTAGAACTTCAACTTTTAGATCTGGTCTATCCTTTTCCATCATTACTTTATATCTTATAGAATTATGGTCGCTGGCCCCAAATTGCTCCCCCACTGACACCTCAGTCACCTGCCCTGCCTTATTTCCCAGGAGTAGGTCAAGTTTTGCATCTTCTCTGGTAGGTACATCCACATACTGACTCAGAAAATTGTCTTGTACGCACTGAAGAAATTCTTCTCCATCTAAACCTTTAACCCTATGGCAGTCCCAGTCGATGTTTGGAAAGTTAAAATCCCCTACCATAACTACCCTATTATTCTTACAGATAGCTGAGATCTCCTTACAAGTTCATTTCTCAATTTCCCTCTGACTATTGGGGGGTCTATAATACAATCTCAATAAGGTGATCATCCCTTTCTTATTTCTCAGTTCCACCCAAACAATTTGCAGACCAGAGGCCACCTTATAGAGTGAGCTGCTCCTCAAAACACTGGTTGAACTTGCAGAGGCAAAAGTAACATTTTTCTTCTTTTATATTTAATGAAGTTGGACAGAGTCCCCATCCATTATGAAACCTCCTCGCCCTCACTTATCTTCCATTGCAGCCTGCTGTTCCTTTCAAACTGGAGACTTCTGATTGGCCCTTCAGCAGCTTCAAACACCACTATTGATTGGACAGCAAATGTATGCTCAGGCTATTGATTAGTTATTGTTATAATAGGGGGAGGAAGAATTTTTTTAAACTACCTTTCATTCAGTTGCAGTAACAAATATCTTTTTTTAGGGTAGAGTTATTACCCTTCAATTAAAATTAGTTAACCAGATCAAAAACAAAGGAAAGCCAATTCCAAGATTTACTTGAGTGAAGGAAAAAGAGGCTTTCTTATCCAATAAACATAATAAAATGTGACAACAAACAGAAACACAGCTCACATTGAAGGTGGGGGAGGAGGCGTACCTGGGACAGACAATATGGAATATATGGAAGCTAATTTGGCTGTTATGTACTTCACTTAGTGGAGTAATGCATGCATAAAATCATGTTACAGATGAGCAATAGCTGGACTCATGTAACAGATAATGGTAACACACAATGATAGGCTAGTTAAATAATGTGATAGATGAGCTAATGCTAAAGACAATAGTAGTGTAAAGTAGCCAAGCAGTGTGGCAGAAGATGATTAGTTTAGAAAGACAAAGCAAGCTAGTATGATTGGTTATGCTAATGATGCCTAATACGCACAGATGAGAAAAGTATAAACTGGAGAGACCCCAAGAATGTGGAGACAGACAGGGAAGACATTTTCTGACTGTCACAGCTTTTGTTTGCAAATAAAAGTTTAACTTTGTTAAGGATTTTCTGCGTCTCCTGGTAATTTTCTCGGAGTATCGGGTGATCTTTCCACACAATAGCAAATAAAGGCTGTTGCAGTTGACAGTTTTTCTGAGACTTCAAGTTGTGAGAGTGAAACGCAAGTCCCAACTGCTTAGTTGATGCCCTATTTCCTCACAAGTGGCAGAGCTCACACATATCTTTTTCTCAAACAATGGAGGTTTTCTAAGTTTTTTTTCCACCAGCGCTGGTTTGCTGAAATTGAGCTAGAGAGGGGAGAGTAGAGATTTCTGTATCTTTGTTGCATTCAGTCCATGTTGCTTTCTCACTCTTTATTGCTCAAAGTGAGCTGCTGAAGTACAGTCCATTCATATATTTCAAGTCTAGCACCATTGTCTTTTCTGCACACACCACAGGTAAATTTTCATCTCCAAAATGTAGTTATTACAGAAGTGTGAGTAAAACAAAAGATTTGAATTTCTTGGTACCTCACTGAGTTTCAGTGAATCAAATATTTATATATTTCATGTGGGTTGGCTGGGCTTGCCCAGTGATCACAGCAACCACTTTAGGGCAGCAGTGCCCTTTTTAGAAAGAAACATTTTTAGTCCATGGAAGTTTCAGGAAACAAAATCTGTCATCAGTCAATATATAGGTTTACCGACAGAGGATTAGCACTTGTGTATGGTCCATAAAGTTGCTGGTGCCTCAGGGGTTAGTATATAAGAATGTTAGAAATAGGAATGAGAGCAGGACATTCATCCCCTCCAGCCTGATCTGTCCCAGGCCTTAAATCTGAAGTGCAATACCACAGATTCTGTAATCTGTACTGGGAAAAAAAAGTGAGAGATCACAGTGGGTCATACAGGATCCACGGAGAGAAACCACGCTAATGTTTTGAGTCTAGATATCTAGACTTGAAATGTTACCTTGCTTTTCCTCCATGGATGCTGCAAGACCAGTTGTGATCTCCAGCACTTTTTGTTTCCAGGCCTCAAATCCTCTTTCATGCCAGCTCCTCAAAGCCCTCAATATTCCAAAAGTCTATCCACTTCCTCTTTCAATACTTTATGTGATACATTGGTTTCAGGAAACAATTCCAAGCGAAGTGGGGAGGAAAAAAGATTTTGAGAATTCAGTTCTTTCTATTCATGGAACTTTCTCCCTCAGATTTCTGAATGCATGAGTGTACTGCAAAACACTTAGATAGTGATGTTTTGCTGCATTTCTATCAGAAACATCTTACTGTGAAAGTTAAACAGCCAAGGAACTGAGATTTGGAGTAGTTTAGTTTCATTTGGAAGGTTTTGGATGCTTGTGTTAGCGCGGATGAAATGATATCAGTCCGAGCCCAGAGTGCGGTTCAACAATCGGTAACGTTTATTGATACAGTAACACTGGCGGAGACCAACCGAGGTCCGAATCTCGGCTGTCTTGCTATTCCCGCGCGCTGCTACACATTATATACCTTTCTTTGCCAGGATGTGAGGATTTTGAGTATGAATGGGATGATAGTTCCCCATCAGTGTTAGGTAAGGGGTAAATGTAGGGGTATGGGTGGGTTGCGCTTCGGCGGGTCGGTGTGGACTTGTTGGGCCGAAGGGCCTGTTTCCACACTGTAAAGTAATCTAAAGTAATCTAATCTAATCTAATCATCGCTGGAGTAGGTGCAAATGGTGGGTTTCCTGCCGTCCCAGGAGAATTGCAGTGTACACACAATAGGGTGCTAATTGGATTATGTAAACGGGTCCGGGTACTATCTGCTTGTCTCTCTCTGTCAGGGCTGGGGGCTAGCACCCCCTTTTGTTCCCTTGGGGTGCTGGTTTGTATTAGTCTGTTCGTTCCTGTCTGGTGGATGCTGCCCTTTGTGTCAGGATGGTTCTGTATTGATGAATATGGGTGTGTTTCAGTCAGTCTCTTGATTTGATTTGGAGATGGGTTTCCATATTAATTAGCTCCGGAGTTTCGGTCTATGAGTCATGGTTAGTATCTGGCCTAGTGTGGATTTGATCTGTCCTCTGGCTCCCATCTCCCGGTCACGTGGGCGGACCGGCAGCTGCTATGTTCTGTGGGTTTAAGCTGCGGCTGCCGTTTAAAACACAAAATGAATTCCTATAGTTTTACTGATGTAGGCATAGTCCCATGGCAAATGCGGGGCGCCTCTGATGCCCGCTTGCAGTCCCCCCTTTCGGCAACGTGTTGGACACGTCCACACCACCGATGCCGATACCTTGAAAGTCGGTTCCTCGCCCGGTACATTCCGCCGGCCGTCATGCTGCAGTCACAGGGCCTTTGGATAGTCCCGGGAGATGGTTACATTAACTCAAGCCCTGTGGGCTCACGGTGCCTGATCGCCCGCCAGGAGTCTATGGCTTGGAGCATGGTCTTCTGGCCTTTCGTTTCTTGTGCTGGCGGCATGAGTGACACGCCACCAGGAGCCAGGCCAGAGCCAGCAGTAACTGTATGCCTACAATGGTGTGCGAGATGATTCGGATCCAGGGCTGTATGTTTACATTTAGGCCCCAAGCCCACACCCTCTGTTCCCAGCCCTGGGACTGCAGAGCTGTCTCTGTGTCCTCCTGTAGGTCCTTTATATGTGATTGCAACTGGTGATACAGTTTCACTGAGTGTCCTACCTGAGTCCTAAGCTCCCGTAAGACCCCGGCCAAATGTGGGATGGGGGCTTGTTCGAGCTCCTGATATTCCCTGAGGGTGTCCCTGAATTTGTCGGTAGTTTGTATGGACTCGGGGTTCCGTCGTCGGACCTCTGAGATGTGAGCTTGCCCAATCGTGACTGGGCGCCTGGGGGTGAAGCAGAACTCGTGCTGGGGAATCGGGCACTGCAGTCCGTTATACCAAAATGAGGTTTCAAGAGTGGAAACACAATACTGTCCCCTTCCACCATACCCCGCCCTAGTGAAGTGGGGGCCCGTGGGTTCGATTTCAAGGGTGCAACCCTGTGTCCGGTTGAACCCACATTCCGCTGTTTCACTCCTTCGTAAGGGGTGAGGGCAGATGGTAATTGCCCCCTGCTGCTTGCAGCCTGTAAGCGGCACCCCATACACAGCGCCGTTTCGAGATATGGCTGTGTGGTGAGCTAAACGATATTTGAGGGAAGTGTTTTCCCGTATGACTCCGATGTTCTCAATGTGAAACAGGGGAAATGGCCCAGACCCTGGGGTGACCACGGGAATCAGGAGGACAATCCCGACTCCTGTCGCCTCACTGACCTCACAGTCGGGAATCACTGGGTATACTCTGGCCATACCCTTCAGAGTCCGGCTGTCGAATGGACCAGAGTGCCCCGCGAGTGAGGCCAGTTTGGCGCTGTCGATCCAGTCGGGCACCTCCCCACTTTGGTCAAGATTATGCCGGATCTGGGCTACCATCCACAGGCCATAGGCATGGCACAGCTGCCCCTCATGGATATGAGCTGTGTTTTCTCTTTCCCGGTCTATAAGGCGGTTAATGGTGTGGGCGTGTGTTTGCAGGACTGCAATGCTGTCGAGCTGGATGTATGCTCCCTCTTCCCCCAGGAGTGCCTGGTCTGCCTGATTTGTGAGAGACCTCTGTAGCAGGTCCCTCATTACCCCTTTTAGTTGCTCGATCTTTTCGTTAAGGCCCTGGATGTCTAGGGAGTTTACTACGGATGTCCCCGTGTTGAGTCCTGTGAGAGCATCGTTGACTATGTCCCGTCTGTGTTGTGTGTGTGTGTGTGTGTTATGCATGTCAGTCCGGTAGTGGGTTGCCCCCATGGCGTCTATGGCCCTCTCTCTAACCTCCTTCCCCATCATGGCGTATAGGTTGCGTACCTGTGCTGTGCAATAGTCCGGTACCCGGATGCCCGATATATTGACCAGCACAGGTACGACCTCATGTCGGACGTTGTCATAAAGGGCCTCTCCCTCATCTCACAATACCAGTCCCGCCGCAGGCCCCGGTCCCAGAGAGGGGCACAGCAATATCTCGGGAGTCGTGGTCGGGGGTGGTGTGGTTGGGGCGGGTGGAAAGCACAAATACAAGGAGATTAATGCGGCATTGGTGGGCTCATAATACCCGCAAACAGACAGATCCCGTAAAGTAAAAGCATCAAAGGCCGGGACAGAGGCGAGGTCCTCCGGCATGGCACACATTGTTCCGAACATGCAACCCCCAAGTCCATCGCCTCAGCACGCCGGAGGCAGGTCGGCCGCGGGTCGCGCTCCGACGTGCAGAATAAACAGAGTGTCTGTACGCCCCAGAGGACCTCCAGCCAGGCATTGTAGAACGCATCGATCTCGTCGGGCTTGTCCGTTGCAGGAATACAGATGGCGTCGGACGCGTTGAAGGTAACAGTGGTGGTAGAAGTTGTCATGTATCTCGAGGAAAGAAGGCATCAGTCATAGGGCGAAGAGGAGAGCAGGGAGGAGAGCGGTGCACCGGTGAAGCATGATCTGTGAGAAGAGAGGGAGAGAGAGAGGGGCACCCTTACCAAGGGTGTAGGGTTAGTGTGTGTAGGAGCAGGCCCCCCCGGACCGGTCCACCTGTCGCAGTGTAAGGAGAAAAAGGAGGCGGTTAGAGTCAAGTCAAAGGGGGGGGGGGGGTGGGGGGTGTCTGTGCGATCGGGGCTTAAGGGAAGGGTTTAAACTGGGACCAGTGTTTCCATCTGCCCTTTCCTTTCATGTCGACACAGGCGCAAGTGTCGCTGGTGAGGATGATTTCGTGCGGTCCCAGCCACCGGGGGGCGAAGCCGGGTCGGTCGGGGGCGGCCATGACCAGGACTTTGTCCCCAACTCCGGAAATGGGTTGGGCGGGCAGATGCGGTTGCAGTTTTGTCTGGTCCCTAATGTCCTGCTGGTTGCGCACAGCTGCGCGTCCAGCTGCCTGATATAGCGCGTCATCCTGTCCCTCAGGGGGGCCATGTCTTCCCCCCCGACCATGACGTTCTCTGGTAGTCGCATGGCCCATCCCATCATGATCTCGCAGGGAGTGAGGCCAGTGGAGCGGCCTGGGTTGGCCCTTAAGCGCATCAGTATGCAGGGCAGAACGTCCACCCAGCCCTACCCTGTTTCGGTGATCGCCTTCGCGATCGCCGCTTTGAGGGTCCGGTTCATGCACTCGACCATCCCAGAGTTCTGGGGATGGAACGGGACGTGGAAGCGCTGTCTGATGCTTAGGAGGCGGCAGGCCAGTTTCATTGCACGTCCGGTGAAGTGCGTGCCCTGGTCCGAGTCAATCTGGAGGGGGACCCCCCCAGCGCGGGAAGATGTCAAAGGCCAGCACTCTGGCCACGGTGGCGGATGTACAGTCCTGTGTAGGGAAGGCTTCTACCCAGCGCGTGAAATGGTCAATGATCACCAGGCAATACTTCTTGCCACACCTGGAGGGTAGGGGGCCTGTGAAATCAACCTGGAGGTTCTCCCAGGGCCCCTTGGGCCGTGGCTGGTGCGCCAGGGGAATGCGCAGGGGCCGCCCCGGGTTGTGCTGGGCGCAGACAACGCTTCGGCGGCAGTGTTTGGCCACGTCGCGGCCGAGGCCGGGCCACCACCAGTCGGTCTGGAGCCTAGCAAGCGTTCCGTCGCGGCCTGCATGGTCTGGCTCGTGGTGTAGTTGCATCAAGGTCGTTCTGATGGCCGCGGGGGCCCCGACCCTGTCGCCATGCCGCCACACTCCATCGAGGTCGCGGGCTGCACCCTTTGCCAGCCAGTCCTCTACTCTCCGGGCTGTGCGCAATTCTGGACGCCCAGGACGTTCACATCCCGGACCTCAGTAGCCGGTGCTGCATACGCGGGCGGTAGCTCCACGCCTACGGCGGCCTTGGCGGCCAGGTCGGCCCAATGATTCCCTAGCTGTTCAGGGGTGGTGGCCCGCTGGTGTGCTTTGATTTTCATCACTGCGGCGAGCAGGGGGAGGCGTGCGGCCGCCACCAGGTCGCGGACCGTATTTTCGTGTTTAATCTGGCCACCGCCGGCCGTAATAAAGCCCCGGCGGCTCCACGCTGCCATGTAATCATGGATTACCCCGAAAGCATACTGGCTGTCGGTAAAGATGTTTACCCGCTTGCCTGTACCCAGGCGGAGTGCAGCGATGAGGGCGACCAGCTCCGCGACCTGGGCGGAGGTGTCGCCCCCCCGCCCATCGTTCCCTGTGCTCGGGTGGACCCGGTATGGTTGACCACCGCCCATCCCGTTTGGTAGGACCCCTCGACAAGCCTACGTGAGCCGCCCACATACAAGGTCA
This sequence comes from Chiloscyllium plagiosum, assembly GCF_037043375.1. Lineage (NCBI taxonomy): Eukaryota > Metazoa > Chordata > Chondrichthyes > Orectolobiformes > Hemiscylliidae > Chiloscyllium > Chiloscyllium plagiosum. The sequence continues at coordinate 38,320,789 of NW_028270164.1, forward strand.
GGTCGGGATCAGAGACCGGGCTGTCGGCCACGCAGTCCCCCTCTGCCGAGTCGATGGCGGCCTGGCAATGGTGGGGATCCCCTACCGCGATAATCCCGTCGGCGGGGTTTGGCCCTGTGTCCCTAACGATCTGAATGGACTGGTCCCGGGTGAGGAGAACCACCTCCCAAGTTGCCCTGTGGGCATCCGAGACCATCCGGAGGCGGCCCGTATTCAGGAGTTCGACTATCGTGTGTCTAGTGTGTAAAATTATCTGGCTGGACATGCTGACCGGCTCACACACCCGGACCACCCATGCGGCGCAATCCAGCGCCGCCACGCAGCGGTGCATGCCCTTCACGACCGGGAACTCCTTTGTGGAGTAGTAACCCACTGGTCTCATGTGGTCGCCTGAGGTTTGGGTGACAACAGCGCTGTAAAACCCCCCTTCGAGGCCGTAAAAGATGTGGAAGGTCTTTGATAGGTCGGGGAGGCGCAGGGCCGGGCACTGAGGAGATGGGACATTAACTTAGAATAAGCGTTGTCCTGTTCAGGTCCCCATACCACCCTCTCCGCTCCTGGCCTGCCCCCTTCACTAGGCGCTGAATGGGTTCGGCGATAGTGGCAAAATGTGCAATGAAAGAGCGGCAGTAGTTAAAAAGCCCCAAGACGCGGCGGATTCCCCTGACTGTGTCCGGCCGCGGCATGTCGGCGATGGCCGACTTGCAGTCGGGGGATAGGGTCTTGCTTCCCTGGCTGATGTCGTGTCCCAGGTACCAGACTTTAGCCAGTCCGACCTGGGCCTTCGTGGGGCTTATTTTGAATCCTGCCCGGCCGAGGGCTCCCAGGTGGTGGCGCGCGTCCGTGGAATCGATCAAAAGGTCGTCTACAAACTGTAGGAGGGTGCTCGAGAAGGGGGAGAGGTCGCACCCCTCCAGGGTCCGGCTCATCACCGTGTGGAAAATGTTAGGGCTGTTGTGGAAGCCCTGCGGCAGGCGGGTCCATGTATACTGTCTGCCCCGCAGCGTGAAGGCAAACTTGTCCTGTGAGTCACGGTGCAGGGGAATGGACCAAAAGCCATTCGCCACGTCCAGGACCGTAAAGATCCTGTGTGAGCGTTCGAGGCCGTTGAAGATGGTGGTCGGGCTGGCTACAATAGGGTGCTCTCTGGGGGTGACCCTATTGAGTGCCGTGTAGTCGATGGTGAGCCTGTAGCTCCCATCCGGCTTCCGGACTGGCCATATAGGGGAGTTGGTGGTGGACACCGTGGGGCGCAGGACGCCATGCCGGGTGAGCTCGGCAACAATTGCCTCAATGGCGCGCAGCGCCTCAGGTTTAATCGGGTATTGTCGGTGCGGGGCATGTATGGGACCGGGTATCCGCTCAGGAGGGGAGCGGACGAGACCGCAGTCCTGCTTGCTCGCGGCCCACACCTCCGGGACTAGTTGGCAGACGGCCCCGAAGGCACCGTCCTTGGTCCGGTCCCAGGCGATGGGCACACTGGGGGCAAGCGCAGCGACGGATTTAGTGGGCACCCATCTACCCTCGTGAGCGCTCTTGTGAAATTTGCGGGATGTCCCTCCGAGTTTGGGCAAACCCAGAAATGCACAGGGAGTAAAATGTTGTCTACCTCTAGGAGGACGGCCTCGCTTCGGCGTGCAATAATCGAGCTTCCGCCAACCCCTTTAATGGAAATGGAGTGGTGGGTTGAGGGAAGGTCGAGGTTGGTGAGGGAGACCGACCCCCCTGTATCAATCAAAATCTTGCATCGGCGGCCCCCTAGCGATGCGGAAACCCAGATACGGGGGTCGGCTCCCGGGACGGGGGCTGACGCTACTCAGTCTTTGCGTCGGGCGAGCAGCTGTAAAAGCTCAAGCAGCTGGCCCCGACTGAGTTGATCCCAGTCGGGGGAGGTGGGTTTTGGGCTTGCGCTGCGGGGTTTGTGGGGTCTAGGGTCGCTATTGACCCCTTGTCAGGGGCGATCCTGGTCGTGGGGGCGCGAGGAGTGCGGCTGTGAAGGTGGCTGGCCCCCCTTCGGACCCAGACCCCAGGGGCGTCAGAAAGAGAGCGGGCATTGGGCTTTGCGGTGCCCCGTCTGTTTGCAGTGGAAGCAAACGTCCGGTTCGTCCGTCGAAACTGCCGCAACGGCGGGCGCCGCTCGGTTGTGAAGGGACATGGCCCAGTTCTCAAGCTCCGCAAAGGTGACATAGGGCACCAGGCCTGTCTGTAGGACTGCCTGGTGTGCGGGGCTCAGGCCGTCTTTGTATAATTGGACGAATGCGGGGTTCTGCCTATCAGCGTCGGGAACCCCGCTGTGTGCTCGGAACGCCTCAAACTTGCGGACCCCATATTCCTGGGCACCCTCCCCAGGTTTCTGAATGATACCCACAATGGTGTTCCAGTCGACCGGTGTATGGCCGAGTGCCTCGCTGACATCAGCCTTGAAGTCGGCGAGGGCAACCTCCTGTTCGCGATGGCTGTCGCTGAGGTCAGCGCATCAGGACCCATTCTGGTGCGCGGGCCGGAGCCTGGACCACAGGTTCTCCGGGAGTTTGGTCCGGACCAGGCCGGCCACGTCCCTATTGTGAAGGTTGTGGCAGATCTGCATCTCCCTAAGCCTCTGCCAAAATTCAGCGTTATTGTGCCGAGGCTTAAGGGCGGGGAGCCTGTCCAGAAGTTTCATGGTGTCGCCCGGGGTCAGGGAGACGTAGGTCATCTTAAGGCGGGGGTTATGGGCAAGGGTCGTGGCCCGTCCCCTCTCCCCACCCCCGGGGGTATATTCAACTTTCACCGGGGCTGCACGGGCATAGCCCGTGCGTGATTCCCGGGGGTCCGGATTGTCCGTGAGCCCCTCTCAGTCCCAGGTGGGGGACGGCGGGGCGCTGGGCGCATCGGATAAGGTCGGTAAAACCATACGGGCAGCAAGCGCCTGGGCTTCTAGGTGCTGTGTGGCCTGCTTTTTCTTGTCTTGGACATAAAGCTGAACCTTGCCAGCAAGCCTAACGTGTGCCTGTAGCACCAGGACGCAAGCTTTCTCGTACCTATCTTTCTTTTGGCGGGCCCACCACTTGCGCTGTACATCCAGCGGGTCGCCAGCCTGAGGGAAGCATAGCCTTAATAACTCTTTTATTCTCGTCGGCTATAAAACGGGTAAGGGAACCCTCCGGCCCCCAATCTAGGTCTTCAGCTGCGCTTCCACCCATGGTAGGGGCGCAGCGGGTGTAACTTGACAGAACTAAACTAAAGTAAAGCTAGCAGGCGTGCTAAGGGATGTCGCTGGCACTGGCTTATTAATCTCCCAGTCGGGGAGCCCACTCCCTGTAAGTCGAACCCTAGCCCCGCGGGTCAACCTGGGCAGGGGTGGGGATAGTTAAAGACGGGGCGCGTGTCGATTCCTGAGCGCGCGACCCCGGGTTTCCGTGAGTCTCTCTCTCACCGCCTGATGTTCAGCGGCCGTGTGTACCCCACGAACACTGGGCGTGAACCAGAGGCCCGAGTGCAAGGGGGGGGCCGTGAACTCAGACCTAACCGTGCCTGATCCTACAGAGGCCAACACCTTGGGACCGCGAAGTCAATGGGCAGAGCACGTAACCATCGCTTGGCCCAGACGCTCCGCGTCTTGGGCTGGTTCGGAGGACTTCCCTTCTTGTAGCCCGCATAGACCTCCCAGCCTCTACCGCGTACGCAAGGAAGGCACTAAAACCGGGCTCAACGTACAATGGGGTCCCCTATCTCCCACTGCAGAGGTCAACCAGGAAGGCTTGTTTGGTCAGTTTTTAAACGGGGATCAATCTGTCGGGGTCTCGTACCTAAAGTCGTCAGTCCAAGGATAGTCCGTAGTCACAGTAGCACATTAACAATAAACGACAATAATAATAATCACGCACACATTTACTAGTGTTCCGCGACCCCAATCGCCCACTCGCGAAGGATCACTCACACACACACACACACACTTTTAAAGAATACTCTACCGTTACACGACTGCCGGACTCACTCTGTTCACAGGTTCAGATAACGGCTGGCAATGAAGTCCCTTGCGGGGCACTGGGAGACTTTTACGTGAGAAGTAAAAGAGTAAAGATATTCAGCCAGTGCCGTCGCAGGGATCCAGCAGCCGTCGTTATCCCAGACGAGCCCCCAATTGTTAGCGCGGATGAAATGATATCTGTCCAAGCCCAGAGTGCGGTTCAACAATCTGTAACGTTTACTGATACAGTAACACCGGCGGAGACCAACCAAGGTCCGAATCTCAGCTGTTCTGCTGCTGTTCCCGCGCGCTGCTACACATTATATACCTTTCTTTGTCAGGATGTGAGGATTTTGAGTATGAATGGGATGATAGTTCCCCATCATCGCTGGAGTAGGTGCAAATGGTGGGTTTCCTGCCGTCCCAGAAGAGTTGCAGTGTACACACAATAGGGTGCTAATTGGATTATGTAAACGGGTCCGGGTACTATCTGCTTGTCTCTCTCTCTGTGAGGGCTGGGGGCTAGCACCCCCTTTTGTTCCCTTGGGGTGCTGGTGTATATTAGTCTGTTTGTTCCTGTCTGGTGGATGGTCCTTTGTATCAGGATGGTTCTGTATTGATGAATATGGGTGTGTTTCAGTCAGTCTCTTGATTTGATTAGGAGATGGGTTTCCATATTAATTAGCTCCGGAGTTTCGGTCTATGAGTCATGGTTAGTGTCTGGCCTAGTGTGGATTTGATCTGTCCTCTGGCTCCCATCTCCCGGTCACGTGGGCGGACCGGCAGCTGCTGAGTTCTGTGGGTTTAAGCTGCGGCTGCCGTTTAAAACACAAAATGAATTCCTATAGTTTTACCGATGTAGGCATAGTCCCATGGCAAATGCGGGGCGGCTCTGATGCCCGCTTGCACTTCGTAGCAACTGTCTATGTTATTGGGTACACTACAGTCCAGGGAAATGAAACTAAATTCATCTCTGGTGCTATTTCATGAGTAAACAGTATGGCATCAAATGCAACTAAAAGCAGACCATCTTACTGAAGCTAGAGCTGTTCATTTGTTTTATTAATTAACTCCCTCAGGATTTCATTCTCTAATTCAGTTTACTGTATGCAATCACATATCCCTAATTTACTCTTCACGATCCAGCCAAAACAGTTGACTAGGAATTGGCTGAGGATGAGACAGAAGGTTTTCCAGTGGCTGGCAAGAGAGCATTTCTCTCTAAAGGCAGTCAATCCCACTTTATTTGTTTCTTCCTGATGGAAATGAGTTCCACTGGACTGGACGCAAATAACTAGCCTTCAGGATAATTAACCTGGGAAAGAGCCCAAAGATCGCTACCCCAAACAACTATTTAATCAGTGCACTGACTGCAAAAAGCCACACAGCCAATCTAACTGGTAAGAAGTCAGCCCCAGTGGCTAGCTTATAACATTATCAGCTCCTGCCTATGACGCAGTGCAGCAATCACAGCCCCAGTACACCAAGCCTGCCTTACATTGATCAGCACAGCATTGCCTGGAGAAAGTGTTTGAATATCAGCTGTTGCAAAGACTACAACAATTACACAGCATCCTGAGTATATTTAATTGTAAACATACAACCTCAAAGGAAATTGTCTTTGCCAAACTGCACCTACCACAAGAGATGTGGATGCTACAATAACACAGCAATGTTCTAGAAATTTATTAATTACTTAATGGAAAAACTACCTTCGAGTTGGCCAATATACACTAAACATGGGGAAGAGGATGTATTGTTAGTCGATGGGGTTTGGCTGGTATGTGTATACTGTAGAAGTGAATTAAAGCTGAGTAGAGTACTTGGCAACATGGATTATTAACTGAAATCAGTGTTGGCATCACAATTTTAGACAATTTGCCATTGTTCTCAAATGGTAGCAATACTTAATCTGTCTAAATATTAAACACTGATTTTTGTTTTATTTACATTGGTGTATAAACAACAATGGGTCTTGAAGAGCCCCAACAAAGGACCTTTATCATGTGAGAAACAAAGCTCACTCACTTCAATAATTTCAGTCCGAGACAAGATCTGAATCAGTAGTGTCATTTATTTCACACTTGCAAGTGGGTGTGATGTCCAGTGCCTATAAGGCAGAGGACATACACACCAAATTCAATTCATACACAATATTTATATAATTTGGATTCTTTTGTTTTACATTGCTCCTCCTCTGTTTACATCTTCCACTTCCCTAAGACTGGCCCCTTTACTCCTGTTTATCTCTTGCCTTATCTGGCCTTGTCTGTGACAAAATGCTTTTTTCTGGCCTCACAAGGCCGTTTGACCCCATCCCGCTGCAGGTCATTGTTAGGCATATTCTTTCTTCATCAGTATCTACTCTCTCCATCTGGGCCTCTCCCGAGGCCATTCTGATCCCTATGACCTCTTTAATTGGGGTTTGTTCCTGTGTCTCTGTAAAAGTGGGAAACAGATGTTTATACCTACTGTTTGTACAGGCATATCTAGCTTAACTTCATCCCCTCACAACATCTTATCTATTTGCCCATAATATCTACGATTGTTTTGCAATCACGTTTCATGCTGGCATACAATTTTAGCTAATACAAAAACAATTATATATTTCCTCCACATAGTTTCCATTCTTGTTGACTCAGCTCTTGGCTAAAACAATTACACACTGGTGTGAGTTCATTTACTTTGTATAAGTAAATGGAATTGCAGAAGTAACATTAATTTACCTATATCCCACAATCAGAAACATAATGATTGAACCCGAACTCAACAAGGTTACCATTAAAATTCATTGTTTGATCTCATGACTTGATTTCCAATCAGAAACTAAATCGCAAATATTGTTACTTGAGGAATACAAGCATAGCAAGATACTGAGAGGAACAGAGAGAGCATTTGGGTATGCATGTGCACAGACGTTTAAAGGTAACAGGACAGGTACGTAAGAGAGTTAAAATGGCATGCAGGGTCATTTCATTGAGTTAAAAAGCAGGAAGGATAGATTAGAAATGTGTAAAACAATAATTGGGTCATAACTAACACACTACGTATAGTTCTGGTCACGAGATGATAGATGAGATTACACTAGATAAGATACAATTGACTTTTTTTAAGATTAGATTACTTTACACTGTGGAAACAGGCCCTTTGGCCCAATAAGTCCAAACTGACCCTCCAAAGGGCAACCCACCCAGACCAATCCCCCTACATTTACCCCTCCACCTAACACTACAGGCAATTTAGCATGGCCAATTCACCTAACCTGCACATTTTTGGACTGTGGGAGGAAACCGGAGCACACTCACGCAGACACTGGGAGAATGTGCAAACTCCACACAGACAGTTCCCTGAGGTGGGAATTGAACCCGGATCTCTGGCGCTGTGAGGCAGCAGTGCTAACCACTGTACCACCGTGCCACCTCAAGGGATTTACAAGGGTGTGTCCAGACTGAAGAAGTTTAACGAGCGGAAAAGAATGGAGAGGCTGGATTTATTTTCTCGGCAACAAAAGATGCTGAGAGATTTAATTGAGGTGAATAAAATAATGAGGGGCTTAGAGTAGGTAGGAAATACCTACTGTTATTAGCGGAGAGGTAAAATACCAAGGGGGCTTAGATTAATAGATATGATAGAGAGCGGATGAGAAATGATTTCAGCCAGAAGGGTTTGCAAACTGCTGGCAGAATGGTGACAGAGACAGAGCTACTATAACATTCATATAGTATTTGCAAAAGCATTGGAGATGATATATACTGCATGGCTTTGAACCAAGAACTGTAAATATTTCTACTGATCCAACACTATAGTCTGCTTTAGGATTCCCAAGATATGCTAAACTTTATATACATCTTTTGAAGGAAATGTGGAAAGAGAATAGAGTTTGCATTTCAGGTCAATGAAAGGTCTCTCTCCACAGATGACCTTTTGAGCATTTCCAGCAGTTTCTATTGCAGATTTCAAGCATCCTCAGTGTTCTGCTAAATTGGCATGCAATATTTCATTTCAGTGGAATCTTGGTTTTTTTTTAGTCACGACTGCAATATAGAAATTGCTGAAATAGTTAATCAAAGTAGTTTGAGCTGCAGCATTTCAGCTTGCAGGTTTATTTTCTATATAAGACTAATCCTCAGCGTGACTCCAGGAATAATCCAGGGAAGAGAAGCTTGCAATCCAGCTGTTTCAACTAGAGAGTCATTCCTCACACACAGTTGAGTTCTATGCACCTCAGTGACTGTGTGGTGTTAGCTTTAAACTAGTCATTTCAAAAGCAGATGGCTAAGTCTTTAAGCCCCAGGAGTGCCTGTCATTCAAAGTTAGCAGTCAGAAGCATAGAACGTCTACAGTGTGGAAGTAGACCATTCAGCCCATTGAGTCCACATTGACCCTCCAAAGAGCATCCCACCCAGAGCGACCCCGCTACCCGATCCATGGCTAATCCACCTACCTTGCACAGTGTGGGCAATTTAGCATAGCCAAGCCACCTAACCTGCACATCTTTGGACTGTGGGAGGAAAACGGACCCCACAGAGGAAACCCGCACAGACCGTGGGGAGAATGTGCAAACTCCCCACAGACAGTCGCCCAAGGCTAGAATCAAACCCGGGTCCCTGGTGCTATGGGATAGGAGAGGTGGCCACATGCCACCATTTATTGGTGGAACAAATTTCAGGCAATTGATAAAGTGAAGAACTTTGAGAGGAACGAGCCAGAGGGTAAAGATAGAGCCCTCAAACACAAATCCAGTCAGGATGGCATGGTGGCTCTGTGGTTTGCACTGTTGCCTCACAGTTCTAGGGTCCCAGGTTCGATTCCAGCCTCGGCCAACTGTCTGTGTTTCCTCCCGCAATCCAAAGATGTGCAGGTCAGGTGAATTGGCCAGATTAAATTGCCCATAGTGTTAGGTGCATTAGGCAGAGGGAAATGGGTCTGGGTGGGTTACTCGTCGGTGTGGACTGGTTGGGCCGAAGGGCCTGTTTCCACACTGTAGGGAATCTAAACCCACCCCTCCAGATGATCACAGCTCGGGCCATGTATGTTGCTCTGGTTGTCACGCACTATCCTCAGAGGGGATATCTTTGAAAGAAACATAAGCAATGTTGAAAGAACAAATTTGAGCCGATTAACAAGTTGGGGTATTTTAGGAATAGCATGAATGAAAATGCAAGCTTTAGAAATGTATGAAATGATTATGAATGTTCCTGACAGCATAAACCAATAGAATCAAGCGACAGAAGGAGGCAATGTGTGCCAGCTCTTTGGAAGATATTTCTAATTAATCTCACTCCTTGAAAATTTCAATTACAATGCATATCGAATTTCCTTTTGAAAGTTACTATTGAAACTGCTTCCAGCAGCCTTTCAGAAAGTGTATTCCAGATCACAACTCATTGCATCATGGAATTTTCATACAATCCTGACTCCTTTTTGAGTCACATGAATAAAATGTTTCTCATATTACAATAAATGTCAACATGTTAATATATCCTGGAATTGCATTTTGAAAGCTGTTTCATTTTAGTTAGTTATTTCATTCCAATCGCCACTCCCACTTAAAACCTTCCTGTAGCCCACTGTACACCACTGACAAAGTCACAGATTGGAAACTTTAACAATCTGAATCCTGAATTCGAAGCAAATGATTATTGTCATTCAGTCATGGAATGTGCATTTATTGCCTATCCTGAGATGCCCTTGAGAATGTGGTGGAGTAACCTTCTTGAGTCTGCGATCTGTGTGTTGTACAAGTGCACCCACAGTGCCATTGGGGAGGCTGTTCTGTGATTTTAAATCAGCAGCAGTGAAGGAGATAGTTCCAAACTAGGCTAGCATGTGACTTGAAGCAGAACTTGCAGGTTGTGGTGTTCCTGTGCAATTGCTGCCCTCATTCATCTGAATGTGGAGGTTGTGGCTACTGTGCATCATGTGGATAGTATATCTTCCTGCTCATGTGCACAAGTGATGCAGAACATACAGCTTTTAATTTGCTCGAGCAGTTAAATTCTCCCCATGTCTGTGTGGCTTTCCTCTGGATGCTCCACTTTCTTCTCACAGTCCAAAGATGTGCAAGTTAAGTGGATTGGCCATGCTAAATTGCCCATGGTGTTCAGGGATGTGCAGGCCAGGTGGATTGGCCATAGGAAATGCAGGGTTACAGGGATATGGGGGTAGGTCTGGGTGGAATGCTCTTCAGAGGGTTTGTTTGGACTCAATGGGCCGAATGGCCTGCTTCCACATTATAAGGATTCTATGATTCTACAGAATCTGCTTGGTTATGGTTAATGGTGACCTGAAGTTTATTGAGGCTAGGGGATGCCAGATTTCATGGAGACTTTCTCTTGTTGGAGATAACCATTGCATAGCACTTGTAAGACATGAATGTTACATGTTACTCATCAGCTCAAGCCTATATGTTGTCCCAATCCACTTCATTATCAGAGGAATTGCAAATCCAACTAACAAGGGTCCAGTCATAAATGCAAGTTTTTAACTTTGACCTTAAGTTGGAGAAGGACCATTGATGAAGCAGCTGTCAATGGTTGGGTTGAAAACATTGCCTTGAAGCATGATACACAAGAATAGATTGAGCAGACATGACCTATAGGCTAATATTGTGCTACCCAGCCTGTCATCTCTCGCAGAATTGAGATTAGGAATTGTCATATAAGGAATCAGAGAAGCAAGTGTTCATCCTATGAAACATCCCACTGTGTCATAAGACTTTGTTTCAAAGATTAATCTGCTTTACCTTCTTATTTGTGCATTGATTACTAAGCGACGGATATTATTTCTTCCAGATCCTTACGTAAAGATACATCTGCTGCAGAATGGAAAACGACTGAAGAAAAAGAAAACAACAGTTAAGAAAAACACACTGAACCCTTACTACAATGAATCATTCAGCTTTGAAATTCCATTTGAACAAATACAGGTACTGTACTAATAATTAACATTTAGCCTACTGAAAGATAGCATCTGCCATAAGGTCAACAAAACAAATACATTCTGATTGAATATCTCAAGGATGCTTTATATTCCATCAAAATAAATTGTTCAAACTTAAGTGATTTGTGGATATACACATTCCTTTTCTCACTACATCATGTTACATGACGCTACACTTCTGTGTGGTTTGGTACAAACTATCCAATCACATTAAGTGTTTGACTATCACCCACAAGAAGACTGACCCTTCTTTCTAATGATTGCTCCTTTCAGAAAATAATGATCCAACAAATTTACTAGAAATACCAGGCTTGGTCTGGAGGAAGTGGGAGGATTCAAAGGAGAAATTGTTAAGGGCGAGGACCAGTTCAGCCAAACGAATGAGAGTGTCAGTGGAAGAGTACTGTTGGGGACGTCGGGAGAGGAATAAACAGAGGGCTTGGCAGCCCTGGTCATGGCAGATGGAGGTGTAGCGGGATTGGATGTTCATGGTGCAGATGGAGCATTGGGGGCCGGGGAAACGGAAGTCTTGGAGGAGTTGGAGGGCATGGGTAGTGTCTCGAACGTATGTGGGAAGTTCCTGGACTAGGGGGATAGGACAGTATCGAGGTAGGTGGAGATGTGTTTGGTGGGGCAGGAGCAGGCTGAAACAATGAGTCGGCCGGCGTGGTCAGGTTTGTGGATCTTGGGAAGGAGGTAAAATTGGGCAGTGCGGGGCTCCCGGACTACGAGGTTGGAAGCTGTGAGTGGGAGATCTCCTGAGGTGATGAGGTTCTATATGGTCTGGGAGCTGATAGTTTAGTGATGTGGGGGTGGAGTCATGGTTGAGGGAGCAGTAGGAGAAGGTGTCTTCATGTTGGCGTCTAGCTTCAGCGGTGTAGAGGTCAGTGCACCAAATGACCACTGCACCCCCTTTATCCGCTGGTTAATCCATTCAGCTACTGTTTTGCCCATCAGTCATTAGTTCCAATTCATTTGGTTGAGCTCTGGCTTTGCCCCATTTAAGTCTGCTCTTCATGATCTATGAGGTAAAAACAATGACTGCAGATGCTGGAAACCAGATTCTGGATTAGTGGTGCTGGAAGAGCACAGCAATTCAGGCAGCATCCGAGGACAGGCAAAACCGACGTTTCGGGCAAAAGCCCTTCATCAGGAATAAAGGCAGAGAGCCTGAAGCATGGAGAGATAAGCTAGAGGAGGGTGGGGGTGGGGAGAGAGTAGCATAGAGTACAATAGGTAGGTGGGGAAGGAGATGAAGGTGATAGGTCAGGGAAGAGAGGGTAGAGTGGATAGGTGGAAAAGGAGCTGGGCAGGTCGGACAAGTCCGGACAGGTCGAGTTGCTGGAGGTTAGAAACTAGGATGAGGTGGGGGAAGGGGAAATGAGGAAACTGTTGAAATCCACATTGATGCCCTGGGGTTGAAGTGTTCCGAGGCGGAAGATGAGGCGTTCTTCCTCCAGGCGTCTGGTGATGAGGGAGCGGCGGTGGAGGAGGCCCAGCACCTCCATATCCTCGGCAGAGTGGGAGGGGGAGTTGAAATGTTGAGCCACTGGGCGATTTGGTTGATTGATGCGGGTGTCTCTGAGATGTTCCCTAAAGCGCTCTGCTAGGAGGCGTCCAGTCTCCCCAATGTAGAGGAGACCGCATCGGGAGCAACGGATACAATAGATGATATTAGTGGATGTGCAGGTAAAACTTTGATGGATGTGGAAGGCTCCTTTAGGGCCTTGGATGGAGGTGAGGGAGGAGGTGTGGGCACAGGTTTTACAGTTCCTGCGGTGGCAGGGGAAAGTGCCAGGATGGGAGGGTGGGTCGTAGGGGGGCGTGGACCTGACCAGGTAGTCACGGAGGGAACGGTCTTTGCGGAAGGCGGAGAGGGGTGGGGAGGGAAATATATCCCTGGTGGTGGGGTCTGTTTGGAGGTGGCGGAAATGTCGGCGGATGATTTGGTTTATGCGAAGGTTGGTAGGGTGGAAGGTGAGCACCAGGGGCGTTCTGTCCTTGTTGCGGTTGGAGGGGTTGGGTCTGAGGGCGGAGGTGCGGGATGTGGATGAGATGCGTTGGAGGGCATCTTTAACCACGTGGGAAGGGAAATTGCGGTCTCTAAAGAAGGAGGCCATCTGGTGTGTTCTATGGTGGAACCGCTCCTCCTGGGAGCAGATACGGCGGAGGCGGAGGAATTGGGAATACGGGATGGCATTTTTGCAAGAGGTAGGGTGGGAAGAGGAGTAATCCAGGTAGCTGTGGGAATCGGTGGGTTTGTAGAAAATGTCAGTGTCAAGTCGGTCGTCACTGATGGAGATGGAGAGGTCCAGGAAGGGGAGGGAGGTGTCAGAGATGGTCCAGGTAAATTTAAGGTCAGGGTGGAATGTGTTGGTGAAGTTGATGAATTGTTCAACCTCCTCGCGGGAGCACGAGGTGGCGCCAATGCAGTCATCAATGTAGCGGAGGAAGAGGTGGGGAGTGGTGCCGGTGTAATTACGGAAGATCAACTGCTCTACGTAGCCAACAAAGAGACAGGCATACGTTCGAGACACCACCCACGCCCTCCACCTCCTCCAAGACTTCCGTTTCCCCGGCCCCCAATGCCTCATCTTCACCATGGATATCCAATCCCTCTACACCTCCATCCGCCATAATCAGGGCCTCTAAGCCCTCCGTTTTTTCCTCTCCAGACGTTCCCAACAGTACCCCTCCACCGACACTCTCATTCGTTTGGCCGAACTAGTCCTCACCCTTAACAATTTCTCCTTTGAATCCTCCCACTTACTCCAGACCAAAGGGGTAGCCATGGGCACACGTATGGGCCCCAGCTATGCCTGTCTCTTAAATTTACCTGGACCATCTCTGACACCTCCCTCCCCTTCCTGGACCTCTCCATCTCCATCAGTGACGACCGACTTGACACTGACATTTTCTACAAACCCACCGATTCCCACAGCTACCTGGATTACTCCTCTTCCCACCCTACCTCTTGCAAAAATGCCATCCCGTATTCCCAATTCCTCCGCCTCCGCCGTATCTGCTCCCAGGAGGAGCGGTTCCACCATAGAACACACCAGATGGCCTCCTTCTTTAGAGACCGCAATTTCCCTTCCCACGTGGTTAAAGATGCCCTCCAACGCATCTCATCCACATCCCGCACCTCCGCCCTCAGACCCAACCCCTCCAACCGCAACAAGGACAGAACGCCCCTGGTGCTCACCTTCCACCCTACCAACCTTCGCATAAACCAAATCATCCGCCGACATTTCCGCCACCTCCAAACAGACCCCACCACCAGGGATATATTTCCCTCCCCACCCCTCTCCGCCTTCCGCAAAGACCGTTCCCTCCGTGACTACCTGGTCAGGTCCACGCCCCCCTACAACCCACCCTCCCATCCTGGCACTTTCCCCTGCCACCGCAGGAACTGTAAAACCTGTGCCCACACCTCCTCCCTCACCTCCATCCAAGGCCCTAAAGGAGCCTTCCACATCCATCAAAGTTTTACCTGCACATCCACTAATATCATCTATTGTATCCGTTGCTCCCGATGCGGTCTCCTCTACATTGGGGAGACTGGACGCCTCCTAGCAGAGCGCTTTAGGGAACATCTCAGAGACACCCGCATCAATCAACCAAATCGCCCAGTGGCTCAACATTTCAACTCCCCCTCCCACTCTGCCGAGGATATGGAGGTGCTGGGCCTCCTCCACCGCCGCTCCCTCACCACCAGACGCCTGGAGGAAGAACGCCTCATCTTCCGCCTCGGAACACTTCAACCCCAGGGCATCAATGTGGATTTCAACAGTTTCCTCATTTCCCCTTCCCCCACCTCATCCTAGTTTCTAACCTCCAGTAACTCGACCTGTCCGGACTTGTCCGACCTGCCCAGCTCCTTTTCCACCTATCCACTCCACCCTCTCTTCCCTGACCTATCACCTTCATCTCCTTCCCCACCTACCTATTGTACTCTATGCTACTCTCTCCCCACCCCCACCCTCCTCTAGCTTATCTCTCCATGCTTCAGGCTCTCTGCCTTTATTCCTGATGAAGGGCTTTTGCCCGAAACGTCGATTTTGCCTGTCCTCGGATGCTGCCTGAATTGCTGTGCTCTTCCAGCACCACTAATCCAGAATCTTTATGATCTATGGCCACTAGCTCCTACATGTTCCTCACTGTCACTTGATCAGACTTAGCCCACCTCATTCCCAAGAACTAGATCTAGCAGTGCCTTCTTTCTTGTTAGACTAGACACAAGCTGCGGGAAGAGATTCTCCTGAACATAATCTAAGAACACTTGTCTCTCACTATCACTTCCACTATCACTATCCCATTCTATTAATGAATAATCAGTCACCATTACAAGTACTTTTTGACGTATACATCTCACTGTAATTTCCTTGCACATTTGTTCCTCTGTCTGCTTCCCACTAGTTTGTGCTCTATAGATTTACACCAAGCAACATAATTGCACCCTTGTTATTTCTTAGCTCAAGTTAGATTGATTCTGTTGTTGAACCTTCTGAAACATTCTATTTCTCTAGTGCTGCAATCCAATTGCACTGAAATGCTCTGCATAAACAAAAGCATTAGTCTTCCTCCTTTTAATTACAGAAACTAAATGTTTGTGAATACAGAATATAGGAGTAGGCTCTGTGGCACTTTGACCCTGCCCTGCCATTCTATATAATCATGACTGACCATCTAACTCAGTACCCTGTTCCCATTGATCCCTGATGTCCTAAAGAACAATATATAGTTTCTTCTTGAAAACATTCAAAGTTTTGTCCTCAACTGCTCTCTGTGGCAAAGAATTCCATAGATTCACAACTCTCTGGATGAAGAAATTTCTCCTCATATCAATCCTAAATGCCCACTGTATACCTTTAGACTATAACCTCAAATCTGGGCTTCTATTCATTAGGAACATCCTTTTTGCATTTACTGTCTAGTCTTGTTGCAAGTTTATAGGTTTCTACCAGAACCCCTCTTCTCTCATTATTTTAAACTATAGTAAACTATACTGGTCCTAACCAATTCAGTGTCTCCCCATATGTCAGTCCCCCCAGCCCAGGAATCAGTTTGGTAAACCTTCTTTGGAATTCCACAATAGCCAGAGCATCCTTCCTTGGATAAGGAGACAAAACCTGAAAACAAAGAGACGGCAGACTAATTAAACATATATTTTCACAACGAAAATACTCCAGTTATGGTCTTAACAAGTCCTGTAGATTTGCAGAAAGCCATCTCACTCTATGAAGGCAATTTTGCTTCTTCACCACCCACTACACCTCAATGCTTACCTACAGTGACTGGTGCATAAGGAAACCCCTTTTCCCAATCTATTGCTATTCAGATAGTAATCTACCAGCCTGATTTTATGACCAAAGTGGATAAACCCATATTTATCCACATTATACTGCATTTGCATTATATTTGCCCACTCACTCAAATTGTCCAAATCGTACGGATGCTTCTCAGCAAACTCCTTACTGGTTACCCTCCCATCCAGCTTTGTGTTATCTGCAGACTTAGAGATATGACACATAGTTTCCTCATCAAAATCATTAATATATATTGTGAATAACTTGGATCCAAGCACTGATCCCTGTGGTACCCCACTAATCACTGCCTGCTACTTGGAAAATAACCCAGTTTTTCCTCCTCTTTGTTTCCTGTCTAACAACCAGGTCTCAATCCACTTCACGACATATCCTCCAAGCCCATGAAATTTAATTTTGCATGCTAATCTCTTCGGTGGAATCTTATCAAAAGCTTTCTGAAAATCCAAGTAAACCACATCCAGTGCTCCCTCCACTTATCAACTCTATTAATTACATCTTTAAAAACCTATAGCAGATTTGCCAAGCACAATTTCCCCTTCATAAAACCATATTCGCTCTTTGCAATCCTGTTGCAATTTTTAAAGTGATCTGCTGTTACATCTTTTATAATGGACTTTAGCATATTTCCCACTCTCAATGGCAAGCTAACCAGAGGATAATTAGTTGTTTTCTCTCTGTCTCTTTTCTTAAGTAGTGGAGTTACATTAGGCCCTGGGGATTTATCTGCCTTTACTCCTGTTAATTCCCCCAATAACATTTCCCTAGTAATAGTAATTTCTTTAAATTCATCCTTCTCATTCAGCCTTGAGCTCGCCCCATAATTTTGGGATGTTTTTGTCTTTC
The DNA here is from genome assembly GCF_037043375.1 of Chiloscyllium plagiosum. NCBI lineage: Eukaryota > Metazoa > Chordata > Chondrichthyes > Orectolobiformes > Hemiscylliidae > Chiloscyllium > Chiloscyllium plagiosum. The sequence goes on from NW_028270164.1 coordinate 38,337,853, forward strand.
TTTGTGAAAATATATGTTTAATTAGTCTGCCGTCTCTTTGTTCCCCATTATAAATAACCCTGCTTCTGACTGTAGAGGACCTACATTTGTCTTTACTAATATTTTTGTCTTAACATACCTATATAAGCTTTCACTATTAGTTTGTATATTTCCTGAAAACTTGCTGTCACACTCCACTATCCCATCTTAATCAGTTTCTTTGTCTCCCGTTATGTTCTCAATCCTTAGGTCTTTTGCTTCTTTTGGCTAATCTGTATACCTCTTCTTTGGATGTAGTACAAATCCCTAATTTCCCTTTTGAGCCATGGCCTGACTACATTTCTTGGTTTATTTTAATGGAATTAATAACTTTTGCAGGTTGTCCAGGCACTTTTTAAATATTTGCTATTGTCTACTTACCATCATCCCTTTAATGATCCCTGATTTATCATGGCTAGCTCACAACTCATAGACGTAATTTCCTTTTTTTAAATTCAGGACCGCAGTCTCTTTGCTATCTTTCCTGAACACCTTTTAGGCAGAAATATTTAATTACTAGATTTCCCCTTTTTTTAGCCAGGTCTCTGATATTGACACATCATAATCCCATAAAGTAATCTGCACCTGTAACTCCCAATCTTATTATTCACAATACTCGGTATTCACATGCATGCAGTGTAACCCTGATTTAAATCTTATTACTTTCCCCCTTATTCCAACTTCACATTTTAACTTAATATCCTCTATTTTGGTGCTGTCTACATCTTGTGCATTTTGTGTACTCTGATCTTATTCTTTCCTGGCTCGCTACACCCCTGATGGCTTAGTTAAAACCTTCCCCAACAACACTGACAAAAAATCCCACAAGGAACTCAGTCATAGTTCTGTTCAGATAAAAATCTTCAGCTTGTTCAGAAATGGCCTTGAAGAAACTTAATCCCTCCCTCTTGCGTCATCTTTTCAGACACACATTAATCTACCTTTCATCCTCCTTTTTCTGTACTCTCTTGCATTTGACACTGAGAATGATATTTCAAGCTTCTGTTTGCTCATATTGTACTATCCCTGCCCACATTATACTTGCAGGACCACATCCCCTTACCCTACTGAGTTGTTAGTAGTACAGAGGAACCTCAATTATCCGGCATTTGACTATCCGAATTTCGGATTATCAAACAAGATCGCGAGATCCCCATGCTTGGTCAAACTGCATTATCTGGCATTCGATTATCTGAACATTCAATTATCCAAGCAAAATACTCCCCGCCCATGTCGTTCGGATAATCAAGATTCCTCTGTAATGCAGAGATCAACTTATGGCTATTCACCCTACCTAGAAGAATGTCCTGCAGCTTTTCTGTGAAATCATTGACCTTTGCATCGGGGGAGATGGTGGGTGCAGCACACCTGGAGTCTGTCTGTTCCCCTAGCAAAAGGAAACATTATCAGTACGACCCTATCATTCTTCTTTCTTGCATACTGTACAGCTAAGCCACCCTTGGTGCCATAAGCTTGGCTCTTGCCTCATCTCTCCGAGGATCCATCCTCACTAATGTGCAGGAAGGGAAAGGAGCTCTTGTATTTCCTGCCTGTTTATCCTGGAATACTTGACATTAATTTATTCTAACTTGTCTGACCATCTCAATGAATGTACTATAATCATAGTTCTCTACCTCTCAGATGTCTCTCAGTGGCTACTGCTCAAACTCTAAAACCTCGAAATGAAATTTATGTAGCTGGTGGTACCACCTCACGTAGCCCCATTTAAGTCATTAAAAGTGTCCACAACTCTTTATAAGCCACAGGATGGGCATTCTATTTGGTCAAACTGTCCTGCCATACCTTAATCTTAAATTTTAATTTAAATTTTCACTAATTTTAACTTTTGTTACTTTTGCTTGGCTTTATTTTAGTCTTTCTCTTCTCCCAATACCTATAAATTGAAGAATAATAGAAAATAGATATTCTTCACCTTTAGTCACAAATCAGCCTGTGCTTGTAAATTACTCCCCATTGCTAGTTTAGAAATTTACATTTTCTTTAGTGGAGTTGAAACTCAGTTCCTTATATTATTGTTTAACAATCAATCAACTCACAGCATTGATGTGATGTCAACCTGAGTTTTTTCTTCTTCTTGACTTATTTTATCTGATTGACTTTCTCACACCACTTTAACTGGTGTCCACTCTCTACATCTCATTGTTTTACCTGATGTCTCTTCTCTCTCTTGCTATACTATCTTGTGTCTGTTCTTTTTGTATAAGGCAATGGAAATCTGGAATGCTCTTCCAAAGACTCTGGAATCTGGGCAAATTGGAACTTAGTTAGCAGTTAGTTAGATAAGGCTACAAAGGGATGTGAAGCAAAGGCTGGCATTGGGAGTTACGGTACATGACAAACATATTCTAATTATCTGACAGGGCAGGCTTGAGGTGCTGAATGGCCAACCCCTCTTCCAAACCCTCAAATGTTGATTCAAGTTGTAGTCTTCTATGATTACTGTTTAGGAATAAAATAAATAGCAGGAATTTCCCATCCCTAGATGTGATGAGAAAGGTAAATAACTGAGTGAGTTGATAATGCCAAATATCCAACTCTTTCTTACCACTTGAGTGACTTCTTGGTATCCACCAGTGAAGGCCTAAAAATGGTCAATCAGGGCCTCAACCCAGTCCATGGAGTGCCTTCTTGGAAGATGAGAAAGGTGGCTACCTTCTCAATAGAGAGACCCAGGCAGCCTGCCTGCTGGGTTGAGGGTGAGACGGGGACTCCATTTGGCTCTATCTGTAGCACGGATTGGGGGTGGTGCAATTTGTTAACTGTTGAAACCCATGACCCAGTGCATATCTCCATCATTCCCTAAATTCCCCATGGCCTCCACCCTGTGATGTCCTAAAATAAATCCACTCACTATTCTCACTATTGCAATCCTTTGTTGCACAGCCTCAAACTCCAAGTCCCAGAAGGTGCCCATCTCTGATGGACCATCAGCTCCCCATGGGGCAAGACTCCAGTGTCAAGGCTGGTGCTAGATGGAGAGGTTTGTCACCCATTGATAGATTATCTATTTGGTAGATTGAAGTTTGCACCACAGGACTTTCTCACTGATGGGGACAGGAAAGTAACCACAGCTGAGGATGCTCACACTTAGTGCTCGGTGCACAAAATCTAGCCAGGAATTCTTTTTTAATGTTCTTTTTCCTTAATGTTAATTAATACCACTGAAATACAGAAGAATTTCTGTATATTCTACTCTGCTGCATAGCATCCTTGGAGGTGGAGATAAATGCAGCATCTACAGTGGCTATTTCAGCATCAAATCCTGAGCTAGTAGCTACCGTTCAGAATATCAGACAACATTGACTCAGAAGGAAAAACCATTGGCCAATGACATATACTATTCTAATGTGTCTTGCATACTTCAAATTGAACAACTTTGATCATTATATTCATTTCCAAGTATTAATGTTTTCTTGGACTGTTTTTTCCTTGAGGGAGGCAAGATGTTTATAATACTGAGCTTCCACCATCAGGTGGATCTTGCAGAAATGCATTCCAATTTTTGCTGTCCATGTTCTAATTTTAAAGAAAGCAGTCTCTATCACAGTTTCATGCCAATAAATGTTCTTTTTAGCAGAGTGAGAGCATCAGCTGGAATTGCTATGAATGGAACTTTCTAACAGAAGGGAAATTTGTTCTTATTGTAGAGCTATATGCATCATATCACTAGGGAATTCCATTACAACATCTGTCTACATTCACTCCCAATAGAACAACCAAGATGACCTTTTATGATATTTGAAAAGGCTTGTATCATTTAGTATCTTATTATCTCTCACAGTGATACCCCTCAGAACTTTGTATGCAGTGAATTCTGAGGAGTAATAACTTCTGTTATAGCTGAACTGCTCGGAGAAGGTGATGCACTTCCTGGGGAGATTGAAGGAAATTGGAAGCGCATGCATTTCGTTCTAATGCATCTTCTAGCAACCTTATGGGTAGAAGAGGCTTATGTTACTGGATTAATAGACGGGACATTTTTCATTCAACTTGCACCATGATATTTTGAATTTGAAGTCAGTTGATTGGACAAAGGTGGCATCAGTAAAAGCAATCATGAAGATACCACGTTGTGTTTGAACGGTCAACTGATTTAATATAATTTAGAGAAGGAAGCCTACCATCTTTACAAGGTTTGGCCACTTTGTGTCTCCAGCCCCACACCAATGTGGCTGTCTCTTAAGTGCCCTCCAAGTCACTAGCAAGTAATTCCACAGTATCACCACTTTTAAAAAAGAGCTATGGACAACTAGTCCATGCTAAATTGTAAAAGCCTTGCCAGTGATGCTAGATACTAGGAAATAACTTTCAAAAATAGTATGACTCTTCTGCAGGTAACTTGTCAATTTTGAATTTTCAAAGCTGATGAAGCAAAATGAACTCACCTCCATTTTTTAAAAGCAAATTACTGCGGATGCTGGAATCTGAAACCAAAAGAGAAAATGCTGGAAAATCTCAGCAGGTCTGGCAGCATCTGCAAGGAGAGAAAACAGCTGACGTTTTGAGTCTAACTGACCCTTTGTCAAATTGGCAGTCAGATCTTCTAAAGTTTCCTGCATGGAGTACAGTTAATAAGTCTGTTGAGATATTGTCAAAGCTTTGACAAAGAGTCAGTTAGACTCAAAACGTCAGCTCTTTTCTCTCCTTACAGATGCTGCCAGACCTGCTGAGATTTTCCAGCATTTTCTCTTTTGGTTTCACCTCCATTTTTGATCTTCCTATCTCACTCAGCATTCACAAGTAGATAGTCAGCCCAACAGGTTTCTAGCACTGACTATGTCCAAAGTACTGAAAGCCTTCTCTCGGTGTATCTGAAGAAGGTACTTTAGAGATCAGACACGTCATGAAGACTGACCTGAGCGTGAGGACCATTCTGATGTGGATATGCCATTCCTTAGCAATTATTCAAGCCCCTGAAAGTTGTATGTTCAAACCTTAGAGACATGACTACAAAATCTAACCTGGGACTGCAGTGTAGCACCAAGGAATTCTAAGCTGTCAGACGATGCTTTTTCAGACTCAATATCACTCCAGTCTGCTGTCTTAGGTGGACATAAAACTTCCAAGGGCAATAATTTAAGATGAATAGAAGAATTCCCTTCATATTTATCCTTCAAGAACAACATAAATACAGATAATCTGGTCATGATCTCAGTTCTGTTTATCGGACCTTGCTGTGTACAAATTGGCAGTCAGATCTTCTAAAGGTTCCTACACGGAGTACAGTTAATAAGTCTGTTGAGATATTGTCATTGTGAAAGTGATAATTAATTGCAAATTCTCTTTATCTTTCAACTGATATATAGTGCCTCCACCGCCTCTCTTTGAAATTTGAATTATTGAACATTTCAGTGAAGTCGGAGTTTGAAATTATATTGAACAGTATAGATTGTAGTTGCTAAAGTGTTAAAACAGATTCACTCCGAAATCAGGACTTTCTTCTCATCAGGTCACAGATGGCTCAATAAATATTTTAGAACAAGGACCATATCTTGTGTTAGCCATTTGATTCCATTTCTGGTCTCCAAACAGGCACCACATTAAATGAATTCTCATTTTAAAATAGATTCTCTCTGATTTTGGTCTCTCAGTGCTATTTGGCAGCACTTCTATCCAAGTGCCTGATGTCCTTGTAATTCACTCACATCTCTTCAGTTGTGAACACCCCAAGTGATTACAAATTATTTATCTTTGCCTTATTGGTGCAACTCAAATCCCAAAATCTGAAGAGTAGCCCAGTTTATCAGGCTGCAACACTAGTCCTTACCCCAAACCTTTAAGAGGAAGTTAAATATTGACATGATACAGTGAGATGAAATAAGGTGGAAGGAGGCGAATGCACATTATGAACACTGGCACTGACCTGTTGACCCAGTTGGCCTTCAGTGTTAGCTATTTCAATGTAATTCTGTTTACTCTCTTATGGAACTTGCTAAGTTGTCATTTTTCATTGCCTTGGTGGTGTGCAAGATCATCGGGAACAAACCTACTAGTCACAGAGCAGCAAGCATCAGCAAGGTCCCATGTTTAATATATAAATGACTGTTCTCGTGCTTTCAGTGATTCTTGGAGAAAGTGAGGACTGCAGATGCTGGAGAGTCAGAGTTGAAGAGGGTGGTGCTGGGAAAGCACAGCAGGTCAGGCAACATCTGAGGAGCAGGAGAGTTGACGTTTCAGGCATAAGCCCTTCATTCTTGTCAGTTTCTGCACATGCATCACACATACTGTCTTCAAGTTATATTGGTCATTTCATGCTATGTACATGTGTTGATGTTGGTCATTCCTTTCCAGGTAGTGTTGTTCCTGTGTCCTTTGATGTTGCCATGGTACCTCGTTTTATTTTGTTTCCATTGTTGTGTCAATCTGACCTTATGGTTGTGATGGTTTATCTGTGAACTGTACAGTTGGTACATTCTCATCTCACTGATCAGCTGCTTAAAGTTGAGGAACAGCTTCTCCCCTTGTGTTATGTGCCTGTGGTTGTGATCTTCACTTCCACTGTGCATGACTGAGATGACAACTGCTGCACATAGATCAAAAGTTGCCATTTGGACTGACTCTTGTTGAGAGTTTTGAACATTTGCAACCTGATTGGCTGTCCATTGCTCAACTCTGGTTATGATTGTCAAAGTGCTGTTTGATTTGTCATTCACACCTGTTACTGTTTCTAGGTTCAGTAACTTGTTTTGCTCTTGGAAGATTGATTTGGGACATTAGTCTTTGCACTAGACTGCTCACCATGCCTTCAGTTGGTGTGTTGTCTCCACTCAAGGATCGCCTTGTGCTGGATTTTCTTGGTTTACATGTTCCTTTGGCGAATTTCACTGCCAATACAAGCTTTTCACTTGATTAGGGATAGTGTGGAGATGATGTGTGGTGTTAAACTTCCCAAGTATTTCTGAAATGGCTGAGTTCTTCGTTCATGAACTGAAGGCCATTGTTACACATCACACCGCAGGAATGTTGTAATTGGTTAGAGACAAAAAAAAACTGCATATGCTGAAGAAGGGTTACACTCGAAACGTTGACTTCTCCACCTCCTGACGCTGCCAGGAATGTTGTAATGGCTGAGGTGAGCTTTCCAAATTGTTTCACTGCTCCCATGGTGCTGATCCATTCTGTAGGAGTTGCCACTTTCTTGACTGTTCCTTCCTTTCAAGCTATTCTATCTTGTCTGGCCTTGAAGACAGCTAGAACCTTCCTCAATAGATGCTGAATTGATCTTAAGACTGTCATCTACTTTAAGGTGATTTTCTCCTGGAAGACATCCTAACACTGGAAACACATCCTTGGACTCTTCTTGGATCTGTTGCATGGTCAATGGTTTAGTATGCTGCCACATGTTGCAAATCTCTTTCAACACCCAGAGGATTAACAGCCCAAGCTTTAGACTTGCTCCTGCTGTAACATGTGTCTTTTGCTTGCCATTAATTATCTTTGTTCGTGTTATTGCATTGGGCCCACAGAGCAATCTGTCCTCTCAGCATGAGAGGATTGCTAATATTTCATCTCAATGTTACTTTTGAGAGCTTCATTTTTGAAACACCATCTTAGCCATTTTGTACAGGCCTGTTGTATGGCACAACACTGTCTGGACTTCTATGTCGACCTGATGATCTCCTTCTGCAGTCCTTATTGTAACAGTCACTAATCATGTCTCACCTATTTATTTGACTGAACTTACATGTTACATTGTACAATGAAGCATCAGAATCTTCAGCTGTTACTTCTCCGGGGCAACCTGGACCTGCTTGTTTTGCTCCTTTCTAACCATACAGTTATGTGCAAAATTGATTCGACTTCCTGCAATGAGAATATGGCTTTCTCCGTGATGACATGAGGTGAGGTGAGAGACACTGCTCTTGACATTAAGGCTGCAGGTGGTTGAGTGTGACATCAAAGAGCCCTAGCAAAACTGGGGTCATTTGGAATGGAGGGAAAACTGATTGGAGTCATAACTGGCACTTCATTGAATCGAGTCCACTGTATTCACTGCTCACAATGTGGCCTCCTCTACATTGGTGAGAAGAAACACAGACTGGGCAACTGCTTTGCAGAGCAGCTACATAACTCCACAAAAAAGGCACTGTGCTTCCTGTTAACTGCCACTGCAACGCACCACAATGTTCCCTGGTCAACATCTCTGCCTCAGGCTTGCTACAGTGGTCCAGTGAAGGTCAGCACAAGCTGAAAGAAAGGAACCTCATTTTCTGCTTGATAACCTTGCCACCTCAGGACTCAATATCAAGTTCAATAATTTTAAGCCTGAGCACCTTACTCCATACCGCCACACAACTGGCCTTGTCATCACATGGAATGCTACCACAAACAACCCATTGTCATCTATTATAGTCCCCATTAGCTGCTATTGATTCTTCCAGGCTGACCTCTACCCATTCCTTTATCTACCCTTTGTTCTCTCTTTCTGGGCTCCAACTCCACCGAACATTTACTCCTCCCCCTTCCTCTGTCATATATATATACTTTTCTTGGCTAGAATCAGTTCTGAAGAATGGTCCCTTGAGCTAAAACATTAACTTTGCTTTCTCTCCAGAGATCTGCCAGACCTGTTGAGTTTTTCTAGCAATTTCTGTTTGAGAGAGAAAAGAGTAATAGACTTTCAAGACTTGAATTTCCTTTAGTTTGTTTCTTCTGTTGTTCAGTGATTCAGCGTGGAATACATTCTGAAACAGCCTCTTCCCAACAGAGTTAACAATGTAGTTAATCTCCGCTGCCCTGGTTTTTTAAACAGATCTGTTGCTATTTTGTAATTTTGCCATTGCCTATTGGAAAAAAAACGGACTTTTTTGACATCACATTTAATTTCAGCTGGAAAGAAAACAAACGACAGCCATGTTTCAGCTGGAGCCAGTTCCTTCATTTTAGTTAGTTTCTTCCTAAATGTTTATAGCAGTTTTCACATCTCTGAAATTTCTCTCTTTCGCTTCATCAGGAGCTGTGCATTTTTACAGCCATTGTATACTCATCACTGGACAGAAGCTTTGTATGTCTTGAAGCCTTATAAAATTGGTAGTTGCAGTCTATAATGCCTCATGGCAGAGGTCAGTGATTATAGCAGACAAGGAAATCAATTTGTATAGACCATATTTCAATAGAGATATTTATACACTATATAAAACATCAGCCTTTCTTCTCCAGCATCCCCCAAAGCCTGTAAGTGAGCGTATTTAGCAGAAGGGTACTTTTGTAATTAATTCAATCAGGGATCTGGGCAGTTTAGTAGGTGTGTCCAGCATCTGACACAGTGCTTTGCAAACAAATGCAAAGAAATCAACCGCATGAACTTGAATTTTGCTGAATGAAATTTTCCATTAAAATTCCATGCTGTTTTGTGCTGGTTTTGCCTTTTTTTGGGTTAACTGCACCAAAGCAAAACTGTACAAATTGAAGAAACTCCAGGTGAACCAGCTGTGACTAAAAGCCAGTTCAGACCAGGTTTTCAGGCGGGAAGCTTCCCTGGTCTGTGAGGCACCATGACCACCAGGTGATGCAGTTAATCACTGAGTTAAACCTGACAGCACTGAGTTAAACCTGAAAAGAAAGGCAAACTAATGTAATAAAGCAAAGGAAAAGGGATAGGTGAACCAGCAAATGCACCTTCAAACCAGTCATGTCAACTGCACTTTTGATTCGTGGGATTGCTTTGGGCTGGTGTATGTTTAGTCATTGCATCTGACTGATTACAACATCTGAAGTTGCCATAATCCATTCCTTACCGGATCGCGCAAATGTTTTTCAATGCCATTGTGTAACTACAGCATGCACTACTGATTGTAACACTAGCAAAGTCATGCTACATTCACATACCACTATTTTCAATCCATCCCAACTCTTAGTGTTAGAAAAGAATGAAATTCATACAAAATTCTTCCGAAGTACTACTGCCCACTGGAGACTGAAGGATCTAATTTTGTTGTTCCATGGTTAGAAAGGCAGGCAGCTGGTTACAGGAATTTGTGCCAATGGATCGGCAGAGGCAGAATGTTATAAATTGAGGTGGTTAGATGAGAATAGACAGAACATTATGACTCAGTCTGGCAGAAAGAAGCAAAATGTCAGAGCTAAAATAGAACAAGAGAAATAAACTAAGATACCAACTGGGAAATATAAAGGCAAGTAGAAATGATGCATCAAAATCCAGGTTACAAATGACTCAGAAACATGGTTGAAAGATACTAATGTCTTTTTTGTGAACACAGGTTAGCAAGTACCTGCAATGCTTATAGCATGAGAGACAATTTTACGCAGCACTCAGAACAGGCTGTGAAATTCTCTCCCATGGTAAAAGAGTGGATTATAATGAGGAACTGTCTCCCTGTGTCTGCATGGGTTTCTCCCCCAGTCCAAAGATGTGCAGTTTAGGTGTATTGGCCATGCTAAATTGCCCCATAGAGTCCAGGGATGTGTAGGCTACAGGGATTAGCCATGGGGAATGCGGGGTTACAGGGATAGCATGAGGTGCGAGTAGGAAGCTCTTTGGAGGGTCGTTGCAGACTCAATGAACCAAATGACCTGTATCTGCACTGTAGCATCAAAAAAAAGCTTAATTATTAATCTAATCAATGCAACTAACCCTAAAGATCATGATTTATGATAAGCAAATACTTGGACTTGAACCATCCATAGCCTCCTACTTTCTACTCCATTCCTTATAAATATCATCAACTCTCAGAGCCAAATTTTGAAGAACGTGGGACATCACATATTTACTTGATTACTAACCCCTTCCTTAAGGGATACATAGATCCTAATAATAGTTAACTTCCTGTTAAAGAGACATCATGCACTCTAATATGTTAATTAAAAAAAAGCAACATAATTTAAAATTGTGAATTTGTGATTAATGAACACAGTATTTAGCAAATGGGATGCATCTGTTAAATATGTTCCGCAACTTCAGAATACTGCTTCAAGTGAAACGCATACCATCTGCTCAGCTTAATATGCGCCCGTGAGTATCGAGTGATGATTATCCAATGTAGAAAGCTTTATTTCACATTTCTGGCAGTATTTCCTAAAGTATTTATGCAAATAAAGTGATCTTCCATTTGCATAGTGAACCTGAGTCAAAATATTGATGCCTGAATTATCTTGTGATTAAATATTTCAACACTTGTGGTATGTTAATGAAACATTAATATTGACAATCATGGTTCACTGGTATGTAATGGCTGGTTATGTACTTCAAATTGGACTGCATGTTGCTTAGGTGTAATCTATTTTATTATTTATTTATTAATTATTTCAACTAGTGGCCTCCTATGATGTTACGGATGGAAGTTCAGACCAAAAATGGGGAAGCCGATTAATGGCATAGAATTAGTAATCCAGACACTCAGACCAATGGTGTGGGAAAATTAGTTCAAATCCCAAATGGCGGCTGGTAGAATTTGAATTTGATGAATAAAATCTGGAGTTGAAAGTTAGTCTCAGTAATTGTGACTATAAAATGATCATCGATTGACATTAAAAACCCCATGTGATTCACTAATCTTTGGGGAAAGAAACTTGCTGTCCGTACCTTGTCTGGTACCTATGTGTGACTCCAAACCCACAGCAATGCAGTTGACTCTTAACCGGTCCCTGCAATAGCCAAGCAAGACACTCAGTCCGATGGTACTTTGGGACGAGAAACAACTTCTGGCCTCTCAGCAAGGCCTACATCCCATTATACAATATTTGGACTGAACAGGGTTGGAAGGTGTGGTGATATTAGAATCAAGCCAGGGAAGGAGAGGAGGAGTATGTGGAATGAAGATAAATAGAAAAGGAGAATGAAGTGAGAGGAGGAGAGTGGAATGATGAAGCAAAAAGGAATGAAAGAGTTAATGTAAAATGGGAGGGAGAGTGGAGCAGATGTTGTTGGGAGTTGGAGAGGAGAGAGAAGCTGCCAGATTTTCTGAGATGAAGGGAGGTTTGCTATGCCGTAGCAAAGTTAGGGGAAGAAACTTGTGAAACGTGAATGGAATAATAAAGAATGAAAAAATATAGAGGTGACACATCAAAACGTCAGTTACAAACAGTGCAGAATGTCTGATAAAATTTGTTTGTCTCCTTTTGCCGATCAAAATATTTAACCCTTGCCCAATGTCAGCGAGTATAGATTGGAAAGAATAATTAATGTTTATACAATGCCTTTACTTAGATAAATATTCTGAGGTTCTTCAAGGAGACATGATCAGAAACAAATAGATGGCAAGCCAAAACAAATTCAAAAGGATGACTAAAAGCTTGGTCATGGGTCAACTTAAGAAGGGCCTTAAAGAAGAGGAAAGATACTTCAGAGGCTCGGGGCTTGACATCCAGCCAACAGTTGTGGGGTGACATGAGAAAGGAATGCTCTAGCAATCAAAAGATGAGGAAAGAAGCTTTTGAACAGAAAAATGTAGATGATTTCAAAAACAGAAGATAACAAAAAGGATAGGTAATTTTCCTGAAAGCCTGACTGTCTGTCATATCCTCAGAGAAATGGGTAAACAATTCAGCAAAAGCCCACCTCATATCTCACCAAGAGCAATAAAATTTGGCAACACCATTAATTGTTACAATCCCAGCGAGTCAACTCTCTTCAAAATAATAATCTAAATCCTACAAAAAAAAATCCCTTCAGTGCCTGAATTGAATTAAAGCCCACGTTTAATGCTTTAGTTATAACCAAAGCACTAAAGGCTGTAAAGACTTTTGTGAAGACAGTATTCCTGTGTCTCTGGCCTTTAGAATAGAAGTCAGAAAAAGCAGATTTACTTATGTACAATGGGTAACAATGAGGTAGGAGTCTGGTATATATTTCAATCCAATTACAAAGCTAGAACATTATAGCTCAGCGATAACCTAAGATAGCTTGTAAATGATCTAACGTATACTAAGATGCTCCTGGAACTCTAGTGGAGTGAGTGAGTGGGGGTAATTGTTGATGAGGGGGGAGGGGATATTGCAAGGAAGAAGTGAGAAGGAAATAGTGCCTTCAGAACTTAAACCTGCAAAAAAAATTATGAATAATGAATTTTTAAAGATGCCTGGGCTGCATTAAATTCAAAGATGTTATTTTAAATCCAAAACACCCAGCGTAAAGAATATGGTTTTGACCTTGTAAAATCTTTGCAATAAATTGATAAATATTTCATGATTCTACAAACAAGTTCCAATGTCCCGTAGCTAAAGAAGCATATGCATCTAATTTGGTACGAAAACTTTTAGCAAATGCTTTTCCTGCTGTGGATCACATGGATATTCATAGTTTTACAGATCAAACCAAATTGCCCAACGATTTACAAACAAAAAACAAAGAACTGCAGATTCTGGAAATCTGAAACACAAACAGAAATTGCTAGGAAAATGCACCAAATCTGGCAGCATCTGTGGAGAGAAAACAGAGTTAACGTTTCAAGTCCTGTGACCCTTCTTCTGCATTCTCTGCAGAGATGCTGCCAGACCTGCTGCGTTTGTCCAGCGATTTCTGTTTGTGCCCCCAACAATTAATCTGTTTTCTCTGAATGCTGTACAGGTGGAAAAGGGGAAACGGTATTTTATTCATGCCCAGCGATTTATTTTGGGGCATTTCCTTATGATGCCCCTCTGTAAATATTGGCTCACTCTAATGGACACCAACCCCTTGCAAATACAAATTTGCTTTCTTGACTCTGTAAATATTGGTATAATCTAGTGGTCATCCTCTATATATAGGCAGAATCTAGTGAACCCTCTCTATATGTTGGCACATTCTTATGAATCTCCAGCAAATAGTGAAACTTTCTCAGAAACTCTCTGTAAACGCCAACATATTCCCAGGAACATCCTGTTTAGATTCCGATAGCGCCAGCTACACAAAGAAAACATCATCTCTATTACAGAAAATATTCCCATCATTATACTGTTGCAAAAAATAGGTGACTAATACTGACGACAGAGACAGAAATCTGAAGACTTATATAGCCAACAAAGTTCCTGGTGAATTTTTGTTAAGCAAGAAAATTTAAAATATCTCTGAACCAGGAAAATCCACAAAATCCAATCCTCCACCTCCATTCAAAAATATTCTTATAACTCCATTTATTTTCTGAATCGCTGTGTCATTCTGCTTTGACTTTGTGGACTCAAAGATTTGTAAATAGCTCTTTTAGGTGTTGTTGCTTCATGGCTAGATATCTCCTCACTGGCATCAAGCAGACTCAATCATAATGGGGCAGATTTTCTGAGGAACAGCCATCCCATGCAGATTGCCACTGCACTCTTCGTTTTCACAAAAGAAGCAAACTCCATATACTTCCAAGCAGAGACATTGATTAGGTTTTCCTCAGAGTTATACTTCCATTCTGATGGTTCATTCATTACAATGAGACCGTCAGAGGGATGCAAACCCTCCCTTTTCACGACAGTCAGCTACCATATCCCGACAGCTTTGACAGCTGCTGGCAAAAGTGAAGTGCAAAAGGTAATTGTGAGATAAGAAATTGGGCTGGGTATGATGCCAGATTAGTATGGGCTAGGGTACCAGGTAAGTAGGTGGCTGGTGGGTTGGTGGAAAAGGGATCAGGTAATTGAGACAGTTTAAGGCAGTTCAGGGTGGGTGGGAGAAATAAGGTATAGAGGGAGGGGTCGGGTGTTGGGTCCAGTTGTAGCTGAGGAATGGGGGTCACGTCACACAGCATTAGGGGTCATCAGAAGTCAGGTGTTGGGTATGGCAGAGGATGTAAAAAGGACGATGCGGTCGGTGGTCTTGGAAGGGGAAGTTGTGAGGTAAATAATGGTGTGTGTTGCTTCGTGGCTAGATATCTCCTCACTGGCATCAAGAAGACTCAATCATAATGGGGCAGATTTTCTGAGGAACAGCCATCCCACATAAATGTATGAAAATATATAATTAAGGGTCAGTTGAGCTTGTTGAAATATTGACAGAGTAAATGCTAAGATGTTTCTCTTCATGGGAGAGTCCAGGTGCAGAGGACACAGTTTCAGAATAATTTGAGACGGAGAAGAAATTCCTCCTCATCTCCAAGACTTTATGACATTTTGAAACTCCTTGCCACAGAGAGTTGTGGGGTCAGAGCCCTTGTGTACATTTAAGGCTGAGATAGATAGACTATTGATCAGAAAGGGAATCAGTTATGGGGATAGGGCAGGAAAGCGGACATTAGGAATGTCAGATCAGCCATGATCCCAACTGAATGGCAGGCCGGCACAAAGGGCCAGATAGCCTTCTCCTGTTCTTATTTCTTACTGTCTTACAGAAATAAGCTTGTCATTTGTCTGCTGGTTTGAGTTCTATCTGGAGTGAGGGCAGGGCGGAGTGGTGGCAGCAGCCACTTCTTCCCCTCTCCCCTACACACTATACCTTTCTCAGTGCTCAGAACTAACCACCTTTGATTGTAGAAAACAATGAGCTGTGGCCATCAGCGTGTTTTGATACAACAATCCAGATTCTTCCTTGAAAGAAAATCCAACAATTCATGGAAATGTGTCACATCCTTGCATAGCTGATGATTTGCAATTCTGTATTGTTGTGCATAAAGGTGAAGGGTGGACATAGCTGTTTGCGGTTACCCACTGTCACTTAATTTGGTTACTTTGGAAAATGTAACCATTGAGATTGGAGGCCATGAGAGAAATAGACCACTTGCTTTGCTTGAGAGACATTCAAGTATTAACTAAAAGGGTACTCAAGGTCTTTTCAATACATTTTTAAGTATAACTTCTGTTGTCTTTTCATTTTATTATATAATTTTTTAAGTGCACCTCAAGCCAGTCGAACATATGTACTGTCAAATCTAATCTACCACTGTGAAATCGGCACCATAGAAATTTGGGAATACATCAAAAGTCATGTTTTTGTATTAAATAGAATTTAAAATGGAATAACATAGTCTTTCATGATTCTATTTGTCATGGAAGGGGAATGGGATAACCACAATCTGCTTTGATTTTTATGCTGCAGAGTTTGAGTTTATACTGGAGAGTGGAGTGCTTTTTAAAGCAAAAATCTGCTGTTATTATGATTACTATTAATGAGGCGAGGATTTTCTTTAATTGAAGTTACATTTCTCTAGCTGCTACAGTGAGATTTGAACTCATATCTCCAGAGCAGTCGCCACCAGATTACTAGGGCAGTAACATTATCATTATGCTACCATTACGTTTTACTGCAGGTTTTATAGAGGTGTGACTAAATATTGAAGAGGAGTGCTAATACCTGATTATTCCTTTATCCATCCAACTGAGACAGCTCAAAGTTAGAAAATAGCGCAAACAATTAATCAAATCTCAAACATTTATGGTCTGTATCGGTTAATCTTATGCTGAACACCCATTTATCAGAAATCCCTAGGCTGTCGATGTATTTTTCGTGTGTGTTCCAGGTTTAAGCGAGAGCATTTTCTGATGTGGCCTTGTGTTCCTAAGTGTGGGAGTTATGAACATATAATTTATGTTGCATTATTCTAAAAGCATGTTTACATTCAATTTAAAAACCTTCCTCTTAAGTAACAGTGGGATGTGAAATTTTTATTGAATGTCTTGTTGCTGTCTGAGATGCACTGGTCCTCAATCCTTCATCTCTGCATTAAGCTGACAGTGGTGAAGCAGAACATTGGAAAGCAGCTACAGATTTGCTGCATTCTGACAGTGAAATGCCCCACAGCTGTTTTACAGGAGACTGCAATATCTCTATGACTTGCATCATGAGAAAAGTATTAGTTCTGCTTGTAAACGGATAAAATCTATCGGGAGCATGTCTGACTGATATGCCTGGATTCGACATTTTTTCCCCTATTGCTTTGTTGAGCTTAAAACTAGTACCTCAAATTAAACTATAATGGAGTGATGATTGTTTGAAAAGTATCCAGCTATTATTGACTCGCAATAATCTTCTCATGTTATTTCTCAATTCAACATGCAGAAAGTCCAGGTTTGTGTCACAGTCTTGGACTACGACAAGATCGGCAAGAACGATGCCATTGGCAAGATTTTTGTTGGCAGCAATGCCACCGGAACGGAGCTTCGACACTGGTCAGACATGCTGGCAAATCCCAGGCGGCCTATTGCACAATGGCACTCTCTAAAACCAGAGGAAGAGGTTGATTTAGCTCTTGGCCTCAAGAAGTGAAATCATTCCCACCATCACACAAACTTCTCATTGATCAGATGCTATCAATACCTCAGTTATGCACCATTCTCCATTAACCCTTTGGGGGTTACTGTAGCATCTTTGCACCATGACAAATATATATGCAAATTTAATGTGTTTTGTATTTTTTTCTCATTTTTACAATTACTGTTAAAAAAGAGTTACGAAATTTGTGTTTTGTACTTTAGAACCTCAAGACTTAAACCTTATAATTTTACACAATCTTGTAAGTTAATTATTGATGGAATCTCTATGTTTTGAAAGGTGCAAGAAAATCCAGTACTCAAAGGGTTAATTCATGATTAATTTTGGTACACATTAACCACCATCGTTCTGAACTAATAAATAAGCCATCTGAGCCTCCAAGTTGTATTCCAAATTTCCCTAAATGCTCAATTCTACTTTCTGCAGTTTTAGCTCTACTATGAAATTCGTGTTGATAATGCATGATGACAATTTACTGTAAATAGCAGCATGTTCAATGCAAACTCTTGTGTAGATGTAAGTTGTCTATGGTTTACAATCACATGCATCTGCTGTATATTTTTATGATGATGCTTCTATTTTACATAATGTGAATGGACTAGATCAAGCTAATGTGAAAAGCCATTTACTTAATTTACACTCAAAGACTGGTAGAGCATTGACATCATATCACAATTCTAAGCTAAAGCCTTAGGTGGTCCACCAGGTGGTGAAAGCTGCCATTCCATATCTTAACTAATCAGTTAAAATGCAACTTACCATTCACTAAAGAATGATGCAAATGCCTTTTTTAAGGTCTTGGCTGGCTTTAAGACTTTGGGTTTAGTTTATAAATAAAAGATGTTGTGTTTAGGTAGAAGTTGCAAAGATATAAGCCACATTCCCAGATAATATTGTAAAAGTCTGTAGGGCCCTATAATTCGCTTTTAGAAATATCTATCTGGATACATAAATTCAGAACCATGATAGCAAAACCATTGTACTATGAGTGCAAAGTAATCTTTTTAAGACTGGAAATCTCATGTCCCTCATAGGCTTCCACTTTGTGGTAATGGCTGTCCAAATAAGCTTAGCTTTCACGGTGGAGATATTTCTCAGACTCCTAATCCCTTGCAAACACATATAACACAGGCCACATCTGTTCAATTCAAATCGAAGCTCACTCACTCCTAGCCAGGAGTGCATTGCCCATAACTGTACAGCAATTAAAAGCAGTTGAATTATGTTTGTTCTAATGCAAATCAGAAATGGCCTACCTTGTTTTATTTCTATGGGATCGAGAGCAGTATTCTGACTACTAGTTTCACTGCAATAGGAGCCTCATACACCTACAATTATAAAAATAAGAGTTTTTCCTTATGGATCTAAATCAAATTCAGTTGAGTTTAACTGGGAATGTGGATTTTGGAAGGATGATATTCTACATAATATGTGAATCAGACATGAAATACTTGTAATTATATACAATTTTATGACACATGATTTGCATAATGTTCATAATTAGAACTCATTATTATTTATTATTAACACAAGTTGAGATAAAAATAATACAGTAAGCGGATAACCCCTGGAACACTAGCTCTCCCATGTCCACACACCCCTATCTTCCTGATAGGTGATGTTGCACTTTGCCAGTCTGCTGCTGCCAATCACTTTGTGTGTGCTTGCGTGTGTGTGTGCTTGCGTGTGTGTGTGTGTGTGTGTGAGAGAGTGTGTGGGAATGAGTGTGTACTATTAGGACAGGAACAATTGCTGAATGATAACATCAATTCAAGAAGAATAAAATGCACTGATGTCTTTAAGAGTACGAAATGAAGTTATCGTGCATTGCAATTTTGATGGTTAAAATTGATGGTCTGTTTATACAGTAACAAATCTTACTAATGAAACTGCCTAGGTCTGAATTTTCTGATGGATTATTATAATATTACCTTTCGCTTTAAAAAGATTGCAATCATTAAAGTTTTACTGTACAGAGACACATTAATATTTATGTGCTTAAGCTTTTTTTGCTATTAGTCACGTTGGGCTGGCTGCTTGATATTAAGCTAATGTTGAGTGAGGTGTATTTTATCCTGTTTTTACACAATGAAAAAACTAAATGTATACGACACCCCTCACTGTGATACTCTGTTATGGAAGGAGCAATCTTTGTTACAGCACAAGTGGTGTTGCTGTCCTCTAGCAATGAGTACAGTTCATAAGCCTTCGTCTTCATGTTTCTCCCCACCCCCTCACTATGCCATTTCAATATACACTTGATTTCTGATTGGGAAGACTCAGATGGGAGGAATAGTCTTACAAATGAATTCTGTAAATATAAGCTACCAAAAACCTTGCTGAAAAATGAGTAAATGAGCATGAATATTTCAATCACTCGTCAAAAAGCTAGAATACCTCAATTACTGGTACAGAGTTTAGTTGTCCAAACTTTCTCCTGCAATGGGAAATGCTGACACATTTGTAGGCAGCCTCAATGAGGCAATACTATTGCTTCAGGCAAATGGACTGGGTTGACTGAATATCTGTATATGCACTGAATCCAATGAGAGCAAATGATATATTTCAGGCACATTTCTGAATAGGCCAATTGGGCAAATTCGGTGGCATTGGAAACCGATACAGGGCATTCTACATATTTATTAACATCTTGAAAAACAGCAATTTTAATGTGATGGGAATAAATTTCAACTTTAGCTTAATTTCTCCTGAAGAATGTTTGCATACAACAACATTGAGTACTATTGGGACACATTTGTGTCTATTCCTGCAAACATATATTTAAAAAGTGCACACAAAATACTTTCATAGAAAACAGGTCATTACATAGAAAGAGTTACTTGTAATTATGTGAACTTGCTTGAGATATTTTCTTGTTAAGTAGTTATTTATAAAACTAACAAAAAGACTTAGTAAGTGCCAAAGAATCATGTAATAGTTCCAGCTAGATATGTAACGAACAATCATGTTGAAGATTGGAATTTAATGTTGTTGATTTGTAGAAGTTCCTTTGATGGGTATAAATTTTATTCAACTACCTTGTTGAAGATATCAGTGTGAAATACTTGGTTGACTTTATTATTATGACTATGTGTTGTTTCCTGCAGCTGCTGAGATATCAAATTAAGATTTAGATTGACTTCAAAATTGAACTTTGACAAAGTGAAAGGATAAAAATAACTCCTTAAAACCAACTAATCACATGCTTTAGATTTAGCGAGTCATGTAGTACTAAAAGTGAGACTCTTGATTGCATGTTTCTAAGATATATTTAATAAGTAGATTTATTTGTTGGTTGCTGACAGTGGCTATAGTTTATAATACTCATAAAATTGAGAAACGATGAATATTAGAAGAAATTGACTGTTGTGGGTTTTGTAGCTTTTTAAAACACTGGTTAATAGCTTGCAGCCATGAAAAATATCCAATCATGGTTTCCTTGTCCTGTCACAGGTACATTACTACTACTGTAGCCACGACATTTTGAAGTGCAATCCAACTATTCCCACTAGTTGAAAGAGTTGGTTAAAACGTTTTGATAAGGAAAGTAGTTTATGAGTACTTAGTGGTTAATAGTTATTATTAAGGATAGGAAAGAGAATCAACTATCAGTTTTGAAATGTGTTCTCCTTTATCTGACACCAGAGGACATGGATTATTTTTGTAGCTTAATTTTTGTTATCTTTGAAAATGGAGTCCACAGATATCAGCAGTAAGCGATAATGTCCTACCATTTGGCGGTTCAGTTCTGTGAGGTTAATCTACTCTTCTGAAAGGGTTTGGAATCTATACTAATACCTTGACTGTACAGAAGCAGAATCTGTAGATGGATTATGAATGCTGTGCAAAAGATACATTTGCACAGCAACTGTGGTGTGAAGTGGTTCTGTAAAACTGATGAGTTGCCGTCTTCTGAAACAAAATAATGAAATTCCATGGTGACCAGGGAATGGAATAAATTACTGTGTCCCTAGAATCCAACCTGAGAGACTGACATAGTTTCAACTCTTGCCAATAGATTTTAAAAACAAAATCAATAAATCATCACTGACTGGTAAAGACATAACATG
Organism: Chiloscyllium plagiosum; assembly: GCF_037043375.1. Taxonomy (NCBI): domain Eukaryota; kingdom Metazoa; phylum Chordata; class Chondrichthyes; order Orectolobiformes; family Hemiscylliidae; genus Chiloscyllium; species Chiloscyllium plagiosum. Next base: position 38,359,087 of record NW_028270164.1, read on the forward strand.
AACAAATGGCTGCAAGACCAATGCTACAACATATACCTGTCTAGCAGTCATTCTTGCTGGGTAAAATGGATCTCCGTTAGATATCAAGCTAACACATGCTTAAGTGTTATTGGTGAATGAACTAATGGTGAGCACTTACATCTTGTTGCTGAACAAAATCTATTGTTCTTTACATAGATTTATGGATATGTAATTTTTTTTGTAGTCACTTAAGGAACAGCCCAAAGCTGTTGGACAATGATCAAGTAATATGCTCAGATGAGATTGAAGGCAACAAAGTAGTATGTAACCAGATGTCAAGGAGAGGAAGTAATGTTAAATTGAGACAAATATATATTTCAATCAAAATTGTATTATTAGCAATAATAATCTAGACCTACATATAGCAACTATTATATCAGCAAAATATATACATTTATAAAAAGGAGGCAGACTTATTATATAACCACCACTGATACACAGTGATAAACAGAGATACAACCATTGGTTCCTTAAACTTTTGCTACATTTGCTATACAGGTCTTCTGTCACTTTGCAAATTTCATCAAAGTTCGGTTGAAATATTTTTGCCTTTCCAACATTTCATTATACTTTTCACGAGCTATTATGTACGAAAACAGACTTGGTGTATTTTTAGAGTTAATTATGCTTAAAAGTAATATTTCTAAAAGTGGAAATTCCTCCTATAGTGAAGCTCTCTCTAAAATCACATGCATTTCTTCTTTGTCCATGTAAATTTCATTTGGTACTCCTCTGAGTATTTTCATCACTCTTGTGTCAATTCATTCCTTCATAGAAAATCACTTCTGTTTTGTTCTGTCAAAAATATTTTAGTTTTCAGACAACATTGCTGTTTAGTTACCCCTCCTAGCTGTTAACAATCCCCCAGATTATTATCTCCTTAATGTATTTGACTTGGCTTCTCTTTAGTTGTTCCCCTTATTGGAATGACACATGCAAATGTGTCAAAAAATTGCTTCACCTCCTGGGAAACTATGAAGGGCTATTGGGCCTTTAGTTATTTTCCACATGTAAGTAAACATTGGGAACTTAAAGAGCCAAATATATAAAATTAAATCTTTAGAAGTCATTCACTTAATAAATTGAATCCTTTTGAAATCTGAATTGGGCTAAGTGCAATGTAGTGGATTGTATTGTGAGGTGGAATGCTTATAAAGTTGTCAGCATGATGACTTCTCAACTTGCATTAACTCATTCCAGGTGAGTGTCCTACCAAATGCAATCAAATGATCTTGGTTGCATTCTTACATGTCTCCACCTCTGTGAATCAAACTAATAAATTAAAACATTAAAAAATCTAAAAAGACCTGTGTAAGCCAGTGAGAGTTGTTGAAATCAGAAAGATTCCATAAATGCTTTAAAAGAAAAAAAAAAGAAAAGTTGTTTGTCTACAGTGTCAAACAATTTGACTTGAATAAAGCAGATTTGATGCAGAGTCAGGAAAATAGTAAATAAATTTAAGTTACCTATTGAGATCTGTCAATGTAAAGTTGATTACTGAACATCTATCATAGAGCAGAAAAGTTATTTCTTACTATTTTGAAAACAGTAGTCAGTTGCTAGATGCAGCAATCCAAAATCACTTGTCATAAATGTATAAGTATGTATGTTAAGCCGCCTGTCTGTGCAATATACTATATGTAAGTCCGTGTATCATCAATAAGCGTACTTTTTTTAACATCACCCGCTTGTTCTGTCTGGAAAATGCAGCTGTACTGTCCTTCGTTTTGATGAAATTTTGTACCTTTTGTTTCTACTTTGTGTAAAAGTTTGTTGTGTAGTTTGAAAATTACATAAGGGAATGTAAAGCAGAGTCCATTAAATATGTCTCATATCACACTGTCAAAGTGTTGCCTGTTTGCTGACCTATATACTGTGAAAGATGGAGAGCCAATAATAGGTAGTGTCAATTCTCTGCCACAGTTCAGCAATTAGTGTCCCCTGCCCTCTACTTCAGTTGCTATCCTTACTATTTTGGAATACTGACTGATGCTGCATGTAAAGTCCAATGGACATTTTCTCATATCTCACCCAATAGGTAGTTTTTTTTTTGTAAGAAATCCAGGATGATTAGTGGTATAGATTATTTAACTTTAGTGCACTGGTAAAGGCATCATATGGAGTCGTTTCTCTATTCATTTGGTATATATGTATTTACAGACACAAAATCACATGCGTATGTATACTCAAGAACTGTCATTCACACACACACATTTAGATGCTCATTTTTACATTTAGATATGTATACTAGTGGCATGGTTGTGCTTTCTTCCCAGGAGAAGTTAGAGAATTCTGGTTGATTTCTCCATTCCTTAGAGCAATTATCTCCAATAATGTAAAAGTTAAATATTACAGATATTGGAAATCACAATTGAAAACCAAAAGTTTTGAATGGACAGTCGAGTTCAGGCAGTATCTTTGGTCCACCTCCATCATTCTCAGCATGATGTAACTGCCAAACACAATATCCCCTCCCTTCTACTTTCAGTTTTCCAAAGGAACCACTCCCTGCTAATATCCTGGCACACTTTTCAATTTAGAGAATTCATGTATTTGTGTCAGCTCAAGGAGTAGTGGGGCTTGATTACAATGCTCTCCTATCATCTGGAGCATGGTAATTTGATCTTCCCAGTGTAGAGATGATGACATCTTGAGCAGTGTATAGAATTTTCTAAATTGAAAGCTTTACAAGCAGATCAGAGACTCTTCCTGGAACAAGTGTTTGGATCCTGGGTGGTAGGATGGGAGGAATTAGAAGATCAGATTTTGCATCATTGCTGCCCTGGGAAGAGGAGGAAATGTTGACTGAGAAGGAGAGCCATCTTTGTTTGTGGGCTTTCTGAGGTTTGAGTTCGACTGCTCCTTTCCAGGTCTATGATCAACCACAACATTAAAAATCCAAAGTCTGCTCCGCAGTAGATTTTCAACCCATGGGCATCAGGTACCAGTGTGTCTCACAAAGGGTATCAATTCCATTTCTCCAAAATGCTCATGACCTTGTGGAATAATAAGTAAACTCCACACCAATCCACTTTTGACCCTTGAATTGCAATAAAGCACAGTTGGTACATTCTCAATACAGCAGTGTCTAAGTTTCCATTTTCCCCAGTTTATATTGCAAATATGCCTGTATATGCCACCACACTTGAAGAGATTAATGCCCTTTTCCAAACATGCTTCATCACAAGATAAACATCACGTCTATGCAAGAAAACACAACAAAATTACATTCATTCAACCTCACTCCTTTTTTATGTAGGATTTCTACACTTTCTTGTCATCTTCTCAAATTTTAAACTATTTCAGCATCATTACGTTCTTGATAATGCATCTGTAATTATACCATCCTTCCCAGTGATATGAACAATTCTTATATTATAAAATTGAATTAACAATTTCCATCAAAATTGTTTTGTATTTTTTATAATAGTATATGACTCTCACTACTTCAGAACAGGAAGAATCATACCAGATTCAAAACACTAATTCTATTTACCTCTCCACAGACACAGATGCTGCCAGACCTATTGAGTTTCTTCAGCTTTTTCTGATTTTATTTCAGATTTCCAGCACGTGCAGTATTTGAATTTAATTCGGTAACGATCCCAGGGTCTCCTTTTCCACTGTATCTTTTGATACTAGTTATCTTTCTTAGAAAAATGGTTTTAGACATACTGTTGGAATACTGGTCCAACTGTGTTTCTATTGGTAGTCCACAACAAATAAAAACCTGAATTAATTCTTTTCACTATTACTTTACCTTTAATCATCCTTAAAGGAAATTGTTAACTGTAAAAATATACTGTTTTTGGTAATAATCCTGCACAGTCCACTAACACTGTAGTGAATAGTTCTTCAAAAATGAATATGGGCATTAAAGGTACTGGTTTAAATACATGTTGAATTTACCCCCTATCTGCAGCTCTGTGAGAATATCTCAACTTCCTCAGAGAACTCAACTTTTAATACAATACCCCAATACCCCTAAAGCCTCAACTTCAGTGTTTGCTTGTTGTGTTAACTTGCTTAACTCCAGACCCATCTTTTTAATTACTGAGGGGATGTGGATGTTGCTGGCTGAGTCAGCATGTATTACCTGTCCCTTGTGAAGGCGATGGTGAGCTGTATTCTTGAATTGTTGCAGTCATGTGCTATTGGTAGACCCACAATGCCCTTGGCAAGGAATTCCAGGATTTTGATCCAGTGGCAATGAAGCAACAATGATATATTTCCAAGTGGGGATGGTGAATGGCTTAGAGGGGAACTTGCAAGTGGTGATGTTCCTACCTATCTGCTGCCCTTGTCCTAGATGAAAATAGTCATGGTTTATTCTGAATCTCAATTAAAGAAGGTGTATAATTAAAGAAGACAGACAAAACCTTTCTTTATCCTTAAAGGAGGTTTTGGCTACTCTAACATCTTTTTGTGGTCCTTAGTAATAGTCTTTGTTTAGCCATTACCCTGTTCGCCACATAATGCAAAAATAATTTGAACTTGTTCCTGTAACTTTTGCATCTCAACCTGTCAATCTGCTCTTGCATTGAAAGTGCCCAGTCTTCTTTTAGCCATTTCCAGTTGTTTTGCAACCTTTTCAAATCACACGAAGAATGACACCACATCCTTTGCCTCAAAGTTTGGCAGGCGAACGTGAGGACTGCAGATGCTGAAGGTCAGAATCAAGAGTATGGTGCTGGAAAAACACAGTAGGTCAGGCAGCATCTGAGGAGCAGGAGAATCAGGAATCAGGCCTTATGCCCGAAACGTTGATTCTCCTGATCATCGGATTCCTGACCTGCTGTGTTTTTCCAGCGCCACACTCTTGACTCTGATCTCCAGCATCTGCAGTCCTCACTTTCTCCTCGTAGTAAAAACCCACCTGGCTCACTAATGTCCGTTACAGAAGGCAATCTGCCATCTTTATCTGCTCAAGTCTGACCTATATACAACTTCAGACCCACAGCAGTGTGGTTGAATCTTAACTGTCCTATTTTTAGCGATGAACAATAAATACTGGCCTACCCTTTGAGGCCCAGATCCCATGACCAAATTTTTAAAATCTTAAGAATTCAAAGGCTGTTGTTAAGCAGCTTTTCAACCCATAGACACCTCATAGAAACTTGCCTCACAAAATTGTCAATTTGTCACTTGTCCAAAACTCACATGACCTGTGTAACCAGTAAGTGAACTCAATGCAGTTCTAGTTTGACCTTTGAGGTGCACAAATAAAGCACTGCAACACAGTAGTATCCAATCTGTTTAGTTTTAAATGTAATCTTTAACTGAAATAATTGCATGGAGACCAATATCCTGTCACCAAGTCACCCTTTATTCACATGTGCACTGTACATGCGCTCTGACCAGCCAGCTCAAACCGTCCCTAGACTAAGGGGACCTCAAAATCTCCTGTTTTTTTTCTTTTTTTCTTTCTTTTTTGAGACACAGTGAAAGACACAAGGTGTACAAATCTTTATTCAATTTCTACCACCAGGAAGAAAAGAAACACCCAAGTGGCCAGTGATAAGCAATGCTCTTCACACCAAAGGGCAATGCTGTGTGATCAAACAGTGAAGGAGAGGGCAGGGATTAAATCAAAATAAAGTTGGACGGGGAAATAATGCACTCCACTCCCTGTGGCACCCGCCTCTCCCTGAACAGCTTAAGGGTGTTGGTGGACACCGCATGCTCCTTCTCCAGAGACGCACGGGCTCTAACATAACTGCGGAAGAGGGGCAGGCAATCGACCCTGATGACCCCCTCCACGGCCCGAATCTCCTGTTTATATCTGTCAGACAGGGCTCCCTGATTATCCCAGGTTAACATTCCAATCAAGGATCTCATCATCAATGAGATCCAGCTGGCTATGGTTCCAAGCACTATATTAACAAAAGACAAATTGGATGAGTATTGGTAGAACATTCCTAATCCGTCTATAAATGGGGCTTCAAACATCTGATTACCTATCATTGGAATTCTCCACTTTGCTCCCACTCTGTCCATAGTGGTCTACACTGCTCTACTGAAGCTTAAAGTAAACACAAGGATTAGCACTTCATTCCAGATCAACACTTCACAACTTTCTCGACTCAACATTGATTTCAATGCCATCAGATTATAACCTTGTTTAAGAATTGTTACTATCTAGCTTTGAAAGGTCATTAACTTGATATTTTTGTTTTGTTCCTATCCGGACAGATGTTGCCTGTTCTGCTGAATATTTTTAATATTTTCCAATTTTTATACTTCCATTAAGATAGTTTTGTTTATTCATTCATTCACTCACAGGAGAAGGGTGTCATTAGCTAGGCCAGCAATTATTGTCCAGCCCTAATTGCTCACAGGGCAGTTAAGAGTCAACCACATTGCTGTGGATCTGGAGTCACATCTAGGCAAGATGAGGTAAGGATACCAGATTCCTTCCCTAAACGATGTTAGTGAACCAGATGGGTTTTTCCAACAATCACCAATGGATTCATGGTCATCATTAGACTCTTAATTCCAGGTTTTTATTGAACTTAAATTCCACCCTCCGCTCTGGTAGGATTCAAACCCCGCCCCCAGAATATTAGCTACATTTCTGGTTTAACAGTCCAGCAATAATATCACTATGCCATCAACTCCCCTAAATTCCAAGATAGGGAGTTCAGCATAATATAGAGTCAAAAATAGAACTTTCCCAGTCTAAGTGACTCAGTTCTGCACTGGGAAACACAGTGACCAAATTAGACAACATTTTGGAGCTTTTAAAGACATACACATTTAAACAGTTGAATGGAGATGGACTTCTTAAGTTAACAAATTTTACAAATTGTGCACTCAGTTAAAAAGTATATGCAACAGAAGTAAATTCAGCAAATAACTCAAATTCTCATTCTAACCATAGAACTGAGCTTTAGTTCTTGATCTGCTGTAACCTTTAGAAATCAGTTTTGTTATAAAACATTTCTGAAAATAAATTTCAAATAGGTAGGCTGCCTAAACAGGATACCGTTACACACACTCAAAGGTAACAACAAACACGTTTGTTCATTTTCAATAAATACATGGGATGGATAGCTATTTCAGTATTATATTGATAATTTTTTTCTTTTCAATGCTGCAGTTACAATTTTGTGAAGACATTTCTTGTGCCACCTCAGAAAGGTTTTGGATGAAAGTTATGGCTGACCTGCAGCAAATTAATCAAATTTCTCAGGTCACTTTTTAACAGAGTATTTTAATCAAAAACTACAAAGACATCTCATTTATGGAGCAAATCTATTATAACATTAATCAAATTCGAGAGGACATGGAGAATAATGGCTCTGAGGAATGACTTCATAAATTAATTATATCCCAAGATATGCAAACGACAAAATAAACAAGAATCTGAAAGGTCACCTTATATCTAAATTGCAGCGTATTGCTGTGTTATCTGCAGTACAACACTGATAGACAATCTCCATGAAAATAAAACAAAAACATAACAAGCCTGTTGTGCACAGCTGGAGTCTACATGGCTCTCACATTGCTGCAGCCCATCAAGGATATCAGATTAAAATTGATTTCAAAGCACTGAACAAGTCTCCCAATGCACTAACCTTTCTAACAGGAAGCTAGCAGAGCCCTTTGTGGCTTAAGGAGCAAGGTACAAGAGACAAGCACAAGCTAAAAGGGCGAGAGAAAGTCACACATTGAGGACTTGACATCAAAAGACACAATAAATATTTTCAGCAAAATTCCTCCAAATGGATATGCTTTGCTGAGTGGAAGAAAAATACAGCAAGTTGCAAATCCCATTGTGTGAGTGATAGGCAGACTAGCTTTTACACCACTGAATCAGTGAAATCTCTGCATCCATAGCATTTGCCGATAACACGGCATTTACAAGGAACAGAGACTGTACAAATCACAAAAAAACTGATTTTGAAACAGAGAAAAATCACAATATTCAAAATTAGCCCTAGTGTTGCTCCATAAACCTTTCCAAAGCATTCAGAGAATAATGAAATTAAAGCAACACAAGAGACTATTTCTCTCAATTAATTAAATAAACATCAACAATAAACAGTTAGGACTCTCAGTTTTGATGGCTGTAATACATTTATTGTGTGTATGGCAAGTAATCCTATATTTACTGTGGAACAGAATAAAGTGTACATCTTAAGCTAATAAACTGTGAATCAATACTAAAGCTGTAGTTCAAACATATATTTTCATATTTTTGATTCCTTGATGTTGCAAGAAGGCTAAGCCAGACAGTACTCAAGATATGCTATGACTTTCATTTATATAGTGCCTTTAGCATGAGAGACATCCTCAGGTATCCCAAGAACACCAAGCCAAGGAGATATGATGGGCTAACCAAAAGGTCAGTCCAAGAAATGGGTTTCAGGGTAAACTCAGTGCCTTAGCCATTTATGCCTCTGCTGGCTCTTTGAAAGATATTCAATTATTCCCTCTCCCATTCTAAGGCGGTCAAAGGAAGAGAGGGAGTTAGCAAAGGTGAAGGGTTGAGGGAAGGAATTCGAGACATTGGGATCGAGACAGGCAGAAGAACAGCTAGCAATAATGGGCAGGAGGATTTAGTGTGAATTGAATAAAGACAACAGGACTTTGGGTGATCTGAAGTTTATGAATGCTGGAAGATGTGTGGACAGCTGAGAGAGCTTGAACTAGTCAAGCATGAAAAGTAAAGGCACAAAAGGGGACTCAATGGCAAATGAGCTACGCCGGTTTCAAGGTCACAGAGATGGAAAAATATGATTCTGTACACTACAAGGAGTCAATGAAGAAAAACGAGAAGGAAAGAAGCATCCTGCATATAATTAACAATTTACACATAAATATGTTGAGATTATGTTGTTTCTTTTTAATACTCATACATTTTTTTAAAGAAAACACTTACTGTAAATTATTCTTTTCCATACAGTAACTATTTTCACCATCACAATAAAAATCCAAGCCCCTCACTATCTTCTAGCACTCTTTCTTTACATTTGACCAATTTGCTTTCATTGCCATTTTCTTAAAACTGCTTCCTTCATTCCAATCTTTGGCCTTGTTCCTTCCCTGTTGCTCTAGACCTGTCTGAATTTGCAGCACTGCTCTTACAACTTTGATTCAAACTATGCTCATCTTAACCTCCTTTTGCATCACAGTGAAACGGTCAGGTTTTGAATTTATGTTAAAAGGTATGCTGTGAGTCCACTAAATCACAGGAGAGAAAGCAAGGCTCTCACTTTATGCCAATTTCTTCCTGTCTGCAGCCTTCAACTTAGAAGCAATTGGCAAACTGCCATTGCATCCAGAAACAGCAATTAAACAGTTTTTGACCCCATAGCCTTCTCGCTGCAATAACACGGAATTGCTGGAATTAGGAAATCACATTGCAAGTCAGACATTTTTTCTTCAGTTTTCAGTTATATTATTTTGGTAATGAAGATTACCAGAAAAGCAAATTGCTAATGATACGGGGAGGTGATGGGGGTAACTGAATGTTAGGTTTAATTGGTTATTATCTCAACTAACCAGATTTAGGTATAAAGAAAGACATTGAGTCCATAACAAGGAAGCCATGGTATGAATTAGTCAAATTAGACAAAAATACAAAGAGAGAGAGAAGGATTAGTTTAAAGAGTCAGGAACATAACAGACAAAAAGAAAAAATACTTGGAATCAAAACTTTTTCAAAAATCCTGGGAATGATTTATTACCTACATGAATAAGATGTATTAGTCATAATAGTTTTGCTGTTTTCAGCAGAAGTGGACCCTGACACTTCCTCTAATTGACTGCAGCACTGTTCATTCAGATGATTTGCACAAATCCAACATTTTAATGTTACATAATGGTGGGAGGTGGGACTTCAGGGTGAGATGGTAAGTTAATTTTGAGAGGATTTGTAGCTTAGGTTGAGGTTCTGGATGTAGGTTTGCTCGCTGAGCTGGAAAGTTCGTTTTTCAGACATTTCATCACCATACTAGGTAACATCTTCAGTGAACCTCCAAATTTCATCTGGAGGCTCACTGAAGATGTTACCTAGTATGGTGATGAAACTTCTGAAAATGAGCCTTCCAACTCAGCGAGCAAACCTCTATCCAGGTAAATTAATTTGTTTTAGTGAGACTAACAATGGAGCAGCACAAATCACCTCTCAATTGATGGTGAAATTGGGAAAAATACAAAGACACAGAGCAGCAGGAGTAGCCCTTTCAGCCTGTCAGGTTTGATCTGCCATTCAGTTAGATCATGGCTAATCATTGATCTCAATGCCACTTTCTGTTCCATCCCCACATGTCACTAGTATCTAAAACTCTATTGCTTTCTGTCTTGAACATGCTCAATGATTACTTTTCAAGCGTCCTCTAGGGAGCCAAGAATTCAGAGAGACAGGATTTATGATTATTTAGAAAAGCACAGCTTGATTAGAGATAGCCAGCATGGTTTTGTGAGGGGTAGGTCATACCTCACAAGCCTTATTCAATTCCTTGAGGATGTGAGAAAACAAATTGATGAAGGTAGAGCAGTGAATATGGTATATATGGATTTTAGTAAGGTGTTTGATAAGGTTCCCCATGATAAGCTCATTCAAAAAGTAAGGAGCCATGGGATAATGGGAAATTTGACTGGATACAAAATTGGCTGGCAGATAGAAGACAGAGCGTGGTAGTAAATGGAAAGTATTTAACCTGGAACTCGGTGACCAGTGATGTTCCACAGGGATCGGTTCTGGGACCTTTGCTCTTTGTGATTTTTATAAAAGACTTGGGTGAGGAAATGGAAGGGCGGGTTAGCAAGTTTGCCATTAACACAAAGGTTAGTAGAGTTGTGGATAATGTGGATAGTGCGGAGGACTATTGTAGATTGCAACAGGACATTCCCAGGATGCAGAGCTGGGCTGAGAAATGGCAGATGGAGTTCAACCTGGAAAAGTGTGAAGTGGTTCATTTTGGAAGGTCAAATTTGAATGCAGATTAGGGGTTAAATGCAGGATTCTTGGCAGCATGAAGGAACAAAGGGCTGTTGGGGTCCATGTCCATAGATCCCTCAAAGTTGCTATCCAAGTTGATAGGGTTGTTAAAAAGAAGTATGGTGTGTTGGCTTTCATTAGCAGATGGATTGAGTTTAAGAGCTGCAAGGTTATGCTGCAGCTCCATTAAACCCTGGTTAGACCACACTTGTATTATTGTGTTCAGTTCTGGTCACCTCATTATAGGAAAGATGTGGAAGCTTTAGAGAGGGTGCAGAGGAAATTTACCAGGATTCAACTGGACTGGAGGACATGTCTCATGAAGAAAGGTTGAGGGAGCCAGGGCTTTCTCATTGGAGCGAAAGATGAAAGGTGACTTTTTAGAGGTGTACAAGATGATGAGAGGCATAGATGGAGTGGATAGTCAGAGACTTTTTCCCAGGGCAGAAATGGTGATCATGAGAGGGCATGAGTTTAAGGTGATTGGAGGAAGGTTTAAGGTAGGTGTCAGAGGTAGGTTCTTTACACAGAGAGTGGTGGATGCACTGCCAGCAGTGGTAGTAGTCAGACACATTTGGGGTATTTAAGTGACTCTTGGATAGGCACATGGATGGTGGTAAAATGTAGGGTATGTCTGTTAATTTGATCTTAGAGTAGAATAAAAAGTAGGCACAACATCGAGGGCCAAAGGGCCTGTATGGTTCTATGTTCTCGAGGATCCCAAAGACTCACCATTCTCTGAGTGAAGAAATTCCTCCTCATCTCCACCTTAAACAGATTACCCTTTATTTGAAACAATGTATCATGGTTCCCACCAGCCAGGGATACAGCCTATCTTTATCTATCCATGTCAGCTTCAATTAGATCACCTCTTATTCTTCAAAACTCTCAGGAATGCAGACTAAGCATCCTTAATTTCTTTTTATAAAACAAATCTGCATCCCAGGGACTCATTTACTACACTCCCTCTATCATAAGCATATCCTACTTTAGGAAAGTAGGCCAAAACTGTATACAAGGGCCCAGATATTCTGATGACCACTTCTAAGAGCAGTACAGAATGGAATTATGCATCAGGATCCCGCAGAATGCCAAAGTCAGCAGAGTGCATGAGAATTGCTCAGGAGACTAAAGATTCCAATGTACAATTTCCCTGCATCTGGAACCCTCTGAATAAAACTCTTTATATCAGAGAATTCTGAAGGTTCCACTTCCATTAAGTTTATAGTTACTTAGAAAACATTAGAGAATCAAATACCTAGTCTGACTCCATGCTCTCTGAGAACTTGGGTCTAAAGGACAGGTAGAATTCTATGCACATTTAATAATCTTTAACAGCTCCAGGAAAAGTGAATGCTTTGCAGTGTGTCGTATTTCACAATTCAAGAATTCATAGCATAAGGGCCAGGAACTGCCTAAATCACACCATTAGCTTATATATAATGCTGCCTTTCTTGGGTAACATGGAGGGGTGAGGGGTTGTAGGGGGAAGGGAGAGGGCACTTGTGGAGGGAGTAGGTCTCAGGCTTCACACTTATAATCTTCTCCTGTAATGTGTGTCATCTAGTTTGTCTAATAAATAGCTAAATCGGGTCTATTATGTAAATGGTCAGTGTAGAAGCACCCCATTGCCCTGTGGTTACATCCCAATATTCAACTATGTTGGTCACATGTCATTTGCGTGGCTGTGACTGCTAACTGATCAGATTACTGAGGAGTGGCTTTGTTTCTGATACTCCCCAGGTACACTCATTGGAACTGCCCTCAGTGGGATCCAGGCACTGGACCTGTTATTGTCTGTGTGATCACTTCTATGTTTTTCGTGTTGTTTCACAAAAGTTAGGGTTACAAACTGATGGAAGCGTTTACAACACCCAATGCTCCCTCATTCAATATTGAGAGTTTCATGCTTGTACAGGTGCTATGGGAAGAATTTCAGGATTAGGAAGTAAGGATACCTCTGTACCTTTATTGTCACATTGTTGTTGATGTAAAGTGATGGTATACTTACAATTCTGACATTCTATTATTAACGAGTTGTCCCCAGACCACCTATGTGCCCCAAAATGTTGAGTGTGTTTCTTTTACATCCACTACATCTCGGTGCAGTGCGGGAATTTGCAGCTGGGGTAGAGAGAGCCTGCCTTATAGTAAAGCCAGCTGGCCCTGGATAATCTGAGGGTGGGAGACGCATTTGTGACTAGACAGCCCAAATATTCTTAGCAAGCCCTGGCCAGAAGTAGACGCACCCTCCTCAGCTTGAATTTTCACAAAGCTGAGGGCAGCAGGCAATGGGAAGGTGGAGGGGGGCCAGGTACATATGGAGTATCCTGACTCTGCACTACTGGGACGGAGGCAAGGGAGATGACGATTGAAAGGCAATCAAGACTCAAGCCTCTCAAGACTTGGAAACATATTCTCACTCCTTTGCTTACGAGATGTGGATTTCTCTGGCTGGCCAGCATTTATTGCTCGTCCCTAGTTGCCCTAGAGAAGTTGGTGGTGAACTGCCTTCTTGAGCCACTGCAGTCCATATGCTATCAGTAGATCCATAATACTGTTAGGGAGGGAATTCCATGATTCTGACACTAAAACAGTGACATATTTCCAAGTCAGGATGGTGAGTGGCTTGGAGGGGAACTTGTAGGTGGTGTGTTCCCATGTCCTTGTCCTTCTGGATGCTGTCTAAGGAGCTTGGGTGCAGAGCATCAAATAAATGATACATAGGGTTGCTACTGAGTGTTGGTGACGCAAGGAATAGATGTCTTTGGAGAACACATGGCTGATCTGCAGCAGTCCTCCGAGTATTTCTTCTTTGAACAGGTGCAGAGACATACCAGGAATGTGCTCCGCAGATTAGGCTCCTCAGTCCAATGCTGAAAATGTGTTGCTGGAAAAGCACAGCAGGTCAGGCAGCATTCAAGGAACAGGAGAATCGACGTTTCGGGCATAAGCCCTTCTTCAGCCCTCCTCAGTCCAATCCAAGGTACCCACTGAGGTGTGGTAGTGGTAAGATTAAAAATGATATTTTCAAACCAGATCATTCAGGGTTAATTGTTAAGGGTTAATTGAACATGACAACAAGCAGTTGAAATAAAATGGAAAAGTAAGTGGAAAACAGGCTGAATGCGAAAACAGCCTGCATTGACTGAGGAGTGACAACATGACACTAAACTATTTGTGAGAACTGTCCAGTTGGACCATCACATGAGCCAGTTGGAGATCTTTTTCTGCATAATGGAATGTCTTGAGAACTTCTGAAAGTACCACAAAATGGCGATTACAGCATGTAATCACAGATTCAAAACAGTATTAATATCAGGGACTTTGTCCCATTCACCTCTGAGTGTGAGTAGGGACTGTAGGAAGATAGTAAGACTTGGTGGTAACATAAGCATGGGTAACTTGCTGTTGGACTTCACTTTGGACTGGGATCACAAATATTACCAGGAACCCTGAGTTCTCGTAAAGCAAAGTGACTGACTGGGGGAAGGGCATGAGACTCGTCAACATACTGGATTAGTGGTGCTGGAAGAGCACAGCAACTCAGGCAGCATCCGAGGACAGGCAAAATCGACATTTCGGGCAAAAGCCCTTCATCAGGAATAAAGGCAGAGAGCCTGAAGCATGGAGAGATAAGCTAGAGGAGGGTGGGGGTGGGGAGAGAGTAGCATAGAGTACAATAGGTAGGTGGGGAAGGAGATGAAGGTGATAGGTCAGGGAAGAGAGGGTGGAGTGGATAGGTGGAAAAGGAGCTGGGCAGGTCGGACAAGTCCGGACAGGTCGAGTTACTGGAGGTTAGAAACTAGGATGAGGTGGGGGAAGGGGAAATGAGGAAACTGTTGAAATCCACATTGATGCCCTGGGGTTGAAGTGTTCCGAAGCGGAAGATGAGGCATTCTTCCTCCAGGCGTCTGGTGGTGAGGGAGCGGTGGTGGAGGAGGCCCAGCACCTCCATATCCTCGGCAGAGTGGGAGGGGGAGTTGAAATGTTGAGCCACTGGGCGATTTGGTTGATTGATGTGGGTGTCTCTGAGATGTTCCCTAAGGCGCTCTGCTAGGAGGCGTCCAGTCTCCCCAATGTAGAGGAGACCGCATCGGGAGCAACGGATACAATAGATGATATTAGTGGATGTGCAGGTAAAACTTTGATGGATGTGGAAGGCTCCTTTAGGGCCTTGGATGGAGGTGAGGGAGGAGGTGTGGGCGCAGGTTTTACAGTTCCTGCGGTGGCAGGGGAAAGTGCCAGGATGGGAGGGTGGGTCGTAGGGGGGGCGTGGACCTGACCAGGTAGTCACGGAGGGAACGGTCTTTGCGGAAGGCGGAGAGGGGTGGGGAGGGAAATATATCCCTGGTGGTGGGGTCTGTTTGGAGGTGGCGGAAATGTCGGCGGATGATTTGGTTTATGCGAAGGTTGGTAGGGTGCGCAGGAACTGTAAAACCTGTGCCCACACCTCCTCCCTCACCTCCATCCAAGGCCCTAAAGGAGCCTTCCACATCCATCAAAGTTTTACCTGCACATCCACTAATATCATCTATTGTATCCGTTGCTCCCGATGCGGTCTCCTCTACATTGGGGAGACTGGACGCCTCCTAGCAGAGCGCTTTAGGGAACATCTCCGAGACACCCGCATCAATCAACCAAATCGCCCAGTGGCTCAACATTTCAACTCCCCCTCCCACTCTGCCGAGGATATGGAGGTGCTGGGCCTCCTCCACTGCCGCTCCCTCACCACCAGATGCCTGGAGGAAGAACGCCTCATCTTCCGCCTCGGAACACTTCAACCCCAGGGCATCAATGTGGATTTCAACAGTTTCCTCATTTCCCCTTCCCCCACCTCATCCTAGTTTCTAACCTCCAGTAACTCGACCTGTCCGGATTTGTCCGACCTGCCCAGCTCCTTTTCCACCTATCCACTCCACCCTCTCTTCCCTGACCTATCACCTTCATCTCCTTCCCCACCTACCTATTGTACTCTATGCTACTCTCTCCCCACCCCCACCCTCCTCTAGCTTATCTCTCCATGCTTCAGGCTCTCTGCCTTTATTCCTGATGAAGGGCTTTTGCCCAAAACGTCGATTTTGCCTGTCCTCGGATGCTGCCTGAATTGCTGTGCTCTTCCAGCACCACTAATCCAGAATCTGGTTTCCAGCATCTGCAGTCATTGTTTTTACACTCGTCAACATACATTTACTGCTCTACATATTTGCTGCATTTTACATTTACTGCTTTGTATACGTATTTACTTCCTTATATATATTTACTGCAAATGTATATTTACGCTTTATTTATAAATTTACTGCTTAATATACTTATCACCACTTTTTATACTGTATGTATATATTACTGCTAATAAATGTGGTAATTTGGATCACTTAAACCCCTAGAATTTTTCATTACATCCCACTGACTCCACTTAATGATTTAGCTGAGCTGACAGATTATAACATTTCAAATCAAAACGTAGCTGGTGGGTCAGTAATGCACTTGTAAGAATCCACAAAGTCAAATAAGCACCTCCCTGGAGCTGTTCTCGTTGACCCTGAGAGGAATATGTATTTCTAATACTGATGGTAACTCTTTACTGAGATTTGGATTTCTGTAAGAACATTATAGAGTCATAGAGATGGACAGCATGGAAACAGACCCTTTGGTCCAACCCATCCATGCCGACCAGATATCCCAACCCAAGCTAGTCCCACCTGCCAGTATCCGGCCCATATTCCTTCAAACCCTTCCTATTCATATACCCAACGAAATGCCTTTTAAATGTTGCAATTGTACCAGCCTCTGCCTTTGTTGGTGGAAAAAGAATAGTATAAATTTGAACACTTTTGTTACTGTAATTAAATCTTTCAAACCTTTCATTTGGTCTAGTGTAATATAGTTCATGTTTCCCTCGTTTAATAAACATCCTAAATGTACATTGGCAGTCTCTACTGAATGCATTCAATAAATGAATTCAGTTATATAAAAAATGCAAATTTATGGTCTGTAAAGCCAGGTTTCACATTGGGATCTGACTTGGCCAATATTAATATCATAAGACAGGACTTCTGGTCTTTGGTCTCTGAAGTCAGTTTCACAAAGAAATTTCAGGCCTAAGTGTGGATGGTTCAGTTCAGTTGTAGCACATTTTCAATTCAACCCTAGCATATGTTGCAATCTTATATATAGTTATGCCCCGTAGTAATTGTCCCAGTTTGAAAATGAAGGATTTATTGCTACATATTTCTGCATGTCCTTAGATGGTTGCCACAGAAACCTTAAGTTCCATAAATATATTAGTCTGGCATTGCTTTACATAATGTCCAAGGAAAGATTAAAACACTCCATGTTCTAAGCAGCTCTTTTGGAAAAGAACAAGAGTTTCTAATGTCTTAACTAAACAATAAGGCCAACATGAATAGAATTTTAATGAATTACTTGTGAATAATTGAAATACTTTACCTCAATTTGTTGCTTCAATTTATCTTGCAGGCGTTATTTTTAAAGTCACTGTCCATTCAGAGAATAATTTGTTGCAGTGAGATTAATCATTAGATAACTACTGCTTTATGGGGAACTTCAGTCTCTGTAGGCTGATTGCTCGGACTGTAAACATTTTTCAAAATATGATGCTGAGGCCAGGTTGTTGTGGAAAATTTACTTAAAAATTAGGAGTAGCTTTATTACAGGCATAGTAAGAATATGCAACTGACCTACATTCTGACTATGAATCCTCCCCAAACATCAAATTTTAAATCCTCATACTTACATTTAAATCCTTCCAACATTAACCTCTATCCCATTTCAAATCTTTACCAATTATGTTTCTCCAATTTCATCCATTTCTGTACACAACATTGATGTCACACCAATAGTTGCTTCATCCTCATGCTCTGCAAATCTCCTCTTTGAGCTAATGTTCTCCAATCTTCCTTTCAGACTCCTATATCTTTGATTGGTTAGCTCCATTGGTTGGATGGCTGGTTTGTGATACAGCGTGACACCAATAGTATGGGTTCAATACCTGCACAGGCTGAGTTCACCATGAAGGACTATCCTTCTCAACCTTTCCTCTTGCCTGAGATGTGGTGACCCTCATTAAAACCACCATCAGTCATCTCTCTCTAATGGTCTTGGGGACTATGGCTACATTGCATTATTTTTCAGGGTGTTGGTTTAGCTCAGTTGGTTGGACAGCAGGTTTGTGATACAGAATGGGTTCAATTTGTTCACCAGCTGAGGTTACCATGAGGGCTTGGCCTTCTCAACCTCTTCCCCTTGCCTGAGGTATGGTCACCCTCAGGTTAAACCACCACCAGTCATCACTTTCTAGTCACAGATTACAGTGATTTTACCTTTTTATCTTAGACTAAATTTTGATAATTTGTTGAATATGGGTCTGAAACTGTTAACACTGATTGAGTGCCATAAGTGTCACCTTGGTGAAGATATCATGAGGACTTGGAGAGTGTTGCTAAGAATCTTTAAGGAGTCTAATCACACTGTGGTATGGCAACTGCTCTTCCCAAGACTGCAAGAAACTACAGAGAGTCATGAACATAGCCCAGTCCATCACACAAACCAACCTTCCATCCATTGGCTTCACCTATACTTCCTGCTGCTTCAGGAAAGCAACCAATATCATCAAAGAGCCCTCCCACCCTAGTTATACTCTCTTCCACTGGGCAGAAGATATAAACATTTGAATAAACATACAAACAGATTCTAGAGTAGTTTTTTCCCCACTGTCATCATATTTTTGAATGGACTTCTCAAATGTTAATATTGATCTCTCTCTAAATACCTTCACTGCAGCTGTGACACTGTATTTTGCAATCTGTTCTGCTACCCTGGTGCACTTTGTATGGTGCAGTCTATCTGTAGAGCAAAACAACACTCTTCACTGCATCTCAGTATATTTGACAATAAATCAAATCAAATCAGATCAATTCAAACCTAAGACCAAGTCCACTGAACAGATTCTGTGATAATGTATTCCATATTCTATAACATGAAAAAACAGCTACAGATATGCAATAAGCTATATCCTGTTTACTAAAATAGATTGTGCTAGGGAGACGAGAAAATGGTCACTGTCATCCATACCAGATCACACAGGCCCCGAATGAGTTTGTGCCTAGAAAGTATTGGTGGCACCACATAAAACATCATCCCTCAAAACATCCCTCTCTCTGGTTTAGTGGGCACTTGTTTGAATTTGCCTTGATTCATTTTCCCATGTTAAAAGGCTATTCAATACATTGGATGGCTCAGTACAATTAGACACATGATGACATCTGTTCATCCTAAGCTCTGCAATACCTTGTCTTTTCCTTGCCCCGATTATCATTTCCCAGCAACTCCATCAAAGACCACAATAAACTGCAAGGAACTGAATTTTGAATGACTAAAAGTAGATCCAAAGGTCTTTACAATAATGGAAGACATGGCTATATTAGGGTAATCCAAGATATATCAAAGGTTAAAAACTATAATTCACTGCAGAGAAGTCATGCAGTCAGCCGACTTAACATCAGGGATGTGATAGTGGGAGCAACGCGATGCTTCTGATTAACTATTCTCCTGGTACATCACTTGCTAACAACGTCTTAGAGAATAAATGACATGTAGCACCAATTCTGCTACATCAAATGTAGCTTTTCATTATCAAAAAGGCCTTCATTGCTATTCGCTCGTGCAGCTTTCTTTGCTAAGGCTGTTATGCTCACGGATAGAATAATTCTAATAACCTGCCAGCTCTGCGACAACCCACAAAGAATACACAATCACTGATCTAATTGATTCACAACTTCATAAAACACAAAAGCAAGGCTCAAGTAGTTTACAAACATTGACTTGACTTCATAATAAACAGCAGTCTCATTACTCACTGCCCACCATCTTTTACATAATGTAGATAATGTGTTCGATAGCAATGAGGACAAAAATAATAGTAGAGTGACCTTGAGCAAAGCCTGCGAAAGACATCGGTAGCAGAAAATTATTCAAAAGAGTAAGGTTTTGTTTATTACAGATGGAAGCAAAATCATAAAAAATGAATTATACATGCATTATTTTGCTTTATGCCAGCAATATCCTTTTTGATGAAAGATCACCTCTTCTTTCAGATGGAGCACACTAGTATTGACAGTCAGCTATTGCTGAAGTTTAAACTGAGAGAGCTGGACTAGACTGATGTTATCCTGCTTTTTATCACCCTTCCAAGGAGATAGCAAGTACACCAAGTTATAGAAAGTGGACTGAACAATAGGCAAACAAACCAGGGAGTCCAAACTACCGACAAGCATTCATCACTGATACTTGTGCTGCTGTATCGATTGAATAGAAGTTTCATTTTCCATTTCAAAGACAAACACTCATTTGCTGATGTTTAACAGTAAAATCTGATGCTATCTGCAAATCACCAACTAATTCTAATGATTGCATATATTCTATACGGTTTCCCTCAAGCATAAAGTGTATATTGCTCTATATAACAGTGAATTCCCATTATCAAATAACCCCAATGTGATTCAATAATTTAGACTTTCAAATGAGTTAAGTGCCACCCATTATCGATGATACATACACAACAATTTCACATTATATTCACCGTGGGCGGCACGGTGGCACAGTGGTTAGCACTGTTGCCTCGCAGCGCCAGAGACCCGGGTTCAATTCCCGCCTCAGGCGACTGACTGTGTGGAGTTTGCACGTTCTCTGCGTGGGTTTCCTCCGGGTGCTCCGGTTTCCTCCCACAGTCACAAAGATGTGCAGGGTCAGCTAAATTGGCCATACTAAATTGCCCGTAGTGTTAGGTAAGGGGTAAATGTAGGGGTATGGGTGGGTTCGCTTCGGCGGGTCGGTGTGGACTTGTTGGGCCGAAGGGCCTGTTTCCACACTGCAATGTAATCTAATCTAATCTAGCCTTGCAGTCAAAACTAACTTACATCATTACTAGTGTGTGGCAATTCAGCTATGTCATGCTTTAAATTGCAGGTGCTGAATATGCTACTTTTTTTAAAAATATAAGTCCCAAGATTGGGATTTTTATACCAGAGCCTAGAATTTTGTTAGGGAAAGTAGTTTCATGTAAGAAGTAGATCACTTAACAACACATCCTAAATATAAGGGATAATATCGGACTACCTTTCAAAATAAAGAGCTAAAGCTCGTATAGAGTCATTCATGACTTTAAAACATCCAAAAATGCTTTAGAGCCAATTCAATATTCTTTTTAAAAAAGTATAACCGCTATTCATGTGGGTTGTGAATCCATCATAAGGTCAGAAATGGGGAAGTTCGCTGACAATCATACAATGTTCAATTGTATGCGTTTTACAATTCATAGAACATATAATACAGCACAGAGACAGGCCCTTCAGCCTACTATGTCGACCATGATGCTATTCTAAACTAATTCCATCTGCCAACACATGGTCCATATTCCACTATTCCCTACCTGTTCATGTGTCTATGGAAATGCCTCTTAAACTTTACTGTTGTCTGTGCTTCTACCACCTCCGCTGGCAGTGTGTTCCAGACACACATCACCCTCTGTGTAAAATACTTACCTCGCACATCTCCTTTAAACTTTCCTCCTTCACTTTAAACCTATGTCCCATAGTATTTGACATTTCCATCCTGGGAAAAAAAGACTCTCACTATCTACCCTATCCATGTGTCTCATAACTTTAAATGCTTCACCAGATCACCCCTCAGCCTCTGACATTCCAGCAAAAACAATCCGAGTTTGTCCACTAATATACTCCAATCCAGGCATTATCCTGGTAAACCTCTACTGAACCCTCTCCAAAGCCTCCACATCCTTCCTATAGTGTGGCAAGCAGAACTGCACACAGTACTCCAACTGTAGCTTGATCAAAATATTCCACAGTTGCAACATGCTTTTATACTCAGTGCCCTGCCCAATGAAGACAAGTGTGCCGTATGCCTTCTTTACCACCTCAATAAACACCTAGAGCCTGTGGGACTAGTCTCCATATCCTTGGTATGAAAATAATCAACTTTAAAATCCTTCCATGACCTGTAAACAAAAACAGTCTGGTTGCCTTTCAAACACATGGGCAGACATTAGCCCGCTCTGGTGATCACGGTGTCCCTGTACATAGATCCTTGAGAGTTGCAATCCAGGTTGATAGGGTTGTTAAGAAGGCATACAGTGTGTTAGCTTTTATTCATAGAGCGATTGAATTTCAGAGCTATGAGGTCATGCTTCAGTTATACAAAGCTCTGGTGCAGCCGCACTTGGAGTATTGCGTACAGTTCTGGTCCCCGCATTATAGGATGTGGAAGCTTTGGAAAGGGTTCAGAGGAGATTTACTAGGATGTTGCCTGGTATGGAGGGAAGGTCTAAGGAGGAAAGGCTGAGCGTCTTGAGGCTTTTTTATTAGAGAGAAGAAGGTTGAGAGGTGACTTAAGTGGGTCAAGAGTGTGGTGCTAGAAAAGCACGGCAGGTCAGGCAGCGTTCGAGGAGCAGGAAATTCGAGGTTTCGGGCATAAGCTTATGCCCGAAACATCGATCTCCTGCTCCTCAGATAGTGCCTGACTTGCTGTGCTTTTCCAGCATCACACTCTCGATTCTGATCTCCAGTCATCGCTTTCTCCTCGGTGATTTAATTGAGACATACAAGGTAATCAGAAGGTTAGATAAGGTCGCCAGTGAGAGCCTTTTTCCTTGGATGGTGATGGCTAGCATGAGGGGATACAGCTTCAAATTGAGGGGTGTTGATATAAGACAAATGTCAGAGGTAATTTCTTTACTCAGAGAGTAGTAGGGGCATGGAACGGCCTGCCTGCAACATTAGTAGACTCGCCAATTTGAGGGCATTTAAATGGTCATTGGATAGACGTTTGAATAAAAATGGAATAGTCTAGGATAGGTGGGCTTCAGCATGGTTTCATAGGTCAGCACAACATCGAGGGCTGAAGGGCCTGTACTTCGCTGTAATGTTCTATGGTGTGCTGTGAGCAATGCTGAGGAAGGTGGGAGAATACAGTGAGAAAGAAAAAAATCAGATGCTCAACATCAAGTAATGTTTTTTCCAATTATACTCCCAAGCCTTACATGGTGACTCCCTTATTTCCAAGCATTTTCAGCATATTTAAGCTCCAGACTGCCTTTTTTACACACCACTCCCAATTCTTCTCTCTTGTACCTGGAAACTGGATGACATGAATCTCCAGCACGTAAATCAGAGTGGGTTACATGGATGGCTGCAGCTTTTCCCATCCATCATCCAACTATTTCTTCATAACAACACCACTGCTTTCATCTTAGCCACCAGCCTCCTCGATCCTTCATCCACACAAGTTGGCATCAGTAAAAAAACAGCCTCAACCTATCACCATGATAGAGATTTCAAACAAACTCTCGCATCAATTCACCTCTTCAGGACTTCATTTTTTTTGAGCTCAGACACAGCTAAGGCTTGCACATCTGTGCCAGCTCATTTTGCAAGCAGAGATGCAAATGTGTCTCATGCATCTATACAGGACACACCTTAATTTGCTTTTTCTTAGCACTCGTTCACTTTGCACTCACATAGAGACTGTTTGCCTTTGCACAGTTCATATTGCTTTCTTCTGGCACAGTGACGTACTTACACACTGCTAGCCTGTGTGTCACATTGCTTTTTAACACAGAGGGACAGGCAGGCTGCTAGTCAGAGCTTGGAGAACTGAACTGTCTATGGTGTAGACATGCCACTGTGCAGCAGTGCAAGGGCTGTCACGGGAGGCTTTGCCTCCAGCATAGTATTGCACCTGGTGTGATAGTGCTTAGGTTTAGCTCCTGCCAACAAAAGAACTAAACATGGGTGGCATGGTACTGAAAAATTCAATTGATATACATACAATCACTGGTACTTCAGTTTTGTGCTAATATTAAGCTATCCAGTTACAATCAGTAGCATGCTTCCATTAGCATATCATGCTTCAAGTGGTCACAGTAAAGATCGAGTCCGAGACCTTTATTCCATCAAGTCATATACTGATACCATGAAACAATAATGGTATCTTAAGTATGTCTTTTAAAGGTATACTGCACACTAACTGTGAGGCAAAGAGCAACATCATAAAAAGCAAACTTTCCTTTCCTCTCTGCCATGTCCTGAATACAACAGCTCAAGTACCACAGTACCTTAAGTAGTGTACAACTGGCTCTTACATATGGCCCAGATTCCTGATGAAGGGCTTACGCCTGAAATGTCGAGTCTCCTGCTCCTCAGATGCTGCCTGACTTGCTGTCCAGCATCACGCTCTCCAACATATGGTGCCAGTGGCCTGAAAGCCCAGCAGCGATCAGCATGTCCACCTCTACGGCCTCATCATTCCTCAGGAAAGGCACTATGAAAGTCCTGTTGCTAAATTGATAAAGTGAAGAGTGGAAGATGATATGAGAAAAGTCAGCATGCCGGCACAATGGTTAGCACTGCTGCCTCACAGCACCAGAGACCCAGGGTCAATTCCTGCCTTGGGCAACTGTCTGTGTGGAGTTTGCACATTCTCCCTGTGTCTGTGTGGGTTTCCTCCCACAGTCCAAAGATGTGCAGATTAGGTGAACTGGCTATGCTAAGTTGCCTGTAGTGTTAGGTGTAGGGGAATGGGTCTGGGTGGGCTGCTGTTCAGAGGGTCGGTGTGAACTTGTTGGGCCAAGCTTTAAGTAATTTGTTTAATTGATAAATTTATCCTTTAAGCTAACAGAGGGAAAGACAGAGACAGAAAACTTTGTTTGCAGTGCCCTCTCACTGCAGCACTATAAAGAGATAAATAAAATCTATGGGTTGTCCATCTCACACGAATGCCTTTGTTTATTGATACACAGTCTGTGTTTCAAAATTATTGCAGCTTTAGGATTTCTTTATGTGTGATTGAAAGACCTAGTGAGAATAAAACATTCTTTATGTATTCTTAATCTGTATTCCATTGATTCTGTTACTTTCACTTCCCAATGAACATACTTAACAAATGGTGTTTGTCAGCTTTTGGACTGAGTCATGCTGTTAGGCAAAAGTGAGGACTGCAGATGCTGGAAACCAGAGTTTAGATCAGAGTGGTGCTGGAAAAGCACAGCAGGTCAGGCAGCATCCGAGGACCAGGAAAATCGATATTTCGGCCAAAAGCTCTTCATCAGGAATAGAGGCAGGAAGCCTCCAGGATGGAGAGGTAAATTGAGGGGAGGGGGAGAGAAGGCAGCAAAGGGTACAATAGATGGAAAGGGGTGGAGATGAAGGTGATAGGTCAGAGGGGAGGGTGGGGGAAGGTAGCAAAGAGTACAATGGGTGAATGGAGGTGGGGGATGAAGGTGATAGGTGGGAAGGGAGATTGATACGTAGGACAGGTCATGGAGACAGTGCTGACCTGGAAGGATGGAACTGGGGTAAGATGGGGGGAGGGGAAATGAGAAAACTGGTGAAATCCACATTGATGCCCTGGGCTTGAAGTGGAAGCCATCACCTCCTCCCTCACCTCCATCCAAGGCCCCAAAGGAGCCTTACACATCCATCAAAGTTTCACCTGCACTTCCACCAATATCACTTATTGTATCCGTTGCTTCCGATGCAGTCTCCTCTACATTGGGGACACTGGACGCCTCCTCGCAGAGCGCTTCATGGAACATCTCCGGGACACCCGCACCAACCAACCCCACCGCCCCGTGGCCCAATATTTCAACTCCCCCTCCCACTCTGCCAAGGACATGCAGGTCCTGGGCCTCCTTCACCGCCACTTCCTCACCAACTGAAAGAAGAACGCCTCATCTTCCGCTTCAAGCCCAGGGCATCAATGTGGATTTCACCAGTTTTCTCATTTCCCCTCCCCCCATCTTACCCCAGTTCCATCCTTCCAGGTCAGCACTGTCCCCATGACCTGTCCTACATGTCAGTCTCCCTTCCCACCTATCTGCTTCACCCTCCCCCCTGACCTATCACCTTCATCCCCACCTCCATTCACCCATTGTACACTTTGCTATCTTCCCCCACCCTCCCCTCTGACCTATCACCTCCATCCCCATCCCCACTCCCTGCCTCTATTCCTGATGAAGGGCTTTTGCCCGAAACGTCGATTTTTCTGCTCCGTGGATGCTGCATGACCTGCTGTGCTTTTCCAGCCCCACTCTGATCTAAACCCTGAGTCATGCTGTTGTTGTGCAAGTGAATGAGTTCATCATCTCATGGGACATTTGTGTCAGTCAGCTTCCGGCAGGTCAACATGCAAGTGGGCATTTCCTCAGTAAATGTTGATGGTAAAGAGGGTTGAAGGGATGTGAAAGCATCTTCTGAAATTTTGTGAATTAGATCAAGCTTCTGTTCATGGTGTGGCAATGAACTCACTGACCCTTGCGCTAACTGAACAGAAATTTATGAAAAGAAGTCTCTGAATATGAACAGGATTAGGCCATATGGCCCCTCTACCATGCAGTGAAATCATGACTGTTCTAACTGAAGCCTCAACTCCTGATCAATACCTAAATCTTTTGACCAAATTGTCGTCAATAATCTACTTTTGCATGAAAAATATTAAGTGCCCCTGCTTGCATCACTCCCTGGGGGAGGTACCTAATCAAACACCGCAGACTTTAAAGCAACCGTTCCCAAAAGCTTTCCTGCTTGTTGCAAAATAATGTACACATTTCTAGCTAATTTAAAAATGATTATGTTTTAGAAATGTTCAAATGGAAACCATGCTATCCAGTGACTACACCAATAATTCATCTTTCTCTGCTGCACCTCCCCTGTAGTTCAGTAATGTCAGCAAAAGGAAAGCTGTTGTGCTGAAGTACACAGAAAAAACAATAACTCAACTTTGTTGCTGTTGACTGTGAGGCATCAGTCCTTTAGTAAGACATTAACAATGGCGATGATCAACTCAAATTTGACGGAAGTGTTCCAAATTAAGAGAGTCAAAATGATCTTCTCCTGAATAATAAATGTCATATTCTGATAAAGGTGAGACACCTGAACCATTCAGTCTGCTTCTTGCTCCACAGCTAAGCCAAGCAATTTTCTAATTCTGCTTCAGATTTTCAGCACCAATCATATTTTACTTTTGTTCCATTGTCTCTCTCAGTTAATGAAGATGCTGGTCACAGCTGTTTGTTTAATGCCAGTTGTTGACCTTTTCAATCTTTCATGGCCATCCTCTACCATAGTGCTCTGAACAATAGCTGCCTCTTTGAGGGTCGGGCTGGAAGAATTTTTAAGGAGGCAACACTGCAGCTTCCGCAATGGCATAAAAGCTTGAAAGGAACAAATTGGTGTCCCATATAGTGCTAGCCACCATTTCATTCTATCCTCAACCTTAAGGCCTATTAAATCAGACAGGAAATCTAACAGCAAGGAATTAAGACTATTGGTCACACCATTCCAACAACTGCTGAGGAACAATTAAACGAATGGCAATCCTGTCAGGAGTTAAATGCAATGTTAATGATAAACCGTTATAATCCTCAACTTGCATAAATGTTGCAAGAGCTTTATATCTGCAGTAAATTGCTCAAAAAGATAATTGTAGAGAGAGAAACAGAGTTACTGCTGAATGACCTTTCATCAGGACTGGAAGATGTATAGAGATGAACAGCTTTTAAGCAAGTCCAATGTCAAGGAAAAGAGGTCAGTAAATGACAAAGGGAGTGATTTGTGAGAGAATGGAGGCAGACGTGATTAAATAACGAAAAAAGTGATCACTCTAACAGAGTGATCTTCAAAATGTTCCTGTCTGGTAAAATTCTCCAAGCTAAAAATAGATTTGGGAAGAATTTCAATTTTTAGAATTTCAAACTTAATGCAAACCGATCAGGGAAACAATTTTGCAAATGAAGTAATATTTTGCTGCAGTTCATCTACACTGTAGATCTCTGATGCATACTGCGGTAATTGCATTGAATAACCTTGTAAAATACTGAGGACACAGAACAAAGTCCATGTATTATTAGCACCATCTGGTGACTACTTATGAGAATGGCAGCATGCTTTTGTTGGAATTTTGCATTTAAAACATGTATAATCATGGAATCCTAACAGCAGGCCATTTGGTCTGTTAAGTCCACACCGACCCTCGGAAGAGCAACCTGCTCCCATCACCAATCCCTGTAACCTTCTATTTCCCATAGCCAATCCGCCTCACCTGCACGTCTTTGGACTGTGGAAGGAAAGCCACATATATAGTCACCCGAGGCTGGAATGGAACCTGGGCCCCTAGTGCTGGGAGGTAGCATTGCTAACCAATGAGCCACCAGGCCAGCCATGTGTATCAAAAATTAAAAGTCACGAAATAAGGATGATTCAGATATGGAAAAAAAATGGCAACATGATATTAAATTGGAAAATGAATCTCCACTGCTATTGACAGCAGATTCTTGAGACTGTACACAAGCAGAATAACATGAATTTTCTAAACATTTGGCTTATGATTCTATGCTGTCCAGACAGCATGTTATTGAGGTGTACCACTGTCTCCCTCCCCAATATCCACCCCTCCTCCCACTCACCACCAGCTCCCGCATTAATGAGAACTTTCACTCGGGTACTGATAGCCTAACTGCAAAATCCTATCTTGTTGAATGGGATACAAGAACATAAGAGCTAGGAGCAGGGGTAGGTAGTTCAGCCCCTCAAGCCTATCCTGCCATTTAATACAATCATGGCTGATCTCATCAGCCTCAACTTCCATTTTGCTGCCCACTCTCCATAGCCCTCCAACCCCATGATGAAATTAAAAGCCTGTCTGTCTATCTCCTCCTTCAATCTGCTCAATGTCCCAGCATCCACCACACTTTGGGAAAGTAAATTCCACACATTCACGTCTGTCTGAAAGAAGTCATTCCTCCTCATCTCTGTTTGAAATATGCTATACCTTATCCCAAAACGATGGCCTCTCACTCTAGATTGCTCCACATGGGGAAGTATCCTTTTTGTGAATACTTTGTCAATACCCTTTAGCACGTTACATACCTCAATTAGATCTCATCTCATTCTTCTAAACTCCAGAAAGTAATAGACCAAAACTGCTCAATTTCTCCGCATAAGACAAACCTTTCACCTCCTTTGAAATCAATTTAATGAACCTCCTCTAAACTGCCTCCAATACAGCTACATCACTCGTCAAGTAAGGGAACTAAGTTGTACACAATACTCCAGGTGCAGACTCACTAATGCTTTAAACATTTGAAGCAATACTCCCTTTCTTTTATACTCTATTCCTTTAGCAATAAATGTCAACATTCTACTTGCCTTCCTTATTACCTGCTGTACCTGATGCTAGCTTTGTGATTCATGCACAATGATGCCCAGATCACTCTGCACCAAAGCACATTGAAGTTTCTCTCCATTATAAGAAGTTGCCTTTCTATTCTTCCAAACAAAATGGATAACCTCACATTTATTCACATTAAAACTCATCTGTCAAAAGTTGGCCCTATTTGTAAATTTTTATTTTGTCATTGCAATTTAATTTCCCACCTATTTTAGATCTCCAAATTTGGCTATAGTACTTTCTATCCCCAAATCCATGTCTTTAATAAACGATAAATAGTTAGGGCCCCAAGGACTGAAGCCAGTGTCACCCTCTAGTTATTATATCCATGTTTAACCAGCATATTAACTTCATAATTACTTTTCAAAAGCCTCACTGGTCCTGATAAATCAGACAGGATGTCAAATTTCACCATTATGATAAAAGTTGCACATTTTTTATTTATATTTGTTTTTGCTACCCTCTTAATCCAATTATATTCATTTATTTTGCTGCTTGTAAATTTAAGTCAAAATTGAAAACTGTTAAGTACTTCACAGAACTGTTTGTACTGATACTCATACCTATTTCCAATCTCCTGCCTTTCCCCATATCCAAAAACTCATCCAATGTCCCCGGAACACCTCAATTGAACCATGATTTGGAGATGCCGGTGTTGGACTGGGGTGTACAAAGTTAAAAATCACACAACACCAGGTTATAGTCCAACAGGTTTAATGGAAGCACTAGCTTTCGGAGCAACGCTCCTTCATCAGGTGGTTGTGGAGGGCACAATTGTAACACAGAATTTATAGCAAAATTTTACAGTGTGATGTAACTGAAGTTATACATTGAAAAATACCTTGATTGTTTGTTAAGTCTCACATCTGTTTGAATGACCATGATAGTTTCACTTCTTTCATATGTAAATCACATAACTTTTTTTAAAAGCTACATTATGAAGTGAACTTTAACAATTGGTGTCAGCCCAGATAAAGTGTTGAAAGTGTTAGCACCCTGTGTGCTGCTGTCTGTGCCATAATGTTTAAACTGATTCTAATCTAAAAATGAATTAACAGAATCTTACATGGATTCATGCAGTTTTTGAGCAAAGTACAATGTAACTCTGCAAGTATAAAGTCACCCCACAGACATATATGTGTCTGTGTGCATGTGGATTTGTGTGTGGGTTGGGGGGGGGGGCAGGAATTTGTGAGTGTCTGTGAGAGAGAGTGTATATGTAAAGGGGTCTAAGTCTGTAAGACGGTGCACTGTGTGAAAAATGCTTTTACTTACATTACCCTTGCTTGATTTGTACATCATTTTAAATCTAGGCTCTCTCCTCCTGTTTTGCTTTTCCAAGTTTCTAAACTTCCTGTTTTCTGATGCATGACATTGAATGCAATTTGTTGCAAGACAGATAGGGGAGGAAAGATAAACTGAAACCAGAATTTCCTTCCTTCCTTCACAAAATCAACTTTGTAGCTTATTTTTGAAAAAAGGTGGACACGTGTGTGTGTGTGTGTGTGTTTTAATACTCGGTCAGTTTTTGAAAGTACTAGCAACAGACTTTTGCAGGCTTAAACAAAGGCGATTCTTCATTCACACACTTACCCCGACAGGATCCAACGCTACATCAGTCAGTCACTTAAGAAAGATACAATTAAAGAAGGGAATGCATTTCCCAAGTATTAAAACCAAAAAAGCAGTGATCTGATTACGTGTATTTGAACATTCACCTGACTTGAGAAGGAACACAGAGAAGCTCAGATAGTGAGCAGCCAGAAATTCGGATTAACTGTCTGTAGACAGGCACCTGTGTCTGTTGTGTCAGGAGGTCCAATTTCTTTCCATTTGAACTCCAGATTTTGGAATCACGCTGGGAGACACTTTCAAAAACATTCTTGAAATGCAAAGGTGTCACAGCCTTTCCCTGCAGAATTAAACTATTATTCTTCAGACTTGGACTCTACTGACCTTCGGAATAACAAGGTTCAAGACCAGAGAACCAATTTCAGTCAAATCATTCATAGCTATTGATATTCAATGGAAGCTACATGATGGTATGTCAGAATCAAAGAACTAGTTTTAGTCACATGATTAGCGATGCTTATGTGCTACAGAACATACATAGCCATCTTTCGAATTTAGTTTGGTGAATACTGAGCCTTTCTTCATTTCATTCTAAGCTTAGAGACCAAGGGCTGGATTTGCCTAGTAGTTGCAGTGAGGTGGTGAATGTGTTTCATGGAATCTGGTCAGCATTGCGTTGGGGAGAGTTTTCTCACGTGATCATCAACCTTTCACCTCATTAATTGTACAGCTCAGCAGTTGAGGGCATTTCTCAGGGAATCCAAAGATGTGCAGGTTAGGTGAATTGGCCATGCTAAATTGCCTATAGGATGTGTAAGTTAGCTGTATCAGCCAGTGGTAAATAAAGGGTAGGGGCTATGGGTCTGGGTGGGTTACTTTTTGGAGGGTTGGGATGGACTTATTGGGATGAAGGGCCTGTTTCCATACTTAAGGAATTCTATTCTGTTCTATTCTATCCCGTGGCCAGTGAGATGGAAAAGCTCTTTGCTGCTTGGGCTTCTGGCTTACCCATCTCTGGTGCCATATTTAATGCCCAACTATACACCACTGCCGACTCTGTAAGCCAGACCCTACCTCACCAATTGAATCCTGAAGACAGGGGAAGGGGCCTGTTATGTGAGAACAAACAGATGAGAATGTTCCCTCTCAAAGGGTTGTGTGACTTTGAAACTCTGTGGCTCAGGTGGTGGTGGTGAGGGGGGCATGGAACATTTTAAAGGTGGAGGTAGATACATTCTTGTTAGGCAAATAAATCAAATGTTATCAGGAGGGGGTAGTTGGAAATGTGCAGTTTGAGACATTAACAGATCAGTCACGATTCTATTGATTCATGGAAAGGAGCCAAATGGTTTACTTCCACTCCTTTTTCATATGTTCCCATATACATTCATCAAAGCCATGGGCTTTTTATCATCTTCCTAGATGATAATTTCCAAAATAATCAGCAAGACAATCTACCAGAGATCCAAACCAAGTACAGATTCAATAGGAAGCTTTTCAATCTCCAAAGGCTAAAAGTAAACATCAAACTCTCACTGGCCAAAGCACGTGAATGATTGCTGGGCCAGTCCACATGGAAAGTGACATTTAAACTGTTTGAAGAAAATTAACATGCTCTAGAACTGCATTGGAAATGCTGATAAGAAGCAAGTCATTCTCTGATCGAAATTACAGTTTGCCCCAAATCTAGGCAGCATCACAGCCATGGGTCACCCTGAAAGTAGTTCACAATGTCTGCCAACTTGGTAGCCATGTGTTCCAGTAAGCTGCTGTGGACTGGGAGATTCTACACAGGATCCAGTTCACTAGCTCCTTCGCTAAACGCTGTTCCCATCAGTATTCACCAATCATCACCTACAGACTGACAAGTTTTGGAGTTTACAGTCAACGTGACACTGCTCCATGACTGTGAAACCTGAGTGACACAGTGCAGACACTTGAGAAAGCTTGAGATTTACCATTGGTACTGCCTCAGAAAGATGTTACTCATCACTAGGACAGATCCCCTCAGGAACATGCGCTTCCTCCATCGCAAGCACAGAGGTGATCATCCCAGGGGGACAGCTGCACCTCACAGGGCCCTGCAAGAGAATGTCTGCTGAAGTACACTCGCTACACCCAGCTCATGACCGGTCAAAGGTCACAGAGCAGCCAGAGGGAACATTGCTAAGATACCCTGAAAGCATACTTGAAGAAGGTTGACTATGACATCAACAACGAAGATGGTGCACTGGTCCACCCATGATGGGCATGCCGTGCTTCACAAAGGTATAGGTGATATTGGAGAATGATAGGTAACAAAGGCCAAAGACAGAGGGCAAGAAAGCTCAAGATACAAGATATCTCCTCAGCAACCACGCACTAACTAATGGCTGACAGCCAGCGCAGGGTGTGGATTGTAAGATTTTCTTCCCCTCTTCATAATGTTTCTGTCAGCCTTTTACCTTGCAGCAACCTCAACCCCTTCTTTTACAACCTTTCTTTTGCTCCCTTTCTGAGATTTGTTGGCAAGTGCCTCCTCACTCAAGAGGCCTCCATTAGGTTTGAGGAGGTGAAGGAGAAGCTGATGAACTTCACCGTCAACTCCAAATATGTAAGTGCTGGGAGCAAAGGCTTGTGGACCTGTCATTGGTGGGCCCAACAGCAACAGTGAAATTTTAGTCAGAATTCACACAAGACCATTCAGAGCTTACTTGCTGAGGAAAAAAGATCTGACTGTGAAAGTGAGTCTAACAAAGACATGCTCAAACAGTGAGAGAGAAAAAGAAAGTAATGAGGATCCATCTGGTGGAATCCTGGTGAGTGAGAAGATCATTTCTTCAAGGAATAAAACACTTTTTTTCAAAAAAAAAATGGAACTACAGTAGATTGGCAGATCAGAAAACATCCTAATTCAGCACTGTTTTACACTGGACCCGACTACAATACAACAGAGTACAGCACAGGAAGAGGCCCTTCCACCTTCCAAGCCTGCACCAATTCCTAATCCCTAGTTAGACTTATTATTTATTGCCCATGGGCGGTTTCCATCGTCTGTTCACCTCTCATTCATGTGCCTATCAAGATACACCTTAAATGTTGCTATTCAACCTGCTTCCCCAACTTCATGAGCAGTGTGTCCAACACTCTCTGCAGGATGGTCACTTCTGTGCTTGTGATGCCTGCTTACTGGAGAAGCCTTATGTTCCTGAGGGGTTCTTTCCTGGTGATGAGTAGTGTCGGAGATCTGAATGAGGCAGAATTTGTAAGCGGCAGCCAGGAAAGTTTTCTAGAGCAGTATGTCAATAGTCCTACTAGGGAAGGGGCCATATTGTACCTGGTGTTGGTGAATGAGCCAGGTCGGGTGGTAGAAATTGCAATGGGGGATTTCTTTGGGAATAATCACCACAGTTCTGTAAGTTTTAGAATACTCGTAGACAAGGATGAAAGCGGTCCTAAGGGAAAAATATTAAACTGGACCAAGGCCAATTATATCACAATTCGACAGGAGCTGAGAAATGTGGATTGGGGGCAGCTTTTTGAAGGGAGGTCCATATTTAATATGTGGGAGGCTGTCAAAGATAGGTTGAAGATAGTGCGGGATAGACAAGTTCCTTTGAAAACAAGGGATAGGGAAGGCAAAATTCGTGAACTATGGATGACAGGAGAAATTGTGCGACTAGTCAAGAGGAAAAGGGAAGTGTACATAAGATCCAGGCAACTAAGAACAGAACAGGCTTTGGAGGAATATCAGGAGAGTAGGACTGATCTTAAATGAGGAATCAAGTGCGCTAAAAGGGAACATGAAATAACTTTAGCAAGCAGAATTAAGGAGAATCCCAAGGCCTTTTATTCATATATAAGAGGGAAGAGGGTAACTAGAGAAAAGGTTAGTCCACTAAAGGATAAGGAAGGAAGGATGGTTGTGTGTTCACTGAGGATAGGGACATGATGAATGTTGAGATTAGAGATAGAAGTTGTTTACTCTAGATCATGTTGACATAAGTAGGCTAAAGGATATTAAGGTGTACAAATCCCCAGGACCGGATGGGATCTATCCCAAGTTGCTGGGGGAGGCGAGAGAGGAAATAGCTGGGGCCCTGACAGATATCTTTGTAGCATCCTTAAACACAGGTGAGGTGCCGGAGGACTGGAGAGTTGCTAATGTTGTCCCCCTGTTCAAAAAGGGTAGTAGGGATAGTCCAGGTAACTACAGACCGTTGAGCCTGACTTGAGTGATGGGAAAGTTGCTGGAGAAGGTACCGAGGGACAGGAACTATATATTTGGAAGAGAACAGACTTATCAGTGATAGGCAACATGGTTTTATGCAGGGGAGATGGTGCCTTACCAACTTAATAGAGTTCTTTGAGGAAGTGATCAAGTTGATAGATGAAGAAGGGCTGTAGATGTATTATACATGGACTTTAGTAAGGTGTTTGATAAGGATCTGCATGGTAAACTAATGGAGAAAGTGAAGTCACATGGTGTGCATGGTGTTCTTACTAAGTGGATAAAGAAGTGGTTGAGCAAC
This sequence comes from Chiloscyllium plagiosum, assembly GCF_037043375.1. Lineage (NCBI taxonomy): Eukaryota > Metazoa > Chordata > Chondrichthyes > Orectolobiformes > Hemiscylliidae > Chiloscyllium > Chiloscyllium plagiosum. The sequence goes on from NW_028270164.1 coordinate 38,394,400, forward strand.
AGGAGACAGAGAGTAGTGGTTGAAGAGAGTTTCTCGAAATGGAGAAAGGTGACCAGTGGTGTTTGTTATATACATAATGATCTAGAAAAGGGCACTGTTGGTATGATCAGCAAGTTTGCAGATGGCACGAAGATTGGTGGAGTAGCAGAAAGCATAAGGGACTGTCAAAGAATACAGGAGAATATAGATAGACTGGAGAGTTGGGCGGAGAAATGGCAGATGGAGTTCAATCTGGGCAAATATTAGGTGATGTACTATAGAAGGTCTAATGTTAGGGCGAATAATACTATAAGCAGGAGAGTCTTGGGAAAAGTTAATGAACAGAGAGATCTGGTAGTTCAGGTCCATTGTACCCTGAAGGTGGCTACACAGGTGGATAGAGTGATCAAGAAGGCATTTGGTATGCTTACCTTCATCAGACGGGGTATTGAGTATAAGAACTGGCAGGTCATGCTAAAATTGTATACGACTTTGGTTCAGCCACATTTAGAATACTGTGTACAGTTCTGGTCACCACATTACCAAAAGGATGTGGACACTTTGGAGAGGGTGCGGAGAAGGTTTACAAGGATGTAGCCTGGTATTAAAGGTACTAGCTATGATGAGAGGTTGGATAGGTTAGAATTGTTTTCATTAGAAAAAAGGAGATTGAGGGGGGACTTGGTTGAGGTATACAAAATCATAAAGAGTATAGACAGGGTGGATAGACATAAGGTTTTTCCCAGGGGGAGGGATTCAATAATGGGAGGTTACACATTGAAGGTGAGCAGAGAAAAGTGTAAGGGGGAATACACGCAGAAAGTGTACTTTACACAGAGGGTGGTAGGTGCCTGAAACGTGTTGCTAGCAGACGTAGTAGAGGCAGGTATGGTAGTTTCATCTAAGGTGCGTCAGGACTGATGCATGAGTAGGTGGGGAGCACAGTGATATAGATCTTTAGGAACTGGGCGATAAGTTTAGACAGTGGATTTGGATTAGTACAGGCTTGGATGACAGAAGGGCCTGTTCCTGGGCTGTAAATTTTCTTTGTTCTTTGAGTAGCATGTTTCCTAGGCAGTACCGATGGTAAATCTCAAGCTTTCTCAAGTGTCAGTGCTGTGTCACTCAGGTTTCACAGTCATGGAGGAGTGTCACATTGACTGTAAACTCCAAAACTTGTCAGTCTGCAGATGATGGTTGGTGAAGACCGCTGGGAACAGCATTTAGCGAAGGAGCTCAAAAACTGGATCCTGTATACAATCTCCCAGCCCACAGCAGCTTACTGGAACACATGGCTACCAAGTTGGCAGACATTGTGAACTACTTTCAGGGTGACCCATAGCTGTGATGCTCCTAGATTTGGGGTAATCTGTAATTTCGATCAGAGAATGACTTGCTTCTTATCAGCATTTCCAATGCAGTTCTAGAACATGTTACCTTTCTTCAAACAGGTCAAATGTCATTTTCTGTGTGGACTGATGCTTCCTATTGAATCTGTACTTGGTTTGGATCCCTGGTAGATGGTCTTCCTGATCAATTTGGAAATGATCATCTAGGAAGATGGAAAAAGCCCATGACTTTGATGTATATCTGGGAACATATGAAAAAGGAGTGGAAGTAAACCATTTGGTTCCTGTTCCATCAATCAATAGAATTGTGACTGATCTGTTAATGTCTCAAACTGCACATTTCTAACTACGCCCCTGATAACATTTGATTTATTTGCCAAACAAGAATGTATATACCTCCACCTTTTAAATGTTCCATGACCCCACCACAACCTTTTGAATTACAGAGTTTCAAAGTCACACAACCCTCTAAAAAGAAACATTCTCATCTGTTTGTTACACAACAGGCCTGTCTGGAATTTTCCCTGCACTTCTTCCCTAAACTTTCCCCCTCTCACCTTGAACCTGTGCCCTCTTGTATTTGATTTTTCCGACCTGGGAAAAAGCTTCTGACCCCCCCCCCCCCCCCCCATCCTATCTATGCTTCTCATAATTTTGTAGACTTCTATCAGGTTGCTCCTCAGTCTCCATCTCTCCAGTGAAACAATCAGAGTTTATCCAATCTCTCCTCATAACTAAAACCCTCTAGACCAGGCAACATACTGGTAATCTTCTCTGAAGCCTCCCCAAAACATCCATATCCTTCTGGCAGTGTGGTGACAAGGACTTATGCAACAGCGTCCCCACCACTGACGTCAGGCTCACCAGCCTGCGATTACCTTGATGATCTCAGTTTCCCTTCTTAAGCAAAGGTACAACATTGGACGCTCTCCAGTCCTCTAGAACCTCACCTGAGGAAAAGAGGATGCAAATATATTTGTTAAGGTTCCAACTATTCCCTTCCTCGCCTCCCACAGTATCAAGAGATAGATCCCATCTGGCTCGACAATCTCAGCTTTGTGACTGCGTCCTTCCTTTTCCTGAGCTCTACCCCTATGCTCTTGTCTTTATCAAAAGGCAGAAAATACCACATTGTGACAGTGTAGGGTTCAAGCAAAGGTTAACAGTTTAATCATATGCAATTATACAGAAGCTGAAACACAGATACAAATTCTTAAAAAGCCACAAATTCTATTAGCTATGGTTTTCTCAAATAAAAACTTGCTTGCAACATATTTTCTGCATGGTCTAATAATCGGAGACACTCTGAAGGCTTGCAGAGATCATGCTGCTTTGTTTCTAAAGCATTTTTCGTCTTTATCATCCTAAGCCCTCCTGTTAAGTTTGGATGCAACTGATAGCAGAGATAAAATCAATTGAATGAGGGGTTTGTTCCTAAAACTTGGCATAACTTCCGGAATAAAAATAAATAGTCACTACTGGTACTTTCAAGATGAAGTATAGAATTGACGCATACTTTGACAAGGACCTGCTTGGATTTTTCTGAGCTCCTTTATCACTATTAATGTTTTGTTGCGGCTAAAACGCTTGACCCGAGGTTAAAATCTTTGCATTTTTTAAAAAAATACTCTACAGGACATGGGTGTTCTGAAAAGCCCTCCACTTATCCCTCAGTGCCTGAGTGGTTTGTTAGACCACTTCCGGGGACAGTGAGTGAGAGACACGTTGGCGAGTTAAGGAATGGGGAAGTGTACTTCCCCAAAGGATGTGAGCAATATTGTTGTTATGGCAATCCGATAGTTACGTGTTCATGATTAGCCATATTAACTTTTATTCCCAATATATTTAATTACTTGAATTTAAATTATCCAGCTGTCAAGTTGAGAACTGAATTCAAACCTCTGGATTATTAGTCAAATAACAATCAGAATGTACTGTTCCCCATTCTGGTTAATCTGCAGATCAAGACGCATTTGCTTGCATCTTAGCAACAGTTTCCCTTTAGTAACCTGGAGATATACAGCTTTTATCTACTTGTTGAGGACTTGTAATTGTGTGCTGATACGTGTATCTGTTTGAAGAGTCACAGTAACAATCTCCCGAAGTGAACGCAAGGTGGTGTGAATTTCTTTGTTCTGATGATGGTGCCGAAGTGGCAATCAAGGGACTTCTCACCACAAACGGCTGTATCCAAACCAAACCGGTGCAGACACTGTTACCAAATATGTCATTTCAACATTATCTGTGAAGTGCAGAATGAAGTTCTGTACTGCAAGGTGTTTGTACTCATTTATATACAGTTCTACCCTTGTCCACTTGTGAAAGGCACTCTGCGCTTGGAAAGTGGTACATATTTATATAGTTTGTTTAAAGTTTAATTATTTACTTCAACCACATGATATGTCAGTGTTTATAGACTACATACAGCTGAACACTTGCATATTTCCAAGAAGACCGCTATTCTAGTACAAATTCACAAAAATGACACAGAAGTGTTTTAAAAACTAAAGAAACATTCATCCTAAAATAATTAATAACATGTCCAGGAATATATAATTTGTTTTACCAAATAAGGACTTGCAAAAGAGCTACTACTTATCATCAAAATCAACTGCAAGCAGTAATTGTTGATGAAGAGCTTCAATACCATATGGGGATATATCAGGGTCCGAACCTTTGGAGAAATCCATGGTAAATACAGAAGTATTTTCTTTGCTCGAGTACAATGTTTAATGTTGTACAAAGATAGCTATTGGAAATAATTACTAAATGATGTCAGTCTTGGCTGAAGAATCTCCTTTTCAGAGCCAGAAGATCACATGCTTGAGCATGTTTGAGTATCTAATAAGCACATAAACAAAGCTGGGGCTTTAGTACAGGACTGAGTGGGGTGTTCAACTCTGACATGTCATTCAAATGAGACGTTAACGCACAGTCCCAACAGCTCTCATAAAGTCATAGAAATGTACAGCACGAAAACAGCCCCTTCGGTCCAACTCGTCCATGCCAACCAGATATCCCAACACAATCTAGTCCCACCTGCTAGCACCTGGCCCATATCCCTCCAAACCCTTCCAATTCATATACCCATCCAGATTTCTTTTAAATGTTGCAATTGTACCAGCCTCTACCACTTCCTCTGGCAGCTCATTCCATACACATACCACCCTCTGTGTGAAAAAGTTGCCCCTTCGGTCTCTTGTTTATCTTTCCCCTCTCACCCTGAACCTAGCCCCTCCCCCACCCCAGGAAAATGACCTTTCATATCCCTTATGATTTTATAAACCTCTACCAGGTCACCCCTCAGCCTTTGACACTCCAGGGAAAACACCCCTAGCCTATTTAACCACTCCCTATTAGCTCAATCCTCCAACCCTGGCAACATCCTTAAATATCTTTTCTGACCCACTGTAAGTTTCACAACATCCTTCTGTTAGGAAGATCAGAATTGCACACAGTATTCCAAAAGTGGACTAACCATTATCCTGACTATTAGGGGTCTATAATTCAATCCCAATAAAGTGATCATCCCTTTTTTATTTCTCAGTTCCACCCATATAACATGCCTGGATGCATTTCTGGGAATATCCTCCCTCAGTACAGCTATATTGCTATCTTTTATCAAAAACACCATTCCCCCTTCTCTCTTGCCTCCCTTTCTGTCCTTCCTGTAGCATTTGTAGAACATAGAACATAGAAGAATACAGCGCAGTACAGGCCCTTTGGCCCTCGATGTTGCGCCGATCCAAGCCCACCTAACCTATACTAACCCACTATCCTCCATATACCTATCCAATGCCCGCTTAAATGCCCATAAAGAGGGAGAGTCCACCACTGCTGCTGGCAGGGCATTCCATGAACTTACGACTCGCTGAGTGAAGAACCTACCCCTAACTTCAGTCCTATATCTACCCCCCCTTAATTTAAAGCTATGCCCCCTTGTAATACCCGACTCCATACGCGGGAAAAGGTTCACACTGTCAACCCTATCTAACCCCCTAATCATCTTGTACACCTCAATCAAGTCACCCCTAAACCTTCTTTTCTCTAATGAAAACAGCCCCAAGTGTCTCAGTCTTTCCTCATACGATCTTCCTTCCATACCAGGCAACATCCTGGTAAACCTCCTCTGCACCCGTTCCAGTGCCTCCACATCCTTCCTATAGTATGGCGACCAAAACTGCACACAATATTCCAGATGCGGCCGCACCAGAGTCTTATACAACTGCATCATGACCTCAGGACTCCGGAACTCAATTCATCTACCAATAAAAGCCAGTATGCCATATGCCTTCCTCACCGCACTATTTACCTGGGTGGCAACTTTCAGAGATCTGTGTACATGGACACCAAGATCCCTCTGCTCATCCACACTACCAAGTATCCGACCATTAGCCCAGTACCCCATCTTTTTGTTATTCTTCCCAAAGTGAATCACCTCACACTTAGCTACATTGAATTCCATTTGCCACCTTTCTGCCCAGCTCTGCAGCTTCTCTATATCCTGCTGTAACCTGCCACATCCTTCCTCACTGTCAACAACTCCTCCGACTTTCGTATCATCCGCAAACTTGCTCACCCAACCTTCTAACCCCTCTTCCAGGTCATTTATAAAAATGACAAACAGCAATGGTCCCAAAACAGATCCTTGCGGAACACCACTAGTGACGGCACTCCATGAAGAAACTTTGCCATCAACTACTACCCTCTGTCTTCTTCCATCCAGCCAATTCCTAATCCAAACCTCCAACTCACCCTCAATGCCATATCTCCGTATTTTCTGCAGTAGCCTACCATGGGGAACCTTATCAAACGCCTTACTAAAATCCATATATACCACATCTACCGCTTTCCCCTCATCAACCTCCTTCGTCACCTTTTCAAAGAATTCAATAAGGTTTGTGAGGCACGACCTGCCCTTCACAAAACCATGCTGACTATCCTTGATCACATTATTCCTATCCAGATGTGCATAAATCCTATCCCTTACAATTCTCTCTAAGACTTTGCCCACAACAGAAGTGAGACTCACCGGCCTATAGTTACTAGGGTTATCCCTACTCCCCTTTTTGAACAAGGGAACCACATTTGCTATCCTCCAGTCTTCTGGCACTACTCCTGTAGACAAAGAGGACATAAAAATCAAGGCCAATGGCTCTGCAATCTCCTCCCTTGCTTCCCAGAGAATCCTAGGATAAATGCTATCAGGCCCAGGGGACTTATCTATTTTCACCTTTTCCAGGATTTCCAACACCTCTTCTCTACATACCTCAAAGCCATCCATTCTACTTATTTGTGACTCAGTATTCACATCGACGACAATGCCCTGTTCCTGAGTAAATACTGAAGAAAAGTATTCATTCAGTGTCTCCCCAATCTCTTCCGCCTCCACACGCAACTTCCCACTACTATCCTTGACTGGACCTATTCCTACCCTAGTCATTCTTTTATTCCTAACATACCTATAGAAAGCCTTGGGGTTTTCCCTAATCCTACCGATTAAGGACCTTTCATGTCCCCTCCTTGCTGCTCTTAGCTCTCTCTTCAGGTCCTTCCTGGCTACCCTATAACCCTCAATCGCCCCAATTGAACCTTCACGTCTCATCTTGAGATAGGCCGCCCTCTTCCATTTAACAAGGGATTCCAATTCCTTATTAAACCACGGCTCCCTCGCACGACCCTTTCCTCCCTGCCTGACAGGTACATAATTATCAAGGACACTCAATAGTTGCTCCTTGAACAAGCTCCACATATCATTTACACTCTTGCCTTGGAGTCTACTTTTCCAAGCCACACATCCTAAGTCATGCCTCACCGCATCATAATTTCCCTGACCCCAGCTATAACTCTTGCCCTGTAGTACACACTTATCCCTCTCCATCACGAGAGTAAAAATCACCGAATTATGGTCACTATCCCCAAAGTGCTCACCTACCTCTAATTCTAACACCTGGCCTGGTTCGTTACCCAGAACCAAATCCAGTATGGCCTCACCTCTTGTTGGCCTGTCGACATATTGTGTCAGGAAACTCTCCTGCACACATTGAACAAACACTGACCCATCTAACGAACTTGAGCTATAGCTTTCCCAATCAATATCAGGAAAGTTAAAGTCCCCCATCACAACCACCCTATTACTGTCACTCATCTCCTGAATCACCTTCCCTATCCTTTCTTCTACGTTTCTAGGACTATTGGGAGGCCTGTAAAAGACTCCTAACAGGGTGACCTCACCTTTCCTATTCCGAACCTCAGCCCAAACTACCTCAGATGGCAAGTCCTCATCCATCGTCCTTTCCACCACTGTAATACTATCTTTGACAAGCAATGCCACACCTCCCCCTCTTTTACCCCCACCTCTGACCCTACTAAAACATTTAAATCCTGGAAGCTTCAACAGCCAATCCTGTCCCTGTTCTACCCATGTCTCCGTAATAGCCACAACATCGAAGTCCCAGGTACCAACCCACGCTGCAAGTTCACCTACCTTATTTTGTATACTTCTTGCATTGAAGTATACACACTTCAAGCCACTTTCCTGTTTACAGACACCCTCCTTGGAAATTGATGCCATGTTCCTAACCTCCCTACACTCCAGGCCCTGCACCCTGAAGCTAAATGTATCCTGGAACATTAAGCTGCCAGTCCTGCCTATCTCTGAGCCATGTTTCTATAATTGCGATGATATCCCCATCCCATGTTCCTAACCATGCCGTGAGTTCATCTGCCTTTCCTTTTAGGCCTCTTGCATTGAAATAAATGCTGTTTAAATTGTCAGTTCTACCTTGTTCTTTGCTTTGTCCCTGCCTGCCTTGACTGTTTGACTTGCTTCTTTTCTCAGCCAAACTCAGATTGATCTCTTTCCTCACTATCTCCCTGGATCCCAAGCCCCAACTTACTAGTTTAAATCCTGCCAAGCAACTCTAGCAAATCTCCCTGTCAGTATATTAGTCCCCTTCCAATTCAGATACAATCTGTCCTTCTTGTACAGGTCACTTCTACCCCAGAAGACATTCCAATAATCCAAAAATGTGAATCCTTCTCCCATACACCAGCTCCTCAGCCTTGCATTCATTTGCTCTATCCTCATGTTCCTACCCTCATTACCTCGTAGCACCGGATTTAATCCAGATATTACCACTTTCGAGGACCTCCTTTTTAAATTCCTGCCAAACACTTTATATTCTTCCTTCAGAATCCCATCCTTTCCCCTTCCTTAGTCGTGCTGGGCCCTCTCCCCCTTGAGAACATTTTGCACTCTCTCTGAGACATCCTTGATCCTGGCACCAGGGAGGCAACACACGATTCTGATTTTTCGCTGCTGGCCACAGAAACGTCTGTCTGTACCTCAGACTAGAGAGTCCCCTATCACAATTGATCTCTTGGAACCCAACGTACCCCTCGTTGCATTAGAGCCAGTGTCAATACCAGAAACTTGGTTGTTCGTGCTACATTCCCCTGAGAATCCATCACCACCTACATTTTCCAAAACAGCATACCTGTTTGAAATGGGGATAGCCACAGAAGCCTCCCACACTACCAGCCTACCTCTCTTGCCTTTCCTGAAGTTATCCCATCTATGTAGCTGTATCTGCAACTTTTCTCCCTTCGTATAACAGCCTTCAACCATACCCCCTTGCTCTTGTAAATTCCTCATTGCCTCTAACTGATCCATTCAATCTGATTGGATTCACAACGAACGACATTTATTGCAGATATAATTCTCAGTAACATGCAAACTCTCCCTAAACTCCCACATCTGACAAGAAGAGCATACCACTCTACTAAAGGCCATTTTTGCTTCCTCTAATCTACAGACTCAGAACATAGCACTGTCTTATTCCTCTACAAAACACTGCTCCTGGCTAACTTAATACTTATGGCTTATATTTTTAAGTTTAATCAAGAGACATACCTCAATAAAACATATAACCAAGAAAGAACCCACTCTACTCACTACTGCAGACTAGGCCACACTTAAAACTAATCACTTACCTGTTTCTGTGCTGCGACCTCTCCCAAACAGATTGCTCCAAGATTAGTTGTGAATTTCACTGTTTGTTAATTTTCCGAGACTCGGTCCGAAGTCCAGCGATACATGAATTCAAACAGCAAAGGCAGTAACTGTGCAGGTTCACTGCTGTGTCAGTTAGCAGTGTGGGTTTTTCTCTCTCCTGCAGAGACCATGTGCTGCCTTCATGTGTTCCTCTCCCTTTTAAAAGTGCCACTGTTTGGACTTTTCTTTTCCTCCAAAGTTTCAAAACAATGCAACAGCATATAAAACAGTAATCGCTGCTCCTGGAATTTGAGAAAATCTCCTCCAACACCTAAAATACCTCAAAAAAGGAGCAGCCTGTTATAGCCAGAGATTTTTCCCGTCCTCCATCTTGGATGACCCAAAATCTCTTCAACTGATGTGTAAGATCCTACTGCAGTCTTCTAATAGAATGGGATTTTCTCTGCTCTGGCCACCTTACCCAGCAAACCAATTGTTGATCAGCATTTCATTGCTGTGCACATATTGGTTCTTTAATTATTGTAGCTTCCTTTTAAAAGTACTTGGATGGATGCGAAACGTTTGCGATGTCAGTACAGTTCTATTGGACGACTCAGTCATTAGAGAGAGTTGACTATTGGTAGCTCAATCTATGGTTCATCACGCTTCAGGTGATGGGCAAAGTTGGAAAGACAGGACTTTCATGGGATATACTGAAATTGCAAAAACAGGACATAAATGCAGATTTTCTCACCTGCAAGTCTTGCTTGCAATCAGTTCTTAAATATATTCTTTCATGGGATGTGGGTGTCTCTGGAAAGGCCAGTGTTTGTTGCCCATCCTTAATTGTCACAACGGAATAGCTTGTTTGACTATTTCAGCAGGCATTTAAAAGGCAATTATATTTTTACTGATCTGAATCACATGCAGGCCAGACCTGGTAGAGGATGTTCCTTAGAAGACATCAGTAAATCAGGTGGGTTTTTATTTAACAATGATCACCAATGATTCATTTGGATGGATGAATCTGGAAGTAAGCTAAATTCCATATATCATCAGTACGTATCAACGATTAGCATAAAAGTCAAAGGGGTCAAATCTCCACTGGAGTCACAGGGACTACAGTCAGTCAAGGGAATCATCCTGTTACAGTTGGTGTCCATTGGAGTGCGTCACTGGGGGAATGATTACAGTGAAAGGTGGCACAGTGGTTAGCACTGCTGCCTCACAGCGCCAGAGACTCGGGTTCAATTCCCGCCTCAGGCGACTGTGTGTGGAGTTTGAACGTTCTCCCTGTGTCTGCGTGGGTTTCCTCCGGGTGCTCCGGTTTCCTCCCACAGTCACAAAGATGTGCAGGTTAGGTGAATTGACCATGCTAAATTGCCCGTAGTGTTAGGTTAGGAGTAAATGTCGGGGTATGGGTATGGGTGGGTTGCGCTTCGGCGGGTCGGTGTGGACTTGTTGGGCCGAAGGGCCTGTTTCCACACTGTAATGTAATCTAAATCAAGGTAAAAGAGTGAGATCTCAGTGTTTAAGAGGGGATAGGGACTTCTGGGAGGGAATGATGTTCACAAATCAGTAAAACTCTGGCCTCTACATATGGAGTATGCATGGTTAACAAACGCATGACAACTCGCAAAACTGCATACAGACGTATTTCTATTATCTGGCATTCGAATATCTGAATTTCGGATCATCTGGCAAGATGCTTGGCTAAACTGTTATCTGGCATTCGGTTATCTGACAAAATACTTCCCGGTCGTGTTGTCCGGATAATCAAGGTTCCTCTGTAATTTGGGATTGAATTGGGGGCACAGGCACGATGGCTCAGTGGTTAGCACTGCTGCCTAACAGTGCCAGGGACCCAGGTTCGATTCCAGCCTCGAGCAACTGTCTGTGTGAAGCTTGCACATTCTCCCAGTGTCTACATTGGATTGTGGGAGGAAACTGGAGCACCCAGAGGAAACCAAAGATGTGCAGATCAGGTGAATTGGCTATGCTAAATTGCCCATTGTGAGGTGGGTCTGGGTTGGTTACTCTTTAGAGGGTCAGCGTGGATGTGTTGGGCCAAATGGCCTGTTTCCACACTGTAGAGAATCTAATCTAATTAACAATTATTGAAAGGAAATGATGGGGTGGGAGATGGAAGCCAAAATTGCTTGAGGGAACATAGGCAGCAACACAAACAAAACCTGAAGGACAGGGGAATCATCCTTTATCTCAGGCTGAGCCTTGAAGTCATTCAAAGTATTTTACATTAGTGTTTACTGTGGAGAAGGACATGGAAGATATAGAATGTGGGGAAATAGATGGTGATATCTTGAAAACGCCCATATTACAGAGGTGGTGGTGCTGGGTGTCTAAAAATGCATGAAGGTGGATAAATCTCCAGGACCTGATCAGGAATACTCTGGACCTCTGTGGGAAGTTAGGAAAGTAATTGGTGGGCCCCTTGCTGAGATATTTGTATCATTGGTAGTCACAGTGGAGGTGCCAGAAGACTGGAGGTTGGCTAATCAGGTGCCACTATTTAAGGAAGGTGAGAAGGACAAGCCAGGGAACTATAGATCAGTGAGCCTGAGATCAGAGATGGGCAAGTTGTTGGAGGGAACCCTGAGGGACAGGATTTACATGTATTTGGAAATGACTGATTAGGGATAGTCAACATGGCTTTGCGTAAGGGAAACCATATCACAAACTTGATTGAGAGTTTCAAAGTAACAAATAGGATTAATGAGGCCTGTGACCAGTGATCTATATGGACTTTGGTAAGGCATTCAACAAGGTTGCTCTTAGTAGATCACGTGGAATACGGGAAGAACTAGCCATTTGGAAAGAGACTGGCTCGAAGATAGAAGACAGGGCAATGGTGGAGGGTTGTTTTTCAGTCTAGAGGCCTGTGACCAGTAGTGTGCCACAAGGATCAGTGCTGGGTCCATTGTTTTTTCATCATTTATATAAATGATTTGAATGTGAACATAAGAGGTACAGTTAGTAAGTTTGCAGATGACACCAAAATTGGAGGTGTGGTGGAAAGCAAAGAAGGTTAGCTCAGAGTACAACAGGATCTTGGTCAGATAGGCCAATGGGCCAAGGACTGGCAGATGGATTCAGTTTAGATAAATGTGAGATGCTGCATTTTGGAAAGGCAAATAGGGGCAGGACTTATACACTTAATGGTAAGGTTCTGCAGAGTGTTGCTGAACAAAGAGACCTTGGAGTGCAGTTTCATAGTTCCTTGAAAGTAGAGTTGCAGGTAGATAGGATAGTGAAGGCAGCATTTGGCATGCGTGCTTTTATTGAAAGTGCATTGATTATAGGAGTTGGGAAGTCATGTTGCAGCTATACAGGATATTGGTTAGGCCACTTTTGGAATAGTGTGTGCAATTCTGGTTTTCATCCTATTAGAAGGATGTTGTGAAACTTGAAAGAGTTCAGAAAAGATTTACAAGGATGTTGCTAGGATTGGGGGCTTTGAGCTATAGGGAGAGGCTGAATAGTCTGGGGCTGTTTTCCCTGGAGCGTTGGAGGCTGAAGAGTGACCTTATAGAGGTTTACAAAACCATGAGGGGCATGGATTGGATAAATAGACAAAGTCTTTTCCCTGGTGTGGGGGAGTCCAGAACTAGAGGGCATAGGTTTAGGGTAAGAGGGGAAAGATATAAAAGCGACCGAAGGGGCAACCTTTTCACACAGAGGGCGGTACGTGGATGGAATGAGCTTCCTGAGGAAGTGGTGGAGGCTGGTACAATAATAACATTTAAAAGGCATCTGGATGGGTATATGAATCAGGAGGGCTTACAGGGATATGGGCCAAGTGCTAGCAGGTGGGACTAGAATAATATCGGATATCTGGTCAGCATGGATGAGCTGGCTGAAGAGTCTGTTCCTGTGCTGTACATCTCTAGGACTCTAAGGGCGCACAAAGACATGAATGTCAGAAAGTGAAAAGCCCACTTCTGTAACAGCACACACAAATTCTCATGTCATGTCAAACACATTAAAGCACAAACAACACAATGTAGCAGCAAAGGTTTGCAAGGAGGCCAGTAACATGCCTCAATAAGGAGTTCTGAGGGATGCAATATACCCAGATGTATTTTGCAGATCCAAGGTAATTCACCCTATATTGGCAGATGAATTCTCACAATGAGTCCCCATCTTTTAAGGAAGGAACCCTTGAAGCACATAGTCAAGTTTTTCAGGTAACAGAAGGGAGGGTGTATATTGGAAGTGAATGGGACAGCCATTAGTGGCAATGCAGGTGTAGGAGAGGTGGTCAGGTGTTCTCAGTGAGCAAGTAGTAAGTGCAGAGGGCAAGACGGTTAGTAGATAGATGAAGTAGTTAGTTCAGTTCTATAGAAGGGTCACTGGACATGAAACATTAACTCTGCTTTCTGCTGCCAGACCTGCTGACTTTTTCCACAATTTCTGATTTGGTTTTGATTTCCATCATCCACAGTCTTTTTTTGGTAAGTAGCTAGATGAAGTGGGTGAGAGTAGTTGAGTGAACAGGATGCAGGCAAATGAGTACTGTAGCCCATGAGCCTTGGTGAGAAGTGATTACATTGGTAGACTTAGAGTAAGCATGAAGCAGGGGAGAGGGACTGGTCTCAGTTACCCTTGGGAGACATAGGAAATCATTAATCCTCTATTGCACTGTTCACTGAGGGCTGACCATTATCTCAATCCCAACTGCTGCGTCTGGTGGCATGTCCACCTTGGTCAGTCAGCCTTGCCCTTCTCTCCACCATCCCATCCATCGGCAACTCCAGGTCACTGTTGGCAAACAGAGGAGCTTTCTTTCTTGAGATAATAGTGCAGGACCACATCGTGAAGGACTGTCCTGGCTTACAGCATCTTCGATGATATGCAGCTGGGAGTTAAACATGCTGCTAGTGGAATGAACCTCAAAGTCCAAGCAGTGGCTAGCACATCGATTTCTCCTGCTCCATGATTCAATGGACTGATCTTCAGAGAGACTGGCTGCATAGTTAGTGAGCTGAAGAGAAGGAAGGTTGAGAGAGAAGACTTACACAATTTGCCTCGCGACAGAGTACCAAGGAGCTCACTTGAAAAACACATAGGGTAGAGTTTTCCCACTTTCAGCCAATTATTTCAGCTGCTCCCAAACAGACATGATTTTGGAAGACAAAACAATAATTAGAACAATCTTTAGTGTTTTGTATCACTGTAATTTAAACACTAGAATAGTCTAAGCCTAAATATAGATTACATTTAGAAATATCTTTATTATTTAAATTCATTTTTGATTTTTTTTTTGGTTAACAAGGTCAGTAGTTATTATCCATCCTTAACTGTGCTGACAAGGTAATGTGGATCAGTCTTGAACTTACAGAACCAGGTTCGCTTCAGGATAAAGGTGATCTAATACATGACCGAAAGAGAAAAGGAAAATAACATTATTGACATTCATTCGCTGCATCTTTCTTTAAACTTTCTACAATATCATCCCTTTTGAGACAACACTGCTTATAGGTAGGCAGCATAGGATCTCTTGTAGATGTTGCTGTTGCAACTATGTCTAAGTTTTGATTCATGTTTGGAAATTAAAATTTTAAGTGGACGATGAACAGGGAAAACCTGTGTTTTAGAAACTGGTAAATGCCCCAAGGATAGTTAGCAAAGGATTGCCCAGGTTTACTTAATGGAATAATTACTCCAAATACCAATAGTCTATGACTGACTTCAACGTATGCCTGCACAGTGATAGCAGCAATGCACGTGCTGACGACTCCAACTTTATTTCACATTCATTAGTTAGATTGAAAATCGAAGAATGGGCCAATGGCTGGCACTAGCTGTGGGATTCGGGAGGCAGGGAAGCTGCACTGGGAACAGTGGGCAAGGGGACTCCTGGGGGAAGGCCTGTACTGAAAGCCAGACCCTTATTGCCTTTGAAAGGATGACAGGAAGCCAAGGGAAAATGTGGAGGTGACAGGAGAAGCAGGGGAGTGAGGTAAGCTACGAGAAGGATTATGTTGCAACATGATTTGGAGATGCCGGTGTTGGACTGAGGTGTACAAAGTTAAAAATCACACAACACCAGGCTATAGTCCATCAGGTTTAATTGGAAGCACACTAGCTTTTGGAGCGCGCTCCTTCATCAGGTGGTTGTGGAGTACACAATCCTAGCACACAGAATTTATAGCAAAAATTTACAGTGTGATGTAACTGAAATTATACTTTGAAGAATTGATTGTCCGTTAAGCCTTTCATCTGTTAGAAGTGAAACTATCACTGTATTCTTTCATGTGTAAATCACAAAACCTTTTTTTAAAGTTGCATTCTTGGGTTAGCTGTTAACAATGGTGATAGCTAGACAATATGTTGAAGGTGTTAGCCCCCCTGTGTTCTCTGTCTATGACCTGATGTTTAGATTGATTCTAATCTAAAAAGTGAGATAATGGAGTTTTACATAAATTCATACAGTTTTTGAGCTCAGTTCTACATAAATGCATGCAGTTTTTGAGCAAAGTACAATGTAATCCTGCAAGTACAAATTCACCCCACAAAATATATGTGTGCATGTGGATCTTTGTCTGTCTGTGTGTGTCTCTCTCTCTCTGGGTTGGGGGTTGAGAGTGTGAGAAAGTATATGTGTGTGTGTGTAGTGAGTGCAGAGTGTCTTAAGTCTATGAGGGGGTGCATGTGAGAGTGTGGGAGTGTCTGTGTCTGTAAGGGTGTGTGTGGGCGTCTGTGTGTGTGTGTGTGTGTGTACAGGAGTGCCTGTGTGTGTGTGAGAGAGTGTGTGTGTGTGTGTAGGAGTATCTGTGTGTGTGTATAGTGCAATGGTGGTCACCTATAATGTGACATGAACCCAAGGTCCCGGTTGAGGCCCTCCATATGGGTACCGAACTTAGCTATCAGCCTCTGCTCAGCCATTTTTCTCTGCTGCCTGTCCCGAAGTTCACCTTGGAGGATGGTCACCCAAAGGTCCGAGGCTGAATGTCCTGGACCACTGAAGTGTTCCCCAACTGGGAGGGAACCCTCCCGTCTGTTAATTGTGCGGTGCCCATTGATCCGTTGTCGTAGCCTTTGCTCAGTTTCCCCAATGTACCATGCCTCCGGGCATCCTTGCCTGCAACGTATAAGATAGATAACGTTGGCTGAGTCACATGAGTACCTGCCAAGTACAAGGTGGAAGGTGTCCCCACACATAATGGTGGTATCTATGTCCACACTCTGACACGTCTTGCAGCACCTACCATGACAGGGTTGTAAGAGGTTGTCCTGACCTCAAACAGATCGTTGTTCCAATGATCTGTTTGAGGTTTGGACAACTCTCCAAACCTCAAACAGATCATTGTTCGTAGCAAGCTGCCCAGCTCTCAGGACAACTCCATACAACCCTGTCACGGTAAGCGCTACAAGACGTGTCAGAGTGTGGACATAGATACCAAGGATGCCCAGATGCATGGTACATTGGGGAAACCGAGCAAAGACCACGACAACAGATGAATGGGCACCACACAACAATCAACAGACAGGAGGGTTCTCTCTCAGTTGGGGAACACTTCAGTGGTCCAGGACATTCAGCCTTGGACCTTCGGGTGACCATCCTCCAAGGCGGACTTCGGGACAGGCAGCAAAGTAGCTGAGCAGAAGCTGATAGCTAAGTTCGGTAGCCTAAGGGAGGGCCTCAACCAGGACGTTGGGTTCATGTCACATTACAGGTGACCACCATTGCACTATACACACACACAGATACTCCTACACACACACACTCATATACACACAGGTACTCCTATACACACGGACACATACACACACGCACGCACACCCTTATAGACACACACACTCCCACATGCACCCCCTCACAGACTTAAGACACTCTGCACTCACTACACACACACACATACACTTTCTCACACTCAACCCCCAACCCAGACAGACAGACAGACACACAGACAGATAAAGACCCACATGCACACATATATTTTGTGGTGTGAATTTGTACTTGCAGGGTTACATTGTACTTTGCTTAAAAACTGCATGCATTTATGTAGAACTGAGCTCAAAAACTGCATGAATTTATGTAAAACTCCATTATCTCACTTTTTAGATTAGAATCAATCTAAACATCATGGCATAGACAGAGAACACAGGGGGCTAACACTTCAACATATTGTCTAGCTATACCATTGTTAACAGCTAACCCGAGAATGCAACTTTTTTTAAAAAAAGTTTTGTGATTTACACATGAAAGAAGTGAAACTATCACTGTATTCTAACAGATGAAAGGCTTAACAGACAATCAATTTTTCAATGTAAAATTTCAGTTACATCACACTAAATTTTTGCTATAAATTGTGTGTGCTAGGATTGAGCCCTCCACTACTACCTGATGAAGGAGCGTCACTCCGAAAGCTAGTGTGCTTCCAATTAAACTTGTTGGACTATAACTTGTTGTGTGATTTTTAATTATGTTGCAACAGAGAGAGATCAACTGCAAAACAAAACAAATTCATTTTGTTTTATCATACAGGGCACTTTATTTTGCAACCTGCGCACAATCTTTAGAAAGACAGCTCCTTCCCATTGCTCGAGAATGACACCATTTTTCTTTGGTTCTTTGCACCACCTGGAGGTGGTATAAATAGGATTCCCTGCCTTTAAAGGAAGCTTGATGTCTGAAACAATAAACCCGAGGCCCATTCTTAGCTTAGAGTCATAGAGTCATACAGATGTACAGCACGGAAACAGACCCTGCGGCCCAATTAGCTCATGCCGACCAGATATCCCAACCCAATCTAGTTCCGCCTGCCAGCACTTGGCCCATATTCTTCCAAACCCTTCTTATTCATATACCCATCCAGATGCCTTTTACATGTTGCAATTGTACCAGTCTCCATCACTTCCTCTGGCAGCTCATTCCATACACACACCACCCTCTGTGTGAAAGATTTGCCCTTTAGGTCTCTTTTAGATCTTTCCCCTCTCACCCTAAACCTATGCCCTCTAGTTCTGGACTCCCCCACCCCAGGGAAAAGACTTTGTCTATATACCCTATCCATGCCCCTCATGATTTTAGAAGCCTTTTTGAGGTCACCCCTCACAGCCTCCAATGCTCCAGGGAAAACAACCCCAGACTACTAAACCTCTCCCTATAGCTCAAATCCCCAAAACCTAGCAAAAGCCTTGTAATTAGTTTCTGGACTCTTTCAAGTTTCAGAACATCTTTCTAATGGGGAGGAGACCAGAATTGCATGCAATATTCCAAAAGTGGTCTAACCAATATCTTGTACAGCCGCAACATGACCTCCCAAACCCCTGTATTCAATACTCTGACCAATAAAGGAAAGCATACCAAATGCCTTCTTCACTATCCTATCTACCTGCGACTCTACTTTCAAGGAGCTATGAACCTGCACTCCAAGGTGTGTTTGTTCAGCAACACGCCCTAAGTGTACAAGTCCTGCTAAGATTTGTTTCCCAAAATGCAGCACCTCACATTTATCTGAATTAAGCTCCATCTGCCACTTCTCAGCCCATTGGCCCATCTGATCAAGATCCCGTTGTAATCCGAGGTAACCTTCTTTGCTAGGTAAAAACAAGGACTGCAGATGCTGGAAACCAGAGTCTGGATTAGAGTGGTGCTGGAAAAGCACAGCAGGTCAGGCAGTATCTAAGGAGCAGGAAAATCGACGTTTCGGGCAAAAGCCCTTCATCAGGTCCTGTTGTAATCTGAGGTAACCTTCTTCACTGCCCACTCTACTTCCAATTTTGGTGTCACCTGTAAACTTACTAACTGTACCTCTTACGCTCACATCCAAAACATTTATATAAATGATATATAGTGGACCCAGCACCGATCCTTGTGGCACTCCACTGGTCACAGGCCTCCAGTCTGAAAAACAACCCTCCACCACCACCCTCTGACTTCTACGTTTCAGCCAGTACTGTATCCAAATGGCTAGTTCTCCCTGTATTCCATGAGATCTAACCTTGCTAACCAGTCTCCCATGGGGAATCTTGTCAAACATCTGGGAATCCATGTAGACAGTTGCTGGAGGCTGGAATCAAACCCAGGTTCCTGGAGCTGTGAGGCAGCAGTGTGAACCACTGACCCACTGTGCTGCCTGTTTTGAAGAAGTAACAAAGAACATTCATGAGGGCAGAGCAGTGAATGTGATCTATATGCACTGCAGAAAGATGTTCAATAAGGTTCCTTATGTTAGACTGGTTAGCAAGGTTAGATTACATGGAATAGAGGAAGAACAAACTGTTTGGATGCAAAACTGGTTTGAATGGAGATGACAGAGGGTGGTGGTGGAGGGTTGCATTTCAGACTGGAGAGCCTGTGACCAGCAGTCTGCCACAAGGACCAGTGCTGGATCCACTGCTTTTTGTCATTTATATAAATGATTTGGATGTGAATGTAGGAGGTTTAGTTAGTAAGATTGCAGTTGACACCAGAATTGAAGATGTAGTGGACAGCGAAGAAAGTTAATTCAGAGTACAATGAGATTTTAACCAAATGGGCCTAAGAGTGACAGATGGAGTTTAATTTAGATAAATGCGAGTGCTGCATTTTGGAAAGGCAAATCAGGGCAGGACTTATACACTTAGTAGTAAGATTCTGGGGAGTGTTGCTGAACAGAGTAACTGTGGCGTGCAAATTCATAGTTCCTTGAAAGTGGGATCACAGGAAGACAGGATAGTAAAGAATGCGTTTGGTATGCTTGCCTTTATTAGTTATTGCATTGAGTATAGGAGTTGGGAAGTCATTTTGCAGCTGTACAGGACATTGGTTAGGCTAATATTAGAATACTGTGTGCAATGCTGGTTACCCTACTATAGAAGTGATGTTGTGAAATTCAAATTGGGTTCAGAAAAAAATTTACAAGGATGTTGCCTGGGTTGGAATGTTTGAGCTACATGGAAGGGTTCAATAGGCTGGGACTATTTTCTGTGGAGCATCGGAGACTGATGGGTGATCTTAGAAAGGTTTCTAAAATCATTAAGGGCATGGATAAGGTAAATAGACAAGTTCTTTTACCAGGGTGGGGGGAGTCCAAAACTAGACGACATAAGTTTAAGGTGAGAGGTGAAAACTTTAGAAGTGATCTAAATGGCCACTTTTTCAAAGGGAGGGTGGTATGTGTATGGAATGAGCTGCCAGAGGAAGTGGTGAAGGCTGATACAATTACATTTAAAAGGCATCTGAATGGGTATATAAATAGGAAGGGTTTTAGTGAGTTTTGAGAAGATTTGTAGCTCAGGTTGGGTTTCTGGATGTAGGTTTGCTTGCTGAGCTGGAAGGTTCCTTTCCAGATGTCTCTGCCTGTTTGTCCAATGTCAACTAACACACTAAAACAGCAGCTAATGAACTTGAAAGACCCTATATAGACAACAAGCAAAACTAATGTCATTTACAAAATACCATGCAAGAACTATAACAATCACTACATTGGACAAACTGGCAGAAAACTAGCCACCAGAATACATGAACATCACCTAGCCACAAAATGACATGACCCTCTCTCGCTAGTATCCTTACATACAGGTAAGGAAGGACACCACATCCATCCTAGGACAAGCCAAACAGAGACATGCATGAGAATTCCTAGAAGCATGGTATTCCAACTGGAACTCTATCAACAAACACATCAAGTTAGACCCCATCTACCACCCCCTGGGAAAAAGAACAGGAAATTGACATCACCACAGGAAATGACATCACCAACCCAAATAAACCAAAACATATAAATAGAAAGCAGGAATCATCAGGAGTGCTTCGCCCGGAGGCCCACTGAAGATGTTATCTAGTAGGGTGACAAAATATCTAGAAATGAACCTTCCAGCTCAGCGAGCAAACCTACATCCATAGGAAGAGCTTAGAGGCATAAGGGCCAAGTGCTGGCAAATGAGACTAGATTTATTTAGGATATCTGTTTGGCATATACAAGTTGAACTGAAGGGTGTGTTTCCATGCTGTATATCTCTAAGACTCTATGACTAAGTTACCCAGCAATTCTGATAAGATTGCAGTTGGAACTATTACTTCATAAGATACAAGATTACAAATATAATTTATTCACGTAATTGCCCAGACTAAAGCACGTTTGGAAAGCAAGATTTTAAACAAGAGTCTAAAACTATCCATATCGTTTTTGAATCAGAGGACATGTTTAGGAAGTCAAAGTTAATGAGTTTGGATGTTTCATAATACTCCAAGGTACTAGTTTTTGAGCTAGGATTTTTCTGTGCATTTTGCACCAGGCATAGGATCAGCTTGGAAATAAGCAAGGAGGGAGAAAGAAGTCTTCAAGAAATTGTGGAGCACTGCATGAGTCAACAGTGAAGTTTGTGCTGACCACTATGGTGAGATGCTTAAGGAGAATTAGAGGGACACTTGACTAAATATTAATAGGAAGACCCCAAGAAATTACTGCCTTTGGGGAATAGTGGTAATATTGAGGAGAATCAATGCAAATTGCCAAGTGCTATGGTATTGGTTTACTCTCATAAGTGAAAAAGTCATTAAAATCCAATATTGTACAGGGGAGCTCGTTGGTGAAAGAAACCCTGCAGATCCTGGAGGGTATTTTTAAGATTTCAAGCTTAAAAATGTTTACAAAATATAGTCTTGTTATTTAGAATTTTTAAAATTCTTGCAGAATTAAAATTTGTTCAAAATGTGAAATCTAATGTAGTACTAGCAGTTAATAACTAGGAGTTTGAATCTATTTTTATAAAAAAGGCTCCTTTGACTTTTAAAATAGTCTCAAATGTTGGGTATGTTACCATGTCGACCATAACTCCACTATAGGGTCAAACGCGATTTATCTAATAATCCTCAGGTGATCTCCTGGACCTTTTAGTCACTTCCTAATGAGCTGCTTAATATTAAAGTAAGGCAGATACTTTGAACTAGACTGTAACACAAAGACACATGCATTGCTCTTTTCTGCTGAGAGACATATTTAAACCTGTAGTATAGCAGTCTTTTATTCCAGTTGTACTTCACACTCTAAGTGTTATGCATTTTATTTAACAAATAGAATAAAATCTGGCTGTATATTGAACTATTTGCATGGAATTTTAAATGCGACCTAGGATTATGACCTCTAAAATTGCAAAGTTGGCATTGTGTTGGGCCACACACATTGTCGACAGAAACACAAGTGTTTGTACTGACAACGGAGAGCTGTGTAAATATTATTTCAGATTGTTTCTTTTCTCAGTCATGGAGTTGGAATCTGAGATAACATTGGTCTGTCTGTGCTTACCTATCAAACATTTCTTTTAAAAGTACTTTGTTATTTTAAGCAGTACCAATTCATACAAGCAGATTACCTTTAACAATCGGGGAAATTTACACAATGAAGGAAACTATTTAGCTCATCTTATTGTTTTTTCTGTCTAAATGGGCATGCTCCCAAACAATTCAGCATGGTCACATACAGGAGAGTGGCCGATGGCTATATGCTGCATAATTTGCTCCAATAAATCAAAGTGGGTATGTGGTGACTTCTGAACCTCCTCCTGGGCACAGTCACTACATATAAAATCAGATCTGTTCCACTCAGAGATTTACTGATGAGTCATCTCTTCCCTTGGTGCTGTTGGTAATGGAAAATATTCCAATGATTACATATTGTGGGTGGGACTTGAAAGCACAAAACTTTCCAACTACTGTATAAAGAGGTGACAATTTCTTTCATGAACAGTACCATTGTGGAACTGTCCTGAGGGGTCTGGGAGCTGCTCCAATCATAAAATGTGGTTGACAGTTCAGAGAGGTCAGAAATAAATGACTTAGCTCTTTGAGAACTTAATGGCATTCAACAGAATCAACATGAGCATGAAGCTGCAAGTAGAAGACATTAGACCCATCAAGCCTGCTCCAATATTACCCATGATCATATCTGATCCTCTATCTCAACACCAAACACCTAACCTCTCCTCATACACTTTAGCCTCTATAACAAGATAATAAGTGTATTTTTTTAAGAAAACAATTTCTCCCAATTTCCAAACTTCTGAATTTGTTTCCTCCTTTCAGTTTCTTTATGCCAGTTACACAGTATTTAATTTAATTGCGAGGTTAAACAAAGGACACTTTGGTAAAACCCAATGTTTTTATTTAGATGGGAATGGGCAGCGAGGGTGGGAAAGAGGATGGTGGTGAGATGTCAGAAAGAGGCAAGTACACAATAACTACTGGTAAAGGAGAGAAGCAGCTGAGAAATGGATAATCATGAAAAGGAGGTGGAGAGGTGGGTAGAGCAGTGCCAACATTAACAAAGGAGAGAAGAGACAAGGCAATATTTTGGTGCTGGAGATAAAATACGACCTGAAACTGTGTTGCGAGAAATTGTTCAGTTCAAACAGGGTTGGGAGAAGGAGTGTCAGGTCAAAGTGACAATAAAAGCTGAAATAATATGATGAACTTGGTGTTGGAGACAAGCAGTATTTGGAAGGGGATGGTCAGTTAGATAGGGTACAGCAACTCTGGGAACCACAGTATCAAGGGAATGACAGCATGACTGCTGCCTTTGTTAGAAATAATGGTCAAGTTCATCAACTAAAAATCAAATTGCTACTCACAGGAAATATTGAAATGTTTCAAATTAGGTAGAATGGATCACTACGTACTTTTGGAAAGGTCTGGCCTATAAGAGACTCCAGTTCTGCAGCAATGTAGTTCATCCCTAACTGCCCTTTGAGCAATTAGGGCTGGGCAATAAGTGCTGACCTAGACAGTAATGCTCCCATCCCATGAATACATAATAAAAGATTGAATATAGGAATCTGACAAGTTCCCAGGAAAACATACCATCAAAATTTGAAGCAATAC
This sequence comes from Chiloscyllium plagiosum, assembly GCF_037043375.1. Taxonomy (NCBI): domain Eukaryota; kingdom Metazoa; phylum Chordata; class Chondrichthyes; order Orectolobiformes; family Hemiscylliidae; genus Chiloscyllium; species Chiloscyllium plagiosum. The sequence goes on from NW_028270164.1 coordinate 38,418,551, forward strand.
ATTATCAATCATGCCTAAGTGTCCTCTTCAAGCTTTAATGAAAGAAGATTGGGTATCTACATCTTAGTGTATTGGAATAACAAATGGCTCAATTCAATCCACTTTTTGCAGAATAAGTTTTCCACTATACCAGTAAGCTGTATGGTGCCTGCAATTACTGTTGATGAAGGATCAGACAGAATCTATTGCAGAACAATGCAAAATGCACCAAATGAATTTTATGTAGAATTAGAATACATATTCTACGTGTCACTAGTTACTTTGCTTTAGTCATCCCAGATATCTTGTAATCAACCTGCTCAGATGTTGGGACTTGAACCCAGGTCTCTCAGTTCAGCAGTGGGGACACTACCACTGCACCATGAGATTCCTTCAAAGTCACTTTCTACGTTTTTTAAAAATACCCACTCAGAAATAGTACTACACAGCTCTAGAACCAGGGCCTCCTGGCTCAGAAGTAGAGACATTATCACCGCATCACAAGAACCCCTTTAAAGTCACCTTCTTTTTACACAATTTATACTTCCTACAGCTGCCTTGTCATTCATTGATCATAGGCACTTGATTCCAATTGCCAATGAGGTTTAAATTTTTTCTGAACCATACATGAATTAATAGTGATCAAGCAAACATAACAATCATGAATGTATCTGAAAGAAAGTTAACTACCGGGAAATGGAAATAAAATTGGAGCATAAAGTCTAGAATGAGGACTCTGATACTAATTGACCAATGGTGAGTGACCCTTTAATTGGATTGCAAGATCATGTTTAATTAGATTCTACTTTGGTAAGAGAACTGAAAAGTTGAGCATTGCGAGTAAGGTATTATGCTAACAATCAGTAATATGAAATCAATGCTGCTTATGAGCATAAAATGTAGGGAAAAATAAAAAAAAGGTCAAACAGATATAAAATCCAGAAATCACCACAGAAGAAAATACAGTTACTACCCGTCATTATGTGCATCTTTAAGTCTAGAGTCATAGAGATGTACAGCACGGAAACAGACCCTTCCATCCAACATGTCTATGCTGACCAGATATCCCAAACCAATCTAGTCCCATTTTCCAGCACTTGGCCCATATCCCTCTAAACCCTTCCTATTCATATACGCATCCAGATGCCTTTTAAATGTTGCAATTGTACCAGCCTCCACCACTTCTTCTGGCAGCTCATTCCTACACACACCACCCTCAGTGAAAAAGTTGCTCCTTGGGTCCCTTTTATATATTTCCCCACTCACCCTAAACCTATGCCCTCTAGTTCTGGACTCCCGAACCCCAGGGAAAAGACTTTGTCTATTTACCCTATCCATGCCTCTCATGACTTTATAAACCTCTAGGAGGCCATCTGTCAGCCTCTGACACTCCAGAGAAAACAGCCCCAGCCTCCCACATTCTCAGTCACAGCAAACGCTGTTCACATATCACCTCCCATTTTCATTTGTATCACTTGCTCATCTCAATGATGGAAGAGCCCAGCATATCATTGCAAAAGACAAGACTGAGGCATTTGCAGCAACCTTCAGCCAGAAGTGATCTATCTCGGGCTTTTCCATGAGTTCCCAGCATCAAAGATACCAATCTTCAGTCAGTTTGATTTACTCCACGTGATATCAAGAAGCGGTTGGAGGCATTGGATATTGAAAAGGCTATAGGCCCTGACAACATTCCTGCAATAACACTGTAGACCTGTGCTCCAGAACTTGCTGCTTCATGAACCAAGCTGTTCCAAGCTACTCACCATCCTGACTTGGAAATACATTGCTGTTCCTTCACTGTCTAAATCCTTGAATACCCTCCCTATGGATTAACCTACAACACATGGATGGCAGCAGTTAAAGAAGACAGCTCATCACCATCTTCTCAAGGGCAACTAGGGACAGGCAATAGATGCTGGCCAGCCAGTGGAGTCCACAAAGCACAACTGAATAATAAAATCAATGGCTCCCTTTCCAGCAACAATCATTTTAAAACTCGCATTTTTATGCTCAGATCACTCAATCAGTATAAAATACTCCCAGTTCGACTACAGATGCAATTTCTGACTCTGTAAACTTATAATCTTTAGCATTCAACCATTAGTCATTGTGTCAGCTGACAAAACCCTGGATATTTTCTAATCAACCTGCTTGGAGATGTCATTACAGAGCAGGTGGGATGTGAACTCAGGTCTCCTGGCTCATTGGCAGCAAAACTACCACAGTGCCACATGAGCCCTCTGACGAGGCCCGAATCCTCTCCATTTTGTTCTCCTTGAAGGCATTACTAAAAAAAAGTCAAAATGTTTTCACATTGTGGCAATGTTAAATTTATACTACCAATCAACAATTTAAGACATTCCTCAAGATCCAGTTTGACCAAGCTGTTAATTATTTATCCTAATTTTTTTTTTAGATTAGATTACTTAGTGTGGAAACAGGCCCTTTGGCCCAACTAGTCCACACCAACCTGCCGAAGCGCAACCCACTCAGACCCATTCCCCTACATTTACCCCTTCACCTAACACTACGGGCAATTTAGTCAGGCCAATTCACCTAACCTGCACATTTTTGGATTGTGGGAGGAAACCAGAGCACCCAGAGGAAACCCACGCAGACACAGGGAGAATGTGCAAACTCCACACAGAGAGTCGCCTGAGGCAGGAATTGAACCTGGGTCTCTGGCGCTGTGAGGCAGCAGTGCTAACCACTGTGCTTTCATGTAACATGGTGTGAAATTTTGTCTCAATTTTCCTGTGTAGTTGCTTTGGATATCCTACATTTAAAAGTACTATAAACAATGATCATTGTTAAATATCTAGGAATGAGTGAATACTTGTATATATCCTTGACATAGAATCACTGTTGTATGGTCATCCCGGACGTTTACTTGTTGGAAAGCAAGTCAGTAGAAGATTGAATTGAAACATTTCTGCACTGATCTGACGTTTTCAAAAGCAGAGGATCCTTCAGTGTTTTGATAAACAATGGGTGAATTCTCATGGGAATTTCAACAATAAATTGATGGGTCAAGGTGATCAACTGTAGGAACTGGAATGGAACGAATTCTGAGACAGGAAATGCAGATGCGCTTAATTTGGGAAAATCTGGAATTGGCAGCAGTCTGGATCATTGTAATGTTTGCTACAACAATGAATAGGCTCTACCCCACTACAATCCTACAGAGCTACTAGCTTCATGTACTAAAATAACTTTAATGATGCCTCCAGAGCATCAGCTATTACAGTTCAGTGATTCAGTTATCAAAGAAAATAATTTCTCCCTAAGTTAATTCAAGTCTTCACTCTAAGTGAAACTCTCTGCTTGAATCATTTTGTTAGGTCTCATCACAAATTCAGGAATGGACAATCATTCATGTCAGTTCTCTTAATTCTCACTCACAGGTCAGCAAAGACAGTAGCAGTAGCCTATATTGAAATATTTACATCTCAAATGACATAATAAACTTCAATTATTGAGGCTAATGTCTAAAATCAAATCAAATCTAAAACTTAGTGAACACATCATCAGGACTAGACTCAGAGACATCTGCCTTAAGGGACTTTTGTTCTAAGCATTATAACCTTAGAGTTAACATGACCAGCAATACTAATGTAATTTCCAAGCTAACTTTTCCTGTTCTGAAAAATTAATAATATATATTAAGTTATTAAAAATGCAGCTTTCTGGTGAGTTTTTGATTCCATTTACTGCTATCTGCCCACAAATGCAATCTATCGCACATCTGTTGCAACTATTAACATTGTGGATAGTTTAACTTTCCATGAGGGCCTGGGAGAGGCAGCTGTAGATGGTGTTGATCACTGCATCCCTCCCCCAAAAGACCTTGTCAACTCAACACCTCCATCCAACCCTTTCTTCTGAGGGAGTCTGAAGGTTGATGATGCATTCATTGTACTGAAACTTAAGCTTTTGATGAGATTTTTAAAGAGGTACAGACCATCAAAGCTGAGAGATTTTGCTCAACCTATAAGACATTTCAACCCACTGTGAAAAGGTGTTTCAGGTCCTGTGTGACCTTTCTTCAGAACTCAAAGGTACCAGACATTACAAATTAGCCAATTTCATAAGACGCTGGGCTAGACTAAGCCACAGAAAACCAGAACATGAGATTAAAAACCCTTACGAATCCTGGGAGGATTTGTGACCCCCTTTCAGTCAAGTAACACAATAGCTATGTTACAACAACATCTTTCCTGAGTTTTCTTTTAAAATAGAGATGGGCATGAAAGATTTGGCTTCCTTATTTTCTTTTGCCAAGAGAACAAATTACATATTTTTGTATCTTATCACAATGAATCTGTAATATGCTTCTTCCTGTTGGTTGGTAATCGGTTGTATTTCTCTCGTGCTCCCCAATTTTGTTTTACTAGGAAATTTGGGTGTGCTTACAGCTCCAAAGTGGGATTTGTAAGGTTGGTCTATGGGCTCTTTATCAGTCACTAAAATCAGATTACAGGAATTGACCTGAATTTCAAATAATGCTTACCACTCTGGAAAGAATGAACCTACAGCAATATTGTTTGGGTTTGCCAGAGAGACGTTTTGATAGCAGGATATAGTCAGCCATTGTAACACGAGCTGGATATTACATTCTGATGGAAATGCTTGGGAGTTTGACTAAGATGATGTGTTCTTAAAAGTTTAATCTGTTTATGAAATAATGCAATTCATGAAGTGAAAATAAAACTTGAAGGTAGTTGGGAAGTACAGCTGGCGTAAGATTTTAGATCAAAACGTTCATTTATAAATAACCAAGGAAATAAATGTGTGATTATATCAAGATACAAGAGTATAAACTTGTTGCACAGAAGTTTTCCCCATAATGTAAGAATATGCAGGAAACCAGAGTATCTCTCCAATTTCCAGAGGTCTGGAAAATTGTCTTTCTCTTGGAAGTAAGAGAAACAAGAGACAAAGGCAGGCTGCATACTTTGTATAAATTCACAGTAATCTGTGTTAGCCCCACTCAAGTAGCTGACTAGTTGTCAACTCCTGAAACCTCAGTCTTTTTCACGGAGATGAAGCAGAGACCATGCACACCAGCTTCAACTACTGTAATGGTCTTTTCAATGGAGCAAGTATTTCCCTGTATCACAGTGAACATCACACCAACAACCAATATTACAATAAAGCTCAATTTGCAATTAAGCTTGTGTAAGCAGCAACCTGAAATGTAGAAAATAACTGGTACATTTATCTACATAAGCACTCCTTGCAGTAATTTATTGTTCATGAATGGCTGTGAAAAACACAATTACTACCAACTAACCCCAGTGTCTTGTTGCAAACACATTTCAATTGCAGAGATAATCAAACAGTCAATATTGCACATTTGTCTGCTTTAACACTCCAGTTTTCTTAAATGAATGGTACCCATATTTACCGAAGATGAGTTGACAAAAAAAAGTTTATAGTAGGCTTTGTTCTTTTAGAATATTTTATAACCCTACAGTATTGAAAGTAGAACTCAGCTTCCCCCCCCCCCTCACAAAATAATCAATTAGGCACATCAAGTTCTCACTTCCACTGATTTATGGTGTTGAAAACACTGAGCTAGCAACTAGCCTATCATATAAAAGTAAAACATTTTTTAAAAAGACTAATATGCAGCATGGAATGCTAGAAAAGAATATTTTGCTCCGAAAGATCTAAGTTGATAATGTGAACCAATACAAACATTGTGTTATGTTTGATACATTTAAAGACAAGTCTTTTGAGGCAAAAGTTTCATATTGTAAAATCGCTTATCCGAACAAATCAATGCTCCAACCTAAATTGCACTCCAAATCTTTTGATGAATTATGTTTTTTTAAAAACAGGAACAGAGAAAATCTTAGTGCTATAACAGCGACAAATTCAGCCTGTTGTGTCTGTGCCAGCTCTTTGATTGAATACAAAACTTTACTGTCTGATCTCTCCTTCTTGCTGTGCATTTAGCTTTGCTTCAATTATCTTATCAAGAATAATAATCTGGCTTCATTTTTTGTTTCAAGAACTTTTCGTTAAACTGCAGTAATTAAACAAAAATAGGTCAGAGATAAAACAGCAGCAAGATCAACTCGCAGTCTAACAAGCTGCATGCCATCAAGGGCAAAGAAACAAATACAAAGGTACCATCAATCCAGACCCGATATTCCCACACTATAGCTATTTTGAACTGCCGCACCAAGCTCAGAATGCATCAACTGAACGTCAATTCTTAGAATTAGACAAAACATGCCATATATTACGGAAGTCAAAATTAGTTTAACTTGCATGTAGTTCGCATTCCATTCCAATTTTGGTAGAGGCTTTCCTTTGCAAATTTCTTTTACATTCTTTATTTTAAATATTGTTTGTAAGGATTTATGAATACATTTTAAAGTACGTTCAAGTGGACAAGGACAAATTCTTATGCAATATGACTGTCTTTTTGAGGTTCAGAGAAGTTTTAAAAAAACCCTAAAAAGAATCATACAATGAAGCAATGTTAATCCTGGACTTTCACCAGTTTTTCTGCACAAAACTCCAGAAAATAGGTTGTCACTTCTTATGGAAACAAATAATGATAATGGGGCAGGCTATTCGCAAGCTAGCCATTTTGCCAATGTACAACGAAATAATGCATAGGGACCTTGCAGAATTCCCATCATAGCACACTCCAAAGGAACTGAAAAGAAAATTGAATTTTACAGTGGGCAATTCTGCTACGCTTGGAACCCTACAAAGGTCTCCACAAAACTGGATACTTCAGACAGTTCCAAAGAAATTAAATTATAGAGTTATTCACAAAAAGTTAAATTATTAAATACACCGTGTGACTCTTGTGTTCAAATGACTCTATTACCTTCTACATCCTGGAGTGACAGAGGCTGAGGGTGACCTTATGAAATCATGAGGGGCATGGAGAGGATAAATAGACAAAGTCTTTTCTCTGGGGTGGGGGAGTGCAGAACTGGAGGGCATAGGTTTAGGATGAGAGGGGAAAGATATAAAAGAGACCTAAGGGGCAACATTTTCACGCAGAGGGTGGTACGTGTATGGAACGAGCTGCCAGAGGAATTGGTGGAGGCTAGTATAATTGCAACATTTAAAAGACATCTGGATGGGTATATGAATAGGAAGGGTTTGGAGAGAAATGGGCCAGGTGCTGGCAAGTGGGACTAGAGATTGGGTTGGGATAGCTGGTCGGCATGGATGGGTCGGACTGAAGGGTCTGTTTCCATGCTGTACATCTCTATGACTCTATCCCTTATATATACCTCTCCCCGGAGCTAAATGCTGTGAAAGGGGAGTGTGATTTGCCTTCCTTCAACACTCTATGCTTCAGAAGTATGGCTAAGCATTTTCGAGGGAGACCTGAATGGAATCTCCATTCAGAAATGCAGAGTTCCCTTCTTTCAGTAAAACCAGACTGGAGTGGGAAACTTTGTGAGATCACCAATCACTAAGAAAACCTGGCCCACTATTAGGAATTTCACTTTCCCGTAAATGGCTTAGAATAGTTACTAGATGGATTAAAAGTGACAATTTGAAAGCTAATTTCCTGAATCAAAGTATCAGTTCAGAAATAAGAATGACAGAATTCCTTATTATGGAAGCAGGCCATTCAGCAAGCCATTGAAGTGTGTCAAAAGTGTGGTGCCCTGAAGTGTGTCCCAACCAGGCCCACTTTGACAATTTTCTAATTCACAAAATTGTTAGTATTTAACATTTAATTGTAGTTTTAAAAAATATTGAACTGGGATAAGAAATCTAATTGATACTGACAAAGTTACTATTTTGTCAGATCAATCCTACTGAGAGTTTAAGTTGGGTAAGTGACCGAATCTGCAGTTCACTCAGAGACAATAATCTGAGGTGTGAAACAAATGTCTGGACAATTAATAACGTCTACGACATATAGATTGGTAAAGCTGGAGTCATGCAAACCAAATAACTGCTAGGTTTGATCTCTAGTTTGTGCAAAATTAGCAGACTGCAACAGGTTCATAAAACCATCAACACCTTGGTCTCTCAATAGTCAAAACTAGGGCTGAAACTTGCTACTTTAATGAGATACCAGGGGGCTGTTATCACCAGTGCTTCAACTGTCAACATATGCCTGTGTCTTCAACAGAGAAGATAAAGAAAATCTCAGTAGCAATGCACATATAGATTGTTGAGCAAATTAGTATAACATGTTCAAACCCTCAAAAAGATGATGACTCATATTCCTTCATGGATAAGCAGCACTTAATTTGAAGGAAAAATCCCACTATAAGCTTTTCAAGACCTCTGAAGTTTATTTTTGCATCAGGTTCAAACACTGACCTCAGTAAGATAAAGTGCCTTATTCTAAATAACAATATTCTAAATAACATACAACTATATAAAAATCAAGGTGCACACAAATATTTAAAATTCATTTATTTATATTCAACAAAATACATTTTTGACATATTATTGAAGCCAGTTTCATGCAGATACAAGATGTGAACAACTCTGTAGGCAGATGAGATCTCAATACACAGATCAATAAATAAACTTCATAAAGTCTGAACAGCCAAAGTTAACTCCACACAATTATTTCTTTAAAACATACAGACGTCAACCACACTTAACAGCCTGCAGTGCACCAATGTCCAAAGATGAGCTCCAAGTGTTTTCATCACATCTATTGAAAGAATGTTAAAATGCCAACAAAAGAAAAACAATGAACTTGTTTGCAAAATGGACATAAACAAGTGTTGGTCAATAGTTTAAAAGAACATTCTAAACTTGCAAGTAATGATAAACTAGACATTTTACACTAATTTATACAAATGTGTAATTAACATTTATTATGAATTTGCTTCATCATATAGGTATGCTGATTTTGACAGCACAAAAGATCAGAGTAAATTCTTTCACCTAACAATCTGGATTGTATGATAAAAGATTTCCATTAGGTCATGCAACTGGTGCAATGCAAGCCCTCAGCACTTTTTAATTCAGGTCAAAATCAAACATCTATCAGGTTTTTGATAAAGAAAAACCTTTAAACAGTTTTACACTTTTAGATGTTGATTGAGAATGTATTTTCAGTAATGTATTTTCTATTTTCAACTTCCAGCATTCCTTTTCTCCTTTAATTCTCCACTTGAAAACCCAATATCAAGCAAATCATTAAGTGACCAAAGATTAATCAGTTTGATGGAAAATTAATTCAACATTTATTATTGAAAGATATGGTGTGGGGAGGGAAATTATGTCCTCTGTGTATAAATGCTTTGTGGGCACTTAAAGTATTTACTGAGAATAACATTTAAATATTACATCCTTTCTCTTGAAACTGAAATATAGATATTGGCAGGGCCTACTAATTCCGGGTTATAGCATAAGCTCATTTGAGTCAATTTCAACAAATATAGCATTAACACAAACCACAAATTTCCCTGCAGTCTTCTTAATATCCTAATGATTTGATGCTTTCAAGGGATAAACCCAGATCTTTAACAAATTAATGAGAATTATGTTTTTTGACAGTAGCCACTTAAACATTACCATCATTGATGATAAAGGCAAAAACCATCAAAATTTCTTTAAACAAAGACTACGCTCCTTAGTATGTAACGATTCTTGCCAAGAAATAACAGAATGACAAGTTATCCATTCCAGCAATAGGTTTATTAGCAAAATTCAATTCAGGAATCAACATATTTCAAATTCTTTGTTTGACAGAGAGTCTTCGACTTAAGATATATTATCAATGGGTTAGACAGTGCTATTAATGTCAGCAGTTGCCATAGGCCAGCTGAGACACACAAAAAGTTCACTTCTTTATCTGGTAATGGGCCTAGAAATGATGCCAATAGGAATTCAGTGAGTATGTTTTGGGATTGTATGATTAAATTATACCTTAAAATTACATCCATTCCTGAACAAAATTTGTATTAGTTTTATGCCAGTAATGGGTCAACTGGCATGGAGCTCATGTAGGTGTATAAGAAGTTGGGTCACTAGACAGCAGTGCAAAGTTCATCATGGACGCTGGGGAACTGAAGAACAGTTAAAAATATTTGTAATTTAAAAAAATTAGTTGAATGATTATCATTGCTGATCATATCAGACTGGCATTAAAAACCCAACTGGTTCACTAATGTCTTTTAGGGAGGAAAACCTGCTTATAATGATTGCCTTATTAGCTACTCCAGGCTTACAGCAATGCCATTGAATCGTAAATGATCATCTGAAGTGGCCAAGCAAATCACTCAAACAGGCAGCTCATTAGCACATTTTCAAGGGCAGTTAGGGATGAACAATAATTGCAGGCATCCCATGATAGATATTAGAAATCTTAACAACTGTACTTACCAAATTGCAATGTTGCTATTTATAGTGGTGACATTTTTGACATGGTCTTAGAATGAGGCTTTCATATCCTAAATGCATTCATAGCTCCATTTATTAGTACTCTCAATAAGACAATCTACTGGAAACTAAACCAACATTTATGTGATTTAGGATCCTGCAGACCCAAACCCCAATGTCTTGGAATCACGAAGTGTGGAAATTACAATTTGAAACTATATTCTGCCTGCATATGTATGTATATCTGGGCATCAAGCCAGTCATCCACAATATCAGCTCACAGACATTTATTTACATATCATTTATGCTGTCAGTTGCTAGAGATCAAACCTTGTTTTTATTTGTGCCTTAACTTAGCCCCTTGAGACAGTTAATATATATATTTTAATACATACATTAATATAAATATGCAAACTAACTTTTTTTAAAGAGTGAGTGCAACACATCACATCTGAATTTTTCCTTAAGTCAGAATATGAAGAAATGACTGGAGGGAGCGTATTCTGCAAAGGCTATCAGCTCGGAACACATTCTGGCAACATTATTGAAACCATGTGGTCCAAAATTAGCTATGTACCTTGCCAAGCTGATCCGGTACTGTTACAACACTGGCGTACACCCAGCAATGTGGAGGATTGTCCACATATGTCCTGTCCACAAAAAGCAGAACAAATCCAAGCCAACCAATTATCATCCTACCGATTAAAGTTATGGATGTTGACAGTGAATGCAAGTGGCATTCACCCAAAGGTAACCAGTTCACTTGATGCTCAGCTTGGGTTACACTGGGCTCACTCAGCTCCTGAACTCATTACAACCTTGATCCAAATATGGACAAAAGAGTTGAATACAAGGAGGGAAGAAAGGGTTACAATCCAACATTCAAGGCAGAATTTGGGCAAATCCAGCATCAAGGAGCCTTTGCAAAGCTGGAGTCAATAGGAATCAGGGGAAAATTCTATACTGGTTAGAGTCATTCCTGACACAACAAAAGATGGTTGTGGTGTTGGAGTTTGAACACCTCAGTCCAAGGACATCACTGCAGGAATTCCTCAGAGTACTGTCTTTGGCCCAGCCATCGTCAGCTGCTTCAAGGACTTTATCTACATAAAGTCAAAGATGGGGTGTTTGCTGATGACTGCACAATATTCAGAGTTATTTGAACCTTCTCAGATATTGAAGCAGTATATGTATGCAGCAAGACTGTGACAACATCCAGATTTGGGCTGGTAGTGGCAACTAACATTTGAACCACATAGTGCCAGGCAATGACTATCTCCAACAAGAGAGGAGCCAAACAGTGGCACTTGACATTAATATCACCGAATTTCCTATTATCCTAGGGTCGACCATTGACCAGAAACTGAACTGTACCTGCAATATAAATACCATGGCAACAACAGCAGCTAAGAGGCTAGAAACTCTGCTGAGCAACTCATCATCCAATTCTCTAATGCCTGTCTACAATCTAAAACGCACAAGTCAGAGTGAGCCTGTTCCACCTGTCTTATCTCCAATGCCAATCAAAAAGTTCAACACCATCCATGATGAAGCAGTGGCACTCTATCCAACAGCTACATTTATTCTCTTACAGTACCAACGCAGTAGCAGAAATGTGTACCATTCACAAGATGCACTTTAACAACTCTTGAAGACTCCATTGTACAGTACTTTCCAAACCATGACCTCTACCACCTAAAAGGACAAGCACAGCAGAATATGGGAACATCCCCAGTTCCAGGTTCCCTTCAAATTCACACCAGCTATATCACTGTTATTTCATTGATAGTGGTTCAAAATCTAGAACACCTTCCCCAGCCAGCATAATGAGTATACATACATCACATGGACTGCTGTGGTTTCAGAAGTCAGGCCATCTCCACATTCTCAAGGGCAATTACAGAGGGGTCATAAATGCTGGCTTAGTCAGTAACATACACATCCTTTGAAATTATTTAAAAAATGGTTCACAAGAGGCAAAACTGGTGTACTTTTTTTTATTAACTAAATACACTGCCTTTTACTCAAACATCATTATTTTTAATTAAACATTTACAGAATCATCTTTACAGATTCTTTAAGCACAGCTTTTGGAAGAAACTATATGAAAATTGAATAAGTGATAGACGGACAGAAATCACTGTGAGTTACTCGAGTTATTTTCAGACATCCCAGCAGTCCAGCTATGTGTCATTAGCAGTAACCCTGGAATAGGCTGCAGTGTACTAACAACTGCCAAGAAACTATGAGAAAATAACTCTTAAGGGAAACATTTTATACCCCCATTTCCTCCACAAATACTCTAACCTCACAGCTAAAAGGGCCTTGGTATCATTTAATTTTAGTTTTATCCCTCTCAATCTGATTAATTGAATCTGAACCTTTTAGTCAGCCAGCCATATTACAAGCCATCCATTATCAACCAGTCTGCCCCAGCAGACCCATTCTCCAGCTCATGTTGCAATGCAACACACCCCTACAACTAGTCTGAGTATGTGTATTTAACTTCATTCTAATTCAGTCATTTTACTTGTAATAGAAAGTCAAATTGTGAATTGTACATTGTCATTTGTAAAGGATAAAAATATTTTCTATTACTTAAATTTTTTTTTTGTTAAATGTCTGATTTACCATTTTACAAACTGCATTAATCTTGACCTGAAAATACGTTACCAGAAGGTGAATTCACTGCTAATACATTTGGTGGTACAATTAATTCTCAAGTACATTTAACTGAACCAATTCAAGTCTTAGTACGTTCTTGAAGCCCAAGGGTTATTTTTCTTTAGACAATTATAAATTTAAATGGCAATCTGAAAGAGTCATGACCTCGCATCTGCACAAAACTCCTTCATAACGCATAAGAAAATGCATCCCATCTAAAGTAGAGCTTTTCAAACATTGGAACCAAAAGCACCACAAGAAGTTAATACATCGAATTCAGAGCAGTAAAGACTCACATTTAGTAAAAGCATTTGCAAAGGTAACAATTTGTTTAGTCCTTTTGATTTACATACAATAGCAGTACAACGCCATTTCAAACCTGAACTCGGTGGTCTACATAACCGAAAATATGGATGTGCTTACAAGCTTTAAATAATGTGTACATTTCCCACATGTACATTTCCCAACATGGAAATGTTCAATTTATAACACTAAATTAAATCTAATAGCATATTCATAATTTTTAAAAAGGCCACCAACCGTTGCATAATGTAAATTCCCAGCAGTCTGAACTCTCCTGTGGAGATTTCATATGTACATAATCTTCATATTGTATAAAGGACTTAATAATCAGTTCCTTTGTATTTTATCCAGTAGCAACACTACTGCAAGCCCGATTTTGCACAGGATTGTTATAACTAAAAAACAGCCAATGCACTTTCAGTAAGCTGCAGGCTTGACTAAGGTAAACAAAAACACAAAACCGATGGCCTTTTCTGTATCAATGAAAATATATGTACACGCGCACACACATTTATATATAAATATATTATATATACATACACACTATATAAATATACACACTTTGATTTCAGTACCATATTATAATTGTCTATAGAGACATTTTAACTATGGAATACACAATGCAAATTACTACATTTGTCCGTGAATTCCATTAGATTAAGGTCTATACAATGTGTGTCTTTGGATGGATCCCTTCCCTGAACTTTCTTGTATTTATAGGGAGTGCTCACTGCAGAAAAGTTCTATTTTGTTTTAAATTCCTGTAGTAGTGGTGTATAAGGATACAGTATACTATTCATCATGCATTGAAAACATCAAGATAGAAAAGACATTTTTGAGTCTACGGTAAAGTTGTAATGCCCCTTATTGGTGTATGAAGTCAAGATCAAATGAAAAAAAAACAAGCATTACCCAAAGCTTTGTTTGAAATAGGTGAAGCAAAACAAAAGGTTGTCTCAAGAGCAAAATGCAAAACCAGCAGCTGTACATTAAAATACATGTTTGAACCAGCCTTGCTACACAACTCTAATATGAACCAGCTTTTTGTTTTGAACTTGGCGCTTAGATGCAAATTGCAGGTGGCGACTGCTGACAGAGAGAAAAAAAAATCACACAGCTACAGAGACACAACCCAAGTTTTTGGACTATATTAGAGCTTGGTCAATAAACCAAGTTACAAAAATTGCAAAACAAAATCAAAATTCACTGTTAATAATGAAGGCAGAAGTAAAGTGAAATAAAGGCAGTGAATCTCATGAGTATCACATTAAAATAATAAAACCGCATATTGCACTTTAATTAATACTTACTGTACCATACAGTCTAGCTGATGGTTTTTAATTTTAAAAAAGAAATAAGCCATGGTTCTGCAGTGATTTTAATTACTGTGCAAAGAAGCGAATACTGCATAATCAAAGATCCTTTCCAACACACAGCTAAAGTGAAGTGCACCGTTAACATGATTGAGCTGATGTCATAGTGGAAGGCATTTCTTAAAGCCATTCTTGAAAGACTTCAAATTGCAGCTTGATTTCAAGAAGCTACAAACATCCCCTTAACAAACAGATACCTGGAACTTTAAAAAGTAATTCAGAACTTTCACCCTAACATTTCTTGTAAACAAGGCTGTTCGAACACGTGAATAATGACCTTATAGTTGGTGAATAAGATCATAGTTTGATGAACATTTATAGATAACATATGCAGGGAGAAAGCCACAAACAGGTAAGATATAAACAGAAGCTTCCCCCACTTCTGAGGAAACTGCTTCTTTACTGTGATGGTTCTTTCACAGAGCAAGCAGACTGTTTCAGCTGATCTGGCTTTCTTTGCCTCCTGCTCAGAGAGACTGCCTTCATTTTGACAGTTTACTAATTACTCGGATTAGTGCGCCATTCTCGTCTTTCAGCCTTTGGTTGTCTGATTTCAGCTCTGTTAAAACCTGCAAGAAAAACATATAGTTAAGAATATTCTCAAAATTTGAGTTCAAGTTTTCTTTTATTCAACCTCTACCTCCTACAAATAACAGAACACTCATCAACTATCTCAAAACAGGTAAATAAGCTCTAAGTACTTCTGGGATTTTTGCTGTTTGGAACTCAATTGGCAGCTCTAGAGGGTCAGTGTGGACTCGGTAGGCTGAACGGCCTGCTTCCACACCACAGGGATTCTATGACTCCACGAAGTAAAGCAACACACATTTTAAGCCATGAAATGAACAGAAAACTGAAACACTAACTGGATCAGAAGAGAATTTTCCTGATAGTATAAAATTTCTCTTCAAAAGAAACACAATTAACTAAATTGAATGACATTACAAAACTGATTTAAGTTTCTGGGAGCATATTCTAAATTATACATCACTGAAACTTTTACCATTATTCTTGGAAACAACTGTGCATATTTGCAAAACATCTGACTGCATTTCTATTGTGGAAGACTACAACAAGAGAGAAACAAATTCACAGTAACAAGGTCTCATGACTGAGTTGATTAGATTAGATTCCCTACAGTGTGGAAACAGGCCCTTCAGGCAAACTAGTCCACACCGACCCTCCGAAGAGTAACCCACCCAGACCCATTTCCCTCAGACTAATGCACCTAGTGCTACGGGCAATTTAGCATGGCCAATTCACCTGACCTGCACATCTTTGAACTGTGGGAGGAAACCAGAGCACCCGGAGGAAACCCATGCGGACCTGGGGAGAATGTGCAAATTCCACATGGACAGTCGCCCGAGGCTGGAATCGAACCTGGGACCCTGGTGCTGTGAGGCAGCAGTGCTAACTACTGAGCCACTGTGCCCTCTCGGAGTTCAAGTCTACTAAATCCATCTGCTTCAGCAGCAACCTCATACGCTGCCCAAATAAGATGCAAGCCTAGACAGCAAGAAAATATGGTAAATACCTGTGTGAAGTGGACCAATAAATCACATGAATCTCAACTGTGGGAATTTCTATTTCACCTATTTGCTACGGCTTATATTCTGTCCATGCCAAACTTGGATGAAATGACCCACTGCTTAAATAAAAGGGATAAGTCACAACTCAGCAACTGAGTGGTAAACATTTTAAGACAATCAAAAGGTGAAGATAATTTATGGATGATAAACCATGTCTGTTTTATAAATTGCAAACTGTAAGAGATGACTAAAGCACTTCTAAATCTGTTGTACATCATGAAACATGTCTTCTATGGTTGCATAAGCATTGCAGAAACATTATCTGAGAGGTTGGCTTCCATTTGGCACTCAATAATCCTAGCACAATACTCAAATGGCATTATCAACTTGAACTGCCAAACTAAAAAGAAAATAGCTTGTAGATAGTGCCCAAAAACTGTGTCAATCAATATTTCACACAAAAAAAGCGCCCGTTTCCATTCTATCTGCAACTCTTCCACATCAAGTGTAAATATAGACTACTTTGCTGTTCTTTTGTATGTAATGAACTTCTGAAATCGGAACAGAAATAGACCAATTTGACCTGTTCCATGTAGTACTATATTTATTAATTGTACAGAATTCCAGATAAAACTATTACTATTATCGTATTTTAAAACCTATTTTATTGGATGTAGATTGATTTCAAATAACTACCATAAGAAGCCATTTTGGACTACTGCCTATTGATACATAATTAATGGATGCAAGTCCTTTGACAGGAGCCTTAAGTTCATATTAGGAAGAGAATTTTAGCACAATGAGCTGAAAATAATTGCTGTCAAAGCTGACTGAATTTATTCCCTGTCACTGCAAGTAGAAGTGCACATGGCAAGAAATAAAGTCTTACAAAGTACTTGAGAACACTACCATATTAACCTGAGGTAGCACTATAAATTACCCTTAGTCTTGCCTTCAGAAAAAAAAAGTGCTAAAGAACTAAGTTGTATAATCAGCCCACAAAGGTGTACAAATTTTTCTTAAATGAACAAGGATGTGGCAACTTATCTCACCAGAACAAATTTACTTCATATGCAAGATACAGGTAAACATAACATTTGATTCTAATAATTAGAAATTAGCTTGCCCTTAAAATTAATTAGAACTTGAAATGCTTAAATTATATAATTCCTAGATACAGGAAAAAGATCTCAGCTAAAGTTATGAACAAAATATGAATCAGCGTTCTAACAGAAACAAAGCAATACAGAAATATTCATGCATCAGAAAACAAAGCTGAAACAAAATAACACTATTGAATTCATAAGACTATGTTAGAACAGGAATAAGCAGCATCAACTTCACGAGCAGGAGGGTTTGCCTAACATAAATATCAAACTATTATCCTTTTATTTATCACTTCCACTTTCAAATAATTCCAAAACATGCTTTGCTCTTTTGGTGAGCGCCAGTGAGCTGATCTATACTTCAACTGACAGCTAGACGCACAATGGCAGTCCAGAGAAAAGCTTGCTAAACCAAACTAACCTTCTCCTGTGTTCTGAATCATAATAACCTACTTGTTACCAACGTTTAGCCATAACTTCACATCCTAACAATAATCTCGATAGTCCATGATTCTTTTCTAAAAGTACTCAATTCGAGAGAAACTCAATGACCCATAATCTTCCAGTCTCCAGATTATCGGGAGACCAGAAACTGATGCAAAGGTGCATAAATTCTGTGGAAGTTCTACGATGAAGCATCCACGAAGTTTAAATGTGCGATGGGAAGTTCATGGGGAATGAGATAATGGTTCATTTTCTATCAGAGATACCTGCCATGTTATGTATGAAACCTAGAGCCATCTTTGGCCACCCCTTTATAACCTTCTTCTGGGTTGGCTTGCATTTTCTCTACACTCACTTTTAAGCCATTTCATTATTACATGCCTCTAACAGAAAGTCACATAAAGACAACAGTCACCCAGGAAGTTATAAATTCTAGTAACATTTCTGGCTATCAGCTGACAGTCTATTGATTCTCAAATTGGTCTGAAAAGTAAGAAATATCTTACCAATAAAAGTCTTAGCTCAGGAGCATGTTGAAAGTGTAATAATATTCCATTCATTCTACTCTATTTCCGTTATTCTTCACTTTAATCCCCCAATCTCAATTCTAACTCCTACATCAGATATCATGTTTTAATTTGCATATAAGAGGACAGTGAGGAACAGAAAATAAACTGATTGTATGTATGATATATGTTGAACAGTACCAAAAACTTCAGATAAGTTAGTTGATTTGGAGGAATTTTCCAGTCACCAAAAAAAATCTGAAAATCCATGCAGGATTTTGTTTCAGCGACTGGAGGTGAAAACATAAATCCAGCATGCCACAGGAATCTGTGGAAACATGTTTTCCAAAACACATGATCAAAGGAAAATCAAAATGCATTTGCAATTGAACTAATAATATAAGTTATGCAAACTTTGAGTGCAAGGTACATTATTAAATTTGGATTGGGTTCAATCATTTTGAACCAGAATTAGAAATGTATGTCAAACAGATTAGGAAAATCTTCATCTAATAACCATTGTTAAACCCCATGTCCACCAAAGCATTTTTATCTGCCTGCTTGGAGGATGAGGCCTGCTACTAAAGCTTTAAAATAGTCTGTGCATACCATCATACTATTCAATTCATCAGGTAAGGTCAATATGAAGCAATTTCAACACCCAATTTTAGAGAATGTAAAGGTATTTCCTGCTTTTCCAAAGAATTCAGAGGTTAAATTATCTAGGGTTCATTCACCAACAATTACTACATTTTTCAGGACACTTTACAGGATGTTACAATCGCTCCTGGTCAAATTTTATGTCCAACAGTAATGCATTGTCACACCCCTGCGCACACGTTTTGGAATAAAAGCACACTTGCATTACATATAAAAATGCAGAAATTAGAATAGCTGGATATCATCTGAATTCTTTGAGTTCCCATTCCATTATGTGGAAAATTAATCAATACCACTAACCACTTATGTTTGGGTTTGGAAAAGCAAAACATTTAGTGGCACCACAGATTACAGCACCAAATGGAGTTTCAATTCATTATATCTGGGCCTTCAGTGAGAGGTTTCAAGCAGAAAATGCTTATTACAGACAAAGGGCTGAAATAATGGTGGTGGTGAGGTGAAAGAGGAAGTAAAACACCTTTGTAATTCTGGATACCCAGTGTGACAGGTAAGGGATTTTTTCAAACTATATAGTTATAAAATAAATTATTCTAATTACATATTCTTCATAAATTATACTGCAATGTCAGACAAGGATTCCAAAGAAAAGATGGCAATCTAACACATTCCACAGCAAAGCTTTAGGATTGAAAACTCAAGTTTAACCAGACATTAGTTTGCTTCAAATAGCACCTGCAAGGTATAGTAAAACAGGGTTGGCAGACAAATGGAAAGACCTGCTTGCATACAGGAGGAACAAGGTGGCATAAATTTAGCAGTGAAGTAGAGCTTTGCATGTTTGCCGTTTCCAGTTGTTCAGAGTAGCTCGAAGATTTCTCAAGGCCATATTTTCAGTCAGAAGATATTAATTTAATTGTTTAAGAGTATGATCCTGATGTATTAGGTTAAGGCTTCACAGAACAGATGACAGGAGTGACAAACTGAATCTAAACAGAGATAATGACAATGATATGAGGCACAAGCTGGCTATGATATATTGGGGAATGTTGCTTAAAGGGACGACAGTGGAAAGCCAATAGCAAACATTCAAAAAGAGCATGAGTGAACTGCAACAACTGTTCATCTCTGTCGGGCGCAAAAAGGAAAATGGGAAGGATGGCTAAACCACAGCTTATAAAGGAAACTGGAGATTGTATTAGATTAGAGAAGAATACAAATTGGCCAGAAAAAAAAGACCGGAGGAGTGGAAGCAGTTGAGTTCAGTAAAGAAGGACAAACAGATTGATTAAGAAAGGAAAATAGAGGACTAGAGTGAGCTTGCAGAGAATGTAAAAAGGTGACTGTAAAAGTATCTATAGGTATGTGAACAGAAAAAGATTGAAAACAAGTATGAGTCTGTTACTGTCACAAACCGGGAAATTTATAATGAGGAAGTAAAGACATGGCTGACCAACTAAACACATACTTTGGTTCTGCGTTCACAAAGGAGGACATAAATAACATACCAGAAAGGCAGGGGAACACAGGGTTTAGTGAGAGGAAGGAACTGAAAACAATCAGTATTGGTAGAGAAATAATGCTGGAGAAATTAATGGGATTTAAGGCTAATCTATCCAGAGACCCTGATAACCTATTTCCCAGAATACTTAAGGAAGTGGCCCACGAAATAGTGGATTTTCCAAGATTCTATAGACTTTGGAATATTTCCTACAGATTGGAAGGTAGCTAATATAACGACCCTATTAAGGCGGCAGAAATCAAGGAATTATAGACTGATCAGCCTGACACTGGAAGTGGGGAAAATGCTAAAGTCTATCATAAAAGAATTAATAGCAGAAAACTTGGAAAATAGTGGCAGGGCTGAGTAGAATAAGCATGGATATGAGAAAGGGAAATTGTGCTTCACAAATCTATTGTAATTCTTTGAGGACATAACAAGTAGAGTTGATTGGGGCAAGGAATGTGGTTTATTTGGACTTTCAGAAGGGTTTCAAAGCATACTAAGATAGAAAACAGGGTTGGCAGACAGGGAACAATGAGTAGAAATAAACCACTTTTACAAATGGTAGGCAGAGACTAGTGGAATACTGCAGGAATCAGTGCAAGGACCCCAGCTTTTCACAATACATATTAATGATTTGGATGAGGCAACTAAATGTACTATCTCCAAATTTACAGATGACACAAAGCTGGGTGAGAGTGAGAGCTGTGAGGAAGATGCAGAGATGCCTCTGTGCGGTTTAAATAAGCAGGCAAATGCATGACAGATAAATGGATTAATTTGAGATTATCTACTTTGGTGGCTAAAGCAGGAAGGTAGATTCATCCACTGTTTCTAACTCGTTGCTCTGTTTGTTCAATGTTCAATGTTGGTTGAATAGAAATTATTTCTAACTAAATATTGGAGAAATTGAAGCTGCTGTTTTTGATCTCCTCCATTAACTGCATTCCTTGACTATTTCCAGCTCTTGCAAAAACCATCAGCTGAGCAACACATCTGTAATCTCAGTGTTATAGTGATCATGAAATTACTTTGATTACACATTTACACTATTGTATACATTCAACTATGTAACATTGCTAAAGTTCAACCCTAACTGTTGAAATCCACATTCACAACTTTGTTACCTCTAGACTTGACTATTTCAATGTACTCCTGGTCAATATATCAGCCACTTTTTACTTAAACTTGTGCTTACAAATTTTTATAAGCTCTTAGTTTGACAAATCTCCTTTAAAATCTTATCCTTGTTTTCAAATCCCACATAGCCTCAACTACATCACTGCAGCCTCCTTCAAATCCTATAAAAACCTTTGGAATCTGTGCTCCCCAAATTCTGACCAGCTGTCTTAAACCTAAGCTTTGGAATTTCCTTCCTAAACTTCTCCCTCCTAAGATACGGCTTAAAATCTCACTCTTGTGTTGCATCTTAAGATGCTTTTCAAAATATTTCCCTCGATATCTCTTAAGATGTTCCTCAAAGCATGTCTCTACAGATGTCTCCTACTATGGCTCAATATTGTGATTGATAATGTTTTTGTTAAGCATTTTAGGATCAATGTTCCCTGCAGTAACTTGAAATTTCTGGCACAAGTCTGTACTTTTTACTTATTGTATACAGACAGCAAGAAATAAAGTGCTTGTCTAACTTAAATGGCTCAAATAAATGCATGTTGCTTTGGGTGCATTATTTTATTAAAGACACTAAACATATCAACATTGGTATCATAGACTATCATAGACTATCGTAGCCATAATTATCTAACTTGTCAGCTGTTAAATAATGTACATGAATTGGCTTGCCAAATGTATCATTAGGTAAAATAGAATTAGTTTACAGCTCTGTTTGGGGTATGCAATGGTGGCAGTTCCATGCTAATGTTGTGTGGGGAGAATCTCAAAGAATGGAACAGAGCAAGTTTTGAAGGTGGTGAGAAAGATACCAGCAGAGTTAACACAGAAGGTTATGAGAAGTCGTTTGTGTACTTGCTCAGAGACTATTCAGAATCAAGGATGTCCTGATCTGGAGTCACAAGCAGAAAGTGAGAGTGGGGCCTACGTTTGGCATGAAAATTCTAAATGCATGAGGAATTAAAACCATCAGATAATAAAGCCTGGGGAAATGATCTGTAGTGGAATTCTCAAAAATACAAAAAGCTCTAGAAGTGCCAGTCTGTGAAACTGAGGAGCATCAAAAAGGATTCATAACCGCAATGTAACAATCTGGTTTGGATCCAGGATAAATTAAAATATCCTCAAGATGCTGTACTGTAAAGAAGAACACATTATTTGTTTAATTTGTTACAGTAAAAGTTGTGTGTAAAATATGAAATCGTGCAGGGTAATTTCTCCGTTTATAACTAGGAGTTTAAATTTCTTTTTAAAAATGAATGATTGCTCTCTGATCAGTTAGAGTACTCAATTGAAGAACATCAAGAATAGTAAAAACACAAATCATAACTATATTTCTGATTCCTCTCTACTAAATGAATATTTATTTCTGGGTTTTGAGTTGGGATAGTAATTCCACCTGTTATTGCCCTGCTTTGGAACAGTGAAAGAATCATTCCTGTGATTTTCCTGTTAGACTGGTTTTAGCCACATAATGACATTGGATGGAAAAATTCTATCAGGTTAAATGGGAAAACCATAATTTTCAGGAATCTAGGTTAACAGAAGTTAGTATTACACCTCAGGAGGCAAAAGAGCGTAATGAACACTTGACATCAATATTAAAGCATGCAATTCCCATAATTTTTCCTCACAGGGAACTATACTTCATGATTATTCACAAGATCTGCAATTCATGTTTGTATAATGAATAAATAAAACCACAACCATACCTTCAACTCTTCCTCCATTTCAGAAACCTTCCTTTCCAAAGCACGTTTTTCCTGTCAAAGACCAATTATATCTATGTTAAAATACTAAAGACAGTTGAGCATTCCCAGCTATAACTTCTAAATGCATGTTTTATTCCAAGTTTTTCTCTTGCTCTTGAAGTCAAAGTACAATTTTAGAAAATTAATTAATCATGATAGGTTCAGTCAGATAGCATTCAGAAGGTAATGAAGTCCAGAAAAGCACAATCTGAAGAACAATGCCTAGTGACAAAGTAAATTGGAGAAACATCTATTGATGGAGAATTGAAGGATATCTGGAAATTTTACCATGGCTGCGGATAAAAGGCATGAACTAAACAACTGGCATCAGATTAAAATTTAATATTTCAAGGACGACAACAACTTTTCAAACTGCCCATGTTTAATCTTCCTTTTTGTACTGGACAGCATTCGCTTTTAAACTTTATACGTCTCTTTGCTTGGGCATTTGATACCATGACTCACTATTTCTCTTGGGTTAGTAAGGAATTAAATTCTTCTTTCTTTCATTCAAGTAAACCTTGTATTTGGTTTAATTTTGATTGTAATATATTTTATTTGAAGTATTATATACCTGCATGCTGAGAAGAGTTTAAAATATTTGCTACAGACTACATGGGGTGTTAGATAGTGGGAAACTGAATCGTCCCTCCTTACATGTTTGAAACACAATAAGGGAGATGTGTAGAATAATTCATGCAACTACTTTGTCATGCTCAACAAAAAGCTTATAAAGTTTTGACAGATTGCAGAAGTGATGGGTAATCTGGCTTTTAATCAGATACAATAAGGCTTTTGTTGCATCTCACCTGAAAAGCTATTGTCACTACAATTATAAAGAATGACTTAAAGTAGCTGGAAATTTAAGATGTTGATAAACTCTCTCATAATGAACAGATTTTTATCCAAGTAATTCTATGCTTAGACATTCATGGTGATTATAGGGGTGGGGATAACAAAACATACCCTTTTCTCCATCTCCAACATTGAAGACTTATCAGAAATCCGATCTTGTTTCTGAAATGCACAAATGTCAACATTAGTTGGTGCTAAATTATCAACAGAAACTTTCCATAGCACAGGATTTAAAGTGAAAAATACAACTCCATGAAAATCTCTTGCAATCTCTCTGAACCTGTGAAGCTCTCTCCAGTTGTGTTTTTACTTCAGCAAGTTCCAGCTGTGCCTCCTGCAGTTTGGCTTTAAGTTTCTCATTTTCAGTCAAGGCCTCTTCATATAACTGTAAAACAAAATCAATGATTAAAACAGCTATATTTTCTGAATTTTAACGCAAGCAATAAACTTCATCCACATACATAGTACATTTACACCATTTTAAATTGCATGTTTTTTTAAAAACACAAAGTTTGCAGCTGTAATTATTTCAAAGGTAATAGGATGGAATTGCTACATTTAATAGGAAGAACTTATCCCACCCAGCCTATCGTTAGTGCAGGTTTTAATTTAAAACTTGCGACTTACAGAAAACATTCACTGGTGAGTATGGGGGACCAATCTACACTATCTAGGAATAACTTAGGAAGTGAATTATGGCTTTGAATTAATCAGCTTGTCTACTTGAAAATCATGACTGCAATCTTCCTGGTAGATGGGCTATCTGACTGTCAGAGTTTATTGACAGGAACTGGATTTCTATTTTAAAGTTAATAATAGAAAAGAAACTACACATAATGAAAACTAAGTTCATGGATCAGAGAAAAGCTGATATTAAAGGGCTGAGAAGGGAACTTGGGGAAAACAAAATAGGCAACACTTTGACAAACAACCAAGAACATCAACATTAGGAAACATTATAAATAAAGTGTTCATAGTGCGGGAAGATATGTTCCACGAAAAGAATCAATTAAACGCTCTAGGACTCCATGCACGAATAAAGACTAAACAAATAACTGAGAGTTCAGAAAAAGGCAGAGATTAAGCACACAGACAGCAAGTGAGTATGTGAGAATGGCGAATACAAAAAGATTAGGGGATTTAAAAAGGTGAAGTGGAAGTATTAAATTACTCAAGAAAGTAAAACACAAAAAAGCAAACTATTTTACAGACACCTCAATTTTAAAAACTCTGGTATTGGAAAAGGGTAATTAAGAGATAAAAAGGATAATGTGACATGAAATGAAACGCAGAGACAGCAAAAGTGTTAATAACTTTGCTTCAGTCCTGAGTTGGTTTGGTCAGTTGGCTGGACAACTGGTTTGAAATGCAGGGTAATGCCAAAAATATGTGCTCAATTCCTGCAGTGGACGAGGTTACCATGAAGGACTCGCCTTCTCAATCTCTCCCCTCTTCTTGGGTCTGGTGACATTAAGACCAAACTCACCACTTGTCGTCTCTCCCTATTAAGAACAGCCTTGTGGTTCTGCTAGGATTACAGCAAGTTCACCTTTTTTTTGAACCAGAAAATAGAACAGATCAACGTGACACTGAATAATAAGATGAATAATGAGGTTAAAGGCACTTAAAATTATAAAAGGGACTATATCAAATAAACTAATCAAATTCAGGGTAAAACATTTGGTCCAGACAGACTGCATTCACTTAATTTAGACAATACTGCATAGAAAAAGAAAATTGTACCAGAATACTGTAAGCCAACAAAATAACTCCTCTATTTAAAAACAAAAGGGATAGCAGATGTTCAATAAAATATAGACTAGTAGGCTGAACACTACTGGTAAAACAAAAGAAATTCTTAATAAAGGTGAATCAAAGAATACTGAGCAATGATGTTATCGAATGCTGGTCCGAATTTTCAAAAGGAAAACAAAACGTTTGACTAATCTTACTGAACTTTCTAGTGTGTAGACAGTGGTAACGGAATAGGTGTAATTTATCAGAATTCTCAAAAGGCTGTCCATAAGAGACCCAAAAATAGAATGATGAATAAGGTAAGAGAATATGGAGTCTGGGACAGAACAGAATGCTATTTGCTCTCAAGAAAGAAATAGGAGAATGAGGTGTAGTAATTCAATATGGCAGAGGTAAGAAATGGTGTGCCACAAGCATCAGTACAGGGATCACTGCTTTTCATAATTTACATTAGAGTTTTGCTTAAAAGTAAAATATTTTGTTGAAGCCTTTTGTGTTGTACTCATCAGTACAAATGTTGCCTTTGCCCTTGAATTGATATCCTTGCAAATTGTCCTGATTAATGCAAAATGAACAAACTTGTACTTTTATATAGAAATACTCAATTTGTATTGATATGATGATAAAATATTCAAAGTTAGCTTGTAAAAAAACTAATGGCATGAAGACTTTCTTACTTGCACAGAGGAAGGAAAGAGGGATAGGAAAAGTTTAGAGAGAAGGAAAGATAAAACGTGCACACTTTCAATGAAAAGAATGGATAGAGATATTGGGATGACTTAACTGAAATTGGCTGTGTCAATTTTGGTGAGTTTCATGGAGGGTTTCTCTCTGCAAAGCCTAGTGAGATTTCTCAAACTTGCCTTCTTACCTACACATCATGCCATTATGGTGCCCCATAGGCAGAATTAGTCACCACTACCTGGATATCTCAGGATCTCTGGTATCATATTTAAAAGGCTGTTGTGCACTATGTCAAGTGTTAGCAGTCCACAGCTACCCTGCACAGTTCATGTTATTTGTCCTAGACAGGTAATCTCTCTGACTTTCATGTTGAGGAATTGTAGCCATCCAGTTTTAATTGGCACTTGGGAGAATGGGAAACTTCATATTAATGATGTTAGATTAATTAATAATGAGATGTCAATGAATAATACACACAGATATGCCTCTCACTGCTCACTGGTGAGAATCTCATCTTGTTGCTCAACACTTGGCTGGAAAACAAAATTTTCTGTTTGTAATGTTGAGAAGCTCCTTGCTGGCCATGTTAATCTATTTTCCTAACTTTCTTGTCAATGTCCACTTTGTTCAATGCCTGGGTAGATTCAAACCATAGATTTTTTTTAAAAAACAAAGCTTTTTTTGTCAGGATATACAGTTGAGCAGATGTTTCATAACAACATTGTAAGAGAAGAACGATTCATTACTTGAATGGATTGTTAAGGGCCATGCCTATTTTAAGCTCTTTGAAAAGAACACTTCTTCCACTAAACCGCAAGCAAATTTGGGTGATTTATATCTGTTTACAAATGGAATACTCAGCAAATCGACTGTTGTTACTATATATGGAATTAAAGGAGCAATTACATTTAAGATGGAGCTAGCACAAACCACAAAATGATTGAAGCAATGCATATGTATATTTGTGCAATAAAATAAACATTTTAAATTACTTGCAGACTTCTCTAAAGATTCCCAATTTTCAGATGATTTAGCCATCATAAATTATTACTGAACTTTTTTCGAAAATATCCTCAGTTTTATTTCTTCATTTTGATTTGAAGGATACCATTAATGCACTTATTATACACCACACAATGTTACCCATTGACAACTGGGATTTGGTCCAAAACAATAGACCTAAATTTCCATTCTCAGTCCTTTAAATCTAGAACAGAAAAGCACATTTCTCTGGTCCATGGTGAGAATCCGATCATCCAGAAGTTGGCTCCGAAACAGTCAAAATATTTTCAGATTTATTCCTGACTAGTAGTCACATGAGTGCAATACAGGATATTTTTCCCCTGGTACAATTCAAGTCATATTAGGTCATTTCTACAACAGACACGATGGAGAAAATGCTGTTTGTCAGCAAAGTTTCAATTTAAAATGAGATATTTTTCAAGCCTTGCAACAAAACTACTAGCACAATTACAAAGTAACATAATGTTTTAACAAAAAGCATGCAGAGAATCTCACAGGTCACCACTTAGGGCATTCTCAAAAGGAATTCAGAACAAAGCAAATGATACTTTCAAAATTGAGACATTACAAAATTAAAATTAACACGGATTGGAACCTCACACTAACCAAGGCTTTTTGCTGAACAAATACAACCCAACATTTGCTTCCTTATTCATTGCACCATTAATTTGAACCATCATGCCTGAGAGCTTCTAAGATTTAATGACTTTTTCTATAAAGTACAAACACAGACACTTTAAAAGGATTGAGTGAGGACATGTCCCCAACATCAACTTCTTCCATTAATTTGGTTTTGCTATGAGTAAACCTTACATGGTAAAAGGAGAAATCAAGAATTTTCAGCAAGATGCAATTTTGTAGTCTTTCCGTTTCTCAAAGAAAGAAATATGTAGAATTATAGAATGTTATATTCTAACTGCAAAACACAAATTCCCCAAAAAAATGGTGGAGCTGGGTTTAGAAAGGGCAAGAGAGAGCCTCTGTATAGGAATGAGCAACAGGATAAAGCCCAAGGCCAAGATAAAGACAAACAACTTAGTTTTATATGAAAAAAATTATCATATACATATCTGAGTCTATAAATCATTATGAATCTGATATCAACACACACCCCTACCCAAAAAAATCACCGACCTTCTTGTAATCCTTTACATTGTCTTCCTGTTCTACTTTACTAAGGGATGACAGTCGATGCTCCCTACGCGTGTACGAACTGGTTCGACTTAATAAGCGGTCACTGTAACTGTCAGTTGATGAAGAATTTGATGATCCTGAATCCAACCTAAACATAAAAGCCATAATTAAACAACATTACATATTTGAACACGCAATATGCAGCCACTAACCGATTTTTCATTAATGCAGCTGGTAAATCAAATGTCTACATTAAGTAATGCTATGGTCGCAGCATTTCAAAACAGTTAACACATTTCAAAAATGGTCAATAAAGTTCTAATATTACAAAATGTTCCAAAATGTTTCTCTATATTAGAACAAATATAACACCAG
The DNA here is from genome assembly GCF_037043375.1 of Chiloscyllium plagiosum. NCBI lineage: Eukaryota > Metazoa > Chordata > Chondrichthyes > Orectolobiformes > Hemiscylliidae > Chiloscyllium > Chiloscyllium plagiosum. The sequence continues at coordinate 38,447,623 of NW_028270164.1, forward strand.
TCCAATGAAGGTGGTGCAGATCAAATAAAAATCATCAGTAGGCCACAAGCTCTCAATCCTGCTCTGCCATTAAATAAGTTGTGACTGATCAAATCCTGCCTTCAATTTCAATTTCACTTTCCTTCCTGTCTCTGCCTCCTCCAATAATCCTCAATTCCCCCACAGATAAAAAAAAAGATTGGTGTGATTCAGTCTTGAATGCATTCAATGACTCATCCTTCACTGCTTTGTAAGAAAATTCCACACTAACAACACTCTGAGAAAAAAAATTCCTAATCTACTTTAAATGAAAGACCTCTTCAAACCTGCTCCCTCACACCTGAGTTATAGACTTCCCACAAAGGGAAATATCCTTTCAGCATTCATGTTATCAAGCCAACACAGAATCTTGTATGCATCGAAAAGATCACCTCCCGTGTTCCTCAAAGCTTCAACAAGTATAGGTCCAACCTCCTCAACTTTTCCTCAATTCAATTGCTGCATTACCTGGAGAAGCTTCTCTGGGCTTTCTCCATATGTCCTTCCTTAAATAAGAAGACCTTTTGATTCTTAGCTTGACAGTTTTAACCTGAGTTGTCAAATCAATCTTAAACATCACATTGTGGGTATCATTGACGTCATTTTGGCTTAGCAGTTTCTGTTACATTGCCAAGAAAAGTAATTGGCAAAGGAAGTGTCTGATTTGCTTGCCTGATTCCTCCAAGCCCTCTACTTAGCTCAGTGAGATATTTGTTTCTGATCACCTTTTGCAATAATTCACCACTAGCCAGTCTCCAGAGGTAATGGCCATTAACAACTGTCTTCCAATTGTCAGTGTCAGTACTGCTAGTTTTATTTTTCATTTGCAGGTGGCCCTCTTTTGGAGGTATGGATTCTTAGGAAAATGTGAGTGGCCAGTTCAATACACCGGTCATTAGGCATTTGGCCATCATTTACTCCATAAATGCGGCCAAACCAGTACAGGTGTCTAAAATGGCTTAGAATTATGTAAACTGATAGAATAAACACAATCTAGGAGGAATTGTTCATCTCGTCCTACCACAAGATGCACAGTGTGACTATGAGGCAGTAAAGATGAAATCCGCTCTGTTTCCTCTCTTGCCAAGCATACATAGTCCAAGTCTCATCATTATATAGGAGTGCACTGAAGACTGACGTTTGGTACATTGTTTGGTTCTGTCTTTCTGGTTGCTTGTCAGTCTACTCTCAAAACTGTACACTAAACATGATCTCACCAAAACCTTGGGCCAACAGATGGATTTTTAGTAGCAACTTGAAGGAAGAAAACAAGTTATTGATCATATAACATATACAGAGAAACTTAAGTAGCGAATTTGTGAGGTTAAAACCTAGGAAGCCAAAGTGATGGCCACCAATGGTGGAGTGAGGAAGCTTAAAATGCTGGAGTTAGAGGGAAAAGCAAATCAGGGTAGGATTTATAATTTAATTGTAAGGTCCTGGGGAGTGTTGCTGAACAAAGAGACTTTGGAGTGCAGGTTCATTGTTCCTTGAAAGTGGAGTCCCAGGTAGATAGGACAGTGAAGGCTGCATTTGGTATGCTTGCATTTATTGGACACTGATAAGACCACTTCTAGAATTCTGCATGCAATTCTGGTCTCCCTGATATAGGAAAGATGTTGTGAAACTTGAAATGGCTCAGAAAAGATTTACAAGCATGTTGACATGGTTGGAGGGTTTCAGCTATGGGGGAAGAGGCTGAATAGGCTGGGGCTATTTTCCCTGGAGCTTTGGAGGCGAAAGGGTGACCTTAAAAGTTTATAAAATCATGACAGGCATGGATAGAGTGAACATCCAAGGTATTTTCCCCAGGGTTGGGGAGTTCAAAACTAGAGGGCATAGGTTTAGGGTGAGAGGGGCAAGATTTAAAAATGGACCTAAGGAGTAACTGTTTCGCGCAGAGGGTGGTGCGTGTATGAAATGAGCTGCCAGAGGAAGTGACGGAGGCTGGTATAATCACTACATTTAAAAGGCATCTGGATGGGTAGGTGAATAGGATGGGTTTAGAGGAATATGGGCCAAATGGATGAGTTGGACCAAAGGGTCTGTTTCCGTGCTGTACAGAGGAGAGTCTAGGAGATGACAAAAATGAAGAGATGGGCAGCAGCAAAGAAAAGATTGAAATCCAGAATAAAAACATTAAAATCCTGATACGGCTTGATCAGAAATCTATGTAGGTCAATAAACCGTGGATGTTCTCTAGCTTTTCAGGTAGCATGCTGCAGATCTGGCAGGAATGCATTGGAATATTTAAGTTTCATGATAAAAAAAGACATGAACAACTAACATCATATGGTTAAAGACAGAAAAAACATTATGAAGTGGAATTAGTTGCTTGGTAGTGCTGTTGAAGTATAACTGTTGAAGCTTTTCATCTTATACTGTCTGGGATGGAAGAACACTGAATTTCAAATGGAACAATGATTTATACTGTATGAGAAAAGGTTACAGACTGGTTTTGGAAGACAAAAAGTTTCAGCAACCTTTTTGCAGCAGTTCTGAAGCAGAATAGGTAGTCTCAGTAATGGCATCAAAATGTGTGGGTGCAGGCTCATGTCAGGGTCAAACATGACACCATGCTGGTAAATATCCAATTGATCTCAGGCAGCTGTCAGGCATCAGAGGGATGGAGTTGGTGGCTAGCGAAGAAAGCTTTGAGAAAAGGCTGAAGACAATGGCTTCAATCTGTGCAACATTTAGTTGAGGGAAATTTCTGCTCATTCAGTGCTGCTTCAGAATAGAAGGGGAGTCAAGAGCTGATGCCATTAATATAACACAACTCACCAAATATATACACTACTCTAACTCTGACTTCTTGTGCATCCTGACTTTAATCATTTTTTTTGCTTGGTTTTTGGTCAAGTAACCTCATTGCACTTTTTGATTCAATGTCACATTTTGTTTTCTTAATGCTCTTGAAACACTTCAGGATGTTTTATTATATTAAAATTGCAATAGAAGTACACATTTTTTTTGAGATGGGTTTAATGGACAAGATGAACTTTGAGGGGACATGGGGGAGATAGGAAAAGAAACTGCAGAAAGTTGAAAGGTTACGTGTTTAGGGCAGGACAAGGAATGAGTTGCGAGGAAATTTAGAACAGTAGGCTAGCAGAAATACATGGCTAGAATGGTCCTGATCTTGGTGATAAAGAAATCTGTGAGTTCCTCAAAATTTTTGTGGAAGCAGAGGATGAGGAAAGCAGTCTAGAAGGCTTTGAGAAGATGGCTTGCAATACAGAAAAGAAGCTGGATTTATCTTTATATTCTAGGATGCTTCTGGAACAGTGAGCAGTTTTAGCAAATGAAAGGACGACTTGACAACACTTTGTGAACACTATGAATGACTAAACCAGTTAGTACATACAAAATGAACAAACTCATTATTGAAGGAACCCTTCTTGTGATAGATCAGATATTTATCAGATTCGTACATTGGCTTGTACAAGGAAACAAAATGCTGAATCACTGATCCTACAAATAATTTACGGCACATCCAAATGCTTGAGATGTCCATGCAATTTGCAATGGTTTCCATTCAATCTATGTTGAGATGGACACACTGAAAGCAATATATAAATATCTGGTTGGTCAGTATTTATAGACCCAAGGTTTGGACCTTGTCAAATATTTTACCAACAGACCATATTGGATAATTTTAAATTAACTATAAATATACTGTGACCAATTATTCAACAGTTCTTTCAACAACATAGCATTGTTTAAAAAACAGATCCCAAAAATCATTTGTTAACAAATCATTCAATAAAAAAAAGCAGATAACTAAAATACTATTTATACAGCACATGTAAAAAAAGTGAATAATAATACAAAATAAGCCATTTTACTTATTGAACACAAATGTAGTTCGTATGCAATACAACATGACAAGGTTCTTACCTGCTGATTCGATCATGCTGAAAAAAAGAGAAAAAAAAAAGCCTTTTAGGATGTTGAGGGATCCAGGCTAGTAATTTTGGGTTGTAATTACACGTTGTATGCAAGAGAATAGTTTCTGTCTGTGCTTACAAGCAACATTATAAAATATGTGCAACATTACCCTGGAGAAAGAGCACCTTCCATTTACTTGCTACTGATGCAGCTTAATGAGACCTGTCCTGCTGTATCTTTTGGTTAAAAAACAACTGCCTCAATGATGTGCATGATAGATCAATGTTTGGAAGGTTGTCAGTAAGCTTGCCTTTCTGGAAATGCTTTGGGAATAGACTTGCAGGCAGAAACAAATTTTACAGGCTTTCAACTGGACTAGCAGCATGGTAATGCCAGACAGGAAAGGAATTGGTTAAGTTACCATTACTTATTGCTTTTTGCCACAGGACTAAACACAGCAGCAACTCAAAATAAAATACAATCTCTCAGCTGGGAGATAGAAACAATGTGAAGTGAGAGACAACTTGCAGCAAAAACATTTGCTTTTTGTTTATATTGCTGTCAAGTACTTGTCAAATTCTGATCATGTTTCACTGTAAAACTATGTTGTTTTATATTTATGCAAAAATTCAAACTATTTTCATTAGCTTATGAAATAACTAAGCCACACAGACAATGTGAAAACAAACTAGTTCTGTTAAAGTTTTAGCAAGTGCAGTAAAATCAGCCCCCTTGGCATACAGAAGAAAATGCCAAGTTGCCCACTCAATCACAACCATATAAGCGCCACTGAAAGTACAGGTATATGCACTCGATAGAAAAAAACTAGCAATCTCGATAATGAAGCTTACTGCGGTCAAAGTTCTCACATGAACTGCATTGAAGACAAAATTTAGCACAGGAAACTGATTCTCCAGTCAATACTGTTTTCATAGAAAGCACTTTCACCTCTATATAACCAGTCAGGAACTAAAACGCATTGTAGTTATTATTGGCAAGCAAAGGATAATGACTTACAAGATCATGCATGCACTGTTGCAATGCTTTTACACTATTATGGGATCTTCCACTAAAATACCATGTCAATAACAAGTTAAATTATACACAAGACGTCTGAAGTCATTGAAGGTATTTTAAGTTGCTACATTTTAGTTTTGAATTTTCTACTTTTTAATCTAGTGCAAAGTTAGTATTTACCACAAAGCATCTAAAGGTCTAGCAGTATGATACAATCTGAGGAAAATACTACATCTGGCTTTAGAATTACTGAATGTAAAGATATTATGCTGATATATATACGAACAGCTAGCAACTTCAGGAAATGGTCAGAAGGTGGAAATGTTTCCACCATCAGCTATTCTGACGGAATTTAATTCACAATGGAGGTTAACACTGTTTCTTTCCACAGGTGCTGCTTGATCTGCGAATATTTCCATGTTTTGCTTCTTTTAGAGTTTTGACATATGCAGTAATTCTTTTTTAAAAATCAGGACACTAATTAAGACTTACATTTCTACCATAAAAATACAACTCATGTTGCAAAAGGAGCTACAACGATTCAGAAAAATTCTGAATAATAGAAATTATACAGAAAGACATTTCACTTTAACAACAGTTTGAATTCAAATTACAAAGTAGATTACTCATTCTGATAATTTTCACCATTGGCACATTCTAATCTTCACTCCTACACTCTGACTCAGTATATGAAATAGTCTTAACTATACAAGGTCAGTTTTCTGTAATTCAGGCTTTAGTTAATTTGGTAGACTGGTAACTCTGTTCAATTAGCTTTATACAGTTCATTTCAAAACAAATTTGAACAAGGTATTTCTGTAACAAGCTTCATATCACATGACACCAGATTATACCTAACTGGTTTATCTGAAAACACTAGCTTTCGAAGTGCTGCACAATCACCAGGTGTTAGTGTGAGAAGAAGACCTCAGACACAGAATTAAGGAGGAAAAGACCAAAGAGTCATACAACTCATTGGGAATGATTTTTGATCTTGTCCAAAACTGATGACTCCACATCACGTTTCACATCAGTTATTTGCAATAGAAAATGCTAATGACAGTCTACAAATTTTGTGTTGCAGACGTTTCGTCCCCTGTCGAGATGACATCCTCAGTGCTTGGGAGCCTCCTGTGAAGCACTTCGGTGATGTTTCCTCCGGCATTTATAGTGGTTTGAATCTGCCGCTTCCGGTTGTCAGTTCCAGCTGTCCGTTGCAGTGGTCGGTATATTGGGTCCAGGTCGATGTGCTTATTGATTGAATCTGTGGATGAGTGCCATGCCTCTAGGAATTCCCTGGCTGTTCTCTGTTTGGCTCATTTGCAAAACCAATGTAGTGTACAAAATTCCATGCAAGGACTGCACAAAACACTACATAGGACAAACGGGAAGACAGCTAACAATCCGCATCCATGAACACCAACTAGCCACGAAACGACACAATCAGCTATCCTTAGTAGCCACACACGCAGATGACAAGCAACATGAATTCGACAGGGACAACACTTCTATTATAGGACAGGCCAAACAGAGAACAGCCAGGGAATTCCTAGAGGCATGGCACTCATTCACAGATTCAATCAATAAGCACATCGACCTGGACCCAATATACCGACCACTGCAGCGGACAGCTGGAACTGACAACTGGAAGCGGCAGATTCAAACCACTATAAATGCTGGAGGAAACATCACCGAAGCGCTTCACAGGAGGCTCCCAAGCACTGAGGATGTCACCTCGACAGGGACGAAACGTCTGCAACACAAATTCCCAGCTCGGCGAACAGAACCACAACAACGAGCAACCGATCTACAAATCTTGTCACAAACTTTGGACAGTCTACAAACTTTTGCAGAAAGTTATACTAATCAACATTATTCCTTAAACCTATTTGCTGTTTCAAACAAAAGTTTATTCACATTAGTAAATATAGATACTAGCCAATAAACAGGATTTAAAGGATTTGTATCAGTAAACCTCCAAGACTTCTTCACAAAGGGCATACTAGTACTGTGAACTGAATTGTTCATTTGTAGTTAAGGCTCAAAATAATAGCTTTCTATGCCCCAAATATTGGTCTGTCATCAGTGTTGTTTAAACAGATGTTCTTAAAAAGTGAGCAAATAACAAATATCATATATTAGGCATATACGTTTTTGCCTAAAAACACATTCAATTTCTTGAAATTTACTTCTAAACAATGCACAAAGAAGAAAATTACACTATAAAAGTATGAACGCATTCACAAATGCAACTCAAAATAGTACAAGGTCACAACGTATCAGAAAGCTTTGGCTTTGTCGATTACATGAAGGAACAAACTATAAACTTAATGGATGTGCGAGGTCAGTCTGAATATTTGTGGTCTCTACATTGGTGAGACGAATTGCTGACTGGGTGATCACTTGTAGAATACCCACATTTTGTCTGCAAAAATGACCCTGAACTTCTGGTTGCCTGCCACTGCGACACACCATCATGTTCCTTGGCCAATATCTCTCTCAGGCTTGCTGCAGTGCTCCAGCGAAGTTTAGTGCAAGCTGAAAGAGTCCTGGGACTCTTCTGGACTCATACAGTGTTCAATAATTTTAAAGCCTATGCACCTTCTCCCATGTCCTTAACTCCACACACCAGGCCTTGTCATCACATGGGTTACTCCCACGAACAACTCATTGTCAGCTATTAATGGTTCCTATTAGCAGCTATTCATTCTCCCAGACTGACCTTCACCCATTCCTTTATTCTGCCCAATTGTTTTTTTCTCTCTCTCTCTGGGCTCCATTCCCATGCATCGTTTACTCCTCCTCCCACCCCCAGCTTTTCTTTAGCAAATATACCAAACATTTCCAAGCAATTAGCAGTTCTGAAGAAGGATCACTGCTCCCTGCTTTCTCACCACAGATGCTGCCAGAGCTGTGTTTTTTCAGTAACTTCTACTCCCCCCCTTGCCTCCACCACCCGAGTCTGAATACTTGTTACATCCAAGAAAGAAGGTGAAAGTCAAAGACAGGAGGGGGAGTGGTGTTGGTGGTTGAGTGTGGTGTGGCGAGGTGGTTGGATTAATAGTAACAAGAATAGAGAGTAAAAGAGCTTCAATATAAAAATCCTAAAATCTAAGAGTTTACTGTAATGAGCAGCATACCGAATAGTTCTAACATACTGTTTAAAAATAAATCAATTAGCATTCTCAGGATAAATGTTGCTAATTTTTCCGCTTTTTTCTTTCTTTAGTGTGCCAAGATCATGGGAAGTAATGATATTTTGAAAAGCAATGAGCAAAACACTTACACAGCACAAAAACAGGTCATTCAACCAAGAACATTCATGCAGTGTTTATGTCTCACACAAATCTCCACCCATTCCATCTGACCTCATCAACAAATCCTCACATTCCTTTGTTTCTTGTGAGCTAATGAAGTTTCCCAGAATCCATCTGAGACAGTAGGAAGAGAAAGACATTTGTGCAAAGTAAGAATAACACCTGAAGTTCCTATCCTGATAAAGAATAAAATAACAGTGTGGAAAAATAACCTTTTGGGGAAAAAAAAGGTTATTTGTAAAATAGAGGAAAATTCTATTTAGAACTACAGTACTAAGTGTAAACAAATTTCTACAGTTGACTAAAACCAGTTATGTACCAGGCAGAGAGGTCATTCGTAATTTTTTTAAAAATGAACCAAAAATCAGTTACACATTTACCAACATTTTTGGAGCATTTCAAATACATAACCATATCAATTGCTGTTTGTTTATTTCAACTTCTAATGTGAAAAACAAGAATCAACATTTGTTTCACTATAATACTATAATAGTGGGCGGCACGGTGGCACAGTGGTTAGCACTGCTGCCTCGCAGCGCCAGAGACCCGGGTTCAATAATTCCCGACTCAGGCGACTGACTGTGTGGAGTTTGCACGTTCTCCCCGTGTCTGCGTGGGTTTCCTCCGGGTGCTCCGGTTTCCTCCCACAGTCCAAAGATGTGCAGGTTAGGTGAATTGGCCATACTAAATTGCCCGTAGTGTTAGGTAAGGGGTAAATGTAGGGGTATGGGTGGGTTTCGCTTCGGCGGGTCGGTGTGGACTTGTTGGGCCGAAGGGCCTGTTTCCACACTGTAATCTAATCTAATCTAATCTAATCTAATCTAATCTAATACTAAAATATAATACTCTTACAATCTACTTAAAAGGAATTATAACAGCTGATTTTAACAAATAAGACTACACCAGGAGTTTTTTTTTACTGAATTCTTTTTTCAAACTCTGCTCACTGTGCAGCATATCTGTCAATTACTTTGTTTTTTGTTGTTAGTTACTTTGGCTATCTTCTATCTGACGTACAAACAATACAGATCCAAAGTGCAACTAACACTCTCAGTAAACACCCAGATAAATTGAAACACAAAGTCCCAATCGTCTGCATAGTTAAGTAGCCTGCTCTGGGTCACCCTCAAACAGGTTCTGTGATTAATGAGCCCTCATTTGCAATTTTTTCGTTGATGCAATGAAATAACTGGCTTTTACAGCCTTCAGTGAATATTTTTATACCAATGTGACTCGAATGCAAAAATGAAAACCTCTCTCATCATTGCTCTAAACTGCAAGTATTGCAAATTAAATATCTCCAGTTCTTTAGCTAAGTTATCCCACTTGCTGTTTAATGATCATTGTCTACTTATCCTATCCATGTCCCTCATAATTTTATAAACCTCTGTAAGGTCATCCCTCAGCCTCTGACGCTCCAGGGAAAACAGCCCCAGCCTGTTCAGCCTCTCCCTGTAGCTCAAATCCTCCAACCCTGGCAACATTCTTGTAAATCTTTTCTGAACCCTTTCAAGTTTCACAACATCTTTCCGATAGGAAGGAGACCGGAATTGCATGCAATATTCTAACAGTGGCCTAATCAATGTCCTGTACAGCTGCAACATGACCTCCCAACTCCTGTACTCAATACTCTTGACCAATAAAGGCAAGCGTGCCAAACACCTTCTTCACTACCCTATCTACCTGCAACTCCACTTTCAAGGAACTATGAACTTGCACTCCAATGTCTCTTTGTTCAGCAACATTCCTGAGGACCTTATCATTAAGTGTATAAGTCCTGCTAAGATTTGCTCTTATCTTTTTAAACATTATAAAGCAAAATGGATCCAAATGGAATAGATGCCAGGCATATTTCATGCGCATTGCTCTAATTTTCTACAACTAAAAATTTAATTACTAAAACTAAAAATTAATATATTAAAACACATCAACCATGAACTAGATATTCATAAAACCAGAAGTATACATATTGTATTTATCTCTCTAATTAAAATCTGGTATTTTATTTAATGTTAAATTTCTATCTCATTGCATCAAAGTGGCTTTCTTTTTAAAAATAATTATTTTACTGAACTTTCAGTACAATAAATGGAAGGTAAGTAACTAACATTCGCAAATCTAACTACATCACTGATACCTACATGCCTGGCTTCAGAATATTTTTAAAAACAATAAGATCAAAGCTTCTAAACAAAAGAACATGTTTCAGACCAAATCACCTACCTCAGATCTTCAGCAGATATGGCTGCACAATCGATTGGATACAGAATGCTAATACAAATATAATACTGCAGATACTGGAAATTTGAAACAAAAACAAAAAGTGGAGAACTCAGCAGATCTTCAGAACGAAGAGAAGCCACACTGGATTCAATACATTAATTCCTTTTCTCTCTCCACAATGCTGCCAGACCTGCTGAATTTTTCTCACACTTTATGTTTTTGCTTTGAAAGAGCACACTAACTTATGGAATAACACTGATTACATGTACTTACAACCCACAACAGTGGAGATACCAGTATAAGCAGCTTACTGTTTTGATGCTATTTGGACCTCACAGCATAATAGCAAGTCAAAGTATTTAATGTTAAATGACAGTTCATTTGTACAATTGAGTTTTTTCCCCTCTAAGACTGGGACCCATGCAAAGAAACTGTACAGATAAAAGAAAATCTAGGTTCCAATAAAACTGACTTTCAACTCAACATAAGGAAAGTTCACCTGCACTGCATTTTTCTGCATTAAGCATTGATTTGCAAGAGCGTCCCAAATAGAAATGTAAATCAAAATCTAATTCAAATTTCATGGTCCAGTTCAAATTGTCATCTTCTGAGTCAAATAAAAATTAAAAATGTATTGCTCTTTCCCTATATGACAAAAATGTGGCATTTGTTAATACAAGGTCATTGCTTCATCTCTAATAAGTTGCAAAGCCACAATTTTCCTAAATATTCCAATCAGCAAATCAAAAAAATACAAGGCACTGCATCAACTCTCAGTCATGCTGTTTTCAGAACATGTTGGAACCTGGAACTTGCGATGTTGCTTTATTACCACACATACTCAACCATCCACTTTTTCTTATGAACACATTGCTGATAATTCAGTGGTACTCAAACCAATCGGCTTTGCCGAATATCACTGCACAACAATATATAAAATATATTTTAGATTCTGAAGTATTGATAGTTCTGGTTGACAAGCACCCAGAACAGCAGACCAAACTTTCATAAAACATATCAAAGTGTTCCATATTTCAGATGAAAATATTGGAAAAACAAAGGTTTGCATTTTAGAATATGTGTTTTGCAAAATAATTGCAATAAACACTGGCAGCCTTGAAAATAAATATGGAAGGCTATTTTTGGGAACAATGCATTTTAGCTTACATTGATCGCTTTTGTTAATTCTTTCCAAAGTTGCAAATTAGAAAGCAATACTCCTGCACTGGGAGCAGTTTAGAGAAGGTTACCAGACCTATATCTAGATTGGATAGGTTTTCTTACAAGGAAAAGTTGAACCTAGAAGTGTAAGAGATGCTTGTGTGAAACATAGAAAGATCCTGAGGGGTCTTGACAGGATGCATATGGAAAAGCAATTTCATCTTAGAAGGAAAATCAGAAATAGGGGGTTACTTCAGAAAGAAAAGGGTCACCCACTTAAGGCAATTGGTGGGGGGAGGGGGGAGGGAATCATTTTCTTAGACAGGTCATGACTTAGGAGTTTTCTCCCTCAAAGGAAGAAAAATCTTTGAATAATTTTAAGTTTGAGGTTATCAGATTTTTGATAAGCAAGGTGGTGAAACATTATCAGGGTAGGCAGAAAAGTATAATAATCATGATGCTAATAAATAAAGTAGATTCAAAGGGCTGAGCACCTACTTTTGCTCTTTTCTTTGTCCATGTGAATTAAGAACATAAGAAAAAGGAGCAGGAGGCAGCTATTTGGCCCTTCGAGCCTACTCTGCCATTCAGTAAGATCAATGGCTCATCTTTTTATGTACTCAGCTCCACCCACTCACAGAACCATCAAATTCCTTTACTGTTCAAAAATGTAGCTCTGCCTTAAAAACATTCAATGAGGTAGCCTCAACTGCTTCACCGGGCAAGGAATTGCATAGATTTACAACTTTTTGGGTGAAGGCATTCCTCAACTCAATTGTAAATCTCCTCCCCCTTATTTTGAGACTATGCCCCCGATTTCTAGTTTCACCTGCCAGTGGAAACAACCTCCCTACTTCAATCTTATCTATTCCCTTCATAACTTTTATATGTTTCTACAAGTTCCTCCCTCATTCTTCTAAATTCCAATGAGTAAAGTTCCAGTCCACTCAATTTCTCCTCATAAGCAAACCCTCTCAACTCTGGAACCCATGATGTGGAGGTGACAGTGTTGGACTGGGGTGGACAAAGTTAATAATCACAAACTGGAATCAATCTAGTGAACCTCCTCTGCACTCCCTCTAGTACCAGTGCATCTTTTCTCAAGTAAGGAGACCAAATCTTACACAGTACTCTAGGTTAGGCCTCACAAACACCCTATACAGCTGCAGCATAACCTTCCCATTTTTAAACTTCAACTGTCTAGCAAAGGACAATAATCCACTTGCCTTCTTAATTACCTGCTGCACCTACAAAACAACTTGAAGCTCCATTCTTGAACTTGAGTCCATAATCTCAGCTGACATTTAAGTCTAATGCTGAAAATCTCCTGAAGTACCGAAAAGTCCTGTCTTTCATTTGACATGTAAAACCGACAGATTGTTGAACTGGACATCAAAGTTCCAACTGCAAGATACAATACGAAGCTGGGATGCCTCTTCATGCCTTGCACAAAGCTGCTTCCTTGCTAACCAAACAACAAATATATATCCTTTTGAGATCTGTGTGCAAATTAGTTTCACTGTTAACCTGGACAATATTGATTATACTTTTATTTCCTGGTTGTGACGTATTTAGAGATGACCTGAGGATATGATAAGGTTCTTTTTTAAGTGGATGTATTTTCGAATAATTTCTTCCACTACAAGTTGGTGAGGACCAAATAAGCTGGGCACTGGTAATAATTTATCCACACTCTCCATTTTTATAATGGACCCGTCCAATTTTAATGGTCAATTAAGAAAATACAACACTAGTAATAATTTTAAAATTTACGTGTTAGGAAATTCCCAAGTTTCACTGAATACTTTCCATCTCAAAAATCTGCTTTGACAAGCTTGATTCAGCTAGTGACAATTTGGTTATTCTCCTCTACTTTTCATTACTGCCCAGCACATGAATATGTCTAACAGACAGACCATTGTCTACTCAGAAGTTTTAATATTAAGTCTCCTTTATGGTACTTATTTTTTTTAAAAACTGCATTCTTCAATCACATAAAAAAATTATCAATTGGATGAAATGCATCAAAATGTCTTGATAAAGTGTAGTTTTCTTTAAGGTGAAATGTTTTCTTCATCATCCTTGATCAAATTACTGCCTCACTTATGATTGCCGCATATAACAATTAAACCTGAAGAGAAGTCGAAGTCAAAGCTGGTCACTAACTTAAGTGAAAACTAAACATTATAGTCATGTTCGCATGTTGTAAATTGTTTTACTTCTGATTTAACTGTAGAATCTAACAGTGCTGTATGCTCATTATTATATTTACCAAACTTACTAGTAGATCGATGAGATGCACCAATATTAATAATTCTACATTAAATTCATAAAACATTTAAAAATTGAGTATAAAAGAATTTAATTAATCCAAATAACTCTTCATTTAAAACAATTTAAAAAGTAGTAATTCTACTGTTTGGTCTGCAAACCATTGTAAGGGAGTAAATGGAGGGAAAGAAAAGAAGAGATAGTCAATTAAGTGGAAAGAAGTGGAAGGTCGTATGCAAGAGACATAAACATCAGATTTGATTTTTTTATATTCGAGTTATCTACTCGTGCTCATGATTACTGTTTGGATGAAAACGCATTGCGCCTGGTTATAATGATTATCTTGAATAAGCAACCCTCCAAACATCTACAGTTCATTTTCAGACACGAAGAACTGCCAGTCAATTTGTGCACCTCAAGGTGGTCGGTGGCCACAAAATCTCCAATTTTATTTCAGCTAATGATCGACACCACATTCTAGTGGTGTCTCATATGGAATTCTTCATCATATGAATGCTTTAAAATTGGCCTTTCATTGGCATTTTTAGGACATGCAGTATCCTTTGAATATCAAAGATACTTTGAACTCCAACAACGTCATCATCCAAATCTATAAAGAATGAAATTATACAATAACTGAAGGTAACATGGAATTACATGAAATGCATCAAAATGCCTTGATTGAAAAAGAGCAGTTTTCATGAAGATGAAAAATTTTCTTAAATCATCCTTGATAAAATTAATGTACCGTTGCTGCAATAGGTTTCCTTCCATTTCATTCAACATTTCTTTCAGACTTTTAGTGTATTCCAGGCTGGGCTCCTCTGGCAGGTTTTGCCTGGGCCCCAAACTCTGCTTTTCCACTGCACATGAAACAGCAGTATATCTGTTCCACGACAGCTGTTGCTAATTACATAAGACTTCCACAGTAACCTCCCACAAACTGTTCCTGTATATACTTAAAGAGACCACACAATCAGATTTGGAATTAACTGGAGCTAGTTACAATTGCTATTAAACAAAAACAAAACACCATTACTTTCCTTTGGCTTTTTCAGCCTGTTATACATTTAACATACTGATTAAGAGCCTAGGGCATACATATATACTAATGCTAATAATAGAGAAGGAAACATAAGTCCAACGTTTCATTGCACCATTAAACAGCAATACAAGTCACACTTCAAAAAACATTGCGCAGCAGACAAAAAAATACATTTGACTAGCATATTTGCTACTACTTGCATGCTTCTAAATCATTCAGTCCAATTAAGAATTGTAATAAGAGTTAATTGAGGAGGGGGTGTCAGTCAAATTTCTTTTTTGGATGTACATTTAACTTCAAAATAAGATCTTAAATTACTTTTTTTTCTGAAACACTCAAGAACACAAGACTGTTTGGTTTAACTCTCAGTAAATAGGATACTGACTTTTCAAGCTTCTATGTGCATTCCATGTATCAGGATGTTTAAAAACCTACCATCCGCAGACCACATTATTTGCTGCACTGTTGTTAGGCCTCTTATAATCCCACACTAGAGCACTAAAATTAAAGTCAGTGATTTTCTTACTCTGAATGTCTTGCTTGTGGGTGAAGGTGAAGGTGAAGGTGAACAAGGTGGTGTTTCTTGCTGCGGTTTCTTGTTCCTCATTAGATCCTTATTCCTAGAATACAGTGCTGACATTGTTACCAAATTCAAAGAGTTCAAGAACTGATGGATCCTGTACTATATTTACTTTTCCGAGCAAGCTTCTTTCTATGTTCAAACACGTTGCCTTCAGAACTGATTTGTCCCGCGTCCAAAGCTACAATTATTGCGATTTGCTTTACAAAAGTGCAGGTTGACAGGTAAAGTGAAAATAGGGCTGTTAGATGAATTGTTGGTCTTCAAGCTGAGATTTGTTCTTCTTTAGCTGGATCAACAGCTCAGCACATTTAAAAAGAAACAGATGAAGGCATCAAATAAAATCCCAAAGGAATCTTGCAAAACACCACAGCCGCAACAAAGTGGTTTTCAATCTATCTGAACAGAATCATAAGATGAAAATGAGACAGCCATCAAAACATGATCTTTCATTTTGAGACTT
Source organism: Chiloscyllium plagiosum (assembly GCF_037043375.1). Lineage (NCBI taxonomy): Eukaryota > Metazoa > Chordata > Chondrichthyes > Orectolobiformes > Hemiscylliidae > Chiloscyllium > Chiloscyllium plagiosum. The sequence continues at coordinate 38,463,609 of NW_028270164.1, forward strand.
TGTACACTCCAAGGGGTAGAGCACTTCTCGATGATGTACGAATACAGTTAAGTTTTGCTTTGTTCTTATCCTTCGCTGGGTTGCTTCACGCGTTGCTCTCTTTTGGCATTTCAATTTTTTTTACTTGAACAGGAATGCTGGAATGAAGCCAAAAGGCATCATTCGCTTTCAGCTGGGAATTAATTTTTTTTCTCTCTCTGAGGAAGAAACTCCTTAAAAATTTTTTATCAGACATCTGGATTTAACAAGGAAGCCATACTTCAGAACAGAAATCCTTCGATTTAAATAACGTAGAACAACATCACAAACTCACTTCTGGAATGACTTGCCCATCATTTGATTTAAACCGATCTCTCAATTCAACAAACTTCATTAGGACACAATGAACAATTTGCTATCATTAAATGCTGTACGCCAAGCATTCTAATAATATGATATAAACATTACATTAATAATTTTAACTAGTTATTTCATAGCTAACTTTGGCTGTAAATACTTCTACATACAAAATTTGTCTTTTTCTCATCACAACCACCACGCTGAAAAAGCAGTGGAACTTTACAAAGTTTACATTTGGAACAATTCTTTTGGTGGGCTATTAGTTTGGATTTGTAGTCAGGTTAAATTAAGATTATTCACAGATTGTATGTTGTATATTCGATAAAAGCTGGGACTGCAAATGGCCTCAAAATAATAATTTTTTTCCCCCCACACAGTTCCACTTGTAGGTAATAATATATACTTTCCTGTTGCATTTGATCTCTCAAAATACATTACCTCAGAAGTTTGAGTTGATGCATTTAGGTATAAGGAGTCCTGAATGATGATATAATTTTCAGAAAAATAAAACAATATTTGTTGTGAAACATGCCTTTTTTTTTTAAAAAAAAGCAGCATTCAAGAACCGAATAATGACAGAAATGTTATAGCACAGGAGGCAGCCATTTGGCCCATCATTCTGTTTTAGCTCCCTAAATAAAAGCATTACTAAATGCCATTCTTCTCCTTTTCCAGATACTCTTTCATATATTTTCTATTTAAATAATCATCTAATGCCCACTTGAATGCTTCAATTGAACCTACCTCCATCCAACTTCCAGGCAATGAATTCCAGTTCTGAATCAATTGTTGAGAGAAAAATTGTTGTTTCTCATCACATTGGCTTCTTTGCACATCATTTTAAACTTCTCTTTTCTTCCTGATCCTTTTACAAATGGAAACAATTTCTCCTTACCTACTCTATCTGGGTTTCTTCATTTTATTATTAGACTTTGTCTTACATTTCTTCTCTCCGAAAAAAAAACAACCCAAACCTCTCAAACTACCCTTGTAACTGAAGCCTCTCATCTCTTAAGCCATCCTTGTAAAGTGTGGCATCCAGAACTGTGTACAAGCTGAGGACTAACAAAGTGTTAGCATAACTCTTTGCTACAGTGTTCCAAACACCTATTAATACAGCCCAGGAGACTGCACATTGATTAACTGCTCTCAAGAACTATATTATCACTTTTAAATCACCTGTGCACATAAACACCAAGGTCCTTCTGTTCCTGCACTTGCTCTAGCATTATAATGCTTAATTTATAATCATCTTTCAATAATCTTCATAATGAAGTATACCACCTCAAACTTCTGAGGTGATGCATTTTGAGATATCAAATGCAACAGTAAAGTATGCTGTAAATGGCAGGGCCCTTAGGAGCACTGAAACACAAAGGGATCTTTGGGTGCAAGATCATATCTCCATGGAAGTGGCAACACAAATGAATACGATGGTAAAGAAGGCATACGCATGCTTACCCCAAGGGTACCAAGGATAAAAGTTGGCATGTTGCAAATATATAAAAATTTAGTCAGGCCAGATTATACTAATGTGATGACCACAGCTGCTCACAATGAGAATGATGTGGAGGCTTTGGAGAGAGTGTAAAAGAGGATTTACTAGGATGATGCCTTAATTGGAGTGAATTAGCTCTATGGAGAGGTTGGACAAACTTGGATTGGTTTTTCCCCAGCGTGTCGGAGGCTGAAGGCGGACCTGATACAAGTATATGAAATTGAGAGAGGAATGGATAAGATGGGCAATTTACTCAGAGTAAAGTCATTTACTCTGCATGGAAATGTCAAATACTAGGGGGCATTGGTTTCAGGTGAGAGGGGAGTGTTTAAAGGAGATGTACAAAGCAAGTTTTGCTTTACGCAGATGGTGTAGGTGCCCAGAACATGCTGCAAGGGAAGCAGAGATGACAGCAACATTTAACAGGCATTTAGAAAGACACATGAGTAGGCAGAGAATAGAGGGACATGGACTATTTGGTGTGCTTTCTGCATTGAACTTCATTGTCTCCTTTGCCTACTCCCAACAACATATCATTATATTGAGCAGTTTCTGGAAGTCCTTGTACATCATAATCAACAGCATTATCCTCATCCACCCTTTCTGTAAGCTTTTCAAAAAGACATCAGCAAATTAGTTAAACACTATTTTTCCCTCTAGAAAGCTATGCTGGCTCTTCATGGTTAAATCATCTTTTTTCACAAGATTCTATTCTGAATAATTGTTTCTAGAAGCTTCCCTATCACTGAAGTTAAAATGAAACGTCTGTAAGAGTTAAAAAGATTGATTTCCATCTTTGTTTTTGAAATAATTATTTCACTGTTATTTTTCAAATGTATATAATTGTTAACATTAATAATCCTGAAAATATGTACAATCAGAATATCTGACCGGCATGAATTTACATCTTTTTTTCCCAAAAGCTCATTCCAAACAGATAATTTCAAGTGGTGTAAGTGCCAACTGCAACTGGACTGAAGTTATAAGGAATCAGATAAAAGTATTGAACACAAATTTACACTGAATTATTTCAGGACTGCGACCATAATTCTATTAGTTTTAAAATAGTGATGGAAAAGGATAGACCAGATCTAAAAGTTGAAGTTCTAAATTGGAGAAAGGCCAATTTTGACGGTATTAGGCAAGAACTTTCAAAAGCTGATTGGGGGCAGATGTTTGCAGGTAAAGGGACGGCTGGAAAATGGGACGCCTTCAGAAATGAGAATGAGAATCCAGAGAAAGAATATTCCTGTTAAGGTGAAAGGAAAGGCTGGATGATTAAAGAAATTGAGGATTTGGTTCAGAAAAAGAAGGAAGCATATTTCAAGTATAGACAGGATAGATCGAGTGAATCCTGAGAAGAGTATAAAGGCAGTAGGAGTATACTTAAGAGGCAAATCAAGAGAACAAAAAGGGGATATGAGATAGCTTTGGCAAATAGAATTAAGGAGAATCCAAAGGGTTTTTACAAATACATTAAGGACAAAAGGATAATTAGGGAGAGAATAGGACCCCTCAAAGATTAGCAAGGCGGCCTTTGTGTGAAGCCACCGGAGATGGGGGAGATACTAAACGAGTACTTTGCATCAGTATTTACTGTGGAAAAGGACATGAAAGATAAAGAATGTAGGGAAATAGATGGTGACATCTTGAAAAATGTCCATCTTATAGAGGAGGAAGTACTAGATGTCTTGAAACGCATAAAAGTGAATAAATCCCCAGGACCTGATCAGGTGTACTCTCGTACTTTGTGGGAAGCTAGGGAAGTGATTGCTGGGCCTCTTACGGAGATATCTGTATCATCGATAGTCACAGTTGAGGTGGCGGAAGACTGGAGGTTGACTAAAGTGGTGCCACTATTTAAGGACAAGCCAGGGAACTGTAGACTAGTGAGTCTGATGCTGGTGGTGGGCAAGTTGTTGAAGGGATTCCTGAGGGACAGTATGTACATGTATTTGGAAAGTCAAGGACTAATTATGGATAGTTAACATGGATTTGTGCATGGGAAATCATGTCTCACAAACTTGATTGAGCTTTTTGAAGAAGTGACAAAAAGGAGTGATGAGGGCAGAGCAGTAATTGTGAACTATATGGACCTCAATATGGTGATCAACAAGGTTCCCCATGGGAGACTGGTTAGCAAGGTTAGATCACATGGAATACAGGGAGAACTAGCCATTTGGATGCAGAACTGGCTCAAATGTAGAAGACAGACGTGGTGATGGAGGGTTGTCTTTCAGACTGGAGGCCTGTGACCAGTGGAGTGCCACAAGGATCGGTGCTGGGTCCAGTACTTTTCATCATTTATATAAATGATTTGGATGTGAGGGTAAGAGGTACAGTTAGTAAGTTTGCAGATGACACCAAAATTGGAGGCGTAGTGGACAGCGAAGGAGGTTACTTCAGATTACAACTGGATCTTGATCAGATGGGCCAGTGGGCTTAGAAGTGGCAGATGGATTTCAATGTAGATAAATGCGAAGTGCTGCATTTTGGGAAAGCAAATCTTACCAGGACTTATACACTTAATAGTAAGATCTGAGGGAGTGTTGCTGAACAAAGAGACCTTGGAGCATAGGCATTTGGTATGCTTTGCTTTATTGGTCAGAGTATTGAGTACAGGAGTTACGAGGTCATGTTATGGCTGTACAGGACATTGGTTAGGCCACTTTTGGAATATTGCATGCAATTTTGGTCTCCTTCCTATCGGAAAGATGCTGTGAAACTTGAAAGGGTTCAGAAAAGATTTACAAGGATGTCGCCAGGTTGGAGGATTGGAGCTCGAGGGAGAGGTTGAGTACGCTAGGGGGGTTTTCCCTGGAGCGTCAGAGGCTGAGGGGTGACCTTATAGAGGTTTTTAAAATCATGAGGGGCATGGTTAGGATAAATAGACAAAGTCTTTTTCCTGGAATGGGGAGTCCAGAATTCAAGGGCATTGGTTTAGGGTGAGAGGGGAAAAATACAAAAGAGACCTAAGAGGCAACGTTTTCACGCATAGGGTGGTACCGTTTATGGAATGAGCAGCCAGAGAAAGTGGCGGAGGCTAGTACAATTGCAACATTTAAAAGGCAACATGATGGGTATATGAACCGGAGAGATTTGGAGGGATATGGGCTGGGTGCTGGCAGGTGGGACTAAAATGGGTTGGGGTATCTGGTTGGCATGGACACATTGGACTGAAGGGTCTTTTTCCGTGCTGTATATTTTGAGGACTCTATGGCTGATAAAGGGAATAAATTAGTGGAATTCAGTAATAGATAAAAAGTAATACAGTCAAATTTGGAAAGCACTTCAGATTTAAATAGGTTAAAAAAGTCCAATTTTGAAAGAAACAAAATCATTGCTTCATCAAAAATGATTATTTTCAACATTTAGATCATGCACAAAATGTTTCATACTCCAAACTGATACATCTCTATATCCCTTATTAATTTACCGTTTCTTACGATAAGTCTTCATGTACTTGTTAAATTCAATCTTTTCCTTGAGGAAGCAAAGTATTCATACATCAACAATCCTGAAAAGGTGTTGCGCATATCTGCAGCATAGCATAAAAACACTGATCCCTCTTGATTTCAAATCAGTAATCAATAACTGTTTTCTACTTGCAAAAGATAATGGATGAATTTATATATACTGAAGTCCAAAACTTAAATGACTGAACAAGTCAAGGAAATTATCACAAAGATAATGTCCACTTTGACTTCTCTCTTTGAACACTGATACACAGTTAATGCTGCATGTGCTACATTCATGTTTGCCTTGTTTCATTCAGTGGCAATGCTGGATCTGAGGACTGTAACATGAATCTGTAGTAATATTTAAGATGAAAACAGAGTATGTACTTGAAAAGAAAAACATCTGCAGGGCTATGGAGAAGCAGCAGAGGAGTGGACCAAACTAACTAGCTTTTTAGAAGGCCAGCACAGTCACAATAGACCAAATAGCCTACTCCTATGTTGTACAAAACCATAATTTATTGACCACCAACTCAGTTACTTATTAGAAAAAACAAAAATTATCCCACTTTCTGATAGTTTGTTTCACCAAAGGGAGATTTATTAATTGGTAACTTGTCGACCTCCCAGCAATGAACTTCAGCACACAGCAAAAAAAAAAGCTTTTTATTATATTAAAATTATTGCACAATGGGAAATATAAAGTTGAATCTTGGTTTTCCACAAGCACCATTTATGCATATTTCAAAGGTCGTAGATGCAAGGTAATAAAACAAATTTGAATCAAGGGTTCGACACAAACTGGGAGTGTTCTGTCAAATGTTGCATGAGTTGTGTATCCAACAAAAGAAAGCCAGCTGATGTGCTTTATATGTGCATCTAATATAATAGAATAATCTTGACTCTTAAGACTTATTTGGAGATTTTTAAGTCCAGAAGAGTATTGATCTGCTCAACAATGATTTATTTTATAAAGTCAATGATGGAGAAGTTCAATAAGGAAAGGTATAGCACTGCACAGAAAAACCAAGGTCAGTTAGTTCTAATGCAGGAATGCACAAATTTATTGCTGAATTTCTGAAAATTTGAGAGACACAGGTGACAAAGCTCACATGCCCCTCTTAAATAATGAAGTGCACTTTGACTGGAGCAGGTTTGCAGAAACTGCGAGAGCCATATCTTGGTCCAGCACAGATAACCTCTGGGATTTTGTGATTTTGCAGGGGAGAATTTGATTGAGCAGGTGCAAAAAGGAGTCACATGTCACAGGAAAGGGGAGTGTCATCCAGAGCAATGGGAAAAGATAGCTGTGGTAGGTAAAGATAAGAATTAAGGCCCCAACAACAAGAACTTTGGGAAGTCCACTAACAGGAGATGTGGTTGTCCGTGTTGATTCGGTCGCCTGAGATAGAAATAGAAAGGTCGAGGAAGGGGAGGGAGGAATCTGAGACTGTCCAGGTGAATTTGAGGTCGGGGTGGTCACTTCACAGAAGGGCTGAAGAAGGGCTAATGCCCGAAACGTCGATTCTCCTGTTCCCTAGATGCTGCCTGACCTGCTGCGCTTTTCCAGCAACACATTTCCATCCCAAGTCCACTAACACACAAGTCCAGATTTTACAGTGCTTCTGAATGGGCTTTGGAAGAGCCTAAACACTTACATCTCTGGACTCTTTCATTTAGAAACTTGGGTTAACTTCTTACAACAAACATTGAATTTAACTGTTCTATACTTAAACATACACAGACCTCTTGGGGTGCATCCCTTTTAACTTCAAAATAAACCTGCTCCTCTGGCTCCTCATTTCCTCTCAAAATTTCTCCAGTGCATTGTTGAAAGAACTGCACATTTGGAGATACCATCTTTCGGATGCAACATTAAAGCAAGCCCCATCTGTCTGCTTGGCTGGATGTGGAAGAACCCATGGCATCATTTCAAAGAAGAACATGGGATTTATCCCAGGTGTTCAGGCCAATAGCTCTTACTCAAACAACTTCACAAACAGATCATCTGGTCATTATCACATTGCTGTTTAGTAAAGCTTGCTGCAAACAGTTTGGCTACCACATTTACAGGGATAACTCTTCAAAATAGTTCAGTGGCTGTAAACCACTAAACATCCGCTGACATGAAAACCACAATATTAGTGCAAGTCATACCATATTTCTTTAAATCAGCTTGATACAAATACTTTCAATGCATTCTCCCTTTTTCTGCTTTAATGATCTATCCAACATGGTGTGTTCCAAGGCACATACAGGTAATATGTACACACAAATTGGACAGCAGTTTAGATCAGAAGTATATGAGCAGAAATCCCCTTTTTCCCTGCTGAGACTGAATCAATAAGTGTAGGAACGGATTTTAGACAAAATTCTAATGTAGGCTTATATTACGATTGTGAACTACACTGACTCACTGGAATATATGGCTAGTGTGTGTTTTTATACATTTTTGGGATTGAATATTCATGGTGGTCATCTGTGCACTGTGATTAGAGACAACTTCTTGAACAAAGATTGAATGCAGATGGTAAATAGGTTTTTGGCAAATGTGAGAAAATGACCCACCTTGTTTGAATATTTATCTTTTAAATTGCTTATGCTCACTTAACCATTTCAAGGAATTTGAATATCGCTTGACTCTTTTCCAAATGATCCTGTTTTACTTGGATCTTTATAAATCCATTATATTTTCAATATGCATCATTCAGAAAGCTTTTTGCACTCTTAGTCATAATGAAATCCATTACAGTATATCCCTTTACAGCACACCAGGTATTCTAAAGTCTGGATTAATGGTTCAACTCCTATAATAGAAATATACAGAATCAGATGCAAGGGAACACCACACATGCAAGTTCTCCCGTAAGCCACACACCACCTTAATGTGGAACTGTATCATCATTCCTTCAACGTTGCTAGGCAGAACTCACTTCATGGTAGCACTGTGCTGGTCACTTCACATCAAGGACTAAAGCAATTCAAGACAACAACTCACCGCCAATTTTGCCATTGTAACTAAGGATGTGCAATAAATGCTGTTTCTAGCCTTTGACATCACAAGACATAGACGTAGAAGTAGGCCATTCAGTTATCAAGACTGCTCTGCCATTCAATGGAGATCATGGCAATCTGATAATCATAAATTAAATTTTCCTGCCCTTACTCTACTACCCTTGAATTACTTAATAGATTAAAATGTGTATATCTCAGTCTAGAATAAAATTAATGACATTGTCCCATAGCTGTCAGAAAATAAATTCCTCATTTGTCTTAAGGGTCGATTTCTTATTCAGAAGTTATGCCAGCTGATCCTCGACTCTTCCACAAGGGGAATCAATCTCTTACCCTATTAAGTCACCTAAGAACATTGTATGTTTCAATAAGGTCACCGCTCATTTTTCTAAATTTTAATGAGTACAGCCCAAGCTACTCATTTCCCTCATTCAACTCATTAACATGCAGTGTAATGATTCGTGGCCCTAGCACTGATCAGTCCTTTAGTTATAAGTAGCCATTCCAAAAATGCCTTCTATTAGTTAATCCTTTATCCTCGCTAATGTACGACCAGCAATGCTTAATACATGAATTGTTAACATAAGTAGCCTAACATGTGGCACCTTATCAAATGCCTTCTGGAAATTTTATAATATCCAATTGGTTTTCCTTTATCTACAGTGCTTTTTAAGCACTTCAAATAATGCATATTGTTAGGCATGATTTTCTCTTCACAAAGTCATGCGAACTTTGCTTAATTATATTAAGGATTTATCAATTCTCTATTTTTAGATCCTTTATAATAGATTCCAGCAATTTTCTAATAACAAACATTAAGCTAACTGGTCTATATTTAACTGTTACTTAATGCCTTCATTTTTTGAATAAGTGCAGTCAAAAGAATAGCAGTTCTCCAATCCTCTGGGACTTTTCCAGAATCTAAGGGTTCTTGGAAGATTATTATCCGTGCATCTTTTATCTCTGTAGCTACTTCCTTTAATATCATAGGGCGCAAGGCATCATGTTCATCGGCTTTTAGTCCCATTGATTTCCCTATTCATTTTTCACTACTTATTTATGTATTTATTTCCTTTCCTCCTTTTGCCTCTCAATTATTTCGTACATTTGGAAGGCTATTTGTGTCTTCTAACATGAACACTGATGCAAAGCACTTACTGAACTCCTCTGCCATTTCCAGGCTCCCATTATTTTCCAGGTCTCAATCGCCAAGGAGTCTGTGTTCACCTTGTCCTCTCTTTACCCTTTTATACGTTTGAAGCAGTTATTGCAGTCTTCCTAGTTGCCCTCAATTTATTTTCTTCCTCTTTTTTGGGGGTCTTCTTTTTTTGGCTTCTGCAACTTTCCAAATCCTCAGACTTATCATTTGCCTTTGCCATGTTGTATGGTTTTCTTTCAATTTCATCAATCCTTAACTTCATTGGATAACGATGGTTGGCTTATTCCTTTCTGAGAATCCTTCTTTCTGACCAGGATACATCCTTGTGTGAGTCATGAACATTTAAAAAAAAACTGCCATTATTCCTCAACTATTTTTGTTGCTAAACTCCTTAACTGAGCAGACATTCTTTGCAAGTGCCATTAAATTAAGTTCAGCACAGTTGCTTCTGACCCAGGTTTCTCATTTTCGACCTGAATACTCAATGTTATAGATACTGTTTTAGACCAGAAGATACAGGAACAAGATAAGGCAGTTCAGCCCAGTGAGTCTGCTACACCATATGATCACAGCTGATGTGTTTCTCAATCCCAATCATGTTAATTCGTGAAAGAAATCTAACAAGTAAGTTAGACAAAGGAGAGCCAGTGACATGATCTATTTGAATTTCCAGAAGGCTTTTGACAAGATGCCAGTGTCATAGAGATGTATAGCACAGAAACAGACCCTTCGGTCCAACTCATCCATGCCGACCAGATATCCCAACCTAATCTGGTCCCACTTGCCAGCATCCAGACCATAATCCCTTCAAACCCTTCCTATTCATATATCCATCCAGATACACAAGTCACAATCCCCCTGGAATAACAAGAGCCTGGTAATTCGCAAAGGCACACGCTTAGGAACATTAACAGTTCGAAAAGGGGAGTGAGGGGAGGTGGGAAAGGTGAAAGACACACAAAAGAGATCATAAAGAATTAGAATATGTTGCCAAAGCTGCTAAATAAAATAAGAGACAAATGTTTTAGGAGCAAGGTACTGGCGTGGATAGAAGATTGGCTGGCTGGTAGAAGGCACAGAATGGGGATAAAAGTGTCTTTTTCAGGATAGCAGCTAATGACTAGTGGAGTTCTACAGGGGTCTGTGTTGGGACCACAACTATTCACATTATATGTAACAATCTGGGCATTAATGAAGGAGCTGAGGGCATTGTTGCTAAATTTGCAGATGAGACAAAGATAATTGGGGAGGGGGGGCAGCTAGTGTTGAGGAAATGGGGAGGTTGCAGATGGACTTGGACAGGAGACTGGACAAGGAAGTGGCAGATGGAATACAAATGTGGGAAAGTATTACGTTATGTACCTTGGTAGGAAAAAGAGGTGTAGACCATTTTTTAAACAGGGAAAAACTTGGAAATCTGAAGCAGAGACTTAGGAGTTCTAGTTCAGGATTCTTTTCAGGTTAACATGCAGGTTCAGTTGGCAGTTAGAAAAGCAAATAGAATGTTAGCATTCATTTCAAGAGTACTACAATATAAGAGCAGAGATATATCATGGAGGCTTTATGAGGCTGTAGTCAGACCGCATGTTGAGTATTGTGAGCAGTTTTGGGCCTGGCATCGAAGGAAGGATGTGCTTGCTTTTTGGAGGGGTTCCAGAGGAGGTTTACAAGAATGATCCCAGGGATGAAGAGTTGTCATATGAGAAGCAGTTGAGGACTCTGGGTCTGTTGAAGTGTACAAAAATGAGGTGGCGTCTGACTGAAACGTACTGAATACCGAAAGATCCGGATAGAGAGGATGCGGAGGAGAGACTAGAACCCGGGGATATAGTCACAGTGAAAGGACGACCCTTTAGAGCTGAAATGAAAAGGAATTTCTTCAGCCAGAGGATAGTTAATTTATGGAACTCATTGACACAAAATTCCAGACCAGTTCATTTAGGGTAGTGCTAGGTAGGTTCTTGATTGTTAAAAGGATGAAGGGTTACAGGGAGAAAGCAGGAGAATGGAGTACAGAAATATTTCGAATGGCGGAGCAGACTGATGGACCAAATAGCCTACTTCTATTCCTATATCATATGGTTGTAATCAGGAATCTGTTTGTTTCAAATATGCTTAATGACTTGGCCTGCAGAGTCTTCTGTGGCAAAAGCTCATAATTCAGAACTCAAATTCTTTCAGCAAAATCACCTTTGTAGACCTGTTCATGTTGTTAGCACCAACATGGAAAGCAACTACTGGATCCCACACCAGTGTTCTCTCTAATCCAAAGGAGATGCCCTTACTGGTGGCAGTGGTTAGCACTGATGCCTCACAATGCCAGGGACCCGGGTTCAACTCCAGCCTTGGGTGCAGTTTGCATGTTTTCCACATATCTGTGTTCCTCCCACACTCCAAAGAATGAAGCTGAGGTGAATTGACCATTTCTCCGTAGTGTTCAAGGATGTGTAGGCTAGGCGGATTTGTAATGGAAAATGTGGGTTTATGGGGATAGAGAGGGGGTGGGTGTAGTGGAGTGCTCTTTGGAATCAAATGGGCTGAATGGCCTCTTTCTGCACTATCGGAATACTATGAACCCTGGCATCAAGCAGACAAAACAAACTTCAAGTCTTAAACCTCACAGCTGCAGACAAAGCATCTATTCCCTCTGATTATACAATCCTCCTCTAGTTGGACATTTGCAAGTGCTTCATAACTGACCAAATACGAAATAAGAGGTGAAGTCCTATTATTGTCAACTATTAATCCAAATACCTATGTAATGTTCTAGGTATGCGTGTTCAAATCACACCAGTGCAGATGGTGAAATTTGAAGTTGATTTTAAAAAATCTGGAATTAAGCATCTATATTGTCAAAAAAGCCATCTGATTCACAAATGTCCTTTGGGGAAGGAAACTTGTTGTCCCATACCTGGTCTGGCTTAAAAGTTATTCCTGACCTATAGCAATCCGGCTGATTCTGCGCAGTTAGGGAGGGACAATAAATACTGACCTGAACAACCGTGCCCACTTTAGGCGAATAAATAAAAACAAACCTCGTCTGACTGTATGATCTGAAGTGGTGTCCAGTTAACTTTCCCCTTCCCTAACGTCACGCAATGTCTGATCTGAAGTTCCTCAAGCTGCAAACATCTACTAGAGATTTGTTCATTCGGGATTTTAAGAATTTTAGAACTGACATTAAGGTCTGCTCCTCTATATTTTTCTGTATTGCAGTATTTAGGGTGTATCTCTCTCTCTCCCACCCCCCCCCCCCCCCTCCCCCTCCCATGCCTTGCTGCGTACTTTCTCAAATGGAGGATCGTTTGATTTCATTTGCTCGCCCATTCAGACCATTGATATATTCCTGCAGTATACAGTTTTCTTCCTTATTAACAGCCAACCCAATTTGCCCATAATCTGTAAATCAGGCCTTCTATATTTAAAATGGATTTGTTAAAATATACAACAAAGGATCAGTTATGAGCATTGTGTAATCTTCGGGGAAACAACCTCCCAATTGTAACATCCAAACATGACCTGTCATTTCCTGAGTGAAGAATTCTGAATCCAACTTCCCCATTGGAAAATTTATAGCTGAGATCAACCAGTCTTGCGTGTGAAACTACCTCAAAAGACTTGTCAAAAAATAAGTAAATTACATCAAATATGCCACGTTCATCAATCCCTCTTTTACTTCATAAAATTCCATCAAGTTGGTCAGACATGACCTTCAACAAATTCACGCCAACTTTGCTTTATTAACCCATGCCTCCCTAAACAATGACTTATATGGTCTCAGAATTTCCTCTGATAATTTGCCCAACATGATTACCCTGCATTCACTGAAGCCATTCTTTCCAGCCTTTTACAATGTTAGCACTCTTCCAGTATCATGTCTGTAGCCAAACAGGATTGAAAAACAGTGGCCAAAGCTTGCATTATGTCTTTTATTATTTCCTGAGCAATTTGGATTAATTTCAATTCAGCCTCATAATTTTATCTATTTGGAAAAATAATACTCATTCATAACTGTTTATCACATCTAATATTTCACACTCCACAACTGTTCCTTTGTCCCTCTCCTTTGTGAGAACAAAGTGAAACTAGGCCCACATTTCTGCCTCCATACGCAACTTTTGAGTCTCCAATTGGTAGTTCTTTATCTGTGGTAATCCTCTTCATGCTTTACTAAAATATCTTTGGGGCCTCCTTGCCAATAGTTTTTCATTGCTTCTCTTTGCACCTCTAAGTCTTAAAAAAAAGTACCACTCTTCTTTTCACACTCATCTATAGTTTCTGCAGTAATGTAATTTCAACATCTGCCACCACTTTTTTTTTGTGTAATCCTACTCAATGTTCTTTGACTTCCAAGTGTTCGAGATTGCCAGTCCTACCCTTTCACTTTGGAACATTTTAAAATAAATATTTTAAACATATCTTATTAAAATATTGTAGTCAAGATTTAACGAGTCAAAGACGTTTCAGACTTTTTTTCATTGTTAGCGACACTTCAAAAATCTTGAAATGATTTCATTTTCATGCTGGATTTTACACTTTGTTTCAAGAAAATGTTCTAAATATATTTAGCAATAAATCTGTTAACTTCTGTTTCTACCAAGTCTTCACAATAAATAATCTGACACTGTACTTACATTTTACTTACTATTCACCTATTCCATGACCTGCATCTAAACAGTAAGCTCCACACATTGCCCAAACATACCTTACCATATTTGGAAATCAGCTGGGTAACCAGTGTATCCAAGACGAAGCAACTCTATACCTAGAAAGGGCACAACTGAACTACATCTTAACCCTTCACATATTACTGAAACAGCATTTCAGAATACAAAGTGAGCCTTTCTGAAATAAAGGTCACATGCTTTTTAAGCTGTCAGATAAATTACTTTGACATGCTGAACATGAAAACAAATCAAAGTGTACATTGTGTACACGTAGGATATTAACATTTCATGAATACTTTTAGAAACAGATTAATATATGTTCTATTTTCTTTGCTAATTGGACTGTGCAAGCATACTTACATTATGATAAATATTCTAGGTTACAGAGTTTCTGCTTTATCTACAATGTTATTTTTTAAACAAAATGTAATAGACACTTGAACATCGGAAATTCAAGTTATGCTTTCTATGGAACTAAATGTTCTGAACCAGTGTACATATTTAGTTGGTGTGGACTCTTGTAGGAATATTTAACTATTTACAGCATGTATAAAAGAAAGTCTCTTATTCGACTAAGATACAACCAAGCTTGAAAGTAAATTGAATTCTAATTGGATAATCCAATTGCGAAAGCTAATAGCACAAACATTTGCAGGGCTCATAATTCAACAGTTTTGATGAATAGGTTAGCTAGGACAAAATTAATGGTAGAAGACTCAGTTAAGTTTGACCCTTCAACAATGCTGCTAACTCTAAAAATATGCTCTGCATATCAGCTAGTCAAATACAAAACTCCTTTATGCTTCTAAGCAGCAATATGGAAAATGGCATCGAGACAATTTGGGGCCAAACTTGTTCTCTGTCACATGCATATGCATTCACTGTTGCTGAATATATTTTGTGGCAAAGCCTCCATCTTGTGACTGAGGCCAAAAACAGATTCTTGTTTTAATGATGGCCATCTCTTTCTACTCTTCCAGTGCTTTCAAGATCAAATGAAACTTGCAATTACCCAGTACCATTACAAATGTTTAACTTCTCAAGGAACATTTAAAAAAAACTTTTTTCAAGATAACCCCAACACTGAGACACACAAGGAAATATTAAGCACAGACGTCCAAACACTTGGTCAAAACTTTGGTTGAGAATCTTCAAAAAAAGACAGATTGATAAGACAAAATGGTTTTGTGAAGGATTTCCTGCACTTAGGGCCAAGACAGTTATAAACACTAATGAAGGAGTAAATAAAAAACTGGGTTGCACAGGAGGTGAGAATTTGAGTAACACAACACTTTCATAGAACTTTAGGATATGACAGAGGTAGGCTAAAGCAAGGTAATGGAGACACTTGATTAGGATAACAAAGCCAGAAGACAACATAGATCAGAAAGTACAATGGTGATTAGTCAGGGACTTAAAAGTAATAAATTCAGAATCCACCAAAACCACACAGAAGACTAGAGTACAGATTCACGTGCTATCAACTTTACAATATATTCAAATATATTCCTGAAATATTAGCTTCCATTCACAAAAACCTACTTTTAAGAGGATAGAGAGGGGTACAAAAATGTTTTTAGCAATATTTCTGGGTCAAAAACTTTAACTGCAAGTATGAAAATATTCCAATTCTTTAAAATAAAGTACATAAATTTCAGTTCAAATCTAACAAAAAATTCAATCAAGTCAACTGGAAACATTTATTTAATGCTCATTCACAGGATGAGGGCATCACTGGAGAGGCCAGCATTTATTGCCCATCCCTAATCTAGCATCTTGCTAGCTGCAATTATATTTTATTAGCCTGAGTGTTGCTCAGATGAGGAGAAAATCTATGTTGTCTTCTGGCTCAGTAATGCCAAAAATATGGAATCTTTGTTATCCTAATCAAGTGTCTCCATTACCTTGCTTTAGCCTACCTCTGTCATATCCTAAAGTTCTATGAAAGTGTTGTGTTACTCAAATTCTCACCTCCTGTGCAACCCAGTTTTTTATTTACTCCTTCATTAGTGTTTATAACTGTCTTGGCCCTAAGTGCAGGAAATCCTTCACAAAACCATTTTGTCTTATCAATCTGTCTTTTTTTGAAGATTCTCAACCAAAGTTTTGACCAAGTATTTGGACGTCTGTGCTTAATATTTCCTTGTGTGTCTCAGTGTTGGGGTTATCTTGAAAAAAGTTTTTTTTAAAATGTTCCTTGAGAAGTTAAACATTTGTAATGGTACTGGGTAATTGCAAGTTTCATTTGATCTTGAAAGCACTGGAAGAGTAGAAAGAGATGGCCATCATTAAAACAAGAATCTGTTTTTGGCCTCAGTCACAAGATGGAGGCTTTTCCACAAAATATATTCAGCAACAGTGAATGCATATGCATGTGACAGAGAACAAGTTTGGCCCCAAATTGTGATCCTTTGTGTCAACTTAATGTTAAAGCCCATATTTGAAACAAACAATTGAGTAGGCCATAAGAGGGCATCTACTATTTGTTTGCTATACACCAACTGGTGGTTAATGTTTTTAAAGTTGAAAAGCCGGAAGAAAACTGGTAATGAAAAATAAAAACATTTCCAACAATGAACACTTCATATTAAATTGAATCAGCAGTGCTGCATATACATTTTGCTTTAAGGCCAAAAAAAAATGCAGAATGAGTAAAACTGCCACAATTTCCCAAATAATTTGTAGCTCTTTCAACTATTTTTCTTGAATCTGACAGTAGTCTTGTTTTAAAATCAGAAATTATCAAGCAAAAGGCAAGACCTAGCTTTATATTCAGTTCCTTTAAAAAAGCACTAACAAAGTCAATTCGAGGGATGCAATAATTGTGGATTGAAACCCTATGCTGCAAACCCATTGAGAGCTCATGGGACAATTAAAAGCAAATAATACATTATGTAAATAATTGTAATTGATTGTATTTTACATTAAAGGCAATACTCTGATTAGAAAACTATAAAGTAGAACATTAGATAAATGCAACTTTAGAATTGTTCACAAATAACATTTGACTTCCAGCAAAAATAAAAGACACATGGAAATCAAAAGGTGTAACATTTAACATAGGTGAAGCTTAACAATCAGAAATGTTAACAAATTGGTGTACCTGTATAATTTTGTGAAAACCGACACTGTCTGACAAAAGGCAGAATTTTGCCGAATACCTTTTGTCTTGCTGTCATTTGATCAGATAATATTGAAGCAGATTATGGTGATTGGTGACAGACGCTGGCAGATGTAGAACACCACCAGGTGGCAGAACAATCAATGACACCACAACATTTTACACTCTCACATCTCAAAACTCTTAAAATGCCTCAAAACTATCCTAGCCAACTTTATAGCTTCCCACAGAATGCCTGCCTAATGGTCATGCTTTTATTCTTTAGAAAAGACCACCCATGCTTGACAATCCTTTTTCAATGAAAATCTCAATTTGTGTCAATTTTGAAGCCACTTCCACCAACGCGTAATCCGTGACTATTTAAATAGTAAATACAAAAGGTTACGTGTGCTGCAAGATTCAAGGTTAGGATTTGTTATTAGTGCCTTCAGTTTTAAAGATGAATCCAGCTAGATGCTGCTGTCCAGCAATGAAAAGGAGAAAATTAGTTGTTTAAACTTAAAACAACAAGCAATTGAATGGATGATGTTATGCAGGTTAGAATAGAATCAGAGGGGTTTTAAAAAAAGTACACCCAAGGTAAATAAAGATAAACTGTTCAATTTGTAAACTTACTTTGCGTTTTGCTTTAATTGGTTCAGGATGCTGAATTAATAAATTATTTGAAATGTTAAAATAGTTTTATTGGGCAAGGGGTTTCTTCAACCTCTCCACCGCCGCACCTCCACCTCCCAACAAGTGGGGATACTCAAGCAGCAAACACAAAACAACCTGTTCGCACATAACAATATTTGCTTGCAATGCAATGATTCACAAAACCATGTCAAAACACTGTCAGTAAAAACTTAAAATCTAAACATAAGTCAAAACAAAACCCTCTTTCAAGACTGTTTTATTTGTAAAGTTAGTATTTCTAGTCCAAAAGGAAACAAAATGCTTTTTTTTAGAATTACCAATAAAGACAGTTAACAAATCTGATTAGTTATACAAATCCTATTTCCTTAATTCCAATTTAAAATCGATGACTGTTAATAAAAAAAAACCTGTTTTGCTACAAAGCATAATAGAGTACATAGTCATAGAGATGAACAGCACAGAAACAGACCCTTCAGTCCAACTTGACCATGCCAACCAGATATCTTAAATTAATCTAGTCCCAGTTGCAGCACTTGGCGTAGATGCCTATAAACCCTTCCTATTCATCTACCCACCCAGATGCCTTTTAAATGCTGTACCAGTCTCCACCACTTCCTCTGGCAGCTCATTCTGTACACGCACCATCCTCCGTGTGAAAATGTTGCCCTTTAGGTTCCTTTTATATCGTTCTCCTCTCACCCAAAAGGTATGCTCTGGATACCTCCAACCCCAGGAAAAAACCTTGACTATTTTACCTTCTCCATGTCCCTCATGATTTTGTAAACCTCTATAAGGTCACCCCTCAAGTTTCTGACAGTCAAGGGAAAATAGCCCCAAACTATTCAGCCTCACCTTATAGCTCAAACCCTCCAACCCTGACAACATCCTCGTAAATATTTTCTGAATCCTTTCAAGTTGCAATAGTATCCTTCCTAATAGGAGGGAGACCAGAACTGCATAGAATATTCCAATTGTGGCCTAACCAATGTCCTGTCCTGCACAGCCACGTGACCTCTCAACTCCTACAGTTGAAAAGGAAAGCATACCAAATGCCTTCTTCACTATCCTATCTATCTAACAGTCCATTTTCAAGGAACTGTGAACCTGCACTCCAAGGTCTCTTTGTTCAGCAACACTCCCCTGGACCTTACCATTAAGTGTATAAGTCCTGCCCTGATATGTCTTTCCAAAATGCAGCACCTCACACTTGTCTAAATTAAATTCCACCTGTCACTCCTCGGCCTATTGGCCCATCTGATCAAGATTCTGTTGTACTCGGTGGTCACCTTTTTTGTGGTTCACTATACCTCCAATTTTAGTATCATCTGCAAACCTACTAACTATACCTATGTTTACAATCAAGTCATTTACATAAATGACAAAAAGCAGGGGACCCAGCACCGATCCTTGTGGCACACCACTGGTCACAGGCCTCCAGTCTGAAAAACAACCCTCCACCAAAACACAGTCTTCTACTTTTGAGCCAGTTCTGTATCTAAATGGCTAGTTCTTCCTGTATGCCATGTGATCTAACCTTGCTAACCAGACTTCCATGAGGAACCTCGTTGAACGCCTTACTGAAGTCCGTATAGTTCACGCTCATTTTTCTGCCCTCATCATCCTCTTTGTTACTTCTTCAAAAAACTCAATTAAGTTAGGGAGACGTGATTTCCCATGCACAAAAGCATGCTGACTATACAAAAATGAGTTCTTGTCTTGCTAAATACATGTAAATTCTGTCCTCAGGATTCCCACCAACAGCTTTCCCACCACCACATCAGGCTCACTGGTCTATAGCTCCTTGGCTTTTCCTTACCACTTTGCTTAAATGGTGGCACCGCGTTAGCCAACCTCCAGTCTTCCGGCGCCTTGCCTGTGACTATCGATTATCCAAATATCCCAGCAAGTGGCCCAGTAATCACTTCACTAGCTTTCCACAGATTTCTAGGGTAGACCTGATCAGGTCCTGGGGATTTATCCACTTTTATGCATTTCAAGACTTCCAACACTTCCTCCTCTGTAACATGGCCATTTTTCAAGATGTCACCATCTATTTGCCTACAGTCTATATCTTCTATGTCCTTTTCCACAGTTCACACTGATGTAAAATACTCAATTAGTATCTCCGCCACCACCTGCGTTTCCACATACAGGCTGCCTTGCTGATCTTTCAGGGGTCCTATTCTCTCCCTCGATACCCTTTTGTCTTTAACGCATTTATACAATGTCTTTGCATTCTCCTTCACCCTATTTGTCAAAGCTTTCTCATGCCTTCTTTTTGCCCTCCTGATTTTCCTCTTAAGTACATTCCTACTTCCTTTATACTCTTCTAAGGATTCACTTGATCTCTGTTGTCTATACCTGACATATGCTAAGTTCTGCTTCTTAACCAAAATCTCAATTTTTCTAGTCATCCAGCATTCCCTACACCTACCAGCACAGCCTTTCATCCTAATAGGAACATACTTTCTCTGGACTCTCGTTATCTCATTTTTGATAACCCATTTTCCAACAATCTCTTTCCCATCACAATCAACTTTTGAAAGTTCTTGCCTAATACCGTTCGAATTTGTCTTCTTCCAATTTAGAACTTCAATTTTTAGATCTGGTCTATGCTTTTCCAACACTATTTTAAAACTAATAGAATTATGGTCACTTGCTCCCAAATGCACCCCAACTGACATCTCCATCACCTGCCCGGTCTCATTTCTCAAGAGTAAGCCAAGTGTTACACTTTCTCTAGTAGGTACATCCACATACTGAATCAATAGATTTTCTTGTACACACCTAACAAATTCCTCTCAATATAGATCCTTAACACTATGGCAGTCCTTATCTATGTTTTGAAAGTTTAAATCCCCTACTATTACCACTCTATAATTCTTATAGATAACTGAGATCTTCTTACAAATTTGTTTCTCAATTTCTTGACGACTATTGGGGGTCTATAGTACAATCCAAATAAGGTGATCATCTCTTTCTTATTTCTCAGCTTCACCCAAATAACTTTCCTGGATGTATTCCCAGGAATATCCTCCCTAAATATAGCCATATTGCTATCCCTTATCAAAAACACCACTCCCTTTCCTCTCTCGCCCCCCTGTTCTATCTTTCCTATAGCACTTATATCCTGGATCATTAAGCTGCCAGTATTTAGATACTTTAGACTCCCTACAGTGTGGAAACAGATCCTTCGGCCCAACAAGTCCACACCAACCCTCCGAACAGCAACCCACCCACACACATTCCCCTACAATTACCCCTAACACTATGGGCAATTTAGCTTGGCCAATTCACCTAACCTGCACGTTTGGACTGTGGGAGGAAACCGGAACACCCGGAGGAAACCCACGCGGACACGAGGAGAATGTGCAAACTCCACACAGACTGTTGCCCAAGGCAGGAATTGAACCCGGGTCCCTGGTGCTGTGAGGCAGCAGTGCTAACCACTCAGCCAACATGCCATGCCGCCTGTCCATCCCTGAGCCATGCCTCTGCAAATGCTATGATATCCAGTCCCATGTTTTGATATACGTCATGAGTTCATCTGCCTTCAAATAGTTGAAGTAGTTCAATTTATCAGTCCAACCATATTCTCTGCCTGTCCTGACTGTTTGACTCACTCCTTTTCCCATTTGTACTAGTCTCAGATTGATCTCTTCCCATACTATCTCCCTGGGTTCCAGCCCCCCACCTTACCAGTTTAAATCCTCCCAAGCAGCTCTAGCAAATCTTCCTGCCAGTATATCAGTCCCCTTCGAATTCAGGCTCAACCCATCCATCATATACAAGTCACTTCTACCCTAGAAGAGACTCCAATGATCCAAAAATGCGAACCCTTCTGAAGAATTATTACAATTGCACTGTTAAACCTAACCATAAGTCTTTCACGACCCCTCCCCCACCCCAAGAAAGAACTGCAGACTCTCAGAAGCTTTGAATTCAGAAGTTAATGTATGGGCCTCAAGTCACAATCAAAACAAACTGAAATAAAAAGCATTACAGAAAACAGCATAACATATCTGCACACTGAATATTTCTCATAGAAACAACAGGTTTCAACCGCGTAAGATTTCTGTATTGATGGAGAATTTGATGCATTTGGATGTTGCATCTTGTGATTAAATTTTGTACTTAAATTGGGAAAACATTGCACTGTATGGCACTGTGCAGAACAGACAGACTTCAAGCAGATCAAGCAGCGCAAGACTGGGCACCCATGAGATGCTGCTTTGAATTGTACTCCAACACAATCGGCAATCTCATAATGCATCTCCCATTCTTCCATTACCATCAAGTTAGGGGATCAACTCTGGTTTAGTGCGGAGTGCAAGAGGGCATGTTAAAAGATGTGCAAAGCATATCTAAGAATGGGATGTCAACCTTGTGCAGCTACAAAAAAAACTTAGATGCCAAATAGCATAAGCAGCAAGTGACAGAGTCAAGTAATCCCACAACAAAGAGCAGATCTATGTTCAGCATTCTTAGCTCATTCAGTTGTGAATGGTGGTGCACCATTAAAGAATTCACTGCAAAAGGCAGCTCCACAAACATTCTCATCCTTAATGATGGGAGTGTTCAGCACATCAATGCAAAAGATAAGGCTTATACATTTGCAACAATTTCAGGCAAAAATGCCAAATGGATAACCCATCTGTCTCCTCCAGGGGTCCCTGGCATCACAAATGCCAGTCTTCAACTAATGCAATTCACACACATGATATCAAGAAATAACTGGAAGTAATACATTCCACTAAGGCTACAGACAACATTGCCACAGTAGTACAGAAGACATGCGCTCCAGAACTTTCCACATCCCTAGCAAAGCTGCTCTGGTACATCTGAAACACTGGCACCTACACAATGTGGCAAATTATCGAAGTATGTTACATCCAACAAAAAGCAGGGTACGTCCAAACTATCAAATTTGATCAAGTGTTGGAAAGTATCATAATCAATGCCATCAAACATCATTTGCTTAGCAATAACTTGTTCGCTGACAATCAGTTTGAGCTCTGCCAAGATCATTCAACTCCTAACTTCATTACAGGCTTGGTTCAACATGGACAAGAGTTGAACTCTGGAGGTGAGGCAGGAGTGACCACATTTGAGTATTTCAACAAATAATCAATGGGATTTTAAAGGAAAACATTCTACTAGTTGGAGTCATACCTGGCAAAAAGGAAAATGCTTGTGGTTATCATATACCTCTGGAGCAAATGGGATTGAAAAATCAGATCTGGTGGTTCAGAAGTTGGGACATCACTACTGCACCACCTCCTCAGAGTCAGGCTCTAAGCCTCACCATCTTCAGCTGCTTCTTCAATGACTCTCTCTCCATGATAAGATCAAACTAGGGAAGATCACTGATAATTGTGCTATGTTCTACAACATATGATTCCTCGGATAGTAAAGCAGTCCATGCCCAAATACAAGATTTGGACTGTCAAGTGACAAGCAAAATTTGCACCATGCAAGTGCCAGGCAATGACCATCTCAAATTAGAAAAAATGTAATCGTCATCCTTTGATATTCATTTGCATTACCATAATTAAATCCCCACTATCAACGGCCTGGGTTTATCACTGGCTAGAAACTGAGCTGGAAAAGGCACATAAATATTGTAGGTACAACAAGCAGGTCAGAGGCTAGGAATCTTGCATCAAGTCACCCACCTCCTGACTCCACAAAGCCTCTCCACCACCTACAAGGCAGCAGCAAGTGTGGAATGAAATCGGAATACTCCCCACTTGCCTGGACAAGTGCAGCTTCAACAACACTCCAGAAGCTTGATACCAACCAAGATTTGTAACCCACTTGATTGGAACCGCATCTACAATACTCACTCCCTTTACCACCGATGCTCAGTAGCAACAGTGTGTGTTCTTTACAGAAATTCACCAAGGCTTTTAGACAGCAGATTCCAAACCCACTACCAGCACTATCTTGAAGGCAAAAGCAGCAGATACACAGGAACACTGTAATTTATAAGTTACTCTCTATGGCACTCACCATCTTAACTCAGATTCCTTTAGCATCACTGGCTCAAGATCTGGAACTTCTTTCCTTACGGCATTGTGGATCTAACAACACCAAATGTTCCACAGCAATTCAAGGTGGCAGCTCACCACCAACTTCTCAAATGTAACAAGGAATGGGCAATAATTGTTGGCCCAGCAAGTCGACTGGGACAACATACCCATCCTAGGGCAAGCCAAACAGAGACAGGCACAAGAATTCCTCGAAGCATGGCACTCCAACTGGAACTCTATCAACAAACATATCGATCTGGACCCCATTTATCACCCTCTAAGAAGAACAGGAAATGACACCAACACAGGAACTGACATCACCAATCCAAGGAAACCTAAACACAAATAGAAAGCAGGTCAAACACCAGTACTTCAGCAGAGGCTCACTGATGATGCTACCCAGTACAGTGCCGAAACGTCTGAAAATTAACTTTTCAGCTCAGCGAACAAACTTACATACAATAAAAGGTTCTGCATGAATAAGCATTTAAATTTAACAGTTTTAGTTCAAACCTCCAACAAACGTGTATATTGTTTATTTTAAGCATATTCAAGTTAGTCCAACTGCTTTAGACTATTCTGCATTTAAATAGAAAATAAACAAAGTGTCTGACATTTGTAAGCCTGATTTTTCTGCTTTCACAGCAGTTATCTCAAAAAGATCATAAAGTTTGTGGCCCACTCTGACTTTACCCAAAAAAGTTTCAGGTTATTTTTAAGACTTCTATAAATAGCTTCTATGTGTTTTGCATCCTTAGAATCTTCTTTTAATGGTCAGATATGAAGGTAGTGTTAGACTAATGCAGTACACATTCTGGAATATTCTGTCAATATCAGAAAACAAAATCTGGTTTACTTCTAAGTGGTACAATTTGTAAGTTCCTAGCAGATTATCATGCAAGAGCACATTAAATACTTAAATGTTATGAGAGTTTCTGTCTCTATCACAGGTACATAGTTCCAGATTTCCACCACATTTGAGGTAAAAACATTTCCTCCTATCTCCTGGTCACTAATCCTTCCACTAACAGGACAAATTCCTTCTGCCTACCCTATTTCAATCATGTCCCCCTCAGTCTCCTCTGCTCCAAGGAAGACAACCCAAGTCTATCCAATCTGACTCATAATTAAAAACGCTCCCAGTCTTGAACCGTTCGGCTTTTGCTTTACTTATGAAATCAAACTTGGACTATTTAGTTGTAACTTTGACCAAAAGAGAAAATGCTGGAAAATCTCAGCAGGTCTGGCAGCATCTGTAAGGAGAGAAAAGAGCTGAGGTTTCAAGTCTAACTGACCCTTTGTCAAAGCTTTAGATTCAAAACGTCAGCTCTTGTCTCTCCTTACAGATGCTGCCAGACCTGCTGAGATTTTCCAGCATTTTCTCTTTTGGTTTCAGATTCCAGCATCCGCAGTAATTTGCTTTTATACAGTTGTAACTGTGACTGGAGACACTGCTCAGAAACAGGTCATTGGAGTAAAGTGGTCTCTGCTGTTCTTTTGCATCAAATAACTTCTTCTCATTCCTAACTTATCTACTCCATCAGAATTTTCCACTTGTGATTATCCATCTTTCCCTTAAATCCATGTCATTTGCCGAATAATATTTTGCAGGAGCACATCTAGTTTTCCAATGCACTGCTGAAGAAGTTTTCCCTGAACTCAGAGTTGGATTTATATATTTTGATGTCTACTCTATTATTTCCCTACTATTAGAAACATTTTATCTACACTTACTCTATCAAACAAATACATTATCTTAAAGAAACCCTTCAGGATTCTCTTTTCTAGGAAAAATGAGTCCCACTTTGTTCAGCCTTTCCTGTTAAGTACATTTTCTGATCTGGCATTGTGAAGTCATGATGAGTCAAATTTCAATAACACAAAATTTTGGATTAGGTGAAGCTGCCAGTTATTCTAGCCGACAGAATAGGAAACCCAACAGAAAGTGATAAGCTGGCATTCCAAAATTTTAACACTGGATTACTGAAATTTGCGAAAGCTTGTCATACGACTGCAGAGGTAAACTATGCTAGAGCATGCAATGATAGGCCAGCCATCATTTAACATTGAAATTTCTCTGTGAAAAGACATACATAGCCTGAAAATATGGCCAAACGTTTGATAAAGTTAAAATGCTGTAGTTTGGAGACAAAGTGAAGTTGTTACAGCGAATGATTAACAGACATTGATAAGATAATGATTAACCCAAATGTTCAAGAGATCATGTTCACGATGGAAGTGTGAACAATGATGATGGAAGCCACAATCACCAGCTGCTTCAAATGCGCTATAACTGCACACAATGCTGAGAATGAGGAGGAGGGTCATCGTTACCAATCTAATGATGAGGACTTTGTGCTCACTGATAAAACACAGGATTAAAATTCCAGCAGAAACAATCACAAATCTTAACTCAAGTGGACAATATTATATGCTACACAACAGAACTGATAGGCTAATCTTAGATGCTATACATTTTTCAATTTAAGAGCCCAATGATCCTGAAGAGACTGATGAATGTCTGCCTGATTAATTGTCTGTCTTCCGAGGTGAAGGTGAAAACACCAAGGACATGCACTGCCAGTTGAAACATGGAAATTATGTTTGACTATATTGATAACATGATGGACTGTATCACATTCATCTGAGGTTGTGACACTAAACAGAAAAGACTGCTCAGCTTTTCCACAGCTAACTTCTATTGCCTTTTATTGAATAGGGTCAGGCTATTGTAAGTGTTCAATTTTCACAAATTGAAAAATGATGATATTTTTCACATATTTACTGCATCAGTGTATTCATTTTTTTTGACAAAGTGTGCAGATGAAATTGAGTTAAATCAGCTTTTCAAACCAGATGTTGTCATTCCTGTGTGTTTATTGCATTCTAATGACAAAACTATATAATGGGAATAAGGGAAGACCATATAGCTAATGGAGCCAGCTCTTTCATTCAATATTATCACAATTGATCTTGGGTTTGAACTCTGCTTTGTCATTCATTCTCCAAAATCTCAATTCCCTGACACACCAATGATGTGGGCGGCACGGTGGCCCAGTGGTTAGCACTGCTGCCTCGCAGCGCCAGAGACCCAGGTTCAATTCCCGCCTCAGGCGACCGACTGTGTGGAGTTTGCACATTCTCTCCGTGTCTGCGTGGGTTTCCTCCGGGTGCTCCGGTTTCCTCCCACAGTCCAAAGATGTGCAGGTTAGGTGAATTGGCCATGTTAAATTGTCCGTAGTGTTAGGTAAGGGGTAAATGTAGGGGTATGGGTGGTTTGCGCTTCGGTGGGTCGGTGTGGACTTGTTGGGCCGAAGGGCCTGTTTCCACACTGTAAAGTAATCTAATCTAATATAACCAAGGATAGTTCATTCAGGATCCTCTGGGAACAGAACTGATTCACAACCCTTAGTGAAAAGCTTTCTCAACACAGTCATTAACGATCATACTTATACTGAAATCAAGCCCTCTTGTTCTAGATTCTTGACTGAGGCAAATAGCTTCTCATTATTAACCCTGTCAAAACTGATAGAATTTTATAAAATGATAGCCAGTGCATCCACTATCTCTGTAGCTCTTATAGAGAACAAGAATGTTCATCATCAGGTCCTGGGAGTTTGTCTGATTGTAGTCCTTTGAGTTTCTTTAGTAACTTTTCTTTGCTGATAGTTTATTACCTTAGTTTCCTATTCACTCTTAACCCTTTGGTTATAGTTATCACTTAATTCTGAAGGGTGCACCAATAATAATCCCCCTTTCATAAACGGCCTCAAATAGTAAAAAATCCCAATTAGACCACCAGATAACCAATCTGTTTGATTAATTACTATTCAGGACAAAAGTAATTCTTACCAAGCTTTATCACTAACAGAAAATGGGGGTACGTGGGGGCACAAGTTAGCAAGAAAGTAATTCTTACCAAGCTTTATCACTAACAGAAAATGGGGGTACGTGGAGGCACAAGTTAGCAAGAAAGTAATTCTTACCAAGCTTTATCACTAACAGAAAATGGGGGTACGTGGGGGCACAAGTTAGCAAGAAAGACAGTGCCAGTAGCGAGAGACAGTGCAAGTGAGCAATACTTTCAGCCACAGGCTCTGGATAATTCTCTCTCTTCTGCCATGGCACTTGCAACTTTTAAAACTGCAGCTCAACTACAGGGTTGTCATCAAACATGGCTCAATCTTAAATGATTTCCCTCATTGCTTCAAAAATGAATATAGTATTGCACAGCTCAGAAGAATGTAATACGTGATTTCAACTTTTCTGGTATTTTGGTTAGATGGCAGTCAAGCTCTTGTTTCAGTTTTAGCCCCCAAAATGAAAAATGTGGTCTTGCACAGATTCCCTCTTTCTGACATGTAACTTGCATCTTCTACAGTGAAAGGAGGATAAAATCCTTGCTCAATGTATCTACCATTTCCATATTCCCTGATCATTTCTCCTGCCTTTTCTTCTGATTGCCAACATTTAATCACTCTCTGCTTTTTTACATGCAGGTGTAAAATCTCTTGCAATCTTTCTCTTACATCTCAAGCTAGTTTATTCCTTACTTTCCCCCTCTTTTGTCAAACCTTTGGTGCCTTTTGCTGGTTTCTAAAACACCTTTAAGTCCTTATTACTCTTTTTCGCAACATTAAGTCTCATATTTTAATCTAATACTTAATTTTCTCAGTAAACCAGGGATGCATCACTCTTGCTGAATTATTATTTTTATTGGAATGCATTTTAATGAACATTTTGAATTGTTTCCTTCAATATTTCCTACTGATTATTTACTGTCATAATATTTGGTTACTTACTCACAGCTCTTCCCTCATACCTACACAAATTGTCTTAAGACTGCCTGCAATTACAGCATGCAATTTTCAAACTTAACGCCAAATTTAATTGCATTTTGATTCAAAGTTTGGGTGAAGATTTGTAGCTCGGGTGCTCGTTGTTGTGGTTCTGTTCGCCGAGCTGGAAATTTTTGTTGCAAACGTTTCGTCCCCTGTCTAGGTGACATCCTCAGTGCTTGGGAGCCTCCTGTGAAGCGCTTCTGTGGTGTTTCCTCCGACATTTATAGTGGCCTGTCCCTGCCGCTTCCGGTTGTCAGTTTCAGCTGTAGTGGCCGGTATATTGGGTCCAGGTCGATGTGTTTGTTGATGGAGTTTGTGGATGAGTGCCATGCTTCTAGGAATTCCCTGGCTGTTCTTTGCTTGGCTTGCCCTATAATGGTAGTGTTGTCCCAGTCGAATTCATGTTGCTTGTTGTCTGCGTGTGTGGCTACTAAGGATAGCTGGTCGTGGCGTTTCGTGGCTAGTTGATGTTCATGGATGCGGATCGTTAGCTGTCTTCCTGTTTGTCCTATATAGTGTTTTGTGCAGTCCTTGCATGGTATTTTGTACACTACATTAGTTTTGCTCATGCTGGGTATCGGGTCCTTCGTTCTGGTGAGTTGTTGTCTGAGGGTGGCTGTTGGCTTGTGTGCTGTTATAAGTCGTAGTGGTCGCAGTAGTCTGGCTGTCAGTTCTGAAATGCTCCTGATGTATGGTAGTGTGGCTAGTCCTTTGGGTTGCGGCATGTCCTTGTTCCGTTGTCTTTCTCTTAGGCATCTGTTGATGAAATTGTGCGGGTATCTGTTTTTGGCGAATACTTTGTATAGGTGTTCCTCTTCCTCTTTTTGCAGTTCTGGTGTGCTGCAGTGTGTTGTGACCCTTTTGAATAGTGTCTTGATGCCACTTCGTTTGTGTGTGTTGGGGTGGTTGCTTTCATAGTTCAGGACTTGGTCTGTGTGTGTGGCTTTCCTGTATACCTTGGTGGTGAATTCTCCGTTTGGTGTTCTCTGTACCATCACGTCTAGGAATGGGAGTTGGCTATCCTTTTCTTCTTCTCTCGTGAATCGGATTCCTGTTAGTGTGGCGTTGATGATCCGGTGTGTGTTCTCTATTTGTGTTTTTAAAGATTACAAAGGTGTCATCAACATATCTGACCCAGAGTTTGGGTTGAATTTGCGGTAAGACTGTTTGTTCTAACCTTTGCATTACTGTTTCTGCTATGAGTCCAGAGATCGGTGAGACCATGGGTGTTCCGTTGATTTGTTCGTAAATCTGGTTGTTGAATGTGAAGTGTGTTGTGAGGCACAAGTCCAGTAGTTTAAGTATGCCGTCTTTGTTGATAGGTTCAACGTCCTGTTGTCTGTTCTGTATGTCCAGCAGGTTGGCTATTGTTTCTCTGGCTAGGGTTTTGTCAATAGAGGTGAACAGTGCCGTTACGTCGAATGAGACCATAGTTTCTTCCTTGTCTATGTGTTTATTTCTGATGATGTCCAAGAATTCCTGTGTTGATTGTATAGATTGTCTGGATCCGCTGATCAGGTGTTTCAGTTTCTGCTGTAGTTCTTTAGCCAGTTTGTGTGTGATGGTGTCCCTGGTAGTGATACTATGGGTCTGAGTGGGATGTCTGGTTTGTGCACTTTAGGTAGTCCATAGAATCTGGGGGTGTTGTTGCGTTCTGTCTGGCCAGAGACACAGCCAGACAGAACGGATTCAGGATGATCCAGGTAATGATTATAGACGCGCACAACAGACTTCACAAATACAGACAAGACATTGTGCGCCAAAAGTCGTTAATTTCAAAAACCACCAATCAGGAATGGACCCAGACCATAGAACGGGCTGTCACCATAGGACAGAACAGGACCACACATCGCAAAAAGAACGGCACTAAAAGAAAAAATGGCCAAACTAACACACAACAAAGAGGACACCACAACACACACCTGGGTTAAAAACCTCTCCCACAGACAGCTCACAGACACGGAAAGAACAATACTGGCCAAGGGACTCAACTACAACCACAGGGACGCCAAGACAGCAGACTTCTTAGCAGCACTAGAATGCACACTCAGGAACAATGGACTGACAGAAGAGGCACAACAAACAGTGAGGCAAAAGTATCGTACCTCTGATAACAAGGAAAAGACAAACACATAACGTCAACACCAAGGAGAGGGAAGCACTAAAATCACTAAGAAACGACAAGAACATAATCATACTACCAGCAGACAAAGGCAGAATGACGGTCATCCTGGACAAAGCAGAATACACCCAAAAAGCACAACAACTACTTGCAGATACCAACACCTACCAAAAGAGGGAGTTTGACCCCACCCCACAGCTCACCAATAGGATAAATAACACACTGAGGAATCTACAAAAAAACGGACAGATAACCAGGTCGGACCTACAAAGAATGAAACCTGAAAGCAACAACAATGGAACTGTTTGGACATCTGGCCCAAACAACTCTATTCCACCAAAAGAATCTTCTAACACCTTATACTGTCTTTGCTACAAGTTCAATGCTGTGTCCCAACAATATAACTACTATTAGGAACCTACTAGCTACTTCCACTGGCATATTCTAACCCCTGCCATTGCTAATCATTCCCATATCTATTTTACTTCCTGATTTTCTGAGCCAAAAGTCTTTCTCACTGTCACCTTTGTCATCCTATTAAGCAGGGGTACCTATATCCTTGTATATTCTGGGCCTTGTTGCAGTGTCGTGTACCCTTGGATACTTGTCAATCTTGGTCACCTTGTAAGCATGTCTTCGTAACTGTCACGAGTTTTGAACTATTTGTCTGTGCTTGTACCACTAGTTCCTCCATCCTATTCTGAATGCTCTGTCCATTTAGATAAAATGACTTAATTTTTAAAAAATTACTATTTGCTTCAAGGATGTTATTCTCTGATGCACTATTGTTCTTAAATTCTGTGCCTTTCATTGTTATTAGATTTTCATAATTGAATCAAAATTAAAATATACTCAATGATATATTTATATTAAATATGACCACATTGAAGGAACAATGAAATTAAATGTCTTCGTTAAATTTAATGTCTTTGTTCTTAACTGTTCAGTTTATCAAATGCATTTTTCTTTTTCTTGACTTAACATTCAAGATACGTCAGCATTATATTTTGATCAATGTGGTAATACTCACTTTTTGCTATTAACCTGAAGTACTGAACTAGTAAAACAAATAGGTATTCATTAATTTCTAAGGTTATGGTTAAGGAGCTGAATGCAACTTTTAAACTGAAGGAAGTTTCTTGAACCTGCGATGCTTCAGTTTAATTTTCAGCAATGTAACAATGAATAGAAGCCTAAGGCTAATTTCATAGAAAAGCCATTGGGACCTCTCTGCTCAGTCCATGTGTTCAATTTGCAGACACTGCCTGGGTACATAACTACGCTCCACTGTAGCAGTTATCAAAAGACAACTGAATAATGTTTATTCCCCCATCCCTTTTTTTAAAAGCTCCTAAGGATGCCATGGTACGTACTTACAGCAACAATATTACATAAATTCTGTTTGATCTTGACAGATTGGCTGGTCTATTGTAATTGGGTGGCTATAATGTCTCTGAGTACTGCTTCTAATGCAAACGGAGGACAAATAAAGGCAAAATCATGCAGATTTAATAAAATGCAAAGTATGTTATTTTTATCCCACACCTGCTTACAGGAGTATCATTCAAGCTTACCCAAATGCCTTTCTCCTCTTCATTTCCATCATTTTCATCACCCTAACGAAAAACAAAATTGCACTAAGAAACAAACTTAATTTATATTTCAACACAGAATCAAAAGAATATTCATGGTAATCTTATGTCACAAATATCTTACAATTTTCCAGACAAATAATAAGAGCTTGATAATTTCTTGAACAACATTGCAGATATATTAACATGTCATACAATGTATAATATTCAAATTAAACATGACTCATTTCTACTGTTTTATCTAAAAAATTATTTTAATTCATACACTACTGCAATTTGTAGCATAAACAAATTAGGCTCAAAACTCTATGATAATACTGACTTAAAGTATATCCAGTTATATTATCTTTTATATTTTTAATGCTTTCATGTTTAAATAAAATTTTCAACTTATTGGTATTGATCAACAGAAGATCTGTTGTGAGCTGGTAGACACACCACACTGATTCTTAGTGTGACTGTCATCTTTCATTAATCATATATCACTTCAAGCTGTGGTTGGATATGTTATTTGCCATCGAACAAGAAACTGAAAAGCAAATAAACCTATCCAAATTCTAACAGGATATATTCAAAATGTTGCATATTAGAGGTGCCTAAAATTAAAGAAGATTAAGATACAGTAGATAGCTTTCTATCAGTTTGAAATATCAAGAGTGGACCATTCAACAACACTAAACATGGAAATTCTGAACTGAGGCCAGGAGAAACTGCCTTCTGAAGTAAAAAGAGAATGCTGGAGAAACTCTACAGGTCTGGCAACATCTGTGGAAAGAGAAACAGAGTTAAGTATTCAAGTCTGATATGGCCTGCTAAGTTTCTCCAGCATTTTATTTCAGATTTCCAGCATCCACAATACTTTGTTTACATGAGACAGCTTCATACAAAGTCAGTATTAGAAGGAAGGTTGAGGATTATATTGGATAGGTGAATGAAGGGAGAGAGATTGAAGGGAATGTGGGAACAAAGTGAATTAATGAAATCAGAATTAACAGGAAGGTTAAAATTGTCACAGTCTTGTCAAACTCATTTCAATTTTAAATGTATTGTTGTGTCTTAACAGCAATGCTTGCAGTATCAAGTTCAAGTCCAATACAGTTTTTGAGTATTCAAATTTCACAACAGTTGTAATTTAAAGATGTTCAGAAAATAAGATCACAGCAATCATTCTAAGTTTGCATTTTGTTTGGAGGATATATTGGGGTATTGAGCTTAAGGTGGTGAAGTTATTTAATGCAATAGCAAAGGTTTTCACCATTTTCTATTTGTATTATTTGATCAGTATACCCAATTTAATACAACATTTATTAACTGGGAATGAAATTTAGGTTTGCAAAATCTATTTTAGTTAGAGTTGTTATAACCAATAGATACCACTCATGACATCGAGTGACTGTGAATATGAACAGAAGTAAAGAACAGTAAAGCACTTGTAAGTATGTCAATTCTCCTTCATTTTCCACCACCTTATTCTATATTAATTGTTTTATATAATAAAACTACTTTCAATTTTCCTTCATCATTGCGTCTCATATGCTAATGTTCACCTTCTTATATTTAAATCCAATGAATCAACAAGTGTTCAAACAATTTGTTCAACCTTGCACTCCTTTTCTACTTTTAAAAAAAAGCTTATAATCAGTAAAATTAGCATCTCTCCCAAATGTACCAAAACTTTATTAAATTGCAAACTGTCACATTGAGAAGCAGAATCCATCAAAAGGCCTATACGAACAGATCACTAAAGCATCACTAAGTTTTTGTAAGTTCTTTTTATTTTTCAGTAAGTGTCTCAAACTGATTTCTATAATACTGCTCAATCAGTTTTGAGAAAAGTCTAAAGACAAATGATAATCCCTCTTTTAAGAGTCTTACTTCAGATATCATGTTGTAATCAATTGAAGATACTGATTCCTCAAAACAAGCATGGTTTTGACATAATAGGACATCGGTAAGAAATACTAACATCTTGAGTCCAGTACGACACTCCAGTAGACCGCCTCTTCTCCCTTGGCCTTCGTCTTTCTCTTATTGACAGTTGCCTGTCATTAACATCTTTGTCATCTTCAACTGTTTTCTCAGAGTCACCTTTTTGAAACAAATGATCATAAACAGAGCCACTGTTAACCATTTCTAATAATACAGACCCTACCATGAGAAAAGGGAGTGATTTACGTGAGCATAAGAAATGTCAAAGTGATGCAAGAGGGCAAATTAGTGTAAAAGGAAATGGGAGTAAGGACAGGTAGAGGGGGAAGCAAAGAAGCATGATGAAAACAGGAAATAAGTAGGGATGAAGGCAAGGGA
This sequence comes from Chiloscyllium plagiosum, assembly GCF_037043375.1. Taxonomy (NCBI): domain Eukaryota; kingdom Metazoa; phylum Chordata; class Chondrichthyes; order Orectolobiformes; family Hemiscylliidae; genus Chiloscyllium; species Chiloscyllium plagiosum. Next base: position 38,498,396 of record NW_028270164.1, read on the forward strand.
CTAAAACGGATTGATAATGCAAGGAACGTCTGTCTTATTAGGGAATTGGTTGAACAAAAAGAAACTTTATATTTGCATTGGAGTTACGATTTATCTCCAATGTTTTGTTTTTGGCTGCCAATTTTGAATTTTATGTCTGCAACTGTTTTCAAGGATTGAAAAAGTCGTCCTTTGCCTTTTAGTTCTTTTGTGCACTGGAAGAAGTTGCAACTTACCAATTACTTAGTGTCTTATGTTCTTCTGTGGGATTTTACTGAGGCCTCATTGATCTTTCATATAATTTTTCTTGAATACTGGATTTTAAGCTTATAGGATGACTTTAAACAGGCTGCATATCGTTGAAAGTATGTACTGGTCAGAATCTTTTCTAGTCCTTGATTTGATATTTCAATTGTTTTTATGATAATATGCAATTTGACTTATGCTTCTCTGCACTTTTTAAGAATGCTACTTAAAAACAATTGAATGTTATATATTTTCTTTCACGTGGTCTTGAATTATTAACACAATGAAGCAGCCATCCAAAGGAAGTGCTGAGAACACTAACAGCAGCCAGGTATTAAAAATGCAGTGTTTACATTGTAAAATGGACTTTGCTTATAACTTCAAGCAATTTACCAAACTTAGATAAGAACTAAGAAAACATCAAACTGCCTAAAACAGTTTTTCAACTATGGCTGAACTCAGTACATCCGTAGTTTTGTCCCTGGTTGAATTAAAAATTTCTAATCTTACATTAGACTTTTTTCCTAGAATACTTCTAATGCATATTACAAAGTCAATAGGTACCTTTTGGCAACCCCCCCACCCCAAACCACGCTTGCAGTTTAGCACAGAAGCTACAAAACATCAACAACATTGTTCACAACAATGACTCGTTGTGAACGACTCTAATTTCAATCACTTTTTCAATGACGGTCATGTCTTCAGTTGCCAATGCCCTAAAAATTATAATCCTGTCCCTCCTCTTTCTATCCCTTTTATCCTTCTTCCAGAAAATAATTTCCATCAAGTTTTGGTCACATTCTAAAATGTGGCATATAGCCAATGTTTACAATAGAAAATGCAACTTCTTATTGAACTAAACAAACATAATTGATTACAGAGCAAATATAACGATTACCATTGTTCTCCATTTCCTTGGTAAAAATCTTTGAGTGTGAGCTGTAAGATGTTTGATCTATAATTCCATTCAGTCTGTTTGGTTGGATTCCTGAATACTGGAAGCTGCCTGATGTGGAAGGCGATGCGAGAGGTCCAAGTGGACTATCTGGTTGTGACGTATATCGTGATGGCCGATCACCAGACTAGTGACAAAGGAATAAAAATGCTTAAAATCATCAATGCTTCTAAGAGGAAAGAAAACACCAAATGAAAAGCAAAAGAACCAAAAGCAACACGGGGAGAAATTTTAATTGGGTAAGTGGTTAGGATCTGGAATGCGCTGACAGTGAAACATAGTCAGATTCAATTGTGAGTTTCAAAAAGAGAATCCCATACTTAGTTGAAGACAATAACATTGCAAGGCAATAGGAAAAGGCAAGGGGAGTGAACTAGTTGAGTTGCTCTTGTAGTGAACCGGCGCAAGTACGAAGAGAAAAATCAAAAGGTCAAAAAAAGTGACCACAGTCCAAGCTCTAATAGCTGAGCCCAAATCTGAAGAAACATTTAAGCCACTCATATTTTTATGTGCAAGATTTATTTATCTGCAAATCTAGAAGAAAACAAAGAGAAAATAAAGAGAAAGAAAAGACACAATCGGGAGAAGTGATGTGATATACAAATGGATTGATAGAAGAAGACAGACAGCAATGATGGAGAGTTGTTTCTCCATACAAGAGAACTGTGACCAGCGATGTTCCACAGGAATCAGTGCTGGGTCAACTGGTTTGTCACTTATATAAATGATTTGAGTGAGAATTTAGGAGGAGGAATGGTTAGTAAGTTTGCAGTTGACACCAAAATTGGTGTAGTTGACAGTGAAGTAAATTTTCGAAGACCATAAAGGGGCTGAAGAGTGGCAGGTGGAGTTCCATTTGGATAAATACGAGATATTGCATTTTGGTAAAGCGAACAAGAGCAGGACTTATACAATTAATGGTAGGGCCCTGGGTAGTGTTGTAGAACAGAGACACCCAGGGGTTAAGGTACATAGTTCTTTGAAAGTTCAAAGTTTGTGCGAAGATTTGTAGCTCGGGTGCTCGTTGTTGTGGTTCTGTTCGCCGAGCTGGAAGTTTTTGTTGCAAACGTTTCGTCCCCTGGCTAGGCGACATCATCAGTGCTTGGGAGCCTCCTGCGAAGCGCTTCTTTGATGTTTCCTCCGGTGTTTATAGTGGTCTGTCCCTGCCGCTTCTGGTTGGCAGGTTCAGCTGTCCGCTGTAGTGGTTGGTATATTGGGTCCAGGTCGATGTGTTTGTTGATGGAGTTTGTGGATGAATGCCATGCCTCTAGGAATTCCCTGGCTGTTCTCTGTCTGGCTTGCCCTATGATAGTAGTGTTGTCCCAGTCGAATTCATGTTGCTTGTTGTCTGCGTGTGTGGCTACTAAGGATAGCTGGTCGTGTCGTTTCGTGGCTAGTTGATGTTCATGTATGCAGATTGTTAGCTGTCTTCCTGTTTGTCCTATATAGTGTTTTGTGCAGTCCTTGCATGGTATTTTGTACACTACATTAGTTTTGCTCATGTTGGGTATCGGGTCCTTCGTTCTGGTGAGTTGTTGTCCGAGCGTGGCTGTTGGTTTGTGTGCCGTTATGAGTCCTAGGGGTCGCAGTAGTCTGGCTGTCAGTTCTGAGATGCTCCTGATGTATGGTAGTGTGGCTAGTCCTTTTGGTTGTGGTATGTCCTCGTTCCGTGGTCTTTCTCTTAGGCATCTGTTGATGAAGTTGCGCGGGTATCCGTTTTTGGCGAATACCTTGTACAGGTGTTCCTCTTCTTCTTTTTGCAGTTCTGGTGTACTGCAGTGTGTTGTGGCCCTTTTGAGTAGTGTCCTGATGCAGCTTCGTTTGTGTGTGTTGGGGTGGTTACTTTCATAGTTTAGGACTTGGTCTGTGTGTGTGGCTTTCCTGTATACCCTTGTAGTGAATTCTCCGTTCGGTGTTCTCTGTACCATCACGTCTAGGAATGGGAGTTGGCTATCCTTTTCTTCTTCTCTCGTGAATTGGATTCCTGTGAATGTGGCGTTGATGATCCGGTGTGTTTTTTCTATTTCCGTGTTTTTAATGATTACAAACGTGTCATCGACATATCTGACCCAGAGTTTGGGTTGAATTTGTGGTAGGACTGTTTGTTCTAACCTTTGCATAACTGCCTCTGCTATGAGTCCCGAGATTGGTGATCCCATGGGTGTTCCGTTGATTTGTTCGTATATCTGGTTGTTGAATGTGAAGTGTGTTGTGAGGCACAAATCCAGTAGTTTAAGTATGCCGTCTTTGTTGATAGGTTCAGCGTCCTGTTTTCTGTTCTGTATGTCCAGTAGGTTGGCTATTGTTTCTCTGGCTAGGGTTTTGTCAATCGAAGTGAACAATGCCATCACGTCGAATGATATCATGGTTTCTTCTTTGTCTATGTGTATATTTCTGATGATGTCCAAGAATTCCTGTGTTGATTGTATAGAGTGTTTGGATGTTGTGGTTCTGTTCGCCGAGCTGCAAGTTTTTGTTGCAAATGTTTCGTCCCCTGGCTAGGCGACATCATCAGTGCTTGGGAGCCTCCTGCGAAGCGCTTCTTTGATGTTTCCTCCGGTGTTTATAGTGGTCTGTCCCTGCTGCTTCCGGTTGTCAGTTTCAGCTGTCCGCTGTAGTGGTTGGTATATTGGGTCCAGGTCGATGTGTTTGTTGATGGAGTTTGTGGATGAATGCCATGCCTCGAGGAATTCCCTGGCTGTTCTCTGTCTGGCTTGCCCTATGATAGTAGTGTTGTCCCAGTCGAATTCATGTTGCTTGTTGTCTGCGTGTGTGGCTACTAAGGATAGCTGGTCGTGTCGTTTCGTGGCTAGTTGATGTTCATGTATGCGGATTGGTAGCTGTCTTCCTGTTTGTCCTATATAGTGTTTAGTGCAGTCCTTTAGTGCAGGACTGCACTAAACACTATATAGGACAAACAGGAAGACAGCTACCAATCCGCATACATGAACATCAACTAGCCACGAAACGACACGACCAGCTATCCTTAGTAGCCACACACGCAGACAACAAGCAACATGAATTCGACTGGGACAACACTACTATCATAGGGCAAGCCAGACAGAGAACAGCCAGGGAATTCCTAGAGGCATGGCATTCATCCACAAACTCCATCAACAAACACATCGACCTGGACCCAATATACCAACCACTACAGCGGACAGCTGAACCGGACAACCGGAAGCGGCAGGGACAGACCACTATAAACACCGGAGGAAACATCAAAGAAGCGCTTCGCAGGAGGCTCCCAAGCACTGATGATGTCGCCTAGCCAGGGGACGAAACGTTTTCTTTGAAAGTTGCATCACAGGTAGTCACAGTGGTTAAGGCAGCGTTTAGTATGCTTGCCTTCATTGTTCAGACCATTGAGTAAAGGAATTGGAATGTCACGTTGAGATTGTATAGGATGTTGGTGAGGCCACTTCTGGTGTACTGTGTACAGTCCTGGCCGCCCTGCTTTGGAAGGATATTATTAAATTGGAAAGGGTGCAGAAAAGACTTACCAGGATGTTGCCAGGACTGGAAGATCTGAGTTATAAGGAGAGGCTGGATGGACTGGGATTTTTTTTCACTGCAGCTTAAGAGGTTGACAGGTCACCTTATAGAGATATATAAAATCATATGGGATTTAGATAAGGTGATTAGCAACAGTCTTTTCCCTAGGATGGAATAATTTAAAACTGGTGGGCATTTTTTTCAAGGTGAGAGGAGAAAGATATAAAAGGGACTTGAGGAACAATTTTTTCTCAGAGGCTGGTTCATATGCAGAATGAACTGCTGGAGGAAGTGGTAGATGCAGGAACAGTTACAACATTTAAAAGATATTTGGACAGGTACAGGAATATGAATGGCTTAAGAGGGATATGTGCCAAACGTAGGCAAGTGGGACTAATTTAGTTTCAGAACGTTGGTTGTCATGGATATGTTGGACCAAAGGGTCTGTTTTTGTGCAGTATGACTCTGATTCTGTAACCAAAAGGTTCAACAATGGATCACATCATGTTCCTTCAAAATGGGGAGGATTGAAATGATTGAATGTAAAGTCAAGAAATTTACTATCTCTGAAATAACTTAGGAACTGTGAAAATACACTGCATAGTTTAATAGTGATGATTTATACAACCATATACTACACAAAAGAGGCTTCTTCAATTGTACTTTCTCTTTGAGAAGTTGAAAACTTGTTTTACGAGTGAACAATTCTTTGATGAAACATTGAAATGTTTCTTCCTTTGAATATATCTACACACTCAAAATATCCCATTAAATGGATGCCACTGCAGCTCTATTGAATGCTCTGTTTTCAGTTCATCAATGAGCAAAAATTAATTTCGTTTTTACAGCAGCCTCAAGCAGTTTTAGCCTCTTTTGACATTTGACTTTTCCAAATTCTTCACACACTCCTCAGTATTAAAATAGCACAATTAATCAATTCAACATACTTCTTTCTCTGGGCTTCGACTTGATTTCTGCTTGCATTCTTCGGTATCCTGTGTTGTTAAAAACTTTTTTTTCTCATCTTGCTTTTCCACATCTTGCTTTTCCTTCTCGTCCTTCTCCTGTTGTTCCCGAGCTCGTCTCTCAGCTCGAGATCGACTGAATGTCTTTTCAGCTTCCTGCAGGTCTGTTAGTGTTACACCCTATTTTAACAAAGCAAATTACAGCATGCGCAATTTACACACAAAATTCTAAAGTCATTCAAATTTGGTTTAAAAATCAGCTAACAGGGGACGAGATAATGCAATAACACACTTCTTTTGAAACCAAATTCTGAAGTGTAATTCTCTTCTGTTGTAGTCTCCACTATTATTGGTTGGCTGCAGTAACTTATTTTCTGAAAATGCTTAAGGGAATCCAAACGTAGCTTCAAATAGAGTTTGGTTTACAAAGAAAAAGCTGTCCCCAATTATATAGCACCAATCAGTAAATCTCATTCATAAGGGCTACATTATGACTTCCATCTTGGTGAACATGCGAACCAGTACTACACAGTAAACACTGCAACCAAGCTGTAACCCACAGCTTTGTATCCGAGCTCCAACTGGTTATAAGGGATCAGCATGATCTGTATTGCTAAGAAAGAACGAGTGATGAAAGTTCAGAAGTCTTTGAAAGTCTCACTGCTGTGTTAAAATGATTATAACAAATGACAATACCATAATTCACCAACTGTTACCTATTGGCAAAACTAACTGCACATATAGGATGGCCACTCTGTGGTGTGCCAGGCACACCTTGGAATTCTGTACTGTCTAATTACTTGCTGTAGATATTGGAAGAAAGTTTAGTGAACAATCAATACTCCAAACTTCTGGACATGAAGAATATGATGTGCAATTTACTGAATGTAGAATTGCTGAATCAAAGAGTATGAAATGTTTAAATATAAGTAAGCTACATTTTCACTTGCTTTGCTTTAGATTCCTCATCTTAGACTCCAAAGTGTCCGAACTTTGTCAGTCAATGAATCGGCAGCACCATTTGAACATTTTTCCTGATGTTCTTGCTACTTTCAAAGAAAGACTATGGCATAACCTTTTGTGGAATCTAGCTCACTTTCCTACAAGTCAGCTTTCATTTCAAAATAAATGTTATGAATATAGAGTTCATGGTTCGTGTGTTTCGGTATGATTCCTGAACTCAAAATTTACAATAGAATATGGGAAAAATGCAACTGGGAGATTCAAGTCTAGTGCATCCAGTAAAGTTAGGTTCAAAGAACTGCAAGAGGTTAACAGGAAGGCAAGGAAGATAAAATGTGGATTTTAGTGATTATTGGAAAACCTAAAACAAATAGCAATTCAAAAGGTTACCCACATTTAAGAGAATTGAAATAGAGAGAAGTAAGTTTTAAAAAAGCAGACTTGTAGGAAAATGAGCTAGATTCCACAAAAAGTTATGCCATTGTCTTTCTTTGAAAGTAGCGAGAACATCAGGAAAAATGTTCAAATGGTGCTACGGAATAACTGACTGACAAAGCTCTCACACTTTGGAGTCTAAGATGAGGAATCTAAAGCATGTCAGCAAAGCAAGTGAAAATGTAGCTTACTCTCATATGTAAACATTTCATTCTCTTTGAGTCAGAAATTCGGCATTCAGTAAATTGCACATCATATTCTTCATGTCCATAAGTTTGGAGTATTGATTGTTCACTAAACTTTCTTCTAATATCTATAGCAAGTAATTAGACAGTACAGAATTCCAAGGTGTGTCTTTGGCACATCACAGAGTGGCCATCCTATATGTGCAGTTAGTTTTGCCAATAGGTAACAGTTGGTGAATTATGATATTGTCATTTATTTATAATCATTTCAACAGCAGTGAGACTTCCAAGATTTCAGAGCCCTCATCACTCATTCTTGGTGTCTTACTTAGCCAGATACCCAAGATCTACAAAACCTGTAGCATTGGCAGTCCAGAGAGAGTTAAAGGTCAAAGAGGTTAAAAGTATTCAGGAAATCTTGATTATCAGGTTAAGGAGCCCAGGGTGAAATACAGTTTCATACAAATTGGTATTTTTTTTTTGATGGGATATGTTTGCTGGGAGATTTGGGGTGCACCTTGAAGCTAGGAGACTGCTGAAGTGAAGTAGCTTCAGGCAGCACAACTCATCTGAGAGGAAATTCCAGGCAGAAAAATCACTGAAAGATCCTACAACTGAGAGAGAAGTCAAGTCGAAATAAAAGAACACTGAGCGGGAGAAAGGAGCATAAAGTGAGCGAATTAAATTCAGGAAGAGGGAAGGTTGAGCACTGGGATTCTTTTTTTGCTAAGTGGGATGTTGAGAACAACGGAGAAGGGGTGAGAAGAAGCAGTGAGACAGACAGAGCTGTTAAGCAGTTCCAGGTTATTGGCTTTAAATTGGTGATGGAATTTTAATATAGTTCCAAATTAGGACAGTGTGAGATCTGGAAGGGAATTTATAAGTGGGCTAGTGAGGAGGTGATTAATTACTAGCCACTTAATCCAGAAACTTAGCTAATGTTCTGGGGAAGCAGGTTCAAATCCTGCCATGGTAGACGGTGGAATTTGAATTCAATAAATATCTGGAATTAAAAGTTCAATAATGACCATGACACTACTGTTGATTACTGGAAAAATTCATCTGGTTCACTGATGTCCTTCAGAGAAGAAATTTGCCATCCTTCCCTTGTCTGGCCTATATGTGACTCCAGATGCTCAGCAATGTGGGAAATTCTCACCTGTCCTCTGAAATGACCTAGCAAGCCAATCAGTTGTAACAACAGAGTCAGAGGCTGAAGGGTGACCTTATAGAGATGGATAAAATCATGAGGGGCATGGATAGGGTAAATTGACAAAGTCTCTTCCCTGGGGTGGGTGGAGTCCAGAACTAGAGGGTATAGGTTTAGGGTGAGAGGGGAAAGATATAAAACAGAACAAAGAGGCAACTTTTTCATGCAGAGTATGGTGTATGTATGGAATGAGCTACCAGAGGAAATGGTGGAGGCTAGTATGATTGTAACATTTAAAAGACATCTGGATGGGTATATGAATAGGAAAGGTTTGGAGGGATATGGGCTGGGTGCTGGCAGGTGGGACTAGATTGGGTTAGGATATCTGGTCAGCATGGACCGAAGAATCTGTTTCCGTGCTCTACATCTCTATATCTGTATGAATCGCTATGAAGTCTCAAAAAAGAAATGAACGAGACTGACCACCAGGCATTGACACAGACACCAAAGATTACAATGGCAAAAACAGTTCTATCAACCATGCAAACAAAAACCCTATAAAACATCTTGGGGCTTGTGCCAAAATTGGGATGCTGTCTCAAAGACTAGTCAAGCAATAGCCTGACATGTTCATACTTACACTCATTGAATCATGAACTTATAGAGTGATTCTGTTGCAACAGACAATATGCCAGATAGTATAATCATCACCCTCAGGTAAGTCCAGTTCCACTGGCATGACATACCCAGCAGACAGCAACACGTTGATAAACAATCCAAAGGATCAAGAAACCTTAACTTGACACCATGAAGTCTGATGGTATCAGGTCAAACATGGGCAAGGTAACCTTTTGCTGATTACTATTATTGTTCACCCTCAGCTGATAAATCAGTTGCTAATTCATCGATGCTCCTTTACGCTGAACAACGCTCAAAGGGTGGAAAGAATGCAGAATGGACTCTGAACGAGAGGTTTCAATGTCTAATGATCAAACTGGACAAGTCTTAGAGGGTATTATTGTTAGACTTTGACAGATGGTGAAGGAACCAAGAGGGAAAAACATACTTGACCTCATCCTTCCAGATCTGCCTGCTGCAGATTCATCTGTACACAACGGTATTGCTAAGAGTGACCACCGTGCAGTCTTTGTGGAGGGGAAGCCCCATCTTCATGATAACAACACCTTACATCGTGTGATGTGTCACTAGCACCATGCTAAATTGGATAGACTTTGAACAGATCTAGTAATGCAGGACTGCAAATCCATGAGGCGCTGGGGGCCATTAGCTGCAGCAGAATCATACTCCAACACAACCTACAAGTTCATGGCCTGGCATATCTCCCATTCAACCATTACCATCACGCTATGGGTTCAATGAAGAATGCAGGAGAACATGTCAACAATAGCACCAAACATTCTTAACAATGAGGTGCAAACCTGGCAAAGCTACAAAATCAAACTATATTCACACCAAACAACATAAGGAGCAAGTGATAGACAGAGCTAAGTGAGACCACAAATCAATAGAACAGATCTAAGCTCTGAATCTTGTCACGAACAGCGAAGGATACAATCAAACAACTCACTGGAGGTGGTGGCTCCACTAATATCTTCAATGTCAGTGGTGGGAAAGTCTAGCACATCAATGCAAAAGAAAATACTGAAGCGTTCACAACAACCTTCAGCCAGAAGTGTGAAGTGGATGATCTAACTTAGCCTTACCCAAAAGGTCCCCAACATCTCAGATGCCAAACATCAGCTAATTTGATTCACTCCACATGAAAACAAGAAACTGTTGGAGGCATTAGATTCTGCAAAGGATAGGGCAACATTCTGGTATTACTAGTAGTACTGAAGACTTATGCTCCCAAACTTGCTACCCCCCTAGGTACGTTGTTCCAGTGCAGCATCAACACTGACATCGACCCAACAACGTGGAAAACTGCCCAGGTGTGACCTGTACACAAAGCAGGACAAATCCTACATGGCAAATTACCTCATTGGTCTACTCTTAATCATCTGTAAAGTGATAGAAAGCATCATCAATCATGCTATCAATCAGCACCTGCTTAGTGACACCCAGTTTTAGCTCCATCAGGGCTTCTCTGCTCCTGACCTCATTACCTTGGTTCAAACATGAACAAAATAACTCAGTTCCAGATGTGGAGGTGAAAGTGACAGACTTTAACATTTAGGCCACATTTGGTCAAGTAATAGTGTCAAGGATGCATGATAAAATGGGAGCCAATGGGAATCAGAAGGTAAACTTTCCAATGGATGGAGACATACTTGGCACATAGGAAAATAGCTGTGGTTGTTGGAAGCCTGTCATCCCAACTCCAGGACATCTGTGCAGGAGTAGCTCAGCAGTCTTCAGCTGCTTTGTCAATGATACCTTCCACTTTAAGGTCAGGTGTGGGAATGTTGCCTGATTTTCAGCATCATTCGTGATTCCTCAGCTACTGAATCATTCCATGTCCAAATGCAACAAGTCCTGCTTGTTGACAAATGGCAAGTAACATTGATGCCTCACAAATACCAGGCAATGATCATTTCCAATGAAAGACAATTTAGCCATTGCCCACTGACATTTAATGGTATTACTGTCACTAAATTTCCCATTAACGTCATCCTGGGAGTTACTATTGACCAGAAACTGATCTGGACCTGCCACACAAATACAATGGGCACGAACAGGTCAGAAGACAAGATACTGCAGCCACTAACTTATATCCTCATTCTCGAAAGTCTGTCTACCATCTAAAAGGCACTAGTGAAGACCATGATGGGATATGCCCAGCTTGCCTGGGTAACTGCAGCTCCAACACCACTCATGAAACTTGATACCATCTTGGACAAAGCAGCCCACGTAACTGGCATCACATCCACTACCAGTCACTTCACCACCGTCCCTCAGTAGCAGCAGTGTGTACCGTCAAGGTGCACTGCAGAAATTCACCAAGGCTCCTTAGACAGCAAATTCCAACCCATGCCCACTTCCATTTAGAGGAGAAGGGCAATAGTTACATGGGAACACCACAACCTGCAAGTACCCTTCCATGCCACTCTCAATCCTGACTTGGAAATACATCCACATTCCTTGTGTGTCACGGGGTCAAAATCCTGGAATTCCTTCCCCAGTCATCTACCTACATCACTTATATGCAGTGGTTCAGGAAGTTAGCACACCACCAGGAGTGCCGCTACCGGTTGTCAGTTCCAGCTGTCCGCTGCAGTGGTCGGTATATTGGGTCCAGGTCGGTGTGCTTATTGATTGAATCTGTGGATGAGTGCCATGCCTCTAGGAATTCCCTGGCTGTTCTCGGTTTGGCCATGAACTAGCCACGAAACGACACAACCAGCTATCCTTAGTAGCCACACACGCAGATGACAAGCAACATGAATTCGACTGGGACAACACTACTATTATAGGACAAGCCAAACCGAGAACAGCCAGGGAATTCCTAGAGGCATGGCACGTATCCACAGATTCAATCAATAAGCACATCGACCTGGGCCCAATATACCGACCACTGCAGCGGACAGCTGGAACTGACAACTGGAAGCGGCAGATTCAAATCACTACAAATGCTGGAGGAAAGATCACAGAAACACTTCACAGGAGGCTCCCAAGCACTGAGGATGTCACCTAGACAGGGAACGAAACATCTGCAACACAAATTCCCAGCTCGGCGAACAGAACCACAACAACGAGCACCCGAGCTACAAATCTTCTCTCGGACTTTGAACACCTACCGGCGAGAGATGCTAAGACAAGCCAGGAAATGGGAATCCTGTGCCAACCACCTAAGCGCCACATATGAACAACTCCGGTTCCTGCATGAATGCCGAAAGAATCGAATCCTTCCACCATGTGTCAGATACAGTCCACCAGTGAACAACCCACAAGCCAGGGACACAGCCAGACAGAACGGATTCAGGATGACCCAGGTAATGATTACAGACGCTCACAACAGACTTCACAAATACAGACAAGAAATTGCGCGCCAAAAATCGTTAATTTCAAAAACCACCAATCAGGAATGGACCCGGACCTTAGAACAGGCCGTCACCATAGGACAGAACAGGACCACACACCGCAAAAAAACGGCACTAAAAGAAAAAATGTCCAAACTAACACACAACAGAGAGGACACCACAACACACACCTGGGTTAAAAACCTCTCCCACAGACACAGAAAGAACAATACTGGCCAAGGGACTCAACTACAACCACAGGGACGCCAAGACAGCAGACTTCCTAGCAGCACTAGAATGCACACTCAGGAACAATGGACTGACAAAAGAGGCACAACAAACAGTGAGACAAAGTATCGTACGTCTGATAACAAGGAAAAGACAAACACATAACCTCAACACCAAGGAGAGGGAAGCACTAAAATCACTAAGAAATGATAAGAACATAATCATACTACCAGCAGACAAAGGCAGAATGACGGTCATCCTGGACAAAGCAGACTACACCCAAAAAGCGCAACAACTACTTGCAGATACCAACACCTACCAAAAGAGGGAGTTTGACCCCACCCCACAGCTCACCAATAGGTAAACAACACACTGAGGAACCTACAAAAAAAGACAGATAACCAGGTTTGACCTACAAAGAATGAAACCTGAAAGCAACAACACCCTCAGATTCTATGGACTACCTAAAGTGCACAAACCAGACATCCCACTCAGAAAATTCAGCACCGCCTCCCTAACCTGCAATTTTCTTCCCGACCTCTCCGCCCCCACCCCTATCTGTCCTATCACCCTCACCTTGACCTTTTTCCACCTATCACATTTCTGACGCCCCTCCCCCAAGTCCCTCCTCCCTATCTTTTATCTTAGCCTGCTGGACAAACTTTCCTCATTCCTGAAGAAGGGCTAATGCCCGAAACGTCGATTCTCCTGTTCCCTAGATGCTGCCTGACCTGCTGCGCTTCTCCAGCAACACATTTCCATCTCTGATCTCCAGCATCTGCAGACCTCATTTTCTCTTCAAAGATCCCACTCAGACCCACAGTATCACTACCAGGGACACCATCACACAAACTGGCCAAAGAACTACAGCAGAGACTGAAACACCTGATCAACGGATCCAGACACTCTATACAATCAACACAGGAATTCTTGGACATCATCAAAAATATACACCTAGACAAGGAAGAAACCATGGTCTCATTCGATGTAACGGCACTGTTCACCTCTATCGACAAAACCCTAGCCAGAGAAACAATAGCTGAAAATGTGTTGCTGGAAAAGCGCAGCAGGTCAGGCAGCATCCCGGGAACAGGAGAATCGACGTTTCGGGCATAAGCCCTTCTTCAGGAATGAGGAAAGTTTGTCCAGCAGGCTAAGATAAAAGGTAGGGAGGAGGGACTTGGGGGAGGGGCGTCGGAAATGTGATAGGTGGAAAGAGGTCAAGGTGAGGGTGATAGGTCAGACTGGGGTGGGGGCGGAGAGGTCAGAAAGAAGATTGCAGGTTAGGAAGGCGGTGCTGAATTCGATGGATTTGACTGAGACAAGGTGGGGGGAGGGGAAATGAGGAAACTGGTGAAATCCGAGTTCATCCCATGTGGTTAGAAGGTTCCTAGGCGGAAGATGAGGCGCTCTTCCTCCAACCGTCGTTTTGTTGTGGTCTGGCGATGGAGGAGTCCAAAGACCTGCATATCCTTGGTGGAGTGGGAGGGGGAGTTGAAATGTTGAGCCACAGGGTGGTTGGGTTGGTTGGTCCAGGTGTCCCAGAGGTGTTCTCTGAAATGCTCCGCAAGTAGCCGGCCTGTCTCCCCAATATAGAGGAGGCAACATCGGGTGCAGAGGATGCAAAGATGATGTGTGTGGAGGTGCAGGTGAATCTGTGGCGGATATGGAAGTTTCCTTTGGGGCCTTGGAGGGAGGTGAGGGGGGAGGTGTGGGCGCAAGTCTTGCACCTCCTGCGGTTGCAGGGGAAGGTGCCGGGAGTGGAGGTTGGGTTGGTGGGGGGTGTGGATCTGACGAGGGAGTCACGGAGGGAGTGGTCTTTACGGAATGCTGATAGGGGAGGGGAGGGAAATATATCCTTGGTGGTGGGGTCTTCTTTACGGAATGCTGATAGGGGAGGGGAGGGAAATATATCCTTGGTGGTGGGGTCTTCTTTACGGAATGCTGATAGGGGAGGGGAGGGAAATATATCCTTGGTGGTGGGGTCTCTTTATGGAATGCTGATAGGGGAGGGGAAGGAAATATATCTCTTTACGGAATGCTGATACAATAGCCAACCTGCTGGACATACAGAACAGACAACAGGACATTGAACCTATCAACAAAGCCGGCATACTCAAACTACTGGACCTGTGCCTCACAACACACTTCACATTCAACAACCAAATATATGAACAAATCAACGGCACACCCATGGGCTCACCCATCTCTGGACTCATAGCAGAAGCTGTAATGCAAAGATTAGAACAAACAGTCTTACCGCAAATTCAACCCAAACTCTGCGTCAGATATGTGGATGACACGTTCGTAATAATTAAAAACACAGAAATAGAGAACACACACCGGATCATCAACGCCACACTCTCAGAAATCCGATTCACTAGAGAGGAAGAAAAGGACAACCAACTCCCATTCCTAGACGTGATGGTACAGAGAACACCGAACGGAGAATTCACCACAAAGCTATACAGGAAAGCCACACACATAGACCAAGACCTAAACTACGAAAGCAACCACCCCAACACACACAAAAGAAGTTGCATCAAGACTTCAAAAGGGCCACAACACACTGCAGTACACCAGAACTGCAAAAAGAGGAAGAAGAACACCTATACAATGTATTCGCCAAAAAAGGATACCTGCGCAATTTCATCAACAGATGTCTAAGGGAAAGACAACGGAATGAGGACATGCCGCAACCCAAAGGACGAGCCACACTACTATACATCAAGAGAATTTCTGAACGGACAGCCAGACTACTGCGACCACTAGGACTCATAACAGCACACAAACCAACAGCCACTCTCAGACAACAACTCACCAGAACAAAGGACCCAATACCCAGCATGAGCAAAATCAATGTAGTCTACAAAATCCCATGCAAGGACTGCACAAAACACTACATAGGACAAACAGGAAGACAGCTAACAATCCGCATACATGAACACCAACTAGCCACGAAACGACACAATCAGCTATCCTTAGTAGCCACACACGCAGATGACAAGCAACATGAATTCGACAGGGACAACACTACTATCATAGGGCAAGCCAAACAGAACAGCCAGGGAATTTCTGGAGGCATGGCACTCATCCACAGATTCAATCAATAAGCACATTGACCTGGACCCAATATACCGACCACTGCAGCGGACAGCTGGAACTGACAACCGGAAGCGGCAGATTCAAACCACTACAAATGCCGGAGGAAAGATCACAGAAGCGCTTCACAGGAGGCTCCCAAGCACTGAGGATGTCACCCAGACAGGGGACGAAACGTCTGCAACACAAATTCCCAGCTCGGCGAACAGAACCACAACAACTAATGTCACTGTATACATTTGGCAAAAAAAGTAAAGATTTATCTATGAAATATGCTATGTCGTTCTGCGAAGAGCTAAGCTTCTTGAATGTTGTACTCATTCAGGCAAGTGAAGCATTACATGCTTCATGTTTTGCAGATGACTTTGGGGAGTGAGAAGACAAGAAACCTGCTGCCCAATTCCCAGTCTCTTCCCTACTTTTTTTAGCCACAGGATTCTTGTGCTCTTTGTGTGTGTTCAACATGATTATGTGACGTGCACAGTGTGTGGGTGAAGACATAAAGAAAACTGTTTGCCCCAGTTTTCTGCTTTTCTTTCAGCTGGAACAGCTGGCTAGGAGCCAAGTGAGAAAGAAAACCAAATATCTAAGTTTTTTTCCCCCTCTCGTTTAACCAGCCCAGCAAGTCACTCCTTGCCACTTCTACGCTATTACTGTCCTGGTCTTGTTGCAGGATTGCTTCAGTCTGAGGAGTTTCAAATACATTCTTGTATTTCCTAGAGCTGCAAACCCCCAAAAATATTTCCAAATGCATCACCAGAAATTAACATTTTATGTTCAGATTGTGTGTAACTCAACAGACAGAAACGGATTCATGTCCCAGGTGTTACACTCAAAATAGCTTCTTGCATGGTTTTCTAAAGGTTTGGAGAGACTGCAACTCAATTAACACATTAAAGAAACAAACTGAAGAATCAAATAACCCCAAAATACCAGTAAATATCTGTCATTCATAATAGAATTTATAATATAAAAAGTCAAATACAGTCTATCCAGCCTGTTCTGCCATTTGATATGATCATGGCCAATCTCATCTCAGCCTCAACTCCACTTTCCTACCAACTCTTCAAATCTGTTTCTCTCTTCTTTGAAATTACTCAACGTCCCAGCACCAAATGCACTCAGATAGTGAAATCCACAAATTCATAATCCTTTAAGAGAAATAATTTCTCCTCATCTCAGTGTTAAATCTGCCTCATAAGGAAATATCCTGTCTATGACTAATTTGGCAATCCATTTTAATGTCTTATACACTTCAAAATAGGTCTCTCATTCTTCTAAACCTGCCTTAGCAGTAAATGCCAAAATTCATTTGCCTTCTCCATTACTTGTTCTACCTGCAGACTGGTTTTCTGAGATTAACGCACAAGGACACCCACATCTCTAACTTCAGAGTGCTTCAATGAAATCTCCATTTAGATACTAATTCTATTGCTCTGACCAAAACTGAATCTCTCATGTATCCACGCTAAATGGCATCTGTCAAATTTTGGTCCATTCACCTAACCTATTGATATCCATTTATAAACCTACTTCTTCATTGCAACTTACTTTCTACCCCACATCCAAATCATTAATATAGACGGTAAATTGCTGGGGTCTGAGGAATTGTGGCAATCCACTAGTTACACGCTGGTAAACAAGAAAAATACCCATTTATCCTGACTCCCGGTTTTCTGTTGGTTAGACAATCGTCTACTCAAACTAATATTACCCAAAACCCTATGTTAGCTTACTTTGTGTATTAATATTTTGTCTGACACTCTGTCAAATTTACATCAACAGGATCACCATAACCCATATTACTTGTTACATCTTCAAAGAACAAATCTGTTAAACAACATACAACACCATGCTGACTCGATGGATTGTAATTTGACTTTCCAAATGTCCTATTATTACTTTCATAGTAATGGATTCCAACAATTTCCTAATGATGCATGTTAAATTAAATGGATCGCAGTTCCTCCTTTTTTGAGTGAGTGCGCTAGCAGTTTTCAAATCCACTGAATATTTATTGGATCCGGGGAGTTTTGGAATATTATAAGTAATTAATCACTAACTGCACTGTCACTTCCTTTAAGACCCTATGGTGCAGGGTCATCAGGCCCAGGTGACTTTTCTCCTTTCAATCCCAATAGTTTGTTCAGTACTTTTTCCCAAGTGCTGACAATTGTTCTAAGTTCTTCACTTTCTGTAACCTCCGTATCACTTGTTACTATTGGGATGGTAGTGATGCTCTCCACTGTGAAAACTGAAGCAAAGTATTGATTTAGTGACTCCACCATTTGTCCTCCCCATTGTTAATGCCCTTACCTCATCCTCCAAGGGACCAATATTCACTATAATTATTCGCTTCACTTTTACATATTTAAACAGCCATTTGCTTTTGAGTTATTTACACTAATTTTCTTCCATAATTTATCTTTGCTGTTATGACTATTTTTAAAGAAACACTTTATTGATCTTTAAGTTTCCAAATCTTCAAGCCTGCATTCACCTTTGCAAAATGTTATGTTTAGTTTTGTCTTTATATATTATTTTTAACTTCCTTGCTCAGCCATAGATATTTCTTTTTTCCCTCTCTCTCAATCTTTCTTCCTTTCTGCAATATATTTTAGTTGAGAGCACTTAACCATCTGTCACTGCTCATCATCTGTCATATCTTTTTAGTCTTCATGCCCAGTCCACCAGGGTCAAATAGTCTTCCTGTCTTTATAATTACCTTTGTCTAAAACCAGAGCACGAGAGTGCAGCTCAAGGTGTTCAACCACAAACAGAATTCGAACATCAAACATGCTGTCATCATTCTTCCTCAGAGGATGTTTTACTACGAGACCATTAATTAATCTCACCTCACTACACAAAACCAGAATATCCTGCAAAAATAAAATAATGAATGCTGGAAACCTGAAACAAGAACAAAAACTGCTGGAGAAACTCAGCAGGTCTGGCAGCATTTCTGGAGAGAATGCTGAAGTTAACCTTCTGGGTCCAGAGACCCTTCTTCAAAACTCAAATGTGCTGAAGAAGGGTCGCTGGATCCAAAACATTAACTCTACTTTCTCCTCATAGATGTGTCAGATCTGCCGAGTTTCTCCAGCAATTTGTGTTTTTGTTTTTGTTACAGAATACAGGGGAACCTCGATTATCCGAATACTAATTATCCGAAAATCGGATTATCTGAAGGAGATCTCAAGGTCCCGATAGAAATATTACAGCAAAGACGTGTTTCCAACAGTGATCGCGTCTTTTGTTACAGTGATTAAACAGGCACCATCTCCAAAATGACTGACCTCCCGCCCTCTCTCCCCACACTTTCCCTGGAGTTCTACAGAAGGGTGCACCCTAACTCAACTCCACACCCCCAGGAATAATCTCTCCAACACTGTCCTGTGCAGGGCAAACGTGGAACCTGTCAAAAAGTTGCAGTAAAAAGTTGTGTGCGTGGCTGTGTGCGCACGCGCTATTTGGAGACTTATGCCACAAAAACAGTAGCAGCAGCAGTCTTATTGTTGGGGTGCAGTCCAGCTATCCTGGAGAGGGTGGATGGGGGAAAGAGTTGGCGGGGGCAGTATTGGGGGTGGGGGCTGTCGCACTTTATCCTGGGTGGGGGGGACGAGGGAGGGGCCAGGGGCGGTGCTGGGGGTGGGGGCTTGCGCTCTGTGTGCTGCTGCAGTCTCCTGAACAGGGAGCAGACTTTAAAAACTCCGAGCCCCAGAGGAAAGGCATTTAATCGTTTAACCGAATAATCAATTATCCGAATGAAATAGTGCCCGCCCATCTCGTTCAGATAATCAAGTTTCCACTGTAGTCTGCTGCCAGGTTTCCCATGTATTACCTATGGAGATTGTGGAGAGGTATACATGTGGATGGTTTGGGAGAGTTTTTTTTTTAAATCTGGTGTTTGAAAGCTAAATGTTGGATTTGAGGAGCCATTTTTTTTCGCTTATTCAGCTCAGTGTTGAATATTTAATCGGTTTAATTTTTTCTTTTTTTTGCTTGCTCAAAATTAAATCAGAGTAAGGAAAGGTAGTTTATTTTTATATATAATATGCTATTTTTGGGCTTAACGTGACTGAGGACATTCAAGATACAGAGTGTGATGACAAGTAGATTTAAAGAAGTGTTTACACAGCAGGATCACTCAGTTAGATGGTGACTGCCAGGAAAGGTAGGAAGGTAGTTCAGAGTCTCCTATGGCTATCTCTCTCTCAAACAGATATTCCATTTTAGGTACTGTTGAAACAGATGGTCTTTCAGAGGAAAATAGAAGTGGGTAGTCAGATCTTGGGCACTAAGAATGAATAGGGGTTAATAGGGGTTTGTCAAGGTTTTAAAAAGTACTTGTTACAGATGACTCTCCTGTTAGGCACAGAGACAGGAGATTCTGCGGCAGTGAGCATGAACCTAGGATAGCGTGGTGCCAGAGTTAAGGATGCCTCAAAATGTTTGAAGCATATTGTCAAAGGAGAGAATGAGAAGCCAGATGTTGTTGCGCACAGTGGTATGAATGCCATAATTAGGTAAAGGTTTAAGGCTTTGCAGAGTAAATATAAGAGGTTAGGCAGAACGTTAATAAACAGAACATCAAAAGTAGTAATCTCTGATTTACTTCTAATGCCAAGTTCTAATGAGAAAAGAAATAAAAGGATAGGGGAGATAAACCATTGGCCGAAGAGATGGTGCAATGTGCTGGGATTCAGTTTCTTGAATCACTGGGATTTCTCTTGGGACAAAAAAGATCAGCTCAAAAGATGGATTTAATTTGAACTGGAAAAGGACCAATATCTTGGCAGGGGAGATTTGCTAGTTCTATTTTTGGAACATGAAAACTTCGAGATGGGGATCTTCCTAAAAAAGTGAAAACAGAAAGATAGGTGAGGATGGTTCTGAATCAGAAAATAATAAGTTAATTAGAGAAGTCAGACAAGGGCAATTGAGAGAACCAAGTAACTCTAAGGAACAAAACTGCATTTATTTCAATGCAAGAGGTCTTACAGGTATGAACTTGGTATATATGGGAACATGGGACTGGGACCTCATGGCTATTACAGAAACTTGGCTGAGAGAGAAAAGGACTGGTAGCTCAAAGTTTCAGATTTAGATGTTATAGACAGGAGAAGAAGAGATGCAAGAGAGAAGGGGGAGTGACATTGTTGGTTAAGTAAAACATTACGACTGTAATTAGAGAAGATATTTTTGAGGCTTATTCAGTGAAAATATATGGGTTGAAATTAGAAATAAGAAAGGGATAACCACCTTGATGAGATTGTACTATTGGCCCCCAATAGTCAGAAGTAAATGGAGAAGAAAGTATGTAGAGGGTTCTCAAATATACACAAGAATAATAAGGTTGTAATGGTAGGAGATTTTAATTTTACAAACATTCCAGTCAAGATGGCAGCGGAGAAGGACATTCCAACTGGAGCGCTTCCCCTCCTTCTGTTTATTTCCACGTTTTCTTCTCTTTTATACTCTTTTGCCCCTCTTGATGTTCTCTACTGAGGTAGAGCGGAAACGGCCAGCGGGCTGGAGAGCCGACGGAGAGGGGACGGCCAATGGGCTGGAGGGCCGGCAGAGAGGGGATGGCCAATGGGCTGGAGGGCCGGCGGAGAGGGGACGGCCAGCGGGCTGGAGTGCCAGCAGAGAGGGGATGGCCAATGGGCTGGAGGGCTGGCAGAGAGGGGATGGTCAATGGGCTGGAGGGCCAGCAGAGAGGGGACGGCCAGCGGGCTGGAGGGCCGGCAGAGAGGGGACGGCCAGCGGGCTGGAGGGCCGGCAGAGAGGGGACGGCTGTAGGACCGGGAACCAGTGTGGGCGGTCAGCAGCTTGTGAGCCTGGGTAGACCACATGTGGAAGCCCCCTGTACTGATCTACTGAAAAACTGTAATGCTTATCATTTTAACCTTATTCTCATTTTTCTAACTTATACTATGAACATCCGTAAGTAACATAACTGTTTTTTACTTTATTTCTGTATTTATATCTAACATCTGTACCAATATACTTTGTAGTTAAAATGCCACCATATGGGGCAACATTGTAAACGTTTCACTGTACTCCTATACTTCCATACTTGAGCACACGTGACAATAAAGGATATTCTAATTCTAAGTGACTGGAACTGCCATAGTTTTAAAGGTTTGGATGAAGAAAAAATTGTTAAATGTGTTCAAGAAAATTTGCTTTATCAATTTGTAAATATTTCTACTAGAGGAGGAGCAAAACCTGACATTCTCTTGGAAAATAAGGTAAGGCAAGTGACTGAAGTGCTAGGAGGGGAACACTGTGGGACTAGTGATCATAATGCTATTAGTTTTAAAATAATTATGGAAAAGGATGTGTTCCATAAAAGTTAAAGTTCTTAATTAACAGACAGCACAGTGGCTCGGTGGTTAGCACTGCTGCCTCACCACACCAGTGACCCAGGTTCGATTCCAGCCTTGGGCGACTGTGCGGAGTTTGCACATTCTCCCCGTGTCTGCATGGGTTTCCTCCGGGTGCTCCGGTTTCCTCCCGCAGTCCAAAGATTGGAGGTGAATTGGCCATGCTAAATAGCCCATAAATGGTAGATGCATTAGTCAGAGAGGAATAGGTCTGGGCGGGTTACTCCTCAGGGGGTCGGTGTGGATTTGGGCCAAAGGGCCTGTTTCCACACTGTACGGAATCTAATCTAATCTTAATTGTTAAAAGTTAAATTTCAAAATGTAAGGGCTTGCAACAAGAACTTTTAAAAGTTGATTGGAGTAGAATGTTCTCAAGTAAAGAGATTCTTGACAAGTAGGAGGCCTTCAAAGGTTCTAGAGGGTTCTCAAACCATTGTCCAGAGGCATTATGCTCCTGGTAGAATGAAAGGCAAGGCTCATAAGATTAGGGAACAATGGGTGAATAAGAAAGAATCATATATTACAGACGACTGGGATCAACTAATCTCCTGAAGATGATAAAGAGTGTAGGGGTTTTCTTAAGAAGGAAATCAGGAAGGCAAAGAGGGGATATGAGATTGCCAGAGCAGTTCAAGTTAAAGATAATCCAAAAGGATTTTACAAAAACAGAGAACAAATAGAGACAGAGGTAAGAACCCTGAAAAAGCAACGAGGTAATCTGTGTGTTGAATCTCAGGAGATGGGAAGAAATACTAAATTCATATTAAACGTCAGTTTTTAATGTTGAGAAAGAAATGGAGGCTCGAGAACTCAAGGAAATAAAAGTTGATATTTTGAAAACAGTTCATATTACAGAAGAGGAAGTGCTTGAGGTCTTAGAAAGCAAAGGCAAGTAAATGTACAGGATCTGATTAGGTGTATCCCAGCATTTTGTGGGAAGTTCGGGAGGAAACAAAGCTTTTATCTTGTTCTATTATCAAATTTCCCTTCATCGATAGGATTCCTTAGTGTGATATGATATTCACAACTTCTGTCCCTTCCTTTTCTGATAACAACCAGACTCATCACTAACCTGCAGCACTCCTGCCTGCTCCATTAAATTTGATTTTCTAATTTCCATGCAATTTCCATCCCATTCCATCCTGGGCAGGATTCCTGAAGAAGGGCTTATGCCCGAAACGTCTATTCTCCTGCTCCTTTGATGCTGCCTGACCTGCTGCGCTTTTCCAGCAACACATTTTTTAAGCTACATCTCTAGTTATGCAATTTGCCAGGATTCTGGTCCTAGTTTGATTCAGTTGGAGCCCATCCCATCACCACCCCATCAGAACAGCTCCCTCCTTCCCCAGTACAGGTGCCAATGTCCCATTAATTTATTTTATTCTGACATTTTATACCTCATAAGTCAATGTTTGTGGCTGTGCTTCCTTTGTTAAAAATACACTGTTTATAAGCATTCGTTAAGATTTCTAGATTGGATAAGTATACCTGTTATTTCTACTTGACCATGACGCTGTCCTGGTCTTCACACACTGACCACTGTGGCCTTGGTTTTGCAATGATTTTTCTCCCTTCTCAGGATGATGATGTACTTTCATTCCACAGTTTTGAATATGGCACTCTATTAAATGTTTCTTGCTTTCTGATTCGAATTTATCTCATTACCTAAGATTTTGGCCACATACAGGTACTGTTAGAATTAAGCATAACCATAGTACATAGCTCAGTACAGCAAAGGAACTTCAGGGAAATGGAGAATGGCGAGGAGTGGAGCACATGCAAAACAAATCTCATGAAGAGGGCCTCCTCAAAAGGTGTACTTTGGAATTAGCTAATTGCTTCAAAGTGAATGAAAAATCTTTTCTCAAATTTGGCTTCCAAAGTCCTGGACTTATTAAAAAAATATGCATCTGCAAAACTGCTGTGTCAGTGATCTACTGCACACAATTCAAAGTAACTTTATTTAACACAAGAATTCTCAATTAGGAATTGGTCCATAACAGGGTTTTATGGTTCAAACAAAATCACCTTGCAGCAAAACTGAAATGCCCTCTCTGGGTGCAGGCCTGGGCAAAATTCATGAATACCTCCCCATGCCCAAATGTCAGAGAACCACCTCCCCAATCAACCTCATCAACTGAGTACAAAACATTCAAGTCACTACATTTGGCACCAATTTGGTTAAAGAAGGGATCCAGTTTCCATGCATCAATACAGAAGCCCACAACGAATGGTAGATGGCGTTAATTTAGATAAATATGAGGTGCTGCCTTTTGGAAAGGCAAATCAGGGCAAGACTTGTACACTTAATGGTAAGATCCTGGGAAGGGTCGTTGAACAAAGAGACCTTTGAATGCAGGTTCATAGTTCCTCAAAAGTGAAGTTACAATTAGATAGGATAGTGAAGCAGGTGTTTATTATGGTTACCTATACTGGTCAGTGTATTGAGTATAAGAGTTGGGAGGTCATGTTGCAGATGTACAGGACATTGGTTAGGCCACTTTTGAATACTACATTCAATTCTGGTCTCCCTGCTATAGGAAGGATGTTGCAAATCATGAAACAGTTCAGAAAAGATCTACAAGGATGTTTAACCTATAGTTAGTTCTTTTATAACTCAATGGTTTTCTTCTTGAGCAAGGTATAATAATTGCGCAATAAAAATAGATATAAAGTGTTGGCAATACAATCACGTCATAGGCAACGCACGTTTTAAAAGTTTGCGCTTTAGAAACAGTGCTCTCCGTTCGTCAATATCCAACCCAGATTGATGAAATGCTCATTATAGCAGACCGACCTGTATAGTTACAGGCTGAATAGACTGGGGCTATTTTCACTGGAGTGTTGGAGGCTGAGAGGTGACCTTGTAGAGGTTTTTAAAATCATGAGGGGCATGAATAGAGTAAATAGACAAGGTGGTTTTTTTTCAAGGTTGGGAAGTCTAATACTAGAGGGTATAGGTTTAAGGTAAGAGGGGAAAGATTTAAAAGGGATCTAAGGGGCAACGTTTTCACACAGAGGGTGGTGCACGTATGGAATGAGCTGCCAGAGTAAGTGGTGGAGGCAGGTACAAATACAATATTTAGAAGACATAGGATGGGTTTATGAATAGGAAGGGTTTAGAGGAATATGGGCCAAGTGCTGGCAAATGAGACTAGATTAATTTAGGGTATCTGGTCAGCATGGATGAGTTTGACCGAAGGGTCTGTTTCCATACTGTACATCTCTATGGTTCCTATTGGAAGGATGTTGTGAAACTTGAAAAGGTTCAGAAAAGATTCACGAGGACTTTGCCAGGGTTGAAAGATTTGAGCTATAGTGAGAGGTTGAATAGGCTGGGGCTGGTTTTCCCTGGAGCGTTGGAGACTGACAGGTAACCTTGTAGAGGTTTACAAGATCATAAAGGGCATGGATAGGATAAATAGACAAAGTCTTTTCCCTGAACTGGGGGAGTCCTGAACTAGAGGACATAGGCTTAGGGTGAGAGAGGAAAGATACAAAAGGGACCTTAGGGGTAACTTTTTCACGCAGAGGGTGGTGCGTGTATGGATTAAGCTGCCAGAGGAAGTGGTACAGGCTGGTATAATTGCAACATTTAAAAGGCAGCTAGATTGGTACATGAATAGGAAGGATTTGGAGGGATATGGGCCAGGTGCTGGCAGATGGGACTAGGTTAGGTTGGGATATCTGATTGGTATGGACAAGTTGGACCGAAGGGTCTCTTTCTGTGCTATACATCTCTATGACTCTATGAGGTGAGGATATTACACTGACAGGGGAGACATACACATTTGATTTTTATTTTGCACTGCTGCCATCAGTGGTGCAGACTGAAGTAGAAACCATGGTAACTTTGCCCACACATTATACACATCAGATTAACCTGATGGGGGAAACAACAAAAATAGGCTGGACAAACTAAAACTTTTGGTTAATATCAGTGATCAAACCTAGACTGTGTTACCATCTAGTGGCTGTGCTGGATGTAGCAACTATGAAGATTTCACTGAATATTTCCGTCTTGATTTGGAGACATCAGAGTTGGACTGGGGTGTGCAAAGTTAAAAATGACACAACACCAGGTTATAGTCCAACAGGTTTAATTGGAAGCACACTAGCTTTTGGAGCGTCGCTCCTTCATCAGGTGGTTGTGGAGTACACAATTTTAAGACACAGAATTTATAGCAAAAGTTTACAGTGTGATGTAACTGAAATTATACATTGAAAAAATACCTTGATTGCTTGTTAATTCTCTCATCTGTTAGAATGACCGTGTTAGTTTCACTTCTTTCATATGTAAATCACAAAGCGTTTTTTAAAAAAAAATAACATCCTCAGGTTAATGTTAACATTTGGTGTCAGCCCAGATAATGTGGGCTTCAACACAGTATCTGGGCTCACACCAATTGTTAAAGTTAACCTGAGAATGTAACTTTTTTAAAAAAGTTTTGTGATTTACATATGAAAGAAGTGAAACTAACATGGTCATTCTAACAGATGAGAGACTTAACAAATAATCCAGGTATTTTTCAATGTATAATTTCAGTTACATCACATTGTAAACTTTTGCTATAAGTTCTGTGTCTTACAATTGTGTCCTCCACAACCACCTGATGAAGGAGCGATGCTCCGAAAGCTAGTGTGCTTCCAATTAAACCTGTTGGACTATAACCTGGTGTTGTGTCATTTTTAACTTTATTTCAGTCTCAATTCACTTTTGCAAAAGTTCTGAAGTGTTCGTTACCCTTTAATATATAAAAATTGGGATCCAATCCATGAACAATTATTACTCCGCATGCAGCTTGAGGGATTAGGTCTGTTGAATCAGGGCAAGCAGATTTGACTGTTGCTTGGGTCTATCCATTTAAAATGCGTTTCTCAATGAGGGAGGTGTCTCAACTGCAAAATATTCAGTACAGAACATTGGAGTTTACAATCATAGGATGATGAAAACCTCTTTCAATTTTCGGCATTAATACAACAGGAGTCAAAGGGACCCAATCCTGTAAGCCTTTAGAACATATTCTAAATCTAACAAGTTATTCAGGCAAACTCCATAAAAGGAAAAGAAAATGGAGAGTGAAGCAAGAACTTGAACTCCTCAGACATTTTTTGGGACTGTGATAACTTAAGGACACTATCGACTCAATTAGACTCAAACTGTATTATCAGAGTAGAATTGAAGATAGGGAAACTGGACAGTGAAGATTAAGTAGAAAACATAGGATGGAAGAATGCATTCGTAAATTTATCCTCAAAAGACTATTGCTATTACTGAAGAGAGTTTAGCTCGGTATTAACAGAAACAAGAGTTGAGGACTCCCAAATACGTCCACTCCACCCAGTGGAGTTTTCTCGGCATACTGGGACCATTTTCAAGTGAAGAGCAATGGGATGGGTTAGTCTGCAGGTAATGCCTTCAGAATTTTCCCTCCCAAATCTCAGTTGTCCCTTCAGCCTCAAGATGAATTAATTATATTTATTCAGTGTGTTGGATGGAGTTATAAGTGTTAATGGCAGGGTGCCAGATGCTTTTAAGTCTAGATGCCACTTCCAGGTTCACTAACCCCGAACCACAAGAGAAGCTGTGCATCATTTTATCAGAGGTTATACTCAGGATTGATTATTCCTCTTTGCTTGTCAATTACAGCTTGCTTTTACCATGTGAAAAAGTTCCCTCTTTTAGAGTCAGAGATTTACAGCATGGAAACAGACCCTTCGGTCCAACTCTTCCATGCCAACCAGATATCCCAAACCAATCTAGTTCCACCTGCCAGCATTCAGCCCATATCCCTCTAAACCCTTCCTACACATATACGCATCCAGATGCCTTTCAAATGTTGCAATTATACCAGCCTCCACCACTTCCTCTGGCAGCTCATTCCATATATGCACCAACCTCTGCGTGAAATCGTTGCCTCTTAGGTCTCTGTTATATTTTTCCCCTCTCACCCTAAACCTATGCCCTCTAGTTCTGGACTCCCCCACCCAAGGGAAGAGACTTTCTCTATTTATTCTATCCATGCCCTTCATGATTTTATAAACCTCTATAAGGTCAACCCTCAGCCTCCGACGCTCCAGGGAAAACAGCCCTAGCCTATTCAACCTCTTCCTATATCTCAAACCCCCCAACCCTGGCAACATCCTTGTAAATCCTTTCTGAACCTTTTCAAGTTTCACAACATCCTATCGAGAGAAAGGAGACCAGATTTACACGCAACATTCCAAAAGTGACCTAACCAATGTCCTGTACAGCTGCAACATGACCTCCCAACTCCTGTACTCAATACCCTTACCAATAAAGGAAAGCATAGCAAACACCATCTTCACTATCGATCTACCTGTGACTCTACTTTCAAGGAGCTGTGAACTTGCGCTCCAAGGACCTTACCATTAAGTATATAAGTCCTGCTAAGATTTGCTTTCCCAAAATGCAGCACCTCGCATTTTTGTAAATTAAACTCCACCTGCCACTTCTCAGCCCACTGGCCCATCGGATCAAGATCCTGTTGTAATCTGAGGTAACCTTCTTCGCTGTCCACTACACCTCCAATTTTGGTGTCATCTGCAAACTTACTAACTGTACCTTTTATGCTCACATCCAAATCATTTATGTAAATGACAAAAAGTAGTGGACCCAGCACCAACCCTTGTGGCAACCCACTGGTCAGAGGCCTCCAGTCTGAAAAACAAGCCTCCACCACCACCCTCTGTCCTCTACCTTTGAGCCAGTTCTGTATCCAAATGGCTAGTTCTCCCTGTATTCCACGAGATCTAATCTTGCTAACCAGTCTCCCATGGGGAACCTTATCGAACATCTTACTGAAGTCCATATAGATCACATCTACCGCTCTGCCCTCATCAATCCTCTTTGTTACTTTTTGCAAAAACTCAATCAATTTTGTGAGACATGATTTCCTACGCACAAAGCCATGTTGACTATCCCTAATCAGTCCTTGCCTTTCCAAATACATGTACATCCTGTCCCTCAGGATTCCCTCCCACCATCGATGTCAGGCTCACTGGTCTATAGTTCCCTGGCTTGTCCTTACCATCTTTCTTAAATAGTGACACTACGTTAGCCAACCTCCAGTCTTCCGGCACCTCACCTGTGACTATCGATGACACAAATATCTCAGCAAGGGACTCAGCAATCACTTCCCTAGCTTCCCACAGAATTCTGGGTATACCTGATCACGTCCTGGGGATTTATCACCTTTATGCATCTCAATACATCCAGCACTTTGTCCTCTGTAACATGGACATTTTTCAAGATATCACCATCTGTTTCCCTATATTCTATACCTTCCATGTCCTTTTTCATAGTAAACACTGATGCAAAATACTCATTTAGTGTCTCCTGCCATTCCACACAAAGACCTTGCTGATCTTTGAGGTGCCCTATTCTCTCCCTAGTTACCCTTTTGTCCTTAACGTATTTGTAAAAACCCTTTGAATTCTCCTTAACTCTATTCACCAAAGCTATCTCATGTCACCTTTTTGCCCTCCTGATTTCCCTCTTAAGTATACTCCTACTGCCTTTATACTCTACTAAGAATTCATTTGAACTATCCTGTCTACACCTGACATATGCTTCCTTCTTTTTCTTCACCAAACCCTCAATTTCTTTCATCCAGCACTCTTTACACCTACCAGCCTTTCCTTTCGCCCTAACAGGAATACACTGTCTCTGGACTCTCGTTATCTCATTTCTGAAGGGTTTCCATTTTCCAGCCTTTACCTGTGAACATTTGTCCCCAGTCAGCTTTTGAAAGTTCTTGCCTAATACCGTTCTTGAAGTCTACACTGTAGTTCAGTGAAACAAAGCAAAAAACAAATCCTTCTGTCAACCATCCTCACCCACTCTTTACTCACTAAAGCTCTTGAAAGTGCTGTCGCATTCTAAATTTTTGCCCCTCATCCTGGAATTCTATGCCTTGAGCTTTCCACTCAGGTTTCTGTCCCACCACTGTACTTAAATGGCTTGGACAGTCACAAATGGCATCTCATGTAAATGCAAGAACGATAAGACTTCCTTTACCGACCAACTGGGTAACTGACCTGGTTTCATTGATGTGTGTGCAGTTATCGCTACAAAATTACTCATAATGGTTTCTCACCCTATGTTGAAAGCTTATTTAAAAACCACCGTTAAGGTAATGAATCTCCCAAAATACATAACACATGCATTAAGAGTCAAAGTACAATACAGAGACTTAAGATGATTAGGCCAAATGATCCAAAAACTTGATCAAAGATGCAAATTTTCAGGAGTGTCTTACAGGAAGAAAGCAGGGTAATAACTGTGAAGAGAGGTAGGGCAGACAGATCAGAGCATGAACCCAGGCAACCGAAGGTATAATGGTGTAATTAAAACTGAGGTCTACAAATGCATGAAGTAGAGGAGCACAGAAACCTTGGAAGGCTGTGGGATTGGAGAAGCAAAGATAAGGAGGGATGAGACCATGGAGTGATTTGAAAACCAGGATAAGAATTTGAAATCAAGATGTTGTTGACTAGAAAACAATGTAGGTCAGTGAGAACAGGGCTGTTGGGAAGCAGGATTTATTGTGAATGAAAACAATGTCAGCAGCTTTGAATTTCCTCCGGGTACTCCGGTTTCCTCCTACAGTCCAAAGATGTGCAAGTCAGGTGAATTGGCCATGCTAAATTGCCCACAGTGCTAGGTGCATTAGTCAGAGGGGAAATGGGTCTGGGTGGGTTAGTCTTCGGAGGGTTGGTGGACTTGTGGGGCCAAAGAGCCTGTTGCCACACTGTAGGGAATCTAATCTAATTAAATTTGCAGGTGGTTGAATGAGGAAGCTAGTCTAACTCTAATTCACAGGATGTTAAAATGGCAAAAGGAATATAGTACCAGATGTACAAAAACATTGCTTCCTGTTTTCACTCATAAGTGGCCTGGTTCTAACCTGGAGATTCAGCTCACTTTTCTGGATTCCTCTATTAGAGGAAACACTTTCCCTGTATTAATGCAACTCAATAAGGCCACAATTTAACCTTAGAAATTGATGCAACCTGCTACCTGCTTTTTTCTCCTATAAAATGTTCCTTCAAACCTAATTCTTTGGTCAAGCGTTTGATCATCTGGTCTCATATCATCTCATAAGAATGTGTCATACTTTGTATTATAATGTAACAGTGGAGCACATTGGAAGACCCATGTAAATATTAATATTTTAACATTTTCAACTCTGACTCCTGGTGGTTCCTTTTGTAAACTGCTTTTACTTTCAACCACTGTTGTCATTCATTTGTTTGCTTAACTGCTCCCACATTTAAATCATATTTATCACAATACTACTGAAGCTTTCTCTTGACCTGAGCAGGTGATAACCATTGTTCATTGGTTTGTTGTCAATTCCTAATTCTAACTTATACCCATTTTTTCCTACGTGCTCATTTGTTCTATGCATTATTTCTATGCCAACATTAAGATTAGAAAGGGATCTTGATCAAAGGGTCAATGGGCTGAAAAATGGTGGATGGAATTCAATCCAGATATATGGGAGGGATCACAAGGATAGGGCTCATATAATATATGGTCAGGCCTTATGTAGTGTTGTCAAACAGAGAAACGTCCAGGTGCAGGTACCTAATTCTTTGAAGCTTGCGTCACATATACACAGGGTGGTTAAAATGCTTTTGGCACGTTTGCCTTCATTGCTCAGTCGCTTGAGCATAGGAAATGGAAAGTCATGTTAAAGTTGCACAGGACATTGGTGAGGTCTCTTCTAGAATACTGTGTCCAGTTCCGGTCACCCAGTTACAGAAAGGGTATTAAGCTGGAGAGAGTTCAGAAGAAATTTACCATGATGTTGCTGGATATGGAAGTTTTGAGATCTAAAGAAAGGCTGGTTAGGCTGGGACATTTTCACTGGAGTGTAGGAGGTTGAGAGGCGACCTTATAGAAATTAAATAAATAATGAGGAGTACAGATAGAGTTAATAATTGTTGCCTTTTCTCTAGGATGGGGGATTTCATGACTAGGGGGTACATTTTTAAGGTGAGAGGGGAGATATTTAGACGATAATTTATGACTATAAGACATACAAGCAGAAATGAGGCCATTCAGCCCATTGCGTCTGCTCTGCCATTCAGTCCAAAGATGTGCAGGTCAGGTGGATTAGCCATGCTAAAATTGCCCATAGTGTTAGATGCATTAGTCAGAGGTTCTGGGTGGGTTACTCTTCAGAGGGTCGGTGTGGACCTGTTGCGCCGAAGGGCCTGTTTCCACACTGCAGGTAATCTAATCTAATCAATCATGGTTGATACGTTTTTCAATCCCTATTTCTGCTTTCTCCCCATAACCTTTGATCTCTTTGGCAATCAAAATCTTATCTATCGCCGTTTTAAATCTACTCAATGGCCTGCCCTCCACAGCCTTCTGTGGCAATGGATTCCACAGATTCACCACTCTGGCTGAAGAAGTTTCTTCCTTTACTCTAAGGCTGTGCTCTCAGGTCCTCATCTCTCCTGGCAATGGAAGCACCTTCCCAACATCCACTCTGTCCAGGTCATTCGGTATTCTGAATGCTTGAATCAGGTCCCCCTTCATCGTTCTAAACTTCATCGAGTACAGTGCTCATATTAAGCCTTTCATTCCTGTGATCACTCTCATGAACCTGCTCTGGACGCTCTCCAGGGCCAATACGTCTTTCCTGGGGCTTAAAACTGCTCACAATACTCCAAATGTGGTCTGACCAGAGCTTTAGAAAGCCTCAAAAGTACATCTCTACTTTTATATTCTGGCCCTCTCGACATGAACAACAACATTGTATTTGCCTTCCTAACTACCAACTCAACCTGAAAGTTTAGATTAAAATACCCACAGTGTGGAAACAGGCCCTTCGGCCCAACCAGTCCACATTGACCCTCCGAAGAGTAGCCGACCCAGACCCATTTCCCTCTGACTAATGCACCTAACACGAAGGGGAATTTAGCGTGGCCAATTCACCTGACCTGCACATCTTTGGACTGTGGGAGGAAAACGGAGCACCCAGAGGAAACCCACGCAGACACAGGGTGAATGTGCAAACTCAACACAGACAGTCGCCTGAGGATGGAATCGAACCTGGGATCCTGCTGCTGTGAGGCAGCAGTGTTAACTACTGAGCCACCGTGCCACCCTGTTGAGGTTTACCTTAAGAGAATCCTAGACTAGGACTTCAAACTCTTATGAATTTTCTCGTCATTTAGAAAGTAGTTTATGCCTCTATTCTTTCCTAACAAAGTGCACGACCTCATGTTGTATTCCATTTGCCACTTCTTTACCTATTCTCCTATCTAAATCTTTCTGCAGCCTCCCCACTTCTTCAATACTACCTGCCCCTCCACACACATTTGTACCATCTGCAAACTTAGACAGAATGCTCTCAGTTCCTTCATCTTGATCATTAATGTATAAAGTGAAAAATTGTGGTCTCAACAATGACTCTTGTGGAACACCACCAGTCACTGGCTTCTATCCGAAGGAGGACCCTTTTCTCCCCACTCTCTGCCTTCTGTCATACAGCTAATCTTTTATCCATGCTAGTACCTTTCCTCTCACACCATGGGCTCTTATCTTAATCAGCAGCCTCCTGTGTGGCACCCTAACAAAGGACTTCGGAAGTCCAGATAGATAACATCTCCTTGGTCTAACCTGCTCGTTACCTCCTCAAAGAATTCTAACAGATTTGTCAGCCATGACCACCTGTGATGAAACCATGCTGACTTTGCCTTATTTTACCACACACTTCCAAGAATTCAGAAATCTCATCCTTCACAATGGACTTCAAAATCTTACCAACAACTGAGGTCAGGTTAATCGGTCTATAATTTCCCATCTTTTGCTTGCTTCCTTCTTAAACAGGGGCGTTACATTAGTGATTTTCCAGTCTTCTGAGACTCTCCCTGACTCCAGTGATACCTGAAAGATCACTACTAAAGCCTCCATGTCTCTTCAGTTTTCTCCTTCAGAACTCTCGGGTATAGTCCATCTGGTCCAGGTAATTTATCCACTTCTAGACCTTTCAGTTTTTCTAGCATTTTCTCCTTAGTGAAGGCCATTGTACTCACCTCTGCCCCCTGACTCTCTTGAATTTTTGGGATATTACTAGTGTCTTCCACCGTGAAGACTGACGCAAAGTACTTATTCAGTTCCTCAGCCATTTCTTTGTTCCCGATTACAATTTCTCCAGCATCTTTTTCCAATGGTCCATGTCCTCTTTTGCCTCTCTCTTTATATACCTAAAAAAACTCTTGAAATCTTTCCTAATATTATTGGCTTGTTTACACTCTTATTTAATGTTCTCCCTCCTGGCTTCTTTCTTCGCTGTTGGTTTTTGTAGGCTTCCCAATGCCCTTCGCTATGTTATATGCTTTCCCTTTTGCTTTTATGCTGCCCCTGGCTTCCCTAGTCAGCCATGGTTGCCTCATCCTCCCTGTACCATGTTTCTTTTTCCTCGGGATGAATTTTTGCTGTCTCACTCAAATTACTCCCAGAAACACCTATCACTGCTGTTCCATAGTCTTTCCTGCTAGGTTCTTCTCCCAGTCAATTCTGGTCAGCTCCACCCTCATGCCTCTGTAGTTGACTTTATTCAACTGTAATACTGTTACATCTGATTCCACCTTCTCCCTTGCAGAGTAAACTCTATCAAATCATGGTCACTGCCTCCTAAGGGTTCCTTCACCTTAAGCTCCCTTATCAAATCTGCCTCAGTTCACAACACTTTCCAGAGTTGCCTGCTCCCGAGTGGGCTCCAGCACAAGCTGCTCCAAAAACAATCACACAGACATTCCTTTTCTTGCAATCCTCTATCAACCTGGCTTTCCCTATCCACCTGCATATTAAAATCCCCCATGATCACTGTAACTTTGACTGTCTTACATGCCTTTTCTATTTCTTGGTATATCATACGTCCCAAATCCTGACTACGATTTGGAGGGCTTTAGATAACTCCTATTATGGTTTTTACTACCTTCACAGTTCCTCAACTCAAACCACACAGATTCTACATCATCTGACCCTACTTTGTTTACTGCCATTGATTTAATTTCAATCTTCACTTACACAGCAATCCCAAACCCTCAGCCCACCTGCCTGTCTTTTCTTTACAATGTATTTCCTTGGAAATTTAGCTCCCGGTCGTGACCTTGCAGCCACGTCTCCCTGATGCCCACCACATTATACCTCATTTAAAATGAACAGGAGGGGCAAATTTGTTACACAGAGTGTGACTTGCATATGGAGTGACCTTCCCAAGGAAGTGGTGGATTTGGGTACAATTACAATGCTTAAAAGACATTTGAATAAATATATAAATAGGAAGGGGTATGGGGCATGAACAGGCAGGTGGGACTAGTTTAATTTAGGATTGCATTCAGCACGGACTGGTTGGACTGAAAGGTCTGTTTCTGTGCTATATGACTCTATAAAAGGAAGAGTCTTATACAATATTCCATACACTTAGAATTCTAATCCCTATCCACATTCAACTCAGCCACATATCTGTAGTTTACTAACTGCAAATGCTTTAAGGACAAATCAGATCAAGTTTTTTTGAATCCCCCCACATTAAATTTTACCAAAGTTCCCATTTAATACTATCTCACTGAAGAGCATTTTTGGTAGAAATCTAATACTTGAAAGTAATTATTTTCATTATCTTGAGAAATTATGTGTAAAATGGCACTGCTCTTATAAAGACAGTAAATTTAGCATCTACTTACAACTATATATTTATTGTGAAAACATATTTAGTTAATTCAAATATTTACTTCGAAATGAACACTTTTCAAGTAGCTATGTGGGCAATTACATTGTGACAGGTGGCAAACATAACAAGTTTGTAGATGTTTATTATTGAAAAGCTGTTAACATTTGCAAAATAAAACTGTTTAAGTACCTGCAAAATATTTAACATTTTTGCTCTTGATAAACCTCAGCAAATTTACATTTGTGCACCTCCTAGCCTCAACTGCATAAGCATAATACATTTTTACTTTTGTGTTCAGAAGTCTGACTTCAAAATTCAATAACTTGTTAGCTAATTGCTTTACTTGTTTGACAACCTTACCTTGATGATATAACTATTAATGAAGTTCAAATCTGCAATTCAATTGATACTTCCTGACCATAATCATTTGAGTGATTATCAGTAGCTACACATCAAGTGCACCTAGTAGCACAGAGCGCCCAAAGGTCAAACATGACATGATCGTTAAAGTCAGCTTAATATCCATAAAGTAAGTCATGTATTTATTTTCAAATATTAAAAAAATAGAGTTGAGAGCAAGCAGTAGCACAGACGACAATGAACCTCAAATCAAATAAATTATGGAGAGGGAGTGGAAGCCTTTTAAAGCGACATGCAAATAATCTGTGGGAGGAAGAGGAATTAACTATTTCTTACATATTTAACCTCACATTATACAGACATTTCTACTTTTGCATTTACTGATATACCATAAAACTTTTAAATAAATAACTGTTTTTAACTTGTATATTATTATCAGCAGCCAGAACAACAGATTTATGCTTCAAGCCATAGGAATGGAACAGAGTGAGAGAAAAGATAATTTCAATAATTACGTTCATCAAGATCAAAATAAGTTAAATTCTGTTACAAAAACACAGAACATAATCAGCAATTTAATTAAGATATAAAATAACGCTAAGTTGCATGATAAATGATTTATGTGTACATTTTTTGTTCTAGACAGGTAATATGAGAAAGAACAAAAATTATTTTACCTTTCTTCATTGAACATGAGAAAAATAAATTAATTTTTATTGAACAAACTTTAAAATTCTACAAAATCACTGACCTGTGTTGATCTTCTGGTTTGCCTGGCCTGCCTGGATCGAGCTTTTCTCTGGGATTCTGCTTCTTCATCTCGGACAGGAGTGAGATAGGACCTGGAAGACGTCAGCAAAGTGAAACATTTTTGTAAGTGGACCACAACAGGCAGTTGATTCTATAAGGCCAATAGAAATGACATTATCTATTTTTCCATTGTAAGCTTGAAATCACCATTGTCAGAACTTCCTGAGTTTGAACAATAAAAAGTATTTGTAGATTAATTAAGTTTAGTAGAAACTATACATTCACGAAGTAGAATCTGGCTTTTCTAAACAGTTTAGTTTCACTCCAAAATTAATATACCATTAGCTAAGAGCTTAGCAGGTATATAAAATCAGTGACCACAGAATACATCACATTTGCAACTAAAAGTCGTCATTCATTTTATCTCCCCCCCAAAAAAATCATTTGTTAGCATTATCTGGAACTAGTTAATTTTTCCTTGATTAAATTTAAAGTTTTAAAACAATCTTAATTGAAACAGATTTAATTGCTCAATTGTACCCTGCTTTAAAAAAACCTAGCAATTACAGCCCAATAAGTAAAATGCAAATGATACCTCTTCATAAAGACCTGCATCTCACTTTCAAGGTTGGGAGAAAAACTGGAATTACAAAAAAGATGCCACTTCACAGCACACTGAAGTAACTACGTACAGTTTCAATAAAAGGGAGGAAAAACTCTTGCTTTATGAAAGTCTTGGTGCTTGTAAACAGAAATAACTGCTTGACCACTGCTGCATTACATCAAGTGATGTATATCATTGCATCTGTCATTAAATGAATCAAGCAACAATACACATTGCCACAGTTGTATTATGCGTTGTGTTTTCTAATTTAGCTTTTCATTTAAATAACATGAACGATTCTTACAACTCAGAAGTCAAACACAAATGCAGTGAAAGGCTGAAAGAAATTTAAAATGGAAATATAAATCGAACAAGCAGGACTTGTCTGCTAGAATTGGATATGATGGAATCTGAGAGTGAAAGAGCCAAAGTCACTGTGGACACATAGCTTAAAATACCAAAAGCCAATGCAGATAACAAGCTTCAACAATCTTAATATACTTTCAATAGGAAACAAACACGAATCCTCTTGTTCATGCAAAGGTCAAACATGCACATCTTTTAATCCTGAAATCCTTCCTTTCCACAGACAAAATGCTAAATTTGACTCCAACATTGTGGCAATAATTTGATAGTCACGCATCCAATAAATAAGCGGAAAAAGGGTAATTACAATTAGTGCATATTCCTCCAGTACGGTCACTGGCTGAAGCTGCAGAAAGCTTTCATGGCTGACCATATTGACATCAGCCTTATCTGAATAAGATTAGTTTAGGACCATTAACAAAGTCTTTTATAGTAAGATGACAACAAACTGCACACTGTCAGTAACAGAAGTGAGTGACCTTCTACTCTTGCAAGTATTCAACTTTCATCTGCACATCCATATTAGGAAATGTAAGCAACTGACAGAAGGACAAATGAATGAGTGACAATTTACATCATGCTTTTATCAGTGTAGTCTGCCATTCATGATACCAGTAACAACTTCAAAGACCAACATACAAATTAGGAGCAGGATAGGCCATTCAGCTCCACCATGCCTGTTCTGTCATGCACTTAGATCACGGTTGTCCATCCCCTTGCTTGGCAAGAACTAATCCCTGCTTCCATGCCCTTTTGGAGGGAGCGTTCCAAAGACGTGTGACCCTCAGAAATAATTTCTCATCTTTACCTGAAATGGGTATTTCTTTTCTAAATCACAGGACCCTTAGTTCTAAAATCTCCCACAAGAGGAAATATCTTTTCGATATACATCCTGTCAAGACCACACAAGATCTTACATGCTTCAGTCAAGCCACCACATACTTATCTAAACTTCAGTAAGTACAAATATGCCTGTCCAACCTTTCTTCACAACACAGTCTGACATTCCAGGTATCAGTCTAATAAACCTTGCCTGAATGGCTTCCAACCAATTACAAACTTTCTTCAATAAAGGAGACTCATAGTATACACAATACTCCAGGTTATCTCATCAGCCCCTGCATAACTGAAACATAACCACTTGTACTTTTTGCATTCAATTCTCTTCATAATAAACAACAACATTCTATCATTTTCCTAATTACTGAATGTACCTGTATACTGATCTTATGTTTGAAATTTTTCTTGTGGCACAGCAGTAATGTCCTCAACTTCAAGCCAGAGGTTCAGGTTCAAGTCCGACCTCAAGAGGGAAGTCCACGAGTGTAAATCATAACATGTCCAAACCGAGTGATAAAAGAAAATGTTGCAATTTATGCACCTGGACAACCAGATCGCGAACGTGCCCCTCCATTTAGATAATATGCTTTGATTTTATTTTTCTTGCAAATTCCACATTTTTCACATCATACTCCATTTATCAGATGTTTGCCCATTCACTTAAGCCACCTTTATCACATTGCACCCTCAAGCCTCTTCCATAAAATATTTCCAAAAAACATCTTTGTTATCAATAGTTCTAGTAAGCACACATTTGAACATGGCATCCAAGTCATTTACATAAACCAGAAAAAGTTGTGACCACAGCATTGATACCTGTAGCACACCACTCACTGCATCTTGTCAACCAAAAAAGATCCATATGCCTACTATTTCCTGTTAGGCAGACAACATTCTATACATGTCACAATATGTATAGAACCTCAGGCGGCACAGTGGCTAGCACTGCTGCCTCACAGTGACAGGGACCAGAGTGTGATTCCACCCTCAGGAAACTGCGTGGAGTTTCCACATTCTCCCTGCGTCTGCATGGGTTTCCTCCAGGTGCTCCGGTTTCCTCTCTCAGTCCAAAGACGTGCAACCTAGATGAATTGGCCATGTTAAATTGCCCATAATGTTCAGGGATGTGTTGGTTAGGTGCATTGGTCAGGGGAAATATAGACTAATAGGGTAGGGGAATGGGTCTGGATAGGATACTCTTCAGAGGGTCAGTGTGGACTTATTGAGCCAAATAGCCTGTTTCCACAATGTAGGGATTCTATGATTCCACATCACCCTCTACACCATAATCTCTTATTTTCCATTATAACCTTTGATGCAGATCTTATCAAATGTTTTCTGGGAATTTAAGTATAGTACATCCACTCATTCCCCTTAATCAGTGGCTAGCACTGCTGCCTCGCAGCACCAGGGACCCAGGTTCGATTCCAGTCTCAGGTGATTGCCTGTGTGGAGTTTGCACATTCTCCCTGTGTTTACGTGGGTTTCCTCCGGGTGCTCCTGTTTCCTCCCACAGCTTAAAGATGTGCAATTCAGGTGAATTGGCCATGCTAAATTGGTTATAGTGATAGGTGCATTAGCAGGGAGTAGGAGAATTGGCCATGCTAAATTGGTTATAGTGATAGGTGCATTAGCAGGGAGTAGGAGAATGGGTCTGGATGGGTTACTCTTCAGAGAGTCGGTGTGAACTTGTTGGGCCGAAGGGCTGTTTCCGCACTGTAGGGAATCTAATATAATCTTAATCCATAAATGCTACTTCTTCTAAAGAACTCTAATAGCCAAACAATTTACAAGGGATGGCATAACACCAACAGAAAATGTTGGACTGAATCTTTCTGCTGGTTGCAGAAGTAGTAACTATAACTGAAGATTTTGAAACAAAGAAAACAACGTTGTGAAATGCTTTTCTTAAACCGGTCCCAGTGAAATCACAAACTGCTGTGATGAATTCTTCCTTTATAATCTTTATTTGTGCAGCAGAAGCCAGCATTTCTGAGAGATGTAACATTCAGAGCACGCTCCGGTCCAAGGGGCTGTTCCAAAGTAATAGTCACATGTAAATCTGGTTAGATGCAAGGTTTTCTACAGGTCATTTAGGACCGTTCATCAAAGAGGAGTTTAAAGGTTAAAGTCAGTGAATATGAGAGACTGGCCTTGTAAAATAAAGAACACTACATGCAACCTGAAACGTAAAAAGAGGAGCAAACTCCAAATATTACCAATACAGAAAGCATGAAAACATTAATGAAAAAATTGAATGATCAAAATGTACAAAATGATCACTGTGAAATATTTGCTTAAGGACGACAGGCAATTTTACTAGCTGAAAGGCAAAGATAGGTTTTAAAAATCCAGGTGATGTAAAGAGGTGACACAAAAAGAGACAGAGTTAAGCCACAGGATTTCAAACATTTACTCACTGCTGAATTCCTAGCCTCTGACCTACTCTTGTAGCCACTATATTTATACGACTAGTCAGTTTCTTGTCAATGGTAATGCTCAGATTACCATTCCAGCCTCGGCTGACTGTGTGGAGTTTGCACATTCTTCCCATGTCTGCGTGGGGCTCCTCCATGTACTCCAGTTCCCCCCCATAGTCCAAAGATGTGCGGATTCAATTATGGTAATACAACTGAAATTCAACAGACCATCGTGACATTGTCACTAATTGGAGATGGTCATTGTCTGGCATTTTCTGTAGCCTGAATGTTGCTTGCAACCTGGATAATGTCCAGGTCTTGCTGTAATTGGACATGGACTGCTTTTATGTCTGAGATATTGGAACCGGTGTTCAACATTTCGCTGAGGGCTGCACACATCTCCAGTTCTGATAGAGGGAAAGTCATTTGTGAAGCAGCTGAAAACTTTAGGGGCAAGAACACTCCCCAAAGAAACTCCTAGATGATGCCCTGGAGCTGAGACAACTGACCTCCAACGACCCTATCCATCTTCCTTTGTGCCAGACACAACTCCAACCAGAAGAGAGCCTTTCTCAAGTCCCCTTTGCTAAAGTTTTGCTAAGACTTCATGATTACACACTCCGTCAAATGTGCCCTTGAAGTCAAGGGCTGTCACTCTCATTTAATCTCTGTAAATCAGCTCTTTCGTCCATGTTTGAACCAAGGCTAAATGAGATCAGGCTCAGAGGAGGCAGTAATTGATGGGATTTATGCTGCTTTGTATGTCTAGGCCACCTGAGCAAATATCCACATTGCTGGGTAGATGCGAGTATTGTAGCTGTATTGGAATAGCATGGCAAAGGACAAAGGAAGTTCAGTCCCTCTTACTGTAGTCAGAATCTTGTCAGGGCCCAAAGCCTTTGCAGTATCCAGTGCCTCCAACCATTTCTTGATATCATGTGGAGTGACTCAAATCAGATGCTGACTGGCATCTTTGTTGCTGAGGACATTTGGAGGAGACTAAATTAGATCAAAGGCTCAGCATGTTGTGCTGAAGATTGCTGTGAGTACTTTAGCCTTATCTTTTGCACTGATGTGATGGAGAACCCATCTTTGACGATGGGGAAATTTGTACAACCTAATTCTCCAATGAGTTGTTTGATTGTCTGCTACCATTCATCACTGCATGTGGCAGACCACAGCTTAGATCTGTTGGTCATGGAATCACTCAACTTTGTCTATAATTTGCTGCTTATGCTGTCTGGTGCACAAATAGTCCTGTTTTGTAACTTCACCATTGTACCAAGGTTCAATGGTTTGATGGTAACAATGAAGTGGAAGATATTCCAGGCAAGGAAATTGCAGATTGTATGATTTTACCGCTAATGGCCTACAATGCACACACAGCCCAGACATGAATTGCTAGATTTGTTCAAAGTCTGTCCCATTTTCTTCTGTGATAGTGACACACACCACAATACAAGATATTCTCAAACTGAGGCAGGACTTCGTCTCCAAGCAGACTGCGGTGTGATCACTCTTACTTATACTGTCATGGACAGATGATTCTGCAGTCGAGAATGTGGTGCTGGAAAAGCACAGGTCAGGCAGCATCCGGGGAGCAGGATAATCGACATTTCGGGCAAAAGCCCTTCATTCTTGATCGAAACGTCAAATTTCCTAGTCCTTGGATGCTGCCTGATCTGCTGTGCCTTCCCAGCACCCCACACTCAACTCTAATCTCCGGTATCTGCAGTCCTCACTTTGTCTAGATGATTCTGCAGCAGACAGACTAGTGAGGATGAGGCCAAGTACGTTTTCCCTTAACCACCTGCCACAGATCCAGTCTGGCAGAAATGTTCTTTAGTGTTGCTGGTGGTGGACATCAAAATCCCCCTTGTAGAGTATATTTGAGCCCTTGCCATCCTCCAAGTGTTGCTCAACATGGGGAAGCCCTGATTCATCAGGTGAGGGATGACAGCACATGGTAATCATCACCCTTACCTGATGCCATGAAACGTCATGTGTCAATGTATTGACAAGTGGCCGGAAATGAACATGATCTATCTGGGCAATTTTCCACATTGCCAGGTAAATGCCATGGTGGCAATTATATTGGAAAAGCATGGCTAGGCA
Source organism: Chiloscyllium plagiosum (assembly GCF_037043375.1). Taxonomy (NCBI): domain Eukaryota; kingdom Metazoa; phylum Chordata; class Chondrichthyes; order Orectolobiformes; family Hemiscylliidae; genus Chiloscyllium; species Chiloscyllium plagiosum. The sequence continues at coordinate 38,541,644 of NW_028270164.1, forward strand.
TGTGTCTCATTCTGGAACATGTCTTCAGAACTATTGGCAGAATGTGCCCAGCGCTCTAACCTTCGCAGTATTCTCTGCCTTCAGCAATTTCTTGAAATCTGAGTGAATTGGATTGGGGGGTAGAGCAGCTCCTGTGTCAGTTTATATGCCATTGCTTCTAATCAATTCATTATGCTAAACTTTATTCCATAACTATGGGGATTTTGATATAACAGGCTCACTAGAATAATAAATTGCTACAAGAAATTGCAGCAAATTTCCATTTTGCTTTCTAGGTCATGGTGTTCTCAACTCCACTTAATCTTCAGCCTCTGGAAATTCAAATTATGACTTGAGACCCAGTTGTGATTGTCTGGTAATGGAAAATAGTTTGTCTAAAGAAATTGGTGTTTCTTAATAACCAATTGGGCTACATTGTATGGGTAGCTGATGTAAAGTTACATTACCATTTCTGTATATTTGAATATTTAATGTGATTCAAAATATAATTTCTGTGGCTCAAGCAAAAGGTTAGCTGCAAAGACATGAGTTTTTGTAAGGCTGTCCATTAACAACTTTAACAATGTGGCCTGGATTCTCCTAAAGCAGTTTAGAATCCCTGGACAGGATTTCACTGCCAGTGGCACATAAATAGCACCTGTCTTGTGCTTGTTAGAGTTTGCACGTTCTCCCAGTGTCTGCGTGGGTTTCCTCCGGGTGCTCCGGTTTTCTCCCACAGTCCAAAGATGTGCAGGGCCAGGTGAATTGGCCACACTAAATTGCCCGAAGTGTTAGGTAAGGGGTAAATGTAGGGGTATGGGTGGGTTTCGCTTCGGCGGGTCGGTGTGGACTTGTTGGGCCGAAGGGCCTGTTTCCACACTGTAATGTAATCTAATCTAAAACATTTTACTGTTTTTTTTTCACTCAACTTTCCTTTCAATCAATTACTAAAAAAGTGCAACAACCCAACTTGAAAGACTTTGTTTTAAATATGAAGGAATAAGACTCCACACTTCATAGTCAATTTTCAAAGACAGAGAGGTTGCCTGACAGGAAAGAATGTTCACCATGCTGTTAAAGTCTACTTACATTGGGACAGATGAGTATTAATCGTTTCTCATAAAGTATATCGTACAGTAATGTCGTGACATTTCATGCATTTCCTTGCTGAATCTCTTGAGGCACTGTTGTAGGAGGGTATCTCTGACAGCAACTTCCTCATTTTCACATTTAGTGATAACGACGTGTGAAGTTGCTGTGTAATTTACATACTATTAACAATGAGTGCTATAAGCCTTTTACTTTTGTTACACAATCTGCTCATTATTATTGCAGTACTTTTGTATATAAAATTCTTTCGGGATATATGGTGACTCAAGGTTGCCTTGCAATCATTCATTACTATTCGATTGACTTTGTCATGATTTTATCTATCTACTTTGGAAGAAACTTGCAAAATAATAGATTCATGATTGAACAATTGGTTCTTTACCATGGGCTTTGAAGACTTTTAGAATGGCTTCATTGTGGAGGGGGAAACTCTGCTTTTCTGCATCGGGTTTTTACAAATACATTAAGGACAAAAGGCAACTCAGGGTCGAATAGGGCCCCTCAAAGATCAGCAAGGTCGTCTTTGCGTGGAGCCACAGAAGATGGGGGAGATACTAAACAAATATTTTGCATAGACTGTAGGAAATAGATGGTGACGCCTTGCAAAATGTCCATATTACAGAGGAAGAAGTGCTGGATATCTTGAAACACACAAAAGTGGATAAATCTCCAGGACCTGATCAGGTGTACCCTAGAACTCTGTGGGGTGCTAGGAAAGTGATTGCTGGGTCCCTTGCTGAAAAATTTGTATCATCGATAGTCACAGTTGAGGTGCCAGATGACTGGAGGTTGGCTAACGTGGTGCCACTATGAAAGAAAGGTGGTAAGGGCAAGCCAGGGAACTTCAGTCCGGTGAGCCTGATGTCGATGTTGGGCAAGTTGTTGCAGGGAATCCTGAGGGACAGGATGTACATGTATTTGGAAAGGCAAGGACTGATTAGGGATAGTCAACATGGCTTTGTGCATGGGAAATCATGTCTCACTTCTTCAAAAAACTCAACCAAGTTTCTAACAAAGAGGACTGATGAGGGCAGCGCGGTGGACGTGAGCTATATGGGATTTCAGTAAGGCATTCGGCAAGGTTCCCCATGGGAGACTGATTAGCAAGGTTAAATCTCATGGAATATAGGGAGAACTAGCTATTTGGATGCAGAACTGGCTCAAAGGTTGAAAGACAGGGGATGGTGTTGGAGGATTGTTTTTCAGACTGGAGGCCTGTGACCAGTGGAGTGCCACAAGGATCGGTGCTGGGTGCACTACTTTTCGTCATGTATATAAATGATTTGGATGTGAGCATAAGAGGTATAGTTAGTAAGTTTGCAGATGATATCACTATTGGAGGTGTATTGGACAGCAAAGAAGGTTACTTCAGATTAGAATGGGCTAAGGAGTGGCAGATGGAGTTTAATATAGATAAATGCGAGGTGCTGCATTTTGGGAAAGCAAATCTTAGCAGGACTTATACACTTAATGGTAAGGTCCTAGGGAGTGTTGCTGAATAAAGAGATCTTGGAGTGCAGGTTCATAGCTCCTTGAAAGTGGAGTCACAGGTAGATAGGATAGTGAAGAAGTCGTTTGGTATACTTTCTTTTATTGGTCAGAGGAGTTGGTAGGTCATGTTGCGGCTGTACAGGACATTGGTTAGGCCACTTTTGGAATATTGCGTGCAATTCTGGTCTCCTTCCTATCGGAAGCATGTTGTGAATCTTGAAAGGGTTCAGAAAAGATTTACAAGGATGTTGCCAGTGCTGGAGAATTTGAGCTGTAGGGAGAGGTTGAATGGGCTGAGGTTGTTTTCCCTGGAGCATTCGAGGCTGAGGGGTGATCTTTCAGAGGTTTATAAAATCATGAGGGGCATGGATAGGATAACTAGACAAAGTCTTTTCCCTCGGGTGGGGGAGTCCAGAACTAGACAGCATTGATTTTGGGTGAGAGGGGAAACATATAAAGGACATCTAAGGGGCAACTTTTTCACACAGAGGGTGGTGTGTGTGTGGAATAAGCTGCAGAGGTGGTGGAGGAGGCAGGTACAATTGCAACATTTGAAAGGCATCTGGATGGGTATATGAATAGGAAGAGTTTGGAGGGATATGGGTCAGGTGCTGGCAAGTGGGACTAGATTAGATTGGGATATCTGGTTGGCATAGAAGAGTTTGGCAGAAGGGTCGGTTTCTGTGCTGTACATCTCTACGACTCTATGGCTGAAGAGTGGCATCTGTGCTTTTGGGGACACAGAAGGAAACAGAAATGGATTATCCTATTGGCACTTCTGGCTGAAGATGGATACAATAGTCTTGACTTTTACACTGGTGCGCCTGCCTTCCTCATCATAGAGGATGAGGATATTTGTGGACTCTTCTCAAATTGTTTAGTGTCCACCATCATATAGCCATGGATAGTGATGTCCAAAATATTGCATCCTGAGATACTGTGTCAAAGAACAAAGAACAGTACAGTATAGGAATAGGTCCTTTGCCCCACCAAGACTGTGCCAACACACGATGTCTTTCCGAACTAAAAACCTTTGTCTCTATGTGGTTCATATCCCTCTATTCCTGCCTATTTTGATCTGTCAAAATGCTTCAAACTATGCTGCTGAATGTGCCTCCACTACCTACTTTGACAGTGTATTCCAGGCACTTATCACCCACTGTGCTAAAAACAAAACTTGTCCCCTTTTACCTTTAAGGCATGTCTCCTAGTAAGTAACACTGTTGGCCAGGGAAAAAGAATCTTGACTATCCATTCTATCTATGCCTCTCATAATTGTGTAGACTTCTATCAGGTCACCCCTTATCCTTTAACTTTCAAGTGAAAACAAACCAATCTCTCCTCATAGCTAATACCCTCTAAACCAGGCAACAACAGTTTGGTAAATCATTTCTGTACTCTTTCCAAAGCCTCCAAATCCTTCTGGTTGTGTGAAGACCAGAACTGTACACAATATTCCAAATGTGGTCTAACTGAAGTTCTGTACAGCTGCAAAATGACTTGCCAATTTTTACACCCTATGCCTCGAATGATGAAGGCAAGCATGCTATATGCCCTCTTCAGCACTCATGGGCACACTTGTGTTGCCACTTTCAGGGAACTGTGGACCTGTATGCCTAGATGCCCCTCTATGCTATTTCTAGGAATAAAAGAATGACTAGGGGAGGAATAGGTCCAGTCAAGGATAGTAGTGGGAAGTTGCGTGTGGAGGCTGAAGAGACTGGGGAGACACTGAATGAATACCTTTCGTCAGTATTCACTCAGGAACAGGACACTGTTGCCGATGTGAATACTGAGTCACAATTAAATAGAATGAATGGCTTTGAGGTATGTAGGGAAGAGGTGTTGGAAATTCTGGAAAGGGTGAAAATAGGGAAGTCCCCTGGGCCTGATGGCATTTATCCTAGGATTCTCTAGGAAGCAAGGGAGGAGATTGCAGAGCCATTGGCCTTGATTTTTATGTCCTCGTTGTCTACAGGAGTAGTGCCAGAAGACTGGAGACTAGCAAATGTGGTTCCCTTGTTCAAGAAGGGGAGCAGGGATAACCCTAGTAACTATAGGCCGGTGAGTCTCACTTCTGTTGTGGGCAAAGTCTTAGAGAGAACTGTAAGGGATAGGATTTATGAACATCTGGATAGGAATAATGTGATCAAGGATAGTCAGCATGGTTTTGTGAAGGGCAGGTCGTGCCTCACAAACCTTATTGAATTCTTTGAAAAGGTGACTAAGGAGGTGGACGAGGGGAAAGCGGTAGATGTGGTGTATATGGATTTTAGTAAGGCGTTTGATAAGGTTCCCCATGGTAGGCTACTTCAAAAAATACGGAGGTATGGCATTGAGGGTGAGTTGGAGGTTTGGATTAGGAATTGGCTGGCTGGAAGAAGACAGAGGGTAGTAATTGATGGTAAAGGTTCATCTTGGAGTGCCGTTACTAGCGGTGTTCCGCAAGGATCTGTTTTGGGACCATTGCTGTTTGTCATTTTTATAAATGACCTGGAGGAGGGGCTAGAAGGTTGGGTGAGCAAGTTTGCGGATGATACGAAAGTCGGAGGAGTTGTTGACAGTGAGGAAGGATGTGGCAGGTTACAGCGGGATATAGATAAGCTGCAGAACTGGGCAGAAAGGTGGCAAATGGAGTTCAATGTAGCTAAGTGTGAGGTGATTCACTTTGGTAAGAGTAACAAAAAGATGGGGTACTGGGCTAATGGTCGGATACTTGGTAGTGTGGATGAGCAGAGGGATCTTGGTGTCCATGTACACAGATCTTTGAAAGTTGCCACCCATGTAAATAGTGCCGTGAAGAAGGCATATGGCGTACTGGCTTTTATTGGTAGAGGAATTGAGTTCCGGAGTCCTGAGATCATGTTGCAGTTGTATAAGACTCTGGTGCAGCCGCATCTGGAGTATTGTGTGCAGGTTTGGTCCCCATACTATAGGAAGGACGTGGAGGCATTGGAACGGGTGCAGAGGAGGTTTACCAGGATGTTGCCTGGTATGGTAGGAAGATCGTATGAGGAAAGGCTGAGGCACTTGGGGTTGTTTTCATTGGAGAAAAGAAGGTTTAGGGGTGACTTGATAGAGGTGTACAAGATGATTAGGGGTTTAGATAGGGTTGACCGTGAGAACCTTTTTCCACGTATGGAGTCAGCTATTACGAGGGGGCATAGCTTTAAATTAAGGGGTGGTAGGTATAGGACAGATTTTGGGGTAGGTTCTTTACTCAGCGAGTCGTGAGTTCATGGAATGCCCTGCCAGTAGCAGTGGTGGACTCTCCCTCTTTATGGGCATTTAAGCGGGCATTGGATAGGCATATGGAGGATAGTGGGCTAATGTAGGTTAGGTGGGCTTGGATCGGTGCAACATCGAGGGCCAAAGGGCCTGTACTGCGCTGTAGTCTTCTATGTTCTACTAGTTCAGCCATCTACCATATACATCATTTTGCATCAGATCCTCCAAAACATTCATATTTGTCTGGATTGAACTCCATCTGCCATTGCTCTGTCCTATAAACACACATATATATCTGATCCCCTGGCAATGCTCCTCACCAAACTGTAGCTCCCCCAATCTCTGCATCCTCTACAAACTTTAAATCAGGCCATCTTCATTCTCCTCCAAATCATATACACATACATTTTATTTATCTATATATATAAAACACACATACATACATACATAGATATAAATGTAAAAAAACAGCAGAGCTCCCAGCACTGATCCCTATGGATCTCCATTGGTTACAGATTTCCAATCAGAAAAACAGCCTTCCACTGCTAGTTCGTTTTCTATGACTAAGCCACTTTAGTATTCATCTTAACAAATCATAGCAGATCTATGTCACTTCATCTTTTGTATCAGTCTGCCATGAGACCTTGTCAAAGGCCTCAGTGAAGTTCATGTAAACAACTAACATCCTGTCCTCATCCATCATCTTTGTCACTTTCTCAAAAAACTTAATCAAGTTGAGTGTCACAACCTTCCCCACACAAAGCCATGCTGCCTATTCTCAATAAATTCATATAAAACCTATCCCTAAGAATCTTTTCCAACAATTCCCCGATTACTGTGATGCAAGGCTCACTGGCCTATAATAATCCTGGATTATCCCTGCTGCCCTTTATCAACAAAGTAACAACACTGGCTATTCTCTCGTCCTCTGGGACATCTCCAGTGACTAAAGGAGATACAAAGATTTGTGCAAGGCCCCATCAATTTTGTCAGCATTCTGGTATAGTTCCTATCAGATAGGTCATAGAGACTTGTCTAGCTTGATACTTTTTAAAAACACTCAACACCTCTTCCTTTTTTTAAAGTGACATGCCCAAGAATATCAACATCCCCCTCTCGAGACTCACCATGCACCATGTCCTTCTCCTTTGTGAATACCGATGACAAGTATTTATTAATGACATCATTCATTTCCACAGACAAATTTCAGCTTTGTCCTCAATTGGACCTATCCTTCCACAACTTACCTTCTTGCTCCTTATGTAAGCATAAAATGCCTTCAGATTTTTCATAATCCTGTTTGGCAAAGACATTTCATGGCCCTTTTTAGCTCTAATTCCTTGGTTGCATTCTTTCCTACTATCTTTGTATTCTTCGAGAGCTCTATCTATCTTCAGTTTCGTAAGTCTTACATATGCCTACTTTTTCTTTTTAACTCTTGTCATCCAAGATCCTGCATCTTGCCATCCTTAACTTTCATTTTCACAGGAACATCCTATTCCCTAAGTCTAATCAACTGACCTTTAAAGATTCCCATGTACGAGATGTGGATTTACTCTCAGAGTGCCCCCAGTCTGCATTCCTAAGTTCCTGCCTAATATTGTGCTAGTTTGCCTTCCCCAATTTAGCATTTTCACTAGAGGACCAGTCTTATCTTTATCATAACTAAAAACATACAGAATTACGGTCACAGTTCCCGAAATGATCCACCACTGATTCTTCAATCACTGGCCGGGATCATTCCCAATAGTATGACCCCTTCCCTAAATGGACTATTTACAATTTGGAGATGCCAGTGTTGGACTGGGGTGTACAAAGTTAAAAATCACACAACACCAGGTTATAGTCCAACAGGTTTAATTGGAAGCACACTAGCTTTCGGAGCGACGCTCCTTCATCAGGTGATCAGGACAAGCACCTGATGAAAGAGCGTCGCTCCGAAATCTAGTGTGCTTCCAATTAAACCTGTTGGACTATAACCTGGTGTTGTGTGATTTTTAACTTTGGACTATTTACATTTGCTTCAAAATCATCCGAAACACACCTACCAAATTCTCCCTCTTCCAAGCCCAGTTACAGTCAATATAGGGGAAGTTAAGATCACCCACCACAACAAAAGCTGTTATTTTTACTATTTTTCCATAATCTGTTCACATTGCTGTTCCTTTATCACTCAACAATTGTTGGGAGATCTGTACCACAATCCTATGAAATTGATTGCAACCTTGCAAATCCAGAGCTCTAATCATATGGCTTCCCTGGATAAGCCCTCCATGGTGTCCTCCCTAGGTGTAACTGTGATATTCTCCCTGATCAGTAACACAACTCCCCCACGTTTAACATCTCTCTGTATCACACCTGAAACATCTAAATCCCAGAACATTAAGTTGCCAATTTTGTCCCTCTCTCAACCAAGTCTCTGTAATAGCTACAGCATCATAGATACAAGCCTTCATCCAAACTCCAAGTTGATCTGCTTTACCTGTTATACTCATTGCATTAAAAAAAATACATTTCATATCACCAGTCCTGTTGTGTTCAGTTACCGCACCCACCATCTTTCTTCCACTTTGTTTTACTGACCTTGGTCTTCGATTCCTTATTGGTCATTTTACTTGCTGACCTACTGCACTGGTCCCTGTCCCCATTTCTTTCCCTAAAAGGATATTTGTGAATCAGATAGGTTGTGAATCTGATAGGTTTTTATAATATTTGATAATAGTCAGATTTATTTATTCAAATCAAATTTCATAATCTGCTATGGTAAGATTCAAATCCATGCTCCCAGACGAACCACCTGGGTGAATGGATTCCTAGTCATGATTATTCTGCCACTTTCTCTTCCTAATGATAAAAAGCAAACCACATGCAAAGCAATTTATTCAGCACTGCTCCAAGATTTGGCAGGGGTACTGGGGTCATTCCCTTGAAACAATGACTGTCCGTTTTACTTCCCTTTTGCCCTAAAAGTGTGTAGTCACAGTTCCATATCTCTTCATTGCTGGATCTGCCACTCTGTAATCTCTATTTAAGGATAACAGAAATGAAAACAAACTCTAGGGCTCTACAGTGGAGCTCACTGGCTTCCAATACATTACACACTGTTGTCTAATAATCAGATTTGCTTTCTAAGTTAGAACTTACACATACAGCAAGCTGGTTGAACAGTCAACTTCAAATTGTTCACACAATGACCTTTCAATAATTTGAATAAATAAAGTACTTTATTCCATTCCCGCCTAAGCAACAAGAGCTAGGATATAAAGAAATAGTAAATAAGATCAACAGGCAAATCAGAGGCTTTCAAAGTTTGACAAAACATTTCAAATATTTACCCACAATTTTCAGTATTCCACATTTAAACAACAATCATTCTGATCGTAATATTAAAACTCTTGTTCATATGTTTGTGTATAAACAAAAATATTAACCAAATGAATTGGTGCATGCATCATTTAATTATTAGCTGCAAGTTTCTGGTCGTGGAGCTTGAAGATAATTCTTCCAACAGCCACTAAGTGGTGCACTAGAGATTGGTATAGTAAGCAAATGGATAGAAGAATATTTTTCTGTGACTCAGAAATCATAATTGTTAGAACGAATGCAAAAATCAGTGTATGTTACAAAAGAAAAGATATAAAGACAATCTTAATGGCAATCATTTATAGTTCTATCTACTGGAACAACCTCAAGATGACTAATTTTTGAACCAGGAGATTGATTTTAATAAAGGACACAGGAGGATGTGTGTCGCTCTAAAGGTCAAGGTTAGATTAGATTAGATTCCCTACAATATGGAAACAGGCCTTTTGGCCCAACAAGTCCACACCGACCCTCTGAAGAGTAACCCACCCGGAAACATTCCTCTACCCAATATTTACTCCTGACTAATGCACTAACAGCATGGGCAATTTAGCACGGCCAATTCACCTGACCTGCACATCTTTGGATTGTGGGAGAAGTCTAGAGAACCCAGAGGAAACTCCACACAGTCACCCGAGATGGGAATCGAACCCAGATCCCTGGTGCTGAGAGGCAGCAGTGCTAACCACTGAGCCACCGTGTCGCCCTGCGTGCAATGGAGGCAGGTTCAGTGGATGTCTACAATTGGGAATTGGATCTTTATCTGAAAAGAAGCATTGCAATGCTTCTGGAAAAATGTAAGAATACAGGTCTAACTCAGACTTTCTTGCAGAGTGCTGGCACAGACATGATTGTGATACTCTGTCATCTTGTGATTCTTTGATCTCTATCTAATCTTTTCTGTGTTGTTCTTTTCACTCTGTCTTGGTTAGTTATCTCTCGGTGTTTCTCCCAAATCTTATAGCATTCAAATATGTATTTTTGTTTCTTTATCTGCTTTACTTTGACTTTCACCTCTGCCTTTTTAAATAGGTCTTATCCTTTCTCTCATTTCTTTATCCATTTCCCTTCTCTCTCTTTTTATCTGCCTATCTCTCTTGCTCTCTTTTGCATTTCCTTCATTTCTGTCTGCTTTACCTCTTCCTGTGTCTCAATCATTTCTCCTTCTTATTTTCTCTCCTTTCAACTTTGTTTCTTTGTTCTGCCTTTGTTCTCCCATGCTCTCTTTTTCTCACACCTTCCTTTTTCCTCTCACTCTGGTTTGTCTTATTCTATCTATTCTTGTTCATTCTCACCTCTTTTTGGTCATCTATAAAACATAATGGGGAAAGTTATAATAAACTCACTAAAGTTCTCTCAGTCCTAGATGATACTGGAAGTTAAAACTGGTGAAACCTGTCCACTGGAGAAAGCCAAAGTTGAGGGAAGTAGTCAAGAACATGGACCTCCACAACAGACAAACACTCCTCTTCCTGTTGCAACCAAAAGGCTTTAAAAAACGCACTTGCAATTTGGACTGTAGGCAATTAGTTTCCCAAAAGTTTGCTACTTTACACAGCAGAAATGAAAAGAATTATTGATGAAAGAGGAAATTTACAAAATTGAGGAGAGGATTTGTTTTCCACAAAATGTGAACCAACTGAAACAGGATTAGAGAATCTGAAATGCTACGAAGGATGAGGACAGTCAAATGTCAGACAAATATCACTCCAAAATGCATTATCTGCATTTACACCTTAGTATTTCAATTCAGAAATCCATAACTTAAGTGAGTGAGTTAAATACATAACACTTTCCGACTGCTGAGTGATTTTCTTGAACCAGATCATCAAGATCCAAACATCCAGGATTTAATCCCGGAGCTATATTAGGTTAGTTGACATCAGCATGGATACAGTAGGCAGCAGTCCTTCAACATTCACTAGCGAGATTCAAACAAGCATATGGTAATGAAAGCGCTGCATTGTAAAAGCAACAATATCTTCAGGAGGTTATGGGAAAGAATTGTCAAGAAAAATAGGAAGAAAAGTAAGTTAGCATGGCAAAAGCTTAGAACCCCATCAGCAAACATGCATTTAAAAGCAACTATTCCTGATAGGGTTTTTTTAAAATCTCATATTCCCTACTTGTAAAAGCTTCTTCCACAAATCATGTACAGTACATGCCATCATGAAACCAGCCCCACCCTATTTAAACTGCATCAATCTTGGTTGAAAGAACAGGTTTATTTGTAACGCAATACAAGCTGATTTTGTTAAGTCATGAAAACTGCATTTGGTAATCTCAAATTTAGGCTGGCATCGCTTGTCTGTCCATACTGAAAGATTAGATTAATTACCTATAGTGTGGAAACAGGCCCTTCGGCCCAACAAGTCCACACCGACCCTCCGAAGAGAAACCCACCCCCCGATATTTACCCATGACTAATCCACCTAACACTACGGGCGGCAAGGTGGCTCAGTGGTTAGCACTGCTGCCTCACAGCGCCAGGGACCTGGGTTCAATTCCCGCTTCGGGCAACTGTCTATGTGGAGTTTGCACATTCTCCTCATGCCTGCGTGGGTTTCCTCCGGGTGCTCCGGTTTCCTCCCACAGTCCAAACATGTGCAGGTTAGGTGTATTGGCCATGCTAAATTGTCCATAGTGTTAGATGGATCAGTCAGGGGTAAATATAGGGGGGTGGGTTTCTCTTCAGAGGGTTGGTGTGGACTTGTTGGGCCGAAGGGCCTGTTTCCACACTGTAGGTAATCTAATCTTTCAGTATGGACTGTTTTAACTGGTGTCTGTAAAGGTCACAGCAGCATGTTACACAGTTCAACCTGTTAACTTTGAATTCATCTTGTGCTGTAGTTTTGTAAATTTAGAATTATATATTAGCACTATCACTGACTTAAAGGTCAAATGATACCAAGTTATGGCAACAGCATTATCAGCTCTTAAGGAAATGTCAAGGAGCAAAGCAAAAAAGCATTGCATTGTTTCAATTGAAATTCAGCAGCAGTCATAGTATTTTTGAAAAGAATATGAACAAGGTAACTGCATCGAGAGTAATTGAACAGCTTCTCTTAAAATTTTACAAACATTACGTTTTTGACAGTATCAATTTACAGAACAGCCCAGAAATGGAACAGATAAATGACGGTTTTATGACTCTCAGGCACTTACATACAACATGTTTTGAGAATAACTCTTGGTCATGTAAAATACAGAATAACAAATTTAAAAATCCAAGAGAGCAAATAAATTGTTCAACTATGGAGTTTTTAGCCATAATTTTGATAAAATAATGTGGATAACATTTTTTTTTAAACAATTTTTCTCTACATAAACTGCAGAAAAGAACCCTGTTCTTACTCACCTTCGCTGATATAAAGGCACTGTGTTTGTGGTTGATGCATTTACAGACATGCTGCTTTCATTTCCCACATGATTTGTATCTTTGAAGTCATCCTTCCACTGTCGTCTTGTATACGAACCACTTCGTATAAGGCTAGCTGCTGATTCCCTTTAAACACACAAAAAATAAATTCCCTCAAGTCACATAGTATAATGCTAAATGGGTTAGATTTAGACCAGTTCTAGCTATTTAAAACTGGAAATCCATGAGTAGTTATGGTCCACTAATAGAATTTTATTCAATTATAAACTGTAATATCATAGCCTGGCAAATGACTTAGTCATACGTCATCAACCCCGGCTCAAAGAAGAGTGGAGCAAAGCACGCAGGAGCAGCACCAGCATACTAAAATTGAAGTGTCAACCTGTGAAAACTGCAACATGAACAACTTGCAAGCCAAACACTGGAAGCATCATGCAAGAACTAAGTGAGCCCACTACCAACAGATCAGATCAAAGCTTTGTAATCATCCTGCCACATTCAGCTGTGAATGGTGTTGGCCAATCAAACTACCAATATAAGTAGGAGGAGAATTCACAAATATCCATACCCTCAATGATAGGAGGACCTTAAAATCATTAGTGTAACTGTCAAGGCTGAAGAATTTGCAACCACCTTTAGCCATCTCAGTTTCATCCTAAAATCCTCTGCATTGCAGATGTCATCTTTAGGCCAATTAATTTTGCTTCACATGATGTAAAAAAATCAGAAGGTACTGGATACTGTAAAGACTATGGACTCTGTCACAATTCTGGCAGTAATACTAAAGATTTGTGCTCAAGTACTAGCTGTACAACTAACCAAACCAGTTTAGTACAATGGTAACACTGACATCTATCCTTGAATTTAACCCAATAGTTACCTCCTGCTCTTCGATGCTGCCTGACCTGCTGTGCTTTTCCAACACCACTCTAATCTAAACTCTGGTTTCCAGCATCTGCAGTCCTCACTTCTGCCCAATAATTAGCACCCATAGTTTATTTTTGATCAAAAACAAAGTCTTTGATGGTGTCATCAACAGTGCTATCAGTAGCACTTACATAGTAATAACCTGCTTAGTTTGGGTTCCACCAAGGTCACTCAGCATCTGACCTCAATAAAGTCTTGGTCTAGACATGGACAAAGAGAGGAACTCAAGAAGTGAGACGATAGTGACAGCCCTTGATATCCAGGCAGCTTTCCATAATGTGGCAATACAGAGCCATAGCAAAACTGAAGCAATGGAAATCAGGGGAAAATTCTACTAGTTCTTGTCATACCTACTACAAAGGAAGATTGCTGTGGCTGTTGGAGACCAGTCATCTCAGTCCCTGGACTTTGCTACAAGAGCTCTTCAGGGTTGTGTCCTAGAGCCAACCATTTTCAGCTGTGTCATCAATGGCCTTCCTTCATCTTAAGATCAGAAGTGGAGATGGTCACTGATGATTGCACAATGTTCAGTACCATTTATAACTCCTTTAAACTGAAGGAGTCCATGTAGAAATTAAGCAAAACCCGAGAGAATTTTCGGGCCTGAGTGATAAGTGGTAAGTAACATTTCAGCCATTTAAATGCTAGACAATGACAATCTATAAAAAATAAATCTAACTATCATTCCTTGACATTCAGTTATATTGCCACTGCTGAACACCCCTCTATTAGCATCCTGAGGTTAATACAGACCTGAAGCAAAACCGTACCAGCCATACAAATACTGTGGTTAGTGGCAGAGGCTACAAATTCCAAGATGAACAGCCTGACTTTTGACTCCCAAATACCTGCCCACTATCTACAAGGCACAAGCCAGGTGTGTGATGGAACACCCCCCACTTGCCTAAATAAATGTGGCACAAAAACAATTGAGCAGCTCAACACTATCCAGGACAAAGCAGCCCACTTGATCAACATCCCATCCATCAACATGAACATACAGTACACTCCCCGTACTACTAACTTACTGCTGCAGCAGCATGTACCATACACAAATGAAGTGCAGCAACTGACCAAGGCCCTTTTGATAGCACCTTCCAAAAAAATGACCTCTACCACCTACAAGGCCAAGGGTGACAGGTTCATTGGAACAATACTATCTGCAAGTTCTCCTCCAACCACGTCATGTTGACTAAGATCCTGTGACAATGAAAGAATATCAATGAAGGCCTGCAACTCTGTTTCCAGCAACACTGGAAGGCACTTATACCAAATGGATTGTAGAAGCCTACCATCACCTTCTCAAGGGCAATCAGGAATAGGTAACAAATGGTGGCCTTGTCAGTGATGCCTATGAGCCTTGATCAATTTTTAAAAAGTGCCATATTACCAATAGTTGCATAAATCTGGTCAAGATTTTGTCTAGAATTTTGTCAGGAGACTTTGTCTAGAATCTATTGAAGTAAAGAGGAAGACAGAAAATGCTAATTGTATAAAGCTACAGTTATACAGCACAGAAACAGAAACTTCAGTCCAATTTGTCTATGGTGATCAAATATTCTAAACTGATTTAGTCCCAAGCCAGCAGTTGGCACATATCCCTCTAAACCATTCCTATTCATATACCCATAGAGATGTCTTTTAAATGATGCAATTGTACTTGCCGCCGCTACAGCCTCTGGTAGCTCATTTCATACATGCACCACCCTTTGCATGAAAAGTTGCCCTTCACAACCCTTTTAAATCTTTCTCCTCTCACCTTAAACCTATGCCCTCTAGCTTTGGACTCCTCTACCCTGGGAAAAAGGCCTTGTCTAGTCACCGTATCCATGCCCCTTATGAGTTTATAAATCGCTAAAAGAGTCACCCCTCAGTCTCCAGCATTCCAGGGAAAAAAAGCCCTGGCCTATTCAGCCTCTCCAGTTTTCAGCCTGGTCTTTTCCATTCTGACAGAACCGTATATTTTTAATTACTATGACAATGCCAATATAAAGAATGCTTATGCAATAAAGCACATTACTAATTATAACCTAAAGTGGCAATTTAAATCATCACAATTTGCTCCACGACTGCGCTGAATGATGCTAACAGAATAGATTCAACCTTGTACTGGGTGCAGTAAGTCACAGCCACCAATCTTTAGCCTATCCCAATGTTTGATGCAAAGCCTTGTTCCTAAAGCAGGATAATCAATTATGCCTTGGTGGACTACAGTTAATTGCATCTAACTGGAATGTACGCAAAATGAGTTACTTTGAGACAACATTTATGAACTATATAGGCATATGCACAAAACATATACATATATACACACATACATGGACAAACAAATCAATGGTCTTCCCTAATTCATTACATTTGCACAGTTCTTCACTTACTAAAAGTAGAACAGCTCTGAAACGTCAAATACTTTAAATGAAACAGAACTGACCTATTTTCCTTTTCCTCAATGTCAGATGTGCTATGTAGTCTTCTGTTAGGAATTGTTGGTGCAACATACACAAGCCTAGTTTTATTATCTTTATCCTGCATAACAAAAAAACAAAACAGCTGTTTGATTAATATTGCATGAGTGTCATATTAGCTGTTACTGCACAAAGGTGCTTTTCACCCAAATCACACCTCAGGTGTTCAATTTCCAATACAAACCAGAAAGCAAAGGTGTGAAGACCTAAACTGTAGCCACTCTATATCTTTTAAGAGCCTTGGGATTTGTCCAAACTTCATGGACAAGGGTTGGAATACTGAACATATAACATGCATGGGTAAACAGCAACCACTTGCCCATTTTCCCTCTAGCCATGCTAGAAGCGCACTCATTTTGATGGGGCCTCTATCAAAACAGAATTATCAGAGACAGGGTAGATAGAAATCCTGAAGTACTCAACACACGTTTCTTTCCCATAAGGCATAAGACAGGCACTGGTAGTGTACAGACTTTTTTTTGAAAAACTGCAGAAGATCCTATTGTCTGCAGTTACCCCTACATTTGCAGATCACCCAGACTGTGGCCGCGGCCACACGTCTGTCCTTAACTATGACGGGGCAGATATATGACATATGAAGCCACTGGAAGCACAATTTAATGTGCAGTACACAACATCCAATTGATACCACAGAGATAGAGAAAAATCAGCCTCTGGGGTTTTTGAAATTTGAAAACTAATTAGCTTTTGTATGAACTTCCACTTTTTTTCAAAAAAGTCACAGGAGCAATGTCAAAGCTCACGTAAATATGTTCTGTACATAATTAAGATGGTGGAACAGTGGCATGGTTGAGCGCAGGGCTCATCCCTTCCCACCTGTTTGCTTTCTCTTATTTTTCTTTCCTTTACTTTTGGTCTTTTTAATGTTTTTTTCATTTTCTGTTCTTTTAAGCCAGAGAGTGGCTGGTGAAGAGGAAGCCTCCAGCAGCAAAGGTGCCTGTTCAAGATGGACACAACTCCACCACAGCTTAAGGTCTCCTGGCAAGTAAAGAGCAGCTCTCGGGCTGAGTCCCTCAGCCCAGACCTACAGCCTTAAGCTGAGGGCAGGGCTTGGGTGTCCGAAGGAGATGAAGCATCGGTGAAAGGGACAGATGATAGACCAGCGGCAGCATTTGAAGAAGCATTAGACAGAGAGCAGGAGGTATGCAACCCACGAACCTCTAGATCCATGGCTCCAGCTTGGATGCGGCAGCCATGTGAGTGACAAAGGCAGAGGCCTATGACAGAGACCCCAGAGCCCTTTATGGAGACACAGAATCCAAGCAGCAAGTGGAGAGCAGTGGAAGAGGAACAAAAAGGAGAGAGAAAGATGAACTCTATTGCAGTAAGACGTCACTTTATATTTAGCATGTCAAGGTGATGCCACTGCTTGGCACCACTGCATATAACACACAAAATAAAAAAAACACTTCACTATGATTTATTATTACAACATGGTGGTGAATTCCTCTGTTAATTAAACCAAACACCCGGAAAAGCTCGCCTCGCCTCATAATCTGTCAAAATATTGAGTGACAGAGAACTCTCAAATTCCACTATTTAAAGAAAATAACATCAATTTATTTTTTAATTCCAAAAGTGAACATTAAAAAAACAGTTCACAACTCTAAGCTCCCCTTTCTCTTAACTGCTTAATATCTGCCTCTAAATCTATAACAAAATGCTGTTCCAATAAGACACTTATTAAAATTAATTTCAAAACCACATAGTTGGTGTCTTCTTCCGTGTCTTCACTCTTCCGGCTACTGATTTCCCTGGGTCGTCATCTTTCTTTATACAGCGTATATGTTTCACATGAAAACGTACCTTTAATAGTGAGTGCTTCTTAATTTTTGGGAGAGCAAGATTTTAGACAGGGAATTAGCTCTCTTTCTGTACAGCAGTTGCTCTCTGACCAATTTTCAAAATGTACACCAATTTTATACCCCCAACTTTGGATCATCTCTGTAACACAAGACTCTAATGAAATAGCCTCATATTTTTGTCTTTATATCTTTCCAAGAATGTAAGAGGATTGTGGTCCATATCGACAACAGTCTCTGAAACACTGTTCATCACATTAACATTAAAATGTTGTAGCCAATTGGTCACTCAATTCCATCATCATTTTCCTGTAGCAGTACAGTTCCAATTCCTATAATGCTTCGATTGTAACTCCAAAAGGTATCAAGAAATTTGGTATAGCTAAAACTGGTGGTGTGGTTAGTACGGCTTTTAAATCCTCAAATGCCTTCTGACATTGTTCTGTGCACTGAAACCTTGTGTTCTTCTTTAGTAAAACAATCAGCAATGCCACCATGCTGAAGTTTGGAACAAACTTCTGGTAGAATCCGCTTAGTCCCAAAAATCAAAGCATCTCTTTCTTCAAGGATGGTTATGGAAGCTCTTCAATGACCTTCGTCCTCACGTTCTTTGGGGTCAACCTTACATGACCAATGTTATGTCCCAAGAATCTCACCTCTACCTTTGGGAATTCTGTTTTCTTTAAGTTCATTTCCATTTTTGTTTATCATAATCATTCAAAGAGCTCTGCCCTGTACCATGTGATTTTTCCACAACTAGCTAAAGATCACTACATCATCCAGAAAAACTGCATAATTTACTAATCCAGCCACAACTCTGTTCATGAATCTTTGAAATATAGCTAGCGTATTTTTCATTCCGAAGGGCATCACTGTGAATTGATACAGCCCATTTGGGGTTGCAAATGCAGAAACTTTTCACTTTCTCCGATAAAGGTACCTGCCAATAACCACGCACTAAGTCCAACTTGGTGATGTAAGTGGCTTAACCAACTTTCTCAATATAGTCCTCCAATCTTGGTATTGGACAGGAGTCCGATTTTGTTATGCAGTTGAGTTTCCAATAGTCCACACAAAATTGTTGAGTCCTGTCAAGTTTGGGAACTAACACAATCAGCAAACTCCACTCACTCTGACTTGGTTCGATAATGTAATCAAGCATCGCATCCACTTCCTTCTGGAACCGTGTGGCTTGGAGAGGATTAAACCTGTGGGGGTGCTGTTTTATTGGAACAGTATTTCCGACCTCCATTAGTCCTAATAGTCCTCCCCATTTCATTTCTGCATGTGTCTTCAAACTGCTGAAAAAAACCTTTCAACTTGCTTCTTTGTTTTTGAGAGAGGTAGCTCACTGACCTTTCCCACTCCTCAAGGAGTTAATTATTTAATGCATTTTGAGGCACATCACGCTCCACGACATCTGGGCTTGATTCCTCACTCTTTGGGGCAGTAACTAACACCCGTTTCTCCAGTTCACTGTCTCTCTTATAATAAAGGTTTCAACATGTTCACAAGACATACCCGATAGAGTTCTTTTTCTGTCCAGCATCTTTACCAGATAGCTTACCTGACTCAATTTTTTCTCAATTTGATAGGGATCACAAAACCTGGCTTTGAAGAGATCTCCTACCACTGTAACACCACTAATATGTCATCCCCAAGGGAAAACATCCGAATTTCAGAGTTTTTATCTACCATCTGCTTCTAGTATGCTGTGCCCTCTTCAGGTGCTGTTTAGCTAATTCACCTACCCGATTTAATCTCTCCCTCACCTCAGATATAGAATGCAAGTGTGAGATCTCTGACTTTGGTCCTATCAATTTTTTTCACTTCATAGGTTTAGGGCAAGAGGGGAAAGATATAAGAGAGACCCGAGGGGCAGTTTTTTCAAGCAGAGAGTGGTGCGTGTATGGAATGTACCGTGGAATGTACCCTGGTACAATTACAACATTTAAAAGGCATCTGGATGAGTATATAAATAGGAAGGGTTTGGAGAGATATGGGCCAGGTGCTGGAAAGTGGGACTAGATTAGGTTGGGATATCTGGTCCGCATGGACAAACTGGACCGAAGGGTCTGTTTTCGTGCTGCACACCTCTATGACTCTATGTCCGAATGTTAACTCAAAAGGAAATAAACTGAGTAAATTTGTTTGAGGCACCTCTAATAGTAAACTTTTATCTTTATCCCAATAATTTGGACTGTCCTGACAATACACTCTTAATTTGGTCTTCAAGGTCTGATGCCACCATTCCAAGGCTCCCTGGGATTCAGGATTATAAGCACTTGATTTAAAGTGCTATATACCTAAGCTATCCATGACTTCCTTAAACAAATTGGAAGCAGTAAAATCAGACTCTTAGTCAGACTGAATCTCTCTGGGTAGCCTGTACCTGGTAAAGAAAACTACTAACTCCTCCATGACCCTTTTTGCCTTAATATTCCATAATGGAATTGCTTCTAGAAATCTGGTAAGCCACATCCATTATGGTTAGCAAATATTGGTTCTCACTTTTAGTTGTGGGGAAGGGATGTACACAATCAACCACAAACCACATGAAAGGTTCTTCAAATGCAGGAATTGGCAACAATGGTGCTGGTTTTATTCCTGCCTGTGGCTTATCCATCATTTGGCATGTATGACATGCACGGCAAAATTACACACAACACTGTGCAGTCCAGGTCAGCAGAAGCGTTTTTGCACCTTAGCCTAAGTCTTCCTCACACCTAGATGACCTCCTGCTGGTAATTCACGTGCTACCCGTAATACTTCCTGTCTGTACGTTAATGGCAACACAAGCTGGTGCACGCCCGCCCACTTCTCCTCTGCGCTAATCTGCCGTGGTTTCCATTTTTGTCTTAGAATTCTATCTTTAAGATAGTAAAGAATACATTGAGAATTCAATATGATTCCTTTTCTGAGTATGCATCAACATACATATCTTTTATTTGAACATAGCGCATTACTGCGCAGTACAGGCCCTTCGGCCCTCGATGTTGTGCCGATCTGTGGAACTAATCTGAAGCCAATCTATCCTACACTATTCCATTTTCACCCATATGCTTATCCAATGACCACTCAAATGTCTACTACTGTTGCAAGCAGAGCATTCTACACCCTTTCTACTCTGAATAAAGAAACTAACTCTAACATCTGGCCTATATCTATCAACCCTCAATTTGAAGCTATGTCTCCTCGTGCCAGCCATCAGCATCAGAGGAAAAGGGCTCTCATCGTCCACCCTATCTCACCCTCTGATTATCTTGTATATCTCAATCCCTCATCCACCTATTTGGTCACCATCTCAAAAGAACTCAATAAGGCTTGTGAGGCATGATCTACCCTTCACAAAACAGTTTGACTATCCCTAATCAACTTATTCCTCTCTAGATGATTATAAATCCTATCTCTTATAACCTTTTCCAACACTTTACCCACAACTGAAATAAGGCTCACTGGTCTATAATTACCAGGGTTGTCTCTACTCTCCTTCTTGAACAATAGGACATTTGCTATCCTCCAATCTTCTGGCACTATTCCTGTTGACAATGATGACTTAAAGGTCAAAGTCAAAGGCTCTGCAATCTCCTCTCTGACTTCCCAGAGAATCCTAGGATAAATCCCAGCCAGCCCATGGGATTTACCTATTTTCACACTTTCTAGAATTGCTAACACCTCCTCTTTGCGAACCCTAATCCCATCTGATCTAGTAGGCTGTATCTCAGTATTCTCCTTGACAACATTAGTATTCACACAGGAAAAAGACAATGAAAAATATTCATTTAGCACTTCCCCATCTCCACAGATTCCATAAACAACTCCCCACAATTATCCTTGATTGGCCCTAATCTTTCTATTGTCATTCTTAGGCTAAGGTGCAAAAACACTTCTGCTGACCTGGACTGCACAGTGGTGTGTGTAATTTTGCCGTGCATGTCATACATGCCAAATGATGGATAAGCCACAGGCAGGAATAAAACCAGCACCTTTGTTGCCAATTCCTGCATTTGAAGAACCTTTCATGTGGTTTGTGGTTGATTGTGTACATCCCTTCCCCACAACTAAAAGTGAGAACCAATATTTGCTAACCATTATTCCTGATTTACCTAAAGTTTTAGGGTTTTCCTTGATCCTACTTGCCAATGACTTCTCATGTCCCCTTCTGGTTCTTCTTTTAAGCCCTTCCTGGCTAACTTGTAACGCTCAAGCATCCTAACTGAGATTTCACATCTCATCCAAACATAAGACTACTTCTTCTTGACAAGAGATTCAACTTCTTTAGTAAACCATGGCTCCCTCGCTCAATCACTTTCTCCCTGCCTGACAGTCTTATCAAGGACATGCAGTAGCTGTTCCTCGAATAAGCTCCACATTTCAATTGTGCTCATCCCCTGCAGTTTCCTTCCCCATTCTATGCATCCTAAGTCTTGCCTAATCGCATCATAATTGCCTTTCCCCAGCAATAACTCTTGCCCTGCAGTATATACCTATCCCTTTCCATCGCTAAAGTAAACATAACCGAATTGTGGTCACTATCACCAAAGTGTTCACCTACCCCCAAATCTAACACCTGGCTAGGTTCATCACCCAGTATCAAATCCAATGTGGCCTCACCCCTTGTTGGCTTGTCTACATACTGTGTCAGGAAACCAAACTGCACATACTGGACAAAAACTGACCCATCTAAAGTACTCGAACTAAAGTACTGCTAGTCAATATTTGGAAAGTTAAAGCCCCCCCATAACAACTACACTGCTACTCTTGCTCCTATCCAGAATCGTCTTTGCTATTCTCTCCTCTACATCTCTGGAACTATTCAGAGGCCAATAGAAAACTCCCTCTCCTGTTTCTAACCTCAGCCCATACTACCTCAGTAGACAAGGAGAAAGTGAGGACTGCAGATGCTGGAGATCAGAGTCCAGAGTATAGTGCTGGAAAAGCACAGCAGGTCAGGCAGCAGGAGAGTCAACGTTTCAGGCATAAGCCTTTCATCAGGAATGAGGCTTGTGGGTCAGGGCTGAGAGATAAATGGAGGGAGTGGGGTTTGGGGAAAGGTAGCTGGGAAAGCAATAGGTGGATGAAGGTGAGGGAGGTGGTGGTAGGTCGGGGGGGGTGAGATCGACAGGTCTGGAGGGTGGTGCCGAGTTGGAAGCTTGGGACTGGGATAATTTTGGGGGGGGGGGGGTGAAGAGAGAGAGAGAAATGAGGTAGCTGCTGAAATTCACATTTACCCTGTGTGGTCGCAGGGTCCCAAGATGGAATATGAGGCATTCCTTTCTCCCCCGGCATCAGGTGGTAACGGTTTGGCAGTGAAGGCAGCCCAGGACCAGCATGCCCTTGTCGGAATTGGAGAGGGGAGATCAAATGTTCAGTCATGGGGTGGTGGGGTTGGTGGTGTAGGTGTCCCACGGATGTTCTCTGAAACAATCCGCAAGAAAGCGTCCTGTCTCCCTGATGTTGAGGAGACTACACTGGGTGCAAAAGATGCAGTAGATGACACTGGTAGAGGTGAAGGTAAATTTCTGACAAATGTGGAAGGATCCCTTGGGGCCTTAGACGGAGGTGAGGGGAGTGGCGTGGGTGCAGATTTTGCACTTCCTGCAGTTGCAGGGAAAAATGCCAGGCATGAGGCTGTGGGCTGATGGGGGTGTGGACCTGACCAGGGAGTCATGGAGGGAATGGTCTTTTCGCTACACTGATAGAGGTGGATTGGGAAATATATTTCTGGTGGTGGGGTCTGTTTGAAGGTGGCGGAAGTGGTGTGTTGTATGCGGAGTTTGGTGGATTGGAAGGTTCTATCTCCTTCCCAAGATTCACAAACCTACCGCAGTCGATCCATTGTCTCAGCCTGCACCTGTTCCACCGAACTCATCTCTTCTTACTTCGACACCGTCCTGTCCCCCTTAGTCCAGGTTCTCCCCATCTACGTTTGTGACACCACCCATGCCCTTCACCTCCTCCAAGACTTTCATTTTCCCGGGCCCCAACGCCTCATCTTGACCACGGACATTCAGTCCCTGCACACATCGATCCGCTATAACGAAGGTCTCCAAGCCCTCAGTTTCCTCCTCTCACGCCCTCCCAATCAGTACGCTTCCATCAACACCCTCATCCGCCTGGCTGAACTGGTCCTCACCCTCAACAACTTCTCCTTCCAATCCTCTCACTTCCTCCAAACCAAAGGGGCAGTCATGCGCCTCCACATGGGACCCAGCTATGCCTGCCTGTTTGTCAGATATATGGAACAGTCCATCTTCCGCAGTTACACTGGCACCACACTGCCCCCCCACCTGTTCCTCCGCTATATCAACGACTGTATTGGCGCCGCCACGTGCTCTCGCGATGAGGTTGAATAGTTCATCAACTTTACCAACACCTTCCAACTGGACCTCAAATTCACCTGGCCCTTCTCGGAAACCTCCCTCCCCTTCCTGGACCTCTCAATCACAGTCTCAGGTGACCGACTAACTACAGACATATACTACAATCATACCAACTCCCACAGCTACCTCCTGTACAAACACAATCCCTCATTCCCAATTCCTCCACCTCCACCGCATCTGTTCCCAGGATGACGAATTCCACCTCAAAGTCCTAGATGACCTCCTTCTTCATGTGGTTGACGATGCCCTCCAGTGCATCTCCTCCACTTCATGCACCACTACCCTTGAACCCCACCTCTCCCAACACAAGGACAAAACCCCCCGATCCTCACCTTCCACCCCACCAACCTCTGCATGTAATGCATCATCCTCCGCCACTTCCGCCACCGCCAAACAGACCCCACAGAGATATATTTCCCTTCCCACCCCTATCAGCAGTCCAAAAAGATCCCTATCAGCAGTCCAAAAAGATCACTCCTTCTGCAATTCCCTCATTGGGTCCACACCCCTCACCAGCCCACACTCCACTCCTGGCATCTTTCTCTGCCACTGCAGGAAGTGCAAAACCTGCACCCATACCACTCTCCTCACCTCCGTCCATGGCCCCAAGGAATCCTTGCACATCCATCAGAAATTTACCTGCATATCTACCAATGTCATCTACTGCATCTGTTGCACCCGGTGTGGTCTCCTCTGCATTGGAGAGACAGGACACTTCCTTGCTAATTGTTTCAGAGAACATGTATGGGACACCTGCACCCACCAACCCCACCGCCCCACGCTGAACACTCCAAGTCCGTCAAGGACATGCAGGTGCTGGGCCTCCACCGCCAAACAGTTACCTGATACTGGGAGGAAACGCCTCATATTCCGCCTTGGGACCCTGCAACCACATGGGATAAGTGTGGATTTCAATAGCTACCTCATTTCCCCTCTCCCCACATTATCCCAGTCACAAGCCTCCAACTCGGCACCTGTCCATCACTCCCCCTCTAATCTACCACCTTCTCCCTCACCTTCATCCACCTATCACTTTCTCGGCTACTTTTCCCCAAACCCCACCCCCTCCCATTTATCTCTCAGCCCTGACCCACAAGCCTCATTCCTGATGAAGGGCTTATGCCCAAAACATCGATTCTCCTGCTCCTCAGATGCTGCCTGACCTGCTATGCTTTTCCAGCACTATACTCTCGACTACCTCAGTAGACAAGTCCTCAAACATCCTGTTCTGCCATTGTAATACTGTCCTTGACTAACAATGCCATACCTACCCCTCTTTTGCCATCTTCTCTATTCTTACTGAAGCATCTAAATCCCGGAACCTGCAACAACCATTCCTGTCCCTGCTCTATCAATGTCTCCGAAATGTCCACAACATCAAAGTCTCAGGTACCAATCCATGCTGCAAGTTCACCCACCTTATTTTGGATGCACCTGGCATTAAAGTAGACATACTTCAAACCACCTTCCTGCTTGCCAGTGAACTCTTGCGACATTGAAATCATACTTCTGACCTCAGTACTCTCAACCTCTTGGACACTGGAAGGACAATTCAGGCACCCATCCCCCTCTTGAATGAGTTTAAACCCTTCTGAAAACTATGAGCAAATTTTCCCCCCAGGATACCCTTCTGGTTCAGGTGTAGACCCTCCTGTTTGTAATGGTCCCACCTACCCCAGAACGAGCCCCAATTATCCAGGTATCCAAAACCTTCACTCCTGCACCATCCCTGTCATCACGTGTTCAACTCCTGTCTCTCCTGATTCCTCACCTCTCTAGCACGTGGCATGGGCAACAAATCAGAGGATAAGTACGCCAGCACTAAGCTTCCAACTTAGCTCACTGAATGTCTGCCTTAATCCCCATCCCTTTCCCTACCTATATCATATCATTAGTACCTGTGGAGCACAACTTGGAGCTGCTCCCCCTCCCCCTTCAGGATCCTGAAAACACAATCCGAAATATCACGAACCCTGGCACCTGGTAGACAACACACCAACAGTGAGTTTCTCTTGTTCCCACAGAACCTCCTAGGTGTCTGGCTAACAATGGAGTGACTCCATTGCAGATCTCCTTCCTTCCCTTCTGAGCAACAGGGACAGACTCTGTGCCAGAGACCTGTACCCCATGGCTTACCCCTGGTATTGTCTTGTCTTTCTGTTGTAAGTCCATTAGCCTTTCAGGACGAAACACTTCTGCCTGACCCTGTACTGTTCAGGTTTTTTCTGTACCTCTATATCAAACGGTGGCAGCTAGCTGAACCTCAACTCCTTCGTCTTTCTCTTTAGTTTTTGCTTCTTGCTGTGACTTATGACAGTGGAATCCTGTTACGACACAATCCGGAAAAATTCTAGGGTATTTGTCTTTTAACTCCTTGGTTCCCTAGTTTACATTTGGTTTCTCCACAACAAGGGGTGACACTCCCACCTTGGATCCTGCTAAATCATTCCCAAAAACAAACTGTATTTCTGGAACTGACACACTGTCAATCAGTTCCACTGTTACTTTCTCAATCTTGATTTGGCTGTCCAACCTGGTCTTACAGAGTAAATTTCTGTTTATCTATTCCACAAATTACCACTCTCATGGATAACATGTCAGAAAGAGTTCAAATACTTTAATCACCAACCAAAACTCAAGTATCCATTTCACAGTCAAATTTTACGTAGTTTCAATTTTCCAGTACACTCTGGGACTGCCATCGAGTCACATACACAGGTGCTTGTAATTTCTGAGTTCAGAACAGCATTCACTCTCTCAAAGGTATAGTACATACCTTCAACTTCATAACACTATGCATGTGACCACAAGTCTAAGTCAAAATCTACATCCCAATAAAGGGCAGATGATGGCCAGCATTTATTGCCCATCCCTACTGTGCAATTCTGGTCTCTCTCCAATTGAATTAATAGCCTAGTAATAATACTGAGACCTAGATAATGTTCTTGGACCTGGGTTCAAATCTTGTCATGGGGGAATGTGAATTCAATAAATATCTGAAATTAGGAGTCTAATGAGAACTATGAATCCATTGTTGATTATCAGGAAAAGCCCATCTAGTTCACTAATATCCATTAGGGAAAGAAATCTGCTGCCCTTACCTGGCCTGGCCCACATGTAACTCCAGACCCACAGCAATGCAGTTAACTCTTAACTGTCTCTGGGCAACTAGAGTCATAGATAAGATGCACAGCATGGATACAGACCCTTTAGTCCATCTTGTCCATGTCGACCAGATACTCTAAATTAATCTAGTCCCACCTGCTAGCACTTAACTCTCTAAACCCCACCTATTCATAAACCCATCCAGATGTATTTTAAATATTGGAATTGTACCAGCCTCCACCACTTCCTCTGGCAGCTCATTCCATAGACGCACCATACTCTGTGTGAAAATGTTGCCCCTCAGGTCCTTTTATATCTTTCCCCTTTCATCTTAAACCTAAGTCCTTTAGCTCTGGACTTGCCCCAACCCAGGGAAAAGACCTTGTCTATTTACCTTATTCAGCCCATCATGATTTTATAAACCTCTATCCGGTCACCCTCAGCCTCAGATGTTCCAGGGAAAACAGCCCCAGCCTATTCAGCCCCTCCCTATAGCTCAAATCCGCCAACATCCTTGAAAATCTTTTCTGAACCCATTCAAGTTTTACAACATCCTTCCTATAGGAGGGTGACCAGAATTGCACACTTGGAATGGGCAATAAATGCTCACCTGGCCAGTGACACCTATATCTTATAAATTAAAAAAAACAAAGTTGCAACGAGTAATCTGTGGTCACAGCTACAATTGGGAACTTTACATTTCAGGGCTCCCTGAGAAATGCAGAGCTGTACTTCATTCTGACAGTTCTGCTGTAGCGTGGAAAAGTCAGAGGTAGGCAAACAGCAACCCCCCTCTTACAGCAGTCAGTTGCATATTCTGAAAACTAAATGTCCTGACAGCCACTTTGATAGCTGCTGTCAATCAGCAAGTACATAGCCAAGTGTGACGTTAGGATGTCAACAGGTTAGGTTGCCAGATAAATAGACTTCCACAGGAAGAATACTAGATGATTTGAAGGTACGGTACCAGGGAAAGAATACCAAATGAATAGGGTGTAGGATGTCAGCTGAGGACAAGTTTGAGTTTCAGAGGAAGGTTGCCAGATTAGTATTGATTTGTTGAATAGTTACTCAGGTATTTCATATTCAAATCTTTTCTGAGTAACTATTTTACTTAATTTCATCAGAACCCTCTGAGGTCTTTGATGCAACTGAAGAATTTTGGAAGGTTTCAGGAAGAGACAAATTACCCAGCAGAAAAATTCATTTAGCTATAATGGGTATTCCAGAATCCCCATGCAAAATTACCATTTATACTGGCATAATGGCTGTCTGGCCATCAGAAAATCCTAGCCAACATCTTAAACTACAACTTGCTGTTCGGAAGCAACATTTGCCTGAAAATGTATCAATGATACTGCTCAGATACAATATTCAATTCTAATTTCTACCAATGAAAGAGATTTATTACTATGCTCTGCAAACAAAAATTTCAAAAGTTGTACCTTTTCCCGGTTATCAAATATGGTTGAAAGGCGTGGACTTGAAGCAGATCGGATAATCCCAAATGAGTCCTTCTCTTTCAGTGCTTGGGAGCTACTAATTTCACTCAGTGCATCATGGCTTCCAGTCTTCCTCAACCCCAATCTCCAAGAAGCTGGAGATTCATCTTTACCTTCTTCATCTTTGGCAGTAGATTTGAGAAAAGGGCTAATAATCTGAAACAAAGCAAATCTTGATTCATACAGCTTATAAGCAGTTTTGATTAATGATCAATTTTGATGACAATTCTTTATTTGTAAAATGGTGTCACAGGGTTTAAAAGATACTACACAGTCTTTAAAAATTAAGAAAAGAAAATGGCTCCTGCAACCAGCTTTCAATCACACAAGGAATTATTGAAATGAAGCTCAATAAACTTGCATTCACATGATACCTCAAATCTCTTCATGATTTAAAAAAAAGTACACAGTCAGCATTAAGGCAAATGTGAAATCATTTTAACCTTCCTGACCATATCCTAACCCACATCAGGTTTTGTTAATCTATCATTCCGGAGATTGGTTTCTAGCCCTGTGACATCTCAAAATTATAATTCAGGATTTAAAAAAAAAATCTCTTCCAGACATCCAACTACTTCAAAGCTCTGTTCCTCGGACACTGCCCCACTTGCTCACTCACATTTCTTTTATCCCAGCAACAACATGCATGTTTACAACGCTCTGAATTTTATTCTGTAAATCCACTAAATCTCTCACTCAACATTCAGCAGCCTCATTAATAACTACCATTTTTGAACCTTCAAATATTTTGATCTTTCTCTGCCTTCACTTCTCTCCTTATATTTGGTAATGTTTTGGCTTATAGATGCTATATGAATGCAAATCATTAATGAAGCTGATTATAATTTTATGTAAAAAAGTTCCAATCTTTAAAACAAGTGCAAGCAACAAAAGCAGGAATATCCTAAATTGCACTATGATCTCCATGACTTCGCCCACAGATAAAAATGTAAAAAATGTAATAAAATATACAGATGTCTATGGCAATTACCTAATTCCCTGCATAAAGAAATTCAGTGCTCACCTGCCCCTTGCTATACAAAACACAGAATCAGAGTTGCATTTCACCTTTCTTGTTGTTGTGGTAGCTGTGAATCGAGTGGAGTGCCCTGCAGTCGGAGCTAGCTGCAAGCTTCGGCTGTTCAGTTTGCTGTTTATATTATTTTTGATAGATGGCTTTGACTTCTCTGAGAGAGAAAGAGAAACATATTTTGATGGCTTATCATGAAGAGGTATACTGAACAATAAAAATCTAAGTTAGCAATCAGAACTCAGATGATTCCTCAAACAATTTCAAACACTGGCAATGTGAACAATAGATTGAGGCTCAAGGCACAACTCATCAGGATTTACTTTCAAATTTATAGTGAATAGCCTGAAAGTAGGCTTAACACATGGAATTCAAAATGTGAAATGTCCATCCTGTGGCATGTGAGGAGTGGTGAGCACTTCATGTAGCCTAAATGAAAATAGGTAGTGAGGGTTAACGCCCACCAAAACTCAATTTCAGAACTATGATTCATGTCCTTTTTAAAGCTTTCACCTCTTGCCTTAAGAATATGCCTGCTGGTTTTGAGCTTCCTCACCCTCGAGAAAAGACATTTGCTATCACTTAGGGGAAGGCCAAGTAAAAAGAAATAGGGGTTGCAGTAGTGCTCATAGTAAGGAACAGGACCAGAATTAATGAGAGCGCATCTTAGATCAGAACAGCAGGATGCAGAATCTGGTCAGTTGCAGATAACAAACAGCAAGGGCATTTGTTTATAGGTCACCAAATAGTTACAGCAATAAAGATCATAGAACAAATCAAGAGATTTGATATGAATGTCAGGATAGTAGTGCAGTAATGACTGACTTCAATCTATATACATATATATAGGTGATTCCGAAAAGTCTGGTTTTGATGGGTTTTCGGGCCAATTTGATTATAGCTAATAGATACTGCCTCAGTAGAAAAAATGTTTATAATGAAAGGAGAGTGGCCAGTTCTCCCAGCTCAGCTCTACTCTGGTTTGATTTGCTTTTGGCAGGGCGGCTATGCACTAAGAGCAGTCAGGCAGTTTGAGGCTGCTGGTCCAAGAAACAGCAACATGGAAGATGGAAACTACCATGCTGCCACCTCTCTCCCTGACATCTCTCCTGTCAGTCCCTGTTTGATAATATCTTTTAATCAAGGGGTGTTTATAGGGATTGTTGCAAGTATTTGGAAAAGCATAATTAAGTTGGGTTTTCGAATAGGTTAAGTTATTCGGTATTCTGTTCTCTTTGTTTGTGTTTCATTCAGTAATCTTGTAAATAAATTCCATTTTGTTTAAAATAAGTGGCTTGACAAGCTGCATCTTCTGGAATATCCACACTACACCTGATTAAAACAACTAGCACAGTTAAAGTCTGGGCTACATCCTTGAAATGTTTTGAGGGGGCCTGGCCTGGTTCATAGCAATAGATATGATGTTGAGGTGTCAGTGTTGGACTGGGGTGGACAAAGTTAAAAATCACACAATACCAGGTTATAGTCCAACAGGTTTACTTGGAAGTATGAGCTTTTGGAGCATTGCTCGTTCATCAGGTAGTGGGGCAGGATCATAGGACACAGAATTTATATTAAAAGATTCACAGTGTCATACAATTGATGCGGTGCATTGAACAAACGAGGTTGCTGTTAAGTCTTGAATCACTTAGAAGATTAGATTAAATTAGATTACATACATTGTGCAAACAGCCCCTTCGGCCCAACAAGTCCACACTGACTCTCCAAAGAGTAACCCACCCATTTCCTTATACTTGCTCCTGACTAATGCACCTAACACTATGGACAATTTAGCATGGACAATTTAGCATGGCCAATTCACCTGACCTGCACATCTTTGGACTGTCGGTGGAAACCTGAGCACCTGGAGGAAACCCACACAGACACGGGGAGAAAGTGTAAACTCCACACAAGTGAAGCAGGTTTTGATTGACTAATATGTAGACCCCACAACGTCTTTCAAGTCACAGTCCTGATATAACAAGATTTTATTTTTTTTTAAAAGTGACATCTCAGACAATGCATTAAAGGTGTGAGGTTAGATTCTGTCTGTATCCCAACTTTTGAGTCAGACCGGTTCTATTGCCAAAGTAGGAATTGATAAAATGTTATATAGATTGACTGCCGACAGATTGTGTGCTTTTTGAACAAAATAGAATGTATCTAAAAATACAAATTCACCCCTTAGACTTGTATATGTGCATGTGTGTGTGTGAGAGAGGGAGAGAATGAGAGTGTGTGGATATGTGAAAGTCATATGAGTTTGAGAGGGCACGTGCGTGAGTATAAGTGTGAACACTCGTGTGCGTGTCTGAGTGAGACAATGTGTATGAGAGGGTCTGTGAGAGTGTGAGATCATGTGTAAGACTGTGCATGTGTGTGTGTGCTTATATGAGAGTGAAGTGTACAGAGTCATGGGATCACATTAATCGTGACATGAACCCAAGATCCCAGTCTGGCCTGGGTACCAAACTTGGGTATCAGCCTCTGCTCAGCCGCTAAACGTTGTTGCATATCCTGAACTCCACTTTGGAGGACAGTCACCTGAAGAACCAAGGCCAAATATCCTTGACTGCTAATGTGTTCGCAAACTGGGAGGGAAGATCCCTGTCTGGCAATTATTGCAAGGTGTCCATTCATCCATTGTCGTAGTATCTGCTTGGTCTCGCCAAAATACCATACCTCCCAAAATCCTTGCCTGCAGCGTATGAGATAGACAACATTGGCAGAGTCACAAAAGCACCTGCCGCACATGTGGTGGATAGTGTCCTCATTCATGTTGATACTGACACATCTTGCAGTGGCTGCCATGACAGGGTTGTATGGTGTTGTGGTCGATGTTGTCCTGAAGGCTGGGCAGTTTGCTGCAAACAATGATCTGTTTAAGGTTTAGCAGTTGTTTAAAGACAAGAGGTGGAAGCGTAGGGAAGATCTTGGTGAAGTGCTCATCCTCATCGATAATGCGTTGCAGGCCGCGAAAAACTTGGCGCAGTTTTTCTGCTCCTGGATGATGAAGCATACCTTGTCAGTTGTCTCCTGTGTCTGTCTCCTGAGGTCGTCATTTCTCCCTGTGGCATGTCAGAACTGGCTAACAATAAGTTGGTCATTGTATCCTGTTCTTATAAGGGCATCTTTAAACACCTTCAGGTGTCCATCGCGTTCCTCCTCATCTGAACGGATCCTGTCTATGCATACGGCTTGTCCGTAGAGGATGGCTGTTTTCATAAGTTTGGGGTGGAAGCCTGAGAAGTTCAGCATCGTAAGGTTACTTATGGGCTTGTGGTAGAGTGAGGTACTGAGGTGCTCATCCTTGATGGAGATCTGTGTGCCCAAGAAGAAGACTAATTCTAAAGAATAGTCCATGATAAGTCTGATGGGTGGGATGAAACTTGTTTATATCACTGTGTAGTTGTTTCAGTGACTCCTTGCTATGGGTCCAGAGGTGTCAATAATGAAGTGTCAACAATGTATCTGTTGCCTATTGCCCAGAAGTCCTGTGCAGCTAAAACATCTTGTCCGAGCTTGCGCATGAAAATGTCAGCATATTGTTGTGTAAATTTGGTCCCCATGGCTATTCCATGTGCCTGGATAAAAAAACTGTGTCAAAGGTGAAAACATTGTGGTTGAGGATGAAGCACATGAGTTGTAGGATGGTGCCTGGAGATTGGTAGATTTTGGTATTGAGTACTGAGGCTTTGCAGTGATGCCACCGTTGTGGGGGATGGTGGTGTGGAGTGCCGAAACATCCATTGTGACAAGGAATGGTCTTGGTTCGACTGGCCTATGGATGCTGAGTTTCTGGAAGAAATCTGTAATGTCGCGACAGAAACTAGGGATCCCCGTACAATGGGTTTGAAGATGCCCTCGACACAGCCAGAGAGGTTCTCACACAGGGTCCTGTTGCCCGATATGATGAGACGCCCAGGTGTGCTGGCTATGTGCATTTTCAGAAGGCAGTAGAAATTCCCTACGCGAAATGTACATGGGAATATGTATGGTAGTCTGAAGGATTGGATCAAAAGTCTTGATCTGTTTAGTTCACAGGTGTGTACTTTGGTCGGATCGGCTAGTAGTTGCCTATAACATTCCTGGTTGTTCAGTTGTTGGTAAACTTGCTTTGATGCTGACCTTTAAGAGAGAATGAATACTGTTCTGAACCAACAGTTTAAAAGCACTGGTATGAAATGACTAGACAGCAGTCTCAGAGTGTACTGGAATATTGAAAATGTAACACTTGGCTGTGAAATGGATAACAGAGTTGGTTGCTGTTTTGACATCAATTCAAATTTAGCCAGTTTAAATTATGCCCCAGGATACTAAAACCCAATAGAGTTTGAATTTATTGTTTTGCCAATGTCGAACCAATGCAACAATCTGAAGTTGGGGATTAAAAAAAGGCAAGCATTTTGAAAATTGGAGACAGAGCAACTGGCATCAACACATCCAAGAAATTAGGAAATACTGTCAAAGGTTCCTTTACACACAAAATATATTTGCAGTAAAAAGAAAGAGCTCGTCCCAGGGAGAAGAAAGATACTAAGGATGACATCCGCTGCGTGATCTTGAAATTAAGTTGATGTAATTTTAATAAGTGTCTTATTGAAACAGTACATTGTTATAGAGTTGGGAGGCAGAAAATAAGCGGTTAAGAGAAGGTGGGGGGGTTAAGAGTTGTGAGTTGTTTAATGTTCACTTTTAGAGTTAAAAAATAAATTGATAATATTTTCTCTGTCACTCATTTTAACAGAGTACAATGTAAGGGGAGCTTTTCTTGGTGTTTGTTTTAATTAACAGAAGGGTTCACCGCCACCTCATAACAGTTCCTTACAGAAGTTCATTCTATTCTGAACGACGGTGGCTCCACCTTTGTCTGCTGGTTTGATGACAATGTTGCAATTTGTCTTGAGAGCATGGATGGCGTTGTGTTGTGATCAGGTGATGTTTTGCTCTACCTTATGGGTGTGGCTGATGAATCTGGCTTTTAGACATTTCCTGATGGTTTGAGCATACATATCAAGCCCAGGGCAGTGGTTAGCGCCAGTTAATCCAAGTTAACTCCTCCTTCAGTCCCTCCATTACTGACCTCTCTGACGACTGTTTCAGTTCATCGGTTGTCACACTGGGCTTGCTGCTGAGTCATGGAAGAATTCCTAGAGTCTCATTCATCTCGTGAATTCCCCTGTGTTCGCCACAAGACCAACGGGGTCCATTTTGGTGGTGGGGCAAAAATTGAGCACTGGGTTGAGAACTTCAATCTCTTTTGGTTGAAGGGTGTTGTCCGATAAGTTGATGATTAATTTCCCCTTGATGGTACCGTTTTCAACTGTGGTGCCAGGGGAGGCTTGGCTCCTGCTGCTGGTAATGCCAGGTTCTCAAGTTTCTTGCTCTTGGTGTGCATGGCCTCATCTACTTGGCAGTGTCTTGTAATTGTACTGCTGTATCTTGAGTGCAAGCTGAGAACATGGACTCTATCTCAATTTCAAGGTTATGGTGCCTGTAGAGTTGGTATACAAGATGAATGAGGAGTTTGCGAGAGGTGTAACAGCAAAATCTCTCAGCGTAGTCTGTGTTACTTCATCCACTTCATCCTCAATCTTAACGTCTTCATCATGGGCAATCAGTTCTTCATGCAGGCACATGGAACAGATATGGGGTCCAAGTTTGCATCCCAATATGTTCGAACAAGACTTCTTTGCTGCACAGGACCTCCAACCAGCACAATATACTGATGACATTGCCTTCCTTTAGACTCATGGCAAGGAGTCACTGAAACAACTACACAATGATATCAACAAGTTACATCCCACCATCAGACTTAGCATGTACAATTCTTTAGAATCACTCTCGTTCTTGGCATTCACATCTCCATCAAGGCCAGGCACCTCAGTACCTCACTTTACTGCAAGCTCAAAGATAACTTCCAGATTCCACCTTAAACATACTAAAATAGCCATCCTCTACGAACAAGATGAGAAATGCAACGGACACTCTCATAAGAGCAGGACACGATGTTCAACTCATTGTTAGCCAATTCAGACATGCCACAGTGAGAAACCATAATGACGTACTCAGGAGATAGACATGGGATACAACTGACAGGGTACTTTTCGTTGTCCAGTACTTCCTGGAAGCACAGAAATTACACAATGTTTTGCAGGATGCAAAGAACATCAATGAGGATGAGCACCTCACCAACATCTTCCCTACGCCTTCACTTCTCGTCTTTAAACAACTGCCAAACCTTAAACAGACCATTGTTTGCAACAAATTGCCCAGCCTTCAGAACATCGACCACAACACCATACAACCCTGTCATGGGCACCACTGCAAGACATGTCAGAGTGTCGACATGGATATTACCTTTATATGTGGGGACACCACCCACCACGTGCAGCAGGTACTCATGTGACTCTGCCAATGCTGTCTATCTCATACGCTGCAGTCAAGGATGCCCATGGTGTGGTATCTTCATGAGACCAAGCAGATGCTACGACAATGGATGAATGGACACCACGCAACAATTGCCAGACAGGGATGTTCCCTCCAAATCAGGGAGCACTTCAGCAGTCAACAACATTCAACCTCTGATCTTCAGGTGACCATCCTCCAAGGTGGACTTCAGGATACGCAACAACAGTTGCCAAGCAGAGATGCTAGCAAGTTTGGTACCCACAAAGATAAGCTCGACCAGGATCTTGGATTCATGTCACAATACAGATGATCCAACTACACTGTATACACACACACACACATACTCTTACACACAATGACACTCACACAGACCCTCTCTTATATATATACACGCGCACCCCTCTCAAAGGCACATAGTCCATCACACTTGCGCGCGTGCACGCGCACACACACCCACACCCATACCCACACACACACACACACGTGCAGGTCTATAGGTGAATTTGCATTTGCAGATTTGTATTGCTAGATACAGTCTATTTTGTTCAAAAAGCACTTTATCTGTAGGCAGTCAGTTCATGTAGCATTTTACAAATTCCTACTTTGGAAATAGAACCAGTCTGACTCAAGATGGGATACAGACAGCTTGTAACCTCATACCTTTAATGTACTGTCTGAGCTGTCACTTTTTAAAATAAAACCTTGTTATCTTGGGACTGACTTAGATGATGTTCTGGAATTTACATAGAGT
This sequence comes from Chiloscyllium plagiosum, assembly GCF_037043375.1. Taxonomy (NCBI): domain Eukaryota; kingdom Metazoa; phylum Chordata; class Chondrichthyes; order Orectolobiformes; family Hemiscylliidae; genus Chiloscyllium; species Chiloscyllium plagiosum. Next base: position 38,578,591 of record NW_028270164.1, read on the forward strand.
CATACAGTCACAGGGATGTACAGCACAGAAACAGACCCTTCGGTCCAACTTGTCTATGCCGACCAGATATCCCAAATTAATTTAGTCCCCTTTGCCAGCGCTTGCCCCATATCTATCTAAACCCTTTCTACGTACACATCCAGACATCTTTTATATGTTGTAATTGTACCAGGCTCCACCATTTCCTCTGGCAATTCATTCCATACATGCACCACCCTCTGCATGAAAAAATTGCCCCTTATATTCCTTTAAATTTTTCCCCTCTCACCCTAAATTATGTCCTCTAGTTCTGGATTCGCCCAACCCAGACCTTGTCTATTTATCCTAACCATGCCCCTCATGATTTTAAAAACTTCTATAAGGTCAGCCCTCAGCCTCCGGTGCTCCAGGGAAAACAGCCCTAGTCTATTCAGCTTTTAGCTATCGCTCAAATCCTCCAACCTAGGCAATATCCTTGTAAATCTTTTCTGAACCCTTTCAAATTTCGCAACATCCTTTCATTAGGAGGGAGACCAGAACTGCACACAATATTCCAAAGTGGCCTAACCAATGTCCTGTACAGTCACAACATGACCTCCCAAATTCTATACTCCATGCTCTGATCAATAAAGGGAAGCATTCCAAATGCCTTCTTCAATATCCTATCTACCCAAGACTCCACTTTCAAAGAACTATGAATCTGCACTCCAAGGTCTCTTTGTTTAGCAATACTCCACAGAACCTTACCATTAAGTGCATAAGTCCTGCTCAGATTTGTCTTTCCACAATGCAACACATCACATTTATCTAAATTAAACTCCATCTGCCACTCCTCAACCAATTGACTCATCTGATCAAGGCCCCATTGTAATTGGAGGTAACCTTCTTCAGCATCTACTACACCTCCAATTTTGGTGTCATCTGCAAACTTATTAACTGTACCTCATATGTTCACACCCAAACCATTCATATAAATGCTGAAAATATTAATCAATCGAAACCTGCATCCCCATTCTAAGTGATTAAAGACTTAACAGCAATCTAGGTTTGCTCAATACATTGCTTAAGTTGTATGACACTTTGATCTTTTACTATAAATTCTGTGTTCAATGATCCTGCCCACTAGCCACCTGATGAAGGAGCAGTGTCCTGAAAGCTTGTACTTCCAAATAAACCTGCTGGACTATAACCTGGTATTGTGATTTTTAACTATTATATACATATTATATGTAGACTACATAAATCTAATCAGCACCAGTGCTGTAAAGGTTGAATTGCTGGATGTACATCAGATGGTTTTCTGGTGCAGCATGAAGAAGCAAATACAAAAAAGGCTATTTTTATATCCGGTATTATGCTATAAGTAAGAGCACATCAGTAATCTCAGAGTCCTGAGTGAGAAGCAGTGGATTCTAAAAAAAAATTAAGTTTGAAAGGATATAGTTCAATACAAAACTATGGCCTTAAATTTAAGCCAATGGAAATATGAAGATATGATGAGCGAGCTGTTTGTGGTGGATTGGAAAATGTTAAAAAGCTATGACAATAGAGAAACAATTAAGAAAGTTAATGTTTGATTACTATATGGTTGAAAACAAACATACATTCCCCCCGTGTCTGTGTGGAGTTTGCACATTCTCCCCGTGTCTATGTGGAGTTTGCACATTCTCCCCGTGTCTGTGTGGAGTTTGCACATTCTCCCCGTGTCTGTGTGGTATTTGCACATTCTCCCTGTGTCCGTGAGGAGTTTGCACATTCTCCCCGTGTCTGTGTGGAGTTTGCACATTCTCTCCAACATTTTTAACATTGGAAAATGTTAAAAAGCTATGACAATAGAGAAACAATTAAGAAAGTTAATGTTTGATTGCTATATGGTTGAAAACAAACATACATTCCCTTAAGTCACATAACTTTAATGGAACTATTGAGTTAACTAAGGGAGGAGGGAATTTAACCAGGTTATTGATGAGTAAAGCCAGTCTGTAACTAGTAATAACTATGTGTTACTCAGTGCTCACTGTCTCAATCAAACTTACAAATCTCAAATCTGCACTGCGGCAAGGAGATTTTTTTGTTTTTCTGGTGTGTCTGTGGAGGAGTGGGGGAGGCGGGGGAAGAAGAGCAGCAGGAAGCAACATGTAGTAGTGTGGTTGCTGGATCACGGAGTTTTACGTACTAGAGAATACTGTGTAATAGAGGTTCAACCTGTATTAAGAGAAACTGTTTTCAGAGGCAAGTTTTATAAATTTCAGCATGCAACTGTCAGAGTTTTAAATGCAGATCATTTCAATGCCATTCAAAACTGAGCAAATTTTCTCAAACCTGTAATAATGATTTGGAAAAACCATGACTATGAAACTATATAATGAACTGAGTAATTTAAAAGTTAATCAATTGTGAGGCAACAAATATTGCTTTAAACCTGAGCACATGGATGCAAACATGATATTTTGCGACCTGACACTTCATTGCAAAGTACTCTACTTACCACCTTACAATTCTGGTAATTTCTTTCCAACTAAAAACAATCAATACTAACATAGAAATGTTCTAAGAGACAGTACAAAAAGTAGACATGCTCTAAATCCTTTTAAATCACTAATTTGAATCTCAGCTGAGATGCTGTGTGACTGTGGGTAGGAATTAAGATGAACAGAATCTTTTTGCTGGAACATTTTGCACAGCAATTTGTGATATGCAGTGAACTGTCTGAAAAGGTGGTGGGTACAGATTCATTGGTAATTTTCATTAAAATAAAAGTCATGCATACTTAGAAACTATGAGTTGTAAGGCACATAAAAAGAGCAGTGACGGGTACTACTTATAAAGCACTGTCAAAGAGCAGGGAGAGGCCAATGACTGATCTTGTACCTGTAGGATTTAACATCTACAATATTGTCTGTAACATTATATAAAGTGGATTTTCATAATGAGCACTTAATTGGAGTTTATGTTTCCAACTACAACAAATAACCTGTTTTTAAATTGTATTACAATTCAACATCCAGAGAACAAAGTTGTATTATATGGCCTTGTAATTGAAATTATTCAGAGCTGACAGATAAAGAAAAACAAAATTAACCTCACGATTTGAAAATCAAGCACTAAAAATTTTTCCTGGGTTTCCTCTATTGTCAAGCTATTTTTCTTCGGGCTTACCTATGTCTATGTCCGACTCAGAATCAGAGGCATCATCCTCTTCTTCAGAACTGGAACTGCTGGATTCATCTTTCTTACTTTCTTCATTGAGTTTTTCTCGATCAGACAATTTACGCTTTGTTTCTTTTACTTCAGAAAAGATAGTGTCTTTACTGTAATAATGAGAAAACAAATCAAAATCAGTTAACAGGACAGGACAATTACTTCAAACGGTTGATTTCATGAATTGATACGATCTATGACAAGATGGAACACACTGGAAAAATTTCTAACTGCTGCAAAATAGTTGTTTTTAATAAGTTTAGGAAATGTGCAGCAAGACTGTTCGATCAGTGCAAAATCCCAATGTTATGTCACAGGATAGGCAGACAACAACCAGAACAAAAGTTCCAAAGGTCAAATGTGCTGACAGAGGGAAAAAAAGCAAGATTCTAGCTATTAACTATGTATGTGCACCTTTTCAGAGTGACTGAAACAGTGTTAGAAAGGCTCATTATGGGCAACTTCTTTTGCTGTGGATTTAAAAGGTAAATTATTGCTCCAGTTTTTCTTCTCGAAGTGATTTAAAAATTCAACAAAATCAGGTGATGGAAGAAAATCAAAATAATTTTAAAAATTAATAAAAATAATTTTTAAAAATTAATTTTTGATGCATGGTGAGGCAAACTAAAGCTACAAGATGTACACCATTGACAAACATTAAGTTAATGGGTCCCAAAAAGCAGTTCATCTTGTTTGGTTTAATAGATATTCTTAAATATTTGTATAATGTAGATACCTTTTATAATCCACAAATAAACTACTTCAAAACAAACCCTCTAAAAGTTCCAAGCTTGGTAGAAAAAGAAAACTGAATTCCAAATTTTGTACTTATAAATGACAGCACATTTTAGCACTTGAAAGCAGCCTGAAATTTGATTGTGAGGCATAACAAACCTGTTCAATCAGTATACCTTGAACAGGTATGCACATGACATCACCACTGCACCATAGCATTTGACCTCAGGGCATAGAGATCTCATATTCCACCTTATCTCCGAGCACTTGAAACATGCTTCACTGTTGTAGCATAACAGCTTAATATTACCCCAGAAATGTATGCGCCTGAAGTGTGTAATATTTGTACATAATAGTTAGTCTTAATAAAAGTCTAATGATTCTTGATCCACAACCAGTTTCTTACGCTACACGAAATAACATAAGCAATACTCCATAATGGAAAAGCACCCTCTCACCATGGCGGCAGCAGCAGCTGCCACCTAGAAATAGATTCCAATATTTTGGTGTCGGGTATATGGAAAAGTAATTGAAAATCCACCAGGCAACACTAGACAAGAACATTTGTAGGCAGTATCGGTTTCTGAGAGTACACACAGCTGTACAAATCTGTAGATGAGGTATAAACCAGCAAAGAAAGCAAGATTAATTTCTTTCAAATAAACTCAAAATACTTTCTTTTAAGACAAAAGAATTCCTAAGATGGCCTTAATTAAAAGAACAAAAATACAAAAGCCTTTCTGAGGTATAATATGAAGCCAGCATAGTGTCAGACAGAAATTGGATGCAAGGACACTCTGTTCCTAGTAATCTACATGAAAGCAATAGTTTATCAGAACAGAAGTTGCAATGCCTGCATTGTAAAGAAAGGAACAACATGGACACAAAATCAAGGATACGTTGCTTAATGTGGTACAGTCCAATGCTTTGAAGGCAGAAATCTCTGTTACACGGGGCATCCAGATTTACAAGAATTCCACTTCTATTTTGTCAATAAATCAATGGATCGCCCAAAAACAGTTATAGAAATCTTGCTTTTCATTGATAAAAAGGGGCTTCACAGAACTAACACATCAAGTCACTCCGTGAACAACCAGAAAAATCTAGAAAGATCTGAGCATAAGACCATAAGACATAGGAGTGGAAGTAAGGCCATCTGGCCCATCGAGTCCACTCCGCCATTCAATCATGGCTGATGCGCATTTCAGCTCCACTTACCAGCGTTCTCCCCGTAACCCTTAATTCCTTGAGACAACAAGAATCTATCAATCTCGGCCTTGAAGACATTTAACGTCCCGGCTTCCACTGCACTTCGTGGCAATGAATTCCACAGGCCCACCACTCTCTGGCTGAAGAAATGTCTCCGCATTTCTGTTCTGAAATGACCCCCTCTAATTCTAAGGCTGTGTCCATGGGTCCTAGTCTCCTCGTTTAACTGAAACAATTTCCGAGCATCCACCTTTTCCAAGCCATGTATTATTTTGTACGTCTCTATTAAGTCTCCCCTTAATCTTCTAAACTCCAACGAATACAATCCCAGTATCCTCAGCCGTTCCTCATATGTTAGACCTGTCATTCCAGGGATCATCCGTGTGAATCTCCGCTGGACACGTTCCAGTGCCAGTATGTCCTTCCTGAGGTGTGGGGACCAAAACTGGACACAGTACTCCAAATGGGGCCTAACCAGAGCTTTATAAAGTCTTAGTAGTACATCTCTGCTTTTATATTCCAACCCTCTTGAGATAAGAGACAACATTGCATTCGCTTTCTTAATCACGGACTCAACCTGCATGTTTACCTTGAGAGAATCCTCCACTAGCACTCCCAGATCCCTTTGTGCTTTGGCTTTATTAATTTTCTCACCATTTAGAAAGTAGTCTATGCTTTTATTCTTTTTGCCAAAGTGCAAGACCTCGCACTTGCTCACGTTAAATTCCATCAGCCATTTCCTGGACCACTCTCCCAACCTGTCTAGATCCTTCTGTAGCCTCCCCACTTCCTCAGTACTACCTGCCTGTCCACCTAACTTCGTATCATCGGCAAACTTCGCTAGAATGCCCCCGGTTCCCTCATCCAAATCATTAATATATAATGGGAACAGCTGTGGCCCAAGCACCAAACCCTGCGGGACACCGTTAGTCACCGGCTGCCATTCTGAAAAAGAACCTTTTATCCCAACTCTCTGCCTTCTGTTAGACAGCCAATCCTCAATCTATCCCAGCAGCTCACCTCGAACACCATGGGCCCTCACCTTGCTCAGCAGCCTCCCGTGTGGCACCTTATCAAAGGCCTTTTGAAAGTCTAGATAGACCACATCCACTGGGTTTCCCTGGTCTAACCTACTTGTTACCTCTTCAAAAAATTCCAACAGGTTTGTCAGGCATGACCTCCCTTTACTAAATCCATGTTGACTTGTTCTAATCAGACTCTGCTCTTCCAAGAATTTAGAAACCTCATCCTTAATGATGGATTCTAGAATTTTACCAACAACCGAGGTTAAGCTGATTGGCCTATAATTTTCCATCTTTTGCCTTGATCCTTTCTTGAACAAGGGGGTTACAACAGCCATCTTCCAATCATCCGGGACCTTTCCTGACTCCAGTGACTCTTGAAAAATCTCAACCAATGCCTCTGCTATTTCCTCAGCCACCTCTCTCAGAACTCTAGGGTGTATCCCATCGGGGCCAGGAGATTTATCAATTTTAAGACTTTTTAACTTTTCTAGCACTATCTCTTTCGTAATGGCAACCATACTCAACTCAGCCCCGTGACACCCTTTAATTTTTGGGATATTACTCATGTCTTCCACTGTGAAAACTGACGCAAAGTACTTGTTAAGTTCTCCTGCTATTTCCTTATCTCCCATCACTAGGCTTCCTGCATCAGTTTGAAGTGGCCCAATGTCTACTTTTGCCTGTCGTTTGTTTCTTATGTACTGAAAGAAACTTTTACTATTATTTCTAATATTACTGGCTAGCCTACCTTCATATTTGATCCTCTCATTTCTTATTACACTCTTTGTTATCCTTTTGATCTTTTTGGATATTTTCAACCTCTCTCTGCAGCAGGCCACTGTCCCTGCCTGTTTCAACAAGGCCGACATCATCCCTGTGCCGAAGGAGGCTCATGCAGCATGTCTCAATGATTACTGCCCAGTGGCCCTAACTTCAGAGGCCATGAAGTGCTTTGAAAGGCTGGTCATGGCATTAATCAGCCTCCCCACTACTCTTGACCCACTTCAATTTGCCTATCGGACCAACAGATCCATGTCAGATGCCATATCATTTGCCCTTCAATCCTCCCTAGAACATCTTGACACCAAGAACAGCTACCTAAGAATCCTACTCATTGACTGAGTTCAGCCTTCAACACTATTATCTCCTCGAGACTGATTACTAAACTTAGTGATCTCAGACTAAGCCCCTCTCTCTGAAACTAGATCCTTAGTTTCCTGACCCACAGGCCAAAATCAATGAAGATCTCTCACTAACACTCAACACTGGAGTCCCCCGGGGGGGTGTATTCAGCCCCTTACTGTACTCACTGTATACCTATGACTGCATCATCAAATACCAGACCAATGCCATTTACAAGTTTGCCACTGACATCACCATAGTCGGTCGAATCTCAAATGGTGACGAAACATAATACTGGTGGGTGGTGGAAGACCTAGAAAAAATGGTGCACTGAGAACAACCTAGCTCTCAACCCAGCAAAACCAAGGAACTCATTATTGACTTTCAGCAGGATGTTATTCATGCTCCGCTACACATTAACAACACAGAGGCGGAACGAGTGGAGAGTATCAAGTTCCTGGAAGAGGTCATCCACAACAAGTTTTCTTGGACTCTTCATGTGGACGCAATGGTTACAAAGGCCCAACAACATCGCTTCTTCCTCAGGCAGCTGAGGAAATTTGGCATAATGGTGAATATTCTTGTCAACTTTTATAGGTGCGCCATCGCAAGCATTCTGTCTGGATGTATCACTTCCTGGTATGGCAACTGTACCATTTAAGATCAGAGACGGTTACAGAGAGTGGTGAACTCGGCCCAGACAATCACAAAGGCCAACCTCCCATCTACCAATTCCGCTGTCAAGGAAAGGCCGCCAGCATTTTTAAGGATCCATCATACCCTGGCAATGTTTTTCTACAACCTCTACCATCGGGAAGAAGGTACAGAAGCCTGAATATATGCACCAGCCAGTTTCGCAACAGTTTCCTCCCAACTGTTGTTAGAATACTGAATGAACTCACAAATGCTTAACATTTACCTGTACCTCTTTTTGTTTTTGCTGCTGTTTACCAATTATTTACTGTCTATGCTACATAACTATACTGATCTCCCTGTATTGCTCACAAGACAAAGCTTTTCACTGTGCCTCAGTACACGTGACAATAAATTCAATTCAATTCAATTCAATTCAATTCACCCCAACCTTTTCTTTCATAATCATTCTGTTCAGAGAGATCACGACACACATTTGGAGCAGGCAGGACTTGAACTCAGGCCTCTGAACCCAGAGATAGCCACCAAAGCTTCTTTACTTAAGCAAAACAGATGTGAGGCACATTGAGCATGAACAAACCCAGAATACAGGCACGATCTAATGACATTTTGATTTGTCCAATGTATGATTTTCATACATAATTAGAACAACTGCAAAATATCAAGTCAGAGGAAGAAGGTTCGAAAGCAAATTAATTCACATTATGCTAACTTACGGGTTGTTACAAAATATTTAAGTATTCAAATACATGCATTATTTAACTAGCTACCATTTAATTCTATGTCTGGAAACAGTGGTTTATAGGGAGACAAAGATAAACTTTACAGAAAGGTTACCCACAAGTTATTGATATATGTTAAAATCCATCAGTCAATTGTTGTGGATCTTTTAAAAGTTAACACAAAATTGAGCATTTGTTATAATTCAAATACCTCAAGTGCTTGGCCTGGACTTTGCAATTTACAGTTGATTCAATGAGTGTTGATCTCACAGCTCGTTTCTCAGTACGAAGCTATAGAAGAAACCAAACTACAATATCAGATTTTAAAAATGCATAACAACTGTAATTTCATATTCATTGCATAAATACAATCTCAGTTAACCACTGCCATCATATCTGTAGAACATCAAATCCTTGCTATCTGCAAGTGATACGGGCATAGACTTCCCACTTCACCGGAGCTAATATCCTTCCTCACAATTGTATTATCTTCCTCTTTAATCAACAATGCTAACCAACCATGTTTCCTTTTTGTCTGCCCTTCCTAAAAACTGAAAACCCCTTGATATTCAGTTCCCATCCCTACTTACTCTGCAGCCTTTGTCTGTAATCCTAAATATATCAGTTTATTTCTATTTGTGCAACTAATTCATCCACTTTACTGAACACTCTGAACACAAAGTGTTAAGGCGTGCCTTCTTAACATTCTTAGTCTGGTTTGCATTATTTTGCACTCTGGCCTTGCTTTATTCTTGCTCTTGAATGCTTTGGTTGTCACTTTCATTTCTACAGTCTTTTGATTTTGTCCTTGTTTACCTGTGATCTGTTTCCATGTATAAGTTCTCTTCCTCCTGCCATTTTAGTTTAAACCCTCCCAATCACACTAGCCAATATTCCCAATCACACTAGCCAATATTCCCCCCCAGGATGTCAGTTGTGGTCATAACCAGGCATAGCCCGTCCAGTATGTATAAGACCCACTGCCCCAGAATCAGTCCCAATGGAGCAGGAATCTGAAACTCGCCTCATTGCCATGTCTTCATTTGATTCTTCCTACTATGTCTCCTCAAACAAGCACATGGCACTGGCAGCAATCCACAAGACACTATCTTTGATGCAAAAGTGAGTACTGCAGATGCTGGAGATTAGAGTCAAGAGTGTGGTGCTGGAAAAGCACAGCAAGAAAATCAACGTTTCGGGCAAAAGCCCTTCATCAGGAATGACTATCTTTTATGTCCTACTTTTAACCTTGTTACCTAACTGCCTTCAGGGTAACCTATATTTTTAAAAAATTTATTACTGATACTGATGTTCATTCTCTGATCCCAGAATGCCCTGGAAATTTAAAATCAACTTACATTATATCACAATGTCAAAAAATCATAAAATGCTTCACAGTTAGAAACTACATTTGAATCACAGTAATATAAAAGAACGAACTGTGGATGCTGAAGATCTGAAACAGGCACAGAAATCACTGGAGACACTCAGCTGGTCTGGCAGCATCTGCACAGAAAAGGCAAAGTTAAATTCTGCAGAACTAGACTTGAACCAATTCTGTTCTCTCTTCACAGATGCTGCCAAATTTGCTTAGTTTCTTCATAATTTCTGCTTTTATTTGAACTGTAGTCACTGTTTTCATATTATCTCAAAAATTTATCTTTCCTGCAGTTTTACCCATATTTCAGAACGAAGTTTCTTTAAAATGTAAGTTTTTCAAGCTAAGTCATTTGCAGAATTATTTTCAAGTTTAAACTCCAATACTAAAACATATCATTTGAATGGAACACAAGTTCCAATATATAGAATACTCATTTCCTATATGTCAGTAATAAATTTGAAATATTAATTAAATAGCTTTCCTACCCACCAAAATGTTGATCAATGGTAAAAGACAGCATGGACCGAGGCAGGTTCTCAGATAGTGAAAACCAGACAGTCTGAATCTTGTCTTCACTAATAGAATTCTCTGCCGCATAGTTACAAATGGATCAGAGAATTCACTGTTCTATCATAGGAGACTTCGTATCAAATCAGATTATATTACAGTTACTGGTAGACACTGGCTAATTCAAAAATTTAACTTTCAACATTTCAAGGCTTTTTTTAAATTGACGATTGATTTGACGAATGAAGAATTCAATCTGTTACTCTGTGATAATGGATGAATTTGTTTTACCTGTACCCTCTTATCCAAAAAATTGTTTTCATCTTCTAGGTGCAAAAGGTATTCAGCTGCACTAGAAAAGGAGAATAGGCCCTTGGTGTAGTTCTGCACTTTTATAAAAATTAGCACAATCCTGGGCTTTGTGGCAGTAAGAGATTAGTTTAAAGTCTGGTAGCACTAGGCTGAGAGGTCCTGCATTTACATTAAAGCTGTCAATGTTGGCAATCCTTGAATTCAGTATTACGCCTGGAGGAAAAAAGACACTTTATGGAAAGTGAAGAAAACCTTTGACACCATAAGAATTGGACTAAAAATTTTACTTTAATTATGGCTGTCACTCAGGAAGAAAGGTACATCCATTCAGCCTGACCGCCCTCAGTAATAATTTCTACACCTAGGAGTACCAGTTTGTGATTCTAAGGGATCCTGAAATACTCAGTTTGCAGTGTTGTAATTGGTTCAATGACATATCTATAGTGCAGTCTCTGCTCCAAAAAAAAAGAAAATATGTTGATAGAACACTGCCAATAATTGGAATTTTGAAAGTTTCAGATATCCAGTCATAATTTTAAAAAGAATTCAAAGTACTAAGTGCTATTTCTGCACTTGTGTCTAACAGCTTTAAATAACCTTTTGGAACAACAGGTGATTAGAGAGTTTATTTCTGATTAACCAATATAGTAGCATTATTACAAAATAAGTATTTTTACAAAAATATTGAAACTCTTACTTTGGATTTAACAGTACTAAGAAAAAAATGGTTCCAGCTAAAAATCAGAGGTTGTGAAGTTGCAATCAGAAGTCTGCTATGTACTATCAAAATATAGCAACACAACAACTGGGATGAAGGGTCACCAAAATTTAGATCATGAGGACAGCCTCTGCCATCACTAGCCAAGAATTTGAAACGCAAATAAGCATGAAAATTCACTGCAGTAGGCCAAGGTTGAATAGGAAATACTAGTGCAAAATGCCCTAAGCAATCGGAGATATTTGCAAAGGAGGCTTAAACAGACAAAGCTACAGCTATTTTGTGGCTATAAGTGAGCTGTAGTTCAAGAGAAAATTAATTGGAATTAACATTGAGACTTCCAAAATGCTGATATATTTCAAAGAGTCTGAACAATTTGTTTAAAGGACAAGTCACATTTATCAAATTAGTTCTTCTAAAGTCAAATGGTGTCTGAGAGGCTCATATTAACTAGAAAATCTCAACACGTGGCACGGTTCAGGGAAAGGGATTAAAAATGCATATAGTAATTAGCTGGAAAGGCATGCAAAATCCACAAACTCTTAGAAATGGGTTTATGCAGGATATGTGAGACAGTCCAAGCAAAATGCTGAACGACCATTTGAAGAGCATGTGAAACAGTTTTGCATTCAAGCTTCAAAACAAATCAAAAATTCTACATGATAGAAGATTTAATTTGGCTCATTTTCTGCATACGTGTACAAAGCAAAGTTCTGCAATTCAAAACCAGACAATCACTGCAGATTTGTACAGCGCTCTAAGTTGCTCATTTTGTCTTCACATGGACAATAAATTTCATATTGTACACGATGAACTTTTTAAAATTTTGAACAACATTTGATAAAATGAAAGTGTTTCATTGAATGCACTTTTTAAAGCTAAATGTTACCAAAGAGGGGAAGAAAATCCAAAAATAACTCACTTACAATATTTTGTTTCTTCTGGAGTTCCTCTAAAAGCTCAATAATACTTTCGTCTGCTAAATCAAAAGGTGTCTGACCCTGCAAATACAGTATACACAACTTAACTCATTGTAACTGCCATTAGAGAAACAGTGAATCAATTTTTACATTGGCATTTTCAGCTGGGGCAATTAAGAGAAAGAAGAAAATAAGTGCCAAAAAGATTAAGCATTTGTTAAGAGAACAACAGGAACAGGTAAATATCTGGTTGCTCAAGACTGTACCTAGTGTCCAGCAAAAGAAAAGTTACAGCAGAGTCTATACATCACCAATTGATTGAACACTTCTTCTATACAGTTTTCTAAACTTTACATCAAGCTAAATTAAGAATAGATATATGATGTACTCTACAGGAATTTTAAAAAGTGAACATATTCTGAACAGATGCAATTTCCACTATTATCTCATTGTAAAAATATTTTGTCACATGGTAGATTTCTTGGGACATAAATGCCAACATCTTTTAAATTCTGACTGAAGTAAATGGTCATATTCCAAATATCTTTCAGGAAAAAATCATAAATGACAATCCAAGGTCATTTTCAGAGGTATTTGATCAGCTAAGAAACAGCCTGTTTTCATAGCATTTTCTCATCAACATCTGTTACCACAAAGAGAATGATGTACAATAGCACACGATACATGACGAGTTTCATGTGTAAAAAATCAAGGCCTTCCACTGCTCATTCATTGAAAAGCATTTTCAAACTGGATTGCTAACATGACCTCCTTTCCTTGAAACTCTGAATAAGATAATTGAACAGTAAAAAAAGTTTGAAGTTCAGTAAGCAGGCGAATCAGATTCATTTGTTCCAGCTGTAAACAATCAAATTGGATTCAATCTTTAAAAAACTGATTTCGTGAGGACCAGAAGTGATGGTTCAGCATCCTTTGCAAAATATATTTCAACGTGAAATGGACTGCTACTTCGATAGCTTGCTTGTTAATATTTAATTTAAGAGTAAAAAAGGAGAGGGGAAATAGGTGACTGCCAAACAATCAAAAGGAAACAGGCATTTGGAACAGAATGTATCTCAGTGCACCCAACTTTCTAAATAGTAACTCTGTCATGAACATAGAGGAGAGTGATAGCTCATCTGGCAAGTTCAGCCAGAGAAACTCCATGTGTTAGCTGCATTTTTTTTTTGGGGGGGGGGGTTGCTAACAGAAGATGGGAAAAGAAGAAATGGAGATGTGGCAGTATTGATTAAGGAGATTATTACAGTTCGAAATAGAGGACAGTCAGAGGGCTCAAGAACAGAATCAATTAGGCTAGGACTGAACAACAAAGAAAATTGCTTGGTTTAAGTTTATAAGATACTAAGTAGTGGGCAAGTTGTAAAAGAACAATTTTCAAAGGAAATTACAGATAGCTGCTGGAATTATAAAATAGTATAAGAGCAGACTTTAAAGATTACCCAAATGTAGACTAATGTAGAAGCAGCATTATGGTCAGAGGGGTGCAAGAGTTCCTAAAGTATGCTCAGGAACATTTTCTACAGAAACATGTTTCCAGTTCAGTGAGAAAAGAACCATTGTGAAAGCTGGCCCTAGGATGAGGTGGTACAAGTGGATCATTTACCAACAGATAAATGATTACTATCTCATAAAAGGTCTGTTTTGGTTAAGGTAAGGGACCAAGAGCAATCCAATCTAAGAATAATGAACTGGGAGAAAATTCCAGCTTTGGTTTTCCCAGATTTCAGCCACATTCTCAAACAGACTCGCTACCACAGCCACATCTCCTTCCTCAGCACCTGCCTTCAGCCAGATTCAAAGATTGGCAGGAAAAGTAGTGATTGAGTAAGGTTACCTTTAAAGAACAGACTATTCAGGCATGGGCGAGGTATACTCCCACAAAGGGAAACATAAAGCAAACAAATTCAGAGATCCCCAGAAGACAACAGCGAGATAGCTGAAGTCGAGAATGTGTGCATTTGTCAAATGCTGGGTGGATAACACAACTAAGAATTCTGCTTAATAGAGAAGGTTCAAAGGGCAAGTGAGAAACAAATTAGTAGAAAGTACAAAAAGAAATCAGCAGCTAACATGAAAAGGAATTCCAAATCTTCCACAGCCGTAACAAGAGGAAAAGATTGTAAAAGGATCAACGGTTTTACTGCTCCTCGGATGCTGCCGGAACTGCTGTGCTTTTCCAGCACCACTCTAATCTAGATAAAGAATCAACGGGCCTGATTAGGGACCAAAACAGTTTTACATGTGGATGGGTGGGGACATTGCTGAGATACTAAATAATACTTCTGTCTTTACCAAGGAACAAGCGACCCAGATCAAGGTAAAAGGCTCGGTAATTCAGCCATTTGAAGCATTTAAAATGGCTAAGGAAATTGTAAAGGATAGATTGTCAACACTTAAAAGCTGAGAAGGCATCAGAAACAGATAAATTGTATAGCAAAATTCTGAGGGAAGTGAGAGAAAATAAATTGCAGAAGCATTGTTCAGAATTTTCAAACTTTCCTTAGAGGTGATGTCAGAAGACTGAGGAATTGCAAATGTTTACATCCTTTTTCAAAAAAATGGCGTAAACATAAGCTAAGCAACTAAGGGACTTCAGTGGTGTTACACTTCTAGAAACAATAATGCATGACAAAATTAATATTTACTTTCCAAGGAAAGCCAGCATAGATTCATTCTGCAAAAATTGTATATAAATAACTTGCTTCAATTTTTGATTAGCTAACAGAGCATTGATGGGAGTATTGCTCTTAATATTGTGCATGGATCTATAAAAGACATTTGGAAGTTCTGCCCTGTTAGCAAAGTTACAGCTTATAAGAGGGATAGTAGTACATGGATATGAAATTAACTGAGTGAAAGCAAACAGATGGATGAAAGGTTTGTAGTGAAGTTCCCCAGAAGTCAATGCTGGGCCCTTTACTCTTCCTGATGCATAGTAACGCCAGACCTTAGTGCATAGGGTACAATTTCAAAATATGCAGCTAATACAAAACGCAGAACCATTGTCAATGGTGAGAAAGGAAGAATAAAAGTATAGAAAAGTTGTTTGAATGGGTGGACAAATGGCAGATGAAATTCTATGCAAAGTGGTGTGAAGTGATTCATTTCGGTAGGAGGAACACCAAGCAATAAAAACATAAAACAATGAGTACAATTCTACAGGGGGCACAGGAACAAAGGAACTTGTGTGTACATGTGCATAAATATTGAAGGTGGAAGAACACGTTGAGAAAAGATTCATAAGAATGGTTCTAAGGCTGAACTCAGTTATGATGATAGACAGGAGGAGTTGCAAATTTTCCTTAGTAAGCAGAAGGTTTAGAAGACATTTGATATAGGTATTCAAAATAAAGGGTATGGAAAGAGTCATGGGGATAAACTATTCCTGGCAAAAGCATCAAGAACAAAAGAATATAAACTCAAGATTGGAGTGTTGATAAGAGACATTTTCACGAGTATTTAAAATCTAGAATGCATTGCCTGAAAATCCGAACAAAGCAGTTTCAATCAAAGCATTCAAAAACTGGATTGGATTGTAATCTGGAAAGGAACATACAAGGTTACAGGGAGTGAAGTGTCATTGGGATTAACTGAACTGCTTATTCAGAGAGCTGGTGCAAACATCACAGGCCAGACAGCCACCTCCTGTACTGTAATTAGGTTAGATAGATTACCTGCAAGTATGGAAACAGGCCCTTTGGCCCAGAAAGTCCACACTGACCCTCTGAAGAGTAACCCACCCAGAACCATTCCCATACCCTACATTTACCCCTGACTAATGCACCTGACAGTATGAGCAATTTAGCATGGCCAATTCACCTCGCCTGCACATCTTTGAATTGTGGGAGGAAACTGGAGCACCCAGAGGAAATCCACACAGACACAGAGAGAATGTGCAAACTCCACACAGACAGTAAGTAGCCTCAGGTGGGAATCAGACCCGGGTCTCTGGCTCTGTGAGGCAGCAGTGCTAACCACTGAGCCACCGTGCCGACCACTGTACACAGCCAAGATCCAAGTGCAAAAATTTAGATATTTACAAGTTATTCAAACAATGAAAACCAGTTTATTAAAAACAACTGACCACTTTATTTACAGCCTCCATGTCAGAAAAATTCTCCACAAGAATTCTACAGGCTTCTTCTTTGCACCAGTGAGCAGCAGCATGCAGTGGTGTCCACCCATCATTGTCCTTGACATTTACGTCGTATCCAGCTTGAATTAGCAGCCTAGAAAACAAGCACCAGATAATCATTAAGGCACAGAAGGAGGTCATCTAGTCTGTTGAGTCCATGCCAGCCCTCTGTACAACAACACAATCAGACCCATTCTCCTACTCTTCGATGCCGTGTGAGTTTATTTCTAAGTACTCATCATTTTTTCCCCTGAATCACTATCTCCACTTGCAAGAACATCTGAGGCAGTTGGTTGCATGCCATAATAGCTCAGTGCATAAGTATGGTCCTCACACTGCCCCACACAGAGCTCTAAAATCAATACCCCATATTTCTTGCATATTCAATTAACAGGAGCAGCTTTTTTTGTCCATGTTATCTAAACCTCTTAAAATCTTATACATCTCTATTAAATTTTGCCTCAATCTGCTTCACTCAAAGCAGAATCCAAGCTTTTCTAATGATATTTTACGATTAAGGATGAGTTGCAGATTATCCTCCATGATCTCATTGAATGATAGAGCCAATGACCAAAATGGCAGAGTGTGGTGCTGGAAAATCACAGCAGGTCAAGCAGCATCCAATGATTTGGAGAACCGACGTTTCAGGCATAAGCCCTTCATCAGGAATGCTCTGGGGCTATGCGCTCAGATCCCGCCACAAGGAGGTCTTTAAATTCTATTAAAATCTAGACTGTTACTTTTTGTAGTGATGATCACGAAACCGTCCTCAATGGTTGTAAAAATCATTCTAGCACCACACTCTTAACCCTGATCTTCAGCATCTGCAGTCATCAATTCCCCCCAATGACCAAAATGGCCAGCTTGTGCTCCTATGCCTTATTGTCATATGATTTAAGCAAGTGGTGTAATTGAAAATGTTTAAATAATAAATATTGTAATCATATCTTTGAAACAATACTGTACTTGTAGAAAGTACAGAACTCATTTTGCATTTGCTTCTTCAAGAAGAATAAACATTATACACTAAGTTCAGCAATTAATTAACTTGCAAAAAGGAGAAAAGTCACTTGGTTAATCTTTGTTTCTTTACTGAGAACATTGCACCAAAACCATGTATGGGGAAGAGTAAGAAAGTTTGTGGGCATGGAACTGTAATTTGCATCTGAACTGGAACTAGAGAAAGATCAAATAAAAGCTGGTTGTTAACTACTTAGCCTTGATGGAAGATATACATGCTTATGTATAAGGAATGAATTCAGCTATGATGAGCTATAGCCTGACAAAACTCAGTACTAATAGATGAATAACAAAAAAGAGATAGTAGAGGATGACTAATGCTGACACCCACACCCAACAAAAATATAGTGTATTCAGGACAAAACAAATTTGTCACAGAAGACACGAACAGCCTAAAAGATTCTTTATTCCACTGTATCATTTCACTAAAGAATTGTCATATGGATTTGGCCAGGAAACAGCCAAAGCTCTCTCTTATTTCATTTAACATCCGTAAGCTATTTTCTCACTGACGCAATGGCCAGCATGTCATGATACTTGATCATCTCACAAACACTTACTTTAAAACCTCCAAGTAGCCTTTTGCAGCAGCCACGTGTAGAGCTGTGCCACCTGATTTGGTGTTTCTTACATCTTCAATTCTGCCACTGTTCACCCACTGTCGGGCATCCTGGAGCATTCGGTGTTCCTCCTCTTTCCTTGCAGCCTCAACATCAATTCCTAAGCCAGAAGCAAAGCATAAGTGAAGCAAGCTACTTTAGCTATCTTTTCAAATATATTGTGTGTCTGGACACAGAAAATTAGACACATTGTAACACTTATCTCAATTATAAACCTGATACAAGACCCATAATTCAGTTTAATCAGTTATGTTTGTACCCTTCTTCCTAGTCAATAGTTTAATGCAATACTTTCTATTTTGCACAATATTCTTCTTTCACGCAATGTGCACATTGCTAATTTGTTCACAACTCCTATTGTCATCTTAAATGGAATGGCTTGCTAGGCCATTCCAGACAGCAATTAAGAGACAAGCACATTATCGTGCATCTGTGATCACATGTAAACCAGACCAAGAAAAGATGACAGATTGAAGGACCTAACAGACCAGACAGATTTTTTACAACAATTAAGGACGGTTTCATGGTCATTACTACCAAAAGAATTAGCAGTTTAAGCTCTCCATTTTGACTGAATTTGAAGTCCTCCTTGTGGTGGGATCTGAACCCATATCCACAGAGCATTCTCCCATTGGCATGACCACAATGCTTCCATCCACCCAATGTGTTGCAAATGTACCACAGAACAAACAGCTTCTTGTCCTACCTTTGCAAATACACTTGACTATCAGAAACACAAGTAAATAACTGAATCAAAACCACTTTTATTCCTGATTTTCAGTTGGCGACGAGTTTAAGATTATTCAGTGAATACACATAATTGTAAATAACACAGTCTTTTAATTGTTTCTGAAGGAACTTGAATGCTAATATTAACTAACTTGGTCTTTCCTCTCAGATGATGGTAGTGCCACCAGTTTTTAGTCTTTTATAAAAGGAACACTTGGCTCATGCACATTACTAACACACAACAATACATGCTTTGTTACAACTTCTTGTATCAAAGATCCTCCCTCAAGTTCACGGTTACTTGAGTGTACTATTTGATACCTCATCAGAACAGCGAAAGACTCAATGGAGAAAATAACTAGCAGGCTCATATATCATTCCTTATAATGCAAGTTTACAAATTTAATTCATTGCAAACATATTTTTTATTGATGATACCAATTATGATTTATAAACAGCTACAATTGTAAGTTTAAATCTTCTAGTACTGAACTGGCCAAAACAATGGCAGCAATGTATTATGTATGGCAACATAGAAACTGCTGCCTCAACCTACTTGGTGCTGGCATTCACATGCTCTAACTCAATTTTTTTCCATTTTCTTTTCCGCAGACTAAATTCTGCAGTTCATTTAATAGATACCTATACCTCAAATAGTTTTAAGTTTTAGCATATTTTTTGAAATTAATGCCTCTTAACTTATTTCAAATAAGGAAATAATTTTATAAAAATAGCCAAATAATTAATACAAGAAGTTATAAATAATTTCAAAATAATTTTATTTTCTTCTCCTCCTACACAGCTAACAAAAGGCCCCAAAATTAGCAGTTCATCCACCCGTGTAAATAATAGTGTCAATTAAGCTTGCTGAAATATCAACTGACTGCAGTTTTATGCTGCTCACACTGCAATAGGGTTTGAGTTTTTAAAATGGCAAGAAGAAATGGGGTATTGTCTTTGGAGGTTTTCCTGTACCCATCAGTCTGCATGCAAAATAGTAGCTCTTCTTTCCTATGCTCCTACCCACCACAGCATCCCCATTTTTATCATGGGCAACATGCTCTCTGACAATCCCGATATACTTGTGTCTGGGATTCCATCAGGCCTCCTCTGTAGGCTTTCCTGCAGTCTCAGGAACTTTGGCAATGTCAAGTAGTTGGAGATGCTAGCCAATGGGGTTGGACCTGCTGCCTCAAGGGGTAGAAATTCCACAATGCATTAATTTAGCAAACCTGTATTTTAGGGCAGTGGGCAGACTTGCGTGCACCTGTCCGCTGGCTGCCCCCACTAAGTTTGTTAAATTCCCTCACTTTTAGAGGAAGTTAGACTAAGTCGCATATAGAGCTTGAAGGTGATCAAGTGCCTGGAATGCACTGCCAAAGGAGGTGGCAGAAGCAGATACAATACCAACATTTAAGAGGCATTTTAACTGATACAAGAACAGGTAGAGGATAAAGGGATACAAACCACATAGTTTAGAAAGGCATCATGTGTCAGCATAGGCTTGCTGGGCTGAAGGGCCTATTCCTTTGCTGTACGGCTCATTGTTCTTTGAGTTAGGTCATGGATCAATAATGAAGGTCAGAACAGATTCAAAGAGCTAAATAGCCTACTCATGTTCCTGCATTCATTTGTGCTTTGTTGCAGGTCATGTGGTCAAACAGCATTTTTACACTAATATGAATGGGACTGTGGATGATGAGAACAATTCATATGTCAGATGATCCTAAGTTTCTACACATATGTTTATGATACGTGTTCTGGCCACGTTTGCCATTGAATGCAGTTCTGCCAACTGTCTTGCTTAAATAAAGGAAAAAAGAAAATAAAAAAGTGGGTGGCACAGTGGTTAGTACTGCTGCCTCACAGCGCCAGAGACCTGGGTTCAATTCCCGCCTCAGGCAACTGTCTGTGTGGAGTTTGCACATTCTCTCAGTGTCTGCGTGGGTTTCCTCCGGGTGCTCCGGTTTCCTCTCAGTCCAAAAATGTGCAGGTCAGGTGAATTGGCCATGCTAAATTGCCTGTAGTGTTAGGTGAAGGGGTAAATGTAAAGGAATGGGTCTGGCTGGGTTGCTCTTCGGAAGGTCGGTATGGACATCTTGAGCCGAAAGGCCTGTTTCCACTCTAAGTAATCTAATGATACCCACCTTTACCTTAGCGTCACTTTTCTCAACTTCGCCACTACCTTTAAATTGTCAGGTTGCTTGTCCAATATCCAGAATTGTGTGCATAGATATTTATTGGGAAGACTGGAGTCATGGAGATCAGTTCCCACCTCAAGCTCTGATCACTTTCTGCCAATTCCATCCCTATCCTGGACAACTGCTTCAGGCAGAACAAAACTATTTGCAACTTTTGTATCAGATTTGACCCAGCAATGAGTTTTCAATCACATATCCATGGCATCAAAAAAAATTACCACTTTCTACTTCTTCAACATTACCACTTGCTGCCCACCTCATTTATTCTGCTGCTGAGACTCTCACCTTTGCCTGATACCTTTTTTTTAGATTCGATTAGATTAGATTACTTACAGTGTGGAAACAGGCCCTTCGGCCCAACAAGTCCACACCACCCCGCCGAAGCGCAACCCACCCATACTCCTACATTTACCCCTTACCTAACACTACGGACAATTTAGCACGGCCAATTCACCTGACCTGCACATCTTTGAACTGTGGGAGGAAACCGGAGCACCCGGAGGAAACCCACGCAGACACGGGGAGAACGTGCAAACTCCACACAGTCAGTCGCCTGAGGCGGGAATTGAACCCGAGTCTCTAGCGCTGTGAGGCAGCAATGCTAACCACTGTGCCGCCCACCTTCATGCCTGAATTAAATGCTGCCAATGATCATGGTCATGTTATTTTATTTCTCCAAATCAATCTGTTTACTATGTGAAATGTGTCTTCCTGCCCTAAGAATGATTGCCCCTAATTAAATAATTCCAACAGAACATTTTTATTTTAAGTTTCAAAATGAGAAAGGTTATTTATGATACCACACTTGCTTGAGGTTCAAAAACATGACAGTGCATTCATTCTCACACACTATCACTCCCATAAACGAATAAAAACAAAAACAATATTATTACAATTTAAAATTATCTTAATTCCTCTTTTACAACAGGTCTATGGTTACTAAGACGAGTTAATGTTTTTAGTTGAAATAAAGATTTTGGAAGCAGTAGTTTCTCAGTAAGCTGTGAGCATTCATATAACTGAATTTCCCAAAGAATAATTCTAGGCCAGCCTGAAGTTGAAACATGTTGGACAGCCTTTCTTCCATTTTCAAAGCATTGCTCTTTATTACCTTGGTTGTTGTGTTTACTTACAGCTAGTTTGATTTTATTTTCTGATGGACTCTGATGGAAACCAATGTTTGTAAGCAGATGCTGCCACTCAAAAGCTGATAGGAAACAGAGCTATGATCATCAGGTTACATGCACAAGTTCAAAGTCCTTTGTTAAAAATGAGAAGTGATATGTTGATTACGATCCTGTGTCATCGAAGAAGCACAGAGTTAATGCTGAAAGACACCATTATGACCACTCTGTACTGGTTCTCCAAATGAGCAACTCAGTTTTTACTCTCCCACCTTTAAGCTGATCCAAACTTCCACGCATGATGATTAGCATCAACATGCCGATCACAGCAATGATTTTGGGTTCCAGAAGTTATTTCCTGTACAGCAGGAAAGAAAATTGGTGTGAACACTGTCCCATAACCCTGCATCATTCCCCTTTCCCAATGGTGTGGAGGTGCCGGTGTTGGACTAGGGTATACAAAGTTAAAAATCGCACAACACCAGGTTCTTATCCAACAGGTTTATTTGCAAGTACAAGCATTTGGAGTGCTACCTGACGAATCAGCAGCAATCCGAAAGCTTGTATTTCCAAATAAACCTGTTGGACAAGAACCTAGTGAGATTTTTAAACTTTATCCTTTCCCAATAATAGCCCAATTTCCTGCCAAACTTGCTTCCACTACAAAATCAAGCAGCACTCTCTAGACCTTAACTGCTCACAGCACAAAATACTTCCTTGCTTCTTTTACCAATTACTTTAAACCTTGTGCATTCTCCTTCAGATTTCTTTTATAAGAGAATAGTTACTCCTTATCCACTCTGTCCAGACAATGTTCCATCTAAGCTGCACACCTTCAAGGTTATTCCTAAGTTCTACGTGGTCAACCAGTGTGTCATGCATTGAATGCAGCTTCAGAAGTTGTTACTGCACAAGGTCTTTGGAGGTCTGTGCAGCGAAGAAGAATCTTAATAATTTTGAATACTCCCATCAGATCTCAATCTTCTCTTTTCAAAGAGAAATAATCCTATCTGCTGCAATCTGTCTTCATAACTGAAATTCCTCATTCCTAGAGCAATGCTTATGAACCATTTCCACAATTTTCCCAATACCTTCACATTTTCCAAAATACAATGCTCAGAAATGGATGGTAATACTCTGACTTAGGTCCAAGCTGTGACTTATGTTTATGTCATTTCGCATTTCGTAATTTTCTTCCAGTCTAGGTTGGATGAAAGGCAGGTTGATGGGGTTCTTTTCACATATGTCTAAGATGTAATGAGCTTCAATTTTACCTTCATTGTTGATGCTCCATCATGAAATGATGAAGTGTGAGAATTCATCAACTGGTTCTGAATGCCCATAGAAAGTTATTGCTGGAGACTCCGTTTAATCTGTCTCAGAATGTCAAAAGTCACACTATTTGAGGAAGAAGTGATTTTAGTAGACTGTTTGTGTTAACATTTTCATGTATTCTGAAATTTCATAATGTATTATAACATGCCATTATTCTATGACTCTTGATCAGCCTTCCACATTTATTCACTGTAGTGCTGAGTTCACTGAACACATTGCTGCACATCTCCCAATGCATATCAAATATCAATCAGGCCCACAATTCCTGGTCTATAATGAATCCTGGTTAGACAGTACAATTTCAAAATTTTCAAAATCCTTGCTTTCAAATCTTCCCATTGTCTCACCCCCCCCTCTCTAATTTCATCCAGTTCTGCAATATGCAAAGATATCCCCTAGGCTAGGCTCCAAGCGCTGGAGTGTCTTCCTCTACTTTTTGATGTTGCTTTTCTCCTTAAAAGACACTCCTTAAAACTTACTTCTGACTAAACTTGGATTATCTTCACAAATATCTCATGAAGCATCTCATGTTTTATTTTATACTGCTTCAGTGAAACTTTTCAGGTTATTTTATTCTGTTAAAGGTATAAAATAAACAAAGATGCCGTGGAGAATAAATTAAAGATAGTTAGAAAGTTAAAACACAGCATGGAAGATAAGAATGGAGTAAAACAGGTGTGGTGTAAACTGTGGTTTTAGATACATTCATAGTGGCCTCATTTTACATGTAAACTTTTGAACAATAAAGTTACAGACAATGTGAAGTGGGTAACCAGAAAACTTAAAATATAGCTAAAGTAGGAAACCTGGAAATCTTTGAACATTCTGCACATACATATTCCTGGATCTTCATCTTTACCCATTTCTGAAGTTATTGCTTTCTGAGGGGAAATTATGAAATTCAACAAATGAAGACAAGGTTTCTCAAAGACAAATTAAACTGCTTTCATGCTAATTTTCACAAATATTAATCCAATGTTATCTTTGACTGCAACAAAACCAAAGTTTCATTCTATACAAGTACCTCAAGAGGGCATACTTGCACTGTTTAAAGGAGGAACCCAAATGATTTTTTAGAGGCAGGAATTTTCTGAAACACAGTTTTGAATTATGGATACAATGAATAAATTGAAGTAACCTGTTCTCTAATTATACTTAATCAGTTTGATGAAATACTCTGGAATATGCAAAATCAAAATGTCAGATTCAGCATTTTCTTTAGTTATGATTAGTTGTTATAAAATTAATATACATAATGTGTAATATAATACTTTAATTCCCTAGTGTTCACTCCACTGCATAATGCTGAAGCAACAAAACAGTTTGAAAAACCATTTCACGCACTGGATGAGAAGGGTAGTTAGGTACACCTAAAATCTTATCAAAACATTTTTTAAAATTGTATAGTCATTAGCCAAGATTATATAATAGCTCAACAACACAAGCATATTCCACGCATACACACTCCAAGGTGGGATGATCAAAAGCCATGCAGCCATATGTATGGCCAAGAGTGGTGACAATGTGTTGCTCCAGGGCTGGAAGCATGAGATGGTGAAACAGTGTTGTCAGGTATCAGTCAAAAGCTCACGGGAACGTAAGTAACCACGCCAGAACTTGGAACCAGGTCACATTATTTGCATGTCATGTTATCGTTTACTTAACACAGCAGAGCAGTTATACGACAGTCATTTGGTAGTTGGAATAATGCAGGGAAAAAAAGACATGTTGCCAAAGCATTTTGTCATGTACTTATCAAAAAAATTACAAGATTGCCAAATTTTAAATCATTATGTCAAGTTATAAGGCAACAGAAAAGGATATGAGCGGCACGGTGGCACAGTGGCTAGCACTGCTGCCTCACAGCGCCAGAGACCCGGGTTTAATTCCCACCTCAGGCGACTCTCTGTGTGGAGTTTGCACATTCTCCCCCGTGACAGCGTGGGTTTCCTCCAGGTGCTCCAGTTTCCTCCCACAATCCAAAAACGTGGTTAGGTGGATTGGACATGCTAAATTGCCCAAAGTGTTAGGTGATGGGGTAAATGTAGGGGAATGGGTCTGGGTGGGTCGCGCTTCGGGGGGTCGGTGTGGACTTGTTGGGCCGAAGGGCCTGTTTAGATTACTGTAAGTAATCTAATTATCCATTGTATTGATTGCTTGTTTCTGAAAGGTCAAGAATTTATCATGGGCACTATCAACTCCGCAAGCTCCATGGTAATTGAGAAAATATAGAAGACTTGAAAATATTTAATTTGCTTGCACAGAATGAATCCTTACATATGTCTGGGGTTTTTAGCATTGGTAAGCCATCTCAAATGCTCAATTGATCATCTTAAATACGTTGTTCGTGTAATTATTAGCCTACTAATGGAATCAAATTTGACTCTAGACAGTTTGTTATGGCTTTTGCAAATGCAGGCTGGTCGAATAGTATGTCTATTATGAATACTTAAATGAATACATTTAATCAGCAGATGTACCAATTGTCTTAAACTACTAGCTATTGCTTAGCTAAGGCAATAATATTTTCAAAAAGAAATTCTCACTTCTGAATCCAGTTCAGAATTTGGCAATATCAGTCATTACAAAGAAGCCTAAGCAAGCTGACGTTCAACAATTTCAATACAACTGCAAATGGCCATTTGTTGGCAACACCTGGGCATCATGCAGTGCTGTTTTATGATTGAGCCAAGAGTTCAAAAATCTTGGCGTTAGACATAAAACATGAATCTTTTCTTCATTTTATTTCCTTTAATAGTCAATAGACTCAATAACAAGCAACTAAATTTTAAGTTGAAGGGCAGAAGATTTATGGGGATTTGAGGAAAAGGTTTTTGATGCAGAGGGCAAAAGTCTAGAATGCATCACCTGGAAGGAAGAAAACCTCAACACTTAAAATGTGCTTGGATGAATATGTAGAATGACATATAATTCAAGGATATGGGTCAGGTGCTGCAAAGTGGGACTAATGTAAATTTAGAGGTAATTTAGTCAATGCACACTCGACGGGCCGAAACACATCTTCTATACTTATGATTCTATGAGAAGGCAGTAGCAAGGAAACACAAAATTAATATTAGAACTGCATTCAACAATGTTGTACAGGTCACAGTTACACAGCATGAGTAAGTTTCTGGTTCAAATGAACCCATGTCTGTGTTCTTGCTGTACACATACATCCTACCAATCCACCTGAATGCTCTATTGTGGAGATTTCCAGAGGGAAAGAGAAAACATTGAAAGAGATTTGCTAAATTCTGTGTACAGAATAATCACAGGATAATCACCTTAGAAAAACAAAGATATTGGGGAAGTTTGAAAGAGATCTGACTGAGGTCAGATGCAGGATTTCTTTCTCTCAGAAAAGTAGATTATTCAGAGCAGAGAAAGGAATAAGTTATCTTCGTGACAGGGATATTAATGAAAATTTGTAGACCAGGACTGTTTGGTTGCAACTCGACAGATTATTAAACGACTGGAAAAAGTTTAGGATCTCAGTATACAAATATTTCAGGGAAAAGGTCCCTGGAGGACTGTAACTGAGGTTTAATAATAAATCAGTCAAGTCAAACAAACAAACCTGATAAGGAAGGAATTCTCTGAATTTATTTTCAAAAACTGAAAATGACAATGTTGGTAAATAGGTGGGCATTTTGCTTTGCCATACTTTTTGAAATGTGACATTTGTAGATGAATTGCTGTCTTTTATTTTAGTTAGCTTTCTTTTGTATCACAAACTTTTGTTTTATTGGTAAAACCAAATCTACAGCCAGGTGTGCTTATCCAGCAAGACACATTTTATTCTGAGATTTGATATAACCAGTAGTAACATCAGCTGGAATCATAACTTTTAAATCAACAACACTGACCATAAATTGTGCAGAGGAGTTGAAATCTACTGCGAAAACTTTGAAAGGTAGAAGTAACATTAAAATGATGTAAAAGCATGTAGTAGAGTACTGTGCATAGTTCTGGTCATGTCTTACAACTTTGAATACAATGTCAGGAAAAATTCAATATTACTTTTTCTTGTTTTTATTGCTAGGCACAAGGCCAAAATATAGGTAACCAAAACATATAGCAGGTTCTTTCATATGAGTACAATCTGCATGCTAATTTCAGTTCCAGGTCAGTTGGCCTTGAGTAGCCACTGAGCAGACTTTGTATTTTACAGTTCAAAAAAGTGCCAGAGGTCAGTTAAAAATCATGTTGCAGCATGCGCTAAACATCAATAAAACAGACAGCTAACAGAAATTTATTACCAGAGGTCTGCATTTAACCAATAGATATCAAATTTGGGTCATTTGCTACAGCTAATAGATTAGGCACAATTTCAGTGGAAAGGCAAGAAAGAGTTCCTGGTTTGCTTTGATCAGTCCTTAGAAAAATCCTTCTGGACAGCCATGTAGATTTTAATGAAGGATCCACATTTGACTATATAACATAAGGAAAAGAGCACTGAAGAGAGCACATACCTCTGCCATCTTGTACTAATTCAACATTAACCTCAACTTGATGTTCTAACTACAAAGCTGAAAAAAGACAAATCTTCTTTACTAAGAGAATGCATCTCACTGAGAAATCTTTGGGCCAATATAAATGCAGTAACCTGCTCTAAAACTACAGGTGTTCAAACAAGCAAAGACTTGACCATACCCAACCCGTGCCTGAAAAACTCAATAGTATCCAACATCTGTTTCTGCAATTAGAGAATATTTGTGACATAATCCTGAATTTGCAAAGAATTCCACTGACAACCAATTTAGTAGCGCCAGTCAGGCTTGCAGCATAATGCATTTGCATATACTGGAAGCTACACATCTTCAAACACATGACAGATGCAATACGGATGTGTAATACACTTGTTTGAAGTCAACAAACTAGATACAGCTATTCACTAACAAATTTCTAAGGGTAATGCTGTGATCAATTAAAGCCAACCTGTCCAATTTAAAAATTTAAACAAGCCTAACAGTTAACTGTCAATCACTGTTAAATTGATGTATTCTCCATGGCAAAGCCTCTAACATAGTTCATTTCTCAACCTAACAGCACTTTCTTCTCATGCAACAGGATGTTCATTTTCCCTTGAATTGGTATTCTTATGAATTGTTCTGATGAGAACAAGATAAAAAGCTTTGCCAAAATGTCTATTTTCAAGCAATACATGAAGAATACTTAGCTGCGATGTCCCTTGTAGCAATAACATTTCACTCGTACACTGACAGTTAATGATTAGACACAAGGTCCTGTTCACATATCACATTAATGCCTGCTGTTAAACAAATATTTTCAATTTGAAGTTCTTAACCTTTTCTTCAGATTCATACACTGCCTATTCTTGAAATCGCACACCCATGTACACCTCCTCAAACAGAACCATTAGCTGCATCCCTAATTCTGACCTTAGCATATCTCCTACTTAATCATGCCACCATTCATTGGCATGCCTTATCCACTATGTAACTAAGCTCTGGGATTCCCTCTCTTCAACCTTCCTGAGAATCTTCTTCAAACTCCAGCTTTATGAAAAGCTTTAGTCATGTGCCCTTATGTGGTTTGATACAAAATTTTACTTACCGTTGTATGGAACAATGTAAAAAAAACAAGGTAGCCAAGAGGTTAGAGATGGCTGCACTGGAAGTCAACAAAATCCAAAAGAAAAGTCTGGGGTCAGTCCTATCTGCTTCGTAAGTGTGTCATCACATTTCCAAATTGGTGGACTGAAATATTTCACTCAACTCTGAGTAGGTGTGAACTTGCAATCTAGTACTGCACAATACAAAGTATTAATAGTCTCAGGCACAGTATAATGCATCCTTACAAGATCTAACTACGTATACGATGGACATGGATTTGGAAATCAACATATTCAAAGATTAAATAAAAAATAAAAGAACTATGGATTCTGTAAATCAGAAACAAAAACAAATTACTTGAAAAGCTCAGGTCTGGTAACTCTGATTTCTCTCCACAGATACTGCCAGACCTGCTGAGCTTTTCCAGCAATTTCTATTTTTGTAACGTATTCAAAGATTTTGGGAGGATAAGCATAGGGAGCAACGATCAGCAACGAGGAGGCTAATAACTTTGATTTTGAAAGAAAGGGAAAAGGATTGGGAATGAACCAGTGATATCAGTATACAGCTCAAGAAAGGATATTTGGTGTTTAAAAATATTGTGGGAATGGGGTCAAGCAAGCAGATAAGATGAGCCTTGGGAATAGAAGAGAATCTAAGTAAGTAGGTTCAGGGCTAGGGTACAAGCAGAGACCTAATTGGCTGTAAATACACCAGGGTTGCTGAACAAATGGTCTCAAATTTCTTTAGTCACTAAAATTTAAGAGTTTTTAAAACTAAAAAGTTCCTTAAAAACTCAAGTCACAAGTCCTCACTACTATACACTTCAGAATGATACAACTTCTTCGATTTAGAGTGAAACAAGCCTACTGTAGCCCAAACAATTTAGAACAAACTCCTAGCATCATCTATTACTACGAAGAGATGAAAAATCTGCAGTGCCTAAGTTCAAAAATTCATAAATTGTGCAGTCATTCCTCAGCACTCTGCCTTTTAGCCCTGGTCATCAACCAAAGAAGCAGAACTTGAAGCAAACAGAAATGGTCAGTCACATGAGCACAAAAAACATCCAGGTAGTTCTTCTATAATACTATGGTTACACTCTTGTGCAAATCCGCAACATAGAAAAATCGCACTTTAGAAACATTGCGTAAAGTGTTGGCGATGTAATCATGTTAAAGCCAACACGTTTTAAAAGTTCGTGCTTTAGAAAGTGTCCCCAATTTGTCAATCGCGTTAGTGAATTTGCACTAATGAAATGTGCATTATAGCAGTAAGAGCTGTACATAAGCGGAGAAAGAATCCATAGACCAAGAACGAGTTTCACAATGAGTAGTGTTAGAGCTTTAAAAGATTTCCATTTGAAATAACACTCTCATTTTCATATACACATCTTAATGTGATCCTACTTCAAGAGCATTTTGCTGCTGTCACCTCAGCCCCTATGCAGTAAGACTGGAAGAAATGTCATTCTATTATTGTCACTGCACTTATGATAACAGTATCCTTTTCATCGGGGAGCTACCTTGTTGAGGACTGACAGTAGCAGATTAGCAACTGCAGTATAGAAAGCAAAGTGCATTTTGGTGGTGGCGATGACAGCAGGGATCACAGAAACACAGGTAACAACGGCTGTAATCAGAACACCTGTGATTGGAGATTCCAGATGGACAACGATAGGAAGGTCAAATGAAACTCAATGTCAAAGATAATTGTACAGGTCTAAAAGGACTAAAGGACTAAAAATCAATAACTTGAAAAGGGATTTACTCAGCTTATGTTATTAGAGTCTGAATCAGCTATTGAACTTGTTTATTTAAAAGTTTCAAATGAATGCACAGGGAACTGTGAATTGATTGCCCTATTGCTATTGAAGAGTCTAAAAACCATACATGCAAATTGATTGCTTAACAAAAACAACATCCTTCAAAGAATTCTTTAAAGATTTCTAACATTGCCAGAATGATTTAGAAAGAATAATTAGGTTCACCTAAATTTCAATCACCCTGGGAATGGTTCAGTGGTTAAATCAAACAAGGATAAACATATTTTCAATAGGGAACACACTCCAAAAATGGAAACAACCCCAATAACTTTTCTTAGTTTGTAAAACAATAAAAAAAGAGTTACTGAATGGTAGAAGACGACTTGACTACATGTATATACTTAAAAAAGAAATTTGGCTTCAATCAGGTTATTTAAATCCAGCAAATAAATGTTTAGGGCTATTTGAGAGATGGCACAAGATTATCTGACCATCAGAACAGAGAATGGATAAATTACTTTTTGATATTTTTGAAAACTGACTAGCTTGGGCAGGAGGTAATGGTGAAATTAAAAACTACCTCTCTAAGATTTTGTGAAAGTCAGTAATGCGTGCAGTTCTGGTCTCCTTCCTATCGGAAAGACGTTGTGAAACTTGAAAGGCTTCAGAAAAGGTTTACAAGAATGTTGCCAGGGTTGGAGGATCTAAGCTACAGGGAGAAGCTGAACAGGCTGGGGCTGTTTTCCCTGGAGCGTTGGAGGCTGAGGGGTGACCTTATAGAGGTTTACAAAATTATGAGGGGCATGGATAGGATAAATAGGCAAAGTCTTTTCCCTGGGTTCGTGGAGTCCAGAACTAGAGGGCATAGGTTTAGGGTGAGAAGGGAAAGATATAAAAGAGACCTAAGGGGCAACATTTTCACACAGAGGGTGGTACGTGTATGGAATGAGCTGCCAAAGGACGTGGTGGAGGCTGGTACAATTGCAACATTTGAGAGGTATTTGGATGGGTATATGAATAGGAAGGATTTGGAGGGATATGGGCCAGGTGCTGGCAGGTGGGACTAGATTGGGTTAGGATGTCTGGTCAGCGTGGACGGGTTGGACCGAAGGGTCTGTTTCCATGCTGTGCATCTCTATGACTCTATGACCACACAACAATTTGTTTACATTACTTTTGTACAACACTCTTAATTCTCACATGAGCTGTAGACATCTCTGGCTAGGCTGCTATTCATTGTCCATCATTAGTTGCCCTGAAGATGGTGGTAAACCAACTTCATGCAAATTAATGATGCCCTCCATAAAACTCTGTGCAGGGTGGAAAATGCAAAGGACCCTGAGCAAACACTAATGCGCACATGGGTTCACAGTTCACTCCATCATTTACAGCCATACTACATTACAAAAAAAACACATCTATCTAAAGAAAAATAGCCCCATCACTTCACAGCATCTTTGTGAAACAAGAGAACAGAATCAAGAGTGTGGTGCTGGAAAAGCACAGCAAGTCAGGCAGCATCCGAGGAGCAGGAGAATCAACGTTTCAGGCAAAAACCCTTCAAAAGGAATGAGGTTTGTGGGTGGGAGCTGAGTGATAAATGGGAGAGGGGTAGAGTTGGGGGAAGGTAGCTGGGAAAGCGATAGTGGATGAAGGTGAGGAAGAAAGTGATAGGTCAGAGGGGGCAGTGATGGATGGGTCCAGAGGTCATTGCCAAGTTGGAGGCTTGGGACTGGGATAAGGTGGAGGGTGGGGATGAGGAAGTAGTTGAAATTCACATTTACCCCGTGTAGTTGCAGGGTCCCAAGGCAGAATATGAGGAGTTCCTCCTCTAGGCATCGGGTGGTAATGGTTTGGCGGTGGAGGTGAAGTGTTCAGCCACAAGTTGGTGGGGTTGGTGGGTGCGGGTATCCCAGAGATGTTCTCTGAAATGATCTGCAAGTAGGTGTCCTGTCTCCCCGATGTAGAGGGGACCACACCAGGTGCAGTAGATGCAGATGACGTCACTGCTAGAGGTGCAGGTAAATTTCTGATGAATGTGGAATGTTCCCTTGGGGCCTTGGATGGAGGTGAAGGGAGTGGTGTGGGCGCAGGTTTTGCACTTCCTGCGGTGGCAGGGAAAGGGGCCAGGAGTGGAGTGTAGGCTGGTGGGGGGGTGTGGACCTGACGAGGGAGTCACGGAGGGAATGGTCTTTTCAGAATACTTATAGGGTTGGGGAGGGAAATATATCTCTGGTGGTGGGGTTCGATTGGAGGTAGCGGAAGTGGCGAAAGATGATGCGCTGTATGCAGAGGTTGGTGGGGTGGAAGGGGAGGGCCAGGGGACTCTGTCCTTGTTACATTGGCAGGGGTGGGGTTCAAGGGCGGTAGTGCGTGAAGTGCAGGAGATGCATTGGAGGGCATTGTCAACCACATGGGAAGGAAAGCTGCGATAGTGGAAGAAAGAAGCCACCTCGGAGTTTGAGGTGAATTGGTCATCCTGGGAACAGATGCAGCAGAGGCTGAGGAATTGGGAATAAGGGATGCCGTTTTTACACGAGGTAGGGTGGGAGGAGGTGTAGTCTGGGTAGCTGTGGAAGTCGGTGGGCTTATAGTATATGTCTGTGGTTAGTCGGTCACCAGAGACGGTGATGGAGGGATCCAGGAAGGGAAGGGAGATTGCCGAGACGGTCCAGGTGAATTTGACGTTGGGGTGGAAGGTGTTGGTAAAGTTGATGAACTGTTCAACCTCCTCATGGGAGCACGAGGCGGCACTGATACAGTCACCGATGTAGAACAGACGAACCATGGAGAGGTTTTGGAGTTAGGAATGATGGTTAAGTGGAGAAACAGAGTAGTGAGGAAAGTATATTAATGTTGGGAGTGAGAATGTTGCAAATAATATGATCATCTCGTAGATCCCAAGATTCAAGAGAAACCCATTTGAAAACCTATGGTTTACGAGATATTTTGGATGAATGAAAATGTATCTGGCATGTTGAAATTGACACTGCACTGATAACTCAACAGCAAATCAGATGGAATGCTACTGAATGGAACCTTTATACGCGTGCCCATAACCATATTCTGTTAACCTGAATTTAGTAATAATCTATACAGATGAAAAATATAATCTATAATCGGATCAATAAAACATTTTACGACTAACATACAATAACCATGTTTCAGCAATAACCACACATCTGAAACATTCTAACTTACAAAACTAGACCATTTAACCTCAGCCATTTCAGTCACTCGCCTGAGTTCAGAATTGAGTTCAATTGCAGCAAAAATGTAACGTTCGAAAATCTCATACTAGACCTTGCTTATTAATTTCATCTTGTAAAAGGTCTTTCATTGCTGATTCCTCTGCAATATCTGATGGGATTTCTCCTTCACTGTTAACAGCAGCAACATTGGCTCCATTATTTATTAAATACCTATACAAAGACAAAAAAATCATTAAGTTTCAAATGTACATTAACTAGGAAGCGCAATGCAAACAAGCTCAAAATCACACATGATGGAGCATAGAATGTATACTGCAACTTTCAAAGTAAAGACATCGTAAAGACATCTTTCTATCTTTTTTTCCATTTTGGACTGAAGACCAAAACAGGAAAAGTGCTACTTTAAACCTAGAACTGTTGGAAGAATCATTGCACTTTTAAACACAAGTCACTGGAACTCATTGTGGGTTATATTTACATTGTCATTTTTCTTAAAAGATGGGAAAAGATGTCTAAGACACCATGGCACAGCGGATACGTGCACAGCAAGCTTCTCATAGACACTGTTGATTTGTTTGTGCAATTAGGACCCAGTTGTGGAGGGCAGGAGTCATCAGCAGTACAACCCTCCGAGTGGCTCCTGGGCAGATGAACAGAGAGGGTGTGAACAGTACAGACAGAAGCCTCCAACAGACTCAATCCTTCATGTCATACAAAAGTCTTCCAGCTTTATGAGAGACTACTGAAACACAATAGTGCCAGACTGGGCTATTAAACTATCTAGAAATACAATACCACAACTAAGATGATTTAAATCAAGTGTATAAATTCTGTCGTATTTAGAAATATTTTGCCGGCAATATAAAGGTGTACATATTATGAAACACTACTTTGAATCAAATCACAAGTCATGACATTTAAAACATTTGCTCTCACGGGAAACCTATGCACAAGAGTTGCATCTCATATTAAGCTGACATAAAGGTGCATTTTCCACTTCTTTGAATCTTGAATACATTGATTCAGAACACACTTTACAGAACAAATACTGAGAAACACTGTATTGATATTAAACTAATGGAGAGAAATCGTCAATTCTGTATTTTGGTCTGACATTTGTATATGCCATTTAAAATAACTTACTTCATTACATGAGCCAGACCACATGCCAACAATAAATTCAGTAAAAGTGCAAAAAAGGTGAGACATAAATAATCATCATAACATGCTACTACCAGAAGGGCACTCATAACTGTTTAATATTTTATGATAAGCTTGACATTCTACGGATTGCATTATTATGTCCACACTGCTCTCTTCCAGAATTCATGAGCAGCACTTTTATTTTGTCCTGTACATGAACTTGGAAATGTGAAAGCTTCTAATTACAATTACAGATTTGGTCCAACATCAGTGCCAGCAATCCTAGCTTCATGGTGCTACTTTTGTAAGCAGCTTTAAATTTTTTTTTTAAAAAAAGCACGGATTTCCTTCAGATTTTAGCTTTTGTGGAAACCAAAAGTACGAGACAAAAATGGGTAAGACAAAGACGCTGTGCAATTAGAAAGTCATTTAAAATGAGGTTTCTTTTCCTGCTTAAAGAAACATTTAGAAGCACTAATTGTCCTCTTTCATCCTTATTTCTACAGAATCTTGGAACTATATGAAGGTTACAAAGAACAAATCCTTATTATTTGTTAGGTCATTGAATTAATTTTTACTCTTAATCCAGCATATCAAAGAGCCAAAAACTTCTGCTGAGATTAGGCCAAGTCTGTAATCACCCAAATATCTTCAAATGCACAGCAGGGTCCCAATCACATTAGTTTCTTATGTAGCACACCAAGGATACTGAAGGAAGAGTGTACAAATTGCAAAGGCAATGTCATAATCTTTCAGTCTTACTTCCAATTCAAGGGAGGTGCCAGAAGACAGGAGAATTGTAAACATCATGCCATTGCTCAAAAAACGTTTAAGGATGAGCCCAGCAATTTCAAGCCAGTCAGTTAAACCTGAATAGTGGGGAAACTTGAGAAATAATAATGTGGGATAGAATTAGGAAACACATGGAAAAGCTAAGTTGGTCAATAAGAGTCAGCACGTATTTAGAGTCAGAGAGATGTACAGCATGGAAACAGACCCTTCGGTCCAACTCACCCATGCCGACCAGATATCCCAAACCAATCTAGTCCCACCTGCTAGCATCCCTCCAAACCCTTTCTATTCATATGTCCATCCAGATGCCTTTTAAATGTTGCAATTTTACTAGCCTCCACCACTTCTCCTGGCAGCTCATTCCATACACACACCACGCTCTGTGTGAAAATGTTGCCCCTTAGGTCTCTTTTATATCTTTCCTCTCTCACCCTAAACCTATGCCCTCCAGTTCTGCACTCCCCAACCCCAGAGAAAAGGCTTTGTCTATTTACCCTATCCATGCCCCTCATGATATTATAAACCTCAATAAGGTCACCCCTCAGCCTCCGACGCTCCAGGGAAGACAGCGCCAGCGTATTCAACCTTCCCCTAGAACTCAAATCCTCCAACCTGGCAACATGCTTGTAAATCTTTTCTGAACCCTTTCAAGTTTCACAACATCTTTCGGATAGGAAGGAGACCAGAATTGCATGCAATATTCCAACAGTGGCCTAACCAATGTCCTGTACAGCCGTAACATGACCTCCCAACTCCAGTACTCAATACTCTGACCAATAAAGGAAAGCATACCAAAAGCCTTCTTCGCTATTCTATTTAATTTTCAAGGAGCTGTGAATTCGAAAGGGGTAATTGTGTTTAACTACCTTGCAGTTTTCTGAAAAGATAACAGAATGCGCTTTTTTTTTAAAAGATTAGATTACTTACATTGTGGAAACAGGCCCTTCTGCCCAACAAGTCCACACGGACCCTCCGAAGAGCAACCCACCCAGACCCATTCCCCTACATTTACCCTTCACCTAACACTACAGGGAACTTAGCATGGCCAATTCACCTAACCTGCATATTTTTGGACTGTGGGAGGAAACCGGAGCACCCGGAGGAAACCCACGCAGACAGTTGCCTGAGGCGGGAACTGAACCCAGGTTACTGGCGCTGTGAGGCAGCAGTGCTAACCACTGTGCCACGGATTGATGAGTGTAATGTTGTTGAGGTGGTGTACATAGACTTCCAGAAGGCATTCAATGCAGTGCCACACAATCACATGAGAAAGGTTACAGCCCACAGAATGAAAGACAGTAGTAGTGAGGATAACAAAAAACTGGCCGAGCGATAGGAGAGACAGTAATGGTCACAGCATAATTTTCAGGTTGGAAAAGGGTTGGCTGTGGAGTTCCCTCGGGGTCAGCACTGGTACTCTTGCCTTTCCTGATATATACACATTCATGATTCAAATCTTGGTGTGCAGAAGACAACTTTAAGGATTGTAGGTGATAAGAAACTTGCAAACACAGCACACACTTATGAGAACAAGTGTAGACCTACAAAGGCCAGACAAGTTGTTGGAGTAGATAGACAAACGAAGTTCAAAGCAGAGAAGTGAAAGCTGATCCACTCTGGTTGGATTGAACATGAACAGAATAATATAAAATAAGGGGTACAGCAAACTTTTATTAACCAGCACCCAAGGAACCAGGAATGTACCAGTTCATCAAATATTCCAGTCGACCAAGAGGTCCAAATAATCAATGTAAAAACACACTAAAAAATAGAATCATAATGCAGAGGGTAAATATATCACTGTTATACCTTATCTGCAGAAGAAATCAGAAATAATAATTCAACACTGCCTTAAATAAACCTTAGAGGCCAAAAGCCTTCTCACTTAAAGCGATAACTGACTACTCGGACTTTGCAAAAATCACAATTTGCAGTAATTTTCCTGTATTTTAAGTACATAATTTTTGCCAGTTTAGAAGTTGTTGGTTAAAACAAAATTTGCTGCACATTCAAAAATAGGGGAACTGAGATGTATGCATGCACATACCATTGAAAATGGTAGGACAGATTAAGTGAGCAGTTAATTCAACAAACGGTATCCTGAGCTTTATTAAAAGACACAGACGCATAGAATACAAGAGCAAGGACGTTATGCTGAAGTTGTGTAAGGCACTTACTACAGCTCAGTTGGTGTACGGTGTACATTTATGCACTGAGAGGATGTGAATACGTTGGAGAGATGCAGAACATATTTCAAGGTGACGGCACTAATACTGTAGGTGGCGTCCGGACTCCTGGGCCAGTCCAATCCAGGCCAGCCGCAACTTTCTCTCACTCCTTTTTCGTCCTTTCCTTTCTAGTTTTTTTCCTTTACTTTATCTCTGGATGTCATGAGTTAGCCAGTGCGATAGCGATAGAGAACAGCTACAATGATAGCAGTGCCCAGAGCAGTGACTCTTTGCTGTGGTAGGCCTGAAGAATGATTTTGGGGACTCGGTGGGTTGTTGATGAAGGCGGTGCCTGCAGCAGGGACTCCTCGATGTGGTTTCTCTGATGTATAGGACCCCTGGCAGGGTTGCTGCTGCTATCCCTGGAGCAGGAACTCCTTAAGGCCCAGGACACCTTGCAAAACCCTCACAGAACACCTGGAGTTGTATTTGAAGATCTTTTGTACAGAAGATGCACTCTATTTATGTAATTTCTTTTCATTCTTTTTGTCACTCAAAATAGTGCTGGGTTATGGCGCCAAAACATTTTTCACGGTATCTTTCTAAGTATATGCAACAATAAATAACACATACTCAATTTACACAAATGGTTTCAGGGATGAAAAACATCAGTTACGAGCACAGACTGGAGTGTTTGGGACTGTCCCTCTTGAAAAAGAATGCAGCTGAGAGGGAGTTTTGACAAGTTTTCAAAATCATGGCATAGCTGGATAGATTAGACTGGTAGGAACTCCTGATCATAAAAGGAGAAGGAATAAGAGAGCACAGATTAATGTGATTCACAAAAGCAGTAAATTTGATACAGGAAAGAAAGAATCACAGCTAGTGGTTCAGGTGTGGAATGTACTGCTTGCAAGTGTGGTAGAGGTAGACTCAAGTGGAGCATTCATGCAGCCATTCAATGATTATTTAAATTGAAACGAGGAAAAGGCAGGGGAATGGCAAAGTGCTGATGCAGACATAATGGACCAAATAACTTCCTCCCGTGCCATAACACTTTTGTAATGCATATATGTTTGTACTAGTACTTCAGAATAGTTTCTCCACTAAGGTGGAGACAGTAGAGGTAGAATTGTCACCTACATTTATGTTCCAAAAGAGGGAGGGAGTAAATCTGGTATCTCCAGACCATATCAGTGCTGGAAAATCAAATTGTTGGATTATAAAAGAACAAAACTAATTTTTATTTAAAGATGCATAGATTCGTAAAGAACAGCTGCATACAGTTTGATTTCTGCAAATGTATCTGAAGAACCTGACTATTTGTTGATAAAATAACTGAGATAGTTCATGAATGTACTGCAGTAGACATGCATTTAGACTATCAAGAGACATTTGATAATTTTATAAGTAATGGAGTTAGTTAAAAAAAAAACAGAAGCTCAATAGTAAAGGGATAATGCCATCTTGAATACATAATTGGTCAAATGATGAGAGTTATTGTGTAGTGGTGAACAACCATTTTTCTGACTAAAGGAAAGTACACAGTGGGGTTCCCCTCAATGGTTGGTATTAGCAATACTGTTTATCTTATGATAAATCACCTGAACTTAAGTAAAGGAAATATAAAGTTTGGGATTGGAGATGCCGGTGCTGGACTGGGGTGTACAAAGTTAAAAATCACATAAGAGTATGTGAGAGAGTGTAAAGGGGTCGAAGTCAGTGAGAGGGTGCATGTGTGTGTGCGTGCTTTTCGCTCGGCCACTTTTCGCTGCTGCCTGTCCGGAAGTCTGCCTTGGAGGATAGTCACCCGAAGGTCTGAGGTCGAATGTCCTGGCCTGCTGCAGTGTTCTCCAACTGGGAGGGAACACTCCTGTCTGTTGATTGCTGCACGGTGCCCATTCATCTGCTGCCGTAGCCTCTGCTCGGTTTCACCAATGTACCATGCCTCAGGGTATCCTTTCCTGCAGCGTATGAGATAGACAGCATTGGCTGAGTCGCATGAGTACCTGCCACGTACATGGTGGGAGGTGTCCCCACGTGCAATGGTGGTATCCACACTCTGACACACCTTGAAGTGCCTATCGTGACAGGGTTGTATGGAGTTGCCCTCGAAGCCGGGCAGTTTGCTACAAACAATGATCTATTTGAGGTTTGATGGCTGTTTAAAGGTGAGCAGTGGAGGTGTGGGGAAGGTCATCCTCATTGATAATGCGTTGCAGGCCGCGAAGAACATGGCGTAATTTTTCAGCTCCTGGGAAGTACGAGACAACGAAGGATACCCTGTCGGTTGCAGCACATGTCTGTCTACTGAGGTGGTTATTACAGTGGCACGTGGGAACTGGCGATCGATGAGTTGTGCATCATACTCCATTCTTAGGAGGGCATCCCTGAGAACTTCCAGGTGACCATCATGTTCCTCCACATCTGAACAGATCCGATGTAGGCATAGGCTGTTTTAACATGCTTTGGATGCAAGCTGGAGAAGTGTAGCATTGAGAGGTTGTCTGTGGGTTTGCAATAGAGTGTGGTGCTGAGGTGTCCATCCTTGATGGAGATGCATGTGTGCAAGAATGAGACAGATAGTAGAGAGTCGTCCATGGTGAGTTTGATGGTGGGGTGAATTTGTACTTGCAGAGTTACATTGTACTTTGCTCAAAAGCTGCATGAATCCATGTAAGACTCTGTTAACTCATTTTTTAGATTAGAATCAGTCTAAACATTATGGCACAGACAACAGCACACAGGGGGCGAACACCTTCAACACATTATCTGGGCTGACACCAACTGTTAAAGTTAACCTGAGAATGTAACTTTTAAAAAAATGTTTTGTGATTTACATATGAAAGAAGTGAAACCAACATGGTCATTCTAACAGATGAGAGACTTAAACAATGAAGGTATTTTTCAATGTATAATTTCAGTTACATCATACTGTAAACTTTTGCGATAAGTTCTGTGTTCTATAATTATGTACTCCACAACCATCTGATGAAGGAGCAGTGCTTCCAATTAAATGTGTTGGACTATAACCTGGTGTTGTATGATTTTTAAACTTTATAAAGTTTGCTGATGTCACAAAACTTGGCAACAAGTAAATTGGGTTAACAGATTAGTAAAAGACTTCAGATACAGACAAGTGAAATGATGACCCATACCAGGAGGAATTGCATACAGATGAATTAGGAAAACCGTATAATCTAAAATGAGGCAAAAGGGTGGAAGTCTACCGCAGCAACATGCCCTCTCTATGCAGTTGAGGATGGGCAATAAATGGCCTAGCTAGTTATGCCTGCAATTGATGCACAAATTTTAAAACTTCTCAAATTCTTAGGCAAGTTGATAAAAGCAGTTAAAGAAAACACGTGACTTGCTTGGCTTAATTAATAGGGGCAATGAAAACAATACAAAGTAATTTCTAAAAATCCCTGGTCAAGGCTCCATGGATTAAAAACTAAAGATTTGGGCATCACACTTGAAGAATATCAAGGAAAAGATGAATTCGCCAAAATGTTACCAGGGAGGATGATATTGACTGAAGGAGAAGTGGAGATGGCTCTCTTTGCTGCAGAACAGGTCAGGGAGAGGTATTCAAAATTTTAAAGGGTTTCAATAGAAGGGATAAATCATACCTTTAGTAATTGGGTCCATGACCAGAATTCATTTATTTGAAATAACTGGCAAGGACTGTTGCTTATGAGGTAGCAACATCGAAAATGGAGGAATACTTTCTTTCCTTCTCCCCCAGTGATTTGCCCATTAATACAGTGAAGTGCGATGTAGTTTGATGGACAAGTGGTCAGCATTTTGAACAGTTAGTAACAAGCTCCTCCTCATCATTAAAAAGTTATTACTGCCCAACTTAAAAGTGAAAACTATGGAAGGTTGGTCATTGGTGGATTGAGTGTAGGACCTGGCAGGGGAGGTGGTTTTCAGCCATTCGGACACAACTCAATTTAGAAAACTCAATTTATAGGAGTTTTCCCTGAATACAGAACAACCTTGGTTATCCAAATGTCAATTATCCGAATTTTGGATTATCTCAAGGTCCTGTAAAAACGTTATCTGAACAAAATACTCCCCACCCATCTCGTTCGGATGATCGAGGTTGCTCTGTATTCCTCGAGCCAACTTTAAAGGAGAACACCAATGTTTGCAGTGGATGCAATAGAGAAGTGGCCAATGGCTTCACATTATTGATACACAGTCCAGGTTTCACTGCAATTGTGCCAACGATTCCATACATTGACTTTTGTGGTCTGCAAAAATCCTTGTTGTTACACACCTAATGCTGGAGTTTATCATAGGCTGAATTGAGGCAGCTGATCTGGTGTTGGAACTCATCAATGCTAACATACAGTGTACAACAGGACCACCATACAGTTACAAATTGAAAGTAAAATGAATTACACAAGCAAAATACTGCAATTTTAGTACTGATGTTGAAAGCTGGTTTCAGTTTAGCAACTGTGCTAACTAGCAGCTGGTAATGTTTTACTTTAAGCAGTGAACGAAAAAAGTGCTCCTAACCAAAGTTAGAAGGAAGCCACACTCAGCCTCTAAATACAAACAATATGCATTTTTTAGGTACATTTCAATATTTCATTATTACTAAGATCTCAGTTCTTAGCCAGGACTGCTTTATTGATTTATAATTCCTTAACCTGTTTGGGCTC
The DNA here is from genome assembly GCF_037043375.1 of Chiloscyllium plagiosum. NCBI lineage: Eukaryota > Metazoa > Chordata > Chondrichthyes > Orectolobiformes > Hemiscylliidae > Chiloscyllium > Chiloscyllium plagiosum. The sequence continues at coordinate 38,621,596 of NW_028270164.1, forward strand.
TCGAGTACTTCAAACATTGCTGTGAATCTAAGCAGTAGCATTAGGTCTAAGATAACGAAGCACATGTCAGACAAATAAAGGTCAAACAAAATACATTTACAATGTTAATTAATCAAAATGATGTGCATTACTATTTGCAACAATATGCATGCAACTTTGCAGCACTGAGTCAACAATTGTAAGGTGTTAATTCAGCAAATTTACTTAAAATATTCAAGCAGATATTAAAGCACTACTTTGTTTGATTGCACATATACTGAGGAACCTTGATTGTCCAAAAGACACAGGCGGGGAACATTTTGTTCAGTTAATCGAATGTCAGATAATCAATGCCAAATAACATAGTTAACCATGCATCGGGATCTTGCAATCTTGCTCGGAACATCCAAAATTCGGTTAATCGAATGCTGGATAATCAAGGTTCCTCTATAATATTACCAAGGTTCAAACTGGTCGAGGTCAGTCCAAGTTTTGAACAAAAAATTAGTTTTTTGAAGGCAGGTTTCAAAAGTAAGATAATTTCGCGTTTTGGAAATTTATTTTAAAATAATATTAATATATAATGTTTTAATATTATATAAAATATGAGTACAGAAAATTGCAATATATACAGAAACACTGGTGATATCTCTCGGTGTGCCAGTTAAAAACACTATGTAAATATACTGGCGGAAGACCTTGAATGAAGGACACTTAATATTTCAACCAAAATTGTGGAGGACTTTCTTTGCACCCCCAGCTGAAGTCCTATCCATAGTTAAACACATGAGGATGTTTAATATTTCCATGATGGCAGTTTCAAACATAAATGAAAAATACAGGCTGCCATCTCTGGTTGGCAAGAATAATCTAAATTTGATTATAAAGACAGGCATGGTGCTAGAGTCCATACACTCAGGTTGGTAATCACTTAAATTTCAATTCGTAGTACAATAATAATTAAGATTAAACATGTTTTAATGTGCACGACTGTACAATGGTATTCTGCCTCGCATCACTATCAGTGAGTCAGCCCTTCAATGATTGCATTTTCTATTTCCAATTTTCAATAAATTTCATGCAAAGAAAATCTAAAGCATATTTCAATAAAACTGCAAAGTGTCCTAGTGGATTATGCTGCTTGTTTTTCTTACCTCGTAACAAACGATTTTCACCTCTAAAGAGGAGCACTACATTCCAGAGTTCTGAACATTTCATAATTAGGTCAATGGATTTTTTTTAAAAATGCACTGTATCACTGAAACAACCCACTTCCTTATGACCTAAACTAGCAGCTTTTGATCAGTCAGTTATAAGAGTAATAGCTTGCCCAAAGCACTTTAGTGATGTATAGGGCAAATACTTGCAAACATTATACAAATTTATCCTTTATGGATTATATTTAGTTCAGGAACAATAAAAATAGTTACAATCACAGCATTTCGCAGTTTTGCAATAACACAAACTTCATTCATCCTGCTTACAATATAAATTATTCGCACACAACAGGATGCATTCTTGCTTGCTGAGGGATATAAGAATCAAGATTGTGGAAAAAACCAACCATAATCTTCCAAGCCTCTTGCATACAGGAAGACAATTCCAGAGGTTAGGGAAATGCAAATCTCACATCTCTGGTCTTGACGTTGTAAAGATAAACCCCAGAAATTATAGGCCACTCCGTTCAACCTCAATAGTGGGGAAGTTCTGAGAGACAATAATTTAAGCAAAATTAACATTTGAAACCACATGGATTAAATTAGGAAAATCACAATATTAGTTTTTGGGGAGGCAGAGGGTGTGAGTTTAATTAATACAACTGAGCACTTTTGGAAAGGAAAGAGAGGATTCATTAGGAATGAATGATCTCCCTCTGTGCTGTACACACTGCTAAGTGATTACCAACCTGAGTATATGGATTCTAGCACCATGCCTGTCTTTATAATTTAATTTAGTTTATTACTGGGCAACCAGAGATGGCAGCCTGCATTTTTCATTTATATTTAAAGCTACCATCCTGTATATATTAAACATTTCAAAAGTTTTAATTATGGATAGGACTTCAACTGGAGGTGAAACGTCTTTCAAAGTTTTTGTTGAAAAACTAAGTGTCCTTCATTCAATATCAGCTTTCTAAGAAAGCATTTCTAGTGATTCCACTAGCCATGTTTGCTCCAGCCTGATAGCAAAGCAAAGGAAATTGAAAGAGTATGATCACTTGTCTGTCCTTTATTTTCACCTTACTCTGCAAAACACAAGTTGTCTGGTCACTTTCCAATTGGTGGATATGTATCCGCAAAACTTTGCCTACAAACCCACCCCTTAACAAAGCAAAGGCTGGTTAAAACAAAGTCTTAGAAAGAAAAGCATAATAATAGAAAATTGACAGATAAAGGGGATGACATTAGGAGACATGGCCATAAATGAAGTCCAAGGAAGTGAATTTTAAGGAGAATCTTAGAGCAGAAGAGGAAGATGGGGAAGCAGAGCTAAGCATGGAGCAAATTGGATAGCCTAGCAACTGCTACTAATCGTTAAGAGCAGAAAGAAAAAAATGTTCAAGAGACGAGATAGAGAAACAATTCAGAAAGAGTTATAAAGTTATTGCTTTAAAAAAAGTAAGGGAGCAATGAGGCCTGGAAATGATTTAAAATAAAGTGTAAGAATCTTAGACTGCAGACCTCAGGATACTGAGAACCAATGTAAATTTGCAGAGACAGAAACAATAAGTAAATCTACAGACTGAAATATGGGCAGTAGAATTATGTACCTGAAGTTTCTAGACAAAACTTGATAGTACGCCTGGCAGACTATAGTCAGGAGGTTACACACATGGGTGAAATTTTCACTAATCATTTGGTGAAGGCAAGGAAATGAGCCATCTTTCTAAGTGGGTGATAGGGACAGTACCTCATCTCACTGTTGAGTAGAATGTTGAAGTTGTGAACAATCAACCAACCCAAGTAGTTAAGAAAGAATGTAGAGATGAAATATGTGGCAGGAGCTGAATGTGTGTTCATTTCGAAAGCAAAGTCATCGATCAATACAGCAAAGTACTGCAGTGGCTTCGTCACTGGACTGGCACTTCAGAGATTTGAATAATTTTCCAAAGAAGTTACATCTCATAACAGCTTCAGTTTTAAAACCAATGGAAGTGTTAAATTCCCATTAAAAAATCACTAATTAATGTTCTTTGCAACTAACAAAATTGAAAGAAAATATTTTTAGACTCATTAGATAATGAAAGGCTAGCAACAGTAAAGGTGACAACATTAAGGACTAAAAAAAGAACTATACAGTGAAGAAGGTGGCATGTGTGAGGTATGAAATAAGCACTTGCAATCTGTCATAACAAAGAGGATGCTATCAAAATAAGAGTTAGACAAGAAGCACATAAGGTACTAGATGAACTAAAAATTAATGAATTAAAGGTCTGAGAAAGACTTTAATATTGAAAAGTCACTTCTACTAAGTAGGATGTATTTGAGGATACTGAACAAACTATGGTGGCATTAATACTACTTTCTTGGATATAGAGGGGTGGTTCCAAAATACTACAATTACTACATGCTTTTTTGAACACAGCATAAGAATCAATCCAACAAATGCAGGTAGGGTTAAATCAATCTTAGTGACTAAAATGCTTTTAGAAATGCAAACAGCAGATAAAATTAAACAGTCACTTCAATTAGCATTAATCAATTACTGGTAGTCAGCATGGATATGTTAAAGACAAATTATATTCAATCAAACTGATTTGAGTATTGTTTCAAGAAGCACAGAAAGATAAGTAATGCAGTTCATGTGGTGTAGATCAGCTTTGAGCAAATAAGGTGCTACGATGTTGTGGCCATAACAGAGACATGGGTTTCTCAGTGGCAGGAATTGTTGCTGGATGTTCCAGGGTTTAGAGCATTTAAAAAAAAGGGAGCGGGGAAAAAAGAGGAGGGGGTGTAGCACTACTAATCAGAGAGGGTATCACAGCTACAGAAGCTTCCATTGTCGAGGAAGATCTGCCTACCGAGTCAGTATGGGTGGAAATTAGGAACAGCAAGGGAGCAGTCACCTCGTTAGGGGTTTACTACAGGCCCCCCCAACAGCAGCAGGGAGATGGAAGAAAGCATAGGTCGGCAAATTTTGGAAAAGTGTGGACGTAGTAGGGTTGTTGTAATGGGTGACTTTCCCAATATTGATTGGAACCTCCTTCGAGCAGAAGATTTGAATGGAGCTGTTTTTGTAAGGTGTGTTCAGAAGGGCAGGCCGACGAGGGGAGAGACCATTCTAGACTTGGTGCTCGGAAATGAGCCGGGGCAGGTATCAGATCTTGTGGTGAGAGAGCATTTTGGTGATAGTGACCACAACTGCCTCACATTCTACATAGCTATGGAGGAGAGGATTAGGCAAAATGGGAGGATATTTAATTGGGGAAGAGGAAACTATGATGCGATTAGACATGTGTTAGGAAGCATGGATTGGGAGCAATTGTTCCATGGTAAAGGCAGTATAGACATGTGGAGACTGTTTAAGGAACAGTTGTTGCAAGTGATTAATAAATATGTCCCTCTGAGACAGGCAAGAAGTGGTAAGATAAAGGAACCTTGGATGACGAGAGTGGTGGAGCTTCTCGTCAAAAGGAAAAGGTAGCTTACATAAGGTGGAGGAGGCTAGGGTCAAGTTCAGCTCTAGAGGATTACTGGCAGGCGAGGAAGGAGCTCAAAAATGGTCTGAGGAGAGCCAGGAGGGGGCACGAGAAAGGCTTGGCATAACGGATTAGGAAGAACACAAAGACATTTTACACTTATGTGAGGAATAAGAGAATGGTCAAAGAAAGAGTAGTGTCAATCAGGGATAGCATAGGGAATTTGTGTGTGGAGTCTGAGGAGGTAGGGGAAGCCCTAAATGAGTGTTTTGCTTCTGTCTTTATGAAATAAATGAACTTTGTAGTGAATGAAACCTTTGAAGAGCAGGTGTGCATGCTGGAATGGATAGAGATAGAGGAAGCTGATGTGCTGAAAATGTTGTCAAACATTAAGATTGATAAGTCGCCAGGCCCTGACCAGGTTTGTCCTCGGCTGCTTTGGGAAACGAGAAGTGCAATTGCTTCGCCACTTGCGAAGATCTTTGCATCCTCGCTCTCCACTGGAGTCATACCTGAGGACTGGAGAGAGGCAAATGTAATTCCTCTCTTCAAGAAAGGAAATTGGGAAATCCCAGGCAATTACAGACCAGTAAGTCTCAAGTGTCGTCTGCAAGGTGTTAGAAAGGATTTATGACCATCTGGAAGAGCATGGCTTGATTAAATGCAGTCAACACGGCTTTGTGAGGGGCAGGTCATGGCTCACAAACCTTATCAAATTCTTTGAGGATGTGACTAGAAACGTTGATGAGGGTCGAGCTGTGGATGTGGTGTATATGGACTTCAGCAAGGCATTGATAAGGTTCCCCATGGTAGGCTCATTCAGAAGGTCAGGAGGAATGGGATACAGGGGAACTTAGCTGTCTGGATACAGCTGGTAGTAGAAGGAAAATATTCTGTCTGGAAGTCTGTGGTGAGTGGTGTTCCACAAGGCACTGTCCTTGGGCCTCTACTGTTTGTAATTTTTATTAATGACTTGGATGAGGGGATTGAAGGATGGGTCAACAAGTTTGCAGACGACACAAAGGTTGGAGTTGTCGTTGACAGTATAGAGGGCTGTTGTAGGCTGCAGCGGGATACTGACAGGATGCAGAGATGGGCTGAGAAGTGGCAGATGGCGTTCAACCTGGATAAATGCGAGGTGAAGCATTTTGGAAGATCGAATTTGAAAGCTGAGTACAGGATAAAGAATAGGATTCTTGGCAGTGTGGAGGAACAGAGGGATCTTGGTGTGCAGGTACATAGATGCCTTAAAATGGCCACCCAAGTGGACAGGGTTGTTAAGAAAGCATATGGTGTTTTTGCATTCATTAACAGGGGGATTGAGTTTAAGAGTCGTGAGATCTTGTTGCAGCTCTATAAAACTATGGTTAGACCGCACTTGGAATACTGCGTCCGGTTCTGGTCGCCCTATAATAGGAAAGATGTGGATGCTTTGGAGAGGGTTCAGAGGAGGTTTACCAGGATGCTTCCTGGACTGGAGGGCTTATCTTATGAAGAGAGGTTGACTGAGCTCGGACTTTTTTCATTGGAGAAAAGGAGGAGGAGAGGGGACCTAATTGAGATATACAAGATAATGAGAGGCATAGATAGAGTCAATTGCCAGAGACTATTTCCCAGGGCAGAAATGACTAACACGAGGGTTTATAGTTTTAAGCTGTTTGGTGGAAAGTATAGAAGGGATGTCAGAGGCGGGTTCTTTACACAGAGAGTTGTGAGAGCATGGAATGCGTTGCCAACAGCAGTTGTGGAAGCAAGGTCATTGGGGACATTTAAGAGACTGCTGGATATGCATATGGTCACAGAAATTTGAGGGTGCATACATGAGGATCAGTGGTCGGCACAACATCGTGGGCTGAAGGGCCTGTTCTGTGCTGTACTGTTCAATGTTCCGTATTCTATAACAGACCTCAGCAAGTTAAAGCCCAAGAAGTGAAAAAAAACCAGTCCTAACTGTTGCCCATTTGCCAACCAATTCGCAATCCATGCCAGTATATTACCTACAATCCATTATACTTTTATTTTCCACAATAGCCTCTTATGTGCAAGTTTATCAAAAGCTTTCTGAAAATTCACATACATTGGATTTCAGTCATGTCTTCAAAACAAACTCCATTTATGTTAAAAATTATTTCCCTTTCCTAATCTATATTGACTTTCTATAATACTGTTGGTATCTTTTAAATATCCTGTTATTATATCCTTTAGAACAGAAAATAACATTTTCCCTACAATTATGTGCGGGTAACTCTCTATAATTCTGGTTTTCCTTCCTTCCTTTCTTAAACAGTGCTGGGACAGTTCCAGTACCTTGAGAATTTCAACAACAGGTGCAAGTCAAAAAAGAGGCCCTTGTGGAACGTGATAAGCAAGGCAAAGGGAATAGTCAGTCATTGCTGAAAATGCTTTGCCTACAATGTCAACTACAACGAAGTGATGGAAAATTGCGGGGGTGTCTTGATAATTTCATAGGTTACACAGAGGTCAAGGAGGGATACAAGCATTATGAGAAAGGTAATAAAAAGATCGTTTTTGACCAGTCACCAGACAGTTCTAATGAAACATCTTTGACCTGAAACATTAAATGTTTTTCTGCTCAAATGCTATCTGACCTGTTGAGATTGTTACAGCTTTGTTCAGCATCTGCAATATTTTTTCTACTGTTTGCAGGTCACACAGGACTTTGATTAGTGCTACTGGAGATGCCCTGATTAGATAGATTCAAACATGGGGTTACAGGAAATATGTACTTACATATCAGAGAGAACATAGTGTTCAAGGACTTGAGCTGAGAAATGCAATGGCTTCTCTGGGATTCTAAGGATTATGTATATTATTTGTCACAAAATATGCTTTGTTTGAAAATTCATAGAAGCTAGATACAATTTACTTTGACTCATGATATGAAAATAAATACATCTGTTCAGACTTAAAATAATTAAAAATGAGAAATTAAATCAATTTTGTGCTGGAAGCAAACTTTGATATTCTGTTCAAACATGGAATGGTGTTGACTTGGAGAAGTAATTGAGTGCGACCAAAGTTAAGAAAGGCAGCAAGCAATTACAATTATTTCCACCAAAATCTGCAAAATGGCAAACATTCTTCTTTATAATTCACACAATGCCAGGTTATATAGTCCAACAGGTTTATTTGGAAGCACTAGCTTTCAGAGGGCTGGTCCTTCATCAGGTAGAGCATAAGATCGTAAGACTCAGAATTTATAGCAAAAGTTTACAGTGTGATGGAACTGAAATTATATATTGAAAATGACCTGGATTGTTTGTTAAGTCTCTCATCTTTTAGAATGAACATGTTGGATTCAGTTCTTTCATTTGTAAATCGCAGAACTTTTTAAAAGTTATATTCTCAAGTGAACTTCAACAATTGGTGTCACATTGGCCCAGATATGCACTGAAGGTTGTAAGGTGCCTTGTGCGAGACTGTCTGTGCCACAATGTTCAGACTGACTCTAATCTAAAAAACAGATTTATAGAATCGTGGATTCATGCAATTTTTGAGCAAAATTATAGGTAATTCTGCAAGCACAACTTCACCCCACAAACTTGTATGTGTCTGTGTTTGGGGGTTGGGGGGGGAGGTTGTGCATGTAGGTGTGTGAGTGAGAGTATAAAGAGGTACAAGTCTGTGAGAGGGTGCGTGAGAGTATATATGTGGGCATATGAGAGAGAGCTTGTGTATGAGAGAGGGTCTGCGTGAGTGTATGGGTCTGCAGGGGAGTGTGTATGTATCTGTAAGAGTGTCTGTGTACATGCGCCTGTGAGTGTCCGTGCATCTGCGTAGTGCAACGGGGTCACCTGTAGTGTGACATGAACCCAAGGTCCTAGTTGAGGCAATCCCCGTGGGTAGCCAAGTTCAGTACCCATGGGGATGGCCTCAACTGGGACCTGGGGTCCATGGCACAATACAGGTGACCGCACTGCAGTACACACACAGACACACACACTCAGATACAAAGACACACACTAGCAGACAGAGACACTCCCACAAACACACACACTACCCTACAGATCCATACACTCATGCAGACCCCCTCTCATACGCTCACAAAAACACTCCCACACTCTCACGAACCCTCTCACAGACTTACATTCGCACACTCTCACAGACACTCATGACCCACCCCCTCCCCGAAAAGTTTGTGGGCTGAATTTGTGCTTGCAGAATTACATTTTATTTTGCTCAAAAATTGCATGAATCCGTGTAAGATTCGGTAAATCCGTTTTTTAGATGAAATTCAGTCAGAACATTGTGGCACAGACAGATCACACAGGGCACCTCACACCTTCAATGCATTATCTGGGCTGACATGACACCAATTGTTGAAGTTCACTTGAGAACGTAACTTTAAAAAAGTTCTGCGATTTACAAATGAAAGAACTGAATCCAACATGTTCATTCTAAAAGATGAGAGACTTAACAAACAATCCAGGTCTTTTTCAATACATAATTTCAGTTCCATCACACTGTAAACCTTTGCTAGAAGTTCTGTGTCTTACGATCTTATACCCCACAACCACCTGAAGGACCAGTGCTCCAAAAGCTAGTGATTCCAAATAAACCTGTTGGACTATAACCTGGTGTTGTAGATTTTTAACTTTGCACACCCCAGTCCAACATCAACATCTCCAAATCTTTATAATTCAACTCTTACATGGGTGAAAGCAGCTTTTCCAAAGTAGGTCAGCTCATAGTTAATGTGATAGAAAAGTATATGGACAAGCAGCATATGTCACAAAACAAACAAATCACTTCACAAAAGCAAACACCCAGAGAATTAAAGTGACTACATTTCCATAAAGGTGAGAAAAATTTCCCCAAAATAATTAACCCAATATAGCACAAAATGATTATGTTTTGGTTATAGATTTAATGCTGCTGGAAATCACAACCTGAACTGGAAAGTAAAAACATCAGAAAACTATTTTAAACACAAAGACTAGATTAACATTTAAACTTTCAAACACATGGAATACAAGTTTCTCCAACTCTGGAATATCCTGCTGAAGATTGAGGGGAAATGGGAAATATGTGACATAGTATAAATTTAAAAAGGGTCAGATAAAGGATCGGGAAATGAGACAAGCTCCTGACTGATTTTCACCATAAATTGTACATTGTTATACACATGAATAGAATGTCAAGGTCCTTGATTATCCAGAGATTTCTGCACTATGGCAGATAATGGAGATAACCCCACATGTTCATAAAAAGGTCTCTGTAAAATGTTGTAAAAATTTTACTACATGAACTGCATCCTCCTGATTGCAGAATTTTATGATAAATATTAAGTCCAATATTTAATACATTTACATAATGGAAGCGGTACCAACAATTCCAAAAATCCTTTACAGAAAACTACAGCACAGGAGAAAACAAGAAAATGAGAAAATGTTTACAGTTGCACTCCTCATCCTTTTCGTGTAGCCTTGCAATAGCTTTCCAAGGATTTGGGTCAAACAAGGCTGAGAGGCAGGGGATGTAGATGAGGAGAAAGGAGGATAGAGAGAGAGGGGAAGAGAGTGGGAGGGAGAGAGAGATAGAGGAAGGGAAAAAGGAGAGAATGGCACTCCTTCTCTTCCATCACAAACAGTGCTGAAAAAAAACATTAGCATGTTCCTTCCAGCTATTCTCTCCTTAGTTTAATTGGCAGGCTCTCCAGACAGCCAACATTTAAAATTAAAACAGATCAAAATTATGATTCATGCGGCTTTATTAAATTATTTTCGAGCCAAAGAGCAGGTCAAATGTCCACCTCAAACTGCTTCTGTTAATGCATGTAGACATGTTGGTAGCAGGTTTAGGATGGGTTTCTATTTTTTTAAAATGCATTTTTAAAAAGTACAGCTCAAATTATGAAAAGGATACTTTCAGTCAAGCCTTTCATATTCCCCGGTGACAGAAGTTTGGTGGAGCCCCTCTTATACTGTATCCTGTCCTAGTTTGGCAATGTATGAACTCTGTTATACACTACCCAAAAGAAGATGACAGGCCTGTCCCTGGAAGATGCCAACAGCTGCTCTGCTGTTTAATGCAAACACAGGGTCAGCAACAATTCATTCCTGGACATGTGTCATAACATGCCTGCACAAGCATGTTATGATTACCAGGTCTCTTTGTTTTTACATGTTAATTGTATTATAGCGTTTAAAGTTACACAGGTGAAGCCACTTATTAAGTACTTCAAACATAAAAGGATAACTTTTGTTAGATTCTTGTGGCACAGTCTTAGAGTCCCCACCTCCAGCCCCAAAGGTACAGGGCAGCCTGGAAACAACTTAAGTGAACTAGCCAGCTACAACTCATTTTTCTTTCCCTTATTTATCCCTCAACTGTGTCTGCCTGTCCATTTGTGTACATAAGGCAGAGTTACAAAGAAGATTACATTTAAATCACAGACATTAATTAAATTACCTTGTTGTTTAACTTTGCTGAAGTTACTAAAACAAACTTTGCTTTAACGGCACCTTGTAAACCAGCACTCTCGATAAACTGTCAAAAATTATATTTCTCAAATACCAGAAGTTTACTGTATCATTGTAATCTAACACTAAGTCCAAGTAGTCACTTGAGGGTGCAAGTAAGCAGGCTGCCGACCTGTAAGTTTTATTTAAAGTAAGTTGATTATTTTAGTGATTTTTTGTTGTATATAATGTAACTGATGTGTATACCCCCTACATTACGTTTCTAATACTTAGTGTGTGTTTTTTCATTGATTTTGCGGACCTCTTGATCAACTGGCATATTTGGAATACTACACACCTAGTCCAATACATGCAGGTTAATAAAAATTTTGCTGTTTATTAATAATAAATTGTCTATTTCTGTTTCAGCAATAAACTTGTGTCTCATACCCATTATTCATAAAATTTAGTTCAAAACAACTGGGTAATTTCAAGGGTCATTCACTATTTTAATTTCACTGTTGTGATATCTAGCATCAGAGTCTAATCTGGTCAGGCTTCCTATCCTTGTGTCGCAACATAGCTAATTTAGTTAGTTGATTTAAATCAATGAACATACATATAAACTACTTCCTTCCAAAAGGGGTTCATCATTTGTTTCATGGATTTCAATCTGACTTTGAAATTAACAACCCACATCCTTTTGATTAAATCACCGTACCTAATTTGTCCTACAAGATATATCATTTCATACCTAAATGATAGATTTAATTTAACTTGTTTGACTCAAAGTCCATCACTATCTTATTCTCAATTATTCCCAGTTTGGTGACATCTGCAGTTTTAAAATAGCAACCTATACACTCAATGGTCCAAATCAGTAACACATATTTTAAAAAGCTTGGAACTCAAAAGTTTCCAAGCGTTCACCACTACTAATTCTGGTCCCTCAGCCAAGGAGTGAGCAAGAGTTCTACAAACAAAATTAAAGGAAATAATTAATTGTGCAGTATAATTTGTTTTCCTGATCAAAATATTTAACAATGAATAAAAGGGAATCATTGTTGCCTGTGCACAGCTGTGTCTGATGTAAAATACAGTAGGTTCAATACCATGATTTTGGCCATGCACAGTCACTGTGATTTTTCTAAGCTAAACAATAAGACTCTTGTACAATTTATCAGACGTTTACAAATGGTCATAAAGTTCTCAAATTATTATGCCGATCAATGTTGACAGATATTCAGCTTAGAGAATAAATGTAACCAAATAGACCATGATGAGAGGGGGAGATGAGCACTAAAATTAAAGAGAGTGAAACAGGGAAAGGGATAGAACCATCATCTGTCATCAGCCATAGTTTTTATTTCCCTTTTAGTATAAAATCATACAGATATTGCACTATGAATTTAAATTTTAAGTAGCGATGGAGAAATATCAGAAATTAAACAACGTTTCTTGAAGGTGGTTTCAATGATAGAGAGATCTGAAAATTTCAATTAAGATCAGAGAAAAGTATAAAATCAAGACAATCAACAGACAAGAGGATTGAGGAGGCACGTAGAAGAACAGTTTGTGAAAACTGCTCAGTATTATTTAGCAGCAAGAAGAAACACACTTTTATACACTGAAAGATACTCCTTGAAGAGTTCAAAATAACATGGAGACACTGTTCAACCCCGCAAATGGGGAAAGTCAGGAGACTAAACGCTAAAGTTAAAGTGGACAATACTGGCTCACTTGAATATGAAATGGAATTTTTCAAAAGAGCAGATAGGCAAAGATAATGGCAAAGGTCACCATTAATCAAATGAAGTAAAAATAAGAGAGCAGAGGCTTTGGAAGATTAAAAGTTGGAAAACACAGCCAATCCTAAACTAATGAAAATAATAAACAGACAACCGTTAACAACAGCACAGAAGAAGTTCCCAAAGCAGAATATATCCAATGTAGCCAATTACTCTATCAGTCTATTCAAACACAGCAAAGTAATGCGAGGGTGCTGCTATCAAGATGGTGCTATCAAATAGAACCCACACTACAATAACACACTTAATAAAGCTTAATCTGGCTTCTACCAGGACTATGACCTCACCATAGTCTTATTCCAAACATAACAAAGAACCAAGTTCCAATGCATGGATGATTATCTTCACATCAAAGCAGCATTCAACTAACTGTGGTATTAAGAAACCCTAGCCAAACTGAAGTCAATGAAAATAATGGGACAAAAAATATCTCCTTTGATTGGAGTCATCATTAGCACAAAGGAAGATAGTTAAGTTGTTGGAGGGTCAGTGTCAAGAATTGCTGCAAGTGTTCCTCAGGGTAGTATCCTTGGCCCAATCATCTTTCGCTGCTTCATCAATAACCTTTTCCTAATAACCGTCAGAAGTAGGGGCATTCACATTGAACTTAGAACAATAAATACAGCGCAGAACAGGCCCTTTGGCCCTTGATGTTGCGCCAACCTGTGAACTAATCTAATCCCATCACCCTAGACTATCCCATCATCATCTATATGCTTATCCAAGGACTGTTTAAATGCCCCTAATGTGGCTAAGTTAACTACATTGACAAGCAAGCCATTCCACACCCTTACCACTGAGTGAAGAACGTGCCTCTAACAACTGTCTTAAATCTATCACCCCTACTTTGCAGCTATGGCCCCTCGTACAAGCAGATGTCATCATCCAAGGAAAAAGACTCTCACTGCCCACCCAATCTAATCCTCTGATCATCGTGTATGTCTCTTAGCATTCTTCTCTCCAATGAGAACCGATCCAAGTCCCTAAGCCTTTCCTCTTAAGACCTTCACTGCAGATCAGGCAACATCCTGGTAGATCTCCTCTGCACCTTTTCCAATGCTTCCACATCTTTCCTGTAATGGAGCGACCAGAACTGCACATAATACTCAATGTGAGGCCACATTCTACTTTTGTACTGTTGCAGCATGATGTCACGGTTCCAGAACTCAATCACTCAAACCCAATAAAAATGAACACACTGTATGCCTTCTTAACAGCACTATCAACCTGGATGGCAACTTTCAGGGATTTATGTACATGGACACCAAGATCCCTCTGCACATCCACACTACCAAGAATCTTTCCACCGATCCAATATTCTGCCTTCCTGTTATTCTTCCCAAAGTATTCCTCCCACTGTTCAGTATCATTCATGATTCTTCAGATACTTAAGCAGTCTATAACCAATGACAGACCTTCCCAAGCCCATATCTTTTACTGTCCAGATCTGGCAGATATAGGAGAACAACATAACTCACAAGATTGCCTCCAAGTCACGCATCATATTGATTAGGGATGAAATCTGCTTTCCTGCACCGTCATGAGGTCAAAATCTTGAAATTCTCTACCTTACAGCACTGCACATGTGCCTATACCATATGGACTGCCACAATTCAAGAAGATAGCACACCATCACTCTCTCAAGGGCAAGTTAGGGATGTATAGTGTTCACATGGCTAGAAATACCCAGGTCCTGCAAAATTTTAAAATTCAACAATCAGGATAGAATAGGAGTCATTTGGCCCAAAAATGCCTACACTCCCTCCTTCAAAGAGCAACCTTGTTTAGTCTGACTAATCTGCACTTTCCCCACAAATTTACAACTTCATCTCTTTCAAGTATTCCCTTTTGAAGACTACTATTGTATCTGCCAGCCTATCAAGGAGTACATTTAAAATCCTAACCACTCAAAATGCCAATAAATTTTCCCTCATTTAATTCTACTTCTTTTGTCAATCACAGATCTGTATCTTTTTGTTATTGGCCCTTTGGAACCAATTTCTCATCTAAAGAGATGTTGCAGCCAGCTCCATTGAAAGTTTCAAAATAGAGACAGGTTCTTATTGCTGGGTAAGAATATTAAGGTTAATGAAACCAAAGAGAATAGAAGGGACTTGAGAGAGATCCGTGGGATCTAACTGAATAGGCTACTCATATTCCGAAATTATCATGCCAACAACAAAAAATTGGGCAGGAAAAAAATCAAAATGACCAGAGTTTCTCTAGCTCCTAACATACATTAATAATCTGTACAAAGATGTATGGATTATCAGACATGCCCTAACAGCTTCTCACAAGGGAATATTTCAGTGCCAGTCAGCAACATGTATTCTCTGCAAGAAACAACTATTCAAGTCCCTAGCACCATTCACAAGTTCGGAATCATCTTCAAAATAGCAGCTTACTTTTTTTTAAGAATAGAGTTTATTCTATTTAGGAAACATTTCATAGAAACTAGTAAATGCAAGGCTATCAGACGGAATGCCCAAAATTTAAAAAACTACATTGCAGATGCATGGTGAACTGTTCTACACAGCTTATCAGCAGAACTTCAATTTAAAGGTGCTTCACAACCAAAGAAAAACACTTGCTGCATTTGTTTCCCCCACACCCAAATTCATACACATACAACTATGAACCCACACTATACAAAACTTTGACTTACTCAGCTATATTGATATATCCACAGGATGCCACAGCATGCAGTGGGGTCCAGCCCTCATTATCTGGCTGATTAGTATCTGCACTGTGCTCCACGAGAAACTTCACCATTTCAAGGTTTTCATCAATACAAGCCTGTAAGACAAAACAATGATTGAGCTTCAAAGTCAACGCATTGCACTGAGGGGTGAAGGAATTTAAAGGCAATAATTCTTATGGAAAAGTAGGAATGATCAAGACTGGATTTGGTGCAACACTTTCAAAAGTTTTTACCTCACAAAAGAATGAGTAAATCAATCACAAGACACAAATAATTACACAAACAATGAATACAATTTAAACTAATTTGGGTTTGATAACACTGTACGAAATTAAAGCTCTTGTGGAATAATGAGAGTGTCTATCTTTGAGCAGAAGACCTGGGTTCAATTTCCACCTCTTCCAGATCTGTGTCATAACACAGCTAAACAAGTTAGTTAAAAAATATCTATTACAAAATCATAAGAAATAGGAACATGAGTTGGCTGTTTGGCCCCTCAAGCCTGTTCCAGCATTCAATAGGATCACAGCTGATCTGACATCCCTCATGGTCGCTTTTCTGCCTTTCCCCCATCATCATCTATTCCCCTACTGATCAAGAATTTATCTATTCAGCCTTAATTTTTTTTTTTTTAAGATTTCCTACAGCGTGGAAACAGGCCCTTCGGCCCAACAAGTCCACACCGACCCTCCAAAGACCAACCCACCCAGACCCATTCCCTTACATTTACCCCTTCACCTAACACTACGGGCAATTTAGCACGGCCAATTCACCTAACCTGCACATTTTTGGACTGCGAGGGGAAACCGGAGCACCCGGAGGAAACCCACGCAGACATGGGGAGAATGTGCAAACTCCACACAGACAGTTGCCTGAGGTGGGAATTGAACCTGGGTCTCTGGCACTGTGAGGCAGCAGTGCTAACCACTGTGCCGTCCACAAATTTACAAGGATTCTGCCTCAACATCCATGTGCAACAAGGAATTCCAAAGATACCCAATCTCAGAAGAAATTCCTCCTCATCCCAGTCTCGAATTGGCACCCCTTTATTTTGAGACTATGCCTCTGGTCCTAGACTCTCCCATGAAGTGAAACATTGTCTCAGCAATTACCCAATCAAGCTCCAGAAGAATCTTACATGTTTCAATTAAATTGCCTCTCAATCTCCTAACCGCCAGTGAGCAGAGTTCCAACCCGCTTAGCCTTTATTCAGAGGTCAATTCCTCTATACCACAGATCGTCGTAGTGAACTGCCCCGTGATGGAGGAGGGACCCGAACTCAGAGCTTCAAACTCCGAGATAGCAATGCAACCACTGTGCCACAAGACTCATGGTTGTCAATGCTTGGACACACTACCACTGTTTTGGAACTCCAGACTCTCCCTTCAACACATACTAATGAACTATGTTCAACAGCAGGAAGGACACTCTTCTTCCCCCACCTGTTATTTAGATGGATCACCAACCACTTAGAGATTAGTAGCTCATTGATAAAGTGGCAGATGGAGTTTGATTCAGATAAATGTGAGGTGCTGCATTTTGGGAAAGCAAATCTTAGCAGGACTTATACACTTAATGGTAAGGTCCTAGGGAGTGCTGCTGAACAAAGAGACCTTGGAGTGCAGGTTCATAGTTCCTTGAAAGTGGAGTCACAGGTAGAGAGGTTAGTGAAGAAGGTGTTTGATATGCTTTCTTTTATTGGTCAGAGTATTGAGTACAGGAGTTGGGAGATCATGTTGCGGCTGTTCAGGACATTGGTTAGGCCACTGTTGGAATATTGCGTGCAATTCTGGTCTCCTTCCTATCGGAAAGATGTTGTGAAACTTGAAAGAGTTCAAAAAAGATTTACAAGGATGTTGCCAAGGTTGGAGGATTTGAGGTATAGAGAGAGGCTAAACAGGCTTGGGCTGTTTTCCCTGGACCATCTGAGGTGGAGGGGTGACCTTATAGAGGTTTACAAAATTATGAGGGGCATGGATAGGATAAATAGGCAAAGTCTTTTCCCTGTGGTCGGGGAGTCCAGAACTAGAGGGCATAGGTTTAGGGTGAGAGGGGAAAGATATAAAAGAGACCTCAGAGGAAACTTTTTCACACAGAGGTTGGTACATGTATGGAATGAGCTGACAGAGGAAGTGGTGGAGGCTGGTACAATTGCAACATTTATGGGTATATGAATAGGATGGGTTTAGAGGGATATGGGCCGAATGCTGGCAGTTGGGACTAGATTGGGTTGGGATATCTGGTCGGCATAGACAGGTTGGACCGAAGGGTCTGTTTCCATGCTGTACATCTCTATGACTCTTTCCTTAAATAAGGGGACCAAAACTACTTTCTGTAGTATAGATCTGCTCTCATCGGTGCTGTTAGACTACCCTGCTCTTGTATTCCTCTTGAAGCAAGGGCCAACACTCCATTAGCATTCCCAACTATTGAATGCACAGTGTACTGAGCACAAGTACTCAAAGTCCCTTTGTATTGTAGCTTTGTGCCATTTCTCTCCATTTAAATAATATTCTGTACTTTTGTTCTCACTGCTAGAGTGAAAAACTTCACTTTTTCCCCACATTATACCTCAGTTGACAACTTTTCACTCACTTAGTTAACCTATCAAAATCTCCCTGTAGACTGTTTGTATCCCTCTTACTACCTACTTTTCTATCTGCGTTGCATTTGCAAACTTGGCTACAGTGCCTTCACTTCTTTCTTCTGAGTCATTAGTACATAGTTCTACTATCCTGGAAGCAAGTCTGGTGAACCTTTGTTAGACTCCCTCTATGGTTAATAATATCTTTCCTGAGACAAGAAGACCAACGCTGTGCAAAATACTTCAAGTAGTGTATCCAAGCTCTTATACAATTCAAGCAATATTTCACTACTTCTATCCTCAAATCCTCTTGCAATAAAAGGCTAATTTTTCATTCGCCTTCCTAATAGCTAGTTGCACCTTGCCTATGACACATTGACAAACTTGTCAAGGTGCCTTTGTACGTATGGACTTTCCAACTCATACCATTTAACAAACACTCTGCACATCTGCATCTTATACAAAAGTAGATAACCTCACAGCTACCACAAAGTTCTTTCACGAAGTCTGCTCAAATGCTCCTAAAACATCTTTCCATCTTCCTCACAAGGTAGTGCTATTAGATTTATATTATTTAAAAATTTGGAAATATTACGTGACTTCCAATTTTAAATTGCATACTCTAATATTTAGCACAGAATTATGTAAACTATATATATTAGCTAAAGCAGCACAAACTTAGATTGATGATTCAACATTTGTGTATTAATATGCAAGTGGCTTCAGTCAACAGCTTGTTCATGACTCATTACTTTTGATCACATTACACTATAGCAGAGTTCAAAGATGACAAACTACATGGTGATAAAACATTGGACCAATAATAAGTCTTTGACTTCATGACCAGATTTCAGACATAATTAAATCTTTAAAACATTACCAACCTTTCCAAAAATAGGAAATAAATGTGGGTGTTAATTTAGGTCAGTGGTGGTAATGATCAAGAAGATGGGATTTTAAAAATTTAAAGAAAGATAGAAACAAATTTCTATCTACTCAGGATGGTAGCGATGAATTATGAATGTGTACAAATTCTAAGCAAACCTAGACATTTCAAAAATGTGCTTTATAAACACTCTGCAATCTTGGTTGCTAAGAGAATTATCAAAAATATTATTTTGCAATAGCTGTTCTGCAGATGCAGGAACACATCAAAATGTGCTGAAATCCAAAATTGTGCAATATCTTTATATTAAAATAGTGTGTCTATCAACATGTCACAATGACTGTTTTAATAGACCAAGAAGCTTAACTGAAATTACATGGAACAACTTTGCATACTGTGCTAAACTAACTTTGGTAAAGCAAAATATAAATCAACACCTGCCCGATATTAGTATTCACATGTATATTGGCGACACCAGCTCAACCTTACCACCATCTCTCTCAACTCTTCCACTCTTGTAAAACTTTCTAACTGTTCAGACATTCAGTAACCATATCTGATGCAAAATTTACAAGATGTTTTCATTAGCAGGCAAATCCGTGGACAGTGGAAAGGGACGCTCATTTACAACTGAGATGCAAAAGAATTTCTTCTCCCAGATGCTATAAATCAGAAATAAATACAAAAATTGCTGGAAAAGCTCAACAGGTCTGGCAGCATCTGTGGAGAGAAATCAGAGTTAAGGTTTTGAGTCGAATAACCCTTCTGCAGAACTCTGATGAGCTTGTCCAGCAATTTCGGTTTTTGTTACTGATTTATAGCATTTACAATTTTTTTGGTTTTTAAGATTCTGAGGGTACTTTGACAGGGTACATGTTGACAAGATGTTTTCATTAGCAGGAGAACTCTCGGACAGTGTAAAGGGATGCTCATCTTCCAGATGGTAATGAATGTCTGGAATTCTCTACCGCAGAGTTGCACAGATTAGATTACACAGCATTTAAAAGGGGGAGTAGATAGATTGTTGAAATATCAAGGAGTTGAGGGCTGAGGAGCTGGCACATAAGATGAGTTGAGGCCTGTAGCAATTTAACTATGATCTTATAGAATGAAGTGGAGCCAAGTGGCCCACTCCTACCCCTACTTCTACTTCTTCAAGAACACATGGTGAAATCATGAAGTTAGAGAAACAGAGCTGAAAAATGTGTTGCTGGAAAAGCGCAGCAGGTCAGGCAGCATCCAAGGAGCAGGAGAATCGACGTTTCGGGCATAGGCCCGTCTTCAGGATTCCTTGGATGCTGCCTGACCGGCTGCGCTTTTCCAGCAACACATTTTTCAGCTCTGATCTCCAGCATCTGCAGTCCTCACTTTCTCCAAGTTAGAGAAATACCCAGGAAAAAAATCAACAAAATGCTACGACAGTAGATAATCCATCAAATGCTTTCCTTTCTATTGCAATGATTTGAGCATTAGAAATACTACCATTGAATAAAACAGAGTCATTGAGATGTGCAACACTGAAACAGGCCCTTGAGTCCAATTCACCCATGCTGACCATATATACTGAACTGATCTAGTCCCATTTCCCTCTAAACC
The DNA here is from genome assembly GCF_037043375.1 of Chiloscyllium plagiosum. NCBI lineage: Eukaryota > Metazoa > Chordata > Chondrichthyes > Orectolobiformes > Hemiscylliidae > Chiloscyllium > Chiloscyllium plagiosum. The sequence goes on from NW_028270164.1 coordinate 38,642,211, forward strand.
TTTCCTATTCCTGCACCCATCTAGATGCCTTTTAAATGTTGTAATTGTACCCTCTTCCACCACTTTCCCTGGTAGCTCATTCCATACACATACCACCGTCTGCATGAAAAGGTTGCCCCTTAGACCCCTTTTAAATTTTATCCCTCTCACCTGAAAGCTATAACCTCTAGTTTTGGACTCCCCTACCCTGGGGAAAAGACCTTGGCCATCCACCCTATCTATGCCCCTCATGATTTTATAAACTTCCCAAAGGTCTCCCCTCAGCCTCCAATGCTCCAGGGAAAACAGTCTTAGCCTAGTCAGCCTCTCCCTATAGCTCAAACCCTCCAAACCTGACAGCATCCTCGTAAATAGTTTCTGAACCCTTTAGCAGCTCTAAGGTATTTTAAAACCAAACACAATTTTGTTGTCCAAAAACTACCAGGCTGAAATTACTTACTTGTTCTGCAAGAACTTCATCCATAACTAAAGCACGTCACATATTTAAAGGAAATCCTGTTCCCTGTCCATAAACTACAGGATTACATTGATTCTTACTTTTATGTTAACATAATCGATTAAAATCTTTAAAAAAACAGCAAAAATTTTAACTGGAGGTTGTATTTATTTTGTTTCATTAGAATCCAGTAACTGGAATTATTTGTACATATTTTAACATGCATTGTATTTTGAAGCTTAAATTGTGTTGACCATATACATGTATTCACGGACATTCAGCTCAACCATAATGCTATTGCAGCAGTCAAAGCTCTCAGGTTGGCCTTTAAGCACCAAAAAAAATCCATGATATCCTAAGGTATTTTAATGAAGCATAAGCCAAGAGGTCTAAACAGGGCATAAACAGAACATAGATGGGATATTTCCCCAGCTGCTGTGTTTTAAACCAGGGAGCATAATCTCAGAATAAACAATAGACCAATTAAAACAATTATGCAACTAACCTTAGAATTTCTTAATGGCATTGTGGGTCAGCCTACAGCATATGGATTGTAACAGTTCAAGAAGGCAGCTCACTACCACATTCTCAAGAGCAACTATTGACGGGCAATAAATGCTGGCCAGCCAATGATACATACAGCCCACAAGTAAATTTTTAAAAACTTTTGAAAAGGTGACACCACAAATATCCCCATCCTCAAGAAAAATGTGCCCAATACATTAATACAAAAGACAAGGCTGAAGCGTTTGTAACCATCTTCAACCGCAGTTGTATAGCCAAATTTTGACCAAACGCCATCTACAAGTTTGCTGATGACATCATTGTGGTAGGACGGATATCAAACAATAAGTCAGAGTCAGAAGTTACATGACACCAGGTTACAGTCTAACAGGTTCATTTGAAATCACACAAGCTTTCAGAGTGCAGTCCCTTTGTCAGGTGCATCTGACTGCCCCGATGAAAGGGCTGCCCTCCGAAAGTTTGTGCGATTTCAAGTAAACCTGTTGGACTATAACCTGGTGTTGTGCGACTTCTAACTTTGCCCACCCCAGTCTAACATGTGCACTTCCACATCAACAATGAATCAGAATAAAGAAAGGAGATAGAGGGCTTGATGATGTGGTACAATGGTAACAACGTCTCTCAATGTTGGCAAAACTAAAGAACTGACCATTGACTTCAGAAAGAAAGAAGGAACACACCCCCATCTACATCAACAGAGCGGAGGTTGAGGGGGTTGACAATGTCAAGTTCCTCGAAGTTACAATAACCAATAACCTGTCTTAGACCTCCCACGTAGATGCAATGGTCAAGAAGGCACAACAATGCCTCTTCTTCCTCAGGTGGATCAGGGAATTTGGCGTGTTCATAAGGAACCTCCCTAACCTTTACGGATGCCCATAGAAAGCATACTGCCCAGATGCGTAATAGCCTAGTAGGACAACTGCTCTGCCCAGGACCATAAGAAATTACACAAGGTTGTGTACACAGCCCAGACCATCATGGAAGCCAATCTCCCATCCATGGACTCCAGTTACATATCTTGTTGCCATGGAAAGTCCACCAACATTAAAGACCCATCCCACTCCAGTAATGCTCCCCTGCAACCTCTTCCATCAAGATACAGAAGCCTGAACATATGCACCAGGAGGTCCAGGAACAGCTTCTTCCCGGCCATTATTAGACTGATGAATGGACTCTCTAGTCTCAAATAATGCTGATCTTGCTAACGTTGATCTTACTCAGCACATGCCCTGTGCAATGTAACTTCTCTGTCGAAATCTTTTTCCAACCTCTGATCTGTACATTCTTGCTTATTATGATCTGCCTGTACTGCTCAAAGTTTTTCACTGTACTTCAGTACACATGACAACAAATCAAAAGCTGAAGCCCAGAAGTGAGGAAGAGTGTGATCACCCAAGATATCAAGACAACATTTGACCAAGTATGATTTCAAGATGCCCCACAAGAACTCTCATAAATGACAGTGACAGGAAAAACTCTTAATTGGTTGAAATTATACAAAGCAAAATAGTTATGGTTTTTGAAGGTCAATCATTTCAGCCTGAGGATATTGTTGGAGTTCCTCAGGGCACGGTTCTAGACCTAGCCAACTTCAACTGCTTCAATGAGCTTTGCTTCGTACAATCGAAAGTGAAGCTATGTACCATTTGGAGGCACTCAGGTACTGGAATACCCATGCCCACTTACAGCAAGACATTAACACATTCTGATTTGGACTGATATATGGCAAGTAACATTCAAACTATGCACTGACCAGCTCCATCATGAGAATCCAACCATCTCTCTTTGACATTCAACTGCAATACCGCTGTTAAATCAACACCCAGGATGGTAAGGAGCAGAAGGGTCTTTACCATTGACCAGAAACTGAATACTTTTCTAACTAAGACAACACATGCCCACTATAAACCTACAGACTTCCTTCATTCAAAAGGCTTCTGAAAAAAACTTATAGCCTTTGCAGCTAGCTTCTCCAAATGTGCTAAGGTCCACAGAACAACTGCTTCATGGTCATGTGCTACATGAATAACTTCCACATGAATGGAAGAAGTGACATCATTGCATCGTGTGGTGCAAAATGTTACTGATCAGAGTCTTATTTCAATCACTTGAGAGATTCACAATTACTGTGGTAAATCATGGAAATTAACCCTTATCTTCACATACCAGTCCTCCAAAAAGAAAGCATTCTATGCCTGTAGTTTATCACAATCAGGAAAATGAATAGGTTTCAAACACAGGAAGATATTAATTTTGCAAGTTAGGGTTTGGTACAAATAAACAAGAACCGAAGATACCAATTTTTATCTTACAACATTCTCACATTAAAGCAGGTGAGCCACATGGCTCTTTACATATGAAACTCAAAACTGCCGGCATTTTCGTGTATTCATTTCACTGAAACAGGAGTGGTTAAATTCTGAGCAGGCAAATTATGCTCAATAACATTTTTATCTACAACTCAGATCAAATTTCAATATCCAGTGAAAAATCACAGCAACACGCAGAATAACCGAGCAGCGTGATCTTCAGTTTGGCAGCTAGTGTATTTAAAACACATATTTAATCACAGTTACTTCCAAAAGAAAGTAACACCTTGCCAGTGTTTGAAAAATAGGCATTTGATAATGCAGTACTTTATCACTGCTGAAAACAGAGACACGTTGACAAACTTTTCATCTTGCACTCATCAGAACAAATGCAAGAATGCTAAATTTTAAACGATCGTTAAATATACAGTACAGGAGGCAAGAGTTCTAATTAGCTTACAAATTGACTGTGAACATGCAAGCTATTTCCATGGAGTAAGCAATGGGTACAATTAGCTCCCAAAGCTCAAAGGGCCATTCTGAAGAGAGCAAGGCTTACACATATCCCTTTTGTTAGCAGAGAACAAGCCCATGTGTATTATTTCTAGCAAATATACTCTATAAGCTCCATTGATTATTTTACATTTGTTTTTGACATACCAGTTGGCACCATCAGAATTGTTCAGCAAATACTTGTTCAGAATCACATCCAACAGTAGAAATGTGATGTTTTCTTAGCATGAAACAGTTGATTGCATAAATTGTGATCATTTCAAGCTTGGCATTCATGTGTAGTCCAAATAAATGTAAGATATAAAGATACATCAATATGTCTCCCCTTTCAGCAATATTTACGTCAACAAATAATTAAATCGTAATCAATGAAAATGTCAATTTTTTTTTCAAATTTTCATTCAAATAGTTCCTAGAATAATAAATTGGAACATTTTATTCGTGCAGTAGGAGTAACATCTAAATTAATGAGTCAAAACCAAGTAAAATCTTTTGCACTTCTGGTGTCCATTTCTTCAGATAGCATGTCTGTCTCTCAACACATACCAGCTTGTCCCATCTCGACGGTGCAATATAAATAAAACTTTAAATTCTAATTAGTAAATTAACAGTAGCAAACGATGAAAATTTGTAACAGAATATCAAGCAGATCTTCACATTTATGCAAGTAAAAGAAATTAAACACAGCAAACTAAGTCCATCTGGGAACATGCCATCAAAGCTTTTTTTGTTGACCGACCTTTCAACATCCAACCTGTTACAACTTTGATTTCCACTCAGCCCACATTAACTAAAGCACAATAAAAATTGGGAATTTTTCCTTTGTTTTAATCAAATTAGTACTCTTTCTTCAGTAAAGTACAAGTTAAAACAAAAGCAAAGAATGATGGAATCAAACCTGACTACGACAATGGAAGCCTTTATAACCAGTTGAGGCACTGACTAAAACACGACTGCTTAAGCAAGGTATCAGAGAGCTCGGCTATGACATTAACACTCTCACAATAAGGAGGTAAGGGACAAGAAAAACATTATCTCCTGATGCCTATGTTCATCCATAAGTAAAGCACAACCCTGATTCTGATTTCCAGCGTCCACAGTTGTTTGGTTCTCTGTTAAAGAATGTGCACTCTCATCTTGTTACTCAATTTTAAAAAGTCTGGTTCCTTGTCCAAAAACTGCAGAATTGACGGAGATGAGAGAGACAGACAAATAAGGGCAGGGGCCAGGGCAACGGGGCTACAGCAATGAGGAGAGGAAGAGAGGAGGGGAGGAAGGAGAAAGAGCGGTCTTCTTCAACAAAATTCTTTTAGTTGCATCAATGTAAAGATCTGCTTGGTATCCCTTTCCAAAGTCTCAATTTGCTACTTATAATTTACTCACTAGAATGTAATTTCTTATTTATATTGCACCAACTCAGCAGTTGAAAATGTTTCTTTAAATTGTGAAAACACCATATGCTTTGCAATGGGAAAGTGAATCAATACTTTAAGAACATGCTATTAAATACGCTATTAAGAACAGTTTCGGTGGTCGAAATTGCATCGCCACATTTATGTTCTATACAGTGATTTTTGGCTGTGTAAAGTTCAAAACCATAGCATAACAAATACATTTTTTCTGATCAGACAGGAAAATGCAATATAGCAGGTTCCACTTCAAAAAGCTATTCTCTAACAGTTCAGTACAGCTCTAATGTTGCAAAGTCAGCTATAACAATTGCTCAAGGACTGCTGTACCGAAATGTTCTTCATGACCTTAATGTGGTTTTCAAAAATATTTTGATAAAAGCTGATACTCTTAACCATTTTCTTAAAATATAAGAAAGTAACTGCAAAACAGGAGCACTCTAGACATCTACATGAACAAACAAAGAAGAGCTCTCACTTGCCACACAGATTCAGAAGATCCAGCTATAGCTTATATTTTGCAGATACCAGATATAGACTAGTAGTTCAGCATAACCACAGCATAATGAAGCTACTTATTTTTTCACTTAAAATGCACAGAAAGCACAACTCTTTACATTTACACGAGGTGGAGAAGGAGAGCAAACAACAGTGACAAAGAGGGCAAAGTGGTCAGAGGAATACTCTAATGCCGACATATAACTAAGAAGGAAGCAATACTAAAAATATCTATACCTGTGGCAACCCACAATGACATGACCCCAACCACAGCAATGCTGTAGGAACCCTGAGAACTAGCTGCTGAGCCAACAACCCTTTTCAGAGCAAAGAAAGAACATGATCTGGTGGTTAAAGCATTCGCCCAGAGTCCTCACAATTCCCACTTCAAATTCAGCTTCAGTTAAAGGATTACTCGAGCTTTAACCAGAAGTTCAACTTCATGGGTAACTGCACTCAATTATGGTCTTCCTAAAGCAATGTGTTATGGTCTTCCAAGATCAAGAAAATCATTTAGCAATTTCCAACAAATTATGTTTGAAAACACCGCATTTGCAAAACAACCACCATCCAAAGAAGATGAACAGGAAATATGAATATTATTTTTTCTAGACCATAAAATCCTGAATGGCAACATATTTTAAACTTAAAAGTGCAAAGAATTTCCAAATGAGTTTTGGGTTCAGAAGCTGAAGTGTTCACATTTCTGACTCAATATTCTCCAAAGGTTTGAACTGATTGCAATCATCTATTTTTGTACTGTGATGAAGCAGTCTATAATTACATTATTCCATTGTACAACAGGAGGAATGTGAACTTATTATAGATCGCATGGTCTTGATTTACACTGTGTTCTATCACAGGCAAGCAGAGGGGACTGAATTCAATATTTGCAAAGAAAATTCTGAAAGTATGACATGCCCATGTGCTAATTACCAAACATTTGCATAAACATGCTTTTATTTTAGAAAAGACAGCAATGGAGAAGGTGATTCACAGTCAGTGTTTTGCAGTAGCCAGTATCATCAGGACAAGTATAAGCTGAACATCAATTTAACAGCCCCATGTTTTTACAGGTATTCTGGCTTTGGATTTGTCTTACTGAAGATAAGAAAAGGATCATCTTCATTCAAAAACATGTCAACCCTTCCATTGATGCTTCAATGAATATTTAAGGGCTGAAGAAATGGGACATTTCAACCTTAAACAGGCACAGAAATCTGGGTGGTTATAGAACATTAATACATAAAAGGTACACCAGATTATAAATTAGACACCAAAATGATGAAAACAAAATTGAAATACATGAGAAACTATATTAAAGATGACTTGATACAAAGAGTTAGCAAATCTAAATGGTGGGATCCCAGTGATGAAAATCCTTATTAAAAGGAAGCACACAATGTTTTGACTGGTATCTACATGTTGTTTCTGAATGTTGTCACAAAGCTAGTCCCTTTTCATTCCTAATAGCTGTTCCTTAGCTCAAGGAGACTCTGTCCTTGGTTTTTTTTCAGAGGGGAAATAAACCAGCTGATTTGATACAGACTTGAAAAGGGTTTTCAGAGGGCTTTTGTTTATATGTAAACAGATGAGACTTCAGGCCAAAGTGGTCATGCTTTAGAGGTGACCTGTTTAAAGAGAGGGGAGTGGTCAGCTCTCTAGCTGAGCTGAGCAGTTTTAGTTCAGTCTTGAGCTGGTAGGAAGTTCAACAGGGAGCTGGGTGGAAACTCACTCACTCTTTCTGCCCTTCAACTTCAACCTGTAAGCATGTATTCCACTTATACTGGTTCTTAATGGGAGTTTGCTTATTGGGACTGATGTGTGTATTCAGAACAGCATAATTAAGTCTAGTTGGACAAGTTGAGTTCAGTACAGGTTCTTTATTCTGGTCTTTGTGTTTCATTGTGTAATTTTGTGAATAAATTTTTGTCTGTTTTAAAATCTAGTCAACGTAGCTAACTTAATCCGGGTGATTTTCACTGTACGCTTACCGAAACAAATTGCAAAATTATGGTGTGAGCTGCCTGCTGAAGAATGTTGCGAGTGGTCTAGCTTAGTCCATAACAATATACAAGATCTGCGTTACAATGTGGCGATCTGCGTTAGAATGCAAATGGAGTGAGTAGAGCTGGTCTTCATTAAAAAGCAGCCAATTGCACCAATGCTTCCAACGCAATATCAATTACAAAGGAATTCACTAACTTGTCTACTTTTAAGAAGGGTGTTTAAGAGAGACACTTCAACTACTGAAGAACTTCACATAGCTCAGAAGACTCCAATTGATCAGAAAAGCTTCAACATTACAGGTGTCCATAGTTACTCCAAGGTAACACTCTTTGATGCAGTGGTAATTTGGTTAGAAGGTCCATGTGAAACTCCCACCTGCCCTAGAGGTGCGCCATAACATGCTTGAACAGGTCAATTTTAAAAACCGAACGTCACCACTACTGCCACAACATTGTTAGGGGAGGATGGGCACAAATACCACTCCAAATGACAAAGAACATGCATTTTGATTAAGTCGCATCTAACAAAATTTTCCAAGCAGTACTGGGAATCACATGGGAAGACATTAACAGTGCAATTATTTTCCACCATACAGGAGTGCTACTCTCAATGCCTTGTGTTGTAATCAATTGAAAGGAGCAACATTTTTTAATGTTAAATAGAACTTGAACATCATGGAGGTGAATTAGGTATTATGTCATTCACTGGCAAAATTATATCTGTGCTTTGCAAACAAATTGTTATTTATTATTTATTTATTAGATTTTATTGTCACAGGCACTCAAGCAAAGGAATACACAGTGAAAAGTGTACAAGTCACCATTTTCCAATCTTAGAATACAAAAGACAAGATTAAAAAACAGCAGAAATAAAAGGAATGGCCAAAAAAGGTAACGCCCAGATCACTGCCCCGCCTCTGCCATGAGTCCTTGCTGCCAAAAAAACAAAACCATAATGACCATCCCACAGTCTGCAACCACTTCACAGTCCCCGCATGCCACTGCAGCCAGAACTGGAACTCCGGCACATTCACAATTAGGCATTCAGACCCAGCCATGTCCTAGAATCATGTCACCATTCTTTAGTGTCATCTTGACTAGGATCTTGAATTGTGATGGGATTTTGGATAAAAAAATGCAAGTTTTGTTTTAATATAAGACAGGGGTTCATCAGGTTGCGGGGATAATATGTTATCACATGGATTGAGAATTGGTTAACCAAAAGGCAGCAGAGTAGCAATAAACAGAATCTGGTTTTGGAATCTCAAGATTCCACAATACAGAGGAACCTTGATTATCCAAATACCAATTACCTGAATTTCGGATATTTCGAAGAAAATCTCAAGTTCCTGATAGAAACAAGTCTTTGATGTAATGTTTCTAACACTGATCGCGTCTTTCGTTTCCGGTGATTAAAAGTGAACTTGGTTTACTGAAATGCTGCTGAGAACACTCATGGACATCGATGGGAGCTCAGGCACCGTCTCCAAACGACTGCCCCCCCCCGTCTTCTCTCTTTTCCCCCACACTTTCCCTGGAGTTCTACACAGGGGTAGACCCTAAAACCCTCTTCCCCAGATAATCTCTCGAACATTGTCTACAGGGCAAAGGTGGAACCTGTCAGGAAGTTGCAGTAACACGTGGGTGTACGCGTAAACATTCTATTTGGAGACTCTTCTCTCCCCCCAACCCCCCCCCCCCATCCCAAACACACACAGGCAGCAGGAGTCTTGCTATTGGTGCCCGATCTGGCTGCCCGCCCGGGGGGTGGACGGGGTTGGAGGCAGACTGGGAGTGGGGGGGGTTAGTGGTATTGGACAGGGTTGGGGGGGGGGGGGGGGGGGAGAAGAGGGTGGTGCTGGACAGGCTGGTGGACGGGTGAGGCAGTGTTGGACGGGATTGGGGAGCCGACGGATCGGGGGGGCGGTGCTGGACAGGATTTGGGGGGGGGGGGGGGGACAGAGGCTCACGCACAGTCTGCCTTGTCTCCTGAACAGGGAACAGACTTAACAGAAAACTCCAAGCCTCAGACAAAAGACATTGAATCAATTAACCGAATAATCAATTATCTGAACACAATAGTGTCCACCCACCTTGTTCAGATAATCAAAGTTCCTCTGTATACAGTATACAAATCACCTACATGAAGGTATACAAATCACCTACATGGTTCAGTGGTAGCATCCCACTTCTGGGCCAAGAATGACCTGGATTCAAGTCCCATCTGCTCCAGGGATGTGTTATTACATCTCGGAACAGGCTGATTTAAAAATTCCAAGATGAAGGCATTGAGAGCAACACATCTAAATCTGCTAACAATATAAAGCTAGGTAGGTGCTAATACACTGAGAGAACACAAAGAAATTGCAAATGAACATATAAAAATAACTGAATGAGCAATACAGTGTCAGGTGGCTGAAGGGCTTATTCTATGTTCTACAATATGATGAAATGTGAGAGCATTCAGCATTATACGAACAACAAAGATGATTTTTTATTAAATGATAAAGTTTAAAAATTTGACAGATTGTCCACATACAGAATGTAGCAGTTTTAAGGTAATAAAAGATGCCCCAAGACACTGCATGGCAACAACCTAATAAGAAAAGCTTTGACACTGAGCCATATATTAGGTAAGATGGCAAAAAGCTTGGTCGAAAAGGTAAGTTTTGAGGTGGAAAGTTGAATGGAGGGAACTCCAAAACTTAAGCTGTAGCAGCTGAAGGCACATCCACAAAACTGAATTAAAGAAATGGCTTTCTGGCCAATTCACATCCAGCAACCTGCTATGCTCTCAATTTGACAACAATGGGTAACAAGGAAACAGATTTTGGATCAAAATCAATAGTTTCATTCTTCCCAATATTCAATTAAAGGAATGAAATGACTAGTTAGCATTTTGTAGTGAGCAACAATGGAGGAGTGAAGAGTGATACGAATGAGGTAGAGTTGAACTCACCCACGTGCATAAAAGTTAATGCTTTGAGGTGATGCATGTAAATGAGAAATCCGAGGCGTCAAGATTACATTCAATCATGCAAGAGCAAGAAAGGCCAAAAAAAAGTGATACTTTCACTATTGGATAAAAAGTGAACTCGTGAGAGTAATCCCACTCCAGAATCACAGTTGATACAGTCAAACATTGGTTCAGTGCTGTTAAAAAAAAAGGGCTAATTCAGCAGTCAGTACGTTACCTATTACAGAGATCTGTTCACTAATTCATTTCATTGTATAGGGTGTGCAGCTGAAAACCATATATGCTATCGGCTTGGCAAATTGAAGTAATCTGCGCAGCATCATTCTGACATGAGACTAAGCAAACAAATTTTTAAAACCTATGCATTTCATGAAGGATGCTTCAATCGTATCAATGAAGATGACACGTACAGGACCCACATTCCCTGTAGAGGTATCATATGGAATGCTTTTCAACTCGGCAAGAACTTTCAAAAGCTGATTGGAGGCAGATGTTCGCAGGTAAAGGGACGGCTGGAAAATGGGAAGCCTTCAGAAATGAGATAACAAGAATCCAGAGAAAGTATATTCCTGTCAGGGTGAAAGGGAAGGCCAGTAACTATAGGGAATGCTGGATGACTAAAGAAATTGAGGGTTTGGTTAAGAAAAAGGAAGCATATGTCAGGCGTAGACAGGATAGATCGAGTGAATCCTTAGAAGAGTATAAAGAAAGTAGGAGTATACTTAAGAGGGAAATCAGGAGGGCAAAACAGGGACATAAGATAGCTTTGGCAAATAGAATTAAGGAGAATCCAAAGGGGTTTTACAAATATATTAAGGACAAAAGGGTAACTAGGGAGAGAATAGGGCCCCTCAAAGATCAGCAAGGCGGCCTTTGTGTGGAGCCACAGAAAATGGGGGAGATACTAAATGAATATTTTGCATCAGTATTTACTGTGGAAAAGGATCTGGAAGATATAGACTGTAGGGAACTAGATGGTGACATCTTGCAAAATGTCCAGATTACAGAGGAGGAAGTACTGGATGTCTTGAAATGGTTAAAGGTGGATAAATCCCCAGGACCTGATCAGGTGTACCTGAGAACTCTGTGGAAAGATAGAGAAGTGATTGCTGGGCCTCTTGCTGAGATATTTGTATCATCGATAGCCACAGGTGAGGTGCCGGAAGACTGAAGGTTGGCAAACATTACATTTTTTTTTACATTACATTACAGTGTGGAAACAGGCCCTTCGGCCCAACAAGTCCACACCGACCAGCCAAAGCGCAACCCACCCATACCCCTACATTTACCTCTTAGCTAACGTGGTGCCACTGTTTAAGAAGGGTGGTAAGGACAAGCCAGGGAACTATAGACCAGTGAGCCTGACCTCAGTGGTGGGCAAGTTGTTGGAGGGAATCCTGAGGGACAGGATGTACATGTATTTGGAAAGGCAAGGACTGATTCGGGATAGTCAACATGGCTTTGTGCATGGGAAATCATGTCTCACAAACTTGATTGAATTTCTTGATGAAGTAACAAAGAAGATTGATGAGGGCAGAGCAGTAGATGTGATCTATTTGGACTTCAGTAAGGCGTTCGACAAGGTTCCCCATGGGAGACTGATTAGCAAGGTTAGATCTCATGGAATACAGGGAGAACTAGCCATTTGGATACAGAACTGGCTCAAAGGGAGAAGACAGAGGGTGGTGGTGGAGGCTTGTTTTTCAGACTGGAGGCCTGTGACCAGTGGAGTGCAACAAGGATCGGTGCTGGGACCTCAATTTTTGGCATTTACAGAAATGATATGGATGCTAACATAAGAGGTACAGTTAGTAAGTTTGCAGAGAACACCAAAATTGGAGGTGTAGTGGACACAGCGAGGAAGGTTACCTCAGATTACAACAGGATCTGGACCAGATGGGCCAATGGGCTGAGAAGTGGCAGATGGAGTTTAATTCAGATAAATGCGAGGTGCTGCATTTTGGGAAAGCAAATCTTAGCGGGACTTATATACTTAATGGTAAGGTCCGAGGGAGTGATGCTGACCAAAGAGACCTTGGAGTGCAGGTTCATAGTACCTTGAAAGTGGAGTCGCAGGTAGATAGGATAGTGAAGGCGGCGTTTGGTACGCTTTCCTTTATTGGTCAGAGTATTGAGTACAGGAGTTGGGAGATCATGTTGCGGCTGTACAGGATATTGATTAGGCCACTGTTGGAATATTGCGTGCAATTCTGGTCTCCTTCCTATCGGAAATATGTTGTGAAACTTGAAAGGGTTCAGAAAAGATTTACAAGGATGTTGCCAGGGTTGGAGGATCTGAGCTACAGGGAGAGACTGAACAGGCTGGGGCTGTTTTCCCTGGAGCGTCGGAGGCTGAGGGGTGACCTTATTGAAGTTTACAAAATTATGAGGGGCATGGATAGGATAAATAGGCAAAGTTTTGTCCCTGGGGTTGGGGAGTCCAGAACTAGAGGGCATAGGTTTAGGGTGAGAGGGGAAAGATATAAAACAGATCTAAGGGGCAACTTTTTCACGCAGAGGGTGGTACGTGTATGGAATGAGCTGCCAGATGATGTGGTGGAGGCTGGTACAATTGCAACGTTTAAGAGGCATTTGGATGGGTATATGAATAGGAAGGGTTTGGAGGGATATGGGTCGGTTGCTGGCAGGTGGGACTAGATTGGGTTGGGATATCTGGTCGGCATGGATGGGTTAGACCGAAGGGTCTGTTTCCATGCTGTACATCTCTATGACTCTATAAAAGTGTAAAATCAACTTTTAAAAAAATTTCTTTAAAAAAAATGTCTGTATATTACAGACACGACCAGCATTTGTCCCCTTAGAAATGCGTATGTTTCAATCAGGTCACCTTTCATTCTTCTAAACTCCAATGGGTATAGGCTCAAGCTACTCAACCTCTCCTCATAAAAATATGCTTCCATACATGGGATCAAACCAGTGAACCTTTTCTGGACTGCCTCCAATGTCAGTATGTCTTTTCTTTGATAATGAGACCAAAGCTTTTCACAGTATTTTAGCTCTGGTCTGACTAGTGCCCTGTATACTTTTAACAAGACCTCTCTATTTTTATACTCCATTCTCTTTGGAATAAACACCAACATTTCCATTTATCTACCAACCTTTATGCTAGCTTTTTATGATTTATGCATGAGGACTCCTAAATCCCTCTGTTGCAGCATTCCACAGTCTTTCGTTACTTAATTAATATACAGTTCTTGCATCCTTATTTTGCCAAAGTATGTAGACTCACAATTTTCCACATTAAATTTCATCTGCCAAATTTTTGCCCATTTAACCTGCTTATATCCCTTTGCAGAACGTCATCTTCACCATTTGCCTTCTCACCCATGTATCATCTGCAAACTTGACTATTGTACATTCACTTGCCTATACATTGTAAATAATAGTGCCCGAGCATTGATCTCTGTTACATTCAACTAGTTATAGACTGCCATTCTGAAAACGTCCCTCTACTCCAACTCTCTGTCTTCTATTGGTCAGCCATTCTTTACTACCTCTCGCACCATAGGCTTTCATCTTATTCAGTAGCCTTGTGTGGTACTTTATCAAATGCCTCCTGCAAATTCACATATATTACAGGCACATATCTGAAGTAAAATCTTAAATTTTCAGAAAGCGTTTGCCAGGTTTAGCACAGAACTTTAGTTCAATAAATTGAACGTTTACCTTTCAGAAAGGCAACAAACTTGCAATTTTACACAACAGCAGAACATAACCGTAAAAGTAACATCAGAGGTCACTGTCCTCACTTCGTCTGTCACCCTCTACAAAAAAGAACAAAGCATTTGAGGAGCCAGGACAGAATAACTCTTACATAACAAACACATTAGCTAACATGCCCCCATCTAAAAGTAAGCTATTTTCAGACCTAAAGGACTATGAAACATGCTCACAGAATTCATTGTTCAGCAGTTGCTTCCTTTAATTTTATCCTGGAGTTTTAGTTCATAACTCCTCTCAGCAACACATGAATTGAAAGCAATTATCAGTGCAAAACAATTCTACAACTTTAATTCCTGGAGTTATTCAAGAGCTTAGCAATAAAAGTTGCATTATTCAATACTATGCTGTCACAAAATATTCAATGGTTTTTCTGGGGGTCAAGAGATGAAACAAGGAATGTCCAAACCCAACTTGTGAGAACAGAAAACAGCTTTCTGTTCTCACAATACATCTCAATGGATGCAAATATTTGTCATTTGACAATTTGTACTTGCAGCTTCTACTTACTGAGAGATTTATCATAAACACATTCATAAAGCTACTTCTCAGATGTTAGAAAAGTATTTTGCAGTACAGATTGGACCTCTAACATTCAGCTACCCAAAAACAAGTGGGAATGAGGAATGAGGAGGCCATTCTTGGGCTGGTCACAGGCCGAATTAGCATGTTATAGATTCAGATCTTCAAAGTTCATTGCAGTATTTATTTTAAGATGACCTCATTGCAATCCATGCTTTTCTCTGATGGGACAGTCAAAGATTCTCTCCACAGTTTAATGTGCAACAATCCTGACCACTTTCAGAGGAGAGGAACTGAAATCTGTCATTTCTCCCTGCCCTCATGAAGGAACTGGCATATGTTTTCAAATTTCCCATGGACTGATGCCTGGTCTGTTTGCCTGGGTTCAAGTCCCACCTGATCTAGAGATATGCAAAATCTCTGAACAAGCTGATTAGGAAAACAGCTGAAATTGCTAAATTATCTAGGGTAAACCAATGCTTTTGTCCAGATGATGTCTGATTTTGAACACGGCACCTTTAGATCTGAAGTTTCAAACTGATTCATCTTCATGGAACCTGTAGAATTTAGAATACAGGTCTTGGGAAATGCTTCTTTGTAAGTGTTTTAAGTAGTAGTGAGTCTATTAGTACAGCAGCTTTAAACATTAATCTAGCATTTTACTAACATGTCATACTTCTTTTGTACAAAAGAAGTGAAAGTCACCAACCCTTTCCTTATTTTTATAATGGAACACCTCTCAACTTATTTTTGGAAAAGACAGTTGACCATATAGGAAGGGCAAGAATGCATCTGCTCTTAGTCTTGAGCATTTCCCTACCCTACATTGCACTATTCCTAAAGAACAGCAGAAACAAAACTAGCAATGAGCTGCAGAACTGATGAAACCAATTGTTTGTTTTGTGGTGATAAATACGACACTCACCATTTCAATGGTAACTTTATTATTATGTATTTGATATGACCACTGGACAGTATAAGCTAATTTCCTGTTTCATACAAGACAAATGCCAAAAACAGCAGAACTAACAATATTATCAAAGAGTAATGCAACAGCTCACAACAAAGTTAAAATAGCTGACAGAATATGCACTATTACCTAGTCAAGCTACATATTATTGATAGGCCCCAAGATCAAACTATAATTAATAATACAGAATAATTCATGTTACATTAAATTCAAATAAAAAATTCTAGTCTCACTGCATAGATGACCAATCAGTGCAAACACAGAACAAGACAAAAAGTTAAATTATTTAATCAAAAGAAACTGAAAGCTGTCACAACATATGCATGTGAAATATAAAAGACCTTAATCTTTATACTTAATGTTTTTATTTAATCAAACTGAATTGAAAACTGTCTCACTTGTACAGTAGGTGAAATATAGAACACAGCCTAACCTTTACAATTAATGCTTTTATTTATTTACTGAGACAAACATTACAATTACACACATGTAACCTGAAACTAGTTTCAGCCTCAGCAGGAGTGATTTCCCAGACAATGCGTACCCAAAAAGATTAAACACCCAATTAAAATGCAATTAACAACATCAAGTTAGACATATTACTAAAAACCAAGTTCTTCATTTCAACTCCATGTGTCCTGCAGTGATAACAACATATGAATTTAATTTACCATTCTATCCCGAATGACAGCAAATTTGAAGAAATACTAGAAAAAGGCCATGAACTTTCAAAATTTTATTATAGATTTAATAGACTATAATGCATTTTGGAGGCCTACCTCTGAGGAAGTTAGAAAGCCACAAAGTGATCAGTTCCATCCTTTACTTGTTTTTTATGGCATTCTAGGGGCTCAAGAGTTTAACATGCTATTGCTAAGAGGACTCACTGCAGTATCAAGTGCATGTCTGTCCTCTCACAAAATGAGACAGGACATCTCAGTAGGGGAGCTGGCTGACTCTCAGAACTAAATCCTCCGGAACCAGACATGTGGATTCCACTTGCAGCCTCAGGTAAAGGTATTTGTCCTCCCTGGACAAGACTGATAGCCTTGACCACAACCTTATTGACTGCCTCCTGCTCCCATTTCTTGCTTCCTCTCCCTATTAACATAGGTATGTGAATCCCCCATTGAGAACAAGAAAGCTCTTCTGTTTTAGTCTTCCCATCAACACACGATTATGAAGAATACTATAATCAGTCCCTGTAGTCTATCCACTCATTATCACAGGACATCAACAATCACTGGGCATTGTAAAATAATAATTGCTTATCTTAAACAATGTAACGACAATCGACCTTTTGTTTAATTCCTATTTTTAAAAACTGCCTTTGTGTGTAGAGCAGAGATTCGTGGAGATAAGTGTCACCACAAATAGACAAACAACTACTTCTGGTCACATCGAGAATCTCTCACTGGCTGTCTGATAATAGAGCATCTACCATTGTACAGAAACTTGCATGGTCCAACTTTAACAAAAAGAACATCAACACCTCCTCCATTCAACCTTCATTACGCAAATAAAGATTCTAATCCCAACAGTTGTCAACTTTTTCTTAATGCTTTCATGGAACACAGTTAAAAATCACACAACACAGGTTATAGTCCAACAGGTTTATTTGGAAGCACTAGCTTTCGGAACGCTGCTCCTTCATCAGGTGGTTGTGGGGCCCAGTCCAACACCAGCATCTCCAATTCATGGAACACAAGCATCACAAACTCCCTTAAATTAAGTGACTTGCAAGGCCATTGCTGAGAGCAGTGAAGAGTCAATCATATTGCTGTGAGCCTGTGGTTGTTGACTCGGTAAAGACGCCAGATGTCCTTCTCTGAAAGATATGTGCCATTGTCACCATTAGAGGTTCGCTTTACAACTCCAGTTTTATGAACCGAATTAAAATTCCACCAGCCATTGCTGGATTTGAATCCTTGCCTCCACAACATTAGCCTGAGCCTCTGGTTTACTAATTCAGTGACATGAACACTATTCCACCATCTCCCAGGATAATGATGGTTGAGATTCAGTGATGGAAATGCAGTTGAATTCAGAGGCCAGATGATTAGATTCCCTCTTGCTGGAAATGGTCATTTGTTGACAATTGTGCAACATGAAAGTCACTTGCCACTTATTAACCCAAGCCTGAACGCTGTCCAGGTCTTATTGCACAGGAACATAGACTCATCTTGCATATGAGATGGTCACAGGTATTAAGCGCTTCACATCAACAAATATCGTTACAATCTGTCCTTATGAAATACCATTCAGCACAACTTTTCAATTGTTAAAATGCCACACGCAGTAAAACTTGATTATCTAGAAAGTACTGCTTTACCAGGAAGATAATATAGCATAGTTTAGACGAACACACAAAAATGTAAACGTGCAGCATCTTTAAAGCTGAACTTCAAAGGATTCAGCATTGTAAAACGACAAGAGCCAACTAAAAGCTTTAATATTAAGACTACTCTTTGTAAGTATTTAAGTTAGCTTAGTGAGCTAACTTACATATTTATCATCCATCTGAGCGACAAATCTTCGCAAAAATCACTATCCTTTGAATTGTTACCATTTCATGCAGTAGTTTTAATTAATGAGATGTGAGTCATGTAATTACTCGTTGACAATTATAATGAATCATTCAGAAGCTGTACAGAGTAGCATGCCATAAACATACTATTTTGCACATTTGTGGCTTGCAATGATCAAAATCAATTAAACAATACTCAATTTCAAGAATTAAGTGGATTTTAAAACACCTCATTCACAACTTTGTTTTTTCACATATACAATACTCAAGCTAAGAATCGCAGGTGAAGTAAACTATTTCAAGTGGGAGAAGATTGTCATTAAGTAGACTAGACACAGTTCTGTAATTATAAGGCTTTACATGCCAAAAACTGATCAATAGTTTCCTTGTTCAAAGCAAAAATATAAAAATCTTGTGGTTTTCAGTCTAAGTCTGAAATACTAAATAGCAATTTCTACATTTTTGAAAGACAAAGTTTAATACTTTACATACGGAGACAAAATAAGTTATCTTCTGGACTGGAAATTGCGCAGCATATACATGCATGCGCACACAAACCCAGGCAATTTAAAAACAAACAAATCTTTTAAAGATTAGTCATCTGGACATATATGCATGTGTAAATTTAATAAATACATTTAGTGTTGGTCTTCATAGCAGAAGGAAAGCTACATACCATACAGAGGGCAGTCAAAGACTGAGATAGTGATCAAGGAGCATAAGGTAATTAACAGAGTACATGTATAGAGAAACTTAATGCACGAAAGGATGACAACTGGAGAGTGACTGCAAAGCTTGGTGGTATGCAAGGATCAGGATGCCCTAGCACATGAAATCAGAAAGTGAGGAGGGGCCTATTCTCTCCCTAGTTACTCTTTTGTCCTTAGTGTATTTTTAAAAATTTTGTATGTATTTTAATTACAATGATGAATAAAATGTGTTTTGTTCCAAGCCTGATAGGTTTGACCAGTTGAATTGCCTTGAACAACACGCCTCACACTTATCTTAAAATTAGTAGTAGTTAGGGTCTAGACTATCTTCTTAATATATTTGGAGGTGGTTTGGTCTGGTCTGCAAGAGTATACATTTGAATGTAACTGTACTGTGTTCATATGTTCATGCTGTTTGCATATATTAAGTGAGGAGGCAGGTGCAGCAAATGATTAGAAAGGCAAATGAAATATTGCCACTTATTGCAAAGGGTGTGAAATAAAAATAGAGACATTTTACAGCAGGTGTACAGGATTGTGGTGAGACCACATCTTGAATACTGTCCACAGCTTTGATCTCTGAAAATAGAAATTAAAATGTACTAGAACCAATTTAGACAAAGTTTGTTCAACCCATTCCTGTGAAAAAAAGGATTGCTTTCAAGAGAAAATTAAACAAGTTAGGTCTATACACAATGAAGCTTAGAAAGAGAAATGTCTCATTGAAACATAAATCCTGAGGGGACTTCACAGGATGGATACAGGAGGATGTTTCTTCATGTGGAGGGGAAATGAGAACTAAGAGATAGTTTAAAAATAATAAATCTCCCTTTTAAGACAAAAGTGAAGAATATTTTTCCCTCTGAGGCAGATTACACTGTGGAGTTCACTATCCCTAGAAAGTAGTAGAGGCTGGGACTTTTGAAGTTATTTAGTTTGCCGTTGTTGACTTGCTCACTGAGCTGGTAAGTTTGTTCACAGACGTTTCCTCACCACTCTAAGTAACATCATTAGTGCGCCTCCAGAAAAGCTTGGGTGTTGTGTCCCGCTTGCTGTTTGTGTGTCTGGGTCTGTTGGGGTTGGCAGTGTCATTTCCGGTTTTGTTGCTGGTCCTGTTTCTTAGTGGTTGGTATGTGGGGTACAACTAGACATGGTTGTTAATTAGATTAGATAAGATTAGATTAGATTAGATTACTTACAGTGTGGAAACAGGCCCTTCGGCCTAACAAGTCCACACTGACCCGCCGAAGCGCAACCCACCCATACCCCTACATTTACCCCTTACCTAACACTACGGGCAATTTAGCATGGCCAATTCACCTGACGTGCACATCTTTGGACTGTGGGAGGAAACCGGAGCACCCGGAGGAAACCCACGCAGACACAGGGAGAACGTGCAAACTCCACACAGTCAGTCGCTTGAGGCGGGAATTGAACCCGGGTCTCTGGCGCTGTGAGGCAGCAGTGCTAACCACTGTGCCACCGTGCCGTTAATGGGGTTCCAGGTTGAGTGCCAGGCTTCCAATAAATCCCTTTAATGTCCTAGGATGGATACGTTGTCTCAGTCAAAAAGATGTCCTTCATTGTTCATGCGAATGGATAGAAGTGATAGCTGGTCATGTCATTTGGTGAATAGTTTGTGTAGCCTGGTGGCTAATTTCCTTCCTGTTTGTCCTATGTAGTGCTTCTGGCAGTCTTTTGTATATAATGTTGGTCTCGTTGGTTGTGGGTATAGGATCCTTTTTTACTTGTTAGTAGCTGTCCTAGTGTGGACTACCATAATACCCAGGAGTCGAAGTAATCTGATGGTCATTTCTGGTATGTCATTAACGTATGGCAGCGTGGTCAGTGTGCCCGGATATGCTGTGTCTTCCTGTTGTGCTCTGTCATGTAGCTATCAGCGGACTACACTTTCTAGGTACCTGTTGTTTCTGGTTGGTGTTTTTTTGCTGCTTTACGCAGCTCATGAGTGTGCTGTGTATTATGGCTTGCTTGAGCAATATTCTGTGAAAAACAGAACAACAACCGACTCCTCTTCCTGGACGCAATGGTCAAATGCAAAGCCAATGGGGGGGCCCAGACTAGTGTTTACAGGAAGGCCACCCACACGGAACAAATACTCAACTACAACAGCAACCATCCCATCACTCTCAAACAGAGCTGCATAAGGAAATTACTCAAGTGAGCCATAACACACTGCAGCACCCATGAGCTGCACAAAGCAGAAAACACCTACATGACATGTTCAGAAACAACAGGTATCCAAAAAGCAAGGTTGCCAATGCTTTATTGGTCAATGCATGGAGTACGGGAGTTTAGAAGTCATATTGTGACATTGGTTAGGCCACTTTTGGAAGAGAGTGCAATTCTGGTCTCTTTGCTGTAGGAAGGATGTTGGGAAACATGAAAGGGTTCAGAAAATATTTGCAAGGATATTGCCAGGGTTGGAGGATTTGAGCTCTAGGGAGAGGCAGAATAGGCTGGAGCTGTTTTCCCTGGAACATCAGGGGCAGAAGGGTGACCTAATAGAGGTTTATGAAATCATGAAGGGCATGGAAACGCTAAATAGACAAGGCCTTTCCCTATGGTGGGGGAGTCCAAAACTAGAGGTCATAGGATTAACCTAAGAGAGGAAAGATTTAAAAGGGACCTAAAGGGCAACTTTTTCATGCAAAGGGTTGTGCATGTATGGAATGAGTTGCCAGATTAAGTGGAGGTGGTTGGTACAATTACAACATTTAAAAAGGAACCTGGATGGGTATATGAATCGGAAGGGCTGAGAGGAATATGGGCCAAATGCTGGCAAATCGGTCTAGATTAATTTAGGATATCTGGTCAGCATGGATGAGTTGCACCGAAGAGTCTGTTTCTGTGCTATATATCTCTTTGATTCTAATTTGGACAATGGGCTGAGGCATTGCAGATAGTTTAATTTGGATAAATTCAAGGTATTACATTTTTGAAAAACAAACAAGGGCAGGATTTGTATAGTTAATGGTAGGGCCCTCGTGTTGTCCCGTTCCCACCTCAGTCGAAGCAAAACGCTCAGAGACATAGTATGCCGTTACTCCCTTCATCTTTATTCCAGGCGCTGGAGGGAGAGAGAACAATCGCCCATGTGCACATGAGTTCTCGGTCTTCTCTCAAACAGCAGATTCTTAAGGAATTTTATAGTCAATTACAGGGAGGAGCATCCAGATAAGGTAACATACATATTAATTGAGTGACCGTTACAATCAGCGAGTGTCAATAGTAAAGATTAAACCATCTGCTGTTACACAATGAATGTTCTTAACCTTGTTAATTGGCTTCGTTTAATGGATACTTTTCCCCTTGTTAATTGACTTTACATACTGAATGCTTCTTCATCTTGTTAAATGGCTTTATATAATTAATGCTTTTCCACCTTGTTAACCCACTACCCTTGCCTCCAGAACCCCATTGTTCATTGCAAATTCTTATCTGATCTGAGACATGCTAGTTGAACTTTTTGTTTCACAAAACTCAAAACTTAACTCTTTCCCTACCTGCTCATACCCTATATACATTCTCATTTGGTATTGGTGTCGAACAGAGACCTAGGGGTTCACGTACATAGTCCTCTGCATCACAGGTAAACAGGATGTTGAACACACTTGCCATTATTGATCAGATCATTGAGTATAGGAGTTGGAACATCACGTTGAGGTCATATAAGATATTGGTGAGGCCATTTTGGAGCACTGTGTACATTTTTAATAAACCCTGCTATAGGAAGGATATCATTCAATTTGAGATGGTTCAGAAATGATTTACCATGACTGAAGGTTTTAAGTTATAAGGAGAAGCTGAATAGGTTAGGACCTTTTTCACTGGAGCACAGGAGATTGACAGGTGACTATATAGAGGTTTATAAAATCATGAGGGGCATACGTAAAGTGAATAGCAAAAGATTTTTTCTGAGGGTGGGAGGATTCACATTTAAATGTGAAGAGGAGAAAGATTTAAAAGGAATCTGAGAGGCAATGTTTTCCGCACAGAGGATGCTTCTTATGTGGAATGAGCTGCCAGAGGAAGTGGTAGATGCAGGTACAGTTACAACTTTAAAAGACATTTGGACAGGTACATGAAAAGGAAAGATTTTGAGGGATATCCGCCAAAGGCAAACAAGTAGAAGTAGTTTAGTGTGCGATACCCTCTGTTTCTGTGCTGTGTGACTCTATGAGATGCTTCTCCACCAATTGAGCAATTTGCTTTTGATTCAGATTTACAGTTTTTACAGTTTTTACAGTTCATTGTGTTACGTTTCTGTACAAGTGTGGTTAATGCGGTTAAAACTTAAATCATGGATTCTTCACATCAACATTAATTTTCATTCATATACTTGAATAAGTATTCAGTAATTCTATCTGAAAATGAGATGTCAAGAGATAGCATCAGAAAAATAATGAAGTTTTCTAAAATACAGACAAAAAAATAAACAAGTGAATATTTTTCTATAAACAATCCCAAGCTAACTTGGCTCATCATTTTACCTTAAGTTAGTAGTTAGATTTGCCAAGAAAAATTCACCAAAGAAAAAAGTTTAGAAACAAAGTGGAATGAGAGATGTCAATTAACCTACTTGATAGGCACGTGACATACAAACTATATAAAATACTGGGTAAAAACAATAACTACAGATGCTGGAAACCAGATTCTGGATCAGTGATACTGCAAGAGCACAGCAATTCAGGCAGCATCCAACGAGCAGCGAAATCGACGTTTTGGGCAAAAGCCCTTCATCAGGAATGAAGACAGTGAGCCTGAAGTGTGGAGAGATAAGCTAGGGGAGGGTGGGGGTGGGGAGAGAGTAGCATAGAGTACAATGGGTGAGTGGGGGAGGAGATGAAGGTGATAGGTCAGGGAGGAGACAGTGGAGTGGATAGGTGGAAAAGGAGATAGGCAGGTAGGACAAGTCCGGACAAGTCAAGGGGACAGTGCGGAGCTGGAAGTTTGAAACTAGGATGAGGTGGGGGAAGGGGAAATGAGGAAGCTGTTAAGTCCACATTGATGCCCTGGGGTTGAAGTGTTCCAGACGTCTACACTGACCTCTACACTGCTGAAGCCAAACACCAACTCGAGGACACCTCTTCCTACTGCCCCCTCGACCATGACCCCACCCCCCATCACCAAACCATCATCTCCCACACCATTCAGAACCTCATCACCTCAGGAGATCTCCCACCCACAGCTTCCAACCTCATAGTCTGGGAACCCCGCACTGCCCGGTTCTACTTCCTTCCCAAGATCCACAAGCCTGACCACCCTGGCCGACCCATTGTCTCAGCATGCTCCTGCCCCACTGAACTCATCTCTACCTACCTCGACACTGTCCTATCACCCCCTAGGCCAGGAACTCCCCACATACGTTCGAGACACCACCCACGCCCTCCACCTCCTCCAAGATTTCAGTTTCCCCGGCCCCCAACGCCTCATCTTCACCATGGATATCCAATCCCTCTACACCTCCATCCACCATGACCAGGGCCTCCAAGCCCTCCGTTTTTTCCTCTCCAGACGTTCCCAGCAGTACCCTTCCACCGACACACTCATTCGTTTGGCCGAACTGGTCCTCACCCTTAACAATTTCTCCTTTGAATCTTCCCACTTCCTCCAGACCAAAGGGGTAGCCATGGGCACACGTATGGGCCCCAGCTATGCCTGTCTCTTTGTTGGCTACGTAGAACAGTTGATCTTCCGTAATTACACCGGCACCACTCCCCACCTCTTCCTCCGCTACATTGATGACTGCATTGGCGCCACCTCGTGCTCCCGCGAGGAGGTTGAGCAATTCATCAACTTCACCAACACATTCCACCCTGACCTTAAATTTACCTGGATCATCTCTGACACCTCCCTCCCCTTCCTGGACCTCTCCATCTCCATTAGTGACGACCGACTTGACACTGACATTTTTTACAAACCCACCGACTCCCACAGCTACCTGGATTACACCTCTTCCCATCCCATCTCTTGCAAAAATGCCATCCCGTATTCCCAATTCCTCCACCGCATCTGCTCCCAGGAGGACCAGTTCCACCATAGAACACACCAGATGGCTTCCTTCTTTAGAGACCGCAATTTCCCTTCCCACGTGGTTAAAGATGCCCTCCAACGCATCTCGTCCACATCCCGCACCTCCGCCCTCAGACCCCACCGCTCCAACCGTAACAAGGACAGAATGCCCCTGGTGCTCACCTTCCACCCTCCAAACCTCCGCATAAACCAAATCATCCGCCGACATTTCCGCCACCTCCAAAAAGACCCCACCACCAGGGATATATTTCCCTCCCCACCCCTTTCCGCCTTCCGCAAAGACCGTTCCCTCCGTGACCACCTGGTCAGGTCCTACGACCCACCCTCCCATCCTAGCACTTTCCCCTGCCACCGCAGGAACTGTAAAACCTGTGCCCACACCTCCTCCCTCACCTCTATCCAAGACCCTAAAGGAGCCTTCCACATCCAAAGTTTTACCTGCACATCCACCAATATCATTTATTGTATCCGTTGCTCCCAATGCGGTCTCCTCTACGTTGGGGAGACTGGGCGCCTCCTAGCAGAGCGGTTTAGGGAACATCTCCGAGACACCCGCACCAATCAACCAAACCACCCCGTGGCCCAACATTTCAACTCCCCCTCCCACTCTGCCGAGAACATGGAGGTCCTGGGCCTCCTTCACCGCCGTTCCCTCACCACCAGACGCCTGGAGGAAGAACGCCTCATCTTCCGCCTCGGAACACTTCAACCCCAGGGCATGAATGTGGACTTCAACAGCTTCCTCATTTCCCCTTCCCCCACCTCATCCTAGTTTCAAACTTCCAGCTCCCCACTGTCCCCTTGACTTGTCCGGACTTGTCCGACCTGCCTATCTCCTTTTCCACCTATCCACTCCACCCTCTCCTCCCTGACCTATCACCTTCATCTCCTCTCCCACTCACCCATTGTACTCTATGCTACTCTCTCCCCACCCCTACCCTCCCCTCGCTTATCTCTCCATGCTTCAGGCTCTCTGCCTTTATTCCTGATGAAGGGCTTTTGCCCAAAATATCGAATTCGCTGCTCATTGGATGCTGCCTGAATTGCTGTGCTCTTCCAGCACCACTGATATATAAAATACTGTACAGGACTA
This sequence comes from Chiloscyllium plagiosum, assembly GCF_037043375.1. Taxonomy (NCBI): domain Eukaryota; kingdom Metazoa; phylum Chordata; class Chondrichthyes; order Orectolobiformes; family Hemiscylliidae; genus Chiloscyllium; species Chiloscyllium plagiosum. The sequence continues at coordinate 38,668,510 of NW_028270164.1, forward strand.
AATAAGACCTGACCAGTACAGTGTGAATTGCAATTCAAAACTAAGCAAAGCATAATCTTTCTGCTTGTCTAACAACATAATAGTCATCTCCATTCCTAACAAATGCTTATTTGGAGATAGTGAACAAATTAAGTTGGCCCTGTGTTCTTTCTATTTCAAAAAAAATCAAAGATAGGATATTGGTTTTGAAATGCTAAATCTTGGAAGTTTGCTTCGTGGCTGAAATGCACTAATTCATCATCATCTTCTCAAGCACAGGAACTGAGCTTACATTAGATCATGAATACATAAACTAAAAATAGTACTGCTGACAAGGATACTGCAGCCAAGTCCCTTCCATTACAGTTGCTACTTCCATGGAACAAAGCATACTTACTATTATTCAAAATTATATTAGAATATGGATAGAATTTGTTGAGATGGGGCAAGTCTTGCATAAAGAAATAATGTTGGCAACAGATCTCATGATCCAGTTGAAAAAGTCAGAGGAGGGGAGTTTAATTCACAATTTGTCTGATCAAGGTGATAGCAGACTCTTATCAGCAAACAGATAGCATATTTAAGCATGCTGTCACATGCCAATATACCACACCACTTGCCTTGTTCAACCTTCATGATAAAATGATCATAGTCAACATCTCAGGTGTTTGGCAAAGTTCCAGTGGATATGTTGGTAACTACTTGAGATCAATCTACGTCTTTAAGGTTCTGTTACAAATCGGAGAAATATCACAGATGTTTTCAATTTGGACAAATTACTGGCTCAGGATTTCCTCTGCTTGCATAATTGAAGCTTTGATGTGTGCTAGCTTTCAATGGAATACACACCATTTTATGTTCTTGCATCAGATGGCTTGAGCCTGGTTCAGTTTCTGTGAGCACTAGTATAAGACATATAATAGTACAGCACAGGACAGGCCCTCAATGTTGTGCTAAGCTTTTATCCTATTCTAAGATCAAACTAACTTATATACCCTACATTTTACTATCATCTATGCGCCTATCCAAGAGTCACTTAAATGTCCCTAATGTATCTGACTTTACTACCCTTTGATCCCTGATGTCTCAAAGAACTATATCTAGCTCCTCCTTGAAACCATTCAAAGTTTTGCCCCAAACTGTTTTCTGTAGCAGAGAATTCCATAAGTTCACCAGCTAAGTTTGCCCAGCTACTCTGGACAAAGAAATTTCTAGACATCGCAGTCCTAAATGGTCTATCCCATATACTTATATCTATGACCCCAGTTCTCAGCTTCCCAGTCATTAGGAACATCCTTCCTGCGTTGATCCTGTCTAGTCCTGCCACATTTTATAGGTTTCTTTGAGAACCACCCCCCTCATTCTCTTAAAACACCAGTGAATATAATCCTAATCGAGGAATCAGTCTGATAAATCCTTGTTGCACTCCCTCCTTCCTCAAGTAAGGAAACCAAAACTGCACACAATTCTCCACATGTGGTCTCATCAAGGCTCTGTATAAATGAAACAAAACCCTGGTCCTGTAGTCGAATCCTCTTGCTATGAAGGTCAACATACCATTGGCCTTCTTCACCACATGCTGCATGTGCAAGCTTATCTTCAGCAAGTATTAGGACATCCAGGTCTCACTGCACCTACCCTTTTCCCAAGCTATTACCAAATCAAATAATAATCTACCTGTTTTTACTACCAAACTGGATAACCTCACCATTCATCCATTTTACACTTCAACTACCATGTATTTATCCACTTGGGGGTCAATTCGCTCAATTGGCTGGTTTGCAACCCAGAGAGAGGCCTACAATGTAGGTTCAATTCCTGCACTAGTTACCACAAAAGACTCTGCTTCTCAACCTCTCCCCTCATCTGAGGCATTGTGACTCTCACGTTAAACCACCAACAGTTGTCACAGAGAGCAGCCCTACGGTCCAAATCTCATTAAACAATCTCAACATCCACCTTATAGCTCACTCACCCACCCAGTTGAGTGCCTACTGCCACTACCACTTTTGATTTCCTCCTGCCGCTGATGTCTCCAATTTTAACTATCAGACAAGCAACAGAACCCTGGAACACAATCATGGAGGGCCTGCTCACAGCCTCTGATTGCCAGATCCCAGAACATGTTCAGGAAAGGCTTGTCACCAATGCCTCGCCAAAGCAAAAGACATTAAACTATGATGGTTGGAGGCACAAGCTGCCTAGGATTTATTGGGGAACTTTACTTGAAGGGATGATAGTGGATAGGCAATTGCAAACATTTAAACAGTGCATGGAGGCACTGCAACAGTTGTCTGGCACAAAAATAAAACAGGAATGGTAGACTGACCATGGAAAACAGCAGAAAATAGCCAAAAATAGCAGTAGATCTGAGGATTGGGAATAGTTTAGATTTCAGAAAAAGGAGGAAAAAGAAATTGATTAAGATGGGACACAATTGAGTACAAGAGGAAGCTTGTGGGGAACATGTAAACTGCAAAATCTTCAACACTTATTTGAAGCAAAAACAATTAGTAAAGACAGAAGTAGGTCCTCTGTAGTAACAAACAGAGGAAGTTATAACAGGGAACAAAACGTGGCAGACAAATTAATGGATGTTTTGGTTCCATCTTCCTGAAGGAAGACTCAAATAACACCCCAAAAGATGTTGAGCAACCCAGGGTTTAGTGAAAGGGAGGAACTGAAAGAAATCCACATTAGCAGAGCAAAGCGTTGGGGAAATTGATGAGATTAAAGGCCAGCAAACCCTGAGGGTCAAGAGTACTTAAGGAAGTGGTTCTAGAAATAGTTGATGCATTGGTGGTCAACTTTCAAGACTGTACTGACTCTGGAACACGTTCTATGGTTTGGAAGTTTGTTAATATAACCCACCAGTTTAAAAGAAAAGAGGTAGAGAAAAATCAGAGAATTATAAGCCGGTTGGTCGGACATCAGTGGTGGGAAAATGCAAAATGATAAAAGATTTAATAGCAGAGAACCTGACAAATAGTGACAGGATTGAATAGAATGAACAAGGATTTACGAAACTCACTCAAGAGTTGTGAGCTTGTAGCACTGTGCTGCTACAAAAAGGGATTTTGTGCTGACAAACCTACTGAATGTTTCAATGCTGTAACTAGTTGAATTGATGAGGGGGTATCGGTGGATGTGGTTTATCTGGACTTTTCAAAGCTATTGATAAGGTCCCACATGAGGCATTAACATGTAAAATCGAAGTATATGGGTTTGGGCTGGTGTACTGACACTGATAGAGAACTGGTTGCCAGACAGCAAATAAGAATAGGAATAAACAGGTCTTTTTCAGACTTGTAAGCAGTAACTACTGGGGTACCACAGGGATCAGCGCGTGGACTCAAGCTATTCACAATATATGTGAATAATTTAATTGAGGGAATCAAATGCAATAGCTCCAAGTTTGTAGATGAGCTGGATGGGAGGATGAGCTGTGAGGAGGGTGCAGAGATCATTTAATATGATTTGGATCACAGAGCTTCTCTCTCAGTGAGATCACATGTAACGGTTTAGCTGAGGGTCACCACACCTCAGACGAGGGGAGAAGTTGAAAAGGAGAGTCTTTTTGTGGCAAACAGTGCAGGAATTGAACCTATGCCGTTGCTTCATTCAGCTCCTCTCAACACTCCAGGCTATATCCTGGCCGAGCTGCCTGCAAGGAGATAAGACTTAAATAAGACTTTAATATCTGAATGTCACTCATTCCTTCTGACTTTGTTTCTCTTACTTCTGCTTTATTTTTTATTCTGGTTTTATAATCAAGTGTGTAACCAAAGTAGTGTCAGTTACGTCAGTGGAGGTGAGATGGCACTGAAGAGAGCGGGACTTTCATTCCAGTCATGGCATGCTACGAAGGGGACTCGTGCCTAGCCAATTGGCCCATGGTGGAGCACTTAATAAAAGGAACTGTCAAGCTAGATACTTTATTTCTTCATTTTTTTCTGCCTTTATATTCTAAGTTTGTTTTTTTTGTATGTTTTAAGATGGCACTGGAGAGCAGAGACTATACAACACTTTGCACAGTATTTTTGGTAACAATATACACGTGACAATAAAGAAGGCGGCAGAGTAGGACACTCCTGCAGGAACTCCTCTGCTCCGCCTGTTTTTGTTTTCCTTTTTTCTTCTCTTTTTTGCTTCTTCTTTTCCCTCAGCACTGGAGACAAATACTGGCACAGCTGCAGCATGGAAGCTGCCAGCCCCAGAGCAGCACATGGGGAAGCAACCTTGGAGCATTGCACAGGCAGCGAGTCCCAGGCAGAGACTGTGCTAGGGAGGCAGTCTTGGCACTTACCTTGGAGCAGCTGAGTGCCAGTACAGAGTGGTCTGAGGCTTGGAGAAGAACTGGGATGGTTGTTGGACTGGGGTCTGGTGTGGGTGGTCAGACCATGTGCAGGGGCCCTGCGCTGACCTGAGCTGTTACACTAATGTCTAACTGAAATTTCCTATGTTATTGGAATGATAATCCTTTAACGATGTCCTAAACTTATTTTTCAACTCTAAGCATTGCAATTACGTTTATTCCTCTGCTGTACCCAAGAATTGTACTTAAGATGTCGCCATAAGGCGGCAGACATAGCAAAAGCTTTTCACTGTACTCCTACAATGGAGTACATATGACAATATTGTATATTGTATTGATTTGGAGATGCCAGTGTTGGACTGGGGTGTACAAAATTAAACATCACAACACCAGGTTATAGTCCAACACAATCACCTGATGAAGGAGCGGCGCTCTGAAAGCTAGTGTGCTTCCAATATAACCTGTTGGACTATAACCTGGTATTGTGTGATTTTTAACTTTGTATACTGCATTGTAATTCTAAGCTCTACCCATACTGATTTCACTTTACCAGAGCTAAATATACTTCCTCAGTATTGTGCTGATTTTTCTCCTTAACCAACAAATCTACCCCACCTGTATGTTGGCCTTCCTAAAAACGGAATATTTCTGAATTCCCATCACCCTTCAACCACATCTCCATAATCCCAACTATTTGCACAATTAATTCAGCCACTTCATTGCAAATGCTTCACACATTAAGATAGGAAGGTATTAATGCTTGTCTTTATTATACTATTATTCCCATTCACATTATTTTGCTCTGTGGCTCTTTTACTTGCCATTGCATTCTCTACCTATAATTTTTCTTATTCCCCATTTGTAATAGCTTCTGCCCTTGTTTCCCTCTTGTCTCCTTGAATAAGTTGCCTTTCCCCTTGCCAACTGGTTTAAGCCCTCAGCATCCACAAAGGCTGAAAATAACCAGAGAATGAAAAGATTAAGGTGGGTTAAGGGATATAATTGATAATCACAACGAAAACCGAAGTTCTGAATAATGTTTAAGCAAAGAACCAAGCTGAAGGTAGGAGAAAAAGGAGGAATTAAGTGCAGTATTTTATACAGATCAGGACAATTGCAGCTAAGGCTGTGTAACTTAAGATTGAGCAAAGAAAATTACAAACAAGGAAAAAAACACATGACGAATGCAAATTCAGGATCTTAGAGCTACTTGAGACTATGAGACAAAATATTAAAACCATCGAGGCATTTATAAATAAGGAGATAGAAGTAAAATGGAAATCAGTGATGAGTGAGCACAGGGACATTAAGCAAAGACAACGTGATGAGCAGTTGAATGCATACTAGGTAGATTTTCACATGGTGCATTTATTAAAAACAGAAGAAAAACTACAAGAGACAATTGTATTGATGGACTTGTCAACAACCATGAGGGTCAAGTACAGGTGAAAGCAGGTTACGTTGCAAAGGTTTGAAGCTCAGCCCTGGCTCAAAACGATACAGCATCTGAGGGAGCCAGCAGAAAAGGTTCTTCCAGTAGCCAATCATTTGTATTTTGTAGAAAGAAACCTTTGCTCATCCAGAATTAAATAGCAGCCAAGGAGTTGGCAAGCAGAATTGTGTTGCAGTAATCATAGAAAGAACAGAAATATAGAATTTGGTAGAATGTATCTGAAAGCTGCCAACATCTTGTGTAGACACAAGATCAAAATGCATTGTGTAGACAAGGAGAATAAAGGGGCAGATATTTCTACATCAACCTCTTCAGAGACATTATTACACACTTCTGGAGCTTGAACCCAGGCCTCTTGGCTCAAAGATAGGGACACTATCACTGTGCCACAAGAGCCCTAAGATGGGGTTTTGGGTCACATGAGACATGATAGAATGCGACAAGAAATACACTGGCTACAATGTGACAGGCTGATCCAGAATTACAAAATGCTCCACAGGGAAAATGACTGATTTTATACAATTTTAATCCTTGCGGTTTTTTGGAAATTTTTCCAAATCATTTATTGAGCCTATTATTACAACAAACTGGTATTTATACCATTGGTATAACCATTATCTAGAATGCAAGGTTGCCCTCTCATTGGAGAGGGACAACTGGTGATGATTTAACCCAAAAGCCGCCACACCTCAGAGGTTGAGCAGAGTCCTTTGTAGTAACCTCAGCCGCTGCGCAAACTGAACCCATGCTGTTGGCTTTGCAAACCAACAGTCCAGCCAACTGAACTAAACCGACCCCCAATGGCATACAGTATGCTTTTGGGTACTGCACCAGGTGTGTGTTGGGTACTACATAAAAGCAGTTGTTTTCCTTTCCAATTCATAAAAAAAGTGTTTTGGGATTAATGGGATTGTATTTTTAGGGTATGAAGTTACATAGTTTAATCTATTTTTAAACCAGATTTTTACTGAACACAAGTTAACAGTTCTTCAGTTACAGTTCTGATGCCACAACCATAGCTGGTGCAACTAAATGTAGTGAAGATGGTGATAAATCGACATTACTGAAGAACAACACAATCTTACTTTATGATATCTTACCTGGCAATACATGACAATGGATAGGATATCTTTAAGTGGTAAAAACGGCATTTAGTTAAGGTTATAGTCTTCACAATAAATGAAAATAACTACAAAAATTCTACTTGTTCCCAACTTAAGATTTGTCTTCTCCAGGCAAATGTTCCCACAATATAAATTGATAATATATTTGGACACAAGTCTTATATTTTTTAGGTTTTGATATGTATTAATTTATCAACTTGTCAGTTCTGAAGTTAGTTCCAAAATAGCTTGGTTCAGAGTATGAACCAGAGTATGTTTATTTAATCAGAACTGAAAATGTGTTGCTGAAAAAGCTCAGCAGTTCAGGCAGCATCCAAGGAACAGGAGAATCGACGTTTCGGGCCGAAAGTGTGCCTCATTCCTGAAGAAGGGCTTATGCCCGAAACGTCGATTCTCCTGTTCCTTGGATGCTGCCTGACCTGCTGCGCTTTTCCAGCAACACATTTTCAGCTCTGATCTCCAGCATCTGCAGTCCTCACTTTCTCCTCTATGTTTATTTAATCAACCAGATTTATTATTTTGCAAATATAATTTCATTTCAATCAACAAATTTTGAAAACATCTTTGTTATACAGATCAATAGGAAACTTTCATTTTCTGTGCACTCAACACCAAGAAAGATTTCAAGGCAAGTACAAAGTATCTCTGTTGATGTCAGTGTTCTTACAAATTTGATGTCACAATCAAATACGACAAAGTATTTCTCACTTACTCCTCGATCTTTCATTTGCAAGCAATGTTAATTGAAGCATACAATTCGAGATTCAAAGCAGGTTGCTTGGAAGCCAATTTGCATAGACACAAATACGACACATGATCAAGGAATCAAGAATAACTAGCCTCTGCTGCTCTGGGACACTTTTTTTATTTAGTTTATATTCTAACGATAGCACTACTGAACAAGTCAGATGAAATTTTGCTATGAAATTACACTATATGCAATTCATGAGGCTGCAGATTTTCTTTAAGCAAGATAAGCCAAGCTATCTCAATATATTAAATATATAATGATCACAAAATACACAGTGAAACAAATTTTCAACCAATTTCCTGACACTATTGTCACAGAGGATTCAAGTCCAGAGAAATTACATCCCTATCTCAAAACTTCACAGTTCTACTCAACTGACTCCTGAAGACTTCCTTACTGTGAATGGTGAAGACAATTTGATAAGTATTTTTTCCCACAAATCAGAGAACATAAGCAATCTCAGTTCTAATAACCTGCAAATTTCTAACCAAAACCTTCTGGCTTAGAAATTTTGCAAACCAAACCCTTTTGTCGAGATATCTTCTAGGAGAGAAACTAAAACATATTCCCAAATTTAATACTAGTGCCTTCTGAACTGAATTTATTTTAAAAACTTGCTCATGCCACATTCTTCTGATTTGAATACAGAGATAATGGCCTCACATGTTTTCTTTCTGTCATGATCTCAACAATACAACCATCTTTCCATCAAACTCAGTGGTTCAGTTACTTGTTCTCTGACTAATGGTAGATTTAAATCACTATTCCAGAAAAACGACTTTTTTGAAGAAAGAAAATCCTTCAAAGTTTGTGAGAAGATTTGTAGCTCGGGTGCCCAAACAGAGAACAGCCAGGGAATTCCTAGAAGCATGGCACTCATCCATAGATTCAATCAATAAGCACATCGACCTGGACCCAATATACTGGCCACTGCAACGGACAGTTGGAACTGACAACTGGAAGCGGCAGTTTCAAACCACTATAAATGCCGGAGGAAACATCACAGAAGCGCTTCACAGGAGGCTCCCAAGCACTGAGGATGTCATCTAGACAGGGGACGAAACGTCTGCAACACAAATTCTCAGCTCGGCGAACAGAACCACAACAAAGAAAATCCTTCACAGAAGTCACCAACAGTCACCTGAAATCCAAATTCCAAAACATGTATCAATATATAAACTGCACATCTTTCATCACAAAGTACAGAATTCACTTGACCAGTTTCAACTGATCAAACCAAAACAAATTCATTGAGGTAGACAAAAAAAATGTAAAATTTGTCACTTTTGGCATTGCAAAGTTGTCAGTGTACTTTTGAAGTGAGCTATTAATTTATTACCAATCAACTTAACTACAACATAATCCAGATCAGAGAAATCCAAAAACTTTATCTCCGTCAAATCACCCTGAAGGATCAAAACATTGAAAGGCAGGGGGTGGGGGTTAATGAAGGAGAGAATAAAACGCCACCAATTTATTATACAACTTTAAGTATCTTTAGATTTGCTCTCAGGTTTAACAATTCTTAAGATGCCTTTGCAATCAACTTGGATCTAACAATTAACCAGTCTGACCAAGTATCATCAATTCGCAAAATTAGATTGGATGTTTTTCTATTTCCTCCACAAACTTGGCAATAACACATTCACTTCACTTATTCAAATTGTTAATACATACTATAATAGTGGTACCAGCATCTCTTTGCATTCCACTGGTTACAGGTTGCCATCCTGACAATGCCTCTCTTATTTTAACTGTTTATGAGTTAACCAACTCTTTATCGATATTAACATACTCTTCCCAATATGAGCAGCAGATCAGGTATGATCTTATATAATGGCAGGGCAGGCTTGAGGGCTGAATGGCCTACTCTGGGTCCTACTTGTGCGCTCATGGTCGATAGTTATATGTTATCATCTCCCTCTCTTTATGTACAGGTATGACTTTCCAGTTCTCTGTGACGGTTCCACAATCTCAGTTTCGTTGGAAGATTACCAGCAGTACATCCATTATCACTGCAGCTACTTCCTCTAATATCCTAGAATGCATCCCATCAAATCCAAGAGCTTATAAACTTAGCTCCATTATGTTCCCTTGTCCTTTCCCACCAGTGATCATGACTGCATTTACTTCATCTCTCCTTTTGACCCTTGATTATTTAGTATTTTTGGAATGTTATAGAACATAGAACAATACAGCACTCTTTACCATAAAGACTGGTTGAAAGTCTTTATTCAATTGCTCTGCAGTTTTCTGGTTCCCTATTTTTATTTTCCAGCTTCGCTCTCTAAGCGGCCTATGTTAATTTCAGACGATCTCTTCTTTCTCATCTATTAGAAGATCTTACTGTCAGTCTTCATATTACTTGCAAGTCCATCCTCAAAGTTTACTGTTCTCCCACTTCACTAGTCGTTTGGTCATAATTTGTTGACTTTTAGAACTTACTAAACCTCTACCTTACCACTAGTCTTTGACATATAGTCTTTAACTTCTTAGTTAACTATAGTTGCCTTATCCGCTTTCTAGAATCGTTCTTCCTCACTGGGATATATCTTTGTTGAGAGTCATGAACTAATTTCTTAAGATATCTGCCATTGTTCAACAACCATATTTTCGGTCAACTCCTGCCCAGTTCACTCCAGGCAACTGTCTTCATTTCTTTTTGATTACCCTTATTTCAAAGAATCACATGTCACTGCTAAGTAGGCCAATTGGCTCATCATGGCTACACTGACTCTTCGAATGTACCTCACTGCCTACTCCCACTCTCCATCTTTATCCCCCATGCTCTTGTATATTATTGCTAACCGAACAATCACTGAATACCCTCATAAATGCCACAATTGAGCTTTCTGCCACCATGCTTTCAGGTAGTACATTCCATTCCAAACTACTCATTATGGTATGTTCCATAACTACTTAGTGTGAGAAAAAGTTTATCACCTCATATTTACCTCTTTGCAAATTACTTTAAATCTGTGCCTGCTCGTTCTTGATGAGCAGAAATAGTTTCTCCCAATCCATTTTTTGAAGCCCCATCATGACTTTTAAAAGTTGTATCAAATCTCCTTTCAGCCGCCTTCTCTCCAAGGAGAACTATCCCACCTAATTTATCCTCATAACTGAGACTTCTCAATCCTGAAATTATTGTCAATATTTAAGTTGGTTCTCGCTCTCAAACTGAATGTTATATTCTACTATTTTATAGTCAGTGTTTCCTAGGGGCTCTTTTACTCAGGTCATTATTAAACTTACCAATAAAACTTAATCTTGACACTGGCAGGCAACAGAATCTTCGAGACTCACACTTACGGCTGCAAGTAACAGCTTCAGTCCAGCCATTTGACCACCCCCTTTCACCCACCCACAAACACTGCTAAGTCCCTATTTCTTCTCCCCACATAAATGACTCTTAGTTCCATGGAGTGCCATCGCCTGCTTGCTCAACCTCTCTGCAGTTCCCAATCTCATCTACACACTTTGCAAGAACCTCATAACTGTTGATAACTTCAGGCAACGAGGCTCCTCAATTCCTAGAACATGGATCCCTACATCTGTCTCTCCTGCTGTGACAATTTCCAGTCCCTTAACACAAACTAAATTTCACTGATCTGAGGGGTGTAATCACTTACTGGAACAAACAGTTGAAGTAACTTTCTCCTTCCTGATGGAATGCAATCTCTGCAGCTCAAACCTGAAGTTTGATTTCACCCAAAATTGAGAGCATCATACAGTCATAGAGTCTTGGAGATGTACAGCATGGAAACAGACCCTTCGGTCCAACCTGTCCATGCCGACCAGATATCCCAACCCAATCTAGTCCCACCTGCCAGGACCCGGCCCATATCCCTCCAAACCTTTCCTATTCATATACCCATCCAAAAAGAAGGTCAAGAGGTGACTCAATAGAGACATACAAGATAATCAGCGGATTAAATAGGGTGGACAGGGAGAGCCTTTTTCCAAGTATGGGGACGCAAACACGAGGGGACACAACTTTACAGTGAGGGGGAATAGGTATGAGACAGATGTCAGAGGTAGTTTCTTTACTCAGACAGTAGTAGGGGTATGGAATGCTTTGCCTGCATCGGTAGTAGATTCGCCAAGTTTAAGTGCATTTAAGTCGGCATTGGACAGGCAAATGGACGTACATGGAATAGTGTAGGTGGGACGTGCTTCACAACATCGAGGGCCGAAGGGCCTGTACTGCGCTGTAATGTTCTATGATTCTTAAATGTTGCAATTGTACCAGCCTCCACCACATCCTCTGGCAGCTCATTCCATATAAGTACCACCCTCTGCGTGAAAAAGTTGCCCCTTAGGTCTCTTTTATATATTTTCCCTCTCACCCTAAACCTATGCCCTCTAGTTCTGGACTCCCCCACCCCAGGGAAAAGACTTTGCCTATTTATCCTATCTATGCCCCTCATAATTTTGTAAACCTCTATAAGGTCACCCCTCAGCCTCCGACACTCGGGGAATGGGAAGAAAGGGAACCAGTGTTGGGACTAACAATATCAATAGGACTAGAAAGGAAGTTCTGCTGAAAGAATATAAACAGTTGGAAACCAAAAGCAGAAACTCCAAAGTAAGTAGACTTATACTTGAGTGACATAGCAAACTAGAATAGCACAAATAAAGACAGAGAGTTAAATCAAGGCTCAAATATTGCTGTGGTTAGAACAGGTTTCAGTTCATGGAGCATTAATGCCAAGGGGAGCCGTTCTAGTGCGAGTGGCTTCACTTGAGCCATACTGGGACCAAGATTCTGACAATCTGAATAACTAGGGTTCTAAATTAGCAGGGGATGGTGTCGTCCCTTTTCCCTATCCCATCCCAAGCAAAACGCTCAGAGACACCATATAGTTTTACTTCCTTCATCTTTATTCTGGGCACTGGAGGGAGAGAGAATGATCGCCCATGTGCATGGAGACATGAGTTCTCAGTCTCCTCTCGAACAGCAGATACTTAATAAAATATATAGTCACTTACGGGGAGGATCATCCAGATAAGGCAACATACATATTAATTGGATAACCTTTATAATCAGCGAGTGTCAATAGTAGAAATTAAGCCTTCTGCTGATATACAATTAATGTTCTTAACCTTGTTAACTGGCTTCAGATAATGGATACTTTTCCCTTGTTAACTGACCTGACATACTGAATGTTTCCAATATTGTTAAAAGTCTCTACATAATGAATGCTTTTTCACCTTGTTAACCCATTACCCTTCCCTCTAGCACCTCATTGTTCACTGAAAGTTCTTAGCTGATCTGAGTCACACTAGTTGAACCTTTTGTTTCACAAAACTCAAAACTTGACTGTTTTCCTAACTGCTCATACCTTATACACATTTTCAACTGAGGTATAAGAGGTTTGGGAGAGGGGTAATACAGTACTACAAAAGATGCAATTGCAAGGATGCTACCTGGATAACGACATCCAGAGTAGTACACAAAGAGACCAACTATACAAACAGAAAAACTGCAAATAGGGTCAAAGGGGGAAAGTCTTCTAGGAGAAAGTGAGGACTGCAGATGCTGGAGATCAGAGCTGAAAATGTGTTGCTGGAAAAGCGCAGCAGGTCAGGCAGCATCCAAGGAGCTGGAGAATCAAGGCCTCGGGCATGAGCCCTTCTTCAGGAATGAGGAAGATTCCTCATTCCTGAAGAAGGGCTCATGCCCGAGGCATCGATTCTCCTGCTCCTTGGATGCTGCCTGACCTGCTGCGCTTTTCCAGCAACACATTTTCAGCTCAAAAGGGGGAAAAGGCATAATTAATGGCTGTTTAGTTGAATGGATGCAGAAATTAGAACAAAATAAAAATTAAATGGCACAAAGAGAGATTCATGGATATGATCCTGCAGGCATTACAGAGGTACAGTTAGAAAGAGATCAAAGCTGGAAACTCCATGTTCAGCAGTATGTGATTTTTCATCAGGAAGGAAAAGACATGGAGTAGCTTTGTCACTATGGGATGGACTAAGTACAAGCACAAGATACGATCTTGGGTTAGAAGATGTAAAATCTGTGTGAGTGAATGTAAGAAATAACAACGAGAAGACAATACCAACAGGAATAGTCCAGAGGCCCCCTGACAGTAGCTGTATGGCAGGAAAGATCATAAGATAGGAAATCAGCAGAAATTCCATTTGCCTTCTTAATGGCTTGATGCACTTACATGCCCACTTATTGTTTCATACAGAAGAACACCCAGGTCTTTTTCACTATTTTTGGGAGTGCCTCTCCATTTAAATTAACAGTCTGCCTATTGATTCTTCATACAAAAGTGTATGACCCCATGCTTTCCTACATTAACTCCAGTTACCAAGGTTTTGCTCACTCATTCAACCCATCTATAACATCATGCCCTCACCATAACATACCCTCCTACCTATTTTTATATCAGCAGCATGTTTGGATACGTTACATTCTGCCCCTCCCTTATTCCAAGTCACCAATGCAAATAACAAAACCATGAGGTCTCAGGACAGGTTCTTAAAGATACTCCATTAGCAATGTCATTCCAACTTGAAAATGACACATTAACCTAAACTCTGTCTTCTGAGTATTAACCTCTGTAATCCATGGTAATACTTCAACCCCAAACCATCAACACCATGCTTCTGTAATAATTTTTGTGGCACCTTATCAAGTGCTTTCTGGAAATGCAAATACATTACATCCACTGGCTTCCCTTTATCAACTCTACTTGTCGTAACCTCAAAGAACTATAGTAAATTTGTCAAATAATTTTCTTACACATCACCAGGTTGACTCTGCTGATTGCATAAACGTTTTCTTATTTCTTCCTTAATAAAGGACTATAGCATTTTCCCAGCATCAGGCGTTATGCTAATTTCCAATTTTCTGCCTTCCTCCCTTTTTGAACAGGGGCATTTCATCAGTAGTTTTCCAAATTACTGAAAACCACCCAAAATCAAGCAAGTCTAGAATATTTCAATCAATGCTTCCATTATCTCTGCAGCCAGTTCCTCTAAAACCACTGGATACAGGCTTTCAGAACGCAGCCCCCTCATCAGGTGAAGGGAGTGAAGGAGCAGTGCTCCAAAACTTTGTCATTTCAAATACTATAAACCTATTGGACTATAACCTGTTGTTGTTTGACTTCTGACCTTGTCCACCCAGTCCAACACCTGCACCTCCACATCAGGTTATGGGTAAAATATTAAATTCTGTCATAGATAATGTAATAGCAGCATATTTAGAAATTCACAATGTAATCAAGCAAAGTCAACACTGCTTCCAGAAGGGAAAGTCATACCTAACAAATTCACTATGACTATCTGGAGGGTAACTAATTAGCTGAATAGATAAGGGGGAACTAGCAGGTCTAAAATTTGGATTTTCAAATCACATTCTCAAACTAGATCTCAACCAGTTACTAACGATCTTAGAGCATTTCAATCTCAGTTTTAAACTTGACAATTGACAGGGTACATTATACAAAGATCCATGACAAATTCCCCCCACGCAGAAACTTCTGAAAAACACGTAAACTTGTGAACGTGGAATCACCAGCATTTTCAAGGAATTCATTGTCTCAGTAACTTCAAGTTTCTCTGCCACGCAGTTAGAGTCATTGAATCATGGGAATGTACAGCATGGAAACAGACCCTTTCATCCAACTCATCCATGCCGACCAGATATCCTAAACTAATCTAGTGCCATTTGCTAGCACTTGGCACGTATCCCTCTAAACCCTTCCTATTCATATACCCATCCAGATGCCTTTCAAGTGCTATAATTATACCAGCCTCCACCACCTCCTCTGGCAGTACATTCCATACACACACCACTCTCTGTGCGAAGCTGCCCCTGAGGTCCCTTTTATATCCTTCCCCTCTAACCTAAACCTATGCTCTCTAGTTCTAGACTCACCCCAACCCAGGGAAATGACCTTGTCTATTTATCCTGTCCATGCTCATGATCTTATAAACCTCTAAGGTCACTCCTCGACCTCTGATGCTCCAGGGAAAACAGCCCCAGCCTATTCATCCTCTCCCTAGAGCTCAAACCCTCCAACCCTGGCAACATCCCTTGTAAACTTTTTCTGAACACTTTCATGTTTCACAACATTCTTTGGATAGGAAGGAGACTAGAACTGCACACAATATTCCAAAAGTGGCCGAACCAATGTCCTGTAAAAGCGCAACATGACCTCCCAACTTCTATACTCAATACTCTGATGAATAAAGGAAAGCATACTAAACACCTTCTTCACTATCTTAGCTACCTGCAACTCCACTTTCAAGGAACTATGAACCTGCACTCCAAGGTCTCTGTTCAGCAACATTCCTCAGGACCTTACAATTAAGTGTATAAGTCCTGCTCTAACTCACTTTTTCAAAATGCAGCAGATGCCATTTATCCAAATTGAACTCCATCTGCCACTCCTTGGCCCACTGGCCATTCTGATGATGATTTCCCGCGCACAAAGCCATGTTGACTATCCTTAATCGGTCCTTGCCTTTCCAAATACATGTACATCCTGTCCCTCAGGATTCCCTCCAACAACTTGCCCACCACCAACATCAGGCTCACCAGTCTATAATTCCCTGGATTTTCCTTACCACATTTCTTAAATAGAGGCAGCACGTTAGCCAACCTCTAGTCTTCCGCACCTCCCCTGCGACCATCGATGATACAAATATCTCAGCAAGGGGCCCAGTAGTTACTTCCCTAGCTTCCCAGAGTTCTAGGTATACCTGATTAGGTCCTGGGGATTTATCCACTTTTACACATTTCAAGACATCCAGCACCACCTCCTCTGTAATTATGGACATTTTTCAAGATGTCACCATCTATTTCTCCACATCCAAATCTTCCATGTCCTTCTCCACAGTAAACACTGATGCCAAATACCCGTTTAATATCACACCCATCTCCTGCAGCTCCACACACAAGCTGCTTTGCTGATCTTTGAGAAGCCATATTCTCTCCCTATTCCCATATTCGTACCCTTTTATCCTTAATGCATTTATATAATCCCTTTGGATGCTCCTTAACACTATTTGCCAAAGCGCTCTCATGTTCCCTTTTTGCCCTCCTGATTTCCCTCTTAGGGATACTCCTACTGCCTTTATACTTTTCTAAGGATTCACTCGATCTCTGCTGCCTATATGCTTGCTTCTTTTCCTTCACCAAACCATCAGTTTCTCTACTCATCCAGTATTCCCTACACCTAACAGCCTTTCCTTTCACCCAAATAGGAATATACTTTCTCTGGACTCTCGTTATCTCATTTCTGAAGGTTTCCCATTATCCGACCATCCTTTACCTGCGAACATCTGCCCCCAATCAGCTTTTGAAATTGGCCTTTCTCCAATTCAGAACTTCAACTTTTAGATCCAGTCTATCCTTTTACCATCACTATTTTAAAATGAATATAATTATGGTTGCTAGCCCCAAAGTGCACCCCCACTGACACCTCAGTCACCTGCCTTGCCTTATTTCCCAAGAGTTAGTCAAGGTTTGCACCTTCTCTAGTAGGTACATCCACGTACTGAATCAGAAAATTTTCTTGTACATGCTTAATAAATTCCTCTCCATCAAAACCTTTAACAGTATGGCAGTCCCAGTCTTTGGAAAGTTAAAATCCCCTGCCATAACCACCCTATTATTCTTACAGATAACTGAAACCTCCTTGCAAATTTGTTTCTCAATTTCCCACTGACTATGAGGGGGTCTGTAATACAATCCCAATAAGATGTTCATTCCTTTCTTATTTCTCAATTCAACAGAAATATCTTCCTTGGATGTATTCCCAGGAATATCCTCGCTCAGTACAGCTGTACTGCTATCCCTTATCAAAAACACACCACCCCCTCCTCTCTTGTCCCCCCCCCCCACCACCACCTTTCTATCCTTCCTATAGCATTTGTATCCTGGATCATTAAGCTGCCAGTCCTGTCCATCCCTGAGCCATGCTATGGTAACGGTTATGATATCCCAGTCCCATGTTCCTAACCATTGACTGAGTTCATCTTGCCTTCCCTGTTGGGCCTCTTGCATCAAAATAAATGCTGTTTAATTTATTAGTCCTACATTGTTCCTGCCTGCCCTGATTGTTTGACTTTTTCCACCATACAGTTTAAATCCTCCCAAGCAGCTCTAGCAAATCTCCCTGCCAGTATATTAGGCCCCTTCCAATTCAGGTGAAATCCGTCCTTCTTAGAAAGGTCATTGCTACCCCAGAAGAGATTCCAATGATCCAAAAATGTGAACCCTTCTCCCCTGCAACAGCTCCTCAGTCACTCATTCATCTGTTGTCCTCCTATTCCTACCCTCACTAGCTCACAGTACCAGAAGTAATCCAGATATTACTATCTTCAAGGTCCTCCTGCCTAACTTTCTATTTTTTCCCTTCTGAATCGTATCCTTTTCCCTTCCTATATCTTCATTCTAATGTGTACAATGATCTCCTGCTGGTCCCTCTTCCCTTTGAGAACATTCTGTACCCTTGCCAAGACATCCTTGTTCCTGGCACCAGGGAGGCAACACACCATTCTGATTTTTCGCTGCTGGTCACAGAAACGTCTGTCTGTGCCTCTGACTGGAGAGTCCCCTATCACAATCGATCACTTGGAACCCGACGTACCTCTCATTACATCAGAGCTAGTCTCGATACCAGAAACTTGGCTGTTCATGCTACATTTCCCTGAGAGTCCATCACCCCCTACATTTTCCAAAACAGCATACTTGTTTGAGATGCGGATAGCTAAAGGAAACTCCTGCACTACCTGCTTATCCCTCCTACCTTTCCTGGCTGTATCTGCAATTCTTCTCAGTTCCTATAACTGCCATCCCTCACACCCCATAGCTCTTGTAAATTTCTCATTGCCTCTAAATGCCGCTCTGACCGATCCATGCGATATGATAGGATTCACAACCAAAGACACTTCAACATGGAAACTCTCTCTAAACTCCTAAATCCGACAGGAAGAGCACATTACTCTACTAAAGGGCATTTTTGCTCCTTCACAATCTACAGGCCCCAAAAATAGCACACTCATTGCTCTAAAAAAAATTTGCTCCAGGCTAACTTAGTACTTATGGTTTATATATTAAAAATTTAATCAAGAGACAAATCTCAATCAAGAAATAACCCACTCTACTCGCAACTGTAGACTTACAGCAAGGTTACACATAAAAACTATGCACTTATCTGCTCCTGTGCTGTGAGCTCTCTCACACAAGTTACTCCAAGGTCAGCTGTGAATTTCACTGTCTGTTAATTTTTCCTAGACACTCTCCGATATCCAGAGATACATGAACTCAAACAGCATAGGCAGTAACTGTGCAGATTCACTGATGTATTAGTTAGCAGTGTAGGTTTCTTTCTCTTTCTCACTCACTGACCGACCATGCGGTTGCTGCCTTTTTTCTGTCTTCCTCCTTTTAAAAGTACTGTTGTTTTGATCTTTTTTCCCCTCCCAAAGTTCCAAAACAACGCAACAGCATATTAAACAGTAATTGCTGCTCCTGGAATTCGAGGAAATCACCTCCAACACTTAAAATAAATCAAATAAAAAGGAGCAGCTCTTACAGCCACAAATTGTTCTCATCCTCCATCTTAGATTACCCACCAGAGCATTCCTTTGCTCTCATTTTTAAAACCAGTGGTTTGACAGTACAGAACTTGAGATTTTCTGAAAAAAACGCAAGTTTATAAAAACTTTGTCTTGTATTCTTCAGGACAATTCACACGAAGTACAAATATGTTTTACCGAACTGGTGCATGCTTCATGCCAACACCTTGTCCAATCAGTCACTTGTCAATATACATAAAAAGGCTGTTTTCCTTTTACTTTTGCATTGCTTGCAAATTTTCCTAAGGAGTGAAACTGAGATAGAGAACCAACCTATGAAGAACAGCTCCTTAGAGATTCCATCAGTATTATGCGAGTGATTCCATGATTAATCACCTTCATGGTTGGGTGATCCCTGGCGTTTGGGAGATTTTGGGGGTAAATTCTCCTACATCCCTCACATATTCTGAGCACTGGGCTGATAGCCAAATCCCATTAGTGGAAAATACTACTCAAGAAACCAGTGAATAGTTAGTGTGAAATGGCTTGCTTAACCCATTGTTCAAATGGGAGATCCGGTGTCTCTTCAGATAGATTGAAGACTGTGAAACTGAACATAGCAGCTTTTGTAAGGACACTTATATGATTTGTTTGGGATAGCCATCAGCACTCTCAAGTTCCAAATACCTAAGAAAATTCAATTATGAGTGACCAGAGAAAAGTTATTCTCATAAGTATAATCAATAAAACTTGCCAGTAGATGCTCCTGCAACCACAGGCTGGCTCAATCCCATGTTAGGGGCTTATAGGGTCAATTAACCTATTAACAGCAAACAGAGAAGAGAAACAGAATGTGATTGGAAATGCAACAAGCAGTTACAGCAGTCAGTGCCGCAACGAGAGATTCATTGAGGCTGGGTGTGGGGGGAGGAGACTGCTGTAAGAGGAAAACAAAGGGTGGCAAGGCACCTGTGAGGAGAGTGCATACACAGGTGCGTCTGTGAAAACGATGGAAGTTTTAAATTTGTCACAAGGGAAGGTCCAGTTAATTGGGAGCTAGGAAAACATGAAATCACTCTAATAATCATTTCCTTGGAAACAAACTCAATCTCTAGCTTGAGGCTATATACTTTCAGCAGCCTATGCCTTCATTAATTTCCAGAGTTTAGATCAGAGTGGTGCTGGAAAAGCACAGCCGGTCAGGCAGCATCCGAGGAGCAGGAAAACTGACATTTCGAGCAAAAGCCCTTCATTCATTAATTTCCAGTTGTGCTTCCAGGGGTAGGTGTGTATGTAGACAGACCTTGAATTCTGTGGTGTTGAGAAAAAAAATCAATTTTCCTTGAGTTGAATCTTTAAGTTTGGTGGATGATTGGTAATGGAGGATATTGGTGAATATTCCTTAATTCTGCTGCTGACAGCCCAAATGTTCATTGTCAAGCCTAAGTGCAGAAGCTATACTTACAACCTGACTGGATCATCTCAATGAGTTAGCAAGAATAAAAAGGAGCCTCTGAAAACCAAAATGTAGCTTCCAAGTACCAGCCCAAGAAAAAGTGAAGAAAGAAAATTTTGATTCTTGCATCCGTCCAAAAAGATTGTCTGCCGAACACACAATTGAACAACTTAATACGATTTTCAATGTAAGTGCTAGGTATGTAGGCCGCACATCCCAGCAATTGGCTGATCAAATTAAGTTGTGTTCTTTCAGCTGTTCACAATTGGCAGGCTGCACTGAACTGGACCACACTTACAAAAAAAAGCCAAAAAACATTTAACCTATGGTGTAATTCCATGATTCCCAAGCAATTTGGGAATAATACTTAGTGGGTTAAAAGCTACATGGATATCAATTCAACCTAGTCTATTGAGCTTGTAACATGGCTGATTTAGGCTTGCGTGAAATGACATTTATTCATTCACAGGCATCTGTCCCCTGCAAACAAAAGGGACACTTTCAAACCTTGTATCTTTTTGAATTACTGTGAAGCATGAGCAGCTGATATTCCTCTGTTACTTTCTACACCTGGCCAGAGTCAGCTTGCCAACTAATCTACACCCTTTTCTCCGATATTAAAAATTGTGATCATTCAGCATTTAACATTCTTGTTTGTCGTGGGTGCAAGTCAAAAGGCTTCAGTGGCAATTTTCTAGTTTCTCAAATTACCACTTCTTTAACTTTAGAGCTATTAAAAATTTGTTTCGCTGCTAAACTAAACCTTGAAAGAGCTTGACAGAATCACAAGCATTAAAATAGGGAGCAGCTTTGGCATTAAAATTGAAGGCGGCTATGCAAATTGATTTAAATATATAGCAAAAGCTTAACTCTCCAGATAAAATGAAGGTTATACACCAAAAATGCCACAAACAACCTTGAACTATGACATGTCATCATCCTTCAAACTATGACCTTTGCCAGCGAACTAGCCGAGTAGGAGCAGAGGCACTGGGTTGCCGATTCTGATGGACTATTCCTGAAGGTAACCCCAATAAACTCTAGTCATTCTGTTCAGTTAAACATTTTCTCATTTTCATATATGCTTTTTTTGACCAGGCTTTGTCTGGAGCAGTGTTTAAGCGATGAGACCCCAGAACTGTCCTAGACAGTTGGCAGGCTTAGCAAGTTGAGATAGAGTCATAGAGATGTACAGCATGGAAACAGACCCTTCGGTCCAACCCGTCCATGCCGACCAGATATCCCAACCCAATCTAGTCCCACCTGCCATTACCCAGCCCATATCCCTCCAAATCCTTCCTATTCACATACCCATCCAAATGCCTCTTAAATGTTGCAATTGTACCAGCCTCCACAACTTTCTCTGGCAGCTCATTCCATACATGCACCACCCTCTGCGTGAAAAAGATGCCCCTTAGTCTCTTTTATATATTTCCCCCCTCACCCTAAACCTATGCCCTCTAGTTCTGGACTCCCCGACCCCAGGGAAAAGACTTTGTCTATTTATCCTATCCATGCCCCTTATAATTTTGTAAACCTCTATAAGGTCACCCCTCAGCCTCTGACCCTCCAGGGAAAACATACTTAAGAGGGAAATCAGGAGGGCAAAATGGGGACATGAGATAGCTTTGACAAACAGAATTAAGGAGAATCCAAAGGGTTTTTACAAATACATTAAGGACAAAAGGGTAACTAGGGAAAGAATAGGGCCCCTCAAAGATCAGCAAGAGCCACAGAAAATGGGGTAGATACTAAGTGAATATTTTGCATCAGTAGTGGAAAAGGATATGGAAAATATAGACTGCAGGGAAATAGATGGTGACATCTTGCAAAATGTCCAGATTACAGAGGAGGAAGTGCTGGATGTCTTGAAACGGTTGAAGGTGGATAAATCCCCAGGACCTGATCAGGTGTACCCGAGAACTCTGTGGGATGATAGAGAAGTGATTGCTGGGCCTCTTGCTGAGATATTTGTATCATCGATAGTCACAGGTGAAGTGCCGGAAGACTGGAGATTGGAAAATGTGGTGCCACTGTTTAAGAAGGGCGGTAAAGACAAGCCAGGTAATTATAGACCAGTGAACCTGACCTCAGTGGTGGGCAAGTTGTTGGAGGGAATCCTGAGGGACAGGATGTACATGTATTTGGAAAGGCAAGGAGTGATTCAGGATGGTCAACATGGCTTTGTGCATGGGAAATCATGTCTCACAAACTTGATTGAGTTTTTTAAAGAAGTAACAAAGAAGATTAATGAGGGCAGAGCAGTAGATGTGATCTATATGGACTTTAGTAAAGCGTTCGACAAGGTTCCCCATGGGAGACTGATTAGCAAGGTTAGATCTTATGGAATACAGGGAGAACTTGCCATTTGGATACAGAACTGGCTCAAAGGTAGAAGACAGAGGGTGGTGGTGGAGGCTTGTTTTTCAGAATGGAGGCCTGTGACCAGTGGAGTGCCACAAGGATCGATGCTGGGCTCTCTACTTTTTGTCATTTACAGAAATGATTTGGATGCGAGCATAAGAGGTACAGTTAGTAAGTTTGCAGATGACACCAAAATTGGAGGTGTAGTGGACAGCGAAGAGGGTTACCTCAGATTACAACAGGAAATGGGCCAGATGGGCCAATGGGCTGAAAAGTGGCAGATGGAGTTTAATTCAGATAAATGCGAGGTGCTGCATTTTTGGGAAAGCAAATCTTAGCAGGACTTATATACTTAATGGTAAGGTCCGAGGGAGTGTGGCTGACCAAAGAGACCTTGGAGTGCAGGTTCATAGCTCCTTGAAAGTGGAGTCGCAGGTAGATAGGATAGTGAAGAAGGTGTTTGGTATGCTTTCCTTTATTGGTCAGAGTATTGAGTACAGGAGTTTGGAGGTCATGTTGCAGCTGTACAGGACATTGGTTAGGCCACTGTTAGAATACTGCATGCAATTCTGGTCTTCTTTCTATTGCAAAGATGTTGTGAAACTTGAAAGGCTTCAGAAAAGATTTCCAAGGATGTTGCCAGGGTTGGAGGATCTGAGCTACAGGGAGAGGCTGAACAGGCTGGGGCTGTTTTTCCTGGAGCGACGGAGGCTGAGGGGTGACCTTATAGAGGTTTACAAAATTATGAGGGGCATGGATAGGATAAATAGACAAAGTTTTTTCCCTGGGGTCGGGAAGTCCAGAACTAGAGGGTATAGGTTTAGGGTGAGAAGGAAAAGATATAAGAGAGACCTAAGGGGCAACATTTTCACGCAGAGGGTGGTACATGTATGGAATGAGCTTCCAGAGGATGTGATGGAGGCTGGTACAATTGTAACATTTAAGAGGCATTTGGATGGGTCAATGAATAGGAAAGATTTGGAGGGATATGGGCTAGGCGCTGGCAGGTGGGACTAGATTGGGTTGGGATATCTGGTCGGCATGGACGGGTTGGACCGAAAGGTCTGTTTACATGCTGAACATCTCTATGACTATCTCCTTGCAAGTTTGTTTCTCAATTTCCCTCTGACTATTGGGGGGTCTATAATACAATCCCAATAAGGTGACCATCCCATTCTTATTTCTCAGTTCCACCCAAATAACTTCCCTGGATGTATTTCCGGGAATATCTTCCCTCAGCACAGCTGTAATGCTATCCCTTATCAAAAATACCATTCCCCGTCCTCTCCTGCCTCCCTTTCTATCCTTCCTGTAGCATTTGTATCCTGGAACATTAAGCTGCCCATCCTGCCCATCCCTGAGCCATGTCTCTGTAATTGCTATGATATCCCAGTCCCATGTTCCTAACCATGCCCTGAGTTCATCTGCCTTCCCTGTTAGGCAACTTGCATTGAAGTAAATGCAGTTTAATTTATTGGTCCTACCTTGTCCCTGCCTGCCCTGACTGTTTGATTCACTTCTGTTCTCAGCTGTACCCGTCTCAGATCGATCTCTTTCCTCACTATCTCCCTGGGTCCACCCCCCCCACCTTAGTTTAAATCCTCCCCAACAGTTCTAGCAAATTTCCCTGTCAGTATAATAGTCCCCTTCCAACTTAGGTGCAATCCGTCCTTCTTGTACAGGTCACTTCTACCCCAAAAGAGATTCCAATGATCCAAAAATGTGAATCCTTCTCCCATACTCCAACTCCTCAGCCATGCATTCATCTGCTCTATCCTCCTTTTCCTGTTCTCACTAGCTCGTAGCACTAGGAGTAATCCAGATATTACTAGCCTCGAGGACCTCCTTTTTAAATTTCTGCCTAACTCTCTGTAATCTCCCTTCAGAATCTCAACCTTTTCCCTGTCTATATCATTGGTTCCAATGTGGACAATAACCTCTTGCTGGCTCCTCTCCCCCATGAGAACATTCTGCAGCCTCTCAGAGACATCCTTGATCCTGGCACCATTCCTGAAGAAGGGCTCATGCCCGAAACATCGATTCTCCTGCTCCTTGGATGCTGCCTGACCTGCTGCGCTTTTCCAGCAACACATTTTCAGCTCTGATCTCCAGCATCTGCAGTCCTCACTTTCTCCTGTAAGATTTTAACCTAATGTGAATCCTCTTACAAGGATGTTTTCCTTGAAGAAGCTCTCTTCCTCCCTCAATTCCTGAAGAAGGGCTCATGTCCGAAACGTCAACTCTCCTGCTCCTTGGATGCTGCCCGACCTGCTGCGCTTTTCCAGCAACTCATTTTCAGCCCTGGCACCAGGGAAACAACACACCATTCTGCTTTTTCTCTGCTGGCCACAGAAACATCTGTCTGTACCTCTGACTACAGAATCCCCTAACACAATTAATCTCTTGGAAGCCGACGTACCCCTCGTTGCATTAGAGCCAGTCTCAATACCAGAAACTTGGCTGTTTGTGCTACGTTCCCCTGAGAATCCATCACCCCCTACATTTTCCAAAACAGCATACCTGTTTGAAATGGGTATATCCACAAAAGACTCCTGCTCTAGCTGCCCACCTCTCATTACCCTTCCTGGAGTTAACCCATCTATGTGACTGTATCTGAGACTTTCCCCCCTTTCTATAACTGCCATCCATCACATACTGTTGCTGTTGCAAATTCCTCATCGCTTCTATCTGTCTCTCCAACCAACCCACTCGATCTGATAAGATTCGCATCCAACAGCATTTATGGCAGATATAATCCGCAGTAACCCTTAAACCCTCTTTAAACTCCCACATCTGACAAGAAGTACACATCACTGCAAAGGCCATTTTTGCTCCTTCACAATCTACAGACCCAGAAAATAATACTGTCTCATTCCTCTAAAAACACTACCCCAGGTTAAATTAATAGCTATGACTTATATTTTAAATTTAATCAAGAGACTTATCTCCAAAAACATATAATCAAGAAAGAATCCACTGTACTCACTACTGCAGCCTTTCTCTTGGACAGACTTAAAACAACAATTAACTTATCTGATTCTGTGATGTGAACTTCGACCAACAGTTCCTCCAAGATTAGTTGTGAATTTCACTGTTTGTTCATTTTCCCAGCTGCACTCTGATGTCCAGCAATACACAAATTCAAACAGCAAAGGCAGTAACTGTGCAGGTTCTCTCTCTCCCTCTCTCCTGCACTGTCCTCACCATATGCTTCCTGTGTCTGCGCTTCTCCCTTTTAAAACTGCTGTTGTTTTGACTTTTTTTTTTCCCCAAAATTCCCAAAGCACATAAAACACTAATTGCTGCTCCTGGAATTCAAGGAAATCACCTCCAACACCTAAAATACCTCAAAAAAAGGAGCAGCTCTTACAGCCAGAAACTTTTCCTGTCCTCCATCTTGGATTACCCAGGGAAATAACTTGCATTTATATAGTGCTTTTCATGATCTCAGGACAAAATACTTTCCAGCCAATTAAGTGATTCTGAAGTGTAGTTACTGAGAGTAGGAAGCAAGATTTATGCATCTTTAGTTGTCACAAGGAGTAAAAGATAAAGTCACCATCGTCCCACACTCTCACTGGAGAAAGAGTACTGGGGGTGAGTTTAACCCAAGGATCACATATCTCAATTGAGGGTGGGACAGTTATGTTGACCTCAGCCAAAATCTGAATCCCATTGTTGGTGGCAACCTACATCGCAAACCAGCCATCCAGCCAACTAAATCACAAACAGTATCATAACAATAATGAAATAATCGCTTTAATGTTATTGAGCAGGATATACAGGGCAACACCGTTCTTCTGATTCTTGAAATAGTTGGATCCTTACTGTCCAACTGAGCAGGTAGTAGTGGCTACTACTGCATGTGAAAGAAGGTTAGAACAGCAATAATAAAGGCAGACACTGGGTTTGACGTGCAAAATTAGCCAATGCTGGTGCTGAATGTAATTCTTTCCAAATTAACACCAGTCATTTCACCCACAGGAGATAAGAATGTTCCTGACCTCAAGCAAAGTCAAGAAACTGACAGGCTAAAAAAATCCTGAGAGCAGTGGGAGACTGGAAACCCAGTTAAGGAGACTGATGGGAAACCGAGGATCCTCTTTTACTGGCAGCTCTGAAAATGGATGACTCTGCTAAAATGACCAGAATTAACTACTGCTGAGTAATGCTAAATATTCATCGAACAATGTTGAGTCTAAAGCACAAAGAGGAAACTGGTGTGTCTGTATTTGTGCTCCACATACCTTCTGTTCCAGTCTCCCTCTTTGAGCTAATCTAGCTTCTCCTTAAATGTAAGCACACTATTAACCCTGTGTGAATGAGTTCTACATTTTTAAACTCTGGGCAAAGAGGTTTCTCTAGAATTCCCGGTGGATTTACTAGTCACATAAAATTTATGGTCTCCCACTCCACTCCAAAATTGGAAACATCGTGTGTACATCCATCTCGGCAAATAAAGAAGTCCCTGCCAAATACTTTTGTTTGAATCTGCTCAGCCTTGATTCTTTCTGCCTTCAGGTTTGATGCTCCAACAGGTCTGATTTTTACACCTGCAATCTCTAAGGGCACAGGGCCATTATGTTTTAGCTTTCCTCAATCATCTCCACCTGTGATGTTCTATTTATCACGCCTTTATTTCATGTCTCTCTCAACCCACTTTCTCCTGAAGCTGCAGATTGCAAACTAGGAAACAACCCCAAAAAAAGGTGGAATTTTGCGAAACCCTCACCACATGTCAACATCTATCCAGACCACTGAACAATGTTTGCATAAAAGACTGCAATTTGAAGGATGGACTTCAAGGAACAGCCATTAGAAGCACAAATTTTGTCTTATTACTTTTCTTTCCCAGTTCCAAAGTCAACTGGGGGATTGAGTTTAAGAGCCGTGAGATCTTGTTGCAGCTCTATAAAACATTGGTTAGACCTACTTGGAATACTGTGTCCAGTTCTGGTCGCCCTATTATAGGAAAGATGTGGATGCTTTGGAGAGGGTTCAGAGGAGGTTTACCAGGATGTTGCCTGGAATGGAGGGCTTACGAAGAGAGGTTGACTAAGCTCGGAATTTTCATTGGGAAAAAGGAAGACAGGGGACCTAATTGAAGTGCACAAGATAAATGAGAGGCATAGATAGAGTTGATAGTCAGAGACTTTTTCCCAGGGCAGAAATTGTTAACATGAGGGTTTATAGTTTTAAGCTGTTTGGTGGAAAGTATAGAAGGGATGTCAGAGACAGGTTCTTTACACAGAGTTGAGAGAGCATGGAATGTGTTGCCAGCAGCAGTTGTGGAAGCAAGGTCATTGAGGACATTTAAGAGACTGCTGGTTATGCATACGGTCACAGAAATTTGAGGGTGCACACATGAGGATCAGTGGTCGGCGCAACATCGCGGGCTGAAGGGCCTGTTCTGTGCTGTACTGTTCTATGTTCAATATTCTATAATGTTACCTTGATGTCTAGTCAGCTAAATTCACATTTTTTGCATCATTTTGTCCAATATTAGAAGCGCCACCTTGTTTTTTTTTTAATTTCCTTTCAGTACAAATACAAATTGGGTCCTACTTTCATGACATTTTAGATCCAGGGAAAAGTGAGGACTGCAGATGCTGGAGATCAGCGCTGAAAAATGTGTTGCTGGAAAAGCGCAGCAGGTCAGGCAGCATCCAAGGAGCAGGAGAATCGATGTTTCGGGCATAAGCCCTTCTTCAGGATTCCTGAAGAAGGGCTTATGCCTGAAACGTCGATTCTCCTGCTCCTTGGATGCTGCCTGACCTGCTGCGCTTTTCCAGCAACACATTTTTCAGCATTTTAGATCCAGGGGTCAGATTTGTGTTCAATACTGAGGGTTCCAAAGAAAGACAATCAGATTTTGTTAAACCCAATGGTAGGACTTAAGGGCAGGTCATGCTCTAGATTTGTCTCTTTGCCTGATGTCTCCTTTTCAGTGTGGTGGCCACAGGATCATCACTCTTCACTAGTCCCAACATTCATGTTGTCCACATAAATACATGCGCTATCACATACTTTTAAAAGTCAGGGAAAGAGGGTAAACAGTGACTCCCTCCCATCTAATCAATTATCTACCGGAGATATGGAGATCCAGAGCCATTGTGGATGAACCAAGTATATCCATTGTGCTTCCTTTGCAATGATAGCAAAATAGAGGCCAACCCTTCTGTTCTCAGACTGCGCACCTCTAGTGAATAAACTCCTGATTCTTAAGTCGGGTGCTGGGTCTACAAGATACCTCTCCAACTCTTCGAGGAGAAAGTGAGGTCTGCAGATGCTGGAGATCAAAGTTGAAACTTTATTGCTGGAACAGCACAGCAGGTCAGGCAGCATCCAGGGAACAGGAGATTCGACGTTTCGGGCACAGGCCCTTCTTCAGGAATTCCTGAAGAAGGGCCTGTGCCCGAAACGTCGAATCTCCTGTTCCCTGGATGCTGCCTGACCTGCTGTGCTGTTCCAGCAATAAAGTTTCAACCTCTCCAACTCTTCCTCCTCAACTTAAACGCTCCTTGACATAGGCTTCTTTTAGAACCTCCTTATATATCAAATTTTATCTACATGGCTGTGAAGTACCTTGGTATGCTTTCTTGTATTAAAGGGGCTACATAAATGCAAGTTATTGATTGTGATGGGTTTCAGACTGGAGGCATTGAATATTTGAGGATGTGGTTGCCATAAGTTGGCTGTTACATATTGAAATGGTTAAGCAGAGACGGAGAATGTTATGAGCAGCACTTCGTAATTGAAATGCCAGTGTTTGATTTCTCACTCAAAAAGCAACAGATGAAATTATACAATTTGCTTTGAACTAGTTTAGTTTAAAGCACAGTTGATGAGTTATACCCTTGCTGTGCTGAATGAATACAAGCCAAACCTGAGCCACAGATATAGGAGCTAATGGAGAAAGCCAGATTTTGTAGAATCAGTCAATCAATGCGTGTATATTTTACCTCCTAATACTGTTTTTTTTCTGATGCAGAAATGCTTACATTATCTCACAACTCTATAGAAAATGCATTTATATGTGAACCAACTGACATTTATCACAAGCAACTATGAACAAACATTTCATTCCTGAGACATTGGGTATCCAAGATGTGGAGATGCCGGTGTTGGACTGAGGTGGACAAGGTCGAAAGTCACACAACATCAGGTTATAGACAAACAGGTTTAATTGAAGTCACAAGCTTTTGGAGGGCTACCCCTTCAGGCCTGTTCTGCCATTCAAAATAATCATGGCTGACCGTTCTATTCAGTATTCAGTTCTCACTTTCAGCCCATAGCTTTCAATTCCTTTAGCCCCAAAAATTATATCCAATTTGTTCTTGAAAACATTCAAGCAAGACTTTCATTACGCAAGAAACTGAATGCCCCGGTGGTAAGGTGGTGTGTCTTTGTCTTATAGGTGGGATGTTTACACGGCCATTTCCTTGCCATTCAAGGATGATATTGATTTCTGGATGAAAATGTATAAGAACATTACAGTTGGAATTTGACTACTCCCCTATAGTTACAAAAACAATTTGCAACAAATTTGACCATTAAGGGATGATTTGCATTACGAAGTGGGGTGGTCAGTGCATTGTATCTTGAGTGGCATGTGACTAAGAAGGGGTGGCTGAGGTTTGTCTTGTGGGCAGTACTAACTATGATGTTGAGAGTTTTGTGTAAAAGGACAGACTGTTTCCTTTGTTCAGAGAGAGCTTTTTGCCACAACCCCTTAAGTTCTGCAAGGTGTGTGTTAAATGTTCCTCCAGAAAGCCTATACTGTTCTGTATTTAATAAATTTGGTTGCTTGTTTACAGAGGTCGGTGTGTTGCAGTTGCATCAAGTGTGTAAGAATCTCAAGAGTAAACGAACCTAACACATTACACTTTCTATGATCTCAACCTTGCAGAACACTTTGCAGTCACTGAAGTCTCTATGACGTGTTGAAATTTAGGTAGGCAATGATGATTTCAATTTGTGCACAGCAAATTCCCTCAAGGGACTGAAGGCAAACGTAATTAAGGCATACGAAATTATGAGAGGTATACAACACAACAGATCAAGAGAATCTTATCATTATTTCCCTACAGTCTATATCTTCCATATCCTTTCCCACAGTAAATACTGATTTAAAATATTCATTTAGTATCTCCCCCATTTTCTGTGGCTCCACACAAAGGCCGCCTTGCTGATCTTTGAGGGGCCCCATTCTCTCCCTAGTTACCCTTTTGTCCTTAATATATTTGTAAAAACCCTTTGGATTCTCCTTAATTCTATTTGCCAAAGCTATCCTATGTCCCCGTTTTGCCCTCCTGATTTCCCTCTTAAGTATACTCCTACTTTCTTTAAACTCTTCTAAGAAAGTAGGAGTATACTTAAGAGGGAAATCAGGAGGGCAAAACGGGAACATAAGATAGCTTTGGCAAATAGAATTAAGGAGAATCCAAAGGGTTTTTACAAATATATTAAGAACAAAAGGGTAACTAGGGAAAGAATAGGGCCCGTCAAAGATCAGCAAGGTGGCCTTTGTGTGGAGCCACAGAAAATGGGGGAGATACTAAATGAATATTTTGCATCAGTATTTACTGTGGAAAAGGATATGGAAGATATAGACTGTAGGGAAATAGATGGTGACATCTTGCAAAATGTCCAGATTACAGAGGAGGAAGTGCTGGATGTCTTGAAACGGTTGAAGGTGGATAAATCCCCAGGACCTGATCAGGTGTACCCGAGAACTCTGTGGGATGATAGAGAAGTGATTGCTGGGCCTCTTGCTGAGATATTTGTATCATCGATAGTCACAGGTGAAGTGCCGGAAGACTGGAGGTTGGCAAACGTGGTGCCACTGTTTAAGAAGGGTGGTAAGGACAAGCCAGGGAACTATAGACCAGTGAGCCTGACCTCAGTGGTGGGCAAGTTGTTGGAGGGAATCCTGAGGGACAGGATGCACATGTATTTGGAAAGGCAAGGAGTGATTCAGGATGGTCAACATGGCTTTGTGCATGGGAAATCATGTCTCACAAACTTGATTGAGTTTTTTAAAGAAGTAACAAAGAAGATTAATGAGGGCAGAGCAGTAGATGTGATCTATATGGACTTCAGTAAAGCATTCGACAAGGTTCCCCATGGGAGACTGATTAGCAAGGTTAGATCTTATGGAATACAGGGAGAACTAGCCATTTGGATACAGAACTGGCTCAAAGGTAGAAGACAGAGGGTGGTGGTGGAGGCTTGTTTTTCAGACTGGAGGCCTGTGACCAGTGGAGTGCAACAGGAATCGATGCTGGGCCCTCTACTTTTTGTCATTTACAGAAATGATTTGGATGCGAGCATAAGAGGTACAGTTAGTAAGTTTGCAGATAACACCAAAATTGGAGGTGTAGTGGACAGCGAAGCGGGTTACCTCAGATTACAACAGGATCTTGATTAGATGGGCCAATGGGCTGAGAAGTGGCAGATGGAGTTTAATTCAGATAAATGCAAGGTGCTGCATTTTGGGAAAGCACATCTTAGCAGGACTTATACACTTAATGGTAA
Source organism: Chiloscyllium plagiosum (assembly GCF_037043375.1). Classification (NCBI taxonomy): domain Eukaryota; kingdom Metazoa; phylum Chordata; class Chondrichthyes; order Orectolobiformes; family Hemiscylliidae; genus Chiloscyllium; species Chiloscyllium plagiosum. The sequence goes on from NW_028270164.1 coordinate 38,701,042, forward strand.
GGTCCTAGGGAGTGTTGCTGAACAAAGAGACCTTGGAGTGCAAGTTCATAGCTCCTTGAAAGTGGAGTCGCAGGTAGATAGGATAGTGATGGCGGCGTTTGGTATGCTTTCCTTTATTGATCAGAGTATTGAGTACAGGAGTTGGTAGGTCATGTTGCGGCTGTACAGGACATTGGTTAGGCCACTGTTGGAATATTGCGTGCAATTCTGGTCTCCTTCCTATCAGAAAGATGTTGTGAGACTTGAAAGGCTTCAGAAAAGATTTACAAGGATGTTGCCTGGGTTGGAGGATTTGAGCTACAGGGAGAGGCTGAACAGGCTGGTGGCTGTTTTCCCTGGAGCGTCGGAGGCTGAGGGGTGACCTTATAGAGGTTTACAAAATTATGAGGGGCACAGATAGGATAAATAGGCAAAGTCTTTTCCCTGGGGTCGGGGAGTCCAGAACTAGAGGGCATAGGTTTAGGGTGAGAGGGGAAAGATATAAAAGAGACCTAAGGGGCAACCTTTTCACGCAGAGAGTGGTATGTGTCTGGAATGACCTGCCAGAGGATGTGGTGGAGACTGGTACAATTGCAACACTTAAGAGGCATTTGGATGGGTATATGAATAGGAAGGGTTTGGAGGGATATGGGCCGGGTGCTGGCAGGTGGGACTAGATTGGGTTGAGATATCTGGTCGGCATGGACGGGTTGGACCGAAGGGTCTGTTTCCATGCTGTACATTTATAGGACTCTATGGCACATGTGTCTAAGATCAGAGAATGCAAGTCTAAGGTAAGGGGCAAGTGATTTAGAGGAGATAAAAACTTTTCACACAGATGTCAGAAATATGGATTGTGCTCCCTGATAAGGTCGTAGATGCAGATACTTTTGTAATATTTAAGCAGCATCTGGATGGTTTCTGGATATAGGTTTGCTCGCTGAGCTGGAAGGTTCGTTTTCAGACGTTTCGTCACCATACTAGGTTACATCATCAGTAAGCCACTGGATGAAGCACTGGTGGCATGGCCTGCTTTCTATTTACTTGTTTAGGTTTCATTGGGTTGCTTTTCCTGTGGTGATGTTATTTCCTGTTCTTTTTCTCAGGGGATGGTAAATGGGATAAAGTCAATGTTTGTTGATAGAGTTCCGGTTGAACATCAACTAGCCACAAAAAGACATAATCCACTCTCACTAGTAACCTTACACACAAATGAGGCAGGACACCACTTCAACTGGGACAATACATCCATCCTAGGACAAGCCAAACAGACACGTACAAGAATTCCTAGAAGCATGGCATTCCAACCGGAACTCTATCAACAAACACATTGACTTGGATCCCATTTACCACTCCCTGAGAAAAAAAAAACAGGAAATGACATCAGCGACCCAAGGAAGCCTAAACACAAATAGAAAGCGGGCCATGCCACCAGCGGCTCACTGACGATGTTACCTAGTATGGTGACGAAACGTCTGAAAACAAAATCTTCCAGCTCAGAGAGCAAACCTACATCCAGAACCTCAGCCTGAGCAACAAATCTTCTCAAAAGTTGTTATCTGGAGGAGTACTTAAAATACCAGGGTGTAGTAGGCTGAGGACCAAATGCAGGTAAATGGAATTAGTGTGGTTTGGTGTTTGTTGACCTAGACATGGTGTACCGAGGAGTCATACAGCATAGAAACAGGCTCTATGACAACGTGGCAATAACTATAACCAATCATTCAATGCTTTCACAAACATATGAAAATGACTAGACCACCTTAGCCCTTTGAGTCTGCTCTGCCATTCACTAAGAGCATGGCTGATCTCATTTTAACCTAAACACTACATTCCTGCAAAGTTCGATAATGTCCCAACCCTTAGTAATCAAGAATATACCTATATCTGCATTAAAAATATTTAAAGATTCTGTATCCATTCCCTTTTGAGGAAGGGAATTCCAAAGACTCAACACTTAGGCAACTTTGCTCCTCACCTCTGACTTAAATGGGTGACCTCTCTTTTTTTTAAACTATGCCAACCCAGTTCTAGATTTTCTTACATACAGATAGAGAAAGTAGGAGTCACCCATTCAATCCTTCAATATGATCATAGCTAATCATCCAACTCAGTGCCCTTGTTTGCGCATTCTCCACATACCGTTGTTCCTGATAGCCTATGAACTTTATTCAACCCTTTCTTGAAAACCATTCAATATTTCGGCCTCAAACACTTTCCACAGCAGAGAACCCCACAGACTCACCACACTCTGGGTGAAGAAATTTCTTCTTACCTCAGACCTAAAGTAGCTATCCCATATACTTTACTGCGTTTGCAGCTTCTAGGCTCCCCAGTCTTCAGGCACATCATTCCTGTATTTACCCTATCGAGGAGAAAGTGAGGACCGCAGATGCTGGAGATCAGAGCTGAAAATGTGTTGCTGGAAAGCGCAGGTCAGGCAGCATCCAAGGAGCAGGAGAATCGACGTTTCGGGCATTGAGCCCTTCTTCAGTAAGCCCGAAACATCGATTCTCCTGCTCCTTGGATGCTGCCTGACCTGCTGCGCTTTTCCAGCAACACATTTTCAGCTCTTTACCCTATCTAGACCTGTTTGAATTTATATAGGTTTCATCGAGATCACAGAATGACTACAGGGCAGAAAAAGGCTGTTTAGCCAATGGGATTTGCACTGACCCTCCAAAAAGCCACTTAACCTGCACATCTTTTTGAACTATGGGAGCAAACTGCAGCATCCTGAGGATACCCATGCAAACACAGGGAGACCATGCAAACTCCACACAGACAGTGGGCCCATTGCTCAAATCAAACCCGGATTCCTGGAGCTGAGGCAGTAATTTTAGCCACTCCCTCTGACCTTCCCCATTCCGTTAAACTCTCCTGAATATAGTCCGAACCAATTCAGTATGTCTTTGAGAAAGCATGCAGCCTTAAATGAGATAAATTTGCTGCAGAGAATGTGGGAAAGTGCTTGGTCAGAAGAATTGGGGACTTCTGTTCTTTGTGTCAATGGATCGGTGTAAATAAGGTGATAACATATGTTCACTTGTGGAATGTGTGGCAGTACTTTTTTCCACACCGGAAGCTGGAGGCACATATTTCAGAATACGATGTTGGATAACTAAATTGCTGGTTTATATCAAAAACTCTCAACAAAACTCACTCAGTCGGAAAATAACTTGTAATTTAATAAGCTGAGTGGAATATGCACATAATAGAACAATCCTGATACATTTGCATGGATACCACACTGAGCAGATTTGAATTTATGAAGCTCAGCTTCCTCATCTTGACTGCTCTGGGAAGTGAATGTTTCATTACCCTTACAGGCTAGGAAAACATGAAGGCTGAAAGTTGGAAGATTTCATGTGTGAGTGAGAGAGAAAACATTCTTCTGTAAATTACACTCACTGATTGAAGGGTTCAAGGGACAGAGGGGGAGAGGGAACAGAAGCTGGTGGAAAGATTAACCTTTTTTGGTCTGATTTGAGTGAACACTGGCTTGCCATGGACTGAATGTTTGTATGTTGTTCCCTGGAGCTCCAGATCCGGGAAGGTTATGAATTTAATTTGCATTCTGGGAATCGAAGATGATTTTAAAAGAAAAAGCCATTTTGTAGGACAATGATATTGGCCATGTTAGCTGAGTAAGGTTACCTCATGTCCTTTCCACATAGTTTAGACTAGTCCCTCATTATAAGCAACAGTAAAGACTGCAGATGCTGGAAAAGCACAGCTGGTCAGGCAGCATCCGAGGAGCAGGAAAATCGACATTTCGGGCAGGAGTCCTTCATCAGGACCATTCCTCAGTCCCTCGTTATGATGTACTGTTAAAAGGGAAGGTTATCTAGCCAAAGCAAAGCAATCAGCCATTTGGGGCTTGGCTGGATCAAGATTTCCCACTTTGATGTGCACATAGCTTAATTTGTCAAGCGTAATCAAACCTGTCAATGAGTTTCTCTTCCTCTGCAAACTTTTGCCATTTTATTGCTGCTTATCTGATTAAGGACATGTGGTGTTTTTGTAATTTTAATACCAATTTCTGTATAAAGAGCCCTTATTTGCAACAATAAAGGGAAGTAGCCTGAGAGAGCTCTCAGGGGTAAGAGTTGGCGCCACGATTCTTCTAAAGGTTTTAGAACCTTAGATACCTGCAAACCAGACTTGAGCTACGTTATAGTGTAACACTGATGCCATTGGTAAATAAAGGTAATAATTTAAACTAAACTGTCTGTAAGAGTTTTATATTCCAGCCTTTCAGAGTATAATCTCTGGGACGAACCAAGAGAGGCTACAGTCAAGTCCATCAGAAATTCCCAGAGCTGTCTTGAATAGATACTTTAACATCTTCACGTGTCAGTCCTGCCATTCCAGAAATCAGGCTGGAAAACCTTTGTTGCATTCCATGGCCAGAATATCCTACCTCAAAGAAGGAGACCAAAAACGATACACAATATTCCAGGTGTGGTCACAACAACTGCTCATGTATTCCAATTCTCTTGTTCTGAAGGCTAACAATCCATTTACCTATTCACGACTTTCTGCATTTGCATGCTTACTCTCAACCTTTCTGGTGTACCAGGGCATCCAGGTCTTGATGCACTTCTCCTTTTCCAACTATCACAATTCAGATAATAATCTGCCTTCCTGTTTAAGTTACTAAAGTGAATAATCTCATATTTATATGATACTTCATTTCCCACGCATTTGCCCACTCAACTTGTCCAAATCACACTGAAGCATCTCTGCTTTGACACAACCAGCTTTGGGTCATCTGCAAACTTAGAAATACATTTAGTTCCCTCATAGAGGCATAGACTTGTAAAGCTCAGAAACAGACCCTTTGGACCAAATCATCCATGCCGCCAGATATCCTAAATTAATCTCGTCCAATCTGCCAGCATTTGTGCAGAAACAGACAAGCGAAGGATGAGTATTCATTATACAGTTGCTCATGATCAACAACTCTGGATAAAGTACAACCTCCTTCTACTCCCGTGACTGTGCTACTTTCTCAATAAATTTCTTTGCCAGGAAAACTCCCAATGAGTAAAGAAATAATTGTTAGTATTTCAAAGGTTAAGTAAATTCAGCATATGTTAATTCTCAAATTTCAATGGATTGCTCATATAAACACTAAAGGAAATGGTTTATGAATACAATTTCAAAGCATCCTATTAAATTAATTCTGTGTAGTACACTAGTTTCAGAACATATAATGAAAAGCACTCAATTTTTAAATAATCTTCATACTTCCTAAACATATAGTAAGTCTAACTACCAAAGAAAATCATCAAATAGTCACTTTCTAATATAGCAGTATTAATAGTTTAGTACAAAAGGCACTTCACTCACTGGCACTGATTATTCTGCAAACGCCCATGATGTAGTCACTGAATGTCATCCATACAAAAATAATGTACCATGTTTGAAAATAATAGCTCTCTAATTCAATAAACTGAATTGCTGCCTTCACACAGAGTTCAGTTGAATTAATCCTCATTGGAATTATTGAATGCTCATTGAAGCTCAATTTTATTTTACTAACACACTTACAAACTGCACAAGTAAATATTAATTGGCAAACTTGTAAAGCACAGGAAAACAAAGATGTTCTCTCATAACCAGAAACCTCATGACAGAAATGAAAATAGTACACATAGATGTAATGACACAGATCTCGACATATCAACATACATTTCACTCATTAGTGCCATTCTCCAGTGCCTGAGCAAAGAGAAAGTTAACTGTCGTAATCTCTTGCCATGGTCGTGGGTACATTCGCCAAGCTGGGAAGTTGATTTACAGATGTTTTGTCCCTGTCTAGATGACATCTTCAGTGCTCTGGAGCCTTCTGTGAAGCGATGCTGTACTGTGTTTTCTGGAATTTGTTTGTTTCCATTCCTACTGCGTCCAGTTGTTTGTTGCAGAAGCCAGTATATTGTGTATTTGTTGATGGAGCCTGTGGATGAGTGCCATGCTTCTAAAAATTCTCTGGCTGTTCTCTGTTTAGCTTGACCTATGATCATTGTGTTGTCTCTGTTGAACTTGTGGTCCTTATCATCTATGTATATAGCTACTAGGGACAGCTAGTTGTGGCGTTTAGTGGCAAGTTGGTGTTCGACAATGCAAATTGCTAGTTGCCTGCCTGTTTGTCCTATATAATATTTCATGCAGTCTTTGCATGGAATCTTGTAAATTACGTTAATCTTGCACATGATGTTGTAGAATCTTTTGTTGTGGTGAGTCACTGTCTGAGTGTGGCTGTCGGTTTATGGGCTGTCATGAATCCAAGTGGTCAGAGAAGTCTAGCTGTCAGTTCTGAGACTTTTTTTATACAAGATAGAGTGGTTAATGTGTTGGGTTGCAGCATGTCCTTGTCGCATTGTTTATCTGTGTGGCATCTGCAGATGAAGTTGCGGGGATATCCGTTCTTGGTAAAGACTCTGTAGAGATGTTGTTCTCTTCACAGGTCAGGAGTGCTGCAGTGTTTGTAGCCCTCTTGAACAGGGTCCTAATGAAGGTTCTCTTATGTGTGTTTAGGCAGTTGCTGTTGTAGTTCAATATCTGGTCCATGTGTGGCTTTTCTGTACACTTTTGTGGCACATTCACCATTCTGTATTCTTGCTACCTCAGACTCACCAATAACTCACCAGAACCATATCCATCATGTGCAAGACTAGCGTAATTTACAGGAGTCCATGCAAAGACTGCACAAAACACTACACTGGACAAACAGGCAGACAATTAGCAATCCGTATTCACGAACACCAACTAGTCACTAAACACCACAAACAGCTGTCCCTAGGAGCTACACACACAGATGACAAGGCCCAAACATTTGACTGGGACAACACAATAATCATTGGACAAGCTAAACAGAGGACAGCCAGAGGATTTCTATAAGCATGGCACTCATCCACGGACTCCATCAACAAATACATAGACAATACAAACCCAATATACAACGAACAACCAGAACCGGCAACTGGAAGCAGCAGGAACAGAACCAAATAAATTCGAGAAGGCACAGTACAGCATCACTTCACAGGAGCCTCCAAAGCACTGAAAACGTCACCTCAACAGGGGACAAAATATCTGCAAATCTACTTCCGAGCTCAGCGAACAAAGCCACAACCTCATCAACCAGCACCCGAGCTACAAATCTTTACTCAAACCTTGTCTTAATCTCTTTCTATAGATTAGCACACTTAAAACTATCTGGTTTTCATGCCTTTCTCATTTTGCATCAGAAGTTTGTGTAAATCCACTGTCAATCTAACTAAACTATTCATTAATACAAGGAAAACTGTATGCAAAAGTTGATTCTGAGAAACATATTCTTATGATTTGTCTACATCTGACATTTGGATTTAGTTTTAATGACCAAACCATGTCAATTTACATTAACCCCTTGAAAATGCAATCTAATTGTGTACTGTAAATTGTTGCAAGTTTAAGTGCCAATTTAGTGTTCTAGTAAAAAAAAAGCATGTCAATTCTAACAGCAGCGAGTTACTGTATTAGATGATAACATTGTCCACACAGACACAGAAGAAAAGCAATACCAACTACATAAACAATGCTGATTAGAACTGAGGCAGGTTTTGCAAAACTAATGTACCAAACTTGTAACCATTTTACAGCGTTTGCATGCCCCAAATACAAATAAACAAAAACTGAATAATATTAGCCTGTATTAGTATTTAAATGAATCTGATGACAACTCATTACAGTGCAGCAAAGTGCATCACTAAGGATCTTCCCACATGCTCTCACTGCATATTTAGGCTATGATTCTTACATTACTAAATCTTGGCAGCAGATCTCCTACTTCTCATCAGGACAAACAATTTTCCCTTAAGGTCACGAACCATTATTACAGCTGATAAACTTAACTGCTTGGTTTTAAACCATATGACAACATTTTAAAGAGATAGTTATGACATGATAACAGAATGAAAATACCAACAATTCAATATTTAGCACCTTTAACAAAATTAAACATTGAGATGCTTTACAAGACTATTATAAAAAAAGCATGACAGTACCACATAATGACATTCAAGTCAATATTCACAGATATGGAGAGAAATAGGTTTTAAGAAGTGTTTTAATAACAGGCAGTCAGGTAGACAAGCAAAGAGCTAGAAGGAACACTAAAACTTGGGAGCCAAGGCAACTGAAGTAGAGTTGTGATTTTAAATGCACAAGCAACTAGAATCATTGATTAAAAACAATTTTCCCCCTGCACTGCTTTTCAAGCTACGTAACTCCTGTAGCCAATAGAGTACTTGACTTATAAAATATCTAGGCGAAAGTGAGGACTGCAGATGCTGGAGATCAGAGACAAGATTAGAGTGGTGCTGGAAAAGCACAGCAGGTCAGGCAGCATCCGAGAAGCAGGAAGATCGACGTTTCGGGCAGGAGCCCTTCATCAGGAAATCTTGAAGTGCTTTTGGCCGAAACATCGATTTTCCAGCACCACTCTAATCTTGTCTCAAAATACCTGCCAAACTACCATGTTAAAACATAGTCACTAAATTAGTATAGGAACGTAGTGTTTGTTCACTTTCTTTTGACTGAAAATACTTTGAATTCCAAGTTTGCTTATGTTTGGTACATCAAAAACAGCACGTGGCGAAATAAATTAATTCATATCCAAATTAAGTGTCCTTAAATAGACAAGTCTGTAAAATGGGACTTTTGTTAACTGCAGCTCTAACATTTAAAAGCCCGATATCAAACACATCATAACGCAGAAGGACGTTTCCTTGTGTAAAAGGTACTGCACTCTATGTAGGAACCGTCACTGGTGATCCTAATATCTTAAGCGTATGTTTGGCTGCGGGATAACGTTGTATCCTTACTTTTGCCATCGGCTCACAAAAGGGGACAGAGGGAAAGAATCGGGAAATGAGGAGGTCAGATACTGGTGAATGAGATCACTGGAGACAAAATTCGTAACATCAACTGCAATTAATTTCAGTGAACGGAGATAGAAGGGAAACCTCAGCCCTTGCAGCACCAATGCGCTTGGAGAAAGCCCTGGACCACCTGCAACAACAGGGAATGCAAACAAACCATAACCACATTGATCGCACTGGCAATGGCACAGCAGTTGCCTGAATGAAGGGCGGGTCAATGGGGTCTCCTGCCGCACCGAATGTCTGCTGTGCAGAAGGGGAGATGGAGGACAACCCTATACATTCAGGCCAGGCCAGGCCAGTCGTGCCGGCCGTACCTGGTGCAGCGCCGTCAGCCCATCCACATTGGCGTAGTTGATATCAGCCCCGCGGTCCAGCAGCCGCTTCACCTCCTCGGTATCACCGCTCGAGCAGGCGGCCAGGAACACGGCACCGTCGTCGAACTTGACTCGGGTCTTCTTCTTCTTGAAGACGGGCGGCTCCAGGTCGGTCTCGGAACCCAGCCATCGCTTAAGCTGCTCCCCCCGCCGATGTTTCGCGTTGTCCGCCCGCTTCCGATCATCCGCCATCTTCCCACCGCACTCACTCCCCAAACAACACCCCGCCCCCCCCCCAAAAACAACAAACGGCCGCCGCCGCCGCCGCCGGTCCAGCCAACCCGGCGCGCGCAGAACCCGCCCCTCCCCCGCGGTCATTGGACACCACCCACATGCTGAGAGCCCGTCACAGCGGGGATTACTGCCTCCTCCATCGGTTATTGGATAATGCGCATGTCGATCAGTCACCTGTCGCCGATCAGGTTCGGATGCATTGTTTACATAGATTAAAACTCGCCAGAGATTCGACGCCGAGCACAGTGCCATCTGGTGTAGAGGAGGAGGTTGCGAATGAAGCAGATGCGCAGGTGTGCAGTGAAAGGTACATCCATCATGCGTGCAGCACCAGCCACTGTTATAAATAAACCTGTTTTATTTATCTATCATTTATTTTAAGTCTTGAGCTACCAATTTGACATATATTTTTTCGCTTCTGAATTTACAGTTCTGTCAATATAACTTTTAACAATCTACTTGATTTTTCACAGTTTTTCTGTGGTTAGCAACATTAGAAATCGAGCAGCAAAATAAATAAATTCATTTTTTTTAAAAGTCTCATTATTTATGTAAGTGTTTATCTAAAAGAAAGAGACAATTTTGATGTATAATGCTGAAGCTGTTTACAAAGGCATACATGGCCCTCAATTTTATCATCACATCACCCACATTTGTATAAAAGAACATTTCAAGAAGGCACTGCAAGTTACAGACAATTAATGTGGTTATACAATTGATACAACAGAAGTCTAGAGGGAATTTAATAAAACTCAAGGTGCATTTTGACTTGAATGGGCATATGCAATTAAAATATTATGTAAAGGCCCTAACCAAATACAATATTAGATTGGAAATTTATGCAAGTTCAGAAACTGATACTGGATTTTGAAATGTGAAAATTTTAATCTGTGAACAAAATCAAAAAATCAACATTGGTTCTTCAAAAATGATCTACAAATGAAATATAGCGTTTTGTCAGTTTGCATACTACCATCAAAAAAACATCAAATTCTGAAGAAAAATCAAAAGATCAACTCAGTTTTTCACTCTACAGACACTACCAGACTTGCTGAGTTTCTCCAGCCCTTTCTGAATTTATTTCAGATTTCTGATAAATTCGCTCAAAATTTAAAAATCAAATTAGGTGATCCAAAATATTTCAGAATGTAATAAAATATTTAATTTATAATCATGGATGCAAGATTATCAGCATCTTAAACTAGTGACACTTAAAAAAGTATTTCCTAAAAGAACTCATTAACATTAATTTATTTGTGTATGACTTGCCATTTGTTCAAGTTTCACTTCTCTTACTTCAAAATTCCAAAACATTTACATCATAAATGGAAATTGCTGATATGTATAATGAATTAAACCCTCAAAACGTAAGAAATTGATCCACTGAGGAGACTCAATTGATGCATGTTTAATTGGTTGATGCTCTAATGTAGATGTCTGTCCATAAGTTTATTCATGATATCAACTTATTGCTGTGTATGTCTGGCCACTAAACAGCTTCCTCTGGTCAGCTATTGCAAACACATGCATCTGTTTTACCTGAATAATTACTTTGACAAATCTGTCTGTGTGTCCCAAAAAAAATTACTCTACATAAGTGCAAAATATTTTTGAACCAAAGCTTGCCAGATTAACCAAATGCCTTTATCAAACACAGGAGAAATATTTTATTTGACAAATCAAAAGGGATTCTCACCTGGATTACATGCACTTATGTAATTCTATTTTGAATCATGTGTTCAATAGAGTACAAAGTAATTTTTGAAGCCTTTCTGAAACCAAGCCCACTAACATGTACACTTATCTAACTACCTTACATTCAAGAAAGCAGCTCACTGTCACTTTCTCAAGGGCAACTAGGGATAGGCAATAAATACTGGCCAGCCAGTGATGCCCACATTCCAAAAATGAATAAATTATTAAAATTGTACAGTACTAAGCCCTTGCATCACAATTTTTTGCATATAATGCAGTTACCTGGCAAAAGATGGAGAAATGAATTAAGCGTTCCAAATAATCAAACATACCTAAGTAATTATCAGAGTAGATACATAGTTCTTTGAAAGTTGTGCCACAGGTAGACAAAACGATTAAGAAGGTGTATAGCACACTTGCCAGCATTGCTCAGACTATTGAGTATAGGAGCTGAGACATCTTTTTGTGGTTGTGCAGGATGTTGGTGAGGCCACTTTTGGAGTACTGTGTACCAACTCTGGTCACCCTTCTATTGGAAGGATATTATTAAACTGGAGAGGATTCTGAAAAGGTTTACCAGGATGTTGCCAGGTCTGGAGAGTTTGAGGTATAAGGAGAGGCTGGATAGATTGAGACCTTTTTCACCGAAGCATAAGAAGTTGAAGGGTGACCTTATAGAGGTTTATAAATTTATAAGGGGTATAGATAAGGTGAATAGCAAAGGTCTTTTTTTCCTAGGGTGACTGAGTTGAAAACTAGGGGACATATTTTAAGGTGAGAGGAGAAAAATTTAAAAGCGTCTGGAGGGGCATATTTTTCTCACAGAGGATGGTTCGTAAGTGGAATGAACTGCCAGACGAAGTGGTAGATGCAGTTACAATGTTTAAAAGGCATTCAGATAGGTACATGAATAGGAAAGGTCTAAAGGGATATGGGCCAAATGCAGACAAGTGGGATTAGTTTAGTTTGGGAAAATTGGTCAGCATGGACTGGTTGAACCAATGTGCCTGTTTCCGTGCTATATGATTCTATTTAAATAATATTACATTCCAAAACATCAATATTTATTAAATGGTCACTGATGTTGTCAAACTGAAGTGAAATTACAAACTAAAACAATGCGCCTTTATCCTGCCAAGGGAGTTAAGAGAATGTTACAAAGTTAATCATCAGAATAAATTATCTCCAGATTAAGTAGCATTACGTTTATACTACAAATTTCTCAGGAATATAATAGGAGTCTAAAAGTAATTTACTGCATCAGCACTCAGCTTTGGTAGTGATAAAATTGAATTTTCTAATTTGTGATCTAATTGTTTATTTTTTGACTTTTTAAATTGATTAATAATATTAAAATAATAACAGACTTTTTAAAGAAAAAAGTCTGGGTTATTATTTTAATATTATAAATCAATAATAGTGAAATGCAACATAAGCACACATTGAAACAAATGTTCAAATGATAAATGAAGGAGTAGCAACCTTTTTAAATAGCAAACGATCAGCTATCCATTCTACAAATATGTTAGCCACCACCCAAATGTCATTGGAGATCTGTGATATAAGGGATCCCATCACCTCTCTGTGGATTCTGATTATTTCTAAAGTTGGTAACAAGATTCACATGGTATACACATGACATACTGCACCACATTCATTACCATGTAGGGATTTAAGTTTCATGACTGTGACAGGAGAATCAGCAGACTGCTGTCGTGTTCACATCCTTGAAACATGCGCATTCGATCAATTTTTGAAGCTATATCGAATGGAGAGGGCATTTCTGAACATCGCAACAATAACCTCAGTAGGAGAAAACAATTCCAAGTCTTTTGATGTTTGTCTTGTAGGGCCTTCAAACTGTGAAGGAGATGTAGCAACAACATGCTCCGGGACTCTTTTATCATGGCAAAGTTCGGTGATGCAGCATTTCAAATTGATTAGAAAACTCTCTCACCCTTACTGCTTGCCAAAAATGATAAGTTGACAAAGGAATATTTTTGACCATGTTATGAATGCACTTTCTGTGGCCATTAGGTTCTAGGACAGGATTTGAACCTGAAACTACATGCTCAGGTTACTCACTGTGCAGCACGAACTACCTCTTTCAGTGTGCAATTGTCATTCCAACATTTGGTGACTTGATTGGATTTTCGACCAACTCTAACCTTTTAATTTCGCATGTATCGTTTTGCTTTAATGCCTGGAACTGCAGACATAGAGTGATACAGCATGGAAACAAACCCATCGGTCCAACTGTCCGCGCCGACTAGACATCCCAATCGGACCTAGTCTCACTTGCCGACTGAAAGAATAAAGTTTCCAGTTTACAAAGCAGAACGTGTCCTTCAGAAACGTTTTTGATCCCATGATCTAAATGAAAGCTGTAGTTTCATGCTACTTTGGTTATGCCATCCCGACACCCAGTTTGATTCTCATGTTTGTTTCCTGTATTTTCATGTTGAACAGATCGATTTGCCATATTCACCTTTAAATAAATTACTGTCAAGCAATTTCAGTTTTTAAATTCAAGTGTGGGATCAGCACCAAAATATTCAAAGCGGGGAATGCCCAGTTTTGCTTTTAAGTGTGCAGGTGTCTCAAAGTGACTGACTTTGCTTTATCATTATCACGGTAGACAGATCTTGTTAAGGATCAACGCGCTCTTGTTTGACTTACACATTAACTAATCAATGAAAGTTTGATTCTATTTACCTAAGACCTCAATGATAAAATTCAGTACTGTACATGAAATGAAAATAACAATCGAACACCTGCAAACAATCTTTGTCAATGTGTGGTTTGGAGACAATTACCAAGAGGAACAGACAACGTTTGAGAAGTTTGAGGGTTAAAAGCTGAAAGCAGGACCTGTTTAATCAACATTCGCATAATCTAAATTGATATTTAAGATTTGAGCAATACTTAGTAACAGTACGGAGTAAGTTCAAAATGCCGCGTAGCCCCACAGTGAATTTTCTTCCCATTGCTACAGCTCAGCGAGCGCTGTTCAGTCTCCTGACGCCTAGAGACCCAGCAGCTGTTTTCAAAGTGACAGTGAAATGCCTGCAGCATACTGCCTGAACGCTCTCATTCGTCTACGTAGAAACGCCAGGTTTATAAAGGCACCCTGAGATCAGCGTTGAGGGTCATTTTTCAAAAAGGTGACCCCTGTCAGAATTCAGGAAGCTGCCCGTATCCTTCTTGTAAATCGTTCAGCACAAGGGAGAAATAACCTTGGCGTGCCATCTTGTGGAAACTTGCTGAAATACGGAAATGAACATTCATTTAGAATCCTAAAGACATTTACAATGTCACCCGCTGTCATAGATTCCAAATCCGCCATTAAATATTTCGATAGATTTTTATTTAAAAAGTTTCAGAATTGGGCCAATTTTGGCTCAGACAAAAGTCCATTGTACCATTAAAGAACAACAATTGCAAAGTGTTCAGCGTAACCATTGATCCCAGGGGAGTCAGTCACACAAGCGAATGTTCCCAAATTGAAGACAGTTTAGGCACTGAGTTGAATGAAACGTTTTCACTATGTGTTGTAACTCAATTTCAGTACATGATTTTTGTTTTCTTTTTAAAATGTCGACAGCTTGTTTTTAAATTACATCTGTTCAGTGGAGGAGAAGGCTAGCAGCGGCACTTTTCTCCCAGTCAATAACAGAGGGGCTCTTTAGCAAATATATGATTGGGATATTTTTGTTCTGTTCTCATTATTTGTTTATTCTGTATGCGCATATGATGCAGCACACATTGCTAACGACACTATTTTTTAAAAAATGTACTTGATTCATAAAAATACATATATAATCACTGAAGCAGTTTGGTTCTGTACGGTAGGATATGAAGAAACAAATAAACATTGGAGTTTGACTCTATCCAAACCGAACGCATTTCTGACTTGTACAAAATTATATTTACACATATTTTAAATTTGGGAAGAGTCCTAGAACTGTGCGGCCCCCATTTAATTTCTAACAACACTGATCTCTTGCCGCGTTTCTGTAGCCGATGCCGGAACTTCAGCATGGCAGCTGAGAGTGCATATAATTTTAGTACACTGATAGTTTATCATTTACAGTGATAAGGAGTGATATTTCTGTACTCTGTGCAAGTTACATTCACTAGTCATTTGATGAAGGTTTAATTATATTGTGAACCCTAGGGTGCTGAACTAAAATAAGTTGTTGGATAAGATATTTACTGAGAGCCCGTTCAGATACATTAATGCACAGCTCTGCGGGAAGTGAGTCTTGAATTCAGGCCTCTTGGCTCAAAGGTAGGGACACTACCACTGCCCTAAAAATGTTCGCTAATGCTGTTATGAACGATTCACTTTCTGGACGGTAGCTCCCAACCTTCTGTTTGTGAATTTGCTCTGGTGAATCCATATAGGGAATCCAAAACTTTCAGGACATTTGCCACTGCAACTGTAATAATTCAGTTCATTACACTGTCAGATCCAATAACTGTCCTATGTCAAATCTTCAATGAGATTGTTGGCGATTGGCGTTTAATAATTTGGAGAATTTATAATTGAACAGAACCGTTCCTCATCACAAAGCATTAGGCTCTGGTACAGCCGCGACACTCCACTCAGTCACTACTTTGAAATGAATTGTTCAAAGGCTCCGCGCCGAATGTTGAAAGAAAAGCGATAAACGCAGGTAGTGTTGCTATCTGTCCCTTGTGGCTGTCGCTCAAGCACAAACTTGGTCGCAAAACGTGTCTTAGCTGCCATCCTCAAAAACAGGGACTCAATTAAAGCAGGAGAGAAATAATAAATGATCTTAATAGCATCGGCGGAATAAACTAATGGAGGAGAATTAAATAACGTTCAAGTTAATTTTTTTTCTGTTTATTTTTAACTAATCCAACTTTATGTTTTGTTTTGCAATTAACCATGCTTTATTAAGAAAAGCGTGTCGTTGTGAATTCCCAAAATAAAATCAACATTCGTTAGCCAAAACACAGGGCTGATTATGAAAAATTCATAAATGCATGTTTTCAACAGGCAAGTCGCTCAGGAAAAATCAAAGGAATTATGATAATGGTCTTCCATTCAACTTGTTGACCCAGGAAAACATATTGTGTTCTCCAGCTCTTTTTTTGATGAAAACAGTCCTGGAGTTTTGATTTCACTCCTTGACTGGGAAACAGGGCAGGCAATGGCCAAGTGGGGTTATCACTGGACTGTTAATCCAGAGACCCAGGGAATGTTCTGGGGACCCGGATTTGAATCCTGCCTTGGCAGATGGTGGAATTTGAATTCACTAATAATCTGTAAGAGTCTAATAATGACCATGAATCAAGTGGTTCATAAATGTCCTTTAGGGAAGGAAACTATTATCCTTACTTGGTCTAGCCTACATGTGACTTCAGATGCACAATAAAGTGGTTGACTCTTACCTGCAGTTAGGGATGGACAATAAAAAAAATGGGCAAGTCAGCGATGCCCTCATCCCATGAACGAATTCAAAAAAAAATCCACACACTGATCATGCTTTATGTGCATAACTGCCTTATGTGAATCAGCAATGTAGCAATAGCATTTCCTAGATAATACCATTAGGCCATTGCCTCCTCTGTTTCCTGTGATTTCTCACTGTACTGACACAGTTTAATTTGAAGTACTATAGGATTAACCTTTCCATGTCAACCAATGCATTCCACTGGGACTCTCAATCAACACCATGGTTCAACTAAACTACATTGTGGCATGTATCAAGTTGGTGGGCTGCAAAGTATTACGCAGGTCTTGCTGAATATGGTCACTGATTATTTCAGAAGTTGAATGGTGCTGAACATTGTGCAATCATCTGCAAACATCTACACTTCTGACCTTATGATGGAGAGAAAGTCCTTGATGAAGGAACTGAAGGTGGTTGGGCCTAGGATACTACCCTGAGGAACTCCTGCAGACGGGGGCTGAGAAGAATGATCTCCAACCGCAACACCATCTTCCTTTGTCCTAGGTACAACTCCAATCAGCAGAGAGATTTGCTCCTGATTCCTATTTCAATTACATGAAGATGTTAAATTAGTTAGAAAGTAACAAAGATGTGCTATTTGATTTCTTCGTCTTCTGTATCTGAACAAGAGAAAAAAAGTAATTTCACAATCAGGACATACAAATAATCTGCTGTGACTTATCTGGTAGTTTGACCTCCCTCCCTGTGGAGCAGCATGTAACATCTGTCTTTTGTCATTTTCCTACCTTCCTGTTATGGACAGCCAAAATTGGGAACTTTCTATTCAGAAAGTGAGACCTCAATCCTTTTAACTAGGCTGATTGTGTCAAAAGCTGCAGAAACTTTGATTCAAGGAACATTTTTAGAAAATAAGTTTATACTCCTCACCATTGTCTTAAAATCTATTTAGTATTGTTTGTTTTTTAAATGGTCATAAATTTTATCAGATAATATACATGCTACCAGCCTTTCTGCTACTGTATAAAGTGTCTTTGCCAATGGCCTTGGCACCAATCCTAGTTAATGCTTGCTTTTACTACTAACCAATGCAGTTGTGTCAAATGCCTCAAGTACCTTTGACGGTAGGTTCCACATTAAAAAAAAATCATAATGAGCTTACATGTGTAGGAAACATAGCCAAAATTTGAATCTAGTTATGATTCAAGGTAATGTTGGTACATTATCACTGGAATAATCATGACTAATTTGATATACTTAACATACAATTAACTGTTAAAAGAAACATGGTAAACAAACTTGGAGGGTTTAGTACGAATGATTTACACTGAATGCAATTTTCTAACCATCATATATATCAATAACACATCTTTCACATTTACATTTAAAAATAATTCTAGCAATGTTTTAAATAGTGCAAAGGAGAAGAACTAATGGAGATTGTACATATAATTTGTGCCAGATATGTCTAAATGAAACTGTCTTGAAATAAGTGAGTGTGGTGCTTAAAAAGCACAGCCGGTAAGACTGCATCCAAGGAACAGGAGAATCGATGTTTCGGGCATAAGCCCTTCATCAGGAAAGAGGTCAGGATGAAGGACGTATGCCCGAAATGTCAATTCTCCTGCTCCTTGAATGCTGCCTGACCTGCTGTGCTTTTCCAGCATCACACACTTGACTCTGATCCCCAGCGTTTGCAGTCCTCACTTTCTCCTGTCCTGAAATAAGCATATATTTAAGATGATTATTTTTTCTGTTATATGTTTAAAGTTTAAGAAGATAAAGAAGAAAAAAGATGCATGATCATGCAAATACAAAATTGTATTAAGCTACCCAACATTCAGTT
The DNA here is from genome assembly GCF_037043375.1 of Chiloscyllium plagiosum. NCBI lineage: Eukaryota > Metazoa > Chordata > Chondrichthyes > Orectolobiformes > Hemiscylliidae > Chiloscyllium > Chiloscyllium plagiosum. The sequence goes on from NW_028270164.1 coordinate 38,719,541, forward strand.
TTCTAACTATTATATTTTATTTTGCCTGCACCACACTTATAAAACTGTTGAAAAAATGTCATTCATTGATTGTCGGTGAATAAACCATTTGGTCTGATGAAGACACTCCTTTGTTTAGAAATAATTTCAGATCTTTGAACTGTAGAAGTTAAAGATAATATACTTAGTAGATGTCTTCTGAGCACAATTTACAGTGGATAGAGGCAAATGGTGATGAATTTAACATTAAAGGAAAGTTAAAGGACCCATGTAGTTTCACCCATTCATTGGATGTGTGGTTTGCTGGCTGGGCCAGATTTATTGTCTATCCTTAGTTGTTTTTCAGAAGATGGTGGTGACCTGACTACTTGAATCTGTAGTCATCAGTTTACTTTTAATTTCAGAATTTAATTAAATTCAAATTCCACCATTTATTGTGGTGGCATTTAAACCCAGGTTCCCAGAAAATTACCTGTGTCTTTGATTTTTAGTCCACTGGCAACACAACTATGCCATCATCTCCTCAAAAAATATACCAAATACTGATTTGCAAAGAACTAGTTCACAGGGAATGTAATGCTATTGACTTGCTAACAGTGCAACTATATTCCCATTGATTTACTGTCTCATAAATAGTCCATGACACTTCATTCATTTTCATTTGCCTAATAATGTCATTGATTTATTTTTCCTGGAACAATATTTCCATTCTTGCACTGTTTGCCTTTATGGAAGCCCCATGTAAATGTTTTATTACCATTATAGGATGCTAACCCACATGTATGAGTTTTCACTGGATTGTGCTAATCTCATATAATGTGGCCAACTTTCAATTTTATTTGTGCTTGCATTTACAATGAATCGGTTTTGAGGAATATGATTACTTACTTTTGATCAACTTTTTCTTTTCAAAATAGACCTGTCTTTCTGGGACAGCTTGCAAGAATAATAATGATAGTTCTTTTCAGTGTGTCTGACAGTTTTAAAACTCATCCCATTTGTTCTTAAAATTTATTTTTAATTCTACTCTAATATGTAACTTTATTATTTATATTTCCAGCTATGTTATATTTCTTTCTTTGTATATCATACACAAACAGGATCTTCTTACAATTGACTATGTTCAATTAGGTTTCTATATCTTTGCTACTGAGAACCGCAGTTATTTTATAGACAGCTAGCAATTCTAACCATGGTGTCTTCAGCAGACTATCTTTACCTAATGTGGCAGTGCTTAGATTATTCCTTGCAAGATAAAAAAACTAGGGCATGGGTCTTGTGGAATTGAAATCAAACATTTATTGCAATTAACTGTAATGTATACAAATATTGAATCCATGGCACATCCATGTCTAACATTAAGCTTTTGGTTACAAAGAGTAGCATGCTTCAATAAGTGTGTCATCCTTCAAGTGACAAATTAAGATGGATTTGGAGAACTTTATACTCTCAGGTCACATGTTATCATACAGTGATGTTATCACGATCATATCTCATTAAGGTATACAGTCATGCAAACTGTGATATATAATACAACAGGTATAGAATTATTCAAGCAAATCAAGAGGGATCAAGTTAAAAATCACACAGCACCAGGTTATAGTCTAACAGGTTTATTTGGAGGCACTAGCATTCGAGGCGCTGCTTCTTCATCAGGTGGTTGATAACCAACTGATGAAGAAGCAGCGCTCCAAATGTTAGAGCCTCCAAATAAATTTTTTGGACTATAAACAGGTGTTGTATGATTTTTAACTTTGTCCAACCCAGTCCAACACCGGCACCTCCAAATCATAAAGAGGGATCAGATTACTTGCAAGAAGACTTCACTATCCTCCTAATTTTGCTCAAGGCACATATGAGGGAAAGAAAGCAGCTAGAAAGTGCACAGCATTGAAGATTTTGGAGCTGCAAGTGTCACAGAACACAGTCATCTTGAAAAACATTTTTGTGTCTCTTTCCAGATCTGGTTGTGACCCAAGGTAACTGGTACATCGAACTTAAGTGTTGGATACTACATGCTACAATATCATCCCAAACATAACCATGGAATAGATTGAAGAGGAAGGCAAGAAAATGAGATTACAGTTAGGATCTCAACAAGTTGGAGATTAGGAGAATGAAGGTTCCTGGAGGTAGTCATTACCATATTGTGGGATTTCAAAGGTAGTGAATTCACGTAACCATTGTATAATAGCTGTTTGACAATAACGAGATTACATCATCTTTGAATGTTAAATGCTGTCAGATTACATGGAACTGGGATCTAAGTGAAGAAATTTCAAGTGAAGTCCTGCTGTGGCACATCTCTGTACCTAGAGTAAATAATTATAGAGTCATAGAGTCATAGAGATGTACAGCATGGAAACAGACCCTTCGACCCTTCATCCATGCTGACCAGATATCTCAACCCAATCTAGTCCCACCTGCCAGCACCCGGCACATATCCCTCCAAACCTTTCCTATTCATATACCCATCCAAATGCCTTTTAAATATTACAATTGTACCAGCCTCCACCACTTCCTTTGGCAGCTCATTCCATACACGCACCACCTTCTGTCTGAAAAAATTGCCCCTTAGATCTCTTTTATATCTTTCCTCTCTCACCCTAAACCTATGCCCTCTAGTTCTGAATTCCCCCACCCTAGGGAAAAGACTTTGTCTATTTATCCTATCTATGCCACTCATAATTTTGTAAACCTCTATAAGGTCACCCCTCAGCCTCTGATGCTCCAGGGAAAACAGCCCCAGCCTGTTCAGCCTCTCCACATAGCTCAAATCCTCCAACCCAGGCAACATCCTTGTAAATATTTTCTGAAGCCTTTCAAGTTTCACAACATCTTTCCAATAGGAAGGAGACCAGAATTGGATGCAATACTCCAACAGTAGCCTAACCAATGTCCTGTACAGCCGCAACATGACCTCCCAACTCCTGTACTCAATACTCTGCTCAATAAAAGAAAGCATATCAAACGCCTTCTTCATTATCTTATCTACCTGCGACTCCACTTTCAGGGAGCAATGAACCTGTTCTCCAAGGTCTTTTTGCTCAGCAACACTCTCTAGGACCTTACCATTAAGTGTAAAAGTCCTGCTAAGATTTGCTTTCCAAAAATGAGTACCTTGCATTTAGCTGAATTAAACTCCATCTGCCATTTCTCGGCCCATTGGCCCATCTGAACAAGATCCTGTTGTAATCTGAGGTATCCTTCTTTGCTGTCCACTACACCTCCAATTTTGGTGTCATCTGCAAACTTACTAACTGTACCTCTTATGCTTGCATCCAAATCATTTATGTAAATGACAAAAAGTAGAGGACCCAGCACCAATCCTTGTGGCATTCCACTGGTCACAGGCCTCCAATCTGAAAAACAAGCCTCCACCACCACCCTCTGTCTTCTACCTTTGAGCCAGTTCTGTATCCAAATGGCTAGTTCTCCCTTTATTCCGTGAGATCTAACCTTGCTAATCAGTCTCCCTTGGGGAACCATGTCAAGCACCTTACTGAAGTCCATATAGATCACATCTACTTCTCTGCCCTCATCAATCCTCTTTGTTACTTCTTCAAAAAACTCAATCAAGTTTGTAAGACATGATTTCCCAAGCACAGAGCCATGTTGACTATCCCAAATCAGTTCTTGCCTTTCCAAATACATGTACATCCTGTCCCTCAGAATTCCCTCCAACAACTTGCCCACCACCGATGTCAGGCTCACTGGTCTATAGTTCCCCGGCTTGTCCTTACTACCCTTCTTAAATAGTGGCTGCACATTAGCCAACCTCCAGTCTTCCGGCACCTCACTTGTGACTATCAATTGTACAAATATCTCAGCAAGTGGCCCAGCAATCACTTCTCGAGCTTCCCACAGAGTTCCCGGGTATACCTGATCAGGTTCTGGGGATTTATCCACCTTTATGCGTTTCAAGACATCCAGCACTTCTCCTCTGTAATATGGACATTTTGCAAGGTGTCACCATCTATTTAGCTACTTTCTCTATCTTCCATATCCTTTTCCACAGTAAATACTGATGCAAAATACTCGTTTGGTATCTCCCCCATTTTCTGTGGCTCCACACAAAGGCCGCCTTGCCTATCTTTGAGGGACCCAGTTCTCTCCCTAGTTACCCTTTTGTCCTTAATGTATTTGTAAAAACCCTTTGGATTCTCCTTAATTCTATTTGCCAAAGCTATCTCATGTCGCCGTTTTGCCCTCCTGATTTCCCTCTTAAGTATACTCCTATTTTCTTAGAAGAGCAATACTCCAAAAGTGGCCGAACCAATGTCCTGTACAGCTGCAACATGTCCTCCCAACTTCAGTACTCAATACTCTGACCAATAAAGGAAAGCATACCAAACGCCTTCTTCACTATCCTAACTACCTGCGACTACACTTTCAAGGAGCTATGAACCTGCACTCTAAGGTCTCTTTGTTCAGCAACACTCCCTAGGACTTAGTGTATAAGTCCTGATAAGATTTGTTTTCCCAATATGCAGCACCTCGCATTTATCTGAATTAAACTCCACCTGCCACTTATCAACCCATTAGCCCATCTGGTCCAGATCCTGTTGTAATCTGAGGTAACTGTCTTCGCTGTCCACTACACCTCCAATTTTGATGTCATCTGCAAACTTACTAATTGTATCTCTTATGCTCGCATCCAAATCATTTCTGAAAATGACAAAAAGTAGAGGTCCCAGCACCAATCCTTGTGGCACTCCACTGGTCATAGGCCTCCATTCAGAAAAACAACCCTCCACCACCACCCTCTGTCTTCTACCCTTGAGCCAGTTCTGTATCCAAATGGCTAGTTCTCCCTGTATTCCATGAGATCTAACCTTGCTAATCAGTCTCCCATGGGGAACCTTGTCGAACGCCTTACTAAAGTACACTTGTACACACTTAGCAAATTCCTCTCCATGTAAACACTTAACACTATGGCCATCCAAGTCTATGTTCAGAAAATTAAAATCCCCATACCATAACCACCCTATTATTTTTACAGATAGCTGAGATCTCCTTACAAGTTTATTTCTCAATTTCCCTCTGACTATTAGGGGGTCTATAATACAATCCCAATAAGGTGATCATCCCTTTCTTATTTCTCAGTTCCACCCAAATAACTTCCCTGGATGTATTCCTAGGAATATCCTCCCTCAGCACAGCTGTAATGCTATCCCTTATCAAAAATGCCACTCCCCCTCCTCTTTTGCCTCCCTTTCTATCATCCCTGAGTTTATCTGCCTTCCCTGTTAGGCCCCTTGCATTGAAATAAATGCAGTTTAATTTATTAGTCCTACCTTGTCCCTGCCTGCCTGACTGTTTGACTCGCTTCTGTTTTCAACTGTACCAGTCTCAGATTGATCTCTTTTCTCTCTATCTCCATGTATCCCACCGCCCCCACCTTACTAGTTTAAATCTTCCCGAGCAGCTCTAGCAAATCTCCCTGCCAGTATATTAGTCCCCTTCCAATTTAGGTGCAATCCGTCCTTCTTGTACAGGTCACTTCTACCCCAAAAGAGATTCCAATGGTCCAGAAATGTGAATCCTTCTCCCATACACCAGCTCCTCAGCCATGCATTCATCTGCTCTATCCTCCTATTCCTGCTCTCACTAGCTCATAGCGCCGAGAGTAATCCAGCTATTACTACTCTTGAGGACCTCCTTTTTCAATTCCCGCATAACTCTCTGTACTCTCTCTTCAGAATCTTAACCTTTTCCCTTCCTATGTCATTAGTTCCACTGTGGACAAGGACCTCTTGCTGGCCCCTTTCCCCCTTCAGAACATTCTGCACCCTCTCAGGGACATCCTTGATCCTGGTACCAGGGAAGCAACACACCATTCTGATTTTTCGCTGCTGGGCACAGAAACGTCTGTCTGTACCTCTGACTACAGAATCCCCTAACACAATTGATCTCTTGGAATCCGATGTACCCCTCGTTGCGTTAGAGCCAGTCTCAATACCAGAAACTTGGCTGTTCGTGCTGTGCTTCCCTGAGAATCCATCACCCCCTATATTTTCCAAAACAGCATACCTGTTTGAAATGGGTATAGCCACAGAAGGCTCCTGCACTAGCTCCCTACCTCTCTTACCTTTCCTGGAGTTAACCATCAATGTGACTGTATATGAGACTTTCCCCCCTTCCTATAACTGCTATCCATCACATACTGTTGCTGTTACAAATTCCTCATTGCTTCTAACTGTCTCTCCAACCGATCCATTAGATCTGATAAGATTCAAAACCAACAGCATTTATTGCAGACATAATCCGCAGTAACCCTTAAACTCTCTTTAAACACCCACATCTGACAAGAAGTGCATATCACTCTACTAAAGGCCATTTTTTGCTCCTTCATAATCTACAGACCCAGAAAATAACACCGTCTTATTCCTCTACAAGACACTGCCCCAGGTTAAATTAATAGTTATGGCTTATATTTTAAGTTTATTCAAGAGACATACCTCAAAAGACATATCATTAAGAAAGAACCCACTCTACTCACTACTGCAGATAAACCTTCAGTTAACAAACCTTCATCAGTTGCACTAGCATGGTATCCAGTCCTCATTTGTCTAAGACTCCTAAATTGCTCATGAGATTTAAAGAATGTGAAAATGGTGATGTGTGATCTGCAAACTGTCCATATGAGATTCCAGCAAATGCAGAATACACTCCAGAAAAATGCCTACAACAATAATTGTTGATGATTACCATTACTGAACACAAGGAGTTTGGAAAGTTACCATTAATCTCTCAAAACAATGATTGAGGCGATTGTCATTATCACCCAAGGAATTGGGGCAATTTAATAGAGACAATATGTTTTGCTACCCGACGTTCACAAAATGAATCAACTGGATTTAGCCTATTCAATTTGATCAATAGTTATGAGATAAGAGGACCTTTCAAACTGATTAAGAAATTCTTAAAGCAAAAAGATGAATCATTAATATTGAATTGCATGTGTTAATAGAGAGATTAACCAGAACATGCAAAGTTGCACATGAGCCATTATAAACTTCACAGGCAAAGATGAAAGAATGGGCAAACAAACATACTCAAAATATCTATTATTACCTTTGCAAGGAAACCCTCTGAAAGCAAAATTCAGTCGTCCATACAAGGCAGTTGGGAGCATTAATCAAGTGACTTATCTGATATCATACCCTGACCACAGGAAGAAGAATCAGTTATGTCACGTGAACAATTTAAAGCGATATTGTGGGAAGGAGGAAAATAAAAAGGTGAACTTACGTCAAGTGAAAAGGTTAGTGGTGGATAACAAGGACAGTAAGAGTGAAGTGGGACAGTGAGCCTCCTACAACTTGACTAGCTAATATTGGATTACTGGGACAATTTATTTTTAATACTTAGAAGGACAACCAGAACACCTACGACTTAGAAAATGTAGGGAAATCTGTAGAGTTACACCAGGATGTTAGCCAGATATGATCTGAATTTAGGGAGACCAATGCTAACAAAACAATATCATGATCTAAAAAGTATATTCTCTTGTTCGACCTCAGCTGGAGTATTGTGCAGAGTTCTGTGCCCGCCAGGATGCTAACTCATTGAAGACAGTACACAGAACACAAGAATGCCTCCAGGATTGAGAAATTTCATTTATGAGGTTGTATTGAAGAAATTGAAACTGTTCTCCTAGGAGAGAAGAAGACTGATAGATGTTTTCAAATTTATGAGTGTGAACATGGAATATAGTACAGTACAGCACAGGAACAGGCCTACTTTAAACTTTCTCCTTTAAATGTTCCTCCTCTCACATTAAACCTACTTCCCCAAATATTTGACATTTCACCCTGCAAAAGCGACTTTGGCTATCAACCCTATCCATGTCCTTCATAATTTTATATACTTCTATCAAAGCCCCCCTCAGCCTCCAATGTTCTAGTGAAAACAATCCAAGATTGTCCAACTTCTACTTATAGCTAATACACTCCAATCCAGGCAATATCCTCGTAAACCTCTTCTGAACCCTCTCCAAAGCCTTCGCATCCTTTTTATAGTGTAGTGACCAGAACTGCGTAAAGTACACCAAATGTGGCCTGACCAAAGTTTCATACAATTGCAACATGACTTGCCAACTTTTATGCTCCCATCAATGAAGACAAGTATGCCGTCTTCCTTCTTTATCCGCTTAGCCACTTAGTTGTCATTTTCAGAGAACTATGGACTTGGACCCACGGTCCCTCTGTATTTGATTTGATTTGATTTGATTTATTTATTGTCATGTGTGTTTGGTTACAAAATACAGTGAAAAGTGTTGTATAATGTCAACACTCTCCGGCACCATCTTAAAACACCGAAAAATAAACCAAAACGTAGAATCTAAAGGCAGAAAAATAAATAAAGTGTTCAACTTCACAGACCTTCTTACTAAGTGCTCCGCCATGGGTTCAAAAGGCTGCTCTCCACCTTCTCAAGGGTAATTAGGGATGGGCAATCAATGCTGGCCCAGCCAGTGACATCAACATCCCATGAGTGAATAAAACAAAATTATCAGTGAGTCATATGATCTGAAATCTGAGTAAAGAAGGTTCTAGTAAAATCCTGGTTTCCTTGCCTTTAGCGGAACTATTGTAAATAGTTAGTAAATGTTCTTTAGTTTGTACTAGCATGCCATCCAACCCCTGGTTCGCTAAGTCTCCAATAATATGTAATATTTATTTGCAGCTTATTTACACAACTTAAATCATTATCAGTTCTTATTGAATCTTCCTGTGTGGACATCAATATCAACTTTATTTTGATTTTTGCACAAACTAACTTACTGCAAATCCCATTCTTTCCATCTGCTAAAATGCATTTATGAGAAATTGTTGTGTAATCAGCTGAAATAAAGCACAATCAAATTTAGACTCCCTCTTGCAAGTTGTCAGTGATTTGCACTTAGTGTTTTTCACATGATGCTTCCTATTAATGGTAATATATGTTCCCAGCCACAATAACACCCTGCTACAATTATTCTTTGCATTCTGCCAGAGCCAATTTTGGATACAATTTGTCACTTTCCCCTGTATCTTACAGGCTTTTGCTTTTCTTCCCAGTCTGCATTTTTGGAACTTGTCAAAAAACCTTGTTAGAAGCTTTATCCATTATATCAAATGTGCTACTTTCATCAAAACACTTGCAACTGGCTTAAGCATTCGATCAAATTAGTAGGCAGAACCTTCCCATAACAAATCTTTGCACACTGTCATTCATTAATCTGTGCTTCTCCAACCAAGGTTAATATTTTTCACAGCAAGTTTCCAATGATTTTCCTAACTTTTTTGGGTAATACCTAGGAGGCAGAACAGGATTATGTTAGTATAACCAAGTCCAGATGTAGCAAAAGTGTGATGAGAGTTCAGCTAAACAGATGAGGAGACAAGAGCCAAGCTGAGTGATATTACCAAGGTGGAAATAATGCAGTCTAAGCAATGATGTAGATATGTGGTTGGAAACTTATTGTGAGTTCAGGTGTGATGAAGAGGTGGCAAACAGCCTCCTCTTGGTTTCTGACAGATGCCAAGGAGAGGGGTGATAAGAGAACAAAGTTGTGGTATGGACCAAATATGCTCGCTTCTGTCTTTGCAATGTTTTATTGGAGTAATTTCTGGCCATGCAATAATGGAGGCCAGATAAGCAGTCAAACTCTTTAGAGCTGATGTAGGGCTCAAAAAAAATAGAGGAGAGATAGAACTGTATATCATCAACTTATCTGTGGAAACTAATGCTGTTATTTTTCTTTTATTCACTCTCAGTAAGCAGATATTGTTGACTGGGCTCATATTTACTGCCCATCCCTAATTGCCTTTAAGAAGGTGCTGGTGAGCTGCTTTCTTGAATCACTGCAGTCCATGTACTATAGGTAGATTAATGGTATTTTGGGTCATATAGGTGAGAAAAGGGTGGGAACACAGGATAATACAAAGTTCAGCTATTGCAGGTGACTTCTTAGTATAATTAGTGCTGGCTGAGGAGGAGGAATGGTGTCAAGGTGTTCCCAGGGAGTGAGGAGGCAACACAGAGGACACGCGGGATTATTGATTTGGGAGATGGGAGTGGATAATGAGAGCGAGCAAGAGAGGATGTTGCACAACAACAAAGGGAGTGTCAGTGCTTAGGCATCGGTGGGAGGCAGGTACAGTGGCACAGATGAGTATGGGAGGATAATTGACCTTCTTCCTGTTCTGTTGCCCAGTTGTCCTCAGCCTGGAGATGGAACTGATCTGGTTGGCAATCTCTGACCAGGCCGCTGTGGTAAAGTGGCATATGCTCCTTTGTTCATCTTCTGGGAAAAGGATTCCTCTCCCTTCTACTACCCCATGCTCAAGGATTGTCAGGTCCCTCTCTGAGAAATGTGGTGCTAGTTTCTCCTGCTCTGCTTTCTCTCCTGATGCCCAACACAGTCCAGCAGCACAGTTGCAGATGGCTGTGCTCCTGGAGGGGGCAGCAGGATGGTAAACATGGCTTAGCCTCAGGGGAGATTGGTGTTTTGGAGGATCTCGTGGAGGATTGGCAAGTTCCTCTATGAAATGTGCATGGTAAGATGGGGTGAAAATAAAGTGTGGTTCTTACGGCAAAGGTTCAAATGGCAATTAAAACAGTAAGTTTGGTAAAATACCCTGAACATGGTGGCTCAGTGGTTCGCACTGCTGCCTCACAGTGGCAGGGACCTGGGTTTGATTCCAGCCTCAGGTGACTGCCTGTGTGGAGTTTACACATTCTCCCTGTGTCTGCGTGGGTTTGCTCCGGGTGCTCTGGTTTCCTCCCACAATCCAAAGATGTGCAGGTTAGGTGAATTGGCCATGCTAAATTGCCCATAGTGTTCAGGCATGTGTAGGTTAGGTGCATTTGTTAGGGAAAATGTCAAATAATAGGTTGAGGGAATTGGTCTGGATGGGGTACTCTTTGGAGGGTTGGTGTGGATTTTTTGTGCCAAATGGCCTGTTTCCATGCTGAAGGGATTCAATGATTCTATGAACAAACTTCTTTGGCCTCACAGTGAATGTCATTTACTTTATTTAGCAAAAAATGGTAAGGTTACACCCATAATTCCACTTGTTGTGCTGCTGATGCATTTTGCATGGGATTAGCTAATGTGGCTTTTCAGACTTTCCTTCTGAAATTAATATTTGACAATTATTGAATCAAAATCTTTGATTTATTTTATATTTTTGATATCTATTTATGTACTGTCCTTGATGTGTTCATTGTTGCTTTTGTCTGGTGTGTTTGTTTGCATTTAAAGACTATTTTTGAGCCATCTTTTCTCACCAATTTTGTTGACAGCTGTTAGCTCATGAGCAGCAAGAAATATTTTCAGAACAGAATTTCTAATGATAATTCTAAATTTGAAAGAGGAAGAGTACATTATGTCCACAAAAGACAATAAACTGAAATTCTAGCTTGTGTTCGCTGCCCATTCATTGTCAATGTAGGATTTGGATTTTTTAGCCTGAAATACAACTGCCTGCATAAGTTTATAGATAGCTCCTTTCATTGCCTACAATTCAAAAGATGGGGCAATGACTGAGTTATGCTGTCTCATTGAAGAAGATTCACACGCAAGCTCCACCAGTGAGACAAATTTACCTGGAGCTATATCATTTATTCCTATGCTGTCAGATCCTACACAATTACCTTGTGAGAAAACAATTGTCAGAATATCAAGTCACCAAATAAGTATTAGGTTTGTTTGCCAGGAGGACACTTTTGACTGTTTCTGCAAGAAATATGATAGTAGAAAAAATCTTACCGAACAACAGACTTCCCGAAAAGTGTAACACATCATTGCTGACGTGAATGTGGCTATTCCAATCCCCAGCAGAAACCCCATGGTTTTTCTGAATAGAAAAGAATCCATTCTAGTAATCTCAAAACAATCATAGAACCTGTATCCCCATCAGCATTAGTCTGCGTCACTGGATTAATAGTCATATGCCAATATGCCACTGCATTCCCTTAATCTGTAAGCAACACTCAAACACAAAAACAAGTGGTCTGAGCTGACACCAGGGATTGATCTTGGATCCTGGCCTTACTGAGTATTTTGTTTTTGGATTCTGCCCTTACTGAGTATTTTGCATCTTTACCTTTTCAGATTCTAACAATGAATCAGAACCCTAACAATCCATGGATATTTTTAACTTGTAATTCTGAAATGTATTTTTCAAAATTCAATGAGTGGAGAGAGACTGATGGAATGTAACACCAAAATTATCAAACAAAATTTAAACAGCCTGGACTGTGGTCTCTTGTGACCACAAAGTTAATGAGTGGCAGAGAAGCCTCTGCTCAACAGCAAGCCACCCCTGGAGATTACATCCCAAACTGCAAACACATTTTCTTTGGAAACTTCCATTGCAACAGCTGCAATATTCAACTGTCCAATCTACGTGAATAATTCAGGGTCTCATCTTATTTTTTCAAACCTTTACATTTTTAGACTCATCCCTAATCTCTGTATATATGTGTTGCAATACTAATTGTTCACACACTTTGTAGTTAACGAACTTGCTCTTTCTGTTAATTCAAGCAAGCCTGCTTAAACTGGCTCCTTTTAAAAAATAAATTCATTAAAGTCTAGGAAAACTTCTCTTTTAAATGAACTTTGTTGCAACCAACCGAGGGAATGAGTGAATAAAAAAGGCAAGCCAGTTCACCCCAGCTCCTCATCTGAGAGTTTGCAATATGAGATTGCAACAAGTTGGGGAACATTGTCTGATTTCTGGTCATAGCACTGCTTTACCTAACAGTCACTACTTTCTGATTGTTGGCGTCCAGCATACTCTTTTACTTACATGATGTAATTCATAATACTGAAGTTGCTATTACAGCTTTCCAGTACAATTTATCCATCCTCTTCCCAGCATCTGAACAGCTTGTGACTACTGACCATTGTATACATCGCATCATTAACGTTTGTGTTCTCATTATACACATCAGTAAATGTAATACTCTGGGAATGTCACATTCTTTCATATTGCAACTGTCCTCTATACCACAATTATTTGATTGTGACTCATGGGGGAACAAGAATATCTACCGGAAGTCTGGCTATGGTTTCCACTGACTGATACATAAATATGTAGAGCCCAAATACTATATAGCCCACTGTTCCATTCAAATTATGACAGAATGGAACAGAGTCATCTTGAAATAGAGATTCTAATGCTAAGGTAGTTTGAGAGGATAGGTCATGTTTCAACAACCAAATATCAATTTCGTTGCTTTTTATTGTGAAATGTTGTTATCTAGAGAAAAAAAAATCTATGGATTCATAGTTAATATGACATCAACCATTGATAGAGGGGAACGGAGAAATGGGTAAAAGTGACTTGGCAAAGAAGTAGCATAAACCAGCCATTTGTAGACTTGATGTTCAGGTAAATCTCAACTCATGATTGTTGGTCCTATCATACTGAGCACAGGTCACACTGTCATATTTCAGACAAAAGTCAATTATCACTTTGCATATTTTCTTATGGTCTGTCTCCCATGTGTTATTGTCTGTCCTAATGCTTCTATGCAGTGCTATTCCATCAGCTGAAGCTTGAATGGTGTAAGAATATTGAATTTTAGTGGGAGACATTGCAGATGGGCCTTGTTATATAACTTAATGGCTCTGAATGTGCTAATATTGGGAACTGCATTAAGCTCCATCCAATCTAATGAATGCATACAGTTATGGATGGTGAATTGCGAGCCTCGCTTGCGATCCTAATGAGGTCAGACACATCATCTTGGCCTCTTGATTGTCTAAGTAATTGTACATATCAATCCAATGTAAATTGTACATATTGCTATTATGCAATATACTATATTTTGTTGTTAAGGCAAGTGACTTTACTTGTTAAGACTACTGGTGGTTATAATTTACCAAAGTTAACAAAACAGCCCTTAGAACCAGTACAAAGTGGAGGATAGAGCGCTCTCCATAAGGGGTTGCTCTCTTTTTCCATTGAGGACCTGGAATAGAGAGTATTTTATGTAGCAGCCCCATATAGCTGATTCACTGGATGCCAGGTAAGGCCATAGGTAATGTTTGCGGATTAGAGGAATCTATTTTTCTGTTTATTTTGAAAGCTTTTATATACAGTCCCTATTTAATTTTTAAAATTAAAGATACTGCACTTAAATCTCTTGTTGCACTTCATAATCTCTGGTCGCCTTGGATGGCTGGGATAGGCAGATCAGAGGATCCTTTTATGGACCTGCTCCTGGGCCTGGCCATGGTGGCTGTAAACAGGTACATCAACATATGAACAGGAATAGACCATTCAGCCCATTGAACCTGCTACATCCTTTAATACAATCCTGGCTGGTTGAACACTGATGCCTTTCACCCACATTATTCCCATAACCCTTTGTCAACTTAATCAACCTCTACTTTAAACATATTCAAAGATTGAGCTTCCATAGACGTCTGTGACAGGGAATTGACAACCCTCTGAGTAAAATAGATTCTTCTATCTCAGTCCTTATAAGCATCATCCTTATTTTAAAATTGTGTTCCTTGGTTTTAAACTCTGCAATCCTCAACTCTGTCTATTCCTTTAAGTATTTCATAGATCACAAAGAGCACATCTCTCGTTCTTCAAAACTCTGGAGAATGTAGGCCAAGCTGCATAATTTCCCTTCATAGGACAGTCCTGTCATCCCGGAACAAGTCTGGGGAACCGCCATTGTATCTTTAAGGCAAGAGTATCTTTCCTAAGATGAAGAGACCAAAACTGGACATAATACTCTTAGTGGGGTCTAACAAAGCAAGACTTTATACAATTAAAGCAAGACTTCACTATCTCTGCATTCAAATCATTTGTGAATAAAAGTTAGTATTTCATAAACGTTCCTGACACCTTTATTTTAACCCTCAGTGACTTATTGAAAGGACACCCAGGTTTCTTTGCAAACCTACACTTTCCAATCTCTTACCATTTAAGAAATGCTCAAAATTTTATTCTTTCTATCAAAGGTAGCATCACAGTTTTCCGCATTATATTCCATATGTCATATTCCTGTCCAATCAATAAACTCTCTGAATCCTCCTGAAAATATTTTACAACTTCCTCACAGCACACTTTTCTGCTTAGTTTTGTAGAATCTGCAAATTTAGAAATATTATATTTGGTCTGCACATCCAAATCATTGTGTATAGCTGGAGCCCAAGTACTGAACCTTGTGATACACAAATAATCACAGCCAGCCACTATGAAAATTACCCATTTATTTCTACTCACCTTTTTCTAACAGTTAGTTAATCCTTGATCAATGACAGTTGATTTAAAATTTTTAAACCCAAGATTTTTAATTTTACAAACCCAACTTCTTGAAAATCCAAATATTTTATATCCATCAATTCCAATTTATCAATTTTATTAGTAGCATCTTCAAAGAGTTAAGTAACTTTGTCAAACATGTTTTTCCATTGCAAATTCATATTGACTATGGCCCAATCATATCATTTTTATTCGTGTGTCCATTTATTGCAAGCTTTGTGATAGGCTCTTGCATTTTTCCCACTTTTGATAAGACTGACTGGTCTTAAATTCCTTGTTTTTACCTTGCTCCTTTTATAAATAGTGGGCTGATATTTATATGCTTCCAATGTGCAAGAGTTATTCCAGAAACAGTGTAATTTTGGAATTGACTATCTGTGCATCAATGGTCTTATAGTTACCTCCTTAACAATGTGAGATATGGAATATCTGGTTCTAGGTACTTATCAATTTTTAGCCCCAATAATTGCTCCAGTAAAACCTTCTTACTAATCCTAATTTCTTTCAACTCACATTCTCCCAATTCATTTGGACATCTAATTCAGGAGATCTCTTGTGTATTTTCCTCAAAGAAAACAGGCAGAGACTGATATTTTAGCCATTTATTTTTTTCCCCATTATAAATTCTTCTGACTCTGCCTGCAATGGACCCATATTTGTTTTACCAAATGTTTCTTTCTTATGCACCAGTAGAAGCTTTTACAGTCCATTGTCCTATTTTTTGCTAGATTGCATTTGTGTTCTATTCTTCCTTCCCATATCAATTTCTTGGTCTTCCTTTGCCATATTGTAAAATCATTCCAGTCTTCATATTTATTTCTGTTTCTGTCCACTTTATGAATGGTTTCTTTAAACTTATGCAATCTTTAACTTTCTCAGCAACACTTGACTGACCTTTCTTTGAGTTTTGCACATTGAAGGAATGTATAGTTGCTGTAGGCCATGCATTAGCTCTTAAATAAAATAGGAAGTGCTGGAGAAACTCAGCAAGTCTGGCAGCATCTGTAGAGGGAAAAACAAAGTCAACATTTCAAGTTTAATATGGCTCTTCTTCAAATCTGAAAAGGGCATGAAAATTAGTATTTTTATGCTAATGATGGAGGAGGAGAAGGAATGAGTGGAATAGATACTGAGTGTACTTGGAGCAAAAGACAAAGGCAGTGCTTTTGGTAATGAAGGAGAAATAGAGATGTAAAATAGGTACAAATGAAGATATGAAAAGAATAAAATGAGTCTGCTTTACTGAAGAAAACAAGATATGGTCAGGGCAGGTGGGGTTGGAGTGCTGTAAAAAAAATGAAAGTCCGCAGTTATGCTCTGAAGTTGTGGAACTCAATATTTAGTCCTAGAGGCTGTAAAATGCCTATGCAGAAAATGAGGTGCTGCTATTCCAGCTTGTATTGAGCATATTGGCAATCTCTTGCTGTGCCTTGTTTGGGTTTACATGTGTCCAAATGGATTGGCCAAACCTTCTGTAGTGGAAAGGATGGACTCCAAACTCTCCCAGGTTCAATGTAATATTTCTGCTAGATTCTTCCATGCTCCTTCAGGTTGGCATTAATATTTTGGACAATCTTCCCACTCCACCAAATATTTATTTGTCCGTAATCATCACCATTCTTCGAAACATGATTCATGTGCTGGGGAAGGGGAGAAGAGAAGTGAGAGGTGCATATTCACATCATCTTCAGAAAATTGTGGGATCAGGTAGAGGTGGGGTGTAAAACGTAGGGTTAGGTACATCATCAGCTAGGGTAAGACATTCCAATAGCTTGCTACATAATTGTGAACAGAATTGACTTTGAAAGATTCAGATTCCTTTATTGTGAAATGCGGATCTTGAAGAAATGGTCTACAGTTTTGAAGTTGGTATAAAGACTTATAAGAGTTTTAGGTGGATTAGGTCATAAAATAGACCAGAATGGTGGAATCTTAAATGATTAAAATGGTCTGTGAACTAGTTTTTAATCACTTAAAGGGGGATTCAGAGGAATGTTCCATGTTTTGTTTTCCTATTTTGGCTTTGTAAATATATGGGCTTACTTGTAAAATAGATGGCTGGCTGCGAGTGTAAATATATTCGGCACTCGGAAGCCTGTGGTGATGCTCTGTTTCGCGCCCCGGAAGAGTGCGAGGAGATCACGTGATGCTCTGTTTCGTGGGCGAGGAGGTCACGTGGTGCTCCGTTTCGCGGGCAAAAGTAGGTCACGTGGGGTCGGACATCCGGGAACGCGAGGAGGCGGAGAATTGAGTCAGATCAACAGCCAATCAGAAGATAATCCTACCTCAGTGATTGCATGACTTTTTTATTATATAAAAGACTGGGTCAGGGACAGGAATAGGTCTTACTTTTTTGAACACTTTGTAGTTTGTCAGGGACAGAAAGGTCTAGACCCAGAGCTCTGTATACTTTGTCCACTTACTGCTAAAATAAACTAAGAGTGTGAGATTGAATATCTTCTCCTATTGCTTCATTTAAAGAACACGCAGGACAGGGCTCACGCATAGAAGAAAGTAAGTTGGTAGATTGAGCCAAAGTCCTACAATTTGGTGACCCCGACGTGATGAAGACGGAGAAGTGACGTAAAAGAGAGAAAAATAGAAACAACGGACAACTGACGTCTGATGACAACAACAAGCGGCGCCGCATAAAAAGGTGAGCAGACACCTGTTTATATCGAAGTTCTGCAATTGGAGATATCAAATTGATTGTTGTCATTATACTGAAAGTGTTCTAGTAATAGTAAATGGATAAAGTATTAATATAGTACGTACAGGTTTAAAGTCCTGTGGGGTTAGAGTCCTCATAAAAGCAACAAGGTACGTAAGTGTGAGGAGGTTTAAAGTCCATTGAGCAGGATCTCATAAAAGCAACGCTCACAAATTTTGGTTTATGATTGATGTGTTGTAAGTTTTAAAAATTATATTGGGGAATGTATGGAGGGTGGTAGAAAAGCCAGTAGTGTTTTGAAGACAGAGACGGTGGTGTTTCAGCGAGAGAGAGTCGGCAGTGGAAACCTAACGGTGACAACGAAACTGCTGCTAAATCTCGCTGAAAGGGTCAGTTGCTCGGGTGTACTTCATACAAACTGATTGGCCACCGGATTTGTCTCTGATTGGATTGGTTGCTCGTTTATATTATATCCAAACCAACTGACTACTGGGCGGGAGGATTAAAAACAAAAATACATAAAATGGAAGGGGAATTTGATAAAGAGTGTGAAGAATACAGAGGATGTTCTTCCGACTTAATGTTGCCCGTAAAACATCAGTGGGGTAAAGCCAGAAGTCAGTTAGTCAGTGGGCTTGCAAATAACAAACAAAAAACAATGATGGAGAAATATGACAAGGTTTGGGAAGAATTACAAAAACAGGGCAAAGTCCCTAAAGATGAGGAGAGGAAGAAATTGTCACCGTTTTTAGGAAAAGCAGAAGAGCAAGCTAAATTAGAAGTAGAAGAGCACATGAAGGGAAAGAAAGGGTCAATATTAGAAGAAAGTGGACAAAAGAAGGCGGGGAGAAAGAAGAGAGGAGGATTCATCTGCACAACATGACGTTAGCCTGTATGGCGGTAGAAACATTACAAAAGAGTGTAGGTGGTACCTCTACAACAGAACTGGCAAAGGAGACAGAAAAGGCAGGACCATCCGCGCCATTATATCCTAAATTGCCTGGGGTACAATCACCGCCCTCATATCCTGTAATACAAATGCCACTTATGCATGTTCAAGAAGGGGTGTTAGATGTGCAAGAAGTAGGAACAAGAGAGTACAACGTAGTAAAAGAGAGACTGGCGGAAGCAGGAGAAGAAAGCAGCAGAAAAGTAGAAAAACTAATACTAGAAGTTGAACAGAGAGTTAAGGAAGCGGAGGAAGCCAGCACGGTGATAATGACACACAGTAGAAACAAAGAACAGCCAAAACAGGGGAGATATTCATCAGTGCAAGAGCCAGATGCTCACTCGACACCGTATAGTGCTGAGAATGAAAAGAGGGGAAGATTACATGACTCAGGTCAGTTATTGGATGATGGGTTTTCAGACAGAAGAAGGAGAGATTTGAGGGAAGAACGAGATAGAGAGAAATTGGATGGGGAGGAGTCTAAAAATAGTACAGACATTGAGGATGAAGAATCCCTGACAGAGGATGACCCAAACACCTACCCAGTCATTTTGAAGGGCTCACTCACAATGCATACCGAACATGGCCCTCCACTGAAGCCCCTACCTGAACCAAGTTACAACTTGCGTCAAAGAGACACTTTACGACAACCCATAAAGTATCAACACCACCAAATGCCATTAATTTACAGAGGCTCTTATATGGGGGATGTTTATCAGCCCTTCACATATACTGACATGAACTGCATCCTAAATAAAATGCCCCCACCCATGGAGGGAGGAGGGCCCTGGATGACTAAATTTTGCCAATATACACTAGGCCACAAGTTAGCTATGGGCGACTGGAGAGCATTGTTGGGCAAGCAATTGAGTATGTGGGAAATACAGCAGATTGAAGCGTCTGCGGGGACCACCTTACTACCTGATTCAGACCCGTTTGCGCAGCATGCCACCCGTGTGGGAAGGGCAATGAGGGATAGATTCCTGATTCCACCGGGAGCGATGCACTCACTCACCTTCACAATGAAGGAGGGTGAGGATATGCCTGCTTTTTTGGCTAGGTGTATGGACACGTGGACAGATACTGCGGGGAGCCATCCAGGGTCGGGTCAGCTACAGACCACGTTATTTAGGAATGCCGTTATGGCAGGGATGCCTAAGGAAGTAAAAGAGGCAACGGAGAGTAATCCTGACATCCCAGGTTGTTTTACAGAACAGTGGGAAAAACACTTGACGCACCACATGAAGCGTTACAGGACAAAACAGGATGAGGATAAACAGAGTAACGAGTCAGCTCAAGTGCAGTTGCTGAAGTTACAGCTCGATGAGGCTAGAAGAAAGGTTAATGATACAAAGAAGGCCTCCCAAAAGACGACTAATCAGATGATTCAGCGGCCATCGCCACAAAACAACCTGTCGAGTTTAGGCCCAACACCTGATTGGATGCCACATTACCCCCAATATGGGGGCAGGCCTATAGGTGTTCCAGGAGGAATGCGTGGTAGAGGAAGGGGCTGCGGAGGACTTAGAGGTCAGCCACCCAACACCTGTTTTGAATGTGGCCAACCCGGGCATTGGAGAATAAATTGTCCCATGCTGTGGGGACCCCAGGGAGGCCAGGGATTGATCCGAGGACAGTATGTCCGCTCAAGTCAGCCTCCTTTTCAACAGGCTGTTCAGCCTTACCAAGTCCCAAATGCAGCTGCAGCCCCGGTGCAAGGACAGTACCCCCAAACCCCCAACCGGAAGGGCAGGGGTACAAATATTGACGGGGCCCGAGAACCCAGGGGCATGTGGGGTTGGCAGACCCCTATATGCAAATGAGGGTAATGGATAAGAATCTGTCTTTTTTGGTTGACACGGGTGCAAGATTTTCTACCATCACTTGTGATATACCTCGGCCAAACATGTCATCCTCCAGCGTCCAGTTAGTAGGGTTCTCGGGTAAACCAGAAAATTTGCCTTTGACATCGCCACTGATCACACCAGTGGCCGGACAGACCTTTCGCCACCAGTATATTTCATCACCTGCATGCCCTGTGAATCTGATGGGACGTGACTTGCTGGTGAGATGCGGGGTCTCGGTTCTGTGCGGACCAGACGGACTGGTAGTGACCTTTCCAAATGGCCATTCCGTCAACTGTTCTATGACAATGATTCACTCTGGATCCCAAATGATGCTATCACCGGACATATCACCAATGGCAGAAGGGCAGTGGGCAGATATATACTGGGGACTCCTCGAACCTGAAAACAGGCAGACCAATGGCATCCAGTCTTTATTCAAGCAATGGCGACCCTGGGTTCAGATGCTGCATCCCTATGTTCCTCCTGCAGATCCCCTTCATGTTACCCTATATTATGATAGAGATGATAATGAAATTTATCAGCATGCATTTTATCAGCACCTAGAAGGGACTTAATGGGATATTTCCTCCAGTTGCATTCTGCTAGGAAAAGAAGGTGTGGCGGGTATTGTTGAACTAACTGCAGAACAGTTGGAATGGTATGAGATGTCTGAAGAAGCTATACCTCATGTCACATTGGCTGTGCATGCTGAATATCAAGCCAAGGATCTGGGACCTATGTCCAAACGCTTGATGGCGCTAACGGACTGGGTGTGGACTCATTTTCCCGGTTTGCAATACTCACCATCAGAGGAAGCATATAGAATTATGTACAGGACAACCGACAAGGTACTGCTGGAACATAGGCAGATTGAAAGGTTTCATGGTAGGGAAAAAACAGACCATCCACAGGCTGCGGCGATGCTTGATACTCTACCAGATACCTTGTGGTCAGCAAGTTCAACAGACGTTGGTTACTGCAAACATGTCACACCAATCACATTCGATTTAATAGACCACACTCCGATTTGGCAGAGACAATACTCACACAAACCAGAGGCTAAAGCCGGCATTGCCGACACAATTGAAGGATTGTTAGCAGCAGGGGTGTTAGAACCCTCCCAGTAAGCCTGGAACACTCCTATCTTACCTGTAGAGAAGCAGAATACAGGTAAATATAGGATGGCGCATGATCTTCGACGGATCAATAGTGTTGTCTCTACTCCAACAGTTCTAGTTCCAAATCCTTACACTGCGATGTCTGTGCTGACCCCTGACCATAAGTGGTTCTTATGCATTGATCTGGCCAACGCGTTCTTCTGTTTGCCCCTAGCTGGTTATTTGAGGGACATTTTTCGTTCACCTACAAAGGCCAACAACTACGTTACACAAGGGTCCCTCAAGGGTTTATTTTGTCGCATGGGGTGTTTAATCAGGTACTGAAACAGCAGCTGAAGGATCTGACGCTCCCAAAGGGGGTGGTATTGATCCAGTATGTGGATGACATTCTTTTGGCGGCACCCGACCATGTTTCTTGTTTGGCAGCCACAAAGTCGTTGCTGTTTCACCTGTATAGCGTCGGTTTTAAAGTTTCACGGGCTAAATTTCAATGCTGCAGACAAACGGTGTCTTTTCTGGGTAGAGTTATTTCCGCTAAGGGAACAGGTGTGTCTCCATCCCATAGATCCTCCATTCTGCATCATACCAAACCAGTCACTGTAAAAGACATGCTCTCATTTCTTGGTTTGGCAGGATACAGCAGACAATTTGTTGCATCATATGGGGAGGTCACTTTCCCTTTAAGGGCCATGGTAAATGAGCAAGGCATGAGAAATTTGTCAGCCCATTTGCAGTGGACCACGGAGGCAGACGAAAGTTTCATATCTCTTAAACAGGCTTTAACGCGGGCTGCTGATTTAGCGGTCCCGGATTACAAAGAGCCATTTTTCCTCGATATTTCTGAAAAATTACACACAATAAATGGTGTTCTTTTTCAGAAAAAAGGGGGAGGCCGGCAGGTGCTGATGTATGTAAGTGTTACCCTTGACCCAATAGAGGACAGACACCCGCCATGTACAAGACATGCAGCAGGGGTAGCAAAAATTCTCCAAAAGGTAGCACATATTGTCATGGGCCATTCACTAACAGTACTAACGACACATAGTATAGTGGCCTATGTGAACTCAACAGCCTTTACAATGACGTCACTGCGGCAAACTAGGTTAGAGAAAATCGTGAATGCACCACATATAATTTTTACACATGAAGGAATTAACATGGCTGATAACATGGGAGAAGGAGAGCCACACATGTGTGAGGAAAGGGTACAGAGAGACACCAAAGTTAGGGTAGATTTACAGGCAATTCCACTAGTAGACCCAGAAGAAGTGCTGTTCTCAGATGGCTGCTGTTACAGACATCCAACTGAAGGACTTAAAGCAGCCTATGCAGTGGTGCGACAGACAAGTGAGGGATTTGAGGAAGTGTTGACAGGAAAAGTGACAGGCAAAGAATCAGCCCAGTTGGCTGAACTACAGGCAATGATAGCTGTGTTAGAATGGTCAGAGGGAAAAAGAGTAAATATCTATACCGACTCTGCATATGTGGCAGGGGCTATACAGGTAGAACTTAGTCAATGGATCAGGGCAGGATTCTTAACAGCAGTAAAAACCCCAATTAAACATGAAAAAGATATGAAAAGATTAGCAGAGGCCCTAATGAAACCTGCAGAAGTGGCAGTGGTCAAGTGTAGAGGACATGATAAAGCAGATACAGTAGTAGCGAAGGGCAATCAGGAAGCAGACTCAGCAGCAAAGAAAGCAGCAGGGTATACACCACAGTATATAATGATGCAAACAGAGAGAACAGTGTATGACCTGCTGCCCGCTTGCGGTGCAAATGTGTTAATAAAAGAGCAGCAGAAAGCCTCTCCTCATGAACTGACAGTATGGAGAGAGAGAGGGGCCACAGAGTCAGAAGGGATTTGGAGGTCACCGGACGGTAGACCAGTCCTACCCCCAGGTTTGATAGTTTCCATGCTCCAGGAAGCTCATGGGTTGACACATTGTGGAAAAACACAGATGCAGAGGTATCTGACACATTGGTGGCATCCGTTCTTGCCAGCGATGATTGAAAATTATATCAGGGAATGTAGAACGTGTACAGAATACAATGTGAGAGCAACACGAGGGAAAATTCCCTCTTCCAAGAATGCCAGGTCAGGAAATACTGATCGACTACACTGACATGATAGAGAGAGTAAACGGATACCGGTACCTTTTGGTAGCAGTGGATGCATACACTGGTTGGCCAGAAGTGATACCTGTGGAAAAGGAAGACTCAAAAACCGTGATCAAATTCTTGATAAACCAATACATTCCAATGCATGGATTTCCAAAGAGAGTCAGGTCAGATAATGGCACACATTTTAAGAACAAAGACCTGCAAGAAGTTGAAGCAGCTTTAGGACTGAAACATGCGTTTGGAACAGTGTACCATCCTCAGTCACAGGAAAAAGTGGAAAGAATGAATCAGTCCATAAAAGTAAAAATAGGAAAGGTGTGTGCACAAACAAAGTTAAGCTGGGTGGATGCCCTACCTTTAGCTTTAATGTCCATTAGAAGCTCAGTAAACTCTATCACAGGGTTCACCCCGTACAAGCTAACAACAGGGCAGCAGTTCCCGGGACCAGGAGCTGGAATACAGATGTTAGAGGGAGGAGGAGCCCCTCTAAGGTACAAACCTTACTATGATCAACTAACAGCTCTGGTGTCAGCTTTCTCCAAACAGGTTGGATCAGAAAAGGGGGATCTACAGAGCCAGGCACCATCTACCACAGACTGGGTCCTGTTGAAGGTGATCAAACGGAAGTGGTCGGAGCCAAAGTGGACAGGACCTTAAAAGGTGGTGGAGAGGACATCTCATGCGATCAGACTACAGGGGAAAGGAAAAAACTGGTACCATTGGAGCTAGTGTGCAGCTACGGAACCACCAACGAGAACTTTAGAACAAATAAGAACAGAAAAAGAGTAGAAGGGTCCTAAACTTTTAACTTTTGCAGGAAGAAGGTTCAGGAAAAAGGGGGGAGAGGTTCTCAAGATCTCCAAGCAAAGTTGTGTAAAGGATATAATGTCTATCTCTGTAAGCAGCCCATATTACCCTAGGCTATGGAGGTTGGGAGTTTTTGTTATTATTTTATATATTTATGCCGCTGTTAATAGGAGTATTAACCACAGGTGAGACAGAAAGTCACAGGAATGAAAGGTCAATAGGACAAGAGGCGGATAAATGTTTATGGGAGACGAGGAGCCAGGTACACATCAGACATGATAGAAACCATGGTACAATATACCAGTTTGACTTATGCGATGTAATTGATTGTGGCCAAGATACAGGGAGCTGGAGGGAGTATGATGTATATCTTTGTTTCTATGCCATTTACTATGACCCATGCCCATCGTGGGAAAATGTATTAACATGGACTGGGGTACAATGGACCCTCAGGAAGTCGTTACCCTCGGATAATAGATGGAACATTCGAGACCATGTGAGCCTGACAAAGGGGCAACTCGATCATTCCTCAGAGCTAAAAAATCCACTTTTGTTAACCCTGACAAAATTCGATATTAATCCTAGTTCCAAATAGGTACAGATTTACTGTGAGAGTGATGACAGAAACTTTTATTTTGTAATAGGTGTAGATCAATCTGGAGTGGATAATATGGGATTAGTGAAAGTAACCTTAGTGGACCCTCCTACGAGCCAGCCACAAACTGAAAACACAAGTATGGTGGTAGAACCAAGTTCAGGAGTCGTGGTAATAGACCACAACAACCTCACGAGAAGGGACATTATTAAATTAGCCACCGGGTATGGGGATAAGAACCTATGGCTAGACTGGATGACAGCGACCGCAACCTCAATGAATATGAGTAATTGCGTCGCGTGTTCCTCAGCCAGGCCAACTCTATTTACCACCCCAGCCCCATTGTTCCCTAATATAGACCCAACAGGATTTCACTGCATGATGGCCCTCACCATGCAGGCGGACCCTCCAAATTGACCCACCTGTAAAGAATTGCACGTTACCTCCAGTGTTTACCCCAAGGGCCAACAATTACACTTGTTTTGCTCGACGGTCTAATATAATCTTGGGAGACATGCTCGCTGACTGGTGTCAGGATACAATTAATGTAACCGGCTGGCAGAACGCTAGCACAATAGTTTGGGCCAGAGCTGATCTTGTTTGGTACTGTGGAGATAGAACACTGCATATTAGTCTACCTCCAGATTGGTCTGGAACCTGTGCAACGGTTAGGTTAGGGGGTACCCTTGTTCCTCTTAGGAGAACGACAACAGGGAATAAATCCGTATACACGAACACGCAGGGATTTGTTTGATGTCACATCTGGCTCAACCACTTACATAGATGCAATAGGTGTTCCCCACGGTGTACCTGATGAATATAAATTAGCAGACCAGATAGCAGCAGGATTTGAGAATCTCCAAATTATCGGTGTTCTATTCCCAGTCACGCCGAATAAAAATGTCGACTGAATTAATTATGTACATTACAATGTACTCAGGCTAGCCAATAGAACTACAGATGCGGTGGCAGGACTCTCTGAACAATTGGCAGCGACCTCATTGATGACAGTACAAAATCGAATGGCCTTAGATATGTTGTTAGCAGAAAAGGGAGGAGCACGGTGGCACAGTGGTTAGCATTGCTGCCTCACAGCGCCAGAGATCCGGGTTCAATTCCCGCCTCAGGCGACTGACTGTATGGAGTTTGCACGTTCTCCTCGTGTCTGCGTGGGTTTCCTCCGGGTGCTCCGGTTTCCTCCCACAGTCCAAAGATGTGCAGGTCAGGTGAATTGGCCATGCTAAATTGCCCGTAGTGTTAGGTAAGGGGTAAATGTAGGGGTATGGGTGGGTTGCGCTTCGGCAGGGCGGTGTGGACTTGTTGGGCCGAAGGGCCTGTTTCCACACTGTACGTAATCTAATCTAATCTAATCTAATCTAATATTGTACGTTCATCCCCAATAAAATGGCACTCGATGGCTCGGTAACCAGAGTCCTGGAAGGACTAAGAACCTTGTCTGAAGAAATGCATGAACATTCAGGTATTGACAACCCTCTAGGAGGCATTTTCGACTCATGGTTTGGGAAATGGAAAGGATTAATTGTGTCTGTGTTTATGTCCCTTGTTGGTATGATTATTGCGTTAGTGTTTTGTGGATGTTGTTGTATCCCCTGTATTACATCTTTGTTGAACAGGGTAAACATTACAGCAATTGAAGGGAAGGCTCCCCCGCCCAACCAGATGTCACAGATGGAGACGGAGACCATGGCTCTGGCAAGAAGAGAAGACTATGCATCGGAGAGCGAATGTGATGTATAGAACTGGTTGGTTGGTTGGTCTCATTTTTATGAGACCAAAAGGGGGATTTGTAAATATATGGCTTACTTGTAAAATAGATGGCTGGCTGCGAGTGTAAATATATTCAGCACTCGGAAGCCTGTGGTGATGCTCTGTTTCGCGCCCCGGAAGAGTGCGAGGAGGTCACGTGGTGCTCCGTTTCACGGGCGAGGAGGTCACGTGGTGCTCCGTTTCGCGGGCAAAAGAAGGTCACGTGGGGTCGGATATCCGGGAACGCGAGGAGGCGGAGAATGGAGTCAGATCAACAGCTAATCAAAAGATAATCCTACCTCAGTGATTGCATGACGTTTTTTATTGTATAAAAGACTGGGTCAGGGACAGGAATAGGTCTTACTTTTTTGAACTGACACACTTTGTAGTTTGTCAGGGACAGAAAGGTCTAGACCCAGAGCTCTGTATACTTTGTCCACTTACTGCTAAAATAAACTAAGAGTGTGAGATTGAATATCTTCTCCTATTGCTTCATTTAAAGAACACGCAGGACAGGGCTCACACATAGAAGAAAGTAAGTTGGTAGATTGAGCCAAAGTCCTACAGCTTTTTAAAGTTAAACTCTCTAACCTCTGATTTCTCATTTACATCATCTCAAAGCACAGCATTAATCTTTATGCACATGGATAAGTTCCACTCTATCTCACTAGTACAACTCTTGACTCCTCCACTGTTGTTCAGTACAGACTGCTAATTAGACATTTAATTCCTTTAATTGAATATTGGGATGGATGAAACCATTGTTTTTGGTCTCCAATCTAAAATCTGTTTCCTTGTTAGCCATTATTGTCAAACTGAGAATATAGCAGGTTGCTGGATATGGATTTGCCTGAAAGCGGAGATGGGTCTATTTATTAAAAACATTATTTTATTCAACATTGTGGGTATGCCTTCAGCTGTTTTAGCTTAAGTTCTGGAATTCCCTCCGTTCAACTTTCCACCTCAAAACCTACCTTTCTGACCAAGCTTTCTGCCATCTTACGTATTATGTGGTTCAGTGTCAAATCTTTCTTTAGTAGGTTGTTGCCATGCAGTGCCTTGGGACATCTTTTATTACCTTAAAAATGCTACATTCTGTACGTGGACATTCAAATCTCTGTCAAATTTTTAAACTTTATCATTTAATAAAAGTCGTTCTTTGTTGTTCCTACAACGCTGAATGCTGTCACATTTCCTCACATTATAGAATATAGAACAGACCCTTTGGCCACCTGCCACCTTATTGCCTATTCAGTTATTTATACATATATTCATTTACAACTTCTTTGTGTTCTTCTAATGTATTAGCACTTACCTAGCTTTATATTGCTAGCAGATGTAGATGCACTGCTCTCGATGCCTTCATCTAGATATATTTCTAATCAACCCTGTTCAGAGATGTAATAGCATTGAGCCTGGAGCAGGTAAGACTTGAATCCAGGTCATTCCTGGCCTAGAGGTAAGGATGCTACCATGGAGCCACAGAAATTCCAAATACCTTCATGTAGGTTATTTGTGTATATTGTGAAATGTTGAGATTCCAAAACTGATAGCAACCCCACCCCCCCACACACCCACCCCCCTCATCCCAGTAATTAATTGCAGACTGTCAGCTTCCAAATTTCATTTATTGCTACACTGTTGCCTTTTTGTTAACCAATTCTCAATCCATGTTTTAACATGTTAGCACACCCCCACCCACCAATCTGATGAACCCTTATCTTGTATGAAAGAAAGAGAGTCATAGAGTCACAGAGATGTACAGCATGGAAATAGACCCTTCAGTCCAACCCGTCCATGCCGACCAGATATCCCAACCCAATCTAGTCCCACCTGCCATCACCCGGCCCATATCCCTTCAAACCCTTCCTATTCATATACCCATCTAAATGCCTCTTAAATGTTGCAATTGTACCAGCCTCCACACTTCCTCTGGCAGCTCATTCCATACACGTACCACCCTCTGCGTGAAAAAGTTGCTCCTTAGGTCTCTTTTATATCTTTCCCCTCTCACTCTAAATCTATGCCCTCTAGTTTTGGACTCCACGACCACAGGAAAAAGACTTTGTCTATTTATCCTATCCATGCCCCTCATAATTTTGTAAACCTCTAAAAGATCACCCCTCAGCCTCCGACGTTCCAGGGAAAACAGCCCCAGCCTGTTCAGCCTCTCCCTATAACTCAAATCCTCCAACATCCTTGTAAATCTTTTCTGAAGCCTTTCAAGTTTCACAACATCTTTCTGATAGGAAAGAGACCAGAATTGCACGCAATATTCCAACAGTGGCCTAACCAATGTCCTGTACAGATGCAACATGTCCTCCCAACTCCTGTACTCAATACTCTGACCAAAAAAGGAAAGCATACCAAACGCCTGCTTCACTATCCTATCTACCTGCGATTCCACTTTCAAGGAGCTATGAACCTGCACTTCAAGGTCTCTTTTTTCAGCAACACTCCCTAGGACCTTACCATTAAGTGTATAAGTCCTGCTAAGATGTGCTTTCCCAAAATGCAGCACCTTGCATTTATCTGAATTAAACTTCATCTGCCACTTCTCAGCCCATTGGCCCATCTGGTCCAGATCTTGTTGTAATCTGAGGTAACCCTCTTTGCTGTCCACTACACCTCCAATTTTGGTGTTATCTGCAAACTTACTAACTGTACCTCTTATGCTCGCATCCAAATCATTTCTGTAAATGACAAAAAGTAGAGGTCCCAGCACTGATCCTTGTGGTACTCCACTGGTCACAGGCCTCCAATCTGAAAAACAACCCTCCACCACCACCCTCTGTCTTCTACCTTTGAGCCAGTTCTGTATTCAAATGGCTAGTCTCCCTGTATTCCATCTTGCTCTTCTTTCTCTAAAATCCCATCACACTTCAAAATCGTAGCCGAGATGATGCTGAAGAATGATGACCTGGTTCCAGCAGCAGCAGTGCGGTTCCAGGACATGGCTGGGCCTGGGTCCTGGAATTCCAATTCCGGCTGCAGTGGCATGCAGGGACTCTGGACACCAAAGTGTTTGCAGACTGTGGGATGGGCATTGTGGCTTTGTTTCTTGGGCATCAAGGACTCATGGCAGAGACAGGGCAGTGATCTAGACGGGGCAGTATCTGGGCGTTTCCTTTTCTTTTGGCTGTACCTCTTATTTTTACTGTTTTTAATCCTGTCTTTTGTATTCTAAGATGGCATTGGAGAATGGCGACTTGCACACTTTTCACTGTGTATTCCTGTGGCAATAAAATCTAATAAATAAACAAATTTGCAACTACCGAGTAGTTATATTGCTGTTCATTTGTAGACTTCACACACCACAACTATTCGGGGAGGCTCATTGGATCATCTGCTCTTTTCCAGTCCCATCAATTTTGTGATTGCATGCACAAATCCAAAATGGTTTGCTCCATTTGGCCCACAGAAAAATTGTGGAATATTGTCTGTAATATGCCAATATAGACAAATGAAGAAGCAGTTTGTAACAGGGAACAATTCAGTAAATAATATAGGCTCATGCCAATCACAAATTACCAATTGTTCAAAAATAATTATGTAGATACGTGGCATTAAAATGTAAATTAAAACTTGTCACTATTTTTAAAATGTACCCATGATGTGGAGGTGCCGGTGTTGGACTGGGTTGGACAAAGTTAAAAATTACACAACACCAGGTTATGGTCCAACAAGTTTATTTGGAAGCACTAGCTTTCGGAGCACTATCAGCTACCTGATGTAGGAACAGTGCTCTGAAAGCAAGTACATCCAAATAATCCTGTAGGGCTATAACATGGTGTTACATGATTTTTAACTTTTAAAATGTACAATTACCACAGCAAATTCCCGCAATATACCAAAGAAACCACAAGATGGTGCTCTGAGCAAACTGTTGTATGTAATTGGATAAACCTCGACCAGATTATTGGCCTTCAGTTCTTGCTCAATGCAAAGTTACAAATCACACGAACCCAGGTTATAGTCCAACAGGTTTAATTGGAAACACACTAGCTTTCGGAGCGATGCTCCTTCATCAGGTGGTTGTGGAGCGCACAATTAAAAGACACAGAATTTATAGCAAAAGTTTACAGTGTGATGTAACTGAAATTATACATTGAAAAATACCTTAATTGTTTAAGTCTCTCATCTGTTAGAATGACCATGATAGTTTCACTTCTTCCCTTTGTAAATCACAAAACTTTTCTTAAAAGTTACATTCTCAGGTTAACTGTAAAGTCAGAGGCAGCGCAGATTTGTAGTTAACCTGAGAATGTAACTTTTAAGAAAAGTTTTGTGATTTACATCGGAAAGAAGTGAAACTATCATGGTCATTCTAACAGATGAGAGACTTAAACAATTAAGGTATTTTTCAATGTATAATTTCAGTTACATCACACTGTAAACTTTTGCTATAAATTCTGTGCCTTATAATTGTGTCCTCCTCAACCACCTGATGAAGGAGCGGCGCTCCGAAAGCTAGTGCTTCCAATTAGACCTGTTGG
The DNA here is from genome assembly GCF_037043375.1 of Chiloscyllium plagiosum. Lineage (NCBI taxonomy): Eukaryota > Metazoa > Chordata > Chondrichthyes > Orectolobiformes > Hemiscylliidae > Chiloscyllium > Chiloscyllium plagiosum. The sequence continues at coordinate 38,751,178 of NW_028270164.1, forward strand.
ACTATAACTGGTGCTGTGTGATTTGTAACTTTATACACCCCAGTCCAACACCGGCATCTCCAAATTATTGCTCAATGCAGGCACTTGTCTGAGAAGTTGTGATTGTATCTAAAAACTAGCAGGCAACCCCAATTCTGACTTCGTGATAGAGGAGTGGTTACTGATGAAGCAGCTAAAAATGTTTGGTCTCCTCGAACATGTCCTGACAAACACATGTAGCAATGTCTTAGGGCCTGAGATGATTCTTATCCCATAGCCACAAATATTTTCTTTGTGTCTAGTACAATCAATGGAGATTCCTCTCTCTGATTTCCAGAGATTAAATTTTTTTTTGTGTCTTCAGCTGGTGGAATCAGTCAAATGCAACTTTGATGTCAAGGGAAGTAAGTCACTGCTTGCATTTGGAATTCAGTTTTTTTGTCCAGAATTGGAGCAAGGCTTTCATGAAGTCACAAGTCAAATTGTCATGGAACCCAAACTGGCTTTTATAATTAGGTTATCACTCAGTAGGTGCCATTCGATAGCACTGTTGATTCTTGCATCACTTTGCTACTGTTTGAGAGTAGGTGGATGGGCCAGTAATTGATCTAAAGCTAATACTATAATGATTGTGAGTCTCAACTTCGATGGCTTTTCAACAGTTTTCATTTCAAAAGTGCGACATGCAGTGTAACTTGTTTTCGGATTAGTAATTTTGTAATTTTGATGTGGGTGTACCTTTAAGAGAGTTAAAAGCAGCAGAACTACCAGACAGAGCACCAAGTGTTCTCAATAAGGCAACAGTGTACGTAACACTGGGTTGAGCAACTCGAGTAATTTGTTGCCTGGAGACAAAAACAAATTTGAATTCAGCCAATCAGTTTAAATTATACCCCGAAAAAAAATACCAGCCTCCAATCAAGTTTGAATTGAGTATATTGACAACCTTAAAAGCCAATGACACAATCTGATGGTCTGGGGGTATAAGACCAGAGGAAAATTGAATAGTTGAGAGGAGAACTGCCAGTCCTAGCATGTACCAGTTTGCTTGAAAGAAACATCTCTCTTAAAAGTCCCTTTTCAATCAGTAACCTGTAATGCAGAAATTCCAAACAAGGAGAAAAAAGACACAGGAAGATCCGAAGACAAGAACCTACAGCTACCTGGTTTTGAGATAAGAAGTGTTGTTTTGTAAATCTTAACTGGGAGTTCTATCAGACTAGTACTATAGAAGGGAAGGTGGAAGATAGGTTAGAGAAAGAAATTATAAATAGTGGTTAGTTAATTATTCTCTGTTATACTTTAAGAAATAAAGTTGTTAATTTTACTTTTAATAGTCCTTGGCCTCTTGAAGTTTTACAGATTACTGCGCGGGATAAATCTTTTCTGGGTTGCTGGTTTTAAATTAAGCAGGAGGGTTTACCCCATGTAGTAACAGTTTACAAGGAATCGATGAGCTTCTGCTGCAACATTTGAAGTCACACAGCCCACTGCGATGTCTGAAAGCACAACACCACTAATTGTGAACTTGTTGTGCCAGAACTGGCAGTGAAGTGTCAGGAGATTGGGAATTGTGTGCTATGACCTTTTGGACAAATGCATTTGTGTGTTGCATGTATTGACTTGCCAAAGGCATGTGACCTCTGCTGTCATGCTTTTGGTTTAGACTGAGTGCCAATGAAACACACCATGTGAAACATGGTGTCAAAAATATGCAGATGAATTTGCATGGATTTTCAGAGCTAGCATAGAGTCACATGGAAAAATTAGAACTGCAGTCTGTAACTTTGAATTGAATGAGTCAGAACAGCTGTAAAGTTTAAAATGGAAGGGGATATTTGATACAATTAGTCTTCTTCCAGAGGCAAATTATGAATTAGCTACAGAATTAAACAAAAAAAAACAAATAAGAGTAGCAACCCTGTTATCAGTGTTGAGGTATGTTAGGAACTGCTCTAGATCCAACAAAGCAAATTGTTGGAGCTGAGAGCCATCTGGTCCCTGCATCCTAATGGACCTCATCTTCACATCTTAGGTGAAATGGTTAGTGAAACAGTTGATAAGCTGGCTTTAGTTTTCCAAAGTTCCCTAGATTTAGCAAAGTTTCAATTAAATTGGAAAACAGCAAATGTGCAAAAAGTGCGGAGAGAGAGAACGAGGCAAAGGAGGAAACTACAGGCTAGTTAACCTATGGGTGTTATAGAGTAAATGTTATAAGCTATTATTTAAGGTGTACAGTACAGAAAAGCAGGACACTTGAAAAAATTGAATGTTTTGTAAGAGGGAAACCATGTTGAACCAATTTGTTTTTGAGTAACATGTATTCTGGATAAAAGAGAATCAATAAATGTACTGTACCTAGACTTCCAAAAGACATTCGAAAACATTCCATGTCAAAGCCTGTTGTAGAAAATAAAAGTTATGGAATAGGGGCAAACATATTTTCATGGGTCAAAGATTTGTTGACTAATAGGAAAAAGAGAGTAGGCTTAGATGGTTATCTCAGATTGGCAAGTTGTCGTGAGTGGAGTGCCACAGGGATGAATGTTAGGAAAATAACCTTTTACAATTTATATAAATTACATGAATATATATGACTATATATTTGTGGTTGTTAAGATATAAATTTAGGAGGGGCATAAGTTCTAAAGAGGACATAAGAAAACTATAAATGGGTATTGTAGATTAAATGAATGTGTATAGATCTAGCAAATGAGAAAATGTGGGAAAATATAAGTTGTCTATTTAAGCAAGGATGTAAATGCATTGGGCAAAATCAGAAGTCAGATAATGCCAGGTTATAGTTCAACAGATTTATTTGAAATCACAAGCTTTCACAGCTCTGCTCCATCATCAGGTGAAGTGAAGGAGTGACTTCACATGACGAAGGAACAGCACTCTGAAAACTTGCAAATAAACCCCGGTTGGACTATAAGCTGCTGTTGTGTGACTTCTGACTTTGTCCACCCCAGACCAAAACCAGCACCTCCACATCGTAATTGCATTGGAAACAAATCAGGGAAAGTTTATAAGACTAATATTTGGAATGAGTGGATTTTTTTATGAGAAAAGGTGAAGCAGGTTGGGATTGTATCTACTGGAAAAGTAAGAGATGACTGAAACATGTATGTATGATCCCATGGGATCCTGACAGGGTAGATGTGGAAAGAATGTTTCCTCATGTGGGAAAATCTAGAACTAAGGTCCACTGTTTGAAAATAAGGGGCTACCTATTTAGGACAGAGGTATGGAAAAAAACTGTTTTCACAGAGTCATAGAGCTTTACAGCACAGAAAACAGTCCCCTTAGTCCAGCTTGTCCACACCAACTAGACAACACAATCTGATCTCATCCCATTTGCCAGTATTTGACCATATCCCTCTAAACCATTCCTATTCATGTATCCATCTAGATGCCTTTTAGATGTTGTAATTGTACACACCTCCACTATTTGTTCTGGAAGCTCTTTTCATACACGCACAACACTCTGTTTGAAGAAATTACCCCACAGGTCCTTTTTGAATCTTTCCCCTCTCACCTTAAAACTATCCGCTCAAGTTCTGGACTCTGCCACTCCAGGATTAAAACCTTGACTATTCACCCTATCCAAGCCCCTGATGATTATATAAACCTCTGCAACGTCATCCCTCAGCCTCCGACACTCCAGGGAGAAAATCCCCAGCCCATTCAGCCTCTTCCTAGAACTCAAACCCTCTAGTCCCAGCAACATCCTTGTAAATCATTTCTAACCTCTCAAGTTTAACAACATCCGTCCTATAGAAAGATGACCAAAATTCTATGTGGTGTTCTAAAAGTGGCCTCACCAATGTCCTGTACAGGTGCAACATGGCATTCCAAATCTTATACTCAATGTTCTGGCCAATGAAGGCAAGCATGCCAAATAGCTTTTCACCAGCCTGTTTACCTAACTCTACTTTCAAGGAACTGTACACCTGTACCCATAAGACTCTTTGTTCGGCAATACTCCCCAGGGCACTATCATTAACTGTGTAAGTCCTGCCCTGGCTTGCCTTAGTAAAATTATACAATGCAACACCACACATTTGTCTAAATTAAACTCCATTTGTCGGTCCTTAACCCATTGGCCCATCTGATCAAAGTCCCATTGTACTCTGAGATAACCTTCTTCACTGTCCATTATACCATCGATTTTATTGTCATGTGCAAACTTGCTAATCAATCTTTCCATATTCATATCCACATAATTTTCACGGAGTGTTTGGAGTTCTCTCCTTCAATAGCTAGTGGAAGCTAGTGTTTGAATATTTTAAAGGCATAGGTGGGTTGATTCTTAATTAGCATGGGAGTGAAAAGCTGTTTTGGTAGGTGGGAATGTAGTGGTAGGTGGGAATGGGAAAAGCTGTTTTGGTAGGTGGGAATGTGCTGGTAGGTGGGAATGTGGTGGTAGGTGGGAATGTGGCATTGAGGTTGCAATCTCATGAGCCATGATTTTATTGACTGGCAGAGCAGATCTCAAGTCTCCCACGCTTGCTCCCAACTTGTGTATTTATATATTTATATATAGATCTCACTGATGAATAGAAAAGCCAGTCTAGAGAAATTCTGAAGAAGTTGAAAACACATTTTGAACCTTCTGCTAAAGTAACCTATGAACAATATGTATTCAACATTAGCGCTCGGGTGAAAGAGATAATATTGATCAGTACGCAAAGCAGAAGATATTGAGACATCGAATTGAATTCTTTACATTTGAGCAACAAGAAGATTGTTTCATTTGATATAGGATTGACTCAGTTATAAGAGACAGCTGGAGAGTAAAACATAGAACATAGAACAATACAGTGCAGAACAGGCTGTTTGCCCTCAATGTTGTGCCGACCTGTGCACTAATCTAAGCTCATCCCCTTACACAATCCCATCATCATCCATGTGCTTATCCAAGGATTGTTTAAATCTCCCTAATGTGGCTGAGTTAACTACATTGGCAGGCAGGGCATTCCACACCCATACCATGCTCTGAGTAAAGAACCTGCCTCTGATATTTGTCTTAAATTTATCAACCCTCAATTTGTAGTTATGTCCCCTTGTACAAGCTGCCATCATCATCCTAGGAAAAAGACTTTCACTGTCTACCCTATCTAATCCTCTGATCATCTTGTATGTCTCTATCAAATCCCCCCTTAACCTTCTTTTCAATGAGAGCAGACCCAACTCTCTCAGCCTCTCCTCATAAGACCTTCCTTCCAGACCAGGCAACATCCTGGTAAATCTCCTCTGTACCTTTTCCAGTGCTTCCACATCCTTCCTGTAATGGGGCGACCAGAACTGTACACAATATTCCAAGTGTGGCCGCACTAGCGTTTTGAATAGTTGCAGCATGACATTACGGCTCTGGAACTCAATCCCTCTACCAATAAAACCTAACACACCGTATGTCTTCTTAACAGCACTATCAACCTGGGTGGCAACTTTCAAGTCTGTTTCCTAGGATGATGATGGCAGCTTGTACAAGGGGACATAATTACAAATTGAGGGTTGATAGATTTAAGACAAATGTCAGAGGCAGGTTCTTTACACAGAGAGTAGTAAGGGTGTGGAATGCCCTGCCTGCCAATGTAGTTAACTCAGCCACATTAGGGAGATTTAAACAATGGACTCCAAGATCCCTCTGCACATCCACACTACCAAGAATCTTTTCATTGACCCAGTATTCTGCCTTCCTATTATTCTTCCCAAAGTGAATCGCCTCACATTTAGCTGCATTGAACTCCATTTGCCACCTCTCAGCCCAATTCTGCAGTTTATCCAAGTCCCCCTGCAACCTGCAACATTCTTCTACACTGTCTACGACTCGATTGACTTTAGTGTCATCTGCAAACATACTAACCCATCCACCTATGCCTGCGTCTAAGTCATTTATAAAAGTGACGAACAGCAGTGGTCTCAAAACATATCCTTGTGGCACATCACCAGTAACCGGACTTCAGGCTAAATATTTTCCATCAATCACCACTTGCTGCCTTCTTACAGAAAGCCAGTTTCTAATCTAAACTGCTAAATCACCCTCAATCCCATGCCTCTGCATTTTCTCCAACAGCCTACCATGTGGAACCTTATCATAAGCTTTACTGAAGTCCATGTACACCATGTCAACTGCCCTACCCTCAACTTTATGATTGGTAACCTTCTCAAAAAACTTAATGAGGTTTGTGAGACACGACCTGCCCTTGACAAAACAATGCTGACTATCTGAAATCAAATTGTTGCTTGCTACATGATTATAAATCCTATCTCGTATAATCCTTTCCAAAACTTTTCCTACAACAGACATAAATTCACTGGTCTGAGTATTAATGGGAGAAAAGTTGAGACTTTGCATTATGCCAAGAGGTAATCCAGGCCTGAAAAGAACAACATAATGGAAAAGGGGATGAAATATTTTCAGGGAAGCCAGCAGAAAAATCAAGGCCATCAAGGATTTTAAATGAAACCAGAAATTGCTCAGCAGGCCTGGCAGCATCTGTGGGAAGAAATCAGAATTAATATTCTGGATCCAGTTATCCTTCCTCAGAAATATAGGATTTAAATATTGGTCAGAACACCACACAACAGGAAAAACAGCAAATGGGGAAAAAAGTGCTGCAACTGAAAGAAGCTGAATAATTTTATACCCATGTTTTTATCTAGAAATAAGCAAAGCAAGTGTTTATGATGATGGCTGTTGGAGAGATATCAGACGATGATTCTCATGAATACCTTTATCATTCAGTGGGTTAGATAATCAAGTCTAAAGATGAAAAATAATTAATGACTGTCAAAATTATGAATACAGAAGGAGAGCATAAAGTGAATATGATGTGTCAGATAGACACTGGTGCTTTGTGAAAGATCATGCACTTTGTAGACTTGTGTGAAATGACCCAAGATGGTGACCGGAAAATTAAGCCTTTCAAGATAAACGGGAGGCTATAATTTTTTGTTTTATTCATTCATTCACAGGATGAGAGATTACCAGCTATATTAGCATTTATTGACCATCCCTAATTGCCCAGAGGGCAGTTAAGCGTCAACCACATTGGTATGGGTCTGAAGTCACATGTAGGCCAGAACAGGTAACGATGGCAGCTTCCTTCCCTAAAGAACGTTAGTGAACCACATATGTTTTTCCCATAATTGACAATAGATTCATGGCTTGCCATCATTAGGCTCTTCATTCCAGAATTCTTTATTTAATTCAAATTCCAACATTTGCCATGGTGGGATTTGAACCCAGAATATCATTTGGGCCTCTAGGATTAATAATTCAGTGACATTACCCACAGAGCCATTGGAACAATACTCACACCAAGCTGTCAAATGAAGCTGAGAGCTCAATGCAACTGAAAGAATGACAACCTGCCATTCCTGATAACAAATATTAAGCAATATCTACTCCTTTCAGCTGAAATATGTTTAAAGCTTGTCAGAAGAGATTTGCAGCACTTTGCAATGTACGAAGTGATTGACTTCTGAACAGATCCTAACATATTATAAAAATGTTTTTACAGGTCTTGCAAGTCTGCGAGGTAGATGAGGTAAATGTGATAGCTGTGAATGTGACACCAACTTCTTCGGAGAGTTCAAGCTGCTCTCAAGTTTAGCCTGAATCACAAGATAGAGGAGCTGGAAAACAAGGGAGTAATCAATAAAGTGACAACTCCTACAGACTGGCTAAGCAGCATGATGGGCAAGCAGGAGGCTGGAAGAACACAGCTAGCCAGGTAGCATCAGGAGATGGAGAAGTCAATGTTTTGGATGTAACCCTTCTTCAGGACTGGGGGTGGGGGTAAGGAGAGCTGCAGATAAAATTGGGTGGGAGGGGATGGTGAAGGAGGGATAGATGAACACAGGTAGACGGTACGACCTGGTTGGTTGATGGGAGGAATGAATCCAGTTGGTAGCTGGAATGAAGGGTAAATGAGAGGAATTGAATGGAAGGGGGAGGGGCTGGGAAGGGAGTTGGGGAATGGGAAGGTACGTTATTTGAAATTGGAGAACTCAATGTTGAATCCTCTGGGCTGTAGGCTGCCCAGGTAGAAGATGAGGTGTTGTTCGTCCAATTTGCTTCATTGCAGCAATGGAGGAGACCAAGGATGGTCATGTCAGCGAGGGAGTGAGAAAGGGAATTCAAATGGGCGGTGACTGGGAGGTTAGGTTGGCCTCTGCAGACCTGGCTGAGCTGATTGGTGAACTGTTCCCTAAATTTACATTTGGTCTCCCTGATGTATAGAAGACCACATCGGGAGCACCGGATACAGTAAACTAGGGTGGAGGAGAGGCTGGTGAACTCTGTCTCACCAGGAAGGACTGTTTGGGGCCTGGATGGAGATGAGGGTGGTGGTGTGTATCTTTTAAGGGGAAGGTATCTGGGAATCAGGCGAGTTGGATGGGAGAGTGCGCGAACCAAGGACTGGCAGAGGAAACAGTCCTTGCAGAAGGCAGAGAGGGCTGGGGAGGGGAAGATGTTCTTGGTGGTGGGGTCTAATTGGAGATGGCGGAAGTGTTTAAGGATAATGTGTTGGATGCGGAGACTGGTGGGGTGGTAGTGGAGGACAAGGGGGACCCTTACTTTATTCTGTTTAGAGTTGTGGAAGAGATTAGAGCAGTGGAGCAGGGAATGAATGATGTGCAATGGAGGGCTGTGTAGATGACAGAGGGGGAACAGTATGGTAGTGGTGAAAAAACTCTGGAAAGCTAGGAGTATAGTGGATCTAAAGAATTTCAATAAAGATTTGAAAAGACCTTTCTACCAAAGGCCAACCATTGCAGAAATGTTGCTGCAACTTGCTAGAAGAAAGGTCTTTTAATGTATTTTAATGAAAGAGGGGATGCTCGGAAAACTACATGAGTACATTGTACACTTAGACTTGCCTTGGTCATGTGATCTCCACTGTCATGCTTTGACTTGAGAATGAGTTGGCATTAACCGTGACAGGAAACAATCTTATCAAAATCCTATGAGGAGGACCCCTCCTTTAACATATGAGCTGAAAAGAGCCTGCTACGCTGATTGTTTACAGACTCCTGGCATGCAGATTGATTCAGAATCAAGTTTTGGCATGCTATTTGCATTAGGCATGTTGTCGCCACAGACATCAGCATCTGGTTATATGGGGCGTCAGTGTCTAACTTTGATCATCACATTAAGAGCTTTTCATTTTGACACCATCCCCCATGAGAATCATGAATTCCAATCCTTTTTTGGGAGAATCTTTCCTGAAAAGTTGGAAGAATTTGGTTACAATGTGATTCTTGTCCCATATATCAAATTTGAAACAATACCAGTTTTAAAATGATTATGTTTACATATTCTTAATGCTTTTAGCAATTTTTTTATTTAGAAGAAAGAACTGAAAAATTGATAGATATTGATGTAAACAAGTAGCACTTGTCAAAAGGATGGTACTCTTATTGAAGTTTGAAGGTAGAATCTGAATAAAAGTCTTGAGTATGCATATTTCATCAAAATATCTGATTAGATATGTTAAATAATATTGCACAGATGCAGATTAAAACATACATATATTTCTCTGTTCTGGTTCAAGGTCATCATAACCTGAAATATTAACTCAGTTTTTCAGTGTAGATGTAGACTAATATATAAGGAATAGGACCTTTATTAAATTATTCATTTTAGAATAAGCATAGAAATACTTATTAAAAAAGCCTAAGGCTATGTGAACAAAGAATCTCTTTATTTTCTCTCTCTGCAACTACACACCAGTCTTAGAAGCATCTGGGTCACTTGGGTCAAACTTCCATGTTGACATTCCAAGTTGGTACGATGGCTGATTATAGCTTAATATCTTTGCAAGCATTTACATGGTGTTCCTATTACAATGGGAATCAACCTTAAGCTGGAAGCTTGGCAAAATGGGAGATGATTGTCTTGTAATTTGGGTTCCTATCCTGTGTTCGTTTAATAAAAGGATTACATTGGGTGGTTGGCAGCCCTAGAATCAACAAATGGTGAGAGGCTGGGGGCAGTCTTCAGCAAGAAGTGGCCCTTGCCAGACAATTGTTCTCCAGATGGCAAATGCGCCCAAAAAGCAGGACAAAACCAGGGAGTAGCATTCACTAATGCTTTATAGTGGGGAAAGTGTTTTGTCAACCTGTTGTCAAGGAAGAAATAGCAAGACATCTAAGATAGAACTTGTCCCATTGGGTAGATGTGGCATGGGTTCATGAAGGGCAGGTCATCCTTAACTAATTTACTGAAATTCTATGAAGACATAATGAGCACGGTGGACAACAAGGACTCAGTAGATGTGATGTATCGAGGTTTCCAAAAGGCATTTGTCAAGGTACTGTACAAAAGGCTGCTGCATAAGATAAAGGTACATAATGTTATGGGCAATGTATAAGCATGGATAGAGGGTTGGTTAACTAATAAGAAGGATAGAGTGGGAATAAATGAGTGCTTAGATCAGAGTTGTGCTGGAAAAGCACAGCGGGTCAGGCAACATCCGAGGAGCAGGAAAAATCAACATTTCGGGCAAAAGCCCTTCATCAGGAATTTTGATGAATGTTTGACAGGTTGTCAATCAGTGACTAGTGGTGTGCCTCAGGGATCAGTGTTGGGATGACAATTATTCACAATTTACATAAATAATTTGGAGTTGAAGACCACATGTAGTGTGTCAACGTGTGCGGATAACACTAAGGTGGAGTAAAGTGTGCAGTGGACTGCGCAACTTTGCAGAGGAACGTAGATAGTTTAAGTGAGTGGACAAAGGTCTGCCAGATGGAATACAATGATAATAAATATGAAATCATCCATTTTGTTAGGAGTAACAGGAAAAAGGGCTATTATTTGATTAGTACAAAATTGTACTGTGTGCAGAGGGACTGCGACCTTTAAGTTCATGACAGTAACTGATGAAACTAAAGAACCCTATACCAACAACCATCAAAACAAATGTCATTTACAAAATACCATGCAAGGACTGTAACAAACACTACATCGGACAGATAGACAGAAAACTAGCCACCAGGTACACGAACACCAACTAGCCACCAAAAGACATGACCCATTATCACTAGTATCCTTACATACAGACGAAGAAGGACACCACTTTGACAGGGACAACACATCCATCCGAGGACAGGCTAAACAGAAAAATGCATGGGAATTCCTAGAGGCCTGACATTCTATCAATAAACACATTGATTTGGACACCATTTACCAACCTCAGAGAAAAAGAACCAGAAATGATTTCACCCATCTCAACAGACCAAGATACATGAATAGAAAACAGGGCAGAACACTAGTGCTTCACCGGAGGCTCAATGATGATGCTACCTAGCACAATGACAAAAAGTCTGAAAACAAACTTTCCAGCTCAGCGAACAAACTTACAAGCTGAACATCAATCTGAGCTACAATCTTCTCAAAACTCTCAAATTAACTAATGTATCATTATCTAAATTGCTGTTTCGTAACAAATATAAATAAAATATCTTGAAATTATTAATAAATAATCGGCCATCTATTTTAGATAGCTGTTATCCAGAATCTAAAATCTAACAAATCCACAGAGTATTTTCAGCATTTCCTATTTTTATAGCACATGCCCAGCATCTGCAATGTGTTTTTAATTTTTTGCCTTCACTATCACACATTTACAGTAAAAATAGATTGTCCACCCATGTTGTATTCAGATTTCTTAATATGTGTACGGGAAGGGATAATTTTATTTCTTTGTTCACAGCTAGTAAGAAACAAAAAGCTACTTTCTAAGGATCCATCAAAAATATTAGCTTCACTGTCTCTGGGGCAATATCATTAAATTTTTATTCAAATTTTAATACTGAAGGTATCAACATCTCTGACAGGTCTGACATGAAATAATTTCTGGTTCACCATGATTACACCACAGAATATCTGTATACATAGATTAATATTGCACCCTTTGTGCCTCATTCATATCTGTACATAATCAATTTTATGAGGCTGATCATCTCTCAAGTTTTGCATTCCTCAAACAGCAATAAAAATGGGAAATAGAAGTCACGTGTGAGAAAAGAGACTAATGAATAACCTCTAGGTAAAATAAAAGAAATAAGCATGAATCTGAAAATAACACAGTGAAGAAGTAGCCATTCAGTCCCTCATGATGTATCTTATTTATTAAAATTACTTTAATGAATATGTATGAATTGGCTACCCACTCTCTGTAGATAAATGTAGGAATAAGAACAACACCTGCATATCCTTACCAACAATATTAAGTTTTTAACTTACATAAATTATCAGAACAGGGGATCAAAAGTTCTGCTATTTATTGAGAGCATGGTCAGGCCTGCAGTCTAACACAATAACCTGACCTTGCTCCATATTCCTTAATAGGCTTGGTTAACAATTGATCACACATCAAGTGTCATGGGTAAAGAGAGAGTTTCAAACTTTGACCATCCGTTGGATTTCAAAGCATGTCTTAATTTCCAGTTAAAGTGTCTGGCTCTAATTTTTAGAGCATAACTTGGGTTTAGTTACCCAACAAGCAGAAATAATTTGTCTTCCACCATTCCTTACCTGTTTTCCTAACTACCTTGAAAATCTAGACAAAAGCTTCCTTTAACCTATTTTTGCCACATCAGCAAAATCTTTCAAATGAAAGTATGAACAAATAAGATTATGCTAATTATTTTTCTGAAAGAAGAATTTACCTATTTTCTTTGTACTCTTGTTTATAACCTGGTTCTATATCCAGTCAACTCAATAAAACTGAAAGGCACTCTCACAAAAGAAATCAATCCCATTTTCCTGTGCTTTAATGGGTTTTAAATTTTGATTTGGCATCTTTCTGATGCTGTGTAGTTTGTAGAAATGCCAAATTCTAAATATATCAACATTGAGGTAGGCTTACTTTACCCAAGACAGTGCGTTATCATGGATACTATAGAATAACATAATAAAACCAATTCCATTAGGAATCTGGGAGAAGTGCTATATCAGCAGCTTGCCAGTGACTCATGAAATCAGCATCCATTCAGCAGACATTACACTGATTTCAAAGAATGTTCAGTTGAAGATTTGATCTCCAAAAACCTCTGAAATTTAAATTATCTACAGATGTATTGAGAGTCCAGAGATATTGGCTTTGAACTGATAACTTTATATGGTTGAGATTTCCATTTATAGTGCAAAGGTGGGCTCTAAATTGAACCTTAAAATAAATAGAAAAGGATATACATACTGCAAACAAAGTGACTTTGTGTAATATTCTATTTAGTAAGTTCTCAATGTTGCATGTCTGACCTCTTTATTTTCATGGGTTCAGCACCACCTTAGGTGAGTTGTAAATCCTTTAGTTGAGCTTCAATACTGTAAATGGACACTTGCTTTTGTGGATAGCATGCATCATTGTCAGTGAGTTTCACTTATGCAAGTTAGCCTGCACTCTTCTTTTTGTGTGAAATTCTTTTGTTTGGTAATACCAAAGTAATTGGAGAATGCCTTTTGAACTCTTTTTACCTCGGTTCAGATTACTACTATTATCACACACTCTCAGGTGATAGTCTTTTCCTTCCGAAGTCTGCGTAATATATAACAATACATTAGATCATTACCTGTGGCTTAAATTTGAAGCTTGTTCCAGATCAGGAGGAAGCAATGGCCCTGTGGTGTTATTGCTAGACTATTAATTAAAAGACTCAAGCAATATTTTGAAGCCCTGGGTTCAAATCCTGCCATGACAGATTGTGAAATTTGAATTCACTGAAAATCTAGAATTAAGAGTTTAATGATGATCATAAACCAGTAATAACTGTCGGAAGAACTTAAGTGGTTCACTAATGTCCTTTGGGGAAGGAAACTGAAGTTTTTACCTGGTCTGACCTGGATATGACTCTAGACTCAGAGCAATGTGGTTGCCTCTGAACTGCTACAGGGAAATTAGGGATGGGGAACAAATACTGGAATAGCCAGTGATGTTTAAATCCTGTGAATAAATTTATTTAAAAATACTATCTAGCATCCTTGACCAGAATTAAATAGATATGGATATTAGGTGAAGATTAAATCTGCAATAACTTGTTATTTACTGTCAAAGGCCACACATTAAACATTGAAAAGTCAACTTTTAACTGTGGAGCAGCACTCAAACCAAATATTTAATGTCCTTCATACAGGAGGACAGTAAAGAAAATTGGGGGAAAATGGTTCAGGATCCAAGATTAAAGAGGAACTTTAAAATAGGAGGGATTTCATAACCATGGTTCACAGTAGAATTGTAAACAATTATTCATTTAATTTTAACATATGTAATTATGTTAAAAACAAAAGCAACAGACAGCAGCAATCAACCAAAAAATAACACTGTACTCATTTGGTAAAATGTCAGTACAAAAGCATCATCCTATCCTTTTTGCTTTTATGTTAGATTGAAATGCCATATCATGCAAGGTCAAGGGCTGGAAAATGGATTTGGACTGGAAGCTTGATGACTGGCCTTGACAGAATTAGCTGAAAGACCTTGTCCCATGTTATAAAACCTCTATGACTATATACATCTTTTACAATTTTCATTTTTCACCTCCTCATAATACATAAAATATTTATTGATCAGTTTGTCATGACTGGTGGTCAATATTTTAAGTTAATAATTGCAGTCTTGGAGATTATTTTGTAAAGTTTAGAAATTTATGTGTATGGCTCGAAACCAAATTTAGTCAGAAGTTTCTAACTATTTGTGGTCGGGTAAAAATGAATTATTAAAGATAAGTTAATAATGATATTAATTTTGTATATGTTTTGGCAGTAAATCATTTTAATAGCTTATGTTTAAGAAAAGCAATTATAAATGGGCTGCAAAATTGTAAAAGAAATGAGGTGATCTGCACCCTGATATTAAATTTATCATTTGTGATACAATATAGGTTAATATTCTGTTCTTGATAGATGCAAATGTTTATGACTTGTTTTGAAAAGGTGATGCAACTAGAGTTTAGAAAATGATTAGTGTCTTTACGTTTGAAAATGTGTTCATTTGAAGAATGTTGGATTCTTTTAGGGTAAAACTACATAACGTTTCTGATTGCAAAGGCTAATTCAAATAACCAGAATCCATTGTTATATGACGGTTATTACACCCTGGTTAATATATGAGAGGGTTAGATGGTCTCCCAACCTTTGCAAGAGGCAAGTTTCATCACAATATTCTGCCAGAATGAAAACTGAAATACATATTAGCTGTTCAAAACTATTTAAAATTCTTGAAATCAGAAAGATCAGCCTTAAGGAAACTGGTAAGAGCAAAACAGATGTGTTTTAGCAGCCAAATTTGTAGTAAGATGAAGAAAAGATCAGATAACACTTACTGCACTGGATTAACTTCTCTCCAAATATAACATATTTACCAATTAGGGCGGCACGGTGGCACAGTGGTTAGCACTGCTGCCTCACAGCGCCAGAGACTCGGATTCAATTCCTGCCTTGGGCAACCTTCTGTGTGGAGATTGCACATTCTCCCCGTGTCTGTGTGGGTTTGCTCCGGTTTCCTCCTACAGTCCAAAAATGTGCATGTTAGGTGAATTCGCCATGCTAAATTACCCATCATGTTAGGTGAAGGGGTAAACGTAGGGGAATGGGTCTGGGTGGGTTGCTCTTCGGAGGGTCGGTGTGGACTTGTTGGGCTGAAGGGCCTGTTTCCACACTGTAAGTAATCTAATCTAAAACATTATTCAGGCTCTACAATGCTTCATCACCTTTAATGACTTACAGTGAGACAATCATGTAGCTGTAGTGTCTCTGAATTAGTAATCTAGAAACTAAAGCAATATCTTGGGAATCAGGTTCAAAACATGGCAATTTGTGAAATTTAATTTCAATGAATTAATAAAATAAGTCTGGAATTTAAAGCTAGTAAAGCATGGCTTTCATAGCAAATTAGGCCACACACTAGAACGTCAGGCATGGACCATGGTTGAAACTCATTTTTAACCTCTGACCCTGTGTATTCTTGACAGTGAAAAGGCAAACAAATCTCTTACCCAAACTGCTGTCTTATTTGACTATGGTTAAAAATCACACAACACCGGGTTATAGTACAACAGGTTTATTTGAAAGTATAAGCTTTCAGACTACTGCTCCTTCGTCATGTAGCTACCCCACGAACTACCTGATGAAGGAGCAGCGCTCCGAAAGCTTGTACTTCCAAATAAGCCTCTTGGACTATAAATAGGTGTTGTGTGATTTTTAACTTTGTCCACCCCACCCTAAAACTGCCACTTCCACATTATTTGACCATGTTCACAGTCTAAGGTACTCCACAGGGGATCACAGTTTTGTTTGTAATGCATTTCTCCCTGTGAAGCTTCTTTGACATATATAGGTGTGACATTCCAGTCACGGAATTTAATCTGTAGACTTTTTTTGCCATATCCGTGTTCATTTTAAAAAATGGATGTTGGAAATTAAAGCTTTATGTAATCTTTATGCAATCTGGGTTTATAATCCATGGTCATGACATATAAGGTCAATGTAGATGTATTGGTTACTATTACTTCTGAGAATGTAGAACAAGAACTGAAAAGGCTCAAGACTGAGAACATTATCTGTAAGGTAGGATAGAATAATGTTGCTCCTTCCATAATAATAGTGCTAAAGTCAGATGGTAACATAAGAAATGTGATACCTATAATACTGCTATAAATCATGTCCTGGAAAAGCAATCCACCTTCTGTTTTGCCAAACATGGAGGATTGGTTCAGAACGTTGATACAATGTCGGATATTTTTCAATGTTAGATCTAGCTATTGCCTGTTTAGAATCTGAGTGGGTGATGAGGCTTAGTTGTGCTTTTCCCTGTAGCTAGGTTTCAGAGTTTCAAAGGCAGTGTTGCTGACCTAGCATGGTGTTAAGGATATCTCAGCTGGATTCCCAGAGGAACTCGAAGTAGGAGTGAAACTATCTAGTTGCCCAAAGAACTAGGTAGAATGAGGAAGGAGGTTCTGCTGAGGGAATACAAGCAGCTAGGGTGATAAATTAAAAAGCAGAACCCAAGGGTAATTTTCTCCAAATTGCTTACCTGAGCCTTGTGCTAATTGGTGCAGGTTAATAAGATTAAAGAGGTTAATGTATCGGTCAGAGATTGGTGTGGGAGAAATGGGTTCAAATTCATGGGACATTAGCATCACAATTTAAGCATTTCAAGAGTGCCACCAGATCTGAAACGTTACTCTGATTTCTCTCCACAGATGCTACTGGACCTGATGAGCTTTTCCAACAATTTCTGTTTTTGTTTCTGATTTACAACATCTGCAGTTCTTTTAGTTTTTATCAAGTGCAGGTCCATCAAATTGGAGAGATATTGGAGGAGGAGAGCACAATTAACTATGATAAAACTATAATACAAAAGGATGAGGAGTAATATCTACTTTTATCACAGCCTCAAAGCATATTATTTTTGATGTACATAAAAGTTTGATAACCAAAACTGCTGCTCCTTCTCCTATTATTGATTACTTCAGAATAACAGAGTGTGAAATGTTAAAAATCACACAACACCAAGTTGTAGTCCAACAGGTTTAATTGGAAGCACACTAGCTTTCGGAACGCTGCTCCTTCATCAGGTGGTTGTGGAGCGCACAATTGTAAGACACAGAATTTATAGTAAACGTTTACAGTGTGATGTAACTGAAATTATACATTGAAAAATACCTTGATTGTTTGTTGAGTCTTTCATCTGTTCGAATACCATGATAGTTTCACTTCTTTCATGTGTAAATCACAAAACCTTTTTTTAAAAGTTGCATTCTCAGGTTAACTGTAACAATTGGTATTAGCGAGACAATATGTTGAAGGTGTTAGCTCCCTGTGTTCTCTGTCTGTGCCATAATGTTTAGACTGATTCTAATCTAAAAAGTGAGATAAGATTCTTACATGAATTCATGCAGTTTTTGAGCAAAGTACACTGTAACTCTGCAAGTATAAATTCACCCCACAAATGTATATGTACAGTGTGCATGTGGATCTTTGTGTGTGTGTGTGTCTGTCTGTCTGGGTTGGAGGGTAGCGAGTGTGAGAAAGAGTGTATATGTGTGTGTATTTGAGTGTAGAGTGTCTTAAATCTGTGAGGGGGTGTATGTGTGAGTGTGGGAGTGTGTGTGTCTATAGGAGTGTGTGTGTGTGTCTGGGGTGGGAGGTTGTGAGTGTCTGTGACAGAGAGTGCATATGTGTGTGTGTGAGTGTAGAGTGGTCTAAGTCTCTGAGAGGATGCATGTGTGAGTGTGGGAGTGTGTGTGTCTGTAAGGATGAGTGTGAGTGTCTGTGTATATGTGTGTCCATGTGTATGTGTGTGTATAGAAATGCTTGTGTGTGTGTGTGTGCACATGCGTATGTGTAGGAGTGTCTGTGTGTGTGTATAGTGCAATGGTGGTCACCTGTAGTGTGACATGAACCCAAAGTCCCGGCTGAGGCTCTCCCTATGGGTACGGAACTTAGCCTCTGCTCGGCCACTTTTCGCTGCTGCCTGTCCCGAAGTCCACCTTGGAGGATGGTCATCCGAAGGTCCGAGGTCAAATGTCCTGGACCGCTGAAGTGTTCCCCAACTGGGAGGGAACACTCCTGTCTGTTGATTGTTGTGCGGTGCCCATACATCCGTTGTCGTAGCTTTTGCTCGGTTTCCCCAATGTACCATGCCTCAGGGCATCCTTGCCTGCAACGTATAAGATAGACAATGTTGGCTGAGTCACATGAGTATCTGCCACGTATATGGTGGGGATGTCACCACATGTAATGGTAGTATCCATGTCTACACCCTGACACGTCTTGCAGCGCCTATCGTGACAGAGTGTAAAATGGCATTCATATAAGAGGAAAATCTTTTGTTACCATAAGTACTTTGGCAAAAGCAAAGTCCAGTATTTCCAAACTCTGAAAGCTTTAACAATCCAATGATCCAGAAGCACACCGATCCTAATACTCCTTATTCTCCACAACCACCTGATGAAGGAGCAGCATTCCAAAAGTTAGTGCTTCCAAATAATCTGTTGGACTATAACTGGTTTTGTGTGATTTTTAACCTAATTCTCTACAGGATTGCTATTGAGTTCCTTTAAATAGTTCACCCAGTCACAAAAGTGACTCTCTGAAATAAATGCAAAAACAAGAAGTATGCTTGAACCTATTCATGGATCTGACATCACATGATCTTCGACTGCCAAATTTGCCTCTCCCTCCCAATTAAACAGCTAAGGGAATTTAATTGGAAGAGTATGGTTTTTGGGCACTATATTTCCTCACATGTTGAGAGCCAGAATACATGCAATTGTAATGCAAGTGGTTGCCCCAAATGTCGCTTGATTCAATTTAGTTAAGGTGCAGGCTATAAATAACCTGCCTCTTCAAGTATCAAGGGCCTGCTGGAGGCAATGGCAGGGCATTGACAGCAACAATGACTGGACCAGTAACTAGTGTTTTTTTTCTGACCCTCTACCTCCAGGCCTGTTGACAATGATGTGCATTTCGCCTCCAGCAGGATATCTCTACCTGCTTTGGCATTGCTTATATTATCCCTTGCAACACAAGTGCCTAAAATGTGGTAAATGTGTTATTGATAGAACCAACAGGTGACTACTGCAGCTCACTAATGTGTACAAATGTAATATTCAAAGACACTCAATGTGGGCTAACATTAAGATATTTTGTACAAAGAGAAACACACAAGAAAAGCACACTTCCATCAGCATTTCATGCTTCATGTGACATGAGTTAAGACAGAGTCTAAGACCTTTATATCTTCAAATATATATTGTGGTATAATAGTGATGAAGTCATGAGTGTGCTTCTTAGATGTTTTGATATGTATTCATTTAAAGAGCACATTATACCATCAAACTTCATGGTTAGCAATCATTGATGAGGCATTGCACTTATGGAAGCAATAATGTTGTGTGATGTTCTTGTTTTAATGTGTGTTGCTTCTTTTATATTATCAGGGCATGGCTACATGTCTGGCCATGCAGCCTATTGTGACCCTCCATAAAATGACATGCGTCAGGATTCTTACTAGCTGAAGAAGTGATGTGAGCTTTATGCACTAAAGGCCCTGCTCCTCTGGGCAAGGAGCAGACAGTTTTCTCACTCAAGCTTCAGTAACTTACATGCAAGTGCTGAGCCTGCAACCTCAACAGCAGTCCCATACAACAATTTTGTATGATAAATGTCCATTTCACTTGGCCTTCTATAGGGTGAGGCTGGAAGAAATGTACCAGTCCTTCAGAAAGAATGTGTTTTGAATTTAAAAGTTGACAATCATGATTTTGTGTGGGCCGATCAGGTCTTAATACAAGCTCAAGACAGACTTCTTAGAAACTGTTAAATATGGACTATTATAATACTGCATATAATTGTAAAGCTATAGAGCAGAATATTCTGAGCTGGAAGTTAATGTAGCAGATAATGGGTCAGCAAGAAATAGAGGAAGTAGTTAAACTGGTCATAACTCAGAAGAACCAAACACCAATCTAATGAGAGTCAAATTCTCCTCTTGGTCCTTCCACAACAATGTGTTTGACTGAAAAGAAGTCAACATTTAAAAGCAAAAGTTGTTTGTGATGAATAATTTCAGAAAATGGAAAGCATCTGTATTCAGTATAGAAAATGTAACATACACAAATCGGGTGATGTTTTAATGTACTAGTCAGGCGGCAATTAACAAAGCCATCAAACCATGTAATGAATATGCATCTGCAAACTGTAGAACTATAAATATACCAACAGGTTTGGAGCCACTGTGTCTGAATGTGCTTCTACATTTCTTGGAAATGCTGATCCCAGAGAACTTTTTCATTCAAGTGAAACTGACCTGATCTAATTAGGATCTTCTCCATTTAAAAAGCTGTTGTCATATCTTCATGGGCTATTTATACATTTTTATCAGTAAATAAGAAAACACAGATTTAGGGGTGTATTTTGCAAGAATCCTTAGCACGGATGTGATTTTTGGGTTTTTTTTTAAGAAGTGTGACTTTAAGTGGCAGTGATGGTAATTAGTAGCTGAAACGAACAGGGTGAAATTGAAAGCATTGCCTGATAAGTGTTTGAAAGTATAATACTGATCTGACTTACAGTGCAGGGTACTGATATATGTACAGTTATCAATGTTACAACAAAATATGTAGAAAGGAGTGGGGAGCATAGATGATCTTCTCCACCTGTAAGGATTCAGGTCGATCTGAGGGACAGGATGTACATGTATTTGGAAAGGCAAGGACTGATTAGGGATAGTCAACATGGCTTTGTGCATGGGAAATCATGTTTCACAAACTTGATTGAATTTTTGAAGAAGTAACAAAGAAGATTAATCAGGGCAGAGCAGTAGACGTGATCTATATGAACTTCAGTAAGGCATTCAACAAGGTTCCCCATGGGAGACTGATTAGCAAGGTTAGATCTTATGGAATACAGGGAGAACTAGCCATTTGTATACAGAACTGGCTCAAAGGTAGAAGACAGAAGGTGGTGGTGGAGGGTTGTTTTTCAGACTGGAAGCCTGTGACCAGTGGAGTGCCACAAGGATCGGTGCTGGGTCCTCTACTTTTTGTCATTTAAATAAATTATTTGGATGCGAGCATAAGAGGTATAGTTAGTAAGTTTGCAGATAACACCAAAATTGGAGGTGTAGTGGACAGTGAAGAGGGTTACCTCAGATTACAACAGGATCTGGACCAGATGGGCCAATGGGCTGAGAAGTGGCAGATGGAGTTTAATTCAGATAAATGCGAGGTGCTGCATTTTGGGAAAGCAAATCTTAGCAGGACTTATAAACTTAATGGTAAGGTCCTAGGGAGTGTTGCTGATCAAAGAGACCTTGGAGTAGAGGTGCATAGCTCCTTGAAAGTGGAGTCATAGGTAGGATAGTGAAGAAGGTGTTTGGTATGCTTTCCTTTATTGGTCAGAGTATTGAGTACAGGAGTTGCGGGGTCATCTTGCGGCTGTACAGGAGATTGGTTAGGCCACTGTTGGAATATTGCATGCAATTCTGGTCTCCTTTCTATCGGAAAGATGTTGTGAAACGTGAAAGGCTTCAGAAAAGATTTACAAGGATGTTGCCAGGGTTGGAGGATTTGAGCTATAGGGAGAGGCTGAACAGGCTGGGGCGTCGGAGGCTGAGAGGTGACCTTATAGAGGTTTAAAAATTTATGAGGGGCATGGATAGGATAAATAGACAAAGTCTTTTCCCTGGGATTGGGAAGTCCAGAACTAGAGGGCATAGGTTTAGGGTGAGAGAGGAGAGATTAAAAGAGACCTAAGGGGCAACGTTTTCACACAGAGGGTGATACGTGTATGGAATGAACTGCCAGAGGATGTGGTGGAGGCTGGTACAATTGCAACATTTAAGAGGCATTTGGATGGGTATATGAATAGGAAAGGTTTGGAGGGATATGGGTCGGGTGCTGGTAGGTGGGACTAGATTGGGTTGGGATATCTGGTCGGTGTGGACAGGTTGGACCAAAAGGTCTGTTTCCATGCTGTACATCTCTATGACTCTAAGTATCATACAGGAGTTGCAGATTCACCTAATTACAGCACATATTCAGAGAATGCAATAGCTTGCAGGTGATATACTGCTGTGCAAACCCATTGAAGATTTGCTTATCTCTGACAGCCCTGTCTGCCTTGTGAGTACCCTCTTCTTCATATTCCTCTCCATCATCTTCCACTGAGGAGGAGAGTAGCTCCGTGCTTCAATAAGATCATGGCTGATCTGTTTGTTTTTCAACTTCCACATCAAGCCCTGTGCAAAACTTCTGACTCAAGACTGTGAGTGTGGATTCATCTTAAAGGCTTAGGTGGAATAGTCGTGCTTATTTTTCTTGTTGCAAGAAAGATATTTCAGCTCTTTCACCTCTCAACCCGTACTTCTTAGTATTCTTCTCTAAATTCACGACTTTGGAATCAGAGTGATATTATTATATTGAATTCAGCACTTCCTTACAACAGAACATAAAAGTCATGCTATCTTCTAGATGTCCACTCTCGAGTGCCTCAAGAAACTGTGCAGTGACCTCCACTATTCTGTTCCTATATGAACTACTTTGCAAACAATTTATAATTGGGTGTGATCATTTACACATGACAATGTGGTTTAAACATCAGGGAAAATACAAGA
Source organism: Chiloscyllium plagiosum (assembly GCF_037043375.1). Lineage (NCBI taxonomy): Eukaryota > Metazoa > Chordata > Chondrichthyes > Orectolobiformes > Hemiscylliidae > Chiloscyllium > Chiloscyllium plagiosum. Next base: position 38,774,295 of record NW_028270164.1, read on the forward strand.
CTATATTGATTCACTGGAAATGCAAAAACAGCAGGGCGAATGAGAATGGCATTCAGATATCATATGTATTACCCAAATAAAAGGCTCCATTAATATATATGTTTGCCAATCAAATTCTCTAACGGGTAGATAAGCATACTTGGGGGTTAATGCTATAAACAATCTGCAAAGAGGATTCCACATTCAGCAGATATCACATGAAGTAAACAGCACCCATGAATTTGGAAATGATGTATTTGGTATTGCAACAGAACATCAGAGTGATAGCATTTAAAACAGTTGTTTTTCCGATCCAAAAGTATTCAAGTTGTGTGTGGGTGTTTATATGGTGAGAATCATAAATAAACTAGGAGCAATCCAAATGTGTGCTGTGAGAGTTTGCACATTTCAGCATTGGAAATAAACCAGTGTGATGTTCTCTATCAAAGGCTTGGAGTGAAAATCACGACGAGAGGAAAACATAGACTGACCATGTTCTGTCAAATATGGAATGGACTATTGGGAATTGACAGGAACAAGTACCTGAAGCCCACTGGTGAGGAAAATAATAGGAAGCAGTCATCCACACAAACTACAAATGACTATTTGTCTCCAAATCAGCATATCAGTGATCTTTCTTCCCAAAGACAATTACACAATGGAGCAACAGCCAAAGGTAAGAGTCACAGCCCTTCACTTGAAATCTTAAGCTATCATTTGATTATTTCCATTTTAAAGTTTTTTTTACTATTCCAACTACTTTTTCAGCAGATAATATCTGGTCATATACAGGTAGCTATTCACAGGATATAGATATGAGTCTGTGATGTCAACACAACCAAAGCAGAATATTGGCGGTTTTGTTTAAGTCATTTCACTCTTAGTTGGTATTGATAAAGACCTTCCTGTTATCTTTTCAATATGCGACTGGCCAACAACAAACCCAGACACAAGGAAAACCACAAAAGGGGAACAGTTTCAGAAGCTGTCAGTTCAAAGTCCCTTTTCCTCTCAACCATTGCCCACATTTACCACGTGTCATTTAGATTAGATTAGATTACTTACTTTGGCCCAACAAGTCCACACTGCCCCGCCGAAGCGCAACCCACCCATACCCCTACATCTACCCCTTACCTAACACTACGGGCAATTTAGCATGGCCAATTCACCTGACCTGCACATCTTTGGACTGTGGGAGGAAACCGGAGCACCCGGAGGAAACCCACGCAGACACGGGGAGAATGTGCAAACTCCACACAGTCAGTCGCCTGAGGCGGGAATTGAACCCGGGTCTCTGGCGCTGTGAGGCAGCAGTGCTAACCACAGTGCCACCGTGCCGCCCACAAGTTTCATGTTTCATAATATTTCAAATACATTACATGAGTAATTTTCTGAAATGGTCTATCTTATTTACATTTGAATGACTGAATTCGAAATGTACTGCTTTGTGTACTGAAAGTTATTACCAACAGAACTGTGGATAGTAAGACTAATACAAGAATATTGCCAGGATTGAAAAAAACTGAAAAGGCACCACGAACAATGTTTTACCAGGAAAGTAAACTCTGCAGCTTCATTGGTCCTTTTATGAGCCTACAAGGTTGAATGTGGGTCAGGGCTATAAATCAAATTATTAATGGAGAATGATATTGATTACCAGTACTAAATGACTGATAAAATTAAACTGGGATAACATCATGAATCCACCAATTTCAGAATTATCAAGTTCAAAGAGGAGTCTAATGGCAGGAAATAAAGTGATCAGCTCTTAACAGCAGCACAATGGAAATTGCCAAGAAATTGAACTGTGGCGAATTGTCAAGATGAAAGTTTTACAAGTTAGTTATGACCAGGACAGTTAGTGTGGCATTTCCATGTTACAACTGTTCACCAGTTCCTGGTCCAGTATCTCCACAACAGACAACTGACAAAACAGTCCACCACTTTCAAGTCTAATATGCCCAGGTCCTGAGGTATGTGGCATGAATGAACAACTTTCTGTATCTGTTATGAGTGATCCAAGCTGACATGTCGGAAAGTTTTAGATTTTTCCTTCTGAACAAAAGCTGTGCATATCTGGAGAAAAAGACATTTTATTCTCTCATCTTCTGTCTTCCTCACAAGGAAAGTGATGTTTTTAATGCATGTACTACTGTGCAAATTTCTGGAATTCTGGGGTCATTTATCTACCATTCTGAAGAAAAAATGCCTTATTTACGTCATTAGCAATAGAATATTGTAATCATCCACCCACATTGCAATATCCAGGAGTCCGGAACTGATTTCATTAAAATCTGCTTCTCATTGAAAAGCAGATTTTTACTTCTTGCTGAACAATTGGATGTTGTGGACCATAAAAGAAAAATCTGTTTTTGTTGATTGTGCATGGGATATTTGAGAGTCCTGTGATAAAGTGTTGTTCAGATCAGCTCCTTGTTTTTTCCGAAGACCAGCTCCAAGCTCAAGCAGCATTCTTTCCAATAACTGATTCGTTGTCAGAGTTGGTTTCTGTATTTTATACAGCAAGACAGCAGGAGGAAAGGATTCACACTTTCCAATAATTCACCTGCTTTCTAGTTTCCTTCTACGACCGCCCCTCTGTCAGTTCAGAGAGAAGTAAACGTGTGAAGCAGGTACCTTGAAACCCTCTTAAGATGTGAGCCAGGATTATTTACAATGGAAAACTGGCACAGGAAGGTGCTTTAATGACATAGGAGCTGTGCCCAACAGACTTGGATAGCTGGTTTGGTTCCATTTTACTTGATTGCTTTGAGAAGTTTTGTCAAGTCTCCAGGAATTGAAGATTACTGCTAGGACCCCTTTTTCTCGGTTTTAAAGGATCACAGAATTGTTATGGCACTGAAGCAGGCCATTCAGCCCATCAGTTCTCAGTTCAATTCACTGGAGACCATCTCCTGTTTTTTTGCCCATATCCCTGCAAACCATTTCTATCCAAATAATCATCCAGTGTGCTTTTGAATGGCTCCGTTGAACCTGCCTCCACCACATTTCCAAACAGTGCATTCCATGCCATTGCTACGCTCTGTGTGAAAAAGTATTGTCTGACATCACCCTTGCTTCATTTGCACATCACTTTAAATCTGTGCTAGTTTGTTCTTTTTTCTTCTAAAAGTGGGAACAGTTTCTCACTATCTGTCCAGCCTACTCTTGATCTTGAAAACCACAATGAAATCTCCCCTCAGCGATCTTCTCTCCAAGGATAATTATCCCAACTTCTTCAAGCTATCCTCATAACTGAAGTTTCTCATTCCTGGAATCATTCCTGTAAATTTTGTGCCACAGGGCTCTAAATGATGAATATATTAGCTGTCCAACTACAATGGAAACATGCTTCATTATGAAGCATAGGGCTGGAGCAATCAGAAGTAAGTAGTGACAGTGGCACTGGTGGCTGGACTATCGCTCTAATCTCTAAGTGCATCCATTTCTTTTTCACACTTTCAATGTAACTGGCAATGAAAAATCACTGAATGCCTATTGGTAAGTTACATTACACCTCAAAATCTCTTGATATGGTGAATAGTGTACTGAATACATGATTAAGCTGATGAATGCCTAATCACTTAAAAGCAAATCTTCAGTATTTTTTTATTCATGAAGAAATAGTTTTGTGGCTGAAGTAAAGATTAATTGGGCCCAATTTTGTGGTCAGTATTAAAGCAGTAGTCGTCTTTTGATAGCTGTGTGGCAGACTTTACCTTTTCTGATGGCTGTTTAAAACTGGCAGAAAGTCAAGGAGATCACCAGGCATGCAGTGATAGTTGGGGCATCACGATGGCTCAGTGGTTAGCACTGCTGCCTCACAGCACAAGGGACCCGGGTTCGATTCCACTCTCAAGCGACCATCTGTGTGGAGTTTGCTCATTCTCCTGGTGTCTGCTTGGGTTTCCTTAGGGTGTTCTGGTTTCCTTCCACAGTGCAAAGATGTGCAAGTCAGGTGGATTGGCCATGCTAAATTTCTCATAGTGTCCAAGGATATGCAGGCCAGCTGGAATAGCCATGTTAAATGCAGGGTTACAAGGACAGGTTGGGTCTAGTTGGGATGGTCATCGGATAGTTGGTATGGACTCGATGGGGTGACTAGCCAGCTTCAACACTGTAGGGATTCTATGATTAATGCCCTCAGTCAAAAAAACAGAAATTGCTGGGAAAACTCAGGAGGACAGGCAACATCTGTGCAGAGAAAGCATAGTTAATGCTTCAGGTCCAGTGACTTTTCTTCAGAACAGCACAGTAAGCAGCTTATCACATTGAACTCGCCGTTCCTTCACTATCGCTGGGTCAAAATCCTGGAATTCCCTCCCTAATGGCATTGTGTGTCAACATTTAGCAGATGGACTTCAGTGGTACAAGAAGGCAGCTCACCACCACCTTCTCAAGGGCAACTATGGTTGGGCAATAAATGCTGACCAGCCAGCAATGCTCACTTCTTATGTGAATAAAAACAATTATGCCTGTAGAAAACAAGCCAGTTAGAAGCACCAACTCTTTTGCTTCTCAATTCACTTTCCAATAGTGAAATGTAAGATACATGATCAACTTAAGCTTTAAAACTTCCACCTTTAAACTATTTTAAAATCAAAATAAAGACATTTGACATTCCACGAGCTTAAAGAAATTCAGAGCCAATGAGAATGTTTAGCACTAATTATGAACTTACAAGGTGTAAGCAAGACTAATAGCTTAAAAATGGAAGTTCCAGTCAATCACTTACTGATTGGAGAATCTCCAACAGCGCAGAACCCCTGACAGCACCTTTTGGATTTCTGTTACACTGTTCATGTGTGGACTCCAAGAGATGCTGTCAGGTTCAGTCAAACTACAATTGTTGACGCTGATTGTTTCGCTGTCATTATTTTCCTGGAAACTATTGAGTATGTGGTGTGGAACTTGATTATAACAGACATGAATGCAAGTCCATTGTTCAATGTAATCTAGCAGCAAAATACCTGACTTTTGGCAAAGTCTCAATAAAGCTGCTATGGATGACCTTTGTGCCATGAGCATCCTAGATGAGAGGGACTGTGGTATCCCAGAGTTTGTTAGGAAGGGTCGGCTAAAATTGTTGAGTGCTCATAAAGGGCTTATTGTTGAGATTGGATTTAATTTTGATTTATTTTCTGCAGGAATCAGGCTTGTACCCAATTTTTTTTATTAACCTATTTTTCTGATCAACTTGTTCAGAGATGTTACAACACACCTCTGGAGCAGGTGGGATTTGAAAAAGAGACCTGAGGGGCAACCAAATAGGCTTAGGTGGATATTGGCCAGTGGAACTAGTTTAGTTTGGGAAACCAGGTGGGCTTGGACAAGTTAGACCAAAGCATTATTGACTCTATGATTATGTAACTCACTGCAATTTTTCCTCCAACATTGTTTAAAGCACAAGTAAGTCAAAATGCCCAGATGAAACTTGAGCAGCCTATTAAAAAAACACAGAGTCCCATCTCACTTCCTCATGCATTTTTTTCAGGGGCGAGTAACTACGTATTTCTATGCATTAATGTTGATCAGTTTTGATATCCTGGCTTTGTACCAACCCAATGTCATCGTGATGGTACACATTCAGCACCTTTGGGTGCAGCTAGAGAAGTCACCTTACACTATGATTACCGATTCACTCTCTGATGCTTTAATTCTGCTGGTAGGTTAGAAGCAATATGATGTGAATAAATTTCAAGACCCCAATCCTAGAAGTGTCTGTTTAGTTTTATTCTATCTCATGTCTCGATTACCTATTCTTCTATTGCTACATTGCCAGTATTCTTTTTGCTAGTAAAAAGCAAAGCCCTCATTCTCACAGCCTCCATGGCCACGAGATGAACTTTTATGTTCAATAATTGGCACCATCATTCCTTTGACTACGTTTATAGTTTTACTGCATCTATTTCTAAAACCTGTAATAGATTGAGTTCTTCAATTTCACTCTTTAAATGAAACTTTTGTGTTCAGAACAGCCAGAAGTACCTTTCGCCAATTATCATCTCAATAGTTTAACAAGCGCACAGCAAAAGGTTTATTTCCTGCACTTCAACTTTCTCTTTATTGTCCTGTTGAGAGTAGCTGCACAGCTAATCATCTGTTTAGTTGGCCCACTGCATTGTTAGAGGATAGAGAGCATGCATTTTCAAATTTTTATGCAGTATTTTGGAGACATATGAAAATCTGCGCTCAAAATGCACAATGCCCCTTAATGAGTGGTCTATGTAGTGATGGACAACACACTTGTAAAGAGCTTCATCATCCACTGACTATATCAGGATCTCAATCTGATCCAATTTTTATTTGCTAGCTCAATCTGAAATAATTCTAAATCTTGTAAATTGTTTTCTTGGACATTGTGTTGCTTTACTGTAATTAATTTTATGAGATGGGAAGTGGAAAGTAGTCATTATTTTGTGCTCTTAGGTTTCTTCTCTAACGTTCTATGGCTTCTTCATCATCACAATGATGATTGAGAACAGTCAATCAAACATCAAAACAGATTCCAAAGTTTTTAAGTAGAGTCATAGGGATGTACAGCACAGAAACAGGTCCTTTGGTCCAACTCGTCCATACCGACCCGCTATCCCAACCTAATCTAGTCCCACTTGCCAGTACTTGGCGCATATCCCTCCAAACCCTTCCTTTTCATATGCCCATCCAGATGCCTTTTAAATTTGCAATTGTACTAGCCTCTGCTACTTCCTCTGGCAGCTCATTCTGTACATGTACCTCCCAACTCCTGTACTCAATACCCTGACCAATAAAGGAAAGCATATCAAATAGTTCAGATTTTTGCAATCAAATGGTGCTGGCCTGTATAAGGAGGAATAGAAGGAAATATGTGCAAAGTCAGATTCCTTCCACGAAGTAAACTAATGGTTTTATTGAATTTCTGTTTTCTGTTGTATGACCATGCCAACTCACTGCCCTGTGAGCTGCTAATCTTGATAAATGTTGCTGCAGTGGTTCTCTTTAACTGCAGGTCTTACTGGTGAAGGAAAACCACTTCCTGGTCCAACCGAAAGATTTTCTTCAGTTAACAATGTATAGTTTATTGCCGGTTAGCAGATAATTACAAGCTACATTGATATGCTAGACAAAAACAAAAATTGCGGGAGAAAATCAACAGGTTTGACAGCATCTGTGGAGAGTCAATATTTCAGATCCAGTGATCCTTCTTCAGAACTGACATGCCAGACAACGTTACAGAGGCTATAAAGAGGACCACATGTTAGGTCTCAGGGATCCTAGGCTGTTCTGCCCACAACCCCATTATCATAATGAATGGTGCTCATGACGCTGCTCGATATTAAAATGTTCAGACCTTTTCAGATCCCTTCATAGCAGTCTCATAGCCTTTTGTCCTTTATGTCAGTGATAGACAATCTCCCCTTTTCAGAAATGTATAGTTGTGATTGTGAGTATGATTTAATTTGTCACTTTGTTATTATTACTTTACAGCATCAGTAGGTAATAAAAACTCCTTTCCCTCTAAATCAAGAAAACCTTGTAATCTGCTCCTTCATTTTGATCGTTAGCTATATCTTTAATGAGATGTGATATAGTTGCACACCAAAAAGAAATATTAAAAGAAGTCTCTTGTGACTGACTAAGTGGATGTTAAAAAATACAGAAATTGAATTACTTCTCCTCATCTGTTTGTACCAACTTGTGGGGGCTCATCTGGCTTATGCGCATAGGTACGTGACAGAACTGACATGGAGGAAATACATTATTCATTGAAAGATGGATTTAAAAAATACCGTGCAAAATGGGGTTTCTTGCTTCTCTAAGAATAAACTGCCAAGTTGTCTGCAATTGATTTTCACAAGCAGGATGGCATAACATAAGGAAATCTAAAAGACCTGCCCTTGGAAGAGTGATAGGGGAAACTAAGCATTTCGAGGTGAAATTTACCTGAAATTCAGAAAAACAGAAATTGCAAAATGAGCGGCAAAATATTTAGGAAGGAAATTAAGGATGGCGAAGCATAGATTCAAACTGGTTGCAGCAGAAATTTGAATTAAAATTTCAAACTAATCAAAAAGGAGGATAAAGAATTCCAGGAATGGAAAGAATAGCAAGAGGAAAGAATGTAGGTGAGAGAGAAATAGATATGAAAGGGAAAGTAGAAGCACAATTTCAAGATAGTGACAGCAAAAGGAAGAGAGGTTCTGAAATCCTATGGGGTGGAGTAGTAGTATAATGTGTGAGAGATTTGGACTGGTTCAAGAAGGGAAACTTAATTAACTTAGCATTAAAAGGTTGGGACTTAGGAAGGTTGCACAGCCCAGCAAAGAAATCCAGGTGAAAGTTTCAAAGCAGGTTTTGGATGCAGGTTAAGTTGAAGAGAATGAATGCAGAATATATGTGTGATGTCCCAATTTTTGTCCTGATCTTGTAAAAGAACATTTGCTATCACAAAAGCAAAAATCATTGTTTATATTCATTCTTTGTGGTGAGGATGTGTTATGAAAGTACTAAGAATAGATTATCAAGATTCAACTTCCATCATCTGATTGTTATACCCAAGGCATTCCATAGACTAAAATGGTTATTAAAGTGCTGACCTTAGTGGCTGCTATGATTGTCACCATGGATTAAGGCAAGTCCCAGAGACCACTGTGGAATGCGTAAAGCTCTGTACTAAAATTATCACTTTATGTAAAGACATTGAAAGTCAGCAACTGAATCAAAGTCAAGAAATTTCCATCTCCTGTTTTAATTCTACTAGTATGGAAGTGCACATACAACACAAATGTTGCCTGCAACTGCTTGTAAAGACAATGGAGTCAGACCTAAGAACATACCAATTAATCCTATTTCAGTAGCTGCATTTTTATTTGCAGTACAGAGAGAAGGAGAAATTAATTCATGACAAAAAAGAGTTGGAAAAATTTCTCTTTCTATATCTTTCATCATCTTGGAAAACAGTGCGAGGAGAAAGAGGAAATTAGGGAAATAACCATATACTGAGAACTCAAAGAAATCTAAAAATAATCAAACTGCTACTACTGATGTCAGTCAAAAATGACTAAATTGAGATCTCAAGTTAATAATTGAACATCTCAAGGATTTGACAAATTTTAAACTGAAGCCTTTACTCTTCCTTTCTTTGCCAAACACTCTCCAATTTTTAACACCTTACCACTTATACGTGTGTATAAAATTGATGTTGCATTTTTAAAATTTTTTCTTGGGATTAATAATTTAAAAAATATTCTTTTTCATATACAAGAAAACCATGTGACTGGTTTCTTCATTGAGACCTAGTTAACATTGTCAACTACAAATTCACAATACTCTCCAGGCATCTAAAATATCTGAAGGTTACCTCTTAATTTTCTTGGGTCGAGTATCTCAAAATTCTGCTGTGATTGAGACTAGAGGACCCTTGTACTTGAGTAATAATTGAGTAATTTATACTAAGCTCAGGGCAGCGCATATTTCATCCTGGACATATAGAATAAAAAATTATGGAACATATGTCATGACATTGCAATATTCTAAAATCTTTTACATCCAGTAAATACCTTTTTAAATGTGATCATGAAAGAAACACAGTCAAGTTTACAAATCACAACTGGACAAACAATACTGTGATAATTAATCCCTTTCTTCTGGTTGGTTGAGTGTTAAATGTTGGTCACAAAGCGAGGAAGAACTCTCTTTTCCTTTGTAATATTGCCATGAGATATTTTACGAGGAGACGGTCCTGTCCCCCCTTGTCCAAGAACTCCCCTCCTACGTTCGGGACACCACCCACGCCCTCCACCTCCTCCATGATTTTCGCTTCCCAGCTCCCCAAAGCCTTATCTTCACCATGGACATCCAGTCCCTGTACACCTCCATCCCCCATCATGAAGGACTCAAAGCCCTCTGCTTCTTCCTTTCCCGCCATACCAACCAATACCCTTCCACTGACACCCTCCATCGACTGACTGAACTGGTCCTCACCCTGAACAACTTCTCTTTCCAATCCTCCCACTTCCTCCAAACCAAAGGAGCAGCCATGGGCACCCGCATGGGCCCCAGCTATGCCTGCCTCTTCGTAGGACATGTGAAACAGTCCATCTTCCACAGCTACGCTGGCACCACCCCCCACCTTTTCCTCCACTACATTGATGACTGTATCGGCGCTGCCTCGTGCTCCCACGAGGAGGTTGAACAGTTCATCCACTTTACCAACACCTTCCACCCCGACCTCAAGTTCACCTGGACCGTCTCAGACTCCTCCCTCCCCTTCCTAGACCTTTCCATTTCTATCTCGGGCGACCAAATCAACACGGACATTTACTATAAACTGAACGACTCCCACAGCTACCTAGACTACACCTCCTCCCACCCTGCCCCCTGTAAAAACGCCATCCCATATTCCCAATTCCTTCGTCTCCGCCGCATCTGCTCCCAGGAGGACCAGTTCCAAATCCGTACAACCCAGATGGCCTCCTTCTTCAAGGACCGCAATTTCCACCGCATCTCTTCTACTTCCCGCTCCTCTGCCCTTGAGCACCGCCCCTACAACCGCCACTAGGACAGAACCCCACTGGTCCTCACCTACCACCCCACCAACCTCCATGTACAGCGTATCATCCGCCGTCATTTCCGCCACCTCCAAACGGACCCCATCACCAGGGATATATTTCCCTCCCCTCCCCTATCAGCGTTCCGAAAAGACCACTCGCTCCGTGACTCCCTCGTCAGGCCCACACCCCCCACCAACCCAACCTCCACTCCCAGCACCTTCCCCTGGAACCGCAAGAAATGCAAAACTTGCGCCCACACCTCCCCCCCTTACTTCCCTCCAAGGCCCCAAGGGATACTTCCATATCCGCCACAAATTCACCTGCCTCCACACACATCATCTATTGCATCCGCTGCACCCGATGTGGCCTCCTCTATATTGGGGAGACAGGCCGCCTACTTGCAGAACGTTTCAGAGAATACCTCTGGGACACCCGGACCAACCAACCCAACCACCCCGTGGATCAACACTTCAACTACCCCTCCCATTCCACCAAGCACATGCAGGTCCTTGGACTCCTCCATCGCCAGACCATAGCAACACGACGGTTGGAGGAAGAGCGCCTCATCTTCTGCCTAGGAACCCTCCAACCTAAGGGATGAACTCAGATTTCTCCAGTTTCCTCATTTCCCCTCCCCCCACCTTGTCTCAGTCAAATCCCTCAAACTCAGCACCGCCTTCCAAACCTGCAATCTTCTTCCTGACCTCTCCTCCTCCACCCCACTCTGGCCTATCACCCTCACCTTGACCTTCTTCCACCTATCGCATTTCCAAACACCCTCCCCCAAGTCCCCCCTCCCTACCTTTTATCTTAGCCTGCTGGACACACTTTCCTCATTCCTGAAGAAGGGCTTATGCCCAAAACGTCGATTCTCCTGTTCCTTGGATGCTGCCTGACCTGCTGCGCTTTTCCAGCACACATTTTCAGCAGATGAGATATTTTACACCATGAAGCCAGATGGAAGCTTGGCTTAATATTTCATGCAAAAGATGGCATTTCAAATTTGCAGTGAGAACTAAAGTGTTAGTGTTGAGTTTTCATTCAAGTGTCTGGAGTGAAGCATGAACGAACAACCTTTTGCCTCACAAGTTACTGCTGAGTAAATAAATTGAATTGATTGCATTGAATTATCTTTATTGTCATATGTTCTCAAATGATTGAAAAGTTTATAAATCACCACTTACAGCACCATCATAGATACAAAGGTACCTCAGTTCTATGCTTAGTTACAGAATAGAGAAATGAAGATAAACAAGTTACATTACAGCTCTCCACACCATAACCATAACTACAACACGCTATAACCATAGGACAGAAACACAAGAAGCAAAGTTAAAAAGAAAAACATAACAGTCTCTCTCCAAAATCTCTCAGCAGCATACCAATGCAGGAAGCCTCCACACGTTCCCTACCGGGGTCACTGTCTTTGCTCCCCCATTCTGGCCCCCGGTCATCAGTGTCCCTGTTCTGGCCCCTGGTCATCAGTGTCCCCATTCCAGCCACTGGTCATCAGTGTCCCTGTTCTGGCTGCTGACCATCAGTGTCTCCATTCCGGCCACTGGTCATCAGTATCCCCATTCCAACCACTGGTCACCAATGTCCCTGTACCAGCCGCTGGTTATCAGTGTCCCCATTCTGGCCACTCGTCATCAGTGTCCCTGTTCCAGCCACTGGCCATCGGTGTCCCCATTCTGGCCACTGGTCACTGGTGTCCCTGTTCCAGTTACTGGTCATCAGTGTCTCCATTCCAGTCACTGGTCATCAGTATCCCCATTCTGGCCACTGGTCATCAGTGTCCCCATTCTGGCCACCAGTCACTGGTGTCCCTGTTCCAGCCACTGGTCATCAGTGTTCGCATTCCAGCCACTGGTCATCAGTGTCCCTGTTCCGTCCACTGCCCATCGGTCTCCCCATTCTGGCCACTGGTGTCACTGTTCCAGCTACTGGTCATCAGTGTCCCCATTCCGGCCACTGGTCATCAGTGACCCTGTTCCAGCCACTGGCCATCAGTATCCCCATTCCAGCCACTGGTCACTGGTGTCCCTTTTCCAGTTACTGGTCATCAGTGTCTCCAATCCGGCCACTGGTCATCAGTGTCCCTGTTCCGGCCACTAGTCATCAGTGTCCCCATTCTGGCCACTGGTCACTGGTGTCCCTGTTCCAGCCGCTGGTCAAAAGTGTCCCCATTCTGGTCACTGGTCATCTGTGTCCATGTTCTGGCCACTGGCCATCAGTGTCCCCATTCTGGCCACTGGTCATCAGTGTCCCTGTTCCAGTTACTGGTCATCAGTGTCTCCATTCCGGCCATTGGTCATCAGTATCCCCATTCTGGCCACTGGTCATCAGTGTCCCTGTTCCGGCCACTGGCCATCAGTGTCCCCATTCTGGCCACTGGTGATCAGTGTCCCTGTTCTGGCTGCTGGCCATCGGTGTCTCCATTCCGGCCACTGGTCATCAGTATCCGCATTCCAACCACTGGTCACCAGTGTCGCTGTTCCAGCCGCTGGTCATCAGTGTCCCTGTTCTGGCCACTGGCCATCGGTGTCCCCATTCTGGCCACTGATCACTGGTGTCCCTGTTCCAGTTGCTGGTCATCAGTGTTTCCATTCCAGCCACTGTTCATCAGTATCCCCATTCCGGCATCTGGACATCAGTGTCTCCATTCCAGCCACTGGTCATCAGTGTCCCCATTCCAGCCACTGGTCACTGGTGTCTCTGTTCCAGCCACTGGTCATCCGTGTCCTCATTCCAGCCACTGCCCATCGGTTTCCCCATTCTGGCCACTGGTCACTGGTGTCCCTGTTCCAGCTACTGGTCATCAGTGTCCCTGTTCTGGCCACTGGTCATCAGTGTCCCTGTTCCAGCCACTGGTCATCAGTGTCCACATTCCGGCCACTGGCCACTGGTGTCCCTGTTCCAGCCGCTGGTCATCAGTGTCCCCATTCCGGTCACTGGTAATCAGTATTCCTGTTCCGGCCACTGGCCATTAGTGTCCCCATTCCGGCCACTGGTCATCAGTGTCCCTGTTCCAGTTACTGGGCATCAGTGTCTCCATTCGGGCCACTGGTCATCAGTGTCTCCATTCCGGCCATTGGTCACTGGTGTCCCTGTTTCAGCCACTGGTCATCAGTGTCCCCATACCAGCCACTGGTCATCAGTGTCCCTGTTCTGGCTGCTGGCCATCAGTGTCTCCATTCCAGCCACTGGTCATCAGTGTCTCCATTCCAGCCACTCATCATCAGTTTCCTATTCCAGCCACTGGTCATCAGTGTTTCCATTCCAGCCACTGGTCATCCGTGTCTCCATTCCAGAAGCTGGTCATCAGTGTCCCCATTCCAGCCACTGGTCATCCGTGTCTCCATTCCAGAAGCTGGTCATCAGTGTCCCTGTTTCAGCCACTGGTCATCAGTGTCTCCATTCCAGCCACTCATCATCAGTTTCCTATTCCAGCCACTGGTCATCAGTGTTTCCATTCCAGCCACTGGTCATCCGTGTCTCCATTCCAGAAGCTGGTCATCAGTGTCCCCATTCCAGCCACTGGTCATCCGTGTCTCCATTCCAGAAGCTGGTCATCAGTGTCCCCATTTCGGCCACTGGTCATCCGTGTCTCCATTCCAGCTGCTGGTCATCAGTGTCCCTGTTCTGGCTGCTGGCCATCAGTGTCTCCATTCCAGCCACTGGTCATCAGTGTCTCCATTCCAGCCATTGGATATCAGTGTCTCCATTCCAGCCACTGGTCATCAGTGTCCCTGTTCCAGCCACTGGTCATCAGTGACTCCATTCCTGCCACTGGTCATCAGTATCTCCATTCCAGCTGCTGGTCATCAGTGTCCATGTTCTGGCTGCTGGCCATCAGTGTTCCCATTCCGGCTACTGGTCACTGGTATCCCTGTTCCAGCTGCTGGTCATCAGTGTCCCCACTCCGGCCGCTGGTGATCTGTGTCCCCATTCCAGCCACTGGCCATCAGTTTCCTATTCCAGCCACTGGTCATCCATATCTCCATTCCAGCTGCTGGTCATCAGTGTCCCTATTCCAGCCATTGGTCATCAGTGTCTCCATTCCAGCCACTGGTCATCAGTGTCTCCATTCCAGCCATTTGTCATCAGTGTCACCATTCCAGCCACTGGTCATCCGTGTCTCCGTTCCAGCTGCTGGTCATCAGTGTCCCTGTTCTGGCTGCTGGCCATCAGTGTTCCCATTCTGGCCACTGTTCACTGGTGTCCCTGTTCCAGCTGCTGGTCATCAGTGTCCCCACTCCGGCCGCTGGTGATCTGTGTCCCCATTCCAGCTGCTGGTCATCAGTGTTCCCATTTTGGCTGCTGGTAATCAGTGTCCCCATTCCAGCCACTGGTCATCACTGTCCCTGTTCCAGGTGGAGCAAAGAGCTCTGGCTGCAGAGTCCTATTCTGCCACCATCTTACTGAATAATGTCAGTGTAGGTCAGAGGACCTCCTCGTGTGCCTGCTCCTGGGCCTGGCCAAACTGGCCATAAATAAGTCCAGGCAGCAGGCCGTGGAGAGTGTCGCTAGGGCCGACTGCCTGCCCCTCTTCCGCAGATACATTAGAGCCCAGATGTCTCTGGAAAAGGGTGTCCACCGACACCCTTGTGCTGTTCAGGGAGAGATGGCCACTGCAGGGAGTGGAATGTATTATTTCCCCCTCCATCTCTATTTTGATTTAATCCCTGCCCTCCCTTCACTGTTTGATCATGCAGCACTGCTTTTTGATGTGAAGGGCACTGCTTGTCACTGACCACTTTGGTGCTTCCTCTCTTCCGGATGGTGGAAATCAAATAAAGATTCGTGCACCTTGTGTCTTTCACTGTGTCTCACAGTGGGAATGGGGACACTGATGACCAGCAGCTGGAACAGGGACACTAGTGACCAGTGGCCAGAATGGAGAAACTGATGGCCAGTGGCTGGAATGGGGATACTGATGACCAGTGGCTGGAACAGGGACACCAGTGACCAGTGGCCAGAATGGAGACACTGATGGCCAGTGGCTGGAATAGGGACACTGATGACCAGTGGCTGCACGCACACACCATGGGTGCTGGGCAAAATTAAGCAAAAAAGATAAACTAGAGTGTCAGAGGTTCTGAAAAGAAGAAAAAAAGAAAAAAAGAAGAAAAAGAATTGTCAGCTGTTACCAACTGAGTACTCACATTCGACTATCATTGGAAAACAGTTGGACCGACAATTACGAATCTATAACTCAAGTTTATGCCATTCGATACCAAACAAATTTATAAATGAGTGCATGGACAATGAGTACTAGCTTTTACATTCTTAGGTATCCCTTCCAGGGAGAGAAAGATAAATGTCTTGCTGCGACATTCACACCTTTACATAACTGAATCATATAGGAATGTTAACATATTTATTTTTAGATTTAGATTAGATTACAGTGTGGAAACAGGCCCTTCGGCCTAACAAGTCCACACCGACCCGCCGAAGCGAAACCCACCCATACCCCTACATTTACCCCTTACCTTACACTACAGGCAATTTAGTATGGCCAATTCACCTGACCCTGCACATCTTTGGATGGTGGGAGGAAACTGGAGCACCCGGAGGAAACCCACGCAGACACGGGGAGAACGTGCAAACTCCACACAGTCAGTCGCCTGAGGTGGGAATTGAACCCGGGTCTCTGGCGCTGTGCGGCAGCAGTGCTACTCACTGTGCCACCGTGCCACCCATGGAGGATTGAAATCTCTCGAGCTTATGTCTCTCTGATGGCTGAAAGAGTTTGAACATATTTAAAAATTACAAGGACAAGGAAAATTTTAAATGTTTGTTAAAATCAAGAAGTGCTACCCATTAGATGTACATTTAAACAAGCCTATGTCCTTAGACATCTGATCACATTCTGGTTCTTTGTGTCAAGATAGTCAATTTCTTTGTATGAATTGAATAGTCACCAATACTGTAAGGGATATGTGGTGTAAATAGTTTTAAAGCAACATGCTTTTTGTTTTCTAATTTATTCAACTGAGCAAAACATGTACCTTCGGACTGATTTTTTGACCAATACTGAATATTGATCAGACCATTGGCACGCACAATAGAAAAGAATTTCCAACTCTCTGCAATCTGGAGTTGCAAAGATAACTTTTCAGATTTATAGACTTGGAAGTGAAACTGGCAGTAATGTCACTCAGTTTGGAAAGAGTCATACTGTGCAAACAGATGCTGGCACATTCTATTTTTACAGAATGCAAAGGCTGGTTTTTGCCAGAAAGACTGGAGTTCAGAAAGGCATTTTGATTAATCTGCACATATTTCTATAAGGTTTGTATGGTAAGTTGACTTCTTTTGTGGTTCTGACATATTTCCCCTTTCAGATGTTGTCTGCTACAGTCTGGAGCATATTTACTGCCTAGTAAAATGGAATTCTAAACTAGGTAGTCGGATGTCTTCTCCCTCTTTACTTCTCTTTTGTGTTTTCTTTCTCCTTCTTCTTGGTGATTAGCTGAACTCCTGACCTCAGCATGGACTCAGACTCTAGGCCTCATGATGGATCCAGCGTGGTGATCGCTTGGCTCGGCCTAGTGGCTTCTCTGCCTGGTCTGGTGGTCTCCTGGCCTGGTATGGGAGCCCCTTGGCCTGGTGTGGCAGTCTCACGGACCGGCATGGCAGTCTCTTGGTGGCTTGATGTTGTGGTCTACTAGTGGCCCAGAATGCCAGTTTCCTGGCTCAACATGGTGGTCTCTTTCGGTTGATTGGCGTGGTGGCTTGTTGATAGCCTAGCATGGTAATCTCCCAGTGACCCAGCAAGGCAGCTTCCTGGCCCAGATGGCTGTCTCTTGACGGCTCAGCATGGCAATCTCTCAGTGAGCCAGCATAGCATTCTGTTAGTGGCCAAGAGTGGCACTTTGTTAGTGGCCCAGCATGGCGGTCTCTTGGTGGCCCAGAATGGCAGTCACTCGGTGGCCCAGAGTGGCAATCTCTCAGTGGCCCAGCGTGTCAGTCTCTCGGTGGCCCAGCATGGTGGTCTTTCGGTGGCCTAAAGTGGTAGTCTCTCAGTGGCCCAGCATGTCAGTCTCTCGGTGGCTGAGTATGACAGTCTCTTGGTGGCCCAGCATGGCGGTCTCTCGGTAGCCCAGCATGGTGGTCTCTCGGTAGCCCAGCATGGTGGTCTCTCAGTGGCCCATCATGGCGGTCTCTCAGTGGCCCAGCATGGTGGTCTCTCGGTGGCCCAGAGTGGCGGTCTCTCAGTGGCCCAGAGTGGCCGTCTCTCAGTGGCCCAGCATGGTGGTCTCTCAGTGGACCAGCATGGTGGTCTCTTGGTAGCCCAGAATAGCGGTCTCTCAGTGGCCCAGGGTGGTGGTCTCTTGGTAGCCCAGAATTGCGGTCTCTCAGTGGCCCAGCATAGTGGTCTCTTGGTGGCCCAGAATGGCGGTCTCTCAGTGGCCCAGCATAGTGGTCTCTTGGTGGCCAAGCATGGTGGTCTCTCAGTGGCCCAGCATGGTGGTGTCTTGGTAGACCAGCATGGTGGTCTCTTGGTAGCCCAGCATGGCGGTCTCTCAGTGGCCCAGCATGGTGGTCTCTCGGTGGCCCAGCATGGTGGTCTCTCAGTGGCCCAGCATGGTGGTCTCTTGGTAGACCAGCATGGTGGTCTCTTGGTAGCCCAGCATGGCGGTCTCTCAGTGGCCCAGCATGGTGGTCTCTCGGTGGCCCAGCATGGTGGTCTCTCGGTAGCCCAGCATGGTGGTCTCTCGGTGGCCCAGCATGGTGGTGTCTCGGTAGCTCAGCATGGTGGTCTCTCGGTGGCCCAGCATGGTGGTCTCTCGGTAGCCCAGCATGACAATTTCTTGGTGGCTTTGTGTGGCAGCTTCTCAGTGGTCTGGCATGGCCTCAGCATGGACCTTTGGTCTTGAGATTATTCCAAAGCAGTATTCCGGCCTTGAGAGGCTCAAAGTGAAGCCTGGCGCAGTCTGAAGTCAACACCAGTGTCAGCTGTTGATTGGGTGCTGGAGTGGACTGGGTTAGAAGGACTGTTCTTCTGAACTTCTTATTTCTTTATGTTTCTAATTGTTTTCCCCCAGGAATTTGTATTTACGAATCTCTATCTAGATACCTTTGTATCTAAATGTCACTGCAAGTGGCAACTTGTAAACTTTTCACTGCACTCGTTTGAATGTATGTGACAATAATGCTAATTAGAATCCTAATTCTCATTCTAAATAAATTTAGATAAATTGGATTGGGTCATAACTTGAATTCACTGCTCATTCTTTATAAATGAATACTGATTTTTTTTTCTTGCTCTACTCCATGCAGATCATTTTATCATTGCCTACAATTTCACTAAGAAGCTGTGACCTCAATAAAAAAAGCTGTGAATAAAATAATGTATGACAGAAAATACTAAAAATAATCGACATAAAATTACTCAGAAAAGTTTTAACTTTACTTCTTACCAAACTTTAGATAGATGAATGACTCAACAGCTCTGCGGCAACCTTTGAACCATTTCTGTGAAAGTTCATATGACAATTTTTGCAAAAGAGAGAATACTATCATTCTGAAACATTAATCTCATTTATCAAATTCTGTCACCTCATCAAAATCCTTAAATGGTTATTTGGTGAAATTTGTTATAAAGCAAAGGTCCTGGTAAACCTTTTCCTTATTTGGAAGCTCTTTGTTCAAATGGATAATTAGTCTGAACAAACTCTGATATAAATACCTTGCCGTTGATTTTAAATTATCCCTGTCACCGTACACTTCATCTGTTTTTGGATGTGTTCCCACCCTGTTATGACGAATACACCCAAAATTACCCATTCAACATCCCATCATTAATGTCTACTCCAACTCTATTGCCAAGAACAGGACTCTTGTTGGTTCAGTCTCCTCATTAACATCCAAATTTCATTGACATTACCAGACCTGGTTTTTGCTCTCATCAATTTTCTTCCTTGAAAGGACAATGAATTTGGCCGTTATTTTTGGCAATAGGTTGATATGTAAATCCCACAGGGAATGGTTGATTCCAGATGCAACTATTATTATTTAATGTGTAGAAGTGAACATCTTACGGCCCGTGCAATAAAATTGTCCTGCTGAAAACTAACCAAATATTCTCTAAGAACCAAAATTGTCCAAATTTCAGTCACTCCACTTCTGACTGAATTCATTTTACAAGTTTTTATCATCACTAATTTAAAAAATAATCTGGATTGTCTGAATCAATGGCAAGCAGACCTGACCTCACATACATTACAAGTTTCACATAGTTCTACATGCTGGGTTCTCCTTAAATAATTACACAAGTCTGGAAAGTTTGCCCTAGAAATTATATTAATAATGTTTTCATTCAACAACAACTTATATTACGTAGCATCTTTAACTTCTCTCAGGACTTCAAAGAAGTGTTACCAGACAAAATCTGACATTGAACCCCATAAGGAGATACGAGGACAGGTGAACAAAGTTTGTTTGGAAATAAATTCAGAGGAGCATCTGAAATGTAGGAGAGAGGAAAGAGAGGGAATTCCAGTGCTTAGGATCTTAGAAGTTGAGGACATAGCTACCAATGGTGGTACTATTGAAATCAGGAATGTGCAAAGACTAGATTAAGAGAAATATAGATTTCCCAGAACGCTTTAGGGCTGTTCCGGATTCCAGAAAAGCAGGGACTGAGGCCATGGAGGAATTGGAAAATGCGGATGAAAACTTTAAAATTGCCAGACAAGCTGCCAAATATTGGTCAGTAAGCCCAGTGTTGATGGCTAAGTGAGGCTTAATATGACTTAAGATGTAGCCAGTAGAATTTGGGATGATCTTGAAATTATGGAGAGTACTGTCATGTTATCTCACAGAAGATGAGCTATATATCTTCAAGGGATGTAGTCACAACCTTATCAATGTATCATGAAGTGAGTCCCAATGGCTTAAAGCTTGCATTCTTCATCTTACTGACTGTGTCCTCCTGCAGCATGAATCACTAAGGGAAGCATGGTACAGTATCACTCAAATGCTTAGCTTGAGCCCAGACACCAAGTTCCTGTGACTGTAATGTACATGTGTAAATATTAGACGGTGTATTAAAAATTCATTGAATTTTTCAATCCTACATGAACCATCCTTATATTTCAGGAGATAAATCAGCATACCACATTACATCATGCCAGGTGACCTCACAGAACTTCACAGAAGTTCATTGAAATAATCAAATCTAGGAGTAACAAAGGCATGAGTGAAGGTTTAAGCAGCAAAACTGCTGAGGTAGAGATGGAGATGAGTGTTGTTTTGATGTGAAAGTAAGTGAGCTTGTTGATGGAAAGGGTACGGGGTCAAAATCATAACTTGGCTCTCCTTGAAGGTTGAATGCTCTGGTCAGCGCTTCACTCCCAGTATTTGAAGGCTGGTTGAGTAGCGATGACATATATCACATGATTATGATTTTTCTTCCACCCATGAGGCAGAAACATTAAAATTGATCCTTTCCACATTTCCAAGTGTTAAACAGAACAATCAAATAATAGGAAACAAGCAGACACCAAGTAAGCTCTTGGAGCATTGGAAATGAACTGGTCACAGGTATAAGGGCTTTTGCCCGAAATGTCGATTTCGCTGCTCCTTGGATGCTGCCTGAACTGCTGTGCTCTTCCAGCACCACTAATCCAGAATCTGGTTTCCAGCATCTGCAGTCATTGTTTTTACCTGCTTTGAGTAACACTGCATATGGCATTATACAACATTGAAATAGAACAGAAATGAACAGTAAGTTCAACCACATTGTAGAGTTCCGTTAGCTGTTTTCCGTGTAAAACATGCAACTTCCTTGCCAGCAATTACACTTATAATGTTTTTCAAACAATCCACTATTGATTAGACGTCTTGCATTTTTTGTTCCATTTCTGTCCACTGATATTAGCTGTTACAGTTTTTTTGTTGTATGAAAATTTGAAGGGTTGAGTCAAGAGGTTTTAAGGAATATGTCTGAATTCTGCTGGACAATTTCCAATTTAACCATTGACTGTTTTCATACAGAGTGGATTATTCACTTAAGTTGTATAAAAGTGATCTTTCCATGCTTTAGTAATATTCAAATCATGGCATTAAATATATTGGGGCAGATGTTCAGCAGTGCATCTTGTTCAGCGGTACATTCAGCAGGAGCTTTAAACCAGGAAATGTGAAGACAAGATGTTCACCCACAACTCAAATTTTAAAAGATGCAGCCGTGTTAAAGGGACAATGAACTTTAGGAGACAGGAACAAAAAAGAGCAGTATAAAATTTTTAATTGAGTATCTTTGAGATTCTCAGAACATAAGAACAGGAGTCATTCATTCAGCTCTTCAAGCCTGCCCCATCATTCTAAGTCAATGCTCATCTTTTCTGCAGTGCCATTTCCCCACACTGTTCTTATATCCCTTAAAATTATTCATTGCCAGAAACCTGCCAATCTTTGTCTTGAATCTGCTCAATGATTGCGCTTCCACAGCACTCTGTGCTAGAGATTTTCTCTGAGTGGAGAAATTCTTCCTCTTCTCAGTCTTAACTGAGCTGCCCCTTACTGTGAAAACATATTCCCTGGTTCTAGAGTCACCAGCCAGGGCAATCATCCTATCTATATCCACCCTGTCTAACCTTGTAAAAATGTTGCTAGTGTAAATGAGATCACCTCTATTTGAAACTCGAGAGAATACAGATCCAGTCTCCACAATTATCCTTATAAAACAATCCTGCTTTCCTAGGAATTTTTAGATTTAGATAAGATTAGTTACAGCATGGAAACAGGCCCTTCAGCCCAACAAGTCTATACCGACCCAGACCCATTCCCCTACATTTACCCCTTCACCTAACACTACGGGCAATTTAGCATGGCCAATTCACCTAACTTGCACAACTTTGGACTGTGGGAGGAAACCGGAGCACCCGGAGGAAACCCATGCAGACATGGAGAGAATGTGCAGACTCCACACAGTCAGCCATCTGAGGCGGGAATTGAACCTGGGTCTCTGGCACTGTGAGGCAGCAGTGCTAACCACTGTGCCACTGTGCCACCCAACCACTGTGCCACCATGTCGCCCAACCACTGTGCCACCATGCCGCCCAACCACTGAAAAAGAGTCATATTAAACTCAAAATGTGGACTCTATTTTTCTCTCCATAAATGCTGCTAGATCTGCTGAGTTTCACGAGTATTTCTTGTCTTATTTCAGATTTCCTGCATCTGTAATATTTGCTTTTAATTCATTTGTTGAACTTCCTATTATGATGACGCTGCCCCTTTAACAAGGTTATTTTGCCCTTGCTTTTTTTGAGAGGGGTTGTAAAGGCAGATGTTCTGATATGTCTGGAAATATCGACTTGGAAAAGCTTTTAGATTTGTTTTTTAAAAAAAAGTTGCATAATGAAAGGGGAGTAGCCAGTTCTCCCAGTTCAGGGATTTTTCTAGTCTAGTTTTAGTTTTATCTTGGGACCCAAAGAAACAACTCCATGCTGATCCTCTCTCTCTCTCTCTCTCTCTGACATCTCTCTCCTGTAAAAACCTGTGTTTGAATTTACCTTTTTGCCAAAGGGTGTGTTTATGGATCTTTGCAGGAAAAACATATCAGCTCTTTGTTAAGTTGACTTTTTGTGTTGGATGGGGGGTTTTCAAGTACTTTTTCTAAATTCGGTTTTCTTTTGTTTGTGTGAAAATAAATTCCGTTTTGTTTAAAACCAAGTGGTTTGATCAGCTATATTGCTCCTGGAACATTCATCTTACATCTGCTTAAAGCAACTAGAAAAGTTAAGGTCTGGGCTACCTTCTTGAAATGCTTTCAGTGGGTCTGGCCTGGTCCATAATACTATGCACTCCCACTATGGCAAGTATATTCTTGCTTGGAAAAAAAGACAAAATCTACACAATACTTTTGGTGAGGTCTCATCAGCCTGGAGCCCAGTTACAAGTGGAGTTCCGTCGAGATCATTATGTCCTATTGATCAAGCAGGATTTTCCTTTCATGAATCTATGCTGATTTGTCCAATTTTCCCTTTCTTATCAAAATATATCTATCCTAGTACTCTAAATTTCCCTTAACTAACTCACCTAACCTACATATCCCTGAACACTATGCACAATTTGACATGGCCAATTCACCTAACCTGCACATCTTTGGACTGTGGGAGGAAACCGGAGCTCCCGAAGGAAACCCGGACAGACATGGGGGGAATGTACAAACTCCACACGCACAGTCACCTGAGGCTGGAATTGAACCCAGGTCTCTGACATTGCAAGACAGCAGTGCTAACCACTGAGCCACTGTACCATCCCAAGATATACAGTATTAGCCACTCAGCTCATCTCATTAGTTCAACTCGCAGTTCAGTCAGCTTTTTATGTTGGTAAACATGCCAAACAAGCTAGACATTGAGAATTCTCAATATGGAAGTCAGAGTGGATGCCTGGCAGCTTCAGCTCACCGTTTGCTCTAATGGAACTCCATGCTGGGACATTGGGCACCAACATCTCAGGGCAGGCTCGATGGGCACCAGCCACCTATGTCCATGGACATTGGCATTTGACATGTGTCAGCCTGTAAGAACCCTCATGGCACACTTCTGATCCATTTATAGGACATTTCTGTGCTTTAATACTACACTGAAAACTATTAATTGAATGCTATATCAAGGACACTGTACACTAAAGGACACGTGAAATGGACTAACTGCATTCAGGGCAATTTGCTCACTGTCATAGCAGTCACTCACTCTGAGTCTATCTGTATGTTCATGGCATCCTTACCTTGCAATTCTTTGCCTTTTTGAATCCTGCCCTCTCTGCCAGAGATCAGCCTCATAGGGCTGTTGTATTGCCGATCAGTGTAGACACAAAGTCAGACAGTTTGTCAAGCTTATCATTGCAATGTGGGCATTCTTATCAGCCATGTATTTAATCAAAGTTTAACTTCTTTTGTGAACTATGGTTTGTATCCTAGAGTAGTGTATTTTGGTTAAAAACCTTGTAGCATTTCATTAAATATTAGTCATTGCCTGCTGACCATCAAGTGTTTTCATGCATTTCCTGAGTTCATACTAGCCAACATATCCCTCATAATTTCCTTTGCTCAGATTTAAGACCCTAGTTTCAGAATGAACTGTGTTGCATTCAGATTTCATATACAATTCTATCATATTATGGCCACTTTTTCCCAAGGCTCTCTTCTTGCAAGTTTATTGATTCACTTTATCACATTATATACCACCAAATCTAAAATAGCTGGATTCCTGGTAGGCTCCGAAGATACTGTTCCAGAAACCTATCTTTTACACATTCCAGGAATCGATCCTGCACAGCAGTTGTGCTGACTTTGTTAACACAGTTTAGGTGTTAATGAAAGTTTCCTATTATTACTGTGCTATCTGTGTTACATAAATTTCTAATATCCTGAATTGGTGCAAAAGCTTGCATATGCTTCCTTTAACTGTTTCTTAATTTTATTCAAACTGATTCTGCATCTTGCTCCTTTGATTGAAGATAGTTTCTGACTAATGCATTGAAGTTATCCCTTAATAACAGTGCTACTCCATCTCCTTATCCTTTTTCTCTATCTTTCCTCAATATAGAATAAGACATATATTCCGTTCCCAATCTTGATCACCCTGTAACTGTGCCTCTTTGTGGCAATTAAATCATATATATTTACTTCAATTTGCACATTGAAATCATCAACCTTTTTTTATGAATGCTGCATGCTTTCAGATACAGTGCCTGTGATTCAGCCTTTTTAACATGATTGCCCATTTTGATACTATTTTACTCTTCCCATTGTTTTGTTGTCCCAATTTTTGTTTACAGCTCTACAACTTCCTTTTACTTGATTTGCTTCCCTTGAATCTACACTTTCTCTTCGGTTCCCATTCTTCTACTGATCTAGTTTAAATCCTCCCCAACAACATTTACAAAATGATAAGGGACTGCATGCTACATGCTACCTTGTGCTAAACGGTTATCGATGTAGCTATCTCTGATGCATGGTATCAGATATTGGAGCGACTAACAGGCTACAGTGACCAATGCAGGTCACAGATCTTATCAGAAGGGACAAAGTGGGTTTATTGCTGGTTAATCCTCCACCCAATGACAAGGTCATTATTATTTGCACTGAGGTACACTTTGCTCCTTACTCTTTCTTCTTTTTGTAGATCCTAAAGGCTTCCTGCCTTCAATTCTCTAAATATTACTTCAGGAGTTTGATGGAATACTCCCTTTTGCCTGAATGTTCACAGATCCAAAAACACTGAAGAAACTCAAAAACAGGACAAAAAGTCTTTTTTTTTAACAACACCTTAAGCATTCACTTCCTCTATAGCCAATGCAATGTGTCAGCAGTGTGTACCATCTACAAGATTCTTTTCAACAAACTGGCTCAGGCCCCTTTGACATAACCTTCAAATTACGTGACCTATGCCATCTGGAAGGACAAGAACACCAAATGGATTGGCATGCCAATACCTGCAAGTTCTTCTCCAAGTGACATTTCCAACTGATTTGTAAATACATTGCTATTCCTTCAATGTCGCTAGATAAAACTTCTGGATCTCCCTTCCTAACAATGTTGTAAGTGTACCCATACCAGACAGATTGCAATGGTTGAAGAAAATGGTTCACAGTGTCTTCTTGGAATGTTTATTAAGCCTAACTTTGTCATCAATGTTTGCATCTCAGGTATAAACTTTTTAAAAAATTGAGTACATGTAGACATGTTGAAAACAAACTTACTTATTGAAATTTACCAAAATATTTATTCTGCTATTCAAAGTTACATTGCACAGTCGAGCAGAGTGAATATATTTGACAATGTGTAACCTGTTGATAAGTGGGTTACAGATAAAGCAATTTTGAAGTAACACATTTCTAAAGGCATCTAATACACGGTCATTAATGTTATAACAAACAGATAAGAAACGTGGTCAAATAGTCTGAATCAAGTAATAATAAAAAGACCTGTGCATGCTCCATAGAAGTTTGAGACTTGTCTTTAAGTTGCTGTATCAGCCTGGGGATTCCTGCGGGACTGGATTACAGCCTCAAATGAGTGCTTGAAATTAATTTGGATGGAAGGATAGGCTAGTTCAAATTTGATTGGAAAATCAGGAATTAAACACCTTTGAGATAGTTTCCTTGAGCAGCATTTTCAATCCGATTTTGCCAGTGTAGAAGTAGACAGGGATGTGAATAACAAACTACTCTTGTTTTATCAGGTCTTCCTGTCCAAACTGCAGATCGTTCAATGAAAAAGAATGCCATTTGGAAGAGGTTTACAATTAATTTCACACCCAAGGCTCTAAAACTAATTTCTCTTGGAAACAATCTGGTCAATTTTGAAGATTATAATTGAAACTGCCTCCTGCACTACTTCAGGAAGTTCATGCTAAATTGTAAGTTCTCACTATGTATGTGAAAAAAAATCCCCATCTCCTTTCTAGGTCTTTTACCAATTATCTTCTGGTTACCAACCTGCTGTGAATTTCTGTACTTATAAAAACTTCTCGGTATATTTAACCAACTCTAAAAAATCTTACCTTAACAACTTAATGCCCCTTAGATTGTTCTAAGGAAAAACAATTGCAGTTTCTTCAGTCTTTCCATTAAAATTGGAGTCCCTCATCACTGGCTCCATTCCAGTACATTTCCACTCCACCTTCCCCAAGATCTTGACATCCTTACTGAGGGTCAGAATATGACATGACAGTTCAGTTGAAGTCATATACTTTATACTTTTCTAAATCAATGTTATTTATTTTTCCTCTTCTACTTGAGCTCGACAGCAGATTAAAAGCAAAATAAACGATATATGGAGACTATTCCATAATCATCATTCCATACTGATTACAATGGTTCAAGAGTTTTTTTTTTCATTTTGGAAAGTTTACATGCTCCCAGTGACCTGACTGAAACCAAGTGCTCATTGTGTGTGAGAGGGCAAGCACAGACAATACTGTGCCAATCCACTGTGCAGTCCCTATCCAAGTATTTTCGGGGAGTGAACCACAAAGCATAGATTGAATTGTGTAAGATCTTGGGGTAGAGTGTCAGGTAGTAGAATGCCAAGTAGGAAGGGAGTAGGGTGGCAAGAGGACCTGGTGAGTATTGCAATGTTTAGGCTAAGCAGGGGATGGATGAGAGAAATTCATGGGGAAGGCAGCTGTCAGGACCAGTAATAGCACCATCAGTTGTGAGATATGGGTTGTGCTATGTGTATGCTGTTTGGGTGGGGGGCAGTGGTAGTTAGACAGGGCCTGGTGGTGGCAGTGATGGCAGGATGTGGGATGGTTTGCGTCGGATTCCTATGTCAGGGACTTCAGGTGTGGAAAAGGGTGGGGTTTTCAGTTACCCAGCATACATGGACTTCAGGACTGTAAGGTCAGACTTTGAAAAGTATAAGGGATCTGGGTAGTTGGGTGTGTGTGCTGTAAATATGGGGCCAGTTGAATAGTTTGACAGGAGTTACTGTGTATTTAATAAACTGATTTTTCTTGAGTGACTATTTCATGTAATTTCGGCAGAACCGCTTGAAGTCTCCAATTTAAATGGAGAATTCAGAGGATTCCAGGTGTAGAGGAATTGCCCAGAAGCAAACTTAATCCCCTGGACAATTCCTTTGGATTCTGAAATGGTGGGGATTTTACTGTGTCTAGGCGAGGAGATGGCCTCATGATACTGTCACTGGATTATCAAACCAGGAACCCAGGTACTGAATGTGTTCAAATCCAGCCAGTTGGAATTTGAATTCAATAAAAATCTGAAATTAAGTTTCATGATGTCTATGAAATCATTGTTGATTGTCTACTTCATTAATGTCCTTTAGAGAAAGAAACTGTGTTCTTACTTGGAATGGCCCATGTGTGGCTCCAGGCCTACAACATAGTCTTAGATGAGCATGTTCTTTGCAGTTCATTGCACACTCAGGTGTGAGTAGAGCATCAGATCTTCTAGGCAAGAAGGTCTGATGCCCACTAACACCTCCTGACCTCCAAATTCCTGGTGCCTTATTTAGTAGGCAGGAGGACAGCACCTCGCTAACTGCTAGCCTGGAAAAGCACACATCCTCTGTTGATAGCCTACACCAACCTCAGGAGATATCTGGCATCAAGTGGCTTCTCACTTCAGCAGTAATTCAGGCTGCAGGCTGCCTGAGAGAGAAGGGATATAATGTTTCCGTGATGTGGCAATGGGAGACCATCCCAATTAAAAAGGCAACCCAAATTAAATTCTCTATTGAGGTCAGTGCCCAATTGCAGTACATGGATCCCATGCCATAACAGGAACAATGATTTGCTGCATTCTGCCAACATTAGTACATTGTCTGTTCAATGGTTCATGCCCCGATGAGTGAGAGTTAGCATTTTAAGGTTGTCACTGTGAAAGCCAGTCACGATCTAGGTTTGGCACCAGTCATCAACATCAGTATTGTAACTCATTTTATGCTTTATCTGTGAACCCTGGTTGAAATATGATATATGGAACTCTAAAGGAAAGGAGAAGACCAATACCACTGTGTTGCAAGTAATGCAGCATTGGTAGACCTCGTAAGTTGAAACACATTCAATGTACATAATACCAGGGGGAGGTGACAGTGGGGGAATGAGGAGAGAAATGCCCCACATATGCCTTCTCAACCCCAGCAAGGCACAGACAGTGAGCCTGCTGGGGAGCAAGGAGACTGTGCCTATGCTGACAGGAGAATTGGATATCAACATCCATCTTGTGAGAAAGCACTCATTCTGCTTTTTCCCAGCTGCGCATGAAGGAGCAGCATCTTAAAAGCATCTTGGATAACTTGTGACACTAACAAGTGTAACTAACAAGAAAGTGTTTGTTTTGGTTTACGTTTTGCTTCATGCATATTTGGGTGTGTGAGCTGTGCAGGAACCCAGATATCAGCTTCTTCCTATTTGTACTGCCCCTTCTGGGCGGCATGGTGGCTCAGTGGTTAGCACTGGTACCTCACAGTGCCAGGGTCCTGGGTTCAATTTCTGCCTTGGGTGACTCTGTGGAGTTTGCACATTCTCCCCATGTTTGTGTGGGTTTCCTCCCATTGTCCAAAGATGTGCAGGTCAGGTGAATTGGCCATGCTAAATTGCCCATAGTGTTAGGTGTATTAGTCAGAGGGAAATGTGTCTGGGTGGGTTACTCTTCAGAGGGTCGGTGTGGACATATTGGGCTGAAGGGCCTGTTTCCACACTGTAGGGAATCTAATCTAATCTTCTCAGTGAGGAACTCTGTACTGACCCAGCTGAAGAGATGAGTGTTGCTTTTAATTGTTTTCTTTTTTTCCTTCACTCAGAATCCTTCTCCTCTAACTGACTCAGTACATTCCATCTAGATCACAGGTAGAATTCCTTTAGAACTCCATCTGTCATAAATCAATCTCCCCAATAAATGTGACCCCATTCATGTTTTCCCTTGGCCTTTTTGAGCAACCCATTCAGCCCAACCAATAAAGCACCAATTCCTACCCATGGCCTTGCATTGTCACTTGTTCAATGTATCTGTTCCTTCACGTTCACCAGCATAATCCATGACCCCATTGTGCTCTCACTCTCAATATGCCTCTCCCATCCTTCTTTGTTCTCCAGTCGCTTATCACTGAGGCTCTCCTCTGCATCTCAGTTGTCTAACTCCATGCCCCAAAGGCTGTATGATACCCCTGGTGCTGCCATACCGTTTACATTTAGCACCTTGCCCTAACTTCCCACTTTTATCAATAACTTTCCAATTGAGCTCCTTTTGTTTTGAATCCCTCACGCCTGCCATAGTTTGGTTTGTTTGCATAGGCCAGTGTGGCTGCCTTGTTTGGGCTGACTGCGTGGACCACACAAGGTATACATTTCATGTAAATATACAGGCAAATATTTTTCTCACTTTGGCCTAACGGAATGCGCCAATGAACATGATTCCAGTGGGCTAGATACTAATCAATATTCATGATATGTTAATGACTCACCATCAGGAAGGCTGACCTGCCTGAAAGGTTCTGAGAACTTAATATCAAAATCTTATTTTGGTGTTAGGAATCTGAATTTTGGCCTCCCACACCCTCAGAGGAATAAATGCAAAAAAAACTGAAGTAATACTTGGAAATGAAAGTATTCATTCTTCATGTTGAAGACAACATGAGTCAGGCTAGCATGGCATTCATTGGTTTTGCTGTATCTTATTTATTTTGAGAGTTTGCCCTCCCACCTTTCTAAAGATGTCAAGTGGACTCAGACAGAGCAACCCAAACAGCTCTCCAAACGTCTGGTAATTTTAACCTAGATGTCCCACGAGCAGTTTACTCACAGTTAAAAAAAAATGAGATAGGGCATACCAGTGCTTCCACTGCCAAGGTCACTGTGATATTCAACAGACAATACGTCTATACTGTGGGTCACAATTTCTCATCAGCATAAAGGGACAATTTATGTCACCAAATACATGGTGAGTTGCGGAGAATGAGGTGCAGAAGGATGAGGAGGAAGGCAAATTACAAACAGACATAGCCAGTCTGCTTGTCAACAACCCAACAGATTTCCAGTAAGTGCAATAAAACTTTTCTTATTCATCAACTCTTGTCATTGCTAAACTGTGAATCAATACAAATAAAAGCTGTAGCCCTTCATTTATCGTCAGTAAAATCTCAAAACATTGAAGTCTCGCAGTCTTTTTCCCATATCAGACAAGTCCCAAACATGGAGAAATGTTATTTTTAGTGTAATTCTATTTCCTCTGCATTACATCAGCTATCTACGAATACTTTCTTCAATATACAGGAAGTGAAAACCATCACAGAGTTTATGTTTCACAATGGGTAGGGGAGAAATGAAGTCAGCCATAAAGGAAGATCATGAACAGATTCTATTGGGAAAGGTGGTCAAAGCAGTCAGAAATATACCAGAAAGGTTTTGCCATTGCTCAGACTACTTGATGTCTTTCTTTGCTCAAAAGCTCTTTGGATTATTTTATGGTTTGTGCGCATTACAGATTGTACAGCATTCCATTGCATGTTTGCAGATCTTTGCTCAGGCTATAGTGAGGTCCATTATACTCATTATGACCAACCAAGTATCCCAAACATTGATTCAGCGACCCAAACAGTCCTTCAATGAGACCTTCATCTACACACATGCCTCATTCTCCTTTCTCTGTGTTTGGGTATGAGCTTGTGCTTATGGTACATTTCATATTTCAGAGAAGTCAGCTTTATATTCTATAGTTTCTTTCATACACTTGTGCGGCATTTGATTCCTTAGAATAGTGCAATTCTCTCTTCACCTCACACTCCCATCACTGCCACACACAGATTATAAAGCAGTATTAAACTGAAGTATATTCATCCTGAGAATAAACCCAATCTAAGCCAGCTCAGTGGAAAAGAGCTAAGGGTTGAGGTACTGCTGAAATAGATTTGGAGGCACAATAGATTTGTTTATCACAAAAAGGTAAACTTTAATAAAGGTTTAAACCATAACGTATTCCAGTTAGACTGTATATAACCTGTAATATATAATTTCAACACTTGACGATTACATCCAGATTCAAAATGTGTGAAATTGACCAGCATTACTTGTTTTAAAATGTATCAACTACTTAAACATTTGAATTGTACTTCCAGTCTGAACATAGAAACATAGAAAATAGGTGCAGGAGTAGATCATTCAGCTCTTTGAGCCTGCACCACCATTCACTATGATCATGGCTGATCATGCAGTTTCAGTATCCCAATCTCTCTCTCTCCCCATACCATTCATCCCTTTTGCCATAAGGGCCATATCCAACTCCCTCTTGAATATATCTAATGAATTGGCCCCAATGGCTTTCTGTGATGGAAAATTCCACAGGTTCACAACTCTCTGAGTGAAGAAATTCTTCCTCATCTCAGTTCTGAATGGCTTACCCCTTATTCTTTAATTGTGACCCCCAGTTCTGGATTTCCCCAACATTGGGAACATTCTTTCCACATCTAGCCTGCCCAGTCCCATTAGAATTTTGTATGTTTCAATGAGATTTCCCCTCATTCTTCTACTTTCCAGTGAATACAAGCCCAGTTGATCCAGCCTTTCCTCATATGTCAGTCCTGCCATCCTGGGAATCAGTCTGGTGAACCTTTGCTACACTCCCTCAATAGTAAGGATGCCCTTCCTCAGACTGGGAGACCAAAACTGCACACAATACTCAAAGTGTGGCCTCACAAAGCCCCTGCCTAACTGCAGCAAGACATCCTTACTCCAATACTCAAAATCCCCTCACTTTGAAGGCCAGCTTTCTTCACTGCCTGCTGCATCTAAATGCCAACCTTCAGTGAATGTTCCACCATGACACCCAGGTCTCATTACATCTTTTCCTAAACTGCTACCATTTAGATAATAATCTGAATTGACAATGTGGAACTGATCACCTTTGTGCAAAGCAAATTAAAATATCAATAAAATAAATCTCTGTAAAATTTCTCTGGAATTCATGGGCAGCTACTTTTCTGAAAATCTATCCTGTGCTCAGTTTACTTACCGTTTCTCTTCACTCCCCTGCTGTCTAAACCTCAGTTGATCTCAGTCTTAAATATACTCACCAACTGAGCACTCATATCCCTCTGGAATAGAGAATTCCAAAGACTCATAATCTGTAGAGTGATTATTTTTCTCCTTATCATAACTTCAAATGATCGACCCCATATTCTCAACCAGGACCCCTAGTCTTAGAATACAGTCTGGAGAAATATCTATCCAATCCATTAAGAGTACTGTATTTGTCAATGTGATGTTATCTCATGATTATAAACTCTCAGGAACATAGGTTCAGTGGACTCAACTTCTTCTCAGAGGATTCTTGACTCATCCCAAAATCAGTCTAATGAACATTGTTGCAATATATCCTTTTTTAATTAAAAAGACCAAAACTGTAGGTATCTAACTGTGATCTTGCCAGTTGTATAAAGCAGTTAGTACCTGAAAGGGTTAATTGACATCATAAAGTTATTCCACCCAACAAGATAATAAAAGAGTGTTCCTGGAAGGAGCTAAGGGCTCTTCATATACCTTTATCAAAGTTTAGCCGTTTTTCTCTAAGCCGTTGTTCTCATACTAAGTCATGTAGCTAACGGTAATATATACTTTTAACTTCAGCATTATGTATGTCAAATATCATGTAACTAACTGTTGAGTAGTATGTAATAAATCTATATTGCTTTCAAGACTGAGCCTTTCTTCTGTCAGAGACATTGTGTCAATATCCTTCCCCACTTGATATCAGTAACTTAGACCAACTTAGAATAATGAAACAGACTAGTACCAAGGAGCCCATTCAGATCTCGGATGGCTTTATAGGACACTTTGTGATATAGGATGTGTGCTTTATTACGATAGCTGGATTTGGTATATGGGTTTTTCTGCATGAATGAAGGGTTTAATGATTAACTTGAAAGTAGTTCTGTCACAATGGTGATTTCTTTAAAATAACTTGATAGAGATATAATCTCCAGGACTAATGTGCTTTTCTTTATATTAGGAGTGGTTACATCTAAGCAAAATAAACAGTGAAGACATTTCAGTTAGAAGCTTGTGGAGTTGTATTTTTTTTAAGGAGACACAACATAGTTTGGCACAAAAAAAATTATTTTTGTTTCAGTTTGGACAAAGGTTTACAGAAGTGTTTGGACAAAACTATGAACAGGTTATTTGAAGCTAAGAACATTTAAGCTCAGATACATTATAGCTCTAGAAGGACGCTATCATATTTTCCAGAATGGGAGTAGTAGTCAAGGCTAAATTAAACCTATAGCAGTGACAGAGAATACATTTTTTTTCTGGTGTGAGTACTGTTGAAGAGGTGCTTTTGTATAAGTGCTTTTGGAATCTGAAAAGGTGTGTTTTTCAGACTACTGGAATTATATTTTGTTATGCTTTTCAAAATCTTTAAGTTGGTGCTGTATGCAAATTGCTTGGTATATTCTATTTATCTTTATTTCCTCTGCTTAATAAACTTTTGTTTTAATGTTAAAAGCAAATCTGCAATTTGGGATGGAGGGGTGGTGGATATGCTTAGAGATTGACAATATTGTTAAAACACAAAAAAATATAAAATATGAACTACCAAGTCAGACTTCAGTCTGGGATTGATCATAAAAAGAGAAATTGCTGGAGAATCTCCACAGGTCTGATAGCATCTGTGAAGGGAGAAAAGGAGTTGATATTTGGAATCTGGTATGAGCCTTCTTCAGAACACATACACAAATGGCATGGTAAGTGTGGAAAATATTCCTGGCCATCCAAATGATGTAAAGAAATTGGAGTCTCTATCATCACCATCCATAGCTGCAGGCTACAACATGCATGTAAAAGGCCATGTTGCCATAGCAACTCTGACTCCTCACATCAGTTGGCTGGATGCCCAGTATGAATCAGATTTATCCCAGCAACATGATCCCTGTGCTGACTCGAGTGTATTCAAGACCTGCCTCCTTATCCTACCCACTTACCTGATTGCAATGCAATGGGACTGTCTTGCCTTTGGCTAGGCTTGAGGGTTCGAATGGCCTATTGCTGCTCCTATCTTTTATCATTCTATCTCCTTGAGAGGTTATAGCACTCCTATGGCTCTCTAAGAATTTAAAATTTCAGTGGAAAATCCCACGGAAATCTTCTGAGCAAGTATAAGGATCATAAAGAGTGCAAAATTTGGGCCAATATGTAAAACAAGTATTGAACAGAAAAACAAGGAAAACAGGTAAGTTTTGTGATGTTGGTGGCTTGCCACTATCTAGAATTTTTTTGGGGCGTGGTGAGGAGTACACACAAAAAACTGCTATTTACAAGGGAAAGTTTTAGTTTCCAACACAAGCTAACTGAGGAAGATCATCAAGGAGATCATGATCATGATCCCTTTGCTTTACATCCTTGGCTAACAACCACCTATCAAGCTCTGTTTTAAATTTAGCAATTTATCGACATAAGTTAGCTCTAATGAAAGAAAGTTCCAAACTTCTGCCACACTTCCTGAGAAATGATTTCATATTTTTGCTCTTAACAAATCTGGCTCCAGATTTAACAATGACCTCTCATTCTAGACTCCTGAATGAAATGGTTTCTTCCAACCGACCCTAGCTATCTGCTTTCATTAATATCTTAGAAACATCAATCAGATCACTTATTAACCTTGCAAATTCCAGGGAATACAATCCTTGTTTTGTAATCTTTTCATAATGTAACACTTGAACACTCAGTCACGCTCTAACAAATTTAGTCTGTATTATGCCAACATTTCTTTCCTAAGTAGCAGTTTCCAGAATTGCTCACAGTACTCGAGGTGTGGGCTGACCAGGGTTTTGTATGATTGAAGCATACCTCCTTCCTCTGGTTACAAAGACCAAGATTTGGGGAGGGTGATGACCTAGTAGTATTATTGCTTGACTATTAATCCAGGAACATGGGTAACATTCTGTGTACTTAGCCTGCCATGGCAGATTGTTGAATTTAAATTCAATAAAATATCTGGAATTAAGAGTCTAATCGTGATCATGATTGTCAGGAAAAGCCAATCTGGTTCACTGATGTCCTTTAGGGAAGGAAATCTGTCTGGCCTACGTATAACTTCAGGCCCATAGTGACTCTTAACTGCTCTGTGGGCAATTCTGGATGGACAATAAATATTAGTTAAGCTGGACATGCCACCATTCTGTGAATATACAAATAATTCATTTAGCCAATATGATTATTTTAAAATAATAGGCACAATTTCCCACAACTAAAAGCATTAATTTACACCAGATTTAATTTAGAATAGCAACATTCAGTAAATCCAATCCATGTAGGTTCATGCAAAGTTTGCAAAACTTGATTTTCCACTTCAGCCTCTCAGTGATAGTCTGAAGATATTTTCAAGATTTTAAGGTGGTTACTATTTGATTGTAAATTGAATTGCTCTAAAGGTCTGTCTAATGCTGGTTGCAATTTACTGTTACACAGAAAATGATCTCTGACTTTTGATCAGCGTGAAATTGCTCAATACACTACCAGCTTTTATCCTCGGGCTTATTGTCATTTCTAAGTGGTTTACTTTGGTAGTGATGGATGTCAATCAATGCAAGGCACACTCTTAGCTGTCTTGAATTGTTAATCAGAGAAGAAAGCTGGAGAATCAGATTGCTAATCCTTAGCTCTAACATCCTTGGCCAGTTGATGAATTTTCAGCACTGATAAATAAAATGCACACATTCTGCTAAATTTGTTGGCCTATTTACTTATATTAATTATCTCCACATATTGAAAACACTTGCTAACTCTGATGTACAAGGACATTTTTCTGCAGGAATTCATCAATCACTGAATCTTCTATCATCAATATACCATGTCCTGAAAGTGTTCCATCAGTCTCTTTATTAATTTGTTTTTTAATGAGACAGCTTGACAATTCTGACAGTTCATGATTTATTTATTTTGTTGGTTGTTTTTATGAACTCACTCAATTTACTACCTCAAAGGTTTAGCTAGCATCATTATTATATATTGATTCATATGTCAGATTGTGCTCATTTTAGTAAAGTTTACTTTCTTGAGCTACCATTTAACAATATATTAAGCCTTTTTTTTCTCTCAGTAGCAGTTGGATTGCGTTTCCATGCATCCACATAACTAACTGACTAAATAATAATAAATGTGGGTGTTCCTTCATCTGCATTACATTTGTATTCCTGTAGCTTCATGGTTTCCTGCCCTAACCCCCCCCCCCCCAAGAATTGTCTTTAATCCCCACTCACTGGTCTTTATTTGATGAAACAGAAGTTTAAAATTTCCTTCCTCCAATATTGAGTCAGATATGGAGATAAGCCAAGTCCTTTTATTTCATTATTTTTAGGTGGGATGTGGATATCACTGGGTAAGGCAGGCATTTGTTGCCCATCCTGAATTGTTCTTTGAGTGGCCAGAGAAGAAAGTTAAGAGTCAGCCACATTGCTGTATGTGAGGAGTCACTTGGAGATCAGATTGGGTGAGAATGGCAGATTAGCGTCCCTAAAGGACATCAGTGAACCAAAGATGCCTTTACAATAATTAATGGTAGCTGTATTGGTTCCATTAGTGAGACGAGTTTTATGACCCAGATTTTATTAATTGCAGTTTACTCGCTACTGTGATGAAATTTGAACCCATGTACTCAAAAGCCTGAGCCTCTGAATTACAAGATAAGTAATCTTGTCACTGTGCTACCATAGTCATAGAGTCACACAGCACAGAAACAGACCATGCCAACCACTCCATGCCAAATATAATCTCAAACTAAACTAGGTCCACCTGTCTGCTACTAGCCCATACCCCACCAAGCCTCTCCTACTCATTTACTTATCCAAATGTCTTTTAAATGTTGTAATTATATCCACATCCACCACTTCCTCAGGAAGTTCATTCCACACATGAACCACCCTCTGTGTAAAAAAAATGCCCTTCATGTCTTTTTAAAATCTCTGTCCTCTCACCTTTAAAATGTGCTCCCTAGTCTTGAAATCCCCGAGCCCATCTTCCTCGTTTCAAAGCTTCACTTCATGTTTCAGTTTTCTTTTAGAGATTACTTTTTAGTTCAGCATCTCAGCACAAAACATATGCTTAATATCTTGAAACTGCCATTTAAATCAGCCCTTAACATTATGAACTCTTGGGAATACAACCCTCGTTTGTATAATCTCCTCATAACCTAACAACTGCTTATTTAAACTACAGGACTCAACAATCTCTCCTAACCATTGACATTCATAGCATGTCAGAATATGAGGCTATTCTGCCAATTGTGTGTGTTCTGACCCACACAATTGGTTGGTTCCCCTTTCCCTTTTAACATAAATCACATTATTAAAGGAAACGCGATATTACTTTAACGTTTGGAAATACTGCAGATAAATGCAGATAGACAGAGGGCATTTATTGAGGTCTTGAACAGGATTCTGTAAAATTATGCTGGAATTAGTTTCAACACAGAGAGACTCAAAACAACAAACATGTATTCACTCCCAACCTCACACACACACAAATAGAACGAGTAAGCGTTTTGCTGAGAGAAGTCTGTCATTTATTGCACGGCTCAGTGATGTAATGCCAATGCTGGTTTATTTGAATTGCTGCCATTCTGATGCATAGTCCTTAAAAAATGCGAAACAAAATGCAAAGACTTGCGTTGTGACAGCAGACGCCAAATTAACAACAGATAAAACATAATTTTACAAAAGTAACTTGGCTCCAATTGTTTGTAGATACCTTAGAAAAGTAGCTTGCAAAATCTCCCTGCCAACTTACAAACGCAGGCTGATGAGGGCTGGTTTAGATCTCGCGAAAAAACACATTTCTCCGGGTGCTCGTTTCTGGCCGTTAGAGGAATGAAATCTGAAGGAGGGTGCGGGACTTTGACGGAGCGAGCAACTTTCAAACACACACACTCAGACAGAGAGAGCCCCAAGTCCCTCCCATTGAGCTGACATCTCAAACAAAACTGAGAGCAGATGAGAGAGAACCGCC
The DNA here is from genome assembly GCF_037043375.1 of Chiloscyllium plagiosum. NCBI lineage: Eukaryota > Metazoa > Chordata > Chondrichthyes > Orectolobiformes > Hemiscylliidae > Chiloscyllium > Chiloscyllium plagiosum. Next base: position 38,813,290 of record NW_028270164.1, read on the forward strand.
AGGAAAGGTCGAATTGGATGGACCTTCCGGAGGCGATGACTTCCATATGACATGAGGGGATGGGATGCAGCCTGACAGAAACCTCACAAAAGGAAGCCGCTGCTGTTTCAGGGGAGAGGCGTACTCGTGCTCCCACACACTCCAGGCTCACTTGGAGAGACTCAGAGCAACATTTCCCCAGGGCACAGCGGGGAATTGGACAGCGTGCCTGAATCTGCAACTTGCCCTGGATTTACCTCAAAGCGTTGAGACTGGAATGCCGAAAGCCAACAGGGATCTATCTCCCCCAAGGGGAAAGACAACCCCGAGAGCGCTCTGCTCAACGAGAAAGTGAGGTCTTGAAGCGCCCCAAGAGTTTCTGAATCCAAAGCGAGCCCCTTCCGAGAGGACCCAAGTGTGGCTGACAGGGAAGGGGATCAGAGCCAGGCTGCAGCATGTCCGCCTCGGAGAGCACCAGGGATCATTTGGATCTGGTTTACATTGCTGTCGAGGTGCTGATCGCTGTGGCCTCGGTGCTGGGCAATGTGCTGGTCTGCTGGGCAGTCAAGATCAACCGTGCTCTCAGGGACACCACCTTCTGCTTCATCGTCTCCCTGGCTCTCGCTGATATCGCCGTGGGGGCTCTGGCCATTCCCGTGGCCATTACTATCAGCCTGGGCTTAAAGACACAATTCTACAGCTGTCTCTTTATCACCTGCATTCTGATAACGCTGACTCAGAGCTCCATACTGTCCCTTCTGGCTATCGCTGTGGATCGCTATCTTCGGGCCAGGATCCCCACCAGGTAAGTATGCCTCCTTCACCTTCCATTGCCCTGGCAATCATTTTGATAATCTCCACCATTATTGTAAACAAAACGTGTAGTTGGAACAATCCAACTATCTCCCTGCTAACTGTATAAAAAGTTGTCACGGGATGTGGGCATCTTTCAGTGGGTCAGCATTTCTCACCCATCCTGAAGAAGGTGCCATTGTCTTCAACTGCTGCACTCCTTGATGTGTAGATACGCCTGAAGTGCAGTTAGGGAGGGAGTTCCAGGGTTCTGACCCAGCCACACTGAAGGAATAACATTACAGTTCCAGGTTGGAATAGTGTGGAGCTTGGAGGGAACTTGACGGTTGTGGTGACCCTATGTATCTGCTGACCTTGCCCTTCCAGATGATAGAGGTCACCGTTTCGAAGGTGCTGTTGAAGGGGCCTGAGGAAGATGCTGCAGGGCTTCATGTAGATGTTACCACACAGTGCTGCCATTATCACTACTGATAGAGGAAATAAATGTTTAAGTGTCAATCAAGTGGGCTGCATTGACCTGGATGGTGTCAAGCTTCTCAAGTGTTTGGAGGTGCACTCATCCAGGCAAGTGGTGAGTAGAACAGAATCCCTATCATGTGGAAGCAGGCCATTCGGCCTATCGAATCCACACTGATCCTTTGAAGACCATCCTACTCAGACCCAATCCCTTACCATATCCCTATATTTCCCATGGCTGATCCACCTAACCTGCACACCTTTGGACTGTGGAAGGAAACCAGAGCACCCAGAAGAAACCCAAACAGATATGGAGCAAATGTGCAAATCCCACACAGACAGTCGCCCGAAGGTGGAATCAAACCCAGGTCCTCGGTGCTGTGAGGCAGCAGTACTAACCACTGAGCTACCTTGCTGCCTGTGCTGAGTATTACTTTACATTCCTGGTTGAGCCTTCTAGATGATGGCCAAGCTTTAGAGAGTCAGGCGATGAGTTATTTGTTGTAGGATTTCTAGCCCCTGATCTCCTGTAGTCAAACTATTTAAGTGGCAGAACAAGTTCAGTTTCTGGTCAGTGCTAACTTTTAGAATGGTGAAAGTGAGGACTGCAGATGCTGGAGATTAGAGTCAAGATTAGAGTGGTGCTGGAAAAGCACAGCAGGTCAGGCAGCATCTGAGGAGCAGGAAAATTGATGTTTCGGGCAGGTGTTCTTCATCAGGAATGAGGCTGGAAGCCTTGGGGGTGGAGAGATAACTGGGAGGGGGTGGGACTGGGAAGAAGATAACTGGGAGTGCAATAGGTGGATGGAGGAAGGGGTAAAGGTGATAGGTTGGAGAGGAGGGTGGAGCCGATAGGTGGGAAGGAAGATTGACAGGTGGGACAGGTCATGAGGATGGTGCTGAGCTGGAAGATTGGAACTGGGTTAAGGTGGGGGAGGGGAAATGAGGAAATTGGTGAAGTCCACATTGATGCCCTGGGGTTGAAAGGTTCCGAGGCAGAAGATGAGGCGTTCTTCCTCCAGGTGTCGGATGGTGAGGCAATGGCGGTGTAGGAGACCCAGGACCTGCATGTTCTTGGCAGAGTGGGAGGGGGAGTTGAAATGTTTGGTCACGGGACGGTGGGGTTGATCGGTGCAGGTATCCCAGAGATGTTCCCTGAAGCGCTCTGCGAGAAGGCATCCAGTCTCCCCAATGTAAAGGAGACCACATTGGGAGCAACAGATGCAATAAATGACCTGCACTTCCACAAATGACGGAACATTTCAACTCCTTCTCCCACTCTAGAGAGGACGTGCAGTTCCTGGACCTCGTCCCAACTACCTTCTCCCCAGCCCCGCCCCCTCCCATTTATCTCTGAATCCTCGAGGCTTCCAACCTCATTCTTGATGAAGGGCTCCTGCCTGAAAAGTTGATTTTCTTGCTCCTCTGATGCTGCCTGATCTGCTGTGCTTTTCCAGCACCACTCTAATTCTAATTTTCAGAATATTGAGTGTGGGGGAATTCAATGATGGAAAAACCATTGACTGTCAAGTGGAAATGGTTAGATTCTCTCTTGTTAGAGATGGTCATTGTCTGGCTCTTGTGTAACCTGAACATTTGTTGCCAATTATCAATCTGAACCCAAATGCTGTCCAGATTTTGATACATTTGGTGCAACAGAGCGCTCTGTATGCCATTTCAGAACAGATTTAAGGGTCATTTACATTGCTTGGGTCTGCATCACAAATAAGTCTGTAGGCCTAACCTAACCCTTTTGCAAAGATGGCAGATTTCCTTCCAGGAAAGGTATTAATTAATGACAATGAGTTTTACGACAAACATTCATGCCTAGCTTTTAATTCCAGATTAGTTAATTAATTATTTGGATTTACATTCCATCAGATGTTGTGGTCAAATTTAAGCCTGTGTCCCCAGAGCATTAGTCTGCCACCTGGATTACTAGTCAAATTCCAACATCTCACTGCATGTTCTTGCCATTTTGGCATTTGCAAATATATATTGTGTTAAAAAGATTGGAGACATTTCTATTCGTTTTTTGAACCATCAATTTTTTTGCTAAATGAGAATGCACTGAAGGGAATGGGTTTTCTCAGGCGTGATACCAGCTGTGTTTAGTTATACATCTAATTGGATAATGATAGTGGTGACTAATTCTAGTGAATAAAAATCTAATACAAAAGAAGCACAAGGACAATTCTTCTTTACGGTGACCATGGGCGATTATCTTAAAGCACCATTCCTCCTGGATGCCCCAAGACTTCTGCTTTGATATTAATTCATAGGCAAATTAACCTAATCCTAATAATATGATGTGTGACAATTCTTCTTTGGTTCAAAGTTTTCGACCTGTTAAAAAGAAATTATTGCTTTAAAATAATGTACGGAGTACCTTTATGAATAGAGCCTAATGTTAAATCTAATTAAGATTGAAATACTGAGTGCAAATATGTGAAACATAGGAGCAAAATTAAGCCATTCTACCTTCTATCCACCTCTGTCATACAGTAGAATAAAGGCTAATCTGGTGATGGTCTCAGCACCTCTTTCTTGTCATGTGGTCTTATGGTTTCAATCCTATAGCCCTTCCATCTTGTCGATCAAAATCTATCCAACTCAGCCTTGAATAATTCAATGATACAGCCTCCACTACTTTCAGGAGAAGGAAATCCATACTGACCCTCTGAGGGAAAATAAATCTCCTCATCTCCACATTAAATGGAAGGCCTCTTATTTGTAAACTGTGTCCTCTCGTTCTTATCTCCCCCACAAGAAGAAACTTCCTCGTGTCCACCCTATCAAATCCCCTCACAATTTATAATAAGATTTCAATAAGATCACTTGTCATTTTTCTAAACTCAAAACAGGTACAAGCCCAAGCTCTTCAAAGTTTCTTCATCGGATAACCTCTCAACATAGGAATGAAATGAGTGAACCTTTTCCGATCTGTTTCAAGCCATGTTTTATTCCTTTTCAAATAAGGAAATTAAACATACATAGCATTCCAGATCTGGTCGCACAGCTGCAGTAAAATATTCCTATTTTTATATTCCATTACCCTTGTAATAAATGCCAATTTTCTATGTGTCTTTTTAATAACCTGCTTACCTGTATACTTAGGGGAGAAAGTGAGGTCTGCAGATGCTGGAGATCAAAGTTGAAACTTTATTGCTGGAACAGCACAGCAGGTCAGGCAGCATCCAGGGAACAGGAGATTCGACGTTTCGGGCACAGGCCCTTCTTCAGGAATGGCCTGAATACCTGTATACTTACTCTTCTGTGATTCATGTACTAGCACACTTTGTGATGTTCTGGCTCGACATCTGCCTTGCTGTTTCATCCTCTTGTGGCATTTTCAATGAATCCCTCAATGCACAAACAAATCAAACCCTCAAATACTTTGATAGCAAGTAAAATAACCTATTTTTACAGATGAGAAAATCTTCCTATCCTTGCGTTGTACTTCATTGCAGCTGAATCAGTCAGGTTAAAATATTTCCCTTAGTTACCCGACCAATGCATCCTGTTCTAATAAAGACAAAATAAGCATGAAAATCACATAGACCATACAGGTTGGTCCACTATTATTTTGACACCCATGGTATACATATAAATTGCCCTTTAAAAGATGCTGCTCAACTCACTTAATTGAATAGGTAATCAACCATGTCAAACCTCGGAAAATATAATGTTGAAACTGCTGAAAATAATTGAGCAAATCTGGAAAGTATTAAACTTAGGCTAGAAGCCCCGACTTAGAACTCATGCCATACCCTTGTGGTTCGTTCAACCACTGAATAATATTTAAATATTGTTCAAACACAAAAAAATACAAGCTATGCTTGTTGAATAGATGGTATCCATATAAGGTACTAAAATGATCCCATATCAGAACCATATTTTTACCATCCAATGCTTGTCACTACTGCACAGTAATATGTTGTAAAATTGTTACAAACAATGCTGGCTTGTTTTCAAATAATATACAGTACACATAGAGCTGTACAGTTATAGAGCACGGAAACAGTCTCTTTAGTCCAACTCATCTGCACCGACTAGATGTACTAAACTGATCTTGTCCCGTTTGCCAGCATTTGATCCATATCCCTCTAAATTCTTCCTATTCATGTCCCCATTGAGAGGCCTTTCAAATGTTGTAATTGTAACCACTTCTACCACTTCCTCTGGCAGTTCATTCCATACACGCATGACCCTCTGCATGAAAACGTCACCCCTCAGATCCCTTTTAAGTCTTTCCCCCTCTCATCTTAAATCTATGCTCATTAGTTTTGGACTCCCTGCCTGCCCTGGGAAAAAGACCTTAGCTATTTACCTGTCCATGTCCCTCATGATTTTATAAATTTCTAGAAGGTTACCCCTCAGCCTCCGACACTCCAGAGAACATAAGCCCAGCCTATTCAACCTCTGCCTTTACCTCAAACCCTCCAATCCCAACAACATTCTTGTAAATCTTTTATGAATGCTTTCACTTGTAACAATGTTAAAAAACACACAACACCAGGTTATAGTCCTACAGATTTATTTGGAAGTACAGACTTTTAGAGTGCTGCTCCTTCGGCAGGTAGGACCTCAGTCCAATGCCAATACCTCCACATCAATTTTAATAACATCTTTCCTATAGCAGGGAGACCAGAATTGAATGCAGTACTCTAAAAGTGGCCTAACCATCGTCCTGGCAAGCTGCAACATGATGTGCCGACTCATATACTCAATGCACTGATCAATAAATTCAAGCATGCCAAACACCTTCTTCACTATTTTGTCTGCCTATGACTCCATTTCCAAGAAACCATGCACTTGCACACCTAGGTTTCTTTGTTTGGCAACATTCCCCAGGGCCTACCATTAACTATAGAACTCCTGATTTGTCTTACCAAAATGCAACACCTCACATTTATCTAAATTAAATACCATCTGCCACCCCTCATCCCATTGGCTATTCTGATCAAGGTCCCATTCTACTTTGAGATAACCTTCTTCACTATCCATACACCATCAATTTTGATGTCATCTGCAAACTTACTAGCTATACCTCCTATATCCACATCCAAATAATTTTATATAAATGACAAAAAGCAGTAGACCCAGCACGACCCTTGCAGGACACCACTGGTCACGGTGGCATGATAATCAACCCTCTTCAACCACACTCTGTCTCCTACCTTCAAGCTAATTTGACTATCTCCCCCTGCATTCAATGTGATCTAACCTTACTGACCAGTCTTCCATGTGGAATCTTGTCAGATGCCTAGCTGAAGTCCAAATAAACAATATCCACTGCTGTAGCTTCATCAATCTTCAAGTCATAGATTCATAGAGATGTACAGCATGGAAACAGACCTTTCAGTCTAACTCATCTATGCCGACCAGATATCCTAAATTAATCTAGTCCTATTTGCCAGCTCTTGGCCCATATCCCTTCAAACCCTTCCTATTCATATACCCATCCAGATGCTTTTTAAATGTTGCAATTGTACCAACCTCCACCACTGAGTCTGGCAGCTCATTCCATACATGCCCAACCTTCTGCGTGAAAACGTTGTCCCTTAGGTCCCTTTTAAATTTTCCCCTTTTCACCCTAAACCTATGCCTCAGATTCTGGATGCCCCTACCCCAGGGAAAAGACCGTTTCTATTTAACCTATCCATGCCCCTCCATGAATTTATAAATCTCTATAAGGTCACCCGTCAGCCTCCAGGGAAAACAGCCCTAGTCTATTCATCCTCTCCCTATACCTCAAATTCTCCAACCCTGGCAGCATGCTTGTGAATCTTTTCTGAACCCTTTCAAGTTTTGTAACTCACTTCCTTACTCTTGAAATCCTGCCCACCATTGAGAAGAAAAAAGTCAGGATTCTGATGGAATAATCTTCACTTTCTTGGATAAGTGCAGGTCCTACAACTCTCAATTAGCTCCACACCATTCAAGGCTAGTCAACCTACTTGATTGGCACTCCATTCACCATCTTCAACATTCACTCCCTTCATCACCGACATTAGTGTGTACCATCTACAAGTTGTATTATGGCAACTCATTGTGATTCTTTCAACAGCACTTCCCAACTCCACAATCTCTCCCATCCAGAAAGACAGAAGCAGCAGATACAAGGGGGGAACCAACACCTTAAATTTACACTTCAAGTCATACACAGAGTTCAGAAATCATATTGAGATTGGACAGGACATTGGTGAGGCCTCTTCAGGAATACTGAGTCCAGTTCTAGTTGCTCAGTTATAGGAAGGATATTATTAAGCTGGAGAGTGTTCGGAAGAGATTTACCAGGGTGTGGTCGGATATGGAAATTTTGAGTTATAAAGAAATGCTGGAAAGGCTGAGGTTTTTTTTCACTGGAGTTTAGGAGGTTTGAGAGGTGACCTGATAGAGGTTTATAAAATAGTGAGGGATATACATAGAGCTAATGGTAGTTGTCTTTTGCCCAGGATGGGGAATTTCAAGACTAAGGGACATATTTTTAAGGTCAGAGGAGAGAGAGGTTTAAAAAAGACATGAGGGGCAAAGTCTTTTCACAGAGGGTGGCTCAAATGTGGAATGAACCTCCTGAGGAAGGTACAATTTTTAAAAGACATTTGGATATATGTATGAATAGGAAAGGTTTGGAGAATATGGGCCTGGAGCAGGTAGGTGGGATTAGTTTAGTTTGGGATTATGTTTGGCATGAGCTGGTTGAACTGAAGAGTCTGTTTCCCTGCTCTATGACTCTATGGAGAAAGTGAGGACTGCAGATGCTGGAGATCAGATACTAAGCCTGTGGTGCTGGTAAGGCACAGCTGGTCATGCAGCATCTGAGGAGCAAGAGAAACGACATTTCGGGTAAATTCCTGATGAAGGGCTCTTGGGATGCTGCCTGACCAGCTGTGTCTTTCCAGCACCATATTCCTCGACTCTAAGCCTCAATGATTTAGAAATATATGGCCATTCCTTCAGTGTCTCTGGTCAGAATACTGGAATTCCTGTCCTAACTGCATTGTGGGTCTCTCTAGCCACCCCACCCCAAGCAGGTAATTTACAATAATCTTCTCCAAGGCAATTAGAAGTGGACAATATCTATTGACTGAATTGCTAGCACCTATGTACCCTGAATGAATAGAAAACAATACTTTTACAGCCAAACGTCAGAAGGAGGAGGGCAGTTTGGACAACAATATCTAGATCTTCAAGTTTAACTCTGCATGTACAGTGATCATATTCTGCAGCCCATTTATACTTAGCAAGAATAAATGTTCATGGCTTCAATCTTATCTCTACCACAAAATGTGGACCAATATATTTGCATAAACAAATAAATAGGTAACATCTGAGCATCGTCTGCCAGTACCTCTCATTTTCACAATCTAGATGAATTGTTGGTTTTGTCATTGCTGGATTTTATGATGAAGATGAACAGCTTAAAATCAATAAAAAGAAATACATGGATTAAGATTCCAAAATGTGATGAAGTTTGATAACATGCACCGCAAATGATATTTTTATATGTTTATCTTGGTTTGAACAAAATAATATTAGTGGATAGTTAGGAAAGTATTACAAGGCTGCTTGAATAAAATCAGCCTTGTGGAAGTTCGCAGCAGTTGACTGAATCTGATATCCTGCCATTGCTCTGTTAAAGGGCAAGGCAAAAGCTGGGTCATTTGCCATTGTCACCAACAGCTCACTATTTCCTCATCATGCAGTCCTGGACTATGAAATGCATTTATCCAGTTGGGGGCAGTGAAGGAGACATAGTGTTAACGAGAAATAGTCCCATAGTGGTAATGTCATTAGCAACAAGTCCAGGATACTGGATGTAGTGATTGGAACCAGGTGGATCCTGTTGACTATGAGATCCTTGATTGGGGTTGTTAAACTGGGCTAATCAGGAAGTCCTGGCTGAGCAATATAAACAGGGGATCCCTTTGACGTGAAGGGCAGTGCTTGTCACTGGCCACTCGGGTGTTTTCCTATCTTCCTGGTGGTGAAATTGAATAAAGATTTGTGCACTTTGTGTCTCTCACTGTGTCTCACACCTGCACACACACACACACCATGGGTGCTGGGGGAAAAAAAATAATAAGCACTACCGCAGTTAGGCGGTAATGTGGGGGTAAAAAAAAAAGAAAAAAAGAAAAAAAAGAAATAAACAGGGGATTTAGAATCTCCTCAGTTCAGGGGATTGACTCTGAGTTGGCTGGCTACAGAAAGTGTACAGTGTAATAGAGGATGACTTGGTGATGGGATATTGGCTTCTGTGCAGTTATTTTATTGGACTAGTGATTTTGGGGCATAGGTTCAAATTCAAAAATTGGCAGATGGTGTAGTTGGCATTCAGTTTAAGACTACATTATGACCATGATGATCATGTTACCATGTTTGTCATAGAAATCCATCTGGTTCACTAACTGCTAGCTTTAGAGAAGGAAATTTGCCACCTTTACCCAGTCAGGCCTGCATATGATTCCACGCCCATGACAATGTGACTCACTTTTAAATGCCCGCTGGTCAATTAAGGATCAGCAATAAATGCTGTGCTGGCCACATCCCATGAAAACATTAAAACAAAAAAGAGTTTTGTATTTTATAATTGGGTGGAAATTCACTTGTGTGATTAAGGCTACAACACCCTTTATGTACACGTTCAGTGAATGGGTAATAATGTGGCAGATGGAGTGTAATGTAAGTATGAGAATTGGTAATTGGAATAGAAGATGAAAATCATTTTTAAAAAGCATATGTTTTTTATGTTGATTTTCTGTATAACCTAAGTATACTTCTTATGTTAAGGAACACAAAATGAATACAGGCACTGTGTTTTAGGAGGCTAATAAAAGAACTGATCTTGACAGAAAATCTTTCAATCACACTTCAGTTCTTCATAACAGAGCTAGCTAATAAAGATGACAAAATATGGAATCATTCTTACTCAGGGATAGAAGTCAAATTGGTAGCAATTGTATGTAGCATGGCTTTAAAAATATAAACAACCTAGGGCAACTTCTTTAATCTAAATTAATGAAAGCTAAAGTTAACTACTTCTCATCTGATAAATGAACCAATTTAATTTCCTGTTTGCAGCCCAGGAAATATTCTTCTGAACACAGATTCATAGAGACACAATCATAGAAAAATTGAGAATTAAATAAACTATTTTCCCTATCAAGCCTGAGCAGGCAACAATGCTCCACCCATTATTCCCTCATAAATCAGACAGGACTGACAAATTGAAGTGATAAAGAGCACGATATTCATTCAACTCCATTTTGGGGATACAGAATAATCAACAAACTGCTTATTGTTTTGTTGAAAAGGCTATTTGGAGCAGGAATCTATTAAGATTGAAATATAGGACCAAGAAGGGCTATTGTACTGTTGCACCTCTCTATATCATTGTACCCATTATTATTCTTGCATTCACCTCTTCCCCACCTCACCAATTGTTCATTTCTCTTTGACTTTGTGAAATGTCCTTCCTCATTCAATGTTGTTCTCTTCACTTGCTGTTTTATTTTTCTTGTTTACCTGCTTCTTTCTACTCTTTAAAGACCTTCTTTAAAAACTATCCCTTCATATAATATCTTATTTAGCTCAACAGCAATTTTTGGGATATTTTCCACATTAAATACATGAAATAATTCCAGTAACAATTGTTTATAATCCCATGAAAACATGTATTAATCAAAGTCTCAGAGTTGTTCCTGTATTGAAGAAAACAAAATAATGTTCATGTTATTCAACAGGTATAAGACTATTGTTACACAAAAAAGAGCATGGATTGCTGTTGGAATCTGCTGGCTTGGATCTATTCTGATTGGGCTAACTCCAATGTTTGGCTGGCACAACCGAAGCAACGGAGACGTGCAAAAGGAGGAAATGAATTCTAGCTACAAATACATCATATGCAATTTTACAAAGGTGATCAGAATGGACTACATGGTGTATTTTAATTTCTTTGGATGGGTGCTCTTACCACTAATCATCATGTTTGGCCTGTATGCTGAAATATTTTGTATAATTAGAAAGCAACTAAGCAAAGTGACCAATGCTACGGACTCAAGGAAATATTTTGGGAAGGAGCTTAAACTTGCCAAGTCCCTTGCTTTAGTTTTATTCCTGTTTGCTGCCTGCTGGATCCCTTTGCATGCCATGAACACTATATGGTATTTTTGCCCCCAGTGCAATGTCCCAAAAACTGCCTTCTACATTGGAATATTTCTGTCCCATGTAAATTCTGCTGTGAATCCAGTGATATATGCTTTCAGGATAAAGAAGTTCAGGACATCGTTTCTTCAGATTTGGAATAAATATGTTTTATGTAAAAAAGGCAACTTAAATATGTATAGTTTTGATGGCCAAATTGTAACAGAAAACAATTTTAATAGCAGTGTGTGATTATATTTCTGAGGAAAAGGCCTGCACATTTTTAATATAATGCAAGGACAAGTTGTAATAGAGTTTTATCATATAGTCCTAATCTAACAGCATTTGTTACACTGCATGATATAAGAAAACTTAAGAAATTTTATATTGTGAATTGTACTCATTTTCTGTTGTAAATGGAATTTCAAAACCATGTACCTCAGATAACAATAAACAGAATAAAAGCAATATACCACAAAAACTAGAAATCTGAAACAAATACAGGGAAACTGGAAGCTTGTGGCAGCATCTGTGGAGAAACAGAGTTAATGTTTCGAGTCCGGCATGACACTTCTTCTGAACTTCTTTAAACTTAAACAATATAAGGTGGCTGTGACATTCTGATGGCTAGATTGCCCTTGGAGCGCATGGACTGGAGTTGCTCCTTGGGACAACACAGAATTCATGATGGAGAGGGAACTTTTAAGGAACAATTCCCTTGCGTCTGGAATCTTCTGCAAAAGCTCGTTATCACCAGAAAATTTGAAGGGTTCAGGTTCGTTTAAGCTTAATAATTATCGAGCAAAAGTTAGACAACTAAAATCTTGTGTTCTCTCTTGGCTAAGTATTAAGCTGACCAGAAATTACCATTGACCCCTGATACTGGAATCCTTATCTGCAACACTCCTTACTGTTTCCACAAGATAGGAGACTTTATTCTCCCATCCCACTCACCCTGCACATCCCAAATGCCTAGATTTGTTTCCTCATCAGCCTGTTCCGAAACATTATGACACATGCTTTGAGCAGGTGGGACTTGAACCTTCAGGTAGAGGCAGGAAGACTACTTATCCCTGATATGGAGGGACCACTGTTGAACTGTGTTGGGCAAGGTCAAAAATCACATGACACCTGGTATTAGTCCAACTAGTTTATTTGAAAATACTAGTTTCGGAGTGCTGCTCCTTCATCAGATGTTAGTGAGAGGGGAAGACCTTTTGATCTTTTCATTATTCTGTGTCAAAGATCTTCCTTCTCACTAACACCTGATGAAGGAACAACACTCCAAAAGCTAGTGTTTTCAAATAAACCTGTTGGACTATAACCTGGTGTTGTGTGATTTTTGACTTTATCCTTGAACCAACAGCCCTGATTGGGGTTGGAAATGAAGTACCTGAGCCTGATGAAAAAATCTGTTTCCCTGTATCTTGATTATTGGATATGACACATTTTGTTTACTGGCTAGCCCATTCATTAGCTGTTTACAAACTAATTCTCTGTAAAATGCACTTGCTTGCACTTCAAGCTTATTGGAGCCTTTCTTTCCCCGGAAACTGCACAATTAAAGTTTTACTGTCTGGGGGGTTCTTCTAATTGTCTATGTTGTAAGACGATTTGATGTGTAGCAAAAACAAAATCATTGGCAGCTGCTTTAAGGAAATGAGAAACATTAATTGGACTCTCAATGCAGATACTCTCCATGACTTTAGCCTTAACTTTCCATTATGATCCCTTCCAGCAAAAGCTAAAATGTGACATGAGATCCTTGACAACAGTGGTCACTCATGCTGTGTAATTTCACTTTTACAAGACACAGGCCCAACATGGTAAATGTGGTTCACTTAGCTTCTCCCTCTGTTTGAAGCAGCAAATTGCATTGGACTGACTTTATATTTCCATCCTCTGACTGGTAATTAGATGAATGAAAGAAGTGAAAAACCTCTGCCATGCTGTATTAACTCAAGAATTATTACAATTGTACCGTTCCTCTTTGAGGTTTTTCCTGGCTTGCTTGACCTTCTGCAACTACAAGGGTGAAAAAAATATATTGAGTGCTCCCACTTCACTGAGAAGGCTTCAGTCCCATCTATGTTCCACAACCCACTCTGAAAACTCTGCTCACGGTTAGGCACCTGTGATAAATTGCATCACAGCAGCTGAGACAATCCTCCGCACTTTAAAACAATTAATCATTTTCAAACAAACAACCCGTAACACGCTAAAATAAAAGGTCAATTTATCTTATCTCCAAAGTTATTGGATGGATATTTTTAAAATGTGTGGGTTCTAGATCTGCACTTTCAACAAAAATGAAGCACTTCTTTCTTGGGTCATACCCTCTGTAGCAAGTTTTGTTGAAGTACATCCATTAGTCGATGAGATCTATTGTTTAGTGGAAAAATGATTCATAGAGCAAATGTATTACCTTCATCCACTTTCAGTGGTAGAGATAATCAGCACAGCTTTCATTTTTCACCAGTTTTCATATTAAATCATATACATAATATGATAATGTATTCTTTTCCTCTAATTTATATTTGTAAGATTGTTTAATTTATCCTTTTATTTACTTTCTGTCATTGAGCACTGCAATTAGAACAAATAAACAAATCAGTAACCTGCTCCCTATGAGTTCTGCAGCTGATCCAACATTGGTAAGAATGTTATGAAGCTTCATTGTTTTCTGAGCTGATGCTTGCAGACTGTGTGAGCACGTGAAATAATAATTCATTACTTATTAATATGCTTCTAATTTACTGTTTTTGTTGACATCTATCAATATGAAAATTGTGTTCAACCTTAAAATGTCAGCTAATTCTGGATGTTTATGACATCCAGTTGAAAGGTGAAGCGAAACTTCTGATTCACACTGCTCAAAACAGTAACTTGTGAGACTGATATCATGGATAAAATGTATGTTTTTCATTTACTGCCCATGATCAATATGTTTTGTATTTAAGAGATATTGTTTTCATACCCTTGATGTATATGCTCCAATCAAATAATGACAGCAACAAGCTTTTGTGAGTTTAAAGTGAAGAAAGTTATTTATTCTCACAGAGATGTGACAGCTCATGCACTTGTTACAGCATGTTACAGTTTACAGGCTAGGGGTTACAGGTACAGATAATGTTAGCACTATTTTAAAAATTGGTTTATAATCTGGTTTATGATGTCTGGCCTCATGTGAGGCAGAGAGATCAAGTTTCCTGAATGAAATTGGTGCTTCAAAATTGAAAGGGAGGGGACTTTTAAATTGTTAGATTTTCAGCAGATTGTGAGATTTCCTATAATAAATTTTCTAGGTTTGTTCTCAGGTGAACTTGAAGTTGAGACAGTTTGATGCAGTCCTTGGACCTCCTGCTTATGAGGCTTTGCTGTTACTTTGGCTGATTGAATTGCTTGCAGCTCATTTAATAGCTTTGGCGGAACTGTCAACAAACTCTTTCAACCATAGAAAAACATGATCATGTGGCTTCCTCATCAGATGACATATGATAGGTTACACGTTTGTGGGCGGCACGGTGGCACAGTGGTTAGCACTGCTGCCTCACAGCGCCAGAGACCGGGGTTCAATTCCCGCGTCAGGCGACTGACTGTGTGGAGTTTGCACGTTCTCCCCGTGTCTGCGTGGGTTTCCTCCGGGTGCTCCGGTTTCCTCCCACAGTCCAAAGATGTGCAGGTCAGGTGAATTGGCCATGCTAAATTGCCTGCAGTGTTAGGTAAGGGGTAAATGTAGGGGAGAAAGTGAGGTCTGCAGATGCTGGAGATCAAAGTTGAAACTTTATTGCTGGAACAGCACAGCAGGTCAGGCAGCATCCAGGGAACAGGAGATTCGACGTTTCGGGCACAGGCCCTTCTTCAGGAATGAGCAGAGAGTGTTCAGCAGGAGAAGATAAAAGGTAGGGAGGAGGGACTTGGAGGAGGGGCGTTGGAAATGTGATAGGTGGAAAGAGGTCAAGGTGAGGGTGATAGGTCGGAGTAGGATGGAGGCGGAGAGGTCAAGAAGAAGACTGCAGGTCAGGAAGGCGGTGCCGGGCTGGAGGGATCCGGCTGAGACAAGGTGGGGGGAGGGGGGATGAAGAAACTGGTGAAGTCCAAGTTCATCCCCTGCGGTTGGAGGGTTCCCAGTCGGAAGATAAGACGCTCCTCCTCCGACCGTCGGGTTGTTGTGGTTTGGCGGTGGATGAGTCCAATGACCTGCATATCCTCGGTGGAGTGGGAGGGGGAGTTGAAATGCTGTGCTACAGGTTGGTTGGGTTGGTTCGTCCGGGTGGCCCAGAGGTGCTCTCTGAATCGCTCCGCAAGTAGGCTGCCTGTCTCCCCAATATAGAGGAGGCCACACCGGCTGCAGCGGATGCAGTAGATGATGTGGGTGGAGGTGCAGGTGAATCTGTGGCGGATATGGAAGTTTCCTTTGGGGCCTTGGAGAGAAGTGAGGGGGGAGGTGTGGGCGCAAGTGTTGCACCTCCTGCGGTTGCAAGGGAAGGTGCCGGGAGTGGAGGTTGGGTCGGTGGGGGGTGTGGATCTGACAAGGGAGTCGCGGAGGGAGTGGTCTCTACGGAAAGCTGATAGGGGAGGGGAGGGAAATATATCCTTGGTGCTGGGGTCTGTTTGGAGGTGGCGGAAGTGACGGCGGATGAGTAAATGTAGGGGTATGGGTGGGTTGCGCTTCGGCGGGGCGGTGTGGACTTGTTGGGCCGAAGGGCCTGTTTCCACACTGTATGTAATCTAATCTAATCTAATCTAAAAAAAAGTCGTTTTCCAGAAAATGTGTGTCATTTGTGGTGTTTATGTTGATTCTGATGTCTTTATTGTGGCTTAATACCTTTAGGGTTTGAGACAATAAACAGGATTTAATAGATCAGTGAAAGGGACTATTTGTCCATAGATTACCAAGGGGCTTGATAGCCTCCTTTGTCCAGACTGAAACAGAGGAATTATGTTTTGATGTCCTAGAACCCTTAGTTCCAGAGATGGCTGTTAGTGTCCATATTTAATTAGGTGTTAGCTGTGATATCTGTACCTCAAATCCCAAAGGTCACATGATTTGTAGAAGCCATTCTTATAGGTTTTTGTGCCCAGCTTTAGGACATGATGCTAAATGTATCCTACTTCACTGTTCTTTTATAGCCATGACAAGCCAAGCAATTTTTCTGGCACTACTCCTCACTGGTATCAGGAATTTTGTTAAACACAATATCGATAAAAGACAAATTCTCTTCTAAAATGCATTAGGTATGGCCTACCATCATAGTGACCAGTCGCAGTAAGATGTACATGTTCTCTCTGTATGTTTCTGTTTGCATTCTATGCCTGCTTCAGTTCAACAAAATAGATGACAACTATTCTCTAATTTTTTCCTCAGGGCAATGCCTTCACCAGTGAGGGGGAACCGACCGAATTCAAATTTAAACAAAGTTCGGTAATTAACTGTCTTGACTGTTGTTTCTTTTCGTGGCATTGCCTGTACCAATCAGAGACCACTTGTCAGCCACTTAGCTGGCCCTTCTTTGCAGAATAAAATAGTGTTCCCTTTTACATTGATATTCTTGCAAATCGTCCTGAACAGTGCAAGATAAAAAAAAATTAAAAAAGTAATTCCCCAAAAAAGGGTTGTTGAACTGATGAGGCGAATCCATTTAGAAAATATATGGCAATTTACATTGACTGTAATTTAAAAGCAATATTCTTCATGTTACTGTTGATATTTGAATGAGAAGAGACTTCTTCCACAGTTCCAGTCTTTATCTTACTCTGTTTACAATAGTAATGGGAACCCAGTGATATTAAGTTATTTTTCTCATTGATTTCATTTTAATCAGCAAGTTTAGCAAACCGGTAAAGCCCTGTCATAACATGATAATTTCTTGGTGACAGGAAGTAGATAGTAAAAGAAAATCAAAGGAAGGATACAAAAATACTCCATTGGCCTACACATGACAGGGATCTATCACTGCAGCTCCAAAATCATAACAAGGACACGTGAAGCATTTCTATGTTCTACAATAACTAAAGAAATTGAGGGTTTGGTTAAGAAAAAGAAGCATGTGACAGATAAGGACAGGATAGATCAAGTGACTCCTTAGAAGAGTATAAAAGCAGTAGGAGAATGCGTAAGAGGGAAATCAGGAGGGCAAAAAGGGGACATGAGATAGCTTTGGAAAATAGAATTAAGGAGAATCCAAAGGCTTTTTACAAATACATTAAGGACAAAAGGGTAACGAGGGAGAGAATAGGGCCCATGGGCTGAGAAGTGGCGGATGGAGTTCCATTCAGATAAATGTGATGTGCTGCATTTTGGGCGAGCAAATCTTAGCAGGACTTATACACTTAATGGTAAGGTCCTACGGAGTGTTGCAGAACAAAGATCATCAAGGCAGCCTTTGTGTAGAGTTGCAGGAGATGGAGAAATCTGTATTTTGCACCAGTATTTACTGTGGGAAAGGACATGGAAGATATAGAATGTAGGGAAATAGATGGTGACAACTTGAAAAATGTTGATATTACAGAGGAGGAAGTGCTGAATATCTTGAAATGCATAAAAGTGGATAAATCCCCAGGACCTGATCAGGTATACCCTAGAACTCTGTGTAGGGAAGTGATTGCTGGGCCTCTTGCTGAGATATTTGTATCATCGATAGTCACAGGTGAGGTGCATGAAGACTGGAGGTTGGCGAACATGGTGCCACTGTTTAAGAAAGGTGGTAAGGACAAGCCAGGGAACTATGGACCAGTGAGCCTGACGTCAGTGGTGGGCAAGTTGTCGGAGAGAATCCTGAGGGACAGGATGTACATGTAATTGGAAAGGCAGGGACTGATTAGGAATAATCAACATGGCTTTGTGCATGGGAAATCATGTCTCACTAACTTGATTGACTTTTTTGAGGAAGTAACAAAGAGGATTGATGAGGGCAGGGCAGTAGATGTGATCTACATGGACTACATGAACATGAAGGTGTTCGACAAGATTCCCCATGGGAGACTGGTTAGCAAGGTTAGATCACATGGAATACAGGGAGAACTAACCAATTTGATACAGAACTGAGTCAAAGGTAGAAGACAGAGGGTGGTGGTGGAGGCTTGTTTTTCAGACTGGAGGCCTGTGACCAGTGGAGTGCCACAAGGATTGGTGCTGGGTCCACTACTTTTCAACATTTATATCAATGATTTGGATGTGAGCATGAGAGGTATAGTTAGTAAGTTTACAGATGACACCAAAATTGGAGGTGTAGTAGACAGTGAAGTAGGTTACCTCAGATTACAACAGGATCTTGACCAGATGGGCCCATGGGCTGAGAAGTGGCAGGTGGAGTTCCATTCAGATAAATGTGATGTGCTGCATTTTGGGAGAGCAAATCTTAGCAGGACTTATACACTTAATGGTAAGGTCCTACGGAGTGTTGCGGAACAAAGAGACCTTGGAGTGCAGGTTCATAGCTCCTTGAAAGTGGAGTCGCAGGTAGATAGGATAGTGAAGAAGGCATTTGTTATGCTTTCCATTATTGGTCAGAGTACTGAGTACAGGAGTTGGGAGGTCATGTTGTGGCTGTACAGGACATTGGTTAGGCCACTGTTGGAATATTGCGTGCAATTCTGGTCTCATTCCTAATGGAAAGATGTTCTGAAACTTGAAAGGGTTCAGAAAAGATTTACAAGGATGTTGCCAGAGTTGAAGGATTTGAGCTTTAGGGAGAGGTTGAATAGTCTAAGGCTATTTTCCCTGGACCATCAGAGGCCGGGGGGTTGATCTTATAGAGGTTTATAAACTCTGGTTGGCATGGACGAATTGAACCGAAGGGTCTGTTTCCATGCTGTACAGCTCTATAACTCCATGACTCTATGACTCTCCAGCCAAGTTAACATTGTCAGCAATACCTATGCAGAACTGGCCATTTGTACCTAGAGCATTGTTTTCAGTTCTAGGTGCCATTGGGTTCAATAGTTCATTGAATCATAGTTATTAAAAGTCACCTACCTCTCTGCTTTAAAAATACTAATTTTATAGTTAAAGTATGTTAAATATCTCTGTGATAATAAGAATTCTTATATACTTTTCAAGCAGTAATTTGTTAATAAGTTTTTTGGTATGTTTTGATTTCTACCTTCTTCCCATATGAATGTCACAGTCTTGTCTGTGCTGCCTGTAAATAATGTTTTAAAAATGAAGATTAAACACTACATTTTAATGTCTTTGATGATACTTCAATGTTTAATTCTGTAGCCTGCTTGATGGCATCATTATTGACGGATGTGAGAGACACATTCTAACTAGCAGCAGAAGGAAGTCGTCAAGAAAATTAAAATTCATGCTATAAAGACGGTCTTTTGAGAATGGTGGTGAAAACTCTTGCTTCATATTGAAAAACATTTGGGCCACTTCTCTTGATGAGTTTACAATTGGTAAGAAAAGATATTCATCTTTGGAAGAGCAGCAGTAACTATTAAGCCATTAAAAACACCCGTTTTATTCCTCAAATGGAAATAGATGCATTGAATAAGAAAATAAAACGTAAGTATAATCTTGGCTTCAATGTTCACAGTTTTTCCAATACATTTCCTAAGTTAATTTATCTAGCAGCCCTGATGAAGAGTTAAACCTGAAACGTCGACTCTCTTGCTCCTCAGATGCTGCCTGAACTGCTGTGCTTTATCCAGTGCTACACTTTATCAAGTGTGACTTCTCCAGCATCTACAGCCCTCACTATCTCCATCTCTCGCATAGCTAACAAGTTAACATATTCTGCTTAGACAGGTAACCCGCAGTTTAATGAATAATAAAAAGTACTTCATCTCCTTCAGTGTGTACCTTTCTCATGACTTCATTCTTTTATTACCTAGTGTCAATGTTGTGGTTCTGTTCGCCGAGCTGGAAGTTTTTGTTGCAAACGTTTCGTCCCCTGGCTAGGCGACATCATCAGTGCTTGGGAGCCTCCTGCGAAGCGCTTCTTTGATGTTTCCTCCGGTGTTTATAGTGGTCTGTCCCTGCCGCTTCCGGTTGTCAGTTTCAGCTGTCCGCTGTAGTGGTTGGTATATTGGGTCCAGGTCGATGTGTTTGTTGATGGAGTTTGTGGATGAATGCCATGCCTCTAGGAATTCCCTGGCTGTTCTCTGTCTGGCTTGCCCTATGATAGTAGTGTTGTCCCAGTCGAATTCATGTTGCTTGTTGTCTGCGTGTGTGGCTACTAAGGATAGCTGGTCGTGTCGTTTCGTGGCTAGTTGATGTTCATGTATGCGGATTGTTAGCTGTCTTCCTGTTTGTCCTATATAGTGTTTTGTGCAGTCCTTGCATGGTATTTTGTACACTACATTCGACTTGCTCATGTTAGGTATCGGGTCCTTCGTTCTAGTGAGTTGTTGTCTGAGTGTGGCTGTTGGTTTGTGTGCCGTTATGAGTCCTAGGGGTCGCAGTAGTCTGGCAGTCAGTTCCGAGATGCTCTTGATGTATGGTAGTGTGGCTAGACCTTTTGGTTGTGGTATGTCCTCGTTCCGTGGTCTTTCTCTTAGGCATCTGCTGATGAAGTTGCGCGGGTATCCGTTTTTGGCGAATACCTTGTATAGGTGTTCCTATTCTTCTTTTTGCAGTCCTGGTGTACTGCAGTGTGTTGTGGCCCTTTTGAATAGTGTCCTGATGGAGCTTCGTTTGTGTGTGTTGGGGTGGTTACTTTCATAGTTTAGGACTTGGTCTGTGTGTGTGGCTTTCCTGTATACTCTTGTAGTGAATTGTCCGTCTGGTGTTCTCTGTACCATCACGTCTAGGAATGGGAGTTGGCTATCCTTTTCTTCTTCTCTCGTGAATCGGATTCCTGTGAGTGTGGCGTTGATGACCCAGTGTGTTTTTTCTATTTCCGTGTTTTTAATGATTACAAACGTGTCATCGACATATCTGACCCAGAGTTTGGGTTGAATTTGTGGTAGGGCTGTTTGTTCTAACCTTTGCATAACTGCCTCTGCTATGAGTCCCGAGATTGGTGATCCCATGGGTGTTCCGTTGATTTGTTCGTAAATCTGGTTGTTGAATGTGAAGTGTGTTGTGAGGCACAAGTCCAGTAGTTTAAGTATGCCGTCTTTGTTGATAGGTTCAGTGTCCTGTTTTCTGTCTCTGGCTAGCGCCCTAGCCAGAGAAACAATAGCCAACCTACTGGACATACAGAACAGAAAACAGGATGCTGAACCTTTCAACATCAAAAAAGCGCTTCGCAGGAGGCTCCCAAGCACTGATGATGTCGCCTAGCCAGGGGACGAAACGTTTGCAACAAAAACTTCCAGCTCGGCGAACAGAACCACAACAATGAGCACCCGAGCTACAAATCTTCGCACAAACTTTGAACCTAGTGTCAATCATCAATGTTTTCCCATATTCCTGCACACAACTTATATCCAAGCATGCATGCAATGCTTTCTTAAATGATTCAAGAGGCACATCCTCTTTACATGCACTGAAGTGTTCAATTCTATCATTTACAACCTCATCAAAATGGATGTATGCAAGATAGACCTCGAGACATCATGGCACCAATTCCCAAGAACACTCAAAAATGAAACCAAACCGTTGCTTCTCTTCTTAACATACACAATATTAATTGAACTTAAAGTTGCACATTGTTCTTAACACAGGCTGTAACACTGGTTTGCAATGCTGAAGGGCAGACTGCAACTCTGACTGAGATTGCTGTTGCTTTTAAGATTGGAGCAAGTGGGATAACAGAGAGTCTAAAGACACAAAACCTCTTTGTGATGATTCCTGCCATCATAGAGTTTCATTAAGTTTCAAAAGTTGATCATCATGGACACTGCTGACTTTTTACATTTGAAAATATTTTTGACTGTATACTTTTACCAAGCAAAAGTCTCACTTAATAAACTGTTTGCCTCTTAATAATGAACATCACAACAAAAGTTCAGTAAAAGAAAATAAGCAGACAGTTTCAAGGTTGTAGAAAATATAGAATAAATTCTTCTGGGGATTAGAAGGAATGGATTGTGCTGACAAGGTCAGGAAAACATCTTTTGCACAATAGACAAGGAGGAAAGTAGGTCCAGTGTGAATTAAGTACAAATGTGGAGACCAGCCTGTTGGATGACAATAGTATGTACAATCTTGTAGATTCCTGTACATCCTGTCTTCCATGTCCAAAACTAGATAATTCACCTGAAATTTTCTTATTAAACATAGTTACATGAGTTGAGATCAAAAATATAAAAGGGGCAATCCCAGTCCTTGCATTGTACTATAGAACCTCAAAACAATGGGAGCAAGCTAAGAGTAAATGTGTAGGTAAATTTCTGTGTGAAAAATCAATAAGGCAGTGTTGATTGGAGACTTTGGCTGTGCTTTTCTCATTTGTGATATGAACAGTGTGAAGCATTCTCAAATTGCCTTCAAGATTTTTTTTTTGACCCACATACAACAAGTTAAGATAAGGTTCCCCATGGTAGGCTCATTCAGAAGGTCAGGAGGAATAGGATACAGGGGAACTTAGCTGTCTGGATACAGAATTGGCTGGCCAACAGAAGACAGCGAGTGGTAGTAGAAAGAAAATATTCCGCCTGGAAGTCTGTGGTGAGTGATGTTCCACAGGGCTCTGTCCTTGGACCTCTACTGTTTGTAATTTTTATTAATGACTTGGATGAGGGGTTTGAAGGATGGGTCAGCAATTTTGCAGATGACGCAAAGGTTGGAGGTGTCGTTGACAGTATAGAGGGCTGTTGTAGGCTGCAGTGGGACATTGACAGGATGCAGAGATGGGCTGAGAAGTGGAAGATGGAGTTCAACCTGGATAAATGCGAGGTGATGCATTTTGGAAGATCGAATTTGAAAGCTGAATATAGGATTAAGGATAGGATTCTTGGCAATGTGGAGGAACAGACAGATCTTGGTGTGCAGGTACATAGATCCCTTAAAATGGCCACCCAAGTGGACAGGGTTGTTAAGAAAGCATATGGTGTTTTGGCTTTCATTAACAGGGGGATTGAGTTTAAGAGTCGTGAGATCTTGTTGCAGGTCTATAAAACTTTGATTAGACCGCACTTGGAATACTGCGTCCAGTTCTGGTCGCCCTATTATAGGAAAGATGTGGATGCTTTGGAGAGGGTTCAGAGGAGGTTTACCAGGATGCTTCCTGGACTGGAGGGCTTATCTTATGAAGAGAGGTTGACTGAGCTCGGACGTTTTTCATTGGAGAAAAGGAGGAGAAGAGGGGGCCTAATTGAGGTATACAAGATAATGAGAGGCATAGGTAGAGTCGATAGCCAGAGACTATTTCCCAGGGCAGAAATGACTAACACGAGGGGTCATAGTTTTAAGCTGGTTGGAGGAAAGTATAGAGAGGATGTCAGAGGCGGGTTCTTTACACAGAGAGTTGTGAGAGCATGGAATGCGTTGCTAGCAGCAGTTGTGGAAGCAAGGTCATTGGGGACATTTAAGAGACTACTGGGCATGCATATGGTTACAGAAATTTGAGGGTGCATACATGAGGATCAGTGGTCGGCACAACATTGTGGGCTGAAGGGCCTGTTCTGTGCTGTACTGTTCTATGTTCTATGTTCTATACAACAAGTTAATGAGAGGGAGCCCAATTCTAGGTTTATTCTTTGGAAATGAAGCTTAACAAGTGGATGAAGCAACAGTGGGAGTTCATTTCGGTGTTGGTGACAATAATGCATTTAGATTTTGCCTTCTTATGGAAGAGAATCGGAGAATAGTACAGGACTAGAAATTCTAGTAAAAGTAAAATTTTGCAGATGTTGGAAATCTGAAAAAAGAAAGAATGTGATGGCGAAACTTAATGGATTTGGCAGCATCTGCAGAGGAATATCAAAACAGGACAGTAATGTCAATAGTCAACAAATTACCATGCAGTGAGATAAGGAGGGCACTGATAAGGAAAGCCAGGAAAGCCTTGACATGGAACACTAACATAGGAATCTGATATCAATTAATATAACACAAGTTATAGCATATTGAGACAGTATAAGTTTTTAAGTGCTGTTTGAGTACTGAGATCTCATGTTTAACATCACCCAGAAAAGAGATCATTGCATATGAGAGTGTGTTGATGAATATTTAATTCAAAGTAATCAAGTGATGACCCCAAATCTTCATGTTCCTATCATCCTGGCACTTTTTGTCAAGTCCAATAGTACTGAGCCTCCACGTATTCTCATACACCATTTAGACTTTGGCTCTCAAATTACCCCTTGAACTCCAACCCTCCAGTTAATCATGCCAACCAATGTGCTGCACTAACATTTGTTAAGAATGTGGTAGAAGTGATTATTGATTACCCTTGCCTGCCTGCAGTATCCCATGCCATAAAATGTGTTATCATTTTCCTGCTTATGTGTTGAGTTTCCATCCCTTCATAATTATTGTCCCCTCTGCATCCCAGCTGGCTGCCTCCAATCTCCAGAATTGATTTATCCAACATTTCTAGCACAGCAGAAGGTCACTGATAACACTATCATTGAGCTGACCCCAGGACCAACTGCTGCATCCCCAAATGACCGACTTGGACTGATAGTCTCAACTGATGACTGAGCAGATCCTTGATTGACCTGTGTGCAGCTCCCGGCTGATTTACTATGAGTGCCCAGACTGGATGTATTGGTTTGACTGTGGCTTATTCCTCGAACTATCATGATATGTATTCCCTTATCCTGACCACCCCAAGAAGCTGACTGACTTAATCCAAAGCCCTGGACTGATTGCGGACAACGTCCTTGACTAATTGTGCTGGGACTCCCTAACTGAATGCTATCTGCTTTAAGGTTCCTGAGAACTATTGCCCTTGGCTGTTGAGATATGTTCATTCAGTTGATGCACATGCAGTGTATTTGCTGGTTTCATGATGTACAAGTGTGGCATCACAGTGCCATACTGTAAAATGCCCACCCTTTTGACTGATAAGTGCTAAAAACCAAGACAAGTTGCCTGCCTTTGTGTTTATGTCAAAAGGCAAAACAAGCCAGTAGTACTGTGAGCCTTCAAGCTGGCTGAGCAAAAGGTCAAGGCAACAATGCTGTGAGCATTCAAGCAGGTGCAAAATGGGAGAGTTCAAAGAGAAAAAGCGAGGATACTTGAGATACAGTCTGGTCCCATCAATGAGATAAATGCCTGGTAACTGGTGTCGAAGATGGATGTCTCATGGAACAAGTTGTGATCGAAACCAACACATAACTACTTTGACTTTCATATCAGGAATTGTCACATCTAGTTTCTATCTGGTGGTTAGGAGAATGAAAAACCGCTGAAAGGTAAGGTGAGGTTAATAATGAGAAGTTAGTACATGTGCATAGTCTCTTGTCACTTACTAGTGAGAATCACAGCTCTCTTCAACATTTGCCTCCAATTGTTTAGGCTGCAGGTTGTTACAAATCTATAAGTGCAGGGCAGTGAGAGATAACTAGAGCCTGAAAATTGAAAACATCTCTCTCTCCCTCCCATATCTCTCCATATGGATGCTTAGACAAGAAAACTAAGAAAAGTTTTTAAAAATTCTAACAAGAAAAGACCAGGGTCCACTTAAACAACTATTGAACAGAAGAATAGCCATCACTTTCCAGCATACATATTTTTATTAGTGCTAAAAGAAATGATGTGAATCCATTTAACACACCCTTGTGATCTGGACATGAGATTTTCAGAATTTCATTCCTGCCTACGATGTTTTCCCATGCATAATATGGGTCAAACTGTTTTTTTATCTGTCTTGAGTATGTGTGTATTTGGGGTTTTAAAGCAGTATAGTTTACATCAAATAGCTTGCTAATTGTTTCTTTTTCTCCATTTGTTAAAGTTAAATGTGTTACAGTGAATAAGGTTTTTTAATGTTTATGATGAAACCTGGTGTGAATTGCCTTTGTTCTGAATAGCAGTCAGTTTGGCAAATTGGTTGAATGGGGGCTTTATACAGTTTGTGATGAAACCCTGTGGCACAGTGATAAGTGCTTTCTTCCCAGTTAAATCGTGACAAAAGTAAAATTCCATGACTCAGAAGGGAGTGTGATGATATGGATCCAAAACCAGTTCACAGTTGAGTAAGGGGCAAGGGATTTTTTTTTTGTGGATAGACAGAAGATTTGCATGGATTTCCACATATTTCATTTAGGGGTTCTTGCTTTTTGTTGCCTGTTTAATGATATGGATTTAAATGTGGGAGGCATGATTGGGAAATTTGCAGATGAAACAATATTTGTCTGTGTCATTGATAATGAAGAAGATAGCTACTGTTTCCAGAATGATAATGCATTGGGTGAGAGGTAGAAAAGTGGCACAGGAATTCAATACAGAGAAGGATGAATTAATGCATTTGAGGAGAGAAAATAAAGCTATGGATTACACAATAAATCAGAAGAAATTGAGAGGTGCAGAGGCAATGAGAGACCTTGGACTGCAGGCCCTCAGGTAGCAGGAGTGGTTGATAAGATGAAATGCTTTCTCTAACTGGATCAGGTCTAGAATATAAAAACAAGGATGTAATACTGATACTGTATAAGACACTGGTTTGTTTCAGCTGGCATTTTGGGTATGGTTCTGGTTATTGCATTATAGGAAGAGTAAATTGAAAAGGTGAGCAAATGTACCACGACTAAACTTGGCCAGTTTACAGGAATCCTTGTAACTCTTTTTAACTCAAGTGTGCAGTAAGGTAGTCAAAGGGGACAAGAGTCAGGAGAAGGTTCAATACTTTATCAAAGAAAAACTATATTTAGCCGACACTGCTATTGCACTTTAATTAAACTCCACCAAACTCTGTCAATCTCTTTTCAGGACTTTTCAGTAAACAGTCTCGAATCTCTAAGTAAGCAGTCTCAAATCTACACGAGCTATCTACCTATGACATGCACGACTGAGGATTCGTGACATGCTATCCACACATCCCTATTGCTGTGTTTGAACTGTTTGCCTCGAAATAAGGCTGGGTCAGGCTGCTCTTCAGTCCTTGAGGGTTGGCTGATGTTTCAGGATCCAGAGTCATCGATTTGAGCTTCCCTTCCCAACTAGGGCTGGTTCTGGTCTTTGGGATGTGTTACCGAGGTGGTCACTTTGGGGTCTGTTCAGCCTGATGATACTCACAAGGTACAAGGAGCTGGAGATCTGTACAGCTTGACTGCCAGTCTAAGATGCTCTCTGGAGGCACTGTTGAAGAAAGTGTAAAAACCAGGGTGAGCCGGGGGTCCAGGCTTTCCCTTTCATCCTCCTCTTCATGCCCTTTCAAAGATTCAGTGACCTGTTTCCAATATTAGCTTTGGACAGGGCAGGAAGATCAATGAGGTGACTACTTTCTATACTTAGAGGTCACAGGATATGGTTTTTGAACCTTCAACTGTCAAGTGCTGACCTTGTCACACTGTGCCTCTGGCCTACTTCTACGCTGGGTGCCACAAGTCTGCGTAACATTCTTCTAAAACAGCAGCTTCACTGGAGGAGTAAACACCAGTCCATTCTGAAACCATCTCACCATTAACCCCTGGCCAGGCAGTTCCAGGCCTGTCTGCTTTCATTGGAAAGTCGATTGACCAAGGCTGCGTGAATACCATCTATTCCACCACTTATGTCTGCACATTACAGAGTCCAGCTTGATTTAAACTTGCCTTCCACATATTGAATTTTATCCACACTCATGAAAAACATGTCAATATTTCTGTAACAATTCTGGAGGTCATGGGCTACCTGACCACAGATTTAAGATGATTCATAGGATTGGAAGGACATGAGGAAAGAAGTTTTCATCCAGAGATTGGAGAACATCTAGAAATAACTGCATCAACTAGTGGTTTAGGCAAAAACCTGAACTAATTTAAAATGAAGTGATGTAACCTATGGCCTACTTTCTGGAAGATGGGATTAAAATAAATAGCTTGTATTTTTATCTCTATATCAGTTGACACAGACACAATGGACTGAATGGCCTCTTTCTGTCTGAAATTTTTCTATGATTCCATTGTTCTATGTTTCACAGTTTGTTGTAGATAATAATCAACAAGACCTTACCATCTTTAATGTAGACATGCAAAGTTCTTCACAGAAGTATAATCAAAAGAAAAGTCAAGAGCACAAAGGCAAAACAGGAGTTTTATGCAATCTGTGTTGTAAAACCTATTATTGGATAAGGAAATGTTAACCTTGTTAACTATAAAAAGAAAAGGGAAATTGTCTACTGAAAGCCACAAACATGCAGTACTATTTCAGAAAAATCACAGCATAATGTTTATAGTTTGTTTAATACAAAGTTTTACCTAGGAAACCGGTGAGAAAACAAATCTCTGGAAGAGATAACAAAGAATCAATGAAACAAGGACAGGAAATTGTGTTGAATATGTGTGAACCTTTAGTGATTTATCAACAGAGAGCAGGATGTTAGTCTGAGGTCTGGGAGTTATCCTGTACGTAGTTCTGGAGGTGTCGGTTTTAGTGAATTCTCTCCTCAGGCAATTGGTCACAGTCAGTAACACAGTCTTTGGTTAATAAATAGATATCAGCAATTGTTCCATCAGGCCTGTCACTTAATGTCCTTACCAAATAATTACTTGTTGTCCTTTAACACTCAATTCTGCATTTATGGCATAAACATCTATTTCAGTCTGTTTTCAGGCCCAGACTCTGCACTCTGCAACCCTGGAGATTTGATCATGTGATATTTGATCACATGACATGATTATGCATTATGGTGAATTCTTGAAGAATACATTCACTGAATGTATATTAATTTTTGATCCTCATTCCTCATTCCATCCCTTTGTGAACCTTTATTTTACATACATTTTCCTCAACTGTCTTCCAGAAGAATAAAATCTTCTGGAAGACTCTTAATGCACAGTTCCACTGGCTTTCAGTTTACCCAAAACACATTTGATCACCTTTTTGTCATACTTTTGAAGTTTTTCCAATTGATCTTCCTTGAAGTCCTTTTCCTTTTCTAATTTAACAGTCAATTGTCCTATTGATTCATTCAGGTCCATGTTTTAGTTTTATCCTTAGTAATTTAATGAAATTTTTCAGCACCACTGTTACATGTGCTACTTTAAAATATTCCCGTTGTTCAATGCTGGGGTGGTTAATAAATTATTAATCCAGTCAATCTATTTTAGCTGTTTCCTGTAACTTACTATTTGGCAGTTTTGTTTTAATTGGAAGAGTGATGAGCATATACCTCACTATTCTCAACTGTCAGTTAAAGAAAATATTCAGAGTGCTCTCCTAAAGAGATTTCCAAACACTTGCTCCAGCTATTGAAGAACAACTATCCTACACTTCCATTTCCATTTCACATGCTTTGGCTTTCAATTTTTGTAACTGTCTGATTTTTTTTCTTTGACCTATCATTTTCTGGAACTGTGCTGAGCTTGCAATATTGATTTTTTTTTCTGCCCAGTACAGGTTGGCTGCTGAAAGAATCCCATAATTCAGGCAGGGGAGCTAATAACCTATTAGCATATTGCCTGCTTTGCATGACAAAATTTAAGTAATGGATATCAATTTCTACCTCATAGTCTTGAAGTCCATTCCCCAAACTTGCAACCCCATAAAGAATATTTGCACTATCACAAACTTCTGTTGTTAATGTTATTATTTAAAAAAAAAACAAAATTTTATTCTATACTGTTTAAAGCACTAAACTGGGTGATTTGAACATAACTATGTGTTGAAAATCTTAACTTAGTAGTGAATAACAACATTTTAATTGTTTTCATGCTGACAGGAAACAAGCTTGGGGAGACCCTTCCCTTTGAACAACCTGTCGTGCTCCCAGGAAGCCTAGGATCAAGGCTGTCCACCAAGATTGTGTCAATATGGATCCAAAACTGACCTGAGTTGGGAATCCTTCAAGCTGCTCATGGAATCGATAAAGTACTGAAGAATCTGGTTTTCAGAATCTTCTTTGTATCTCCAGTTCCAGTTGACCCTTTAACTGAAGGTTGTTTTTAACATCCAACTTGTAATCATGTTGAAAATCATACAGGTTACAGTCCAACAGATTCATTTGAAAGTACAAGCATTCTGAGTGCAGCTCCTTCATCAGGTGGCTAGTGGGGCAGGATCATAGGACACAGAATGTATAGCAAAAGATCAAAGTGTCATACAACTGATGGGATGTATAGAACAAACTGAAATTGCTGTTAAATCTTTAATCACTTAGAATGGGGATGTAGGTTTCAATTGATTAATATGTAAATCCCAGAACAACTTTCAAGTCACATTCCCGAGAGAACTTACGGTTTTATCGGTATATAAAGAAAAATTACATCTCAGCTCAGACAATACATTAAAGGTGGGAGGTTAGAGTTTGTCTGTATCCCAACCCTGAGTCAGACTGGTGTTCCCATGTATCTGTTGCCCTTGTCTTTCTAGGTGATAGTGATTGTGGATTTGGAAGGTGCTGTTTAAGATCTTTGGTGAATCTCTGCAGAGTATCTTGGAGATAGTACACACTGCTGCTATTGCATATCAGTGGTGGAGGGAATGGATGCTTATGGATGTGATGCCAATCAAATATTTTGATTATAGATGGACAAAGACTACCTACCATGACTATGGCTGATGAAACCATTGCACAACAATTGCACACAGATATAATGCTTCAAACAGGGCCATGGACAAGGCAGCTGCTGAACATGCAGCTTCTTTGTTTGGATCAGTTTGGGGGTAGCCTCTAGTATAGTCCAAACAGAGAAACCCTTCATGAAACCTGACTCTTAACAAAAGGAAGCACAAGATTCAGCCCAGTTTCTCTGCTTGGAGCAGAACGGGTACGTGCAGGGCAGAGTAAAGCATTTGACACATCAAAATATCTTTTCACTTGATGTTCACACAAAACATTTCCCTTGGATGAATTGTATGTGTGAAAAGGGATGAAGAGCTTATGCTTGAAACGTCAACTTTCCTGCTCCTTGGATGCTGCCTGACTAGCTGTGCTTTACTAGTGGCACACGTTTTGACTGACGATGTATGAAAATGACCTGACTTAATTTAGATAGCTAGGATTATTTTGAACAGATAAAACATTCATGGGAAGCATGGCTGTAGGTATAACAAAAGGCTTGTTATGGGAACTGATTTTAGGCCATCGTGAGTTTAGTTTTACCATATTGATGATGTATCCACTAATAGAGAATGAGAGCTGAGTTTAGACCTTTGCGAGATCATATAGAAATATACTAATTTGGTAGTTCAATAGCCACTAGAGATTATTAAACATTCATTTTATTTGAATCAAAACTTGCAGTTTAAATTCACAAGACTACCCAATCCAGGGCCACCAAAGTTTGAATTGAAGAATGTGGTTTCCTGTTAGGTATACAAAAACCAACTGAACCTATGCACTCGAGAGGCCAAAGGGCTCTTTGAACTAAAGCCAACTGCTAAAAAAAACTAGGGGTTTTTCAAGAAGGGAAATAAAAGAGCAATGCTCTGTAATGAGAAACAATATTTTCAAAATCATGAATGTTTAGTCAGAACTTAGATTTAAACCAATAAACAGAAATGTTGCAATTTTGCTTTGATGCAAAGTTTGAACTATGCACTTCAATTCGATTGACAGGAATTGAAACTGAACACTGCTTGTGGACATGATGCCAATTCTGGTGCACAGAATATTTTAGAAGCTATAAGTTGCTGACATGGACCAACAATGTTCGTGTTGTCTTGTTTCGAACCACAAACAAGCTGACTCTAGAAGCAAGTTTTACTTGATGCAAAAAAAAGCTTGAAGATTACAGCTTACAAAACTAAGATGATGTTGCTCAAGTTACTGATGCTATTTGTATATAGCTGGTGGTCAAAAATAGTGAAGACCGCATGGAACATTCCATTAAGGTATTTTTAATTAGCAAGACAAGAACTAATGCTGTCAATAAGAAAGGGTACACAACCATTGAAAACATAGAAATTCCAGTATAAGTTCAGATGGCAAAAAGAATTGAATTTGAAATTAGTAATTCAGGAAAAAGAGCAATAGATAGCAACTATTATATAATTTCATGTTGATCAGTAGACTGTTGATCTTTTATTATAACTAGAACTAGTTCACAGTTCCTCAATGGTCCATGATTGGGCTTTTGTTTGTGATAGTTATAGAATTATTGCTCCTTTTGCATCTCAGCATGTTACTTTCAATCCCCAGTACTAACTTCCCCAATTTGAAGGAAGCGAGCATTGAAGATACTGGAGATCAGAGTCAAAAAGTGTAGCGCTAGAAAGGCACAGCCGGTCAGGCAGCATCCGAGGAGCAGGAGAAGCCTGATGAAGAGCTTATGCTTGAAACGTTGATCCCTCCTGCTGTTCAAATGCTGTCTGACTGGCTGTGCTTTTCCAGCGCCACACCTTTTGTCTCTAACTTCCCCAATTTCCCCTACCACAGCGATGACCCCTAATAACTCATCTCGACTATTGTGAACAGATCCTAGAACTGACGGGACTCACTTCCTGACTGACCTAGAGCTGAGTAACCAGACCCTTGCCCAATCACAATTGCTCCCCAATCAACTTACAACTAATCCAAAAGCTGGTTGCAGTTGGTCTGCAGGACAGACCATAGCCCACTCCTGATATGGAACTCCTGATCACCCCAAGCAGCCGACTGACCCCAGATTGAGACTGGATGCTGCTTGACTGACTGTGGTGGGACTCATGGCTGATGACAGGTTCTCCTAAATTGAGAGAGAAATACACCCCTTAGGATTTGAGAATGGCCATTTTACTGAAGAGTATATCATGAGTTTGCCACATAAGCTGCTGGTGAATGGTGTGGGTGTGACAATGACGTAGCACTGTGTCATACAGCAACATGTACACCCCTTGATTGATCCCTGCTGGCAACGCTGACTTTGTGTCTGTGCTAAAAGGCAAGACAAGACAGTAGTACTCGAAGGCTGCAAGTGCGTAACCAGAAGGGAAATTGTAAAAAACAAAGCAAGGCAAGGCAAAGCTGAAGTAGGGTGACCATCCAAGTGGGCCCAAGGTGAATGAACACTATGGAAGCAAATGAATAAGTCTGAGCTGCACCCTGCTCCAATGCATGGGATAGTAGACAGACAGGAGGCGGGAAGAACACAACAAGCCAGGCAGCATCAGGAGGTAGTGAAGTCACCATTTCAGGTGTATCCCTTCTGCACATTGGATACCAGCATCCATGAATGGGGGTTATGGGCTGTCACTGGCCATGGATATTGGAGACTGCTGGCCATAATGGGGACCTGGAAAGGCAAATGGTGAGCTAGAGCCACTAGATACCAGCTCCAAGTTTCATGTTGGGAATTGTCGCTGTCTCGTTTCTCTCCACCGTGTAGGATAACTGGAAATTGTGTACAAGTTAGATGAGATTAAGTATCAATGCAATGTAGATGCATACAAGTAGGTGTCGCACCACTCACTAGCGAGCTTTTCATCTCACGTTCATATTTTGGTGGAAAATTGGACTTTCGTTTTCTCAACATGGAGAATCGAACTTATCCAAACTTATCATATTTTCTCAACAGCCTCACCATTGCCACATTGTTCAGGGGCTGGGAGAATTCAGCCTCTTGGATGTTTCCAGGATTTGGATCGAGAATACAGCTCCCCTCTATGGCTGGGCATATTCCTGGAGGCGTCAGTGAAAGTCACATCAAGAAAAACTTCTGTACTCATTCATAAGAGGCTTGATGATGATCTGTCATCATAGTTTCAACAGGAATATTAAAAGCTGTTCAAATTGAGGACAAAGTATTTTTTTTCTCTCTTTCTGTCCTTGTACTTCTCCTGAAATGAAATGATTTTTTTTTAGGGAGGAATATACTTGCATTGAAGGTAATTGAAAGAATACTCATTGGGTTGATTCATGGGATGGTGGGGGGGGCGGGAACTTGTTCGGAGGAAGGATTGAGCATGTTTGGCCATTTTTAAAATTGGAGTTTGGGAAAAAAAGATGTGATTTTAATTAAAGAATTAAAGGAGATTACAGGAGAAATGCTGATGGGAATGAGTTCCCTTGCAGATTACCTAGGATCACCTAGTGTAGAGACATGAAGGGAATTTATTCTGTCAGAGGGCTTTGAGACTCTGGAATTCTGTATTTCAGAGAACAGTGGATAATGAACTGTTGGATATATTCAAGACTGAATAAGACCGATTCCAAAATTATACAACCCATTCCCCTTCAGATTGTGGGGATCAGATAGAAAAATGGAGTTGAGCCAAAGAACAGATCAGCTATGAGCTAATTGAATGATGGAGCAGATTCAAAGGGCTGTAAAGTTCACTCCTGCTTCTATTTGTTATAACTTTATGTTAAAATTCTAACTTGAAAGGTACTGTCAAAATGAAAGGCACTGTCAAATTAAAATTCAATTTCTTCCTCTTAGAATTATATTAGATCTAACAACATATTGATTGCTCCTGTGCTTTCTGCTAAATCAAAACAGAACTGTAGCTTTCAAAAATACTCTGTAATGTGAAGAAATGAAACTAATGGCTGGAAGTACCCTTAAGTACAATACGATTCCTCTTATCTCCTGTTTTTGAGCTAAAATGAGGGCTAAAAGGCTTGCAATGACATTTCATAAATTTCTGAAACTCACTGTCACAAATAAATTTACTTCATAAAACAAATTTAATGCAAAACAAAAATCAGGTTTTAAATGGCAAGATGAGGTTAAATAGTTTAGTTTGCTTCTTTGAAGATGCCAAGGAGTCAATGCCTTCAGAAGAAGAGGTTCATCAGCCTGAGGACTATTATGTAATGATATGAAATGTAGCCTCTGGCCTACACATAATTCAGGAAAACAAAACAACAAAAGAACAAAGCCAGTAAGTAGGAAAATACTTGTGGTGGGAGATAGGATGTTGCTGTGTAAGGTGTATGGTTCTAAATGGATTAATACTGAGGAGTGCATTAAGCTCCACCCAATATAATGATCTCATAAGGACATGGATGAAACAACCTTGGGTCTAAAGGGCAGTAGACGTATTCCCTAGGTTTTTTCAAAGTCTTAGTAACAATGTTTGTCACACCATTGTGATTTGTACCCACTTACTATCGTGCAAATAACTATTTGAGACCAAAGCCTCTACTAGTTTAACTGCCCAATGATTTTGGCTACCACACTAAACGAGGTAGACCCTTAAGATTCAAATGTAAAAGGAGGATGGTAGCAGCAAATCTACCACATCGTGACCAAGAGTGCAGAGAGCTCATACTGTATGATAAGCAGTAGTGAGGATGAATCATACAGCATGGTGCTTGCAGTGAGTATCACTCTGTCTCATAGCATGTTGAACAGTGGGCTGGAGATTTGATTTAGCTGCATGATGTGAAAATGTAGAAAATAGTGTGATTTCTAGTGAACTCTGAAGATCTTCTCCAGACACAACTTTAAGAGAGCAACTTAAGGGGGCAGTGGTACGTCAAGAAAAAGAAGGAGGCATATGACATGTATAGACGGTTGAGATCAAGTGAATTCCTTGAAGAGTAGGGATGGTAGTGGAGTACACTTAACAGGAAAATCAGAAGGGCTAAAAGGGGAGATGAAATGGCTTTGGCATATGAGGTAGAGAAGAATCCAAAGAGTTTGTAGAAGTACATGAAGGGCAAAAGAATATTTTGGGAGAGAATAGGGCCTTTCAAAGATCAACAAGGTTGTCTATGTGTGAAGACACAAGAGATGGATGAGATCCTAAATGAATATTTCTCGTCAGCATTTACCGTCAAGAAAGGCAAGAATGCTAGGGAACTTGGGGAAGTAAATAGTAACATCTTAGAGAGAGTCCACATTACAGAAGGGAAGGTGCTGGAAGTCTTAAAATGCATTAAGGTAGATAAATCCCGAGGAGCTGATAAAATGTATCCAGGACTTTGTGGGAGGCAAGGGAGGAAAGTGTGGGATACCTAGAGGAGATTTTTATACCATTAACAGCTAGTGGCAAAGTGTCTGAAGTTTGGACGGTGCCATCACTTAAGAAAGGCTGCAGGGAAATGCCTGGGGAACTACAGACTGGTGAGCCTAATTTCTGTGCGAGGTAGGTTGTCAGAGGGAATTCTGAGAGACAGGATCGACAGATATTGGAGAGGCAAGGACTTATTTGGGATAGTCAGCATGGCTTTGTGCATGCGAAATTATGTCTCACAAATTTAATTGAGTTTTTTGAAGAGGTGACTAAAAAAGTAGATGAGGGCAGTGCAGTAGACATTGTTGACATGGACTTTAGCAAGGCCTCTGACAATGTACTGCATGGTAGGTTGTTGAGTAAGGTTAAATCTCACATGACCCACGGAGATCTAGCCAATTGGCTTGAGTTAGAAGACAGAAGATGGGGGTAGAGCATTATTTTTCAAACTGGAGAACTGTTACCAGCGGTGAGCTGCAGGGATCAGTGTTGGGTCCACTGTTACTCATCATTTGTACAAATTTAGGAGATATGGTTAGTAAGTTTACAGATGATACCAAGATTGGTGGTATAGTGAACAGTGAAGAAGGTTATCTGGGAATGCATGAGATCTCGATTAACTGGGCAAGTGGGATGAAAATGGCAGATGGAGTTTAACTTAAATACATTTTAAGTGTTACATTTTAATAGATCAAACAAGGGCAGGACTTACACAGTCATTGGCTGCCAGCTGGAGTGTTATAGAACAAAAAGATCTAGGAATACAGGTTCCTAGCTCTTTCAAAGTGGAGTTACAAATAGACAGGGCTGTGAAGAAGGTTTTCACCATGCTGGTTTTCATTGGTCAGAAAATTAACTATAGGAGTGTGGATGTCTTGTTCTATCTATAAAAGATGTTGGTGAGGCCACAATTAGAGTACTGTTTGCATTTTGGGGTACCCTTCTACAGAAAAAAATATATTAAACTCGAAAGAGTACAAAAAAGATTTACTAGGATATTACCTGGTCTGGAAGACTTATGTTATAAGTAAAGGTTAGAGAGGCTGGGACCTTTTTTACCTGGAGTGTCGGAGACTGAGGAGTGACCTTGTAGAGGTCTATACAAACATGAGAAGTAAAGGTAAGGTAGATAGCCAATAGTGTTTCCCCATGGTATGGGAGTCTAAAATTAGTGGGCATAGGTTTAAGGTCAGAGGGGAGAGATACTAAAGTTTCCAGAGGGGCAATGATTTCACAGAGAGGGTAGCGAGTGTCTGGAACAGGCTGC
This sequence comes from Chiloscyllium plagiosum, assembly GCF_037043375.1. NCBI lineage: Eukaryota > Metazoa > Chordata > Chondrichthyes > Orectolobiformes > Hemiscylliidae > Chiloscyllium > Chiloscyllium plagiosum. The sequence goes on from NW_028270164.1 coordinate 38,850,819, forward strand.
CAGAGGTGGTGGTAGAAACGAGATCAATTCTGTCATTTAAGAAGCAGTTAGACAGGCACATGGGTGGGATAGTATGGAGGGACATGGCCAAACTGTTGACAAATAGGACAGCTTAATTGTGAAAACTGGGCGGCGTGGCCATTTTGGGCCAAAAAGCCCATTTTCATGCTGTAGACCTCTATGATTTTATGACTATATGACTCTAACTTGTGTAGACAGACAGCGTCTGAAAGAGCTCAACAGTCCAGAAGCCTGTGGAAAAGCAATTTGTGGGCAGATTCAACAAGGCAGACCTGGCAGTCAATACTAAATGCTAAAGTCCCACCTTCACCTACTTATCACTTTCCCAGCTACCTTCCCCACAGCCCGACTTATGCCCGAAACGTTGATTCTCCTGTTCCTCGGATGCTGCCTGACTGGCTGTGCTTTTCCAGCACCGCACTCTCCGACTAAAGGCAATCCAAACCTTCTAAGAGAAGTGCTGAAGAAAGTGTGAGCTAAATATATAGAACTAGAGCACCAGTCACATGGGCAGTTGCAAATCATGTGGAGTGCAATGGACTGTAGGAGCAGTCACAAGTTGACATTCAGCCACAGTCTGATTGAACATCGGAAGCTTCGTGATTAAAGCTATAATTCCTAGCGAACAAAGGGAATAGTTGTAAAATGTTATGCTGCATCTACAGAAAAAAAAGTGAAGTATTTATGACCAGAGCAAGTTCACCATCTTAGTAAGTAGGTTCCATGATGTAGGGCTAAAATAAACTCAAGGGTAATACAAACTAATGTGAAAACAAGGTTGTAGGACTGAGATGTCACAAATTAAAGTGATAAAGAGGCAATTTAGTAGATCAATCAGATGGACTCTAATGGAAAAAGAAAGTAAGAAGTCTGCAATAAATGCAAAAGATTCATAACTGAAACCACTGTAAATGTATTGAGAATTTGTTACGGTTGTGAACAGCAGGATTCATTCAGTGAATAAAAGATGGAAATCATTTATGATGACACAGAGGGCAAGCATCCTCCATCTTAACTGTGAAAGTTGGTAACCTCTGTTTTTATCACAGAAACACAGGAAAACCACTTGAAAAAGCTAAACAGAGAAACAATATTATTGCACTGAACTGGGGACCAGCCATACAAATGCAGCCGCTACAGGAGTAGATCTGAGACTAGGAATACTTCAGTGAGTAACTCACCTCCTGACTACCAAAGTCTGTCCACCATCTACAAGGCACAAGTCAGGAATGTGACAGAATACTCTTTACTCGCTTCCAAACTCAACATTAAATCGAAAGCTGAACAACTTTGCATGAAAAAAAACAGAACTGTGGATGCTGGAAGTCAGAAACATAAACAGAATTTTCTGGTAAAACTCTGGCAGCATCCATGGAGAGAAAGCAGAGTTAACAGTTTGAGTCCAGTGACCCTTCCACAAAACACTGAAATTCTGACGAGGGGTCAGTGGACCTTTAATGGTAACACAAATTAGCATAGCTTTGCTGGAAAAGCACAGCCAGTCGGGCAGCATCCAAGGAGCAGAAGAATCAATGTTTCGGGCATAAGTCCTTCAATTAAAACTATAGCTGATGATGTTGTAGTTTGTAAACTTTGAATCCATGAGAAAGCAGTTAATTTTATTAATGACCTTTAGAGATTAGTGGACAAGTGTGACTATGGAGGTTTGAGACCAGAATCCATCAGAGGCAGGATTATTGCTATGATTTGGAGGAGCTAATGTTGAACTGGGATGGACAAGGTTAAAAATCACACAACACCAGGTTATAGTCCAACAGTTTTATTTGGAAGCACCAGCTTTTGAAGTGCTGCTTCTTCTTTGGGTGGTTGTGACACAGAATTTATAGCAAAAGATGACAGTATGATGGAGGTGAAATGATATATCAAACAAACCTAGATTAAGTCTTTCATCCACTTTAGAAATAGAACCAATTTGACTCAAGATTGGGACACAGACAGACTCTAACCTTGTACCTTTAATGCATTGTCTGAGCTGAGATGGCACCTTTTTTTATAAAACTTAGTTACCTTGAGAATGTAACTTAAAAGAAGTTCTGGGATTTACATATTAAAGAACTGAAACCAGCAAACCCATTCTAAAAGATGAAAGACTTAATCTAGGTTTGTTCAGTATGTCATTTCAGCTGCATGACACTGTAATCTGTTGCTATAAATTCTGTGTCTTATGATCTTGCTTCACAACCACCTGATGAAGAAGCAGCGCTTCCAAAGCTGGTGCTTCCAAATAAACCTGTTGGACTATGATTTGGAGATGCCGGTGTTGGATTGGGGTATACAAAGTTAAAAATCACACAACACCAGGTTATAGTCCAACAGGTTTAATTGGAATCACTAGCTTTCGGAGTGTCGCTCCTTCATCAAGTGATAAGGAGCGACGCTCTGAAAGCTAGTGTGTTTCCAATTAAACCTGTTGAACTATAACCTGGTGTTGTGTGATTTTTAACTGTTGGACTATAACCTGGTGTTAATTTTTAACTTAGAATTATTGCTGGAATTGTTAATGAGTCTTGAGTCTTGTCAAATTCTTGTCACAGTCCAAAAAGAAGTCAACATTGGAAAAGATGGTTGGAGTCAGAAATCAGAAAGAACCACGATCTGAAGACAAGAAGGACAAGCCTATCACAGATGAAAAACAGAATTCATTTCATTTTTAAAAAGTACAAAAACCCTAAAGATACATGTGAGAAGCCATTACAGACAGCAGGCAAGAAACCAGAAACTAAAATGCAATCAAGAAGAAATCTAATCTATTTCCAGAGGAAATTAGTGGTCCAAATCAACCCTTTGGATAAGAAGAAGCTTATTGTAAATAGACACCTCAGTAATTTTAAGTTTATTACTTGAGTGAGTGTGACATTTTCTACAAGGTGGTTCAATGTTCTCAAGGGGGAGAGGGGCCAGCAAGAGGTCATTGTCCACATTGGAACCAATGACATAGGAAGGGAAAAGGTTGAGATTCTGAAGGGAGTTTACAGAGAGTTAGGTAGGAATTTAAAAAGGAGGTCCTTGAGAGTAGTAATATAGGAATTACTCCCAGTGCTACGAGTTAGTGAGGGCAGGTGGTGTATGGGAGAAGGATTCACATTTTTGGATCATTGGAATCTCTTTTGGAGTAGAAGTGACCTGAACAAGAAGGACGGATTGCACCTAAATTGGAAGGGGACTAATATACTGGCAGGGAGATTTGCTAGAGCTGCTCAGGAGGATTTAAACTCATAAGGTGGGTGGTGGGAACCCAGGGAGATAGTGAGGAAAGAGATCAATCTGAGACTGGTACAGTTGAGAACAGAAGCAAGTCAAACAGTCAGGGCAGGCAGGGACAAGTTAGGACTAATAAATTAAACAGTATTTATTTCAATGGAAGGGGCCTAACAGGGAAGGCAGATGAACTCAGGGCATGGTTAGGAACATGGGACTGGGATATCATAGCAATTACAGAGACATTGCTCAGGGATGGACAGGATTGGCAGCGTAATGTTCCAGGATACAAATGCTATAGGAAGGATAGAAAGGAAGGCAAGAGAAGAGGGGGAGTGACATTTTTTGATAAGGGATAGCATTACAGCTGTGCTGAGGGAGGATATCCTGGGAAATACATCCGGGGAAGTTATTTGGGTGGAACTGAGAAATAGGAAAGGGATGATCACCTTATTGGGACCGTATTATAGACCCCCTAATAGTCAGAGGGAAATTGAGAAACAAACTTGTAAGGAGATCTCAGCTATCTGTAAGAATAATAGGATGGTTATGGTAGGGGATTTTAATTTTCCAAACATAGACTGGGACTGCCATAGTGTTAAGGGTTTAGATGGAGAGGAACTTGTTAAGTGTATACAAGAAAATTTTCTGATTCAGTATGTGGATGTACCGACTAGAGAAGGTGCAAACTTGACCTATTCTTGGGAAATAAAGCAGGGCAGGTGACTGAGGTGTCAGTGGGGAAGCACTTTAGGGCCAGCGACCATAATTCTAATAGTTTTAAAATTGTGATGGAAAAGGATAGACCAGATCTAAAGCTTGAAGTTCTAAATTGGAGAAAGGCTAATTTTGACGGTATTAGCCAAGGGGGCAGATTGTTTGTAGGTAAAGGGACAGTAGGAAAATGGGAAGCCTTCAGAAATGAGATAACGAGAATCCAATGAGAATCCCGAGAAAGTGTATTCCTGTTAGGGTGAAAGGAAAGGCTGGTAGGTATAGGGAATGCGGAATGACTAAAGAAATTGAGGGTTTGGTTCAGAAAAAGAAGGAAGCATATGTCAGGTATAGACAGGATAGATCAAATGAATCCTTAGAAGACTATAAAGGCAGTAAGAGTATACTTGAGGGAAATCAGGACAGCAAAAAGGGGACATGAAATAGCTTTGGCAAATAGAATTAAGGAGAATCCAAAGTGTTTTTACAAATACATTAAGGACAAAAAGGTAACTAGGGAGAGAATAGGGCCTCTCAAAGATCATCAAGGCGGCCTTTGTGTGGAGCCGCAGAAAATAGGGGAGATACTAAATGAGTGTTTTGCATCAGTATTTACTGTGGAAAAGGATATGGAAGATATAGAAAGTAGCGAAATAGATGGTGACACTTTGCAAAATGTCTATATTACAGAGGAGGAAGTGCTGGATGTTTTGAAATGCATAAAGGTGGATAAATCCCCAGGACCTGATCAGGTGTACCCTTGGACTCTGTGTGAAGCTAGGGAAGTGATTGCTGGGCATCTTGCAGAGATATTTGTATCATTGATATTCACAGGTGAGGTGCAAGAAGACTGGACGTTGGCTAACGTGGTGCCACTGTTTAAGAAGGGTAGTAAGGACAAGCCAGGGAACTATAGACCGGCGAGCAAGTTTTTTGATAAGGGATAGCATTACAGCTGTGCTGAGGGAGGATATCCTGGGAAATACATCCGGGGAAGTTATTTGGGTGGAACTGAGAAATAGGAAAGGGATGATCACCTTATTGGGACCGTATTATAGACCCCCTAATAGTCAGAGGGAAATTGAGAAACAAACTTGTAAGGAGATCTCAGCTATCTGTAAGAATAATAGGATGGTTATGGTAGGGGATTTTAACTTTCCAAACATAAACCGGGACTGCCATAGTGTTAAGGGTTTAGTTGGAGAGGAATTTGTTAAGTGTGGGCAAGTTTTTGAAGAGAATCCTGAAGGATAGGATGTACATGTATTTGGAAAGACAAGGACTGATTAGGGGTAGTCAGCATGGTTTTGTGCGTGGGAAATCATGTCTCACAAACTTGATTGAGTTTTTTGAAGAAGTAACAAAGAGGATTGATGATGGAAGAGCGCTAGATGTGATCTATATGGACTTCAGTAAGGAGTTTGACAAGGTTCTCCATGGGAGACTGATTAGCAAGGTTAGATCTCACGGAATAGAGGGTGAACTTGCCATTTGGATACAGAACTGGCTCAAAGGTAGAAGACAGAGGGTGGTGGTGGAGTGTTGTTTTTCAGATTGGAGGCCTGTGACCAGTGGAGTGCCACAAGGATCGGTGCTGGGACCTCTACTTTTTGTCATTTACATAAATGATTTGGATGCAAGCATAAGAGGTTCAGTTAGTAAGTTTGCAGATGACACCAAAATTGGAGGTGTAGTGGACAGCGAAGAGGGTTACCTCAGATTACAACAGGATCTGGACCAGATGGGCTGAGAAGTGGCAGATGGAGTTTAATTCAGATAAATGCGAGGTGCTGTATTTTGGGAAAGCAAATCTTGGCAGGACTTATACACTTAATGGTAAGTTCCTAGGGAGTGTTGCTGAACAAAGAGACCTTGGAGTGCAGGTTCATAGCTCCTTGAAAGTGGAGTCACAGGTAAATAGGATAGTGAAGAAGGAGTTTGGTATGCTTTCTTTTATTGGTCAGAATATTGTACAGGAGTTGGGAGGTCATGTTTTGGCTGTACAGGACATTAGTTAGGCCACTGTTGGAATATTGTGCGCAATTCTGGTCTCCTTCCTACCATAAAAATGTGAAACTTGAAAGGGTTCAGAAATGATTTACAAGGATGTTGCCAGTGTTGGAGGATTTGAGTACGGGGAGAGGCTGAACAGGCTGGGGCTGTTTTCTCTGGAGCATCAGAGGCTGAGGGGTGATTTTATAGAGGTTTACAAAATTATGAGGGACATGGATAGGATAAATAGACAAAGTCTCTTCCCTGGGGTGGGGGAGTCCAGAATTAGAGCGCATAGGTTTAGGGTGAGAGGGAAAGATATAAAAGAGACCTAAGGGGCAACTTTTTCATGCAGAGGGTAGTACATGTGTGGAATGAGCTGCCAGAGGAAGTGGTGGAGGCTGGTACAATTGCAACATTTAAGAGGCATTTGGATGGGTATATGAATAGGAAGGGTTTGGACCAGGTGCTGGCAGGTGGGACCAGATTGGGTTGGGATATCTTGTCCGTGTGGATGGGTTAGACCAAAGGATCTGTGTTCATGCTGTACATCTCTATGACTCTATGAATCTCAGTGACAGAAGAAATTCAACTTCTTGCAATCAATAGTGAACTAGACTAGAAGTAGTCAGTCTTAGAGCCGAGTTAATGAAACGTTAGTTGTTAACAAGCAGTCAAAGGACAACTGGCAAAAGATTTCATCTTATTTCCAAGACACATGATGGAATCTAAAACGAAGATGGAAACTATTGATGTAACAATTTAGTGCTAATATATTTTTAACCAGATAGACATCTGCAATTACCGGGTTGACAGAAATGATTTTCACACCTATCTACAATGAAGATAGTTCAGATGACAAAAATCAACAAAGTTTGCAAGAAAATGCAGATCGTGAGAATGATAATGAGCAGTGTGACACATTTAAGTACATGAACAAATTTTAACTGCAAGTATTCAGACAGCACTAGCTATCAGTAACTAAGTTGTTACAGCAAGTTCAAGATAAACATTCCAATTTTTCGCTTTTCACAAAAGAATCATCAATTTCACATACAGAGATCATGTAAAACAACAATGTTAGGTAGCTGGACTGTGGAAGTGAACAAACAAGGGCTGGACTTTTGCAATTAATGATAGGGCCCTGGGTCATGTCCCATATGTAGACAAGATTAAGAAGGAATTTAGCACGCTTGCCTTCATTGCTCAGACCTTTATGTACAGGAATTGGAAAGTCATGTTGAGGTTGTATAGGATGTTGGTGAGCCTCTTCTGCAGTACTGTGTCCAGTTCTGGTTGCCCTGTTACAGGAAGGATATTATTAAGCTGGAGAGGGTTCAGAAAAGATTTACCAGGATGCTGTCAGAAATGGAAAGTTTGAATTCTCGGGAGAGGCTGGATAAGCTGGGTTTTTTTTCACTGGAACATAAGACGTTGAGGGGTCTCCTTATAGAGGTTTTTAAAATCATGAGGACTATAGATAAGGTGAATGGTAGATGTCTTTTCCATAGCATGGGGGATTTCAGAACTAAGAGCCATATTTTTAAGGTGAGAGGAGAAAGCTTCAAAAAGAACAAGGGGCAACATTTGTAAACAAAGAGTGGTTCGTGTATGGAAGAAACTCCAGGGAAAGTAGCGGATACATTTAAAAGGCATTTGGATGGGTATATGAATAGGAAGGGTTTGGAGGGATATGGGCTGGGTGCTGGCAGGTGGGACTAGATTGGGTTGGAATATCTGGTCGGCATGGACAGGTTGGACTGAAGACATTTTGATAAGTACGTGAATAAGGAAGGTTTGAAGCAATATAGACCAAGGCAGGCAGGTGGGACTAGTTTAGTTTGGAATTTCGGACTGGTTGGACTGAAAGTTCTTTCTGTGATGTATGATGCAATGACTCTATGTATCTACGTTCTGTTTACCAGCCTTGGGAGAGAATACATGCATCCGCCTAAATCAACATGTTGAAATATAGAGTCTACTTACTTTAGCATGGATTAGCAGCAGAATGAGAATAAAGATTGGCTGACACAGTTAGAAAGAGGACTCCATAATATTCTGTAGGAGCCATCATTGAGATGGGATGTCCAATGGCCACAGTTTAAGGACATGATTGAGAGGAACTTGCCTGTCCCAGAGATCCAGGATACAGCAAGGGTAAAAATTCTATTTTTCGGTCTAAGATACTGTACTCCTGTGAATCATGTGATTAAAAGCCCAGATGGGTTCAGGTCCCACCTACTCTAGAGGTGTGTAAGAATATCTATGAACAGGTTGGTCAGAAAAAATAGGTTTAAAAAAAAACTTTTGATGAGTATTTTGGGAAGAGGGAAGAGGTCCTCTGCAAAGGAATTTGAGGAGTTTAAATCTGATGGCATGGAATAGTTATGTTGTTCAGCAGGAATAACATCCTCTGGGAAGGGTATCCAAGAAATAAAAGGTCCTTCAGTTTAAAGAGATATACAGATCAAAGAACAGCACCAACAGTCTCAAGCCAAAAGCCTACTAATTTTCAAAGTCTGAAGAGAATGCATCAGGAAGAATTGTGAAACCTCTAGACTGCCTGAGTATGTGAAGTCAGAGACATGGAGTGATTGGTTTGGGTAAATGTAATGTTAACAAGGCATTTTAAAAAAAAAGACTTGGTGAGAGCTATTGTTAAGGGTATTTGGTTCTGAAAGAGTTAATGCTGAGAAGTGCATTAAGTTTCACTCAAAATCATGATGCTATGAAGACTTGGATGAGAGGCACAGTTCTGGATCTAAAAGGTAATAAAGACAATCAAGGTCTCCTCATAGACATAGTCAACATTCCAATGTAACTTACATTTGATTGCTATCATGCAATACATTATATCGTGTTTCAGATAAGATCCAGCCTACCTAATGGTTTTCATCTACCTCACTAGACAAAGGGACGTTTTGTAGGTCTCAAACAAAAAGGAGCTTGGTGGCAGCAAATCTACCTCATAGTGACCAAAAACACAGTTAACAAAAATACTTCAGTAAGGTGCTCGACAAGGTTCCCCTTGGGAGACTGATTAACAAGGTTAGATCTCATGGAATACAGGGAGAACTAGCCACTTGGATACAGAACTGGCTCAAACGTAGAAGACAGAGGGTGGTGGTGGAGGGTTGTTTTTCAGACTGGAGGCCTGTGACCAGTGGAATGCCACAAGGATCGGTGCTGGGACCTCTACTTTTTGTCATTTTCAGAAATGATTTGGATGCGAGCATGAGAGGTACAGTTAGTAAGTTTGCAGATGACACCAAAATTGGAGGTGTAGTGGACAGCGAAGACAGTTACCTCAGATTACAACAGGATCTGGACCAGATGGGCCAATGGGCTGAGAAGTGGCAGATGGAGTTTAATTCAGATAAATGCGAGGTGCTGCATTTTGGGAAAGCAAATCTTAGCAGGACTTGTACACTTAATGTTAAGGTCCTAGAGAGTGTTGTTGAACAAAAAGACCTTGGAGTGCAGGTTAATAACTCTTTGAAATTGGAGTGGCAGGTAGATAGGATAGTGAAGAAGGTGTTTGGTATGCTTTCCTTTATTGGTCAGAGTATTGAGTACAGGGCTTGGGAGGTCATGTTGCAGCTGTACAGGACATTGGTTAGGCCACTGTTGGAATATTGTGTGTAATTCTGGTCTCCTTCCTATCGGACAGATGTTGTGAAACTTGAAAGGGTACAGAAAAGATCTACAAGGATGTTGCCATTGTTGGAGGATTTGAGCTACGGGGAGAGGCTGAACAGGCTGGGGCTGTTTTCCCTGGAGCGTCGGAGGCTGAGGGGTGGCCTTATAGAGGCTTACAAAATTATGAGGGGCATGGATAGGATAAATAAACAAAGTCTTTTCCCTGGGGTCGGGGAGTCCAGAACTAGAGGGCATAGGTTTGGGTGAGAAGGAAAAGATATAAAAGAGAACTAAGGGGCACCTTTTTCATGCAGAGGGTGGAATATGCATGGAATGAACTGCCAGAGGATGTGGTGGAGGCTGGTACAATTGCAACATTTAAGAGGCATTTGGATGGGTAATGAATAGGAAGGGTTTGGAGGGATATGGGCAGGCTGCTGGCAGGTGGGATTAGATTGGGTTGGGATATCTGGTCAGCATGGATGGGTTGGACCGAAGGGTCTGTTTCCATGCTGTACATCTCTATGACTCTATATAACTCTTAAGATGAGGAGTGGTAAGGATTCATGATACAACAGAGATAGTGGACCAATATTTGAGATTCGACTTGCTATCTGAGTCTTGAATAATTGTTTGGATTATGATACAGTGAGTTTCACTCATTGTAGTCTAGTGTCTGTGAGGTGTTATAAAACAATTAATGATGGAAGTAGATAAACATGACATAAATAGGTAGGGCAGGTCAGGGATAGTGTAGGGAACTTGTGCGTGGAGTCTGAGCAGATAGGGGAAGCCCTAAATGAGTTTTTTGCTTTGGTTTTCACTAAGGAAAGGGACCTTGTTGTAATGAGAAATTTAAGGAGCTGAGATACAGACTTGAACAGATCGAGATTGAAGAAGTTGATGTGCTGGAAAGTTTGGCAAACATTAAGATTAATAAGGCCCCAGGGCCAGTCCAGATTTATTCTAGGTTGCTCCAGAAAGCAAAAAAAAAAGGTTGCTAAGCCACTGGCGAACATATTTGCTTCCTCACTCTCCACAAGAATCGTACCGGAGGATTGGAGGGAGGTGAATGTTGTTCCTCTTTTCAAGAAGGGTAATAGGGAAACCTCTGGCAATTACAGACCAGTCAGTCTTATGTCTGTGGTCAGCAAGGTTTTGGAAAGAATTCTGAGGGATAGGATTTATGACTGTTTGGAAAAGCTTAGTGTGATTAAAAGCAGTCAGCATGGCTTTGTGATGGGCAGGTCATGCCTCACAAATCTTACTGAGTTCTTTGAGGAGGTGACGAGACAGGTTGACAAAGATCAGGCAGTAGATGTGGTGTATATGGACTTCAGCAAAGCATTTGATAAGGTTCCCCATGGTAGGCTCATTCATAAAGTCAGGAGGCATGGGATACAGAAAGATTTGGCTGTCTGGATTCAGAATCGGTTGGCTGACTGAAGGCAGAGAGTAGTTGTAGATGGAAAGTATTCTGCCTGGAGGTCAGTAGTGAGTGGCGTCCCACAGGGCTCTGTCCTTGGGCTTCTGCACATTGTAGTTTTTATAACTGACTTGGATGAGGAGTTTGAGGGGTGGGTTATTAAATTTGCCAATGACACAAAGTTGGAGGTGCCGTTGATAGTATTGAGGGCTATTGCAGGCTGCAGTGTGACATAGACAGGATGCAGAGCTGGGTTGAGAAATGGCAGATGGAGTTCAACCTGGATAAATGTGAACAGATGCATTTTGGAAGGTGGAACTTGAATGATGAATATAGGATTAAAAGCAGGATTCTTGGCAGTGTGGAGGAACAGAGGGATCTGGTGTGCAAGTACATAGATCCTTCAAAGTTGCCACCCAAGTGAACAGGGTTGTTAAAAAAAGAATATGGTGTTTTGGCTTTCATTAACAGGGGGATCTAGTTTAAGAGCCATGAGGTTTGCTGCAGCTTTAGAAATCCCTGGAAAATTGTGTCCAGTTCTGGTCGCCCTATTATAGGAAAGATACGGAGACTTTGGAGAGGGTGAAAAGAAGGTTTATCAGATGCTGCCTGGACTGGATATAGGTTTTAACAAAATGAAGAGAGGTTGACTAAGCTCAGACTTTTCTCCCTGGAGAGAAGGACTAAGAGAGGTGACCTGATGGAGGTGTACAAGGTAATGAGAGGCATGGATAGAATCGATAGTCAGAGACGTTTCCCCAGGGCAGGATTGACTAGAACGAGGGGTCATAGTTTTAAGGTGCTAGGTGGACGGTATAGAGGAGATGCCAGAGGTAGGTTCTTTATGCAGATAGTATGCATTGTCAATAGTGGTGGTGGAAGCAGAGTCACTAGGGACATTTGAGTGACTGCTGGACATGCACATGGACAGCAGTGAATTGAGGGGTGCGTAGTTTAGGTTATTTTATTTTAGATTAGGGTTGATCCTTGACACAACATCGTGTGCCGAAGGGCCTGTTCTGTGCTGTACCTTTCTATGTTCTATGTTCTATAATGTGGCAGCTTTAATTAGGGAGTAATTATCGTGATGTCTGAAGATGTTCTTATCCTGATAGGTTTCTTTATATTTGAGTGTTGAAATATAATTAAATAAATGTTTTTATATCTTTGAACAATAATGAGTAAACTGTTTTAATTCAGTGCTAGATGGCTTTAACCTTCTGAACTGTTAGATGACTTTGTTAATTGTTAACCTTTATAAGTTACTAAAAGGAAGTCACACTCATTCTCAGCAAACACGGACAGCATTTTGTGCAAGAGACCATCTGATTCAAATGTGACAAGATGAGTATTAGAGGGCCCTCTTCTGGCACAGTGGGAGTGTCCCTAACTCTGGACTGAGAGGCCTGTGTTCAGGTCCCACCTGCTCCAGAGGTATGCAAAGACATGTCTGAACAGGTTGATCAGAAAATATAGGTTTTAACAAAACTCTTGAGTATTAATTGATGCACAACTGAGTTATAAGGAAAAGGTTATCAATGAAGACCATGGACAGGTCAAAATCCAGCAGACTCCAACAAGGCCAGCCATGCAGCTTTGCTGTCCCAAGAGTTGGCAATACCAACTTCAATTCTGTTAGTTCTTGACTATGCATACAATTGATTCTGATGACTATCATCGATAGTCACAGGTGAAGTGCCGGAACACTAGAGGTTGACTAATGAGGTGCCACTGTTTAAGAAAAATGGTAAGGATAAGCCAGGGAACTATAAACCAGTGAGCTTGACGTCAGTGGTGGGCAAGGTTTCGAAGAGAATCCTGCAGGACAGGATGTACATGTATTTGGAAAGGCAAGGACTGATTAGGAATAGTCAACATGGCTTTATGCATGTGAAATCATCTCTCACAAACTTGATTGAGTTTTTTGAAGAAGTAACAAAGAAGATTGATAAGGGCAGAGCGGTAGATGTGATCTATATGGACTTCAGTAAGGCATTTGACAAGGTTCCCCATGGGAGACTGGTGAGCAAGGTTAGAACTCATGCAATACAGTGGGAACTCACTATTTAGATACAGAACTGGCTCAAAGGTAGAAGACAGAGGGTGGTGGTGGAGGGTTGTTTTTCAGACTGGAGGCCTGTGACCAGTGGAGTGCCAAAAGGATTGGTGCTGGGTCCACTACTTTTCATCATTTATATAAATGATTTGGATGCGAGCACAAGGGATATAGTTAGTAAGTTTGCAGATAACACCAAAATTAGAGGTGTACTGGACATCGAAGAAGGATACCTCAGATTACAACAGGATCTTGATTAGATGGGCCAATGGGCTAAGAAGTGGCAGATAGAGTTTAATTTAGATAAATGCGAGGTGCTACATTTTGGGAAAGCAAATCTTAGCAGGACTTATACACTTAATGGTAAGGTCCTACAGAGTGTTGCTGAACAAAGAGACCTTGGAGTGCAGGTTCATAGCTCCTTGAAAGTGGAGTCGCGGGTAGTTAGGATAGTGAAGAAGGTGTTTGGTATGCTTTCCTTTATTGGTCAGAGTATTGAGTACAGGAGTTGGGAGGTTATGTTGCGGCCTTACAGGACATTGGTTAGGCCACTGTTGGAATACTGCATGTAATTCTGGTCTCCTTCCTAATGGAAAGACATTATGAAATTTGAAAGGGTTCAGAAAAGATTTACAAGGATGTTGCCAGGGTTGGAGGATTTGAGCTATAGGGAGTGGTTGAATAGGCTGGGGCTGTTTTCCCCACAGCATCAGAGACTGAGGGGTGTCCTTATAGAGGTTTATAAAATCATGAGGGTCATGGATAGGATAAATAGACAAAGTCTTTTCCCTGGGCTGGGTGAGTCCAGAACTAGAGGGCATAGGTTTAGGGTGAGAGGGGAAAGATATAAAAGAGACCTAAGGGGCAACTTTTTCACGCAGAGGGTGGAACGTGTATGGAATGAGCTGCCAGAGGAAGTAGTGGAGGCTAGTACAATTGCACATTTAAAAGGTATCTGGATGGGTACATGAATAGGAAGGGTTTGGAGGGATATGGGCTGGCTGCTGGCAGGTGGGATTAGATTGGGTTGGGATATCTGGTCTGCTGTACATCTCTATGACTCTACGATTCTATGGTGATGTTACATGAAAATCTTGTTTTATCCAACTGGGGTTGTTGAGTTGAATAATTGATGAGATAACCAATGGACTCTGTAATGTTGCAAATTGCAGTCAAATCTAATTGGCAAATGCAAGGTGAAGTAGCCAATGTAGAATCCCTTTGGGTTGTAAAAGTTCATAAGCTAACTTTTGAGGGAGGAAGTTAGTTTAGTCGACAGTGTTGTACTGTTTGGCAATAGAGCAGCAAGGTAAGGAAGGAGAATCCATGAGGATTCATCAACTTGAAGAACAAGTAAAGGAAGCCGAATTGAAACCAGTGAGAGATCATATAGGTGGTCAGGTAGAGCATAACATGGTGTCTATGGGGAAAAATGGAAACTGTTGTGTTAATCAGTGTGCAGAGAACTGCAAGTTCTGTGAAAAAGGTATGCAGAAGACCTCCCATCAGAATAACACTGGTGAGTTGCAGTTAGTAGCTGTTCGAGAAAAGAGATTGTGTGGAAGGACATGGTGCTTACATCAGCAGTGTTAGTAAAAGGCCCCTCATGGCACACTGAAAGAGTTCCTTGCAAAATTGTGGGTTGCGTCCTTTCGGTGTAACAAAGGAAGTTAAGAAAAATAGAGAAGTGTTAAAATTGGACTTCTCAGCAAGAAGTCAGTTAATTGTTTTCAGCATTTTCTGTTTCGATTGCAAAAGAGAATGCATACCCAAATGTTTCTGAGGGAAGGATATAACCATTCCTATCTTACCTTTTCTCCTGCAGTTGACAATGTTGCTCTGCTTGGTCACATGTGTTCCTCCCATACCCTGACAGGAGGAACTGATGGGCAAGACTGAGATTACCATGACCACGTACTCCTCTTCATGACTTCTTAAAGATGCACTAATAAAGTGCTTAATCCTTTTGGGTATAGTTTTCAGGATATTTCTGGAGTTTGCTTCTCATAGCCTGGACAAATGGACAAAAACTCCATCTTGGAGTTCATTCACTTCACAGTTACTCATATAAGCCATCCCACCTCTTCCCTCACTGCTGTTGATTCAAGGTGCTACAAGTATTTTGCTTTCTTTCATTTATTCTCAATGTTTCTCCAGCAGCAATGATTACAAAATGCTGAGTATCCCCTTTTGAAATTGTCATCAGTGCTGTATTGATGCCAGAAAGGAGCATTAGTTGAATTGCTAGCCATCGAAATTCAGTACAGCCTCTGTAATGATTGTTAGCAGCAATTTAAGAAGCAATCAACAATTTCACAAACATCCCGGTGGGTATTCCTTCAATTGATTTCAATTCCTTCACCAACATTTAACAAGCTAAACTGGTCCCACATTGGCCACCAAATTAGATTTTTAGAAGCTAAAATATAAAGTGAAAATCTGTCCCAACATGTTTTAAAATAGACCAATTACAAATCACGAATTTAACTAAAAGGCCTATTTCTACACTGTAGGGAATATAATCTAAAAACACTATTGTAACTCATCAATGTTTCCAGTTTTCCAGAATTGACATTTGATGCAAAATAGGATGAGAGAGTCTCTTTTAGGTGAACAACAAACAGATGAGAAATTCTAAAATCTGAATTGAATAAGGAGATAGAGACACGGGCTGGAGAAAAGGTTCACAGTGAGCAATATTAACAGCAGTGTAGATTAGATTCCCCACAGTGTGGAAACAGGCCCATCGGCCTAACAAGTCCACACCGACCCTCCGAAGAGTAACCCACCCAGACCCATTGCTCTACATTCACCCCTGACTGATGCACCTTACACTACGGGCAATATAGCATGGCCAATTCACCTGACCTGCACATCTTTGGACTGTGGGAGGAAACTGGAGCACCCGGAGGAAACCCACGCAGACACAGGAAGAATGAATTAAACCCAGGTCCCTGGCACCAGTGCTAACCACTGAGCCAGTAGGCCATATCCCTCGGTCAGTTTTGTCCTAATTCGTTGGACAACCACTTTCCTATTCGACTAAAGTTTGTCATACAGTCAGATGACATGATTTTGCACTTAAATATGAATAATTTTCCAAAACAAATCATATTTTTTGTATGAAAGTATAGGCTACGATTTCTATTGCCATAATTGTTAATGTTGATATCCGAGACTTCACCTGCCAAAGGGAAAGGTTTCATGTGGTTAATATAGGCCCAGATATTCTGATGGCCACATACCTGTGACTGTAGCTTAGACTGGAATTGTGCAGTTGGGATCATACATAGATCCTAAAGTATCTGCCCCGAGGTAATTGCCAGGAAATTCTAAACCGGTACTGACGATTTCTCTTTGAAAAGGCTTCCTAAATTAGAGAATTTCAAGGATTTTAAATCACTTGAAGTTAATAGTTACCCATGAAAGATTAAAGGAATAAAAACCCACTCTAACTCCTGGGTAACTATTAAACAAAGTCTGACTATACCAGCTGTAATCCCCACCCACCATCCCTTACCGTCCCCCACTAACAACATGAACCCACAACCATCCCCAGGATCTGTCACTCATCCCACCACACTGCCCATCTCCAAGTTCTGACCTGACCTCACCAGGCCCGAGCCAAACCGCAATACCTCGATCTGCCCCCACTCTTGGATCTGACCTGACAACCCTATCCCCCTCCAAACGCATAGAGCAGCACTCCTCCCCACTCTCTAGATCATGGGAAGGACCTGCCCCCTAGGAGGCAACACAATATCCCTTTATTTCCCACTGCTGCACCCAACACTCATCCCATGCCCAGCAGACACAGAAACCTTGCTCCTATCGCCAACCCCTACCTGCGGCCTGGTACACACCTATTCCCTGGCCTGTACGACCGCTAGAGTCCCTCTTCCCCATCATCCACAGCCCCCATGCAAACCTTCCATCTACCCTAAACACTAATCCACATACCTGAAACCTATCCTCCTCACCCACCTGGCATCCTAACTCCCTCACCCACCTGATATCCTATCCACCTCACCCACCTGGCATCTTATCCCCTCATTCACCTGGCACCCTATCCCCTCACCTACCTGGAACCCTAACTCCCTCACCACCTGGCACCATAACCCCCTCACCACCTGGCACCATAACCCCCTCACCCACCTGGAACCCTAACTCCCTCACCGCCTGGCACCCTAAATCTCTCATTCACTTGGTACACTAACCTTCTCACCCAGCTACCATTCTACCCCCTCACCCACTTATTGTTATAACCCTTCAGCAACCAAGCAGCTCCCCCCCCCCTCACTTACTTGGCACCTATCACCATACCCCACAGAACATTGGTTGCTGCAAAAGGGGGACATGATTTTAATAATGCAAGGTTTCCTGAGCAGTTCTCTGTTTTGTAACATTAGGCTGCTGTCCGTGAATAGCGGGGTATGAGTTATCAAGATGCATCTGTGTCTTTCTTTTAGTCTGTTGAGGAATGAAACATGGTTTCCAACCTTGCCCACGAAATTCGGGCCAAGTTGTATTTCTATATGCCCAGAATCATGTTGATGACATTTAATGTCAAATCAATTAAATTTTAAAACAGGACAATCAAAGTCATTGATCTTAATGTCAATATAAAGCAATTTAAATTATGTGAAGTTATCCCTTAATTAAGAATTTTTCAGTTCTGTAAAATCATAAATCATGCACTCAGTCACCCTTTGACTTCTGTGACACCGAGAAAATATTTTTTCACCGTAATCCCACCACTCCTAACATAGTTCTGATCCACAAGAAGAAATTGGCTCCATTTCACAAATTCTAAATTTAGGCCATACACATTCACACAACACGTTCAGAGCGCATGTTCAGCTACAAAGAGGAAACCACTACTTTAAGAGGCAAGCAATCCAATCTGCTGAATGGGTGACACAGTCTAACCTCAGTTATTGCAGGGTTTGAGGAAGGAGTACAGAAAGGTGTTGGAGGTGTTGTGGGTTTCACAGGGAGTTTTTGTTGCATCCACCCAGCGAGGGTAGAGGGTGACTTACCCATACTAGGATGCGGATGAGCAGCTATGCTGACTCTGGGGGCAGTAACTCATCAGGGAGATGGAGCAGAAACCTCAGAGATTGCAATATCTATGTCTTGTTATCTACTAAAGTTGATCTCGGACCTTCCTTATGCCTTGACAAAGATGGGATAGGTCATTGTTGTGGTTCTGTTTGCCGAGCTGGGAATTTGTGTTGCAGATGGTTCGTCCCCTGTCTAGGTGACATCCTCAGAGCTTGGGAGCCTCCTGTGAAGCGCTTCTGTGATCTTTCCTCAGGCATTTATAGTGGTTTGTCTCTGCCGCTTCCGGTTGTCAGTTCCAGCTGTCTGCCGCAGTGGCCGGTATATTGGGTCCAGGTCGATGTGTTTGTTGATAGAATCTGTGGATGAGTGCCATGCCTCTAGGAATTCCCTGGCTGTTCTTTGTTTGGCTTGTCCTATAATAGTAGTGTTGTCCCAGTCGAACTCATGTAGCTTGTCATCTGCGTGTGTGGCTACTAAGGATAGCTGGTCGTGTCGTTTTGTGGCTAGTTGGTGTTCATGGATACGGATCATTAGCTGTCTTCCTGTTTGTCCTATGTAATGTTTTGTGCAGCCCTTGCATGGGATTTTGTACACTACATTGGTTTTGCTCATGCTGGGTATCGGGTCCTTTGTCCTGGTGGGTTGTTGTCTGAGAGTGACTGTTGGTTTGTGTGCTGTTATGAGTCCTAGTGGTCGTAGTAGTCTGGCTGTGAGTTCAGAAATGTTCTTGATGTATGGTAACGTGGCTAGTCCTTTGGGTTGTGGCATGTCCTCATTCCGTTGTCTTTCCCTTAGGCATCTGTTGATGAAATTGCGGGGGTATTCGTTTTTGGCGAATATATTGTAGAGGTGTTCTTCTTCCTCTTTTTACATTTCTGGTGTGCTGCAGTGTGTTGTGGCCCTTTTGAACAGTGTATTGATGCAACTTCTTTTGTGTGTGTTGGGGTGGTTGCTTTTGTAGTTCAGGACTTGGTCAGTGTGTGTGGTCAGCCATTTCACTCAGCAAATTGGTGTACACCTTCATTAGCATCTCCTAGAGATTGCTCCATCTGAGTTTCCTGCAGCGCAATCTAGATGTAACCTCATTGTTCAATGAGCTGACATTTGAACAAGCTTTCCTTTGGCCAGGCTACATCTCACTAATTTCTGTGCAGATCACGCGCTGATCTGAACTGCCAATATTCGAATAGGTGACTGCCAGATCACGGACCAGCTGCTGGTGTTGGCACCTTTCAGCTGTGGCTGGGCAGGTTGGCAGTACTTGAGGGTCTGAAAGCAGAAGGTCAGATAAAGGAAGGCTTAGGTAAGGGAGGTGGGTGGGAGTGTGTCAAAGATTCCCACACGCACATCAATACTACCTTGTATATTATGCAGCACAACAGCAGGAAGGTGAGGAGAGCATTGTGTCACAAAGTTATCCTTTTCTTTTCTAAAAGCTGTACCTTAGCTCAAGGAGACTCTGTCCTTGATTTTTTTCAGAGAGGCAATAAACCGGGCCGGGCTTTGATGAGCATGGTTTGGTACAGAGTTGAAAAGGATTTTGAGAGGCATTTTGTTTATATGGAAATGGATGAAACTTCAGGCCAAAGTGGTCATGTTGTAGAAGTGACCTGTATAATGGAAGTGGAGTGGTCAGCTCTCTAGCTGAGCTGAGTTGAACAGTTTTAGTTCAGTCTTTTCTGCCTTTCAACTTCAACCTGTACGCATGTGTTCCATTTATACTGGTTTTTGAAGGGAGTTCGCTGATTGGGACTGTTGTGTATATTCAGAACAGCATAATTAAGTCTAGTTGGATATGTTGAGTTCTGTCAGGGTTCTTTATTCTGCTCTTTGTGTTTCATTGTATAATTTTGTGAATACATTTTTGTCTGTTTTAAAATCTAGTAATCAACCTAGCTATCTTACTCCGCGTAATTTTCACTGTACACTTACCAAAACAAATTGCAAAGGTATGGTCTGGGCTGCCTGCTTGAGAATGTTTTGAATGGTCTGGCCTTGTCCATAACAATTGAGATGGATCATAAAGCAGGAACAGCACTGTCATCCAGAAAATGGATCACAACAATTCGTAGGCCAGCAATATATAATATAGAAGGCCTAAATTGCTTGTCAGTTGGGAACCGAAATGAACAGAGTCCTTGGCCTGAGAGAGAAGGAAAATAATTTTAAACCTTCCTGGATAACAATTCAGCGCATGCTCTAAGTTTACATTGACCAAAATCTGTTATCATTCTTGTTCTTCCAGATGTACTGCTGACTCAAACATCGAGAATGCTGGAGAAATGCAGCAAGCCTGGCAGCATCAGTAGAGAGAGAAAAACAAATTAACGTTTCAAGTCTGTTATGACTCTTCTTCAGAATTGAAGAAAGGTCACTGACATGAAACACTACCTCTTGTCGTTCACTCCACAGATGCTGCCAGACTTGTTTAATTTTTTCGGCAGTCTGTGTAATTCTTTCAGATTTCCATTGTGAACTCTATTTTGCTTTCATTTGAGCATAACTGATTCATTCACTTCATCACTTATGATAGGTAGAAAGAAATGAAGGTCCTATTGAAACATCAGATTTGTATACTAGATCAATTTCGCTCATCATGCCCAGTACCTTTCGGTAAAAAGATCAACACACAGTACTTTATGGTATATTTTACGGTAATGTTTTCTAATATTGTTCTTCAGTTCCTATTAGCTGAATGCCAAGTGCTGTTTAGTTGTTATGTTTGCTTTACAATAGTACCTGTATGCCAGCAAAAGAGTACAAAATAATCAATTCAATGTCAGCATTGAAAGCATTTTTGTCAATAAATGGGATTTGGCTTTCTTTTTATAATGCAGCCAAATTGTTTAATCGCCTCAGTCTAAACTTTTGAGACATAAGGTTGCATGTGTATAGTTATTGGACACGTAAACCAAAATAGTCTCATCAAGAAACCCAGCTTTTCACTATTCACTGATAAAAAAATATTTTATAAGAAGATTTGTGTCAGCAAATTTACAATCTATACTGTTTATGTAGTGAGGTAAATACAGGTATAAATTGCAACATAGGCATTTTGTGAAGTGTAAGAGAGATGATAAGGGACAGAAATAGTTGTTAGAGAGTACAATACCAGATACAGAACAGAATTGTATGTATGGTTTTCATGTACAAAGGCCATAAGGTAATTATTTAGCTGTAAAACACTTTGGAACAATCTGTAGTCATTGAAAGGAATACAGCCAACAGTTCTTCTTGTCTTCAGGAGATGAATGGATACTGACACATTATCAAAATCGCCACATTTGTAACACAAGACCACATTCTGTAGTGAATGCAACCAAGATTCTTCTTCATAAGAGTATAGATTGTAAGGCAAGTCTGCTTAGGATATACAAACATACTTAAAAATAAAGATTGATGGAATTTTTTTTTACATTTGTTACAGTAACAACTCAACTGAGTTTTCACTTGATCCAGGTAGGACAACAAGGTGAGAAGCAGTATCAAGAAAGGAACAATGACTCAGCAGAAAGACTGGTTCCAGATCTAATATAAAATTAAATTAAAATCCCCAACAGTTTTCAAATAGAGAGAATAACATAATAGATTATAAATCTGAAATTAAATCAAAAAGAATGGAAATATTTAATTTATCCAGAGTGGGAAAATTTGTTGCTTCCACTATGTATAACAGTAACTTGCATTGATATATCATGCAACAGAATGTCCCAAGGCCTTTCATAGGAACATAAAATGACAACAATTAATATTGAAATGAGGGTGATATGGTGGTTAATTTAAAAGATTAGTCAAAGTAGGGTTTTAAGTAGAGTTCTAAAGGAAGATGGAGAGCTGGAGGCTGGGGGGGAGCATTTCAAGGTGCGAGGCCGACATATGTAGTGGCGGGGGCAGTAGACAGGAAATACATAACAGATCCACAATGGATAACAATCAGGCTGATGGAATTTAGAGATAAGAAGTAGCAAGTCAGTGGAGGAATTGAAACACAAAAATGAGAATCTGATAACTGAGATACTGGTGGACTGAATCAGTATATGCTGCATGTCTGAAGGGATGTTGCTAAGGGATATGATATTGGTGTGAAACAGGAAGTGGGGACCAAGGATAGATCCTTGGGAAATTTCAAGTGTATTGGTAGAGGTTGGTCTATTACCAATGATTGACAGTGTGTTACACACAGAAAAGCCACAGAGCTTTTATTTCCATCTTCACAGATGTTGACTGGTTTGCTGTTTACATCCAGAATTTTCGGATATTATAGGGACATACTTAATGGGTTTATGAATAGGATATATCAATCTACCACAGAAAGGTTTCCTATGTATTGACCTGATACAAACACTGGGACATGAAAGGTTTTGTGAAACTCAAAAGTGAAATAATTTGAAAATTACCAATTCACGGTAATTCATGCTGCATTAATCCATACTGCTGTTTAGGTTAGAAGAGCAAGCACAGTATTTGGTATGTGTTTTTCTCTGAGATAGCTGTCACAAACTGGATATGAGACAAGATCTTCAAGATCAATGGCAAAGCAGGTCCCTGAATGTGGGAAGATAAAGAATTTTGAAAGGAATGCAGATTGATGTAACTATTGAGTGGTGTCAAAAAAACAAAGAGAAAACATATACATCCTTAAGTATGTCTTCATCTCTACTCTCTTGGAGAACAATAAAATCACTGAAATTTCAGGTTTATGTACCTTTATGCTGTAACTAGGTCCAGTCATTTGAGATTCCCCCACTGGTGAAAATGTCTTCAATTTCTACCCTGTCAAACCCCCTCAAAATCTTATATGTGTCAATTAGATCACCCCCACCACCACTACCACTCATTGTTCTGAACTCTTATAAGCAAAAACTTAACCTATTTATCCATTCTTGATAAATCAGCCCCTTCCTTGCAGGAATCAGATAAATGAATCTCTTTTTAACTGCCTCCTTTGCCAATACATTTTTTTTAAGTTTGAGGACGACAAATATACACAGTGCTCCTAATGTAGTCTCACCAACATCTGTATAGCTGTATAGTTTTAACAGGACTTTCTTATTTTTCAACTCCAAATCTCTCACAATTAAGGGCAAAATTCCATTTGTCTTCTTAACTACTTGCTGCACCTACATATTAACCTTGTGTTTCATGCAAAGAAACCTCTATCCCTTGCTCCAAGTTGTTAATATGGATAGTAAATAACTGAGGCCCTAGAACTGATCTTTGTGGTATTCCAGATCGTCTGTCTCCAGCCCAGAAGTGATGTCTTATACCTCAGCACTAGCTAGCCAACACAGCCTTCACGACTCTGATCGAGGGGCTGAAGAGCCTATTCCTGCTCCAATTTCTTAATTTTCTTATATTGTCAGAAAAGGCATTCTGAAGTATAGCATGGTTATAATGTAGAAAAACTTGTAAGTGAAAATATAAACAATAAGAACATGTAAATGAGCTATAATCTCTTGATTAAGTTGGTTTATAACACATTCTGTATGGATTACTCCAGCTTTACATTGCATCAACAGAGGATTCTGTACTAAGTTTTAATGCTTCCTCTACAATACAACATGCAAATCCAGGTGCTCACAAACATAAGAAAATAAAAACAGGAACCTTTGAGCTTTTTATTTGGGTCCTGGTTAATCTGTACATGAATTCCATTTATTTGCCTTGATTTAGTCATAATGGAGGTAATTAGATAAGTCTGGAGAATTAGCATAGAACTTGTGATGCACAATTAGTTTCTGCTCTTCCATTACATATAGCCGCATTAATTTGTAGCAGTAGAAGGCCATTCAGTCCCCAGCTTGCTCTGCCATTTGCTAAGATCATGGCTGATCTAGTATTGTGGCCTGAACACTAATTTTCAGTTTACCCTCCATAAAGTACAACTTTTTTGATCATCAAGAACCTGTTTGCTGAATTTTACCAGAAATTGGCTCAGTGTCAGTTTCACTGAGTTTCATGGAGGGTTTCCCTCCTGTGAGGGAATGTCATGCTAATATCCAAAACCCATCTCATTAGCTAGAGAACAGGGCCCTAAATCATCCCTCTCCTCCGACCCTATCTGGAATCTCCCATTTGCCATAAGCAGAAATATCTGCCACTCCTGGGATACCCCGGGTGCCATCTTTAACTCCCAACCGTGCACCTGGCCAAGTGTTGGCAGTCTGCAATTGCTTTTCATAGTCACAGCAGCCACTAAACAATGCCTCTTCTGGCACTGAGGTGGTACAGCTGGCATTTCCTCACTAATACAAATGTACATTTCTCATCCAATCACTGCTTAGATGGCAAGACAACCAGCTTGTCTATCCTTAGCCACATCACTGCTTCTCCTCCAGTGCCACAACAGACTGGCATCTTAGCAAAGTTCAATTTGGGGCCATCACATACAGAGAAGCCTTCAAACATTCAGCTTTATTCGCCAACATTTAAAGCAAAAGCAGAAATCAAACAAACACAAGCTGCAATTGGTTCTCAGAACAGAAACAAACTGTTTGACTATAAAATTGCTGGTGCTGAACATGCAGTGAGCGATCATTGAATTGAACATTAAATTGGTTATACCAGATAGTACTAGTAGCATTGATTTTGGCAGTTGAACAGCTAATACCAAAACTTTTGGCTGTGCAGTTTGAAATTCTTTTGTCCTAGTTTCTTTTGACTCTATCTGTTAGCACTCAAAGTGAATAGTCTTTTTCTTTACTATCTGCTATGCAGGCCTGAATATTAGATGTTCTCAAGCTGTGAGTTCACAGTACACGAAGTCATTCATTAGCACATCAGACCACAAGCAGACACAGACCAGAGGCTGAAGTCAGTCTTTAAACCTTGTGTTTTTATGTGCTTGGAAGCATAAAATCCAAAATTGTCTGCAAAAGATGTCTTCCCAACGGTGGTGGGAAGGGTTGGGGAGGAGGCGATCTGTTCCTTATCAGTCTTTCTATTTTAAGTTTTCCTGACTCTGTACAGGTGTAATATTCCATGAATCCACACAGGACTCTGCCAGACAGTCAGTGAATTGAAATCTGCCATCATCTTTTGGCTGTAGCAGCCCTCTTCAAAGAGAAATGTATATTGGAAATTAAAGGCTTAATATGTATAGCATTATGATAATACTGATTAGTACCAAAACAACATCTGTGATATGAAAACACACAATTTTTTGTAACCATTCAATTTGTTGTCTTCAATTTTCCTGCAGCACCAAAGGCACAGGAAGATTACATCTATTTCCAATACTTGCAATAACATTTGCTCAGATACAAGCACCCTGTGGTTTTGAAGTCATTGAGTATTTACCAAGTAAAATCTATTGATTAAGAAGCAAAAAGCTTGATGACAGTGAGCCAGCTGATGGAAGATTATTGGCCTGTTTACCCCTCATTAGTCATTCGATGATATGGATCTCATTGTGGCTACTTTCACAGAAGCAAACGTGAACGATGTGTATTTTTGAACATTCACTGTCTTAAAGTCAACACTCATAATAATAGGACATGGTGAGAAATGCTGGATAGGACATTGTTTAGGCTACTGTTGGAATATTGCATGCAATTCTGGTGTCCTTCCTATCAAAAGGATGTTGTGAAACTTGAAAAGGTTCAGATAAGATTTACAAGGGTGTTGCCAGGTTGGAGAATTCGAGATATGGGGAGAGGCTGAATAGGCTGAGGCTGTTTTCCCTGGAGTGTTGGAGGCTGGGGTGTGACCTTATAGAGGTTTATAAAATCAAGAGGAGCATGGACAGGGTAAATAGACAAGGTCTTTTCCCTGGGGTAGGGGAGTCCAGAACTAGAGGGCATAGGTTTAGGATGAGAGGGCAAAGATATAAAAGAGGCCTAAGGGGCAACTTTTTCACACAGAGGGTGGTACGTGTGTGGAATGAGCTGCCAGAGGAAGTGGTGGAGGCTGGTACAATTGCAACATTTAAAAGGGATCTGGATGGGTACATGAATAGGAAGGGTTTGGATAGATCTGGGCTGGGAGCTGGCAGGTGGGACTAGATTGGGTTGGGATATCTGGTCGGCATGGACGAGTTAGACCGAAGGGTCTGTTTCCGTGCTGTACATCTCTATGACTCTCTGACTCTATGAATAGCTTGTCTCCAAGTTCCCTCCATCAGCTATAATTCACTTGCGAAATAAATCCATCATAAACAAGCAGTCACAAAGGAAGGATGAAGATTATTCAACATCTTATTACTTTTCTCTTACAGAAAACATGCCCAGCAGACATATAGCGCATGAAGCAGGAAAGGAGCTGGTAGCATTGATGTTGGCAGTTGGTTATCATATCTGTTATGTTATGCAGCACTGAACAAGTAAAAGCAGGTGTAATATTGACAGCATTGGGCACACAGCAACTAAATCACTCTCATCTCATAATTACATCTGCATCTTGGAAAACAAAGAAACTACAGCGAAGAATGTGGAAGTCACTACCACAGGGAATGGTTGAAGCAAATAGAGTAAGTGCAGTTAAGGGAAAGTCTGATTATTTGCTATGGCACAGAATTCCACAGGTTCACCACTCTCTGAATCCCTACTGTGTGGAAACAGGCCCTTCGGCCCAACAGGTCCACACTGACCCTATGAGATTAACCCACCCAGACCCATTCCCCTAACTAATACACTTAAAGCTACACATCTCTAAACACTATTCAATTTAGCATGGCCAATTCACCTACCTTGCACAACTTTGGACTGTTGGAGGAAACCAAGGCAGACACAGGGAGAACGTGCAAACACTACACAGACAGTCACCTGAGACTGGAATCAAACCCAGGTCCCTAGTGCTGTGAGACAGCAGTGCTAACCACTGAACCACCTAGTCTCATTTCTAAATGGCCTACCCTGTATCAGTAGACTGTTACCCCTGGTTCAGGATTCTCTGGTCACCAGGAACATTCTTCCTGCATTTACTCTGTCTAGTCCTGATAGAAATTTATAGGCTTCTATGAGATCTCATCCCCACCCCGCTTTATTGTTCTAAACTCCAGTGAATATAATCTTAACTGATCCTGTACATCTTCACACGCTGGTCCCACCGTCCCAAGAATTAGTCCAGTAGACCTTTGTTACAATCCCTGGATAGCCAGAACATCTTTCCTAAAATAAAGAGGCCTAAGCCTCATACAATACTCGAAATGAGATCTCACCAAGGACCTGTACAATTGCAGCAAGGTGTTCCTGTTGCTTGTACTGAGTGGCACGGTGGCTCAGTATTTAGTACTGCGGCTTCACAGTGCCAGGGACCCTTGTTTGATTCCCACCTCAGGCGGCTGCCTGTGTGGAGTTTTCACATTCACCTGGCATCTGTGTGGGTTTCCTCCTGGTGCTCTGGTTTCCTCTCACAATCCAAAGATGTGCAGGTCAGGTGAATTGACCATGCTAAATTGCCAATAGTATTAGGTGCATTAGTCAGGGGTAAATATAGGGTAGGGGAATCGGTCTAAGTGGATTCTCTTTGGAGAGTCGGTATGGATTTGTTGGGCCGAAGGGCCTGTTTCCATACTATAGGGAATCTAATCTACTCAAATCCTCTCGTTATGAAGGCCAAAGTACCATTTGCCTTCTTCACTTCCTGCTATATCTGCATGTTTGCTTTCAGTGACTTTTGGTAGCAGTTAAGTAAATATTTGAATCAGTTACTGTGTTCCATGAGGAGGGATGGTGGGATGCTGTGACCTTCATGTAGTAACACTGACATTGGTAATGGAGACATTGATTTCAGGATTCTTTGTTTTGCAGTTAGCTTACAGGCTTTTGTCCTGTTTCCTCCTCAACAGTGACTTCCTCAACTCAGACTGAAAGATCAACATTTCTTTACCTACAATGTAAGGGTATCTAATGGCTGTCCACAAGCTGTGACCTTAACAGTACACTAATCTACACTAGCATATCAGTCCGCTAACACAGATACACCAGGATTTTCAAGGGTTTGCAAATTTTTTTTGTGTATTCTTGGAAGGGTAAAACATAAACATGTTAGGAAATAATTCTCAGGGGATGGCTTACTGCTGAGAATTAGGGGAGGGGTGTCTGTGCAGTCAACAGTTACTATCTCTTCCTTTTCAGTCTCTTTGTTTGACACTAAACTGATGTGGCATGCCATGGGTTCACACAGGGCTTTACCAGAAAACTACAAAATTTACATCTGCAACAACTTTTGGCTGTCTAGCCTCACATATTGTTATTGAAAATTTAATATGTCCACAAGCAATCCAAGGTTATGGCCTACTGTTGTGACACAAGCTGGCCTCTGGCCATCAACAGGCCAGTGAGGAAAAGACCCCAGTCAGGTTATCATGCCTCAAGTGTTTTCTGGTTCCTATTTGATCCTGACTGGGAGTCCTAAAGCCTGCTGGGAAAATCCTGCCCCTGAATTGGGATGTGAAATCACAACCTTCAAATGTTTTTTCAAGAACCGTCATGTCTTTCAAATTTTGGAAGAACTGAATCTTGAGTTTGTAGAGTTTCACTGAAACTGTAGTGTAAGTGCACCAATGCTAGCAGCTGAACCATAACTGACATCTAATTGATTGTGAAATGGGTGAGGTACAATATTTTAGTACAAATGGATTTAATTATGTCCTAAACATTTAGTTACACAGTCAGTAACTTCTAAATGCTAGGTTGAACAAGTATCTCAGATAACCTTGTGAGGTGGCTTAGTTTCTATGCTTCTATGTTCAATGCTCAACTCATCTTCAGTCAAAATGTCCTTTTTTTCCCAATCTATAACAAATGAATAATTGTTCAAATAAAATACAAAAACTTTTAACACTTCATTGTTTTCTTCCTCCCCTTTGGTTGCTCACAGTGCTGTTTGGAGATTAATCTTTAGTTTTGGGAGACCACAGAACTATCCTGGAGGGTTGAAAACTGTTATTCTTGCAGATTTCCTTCAGAAACAGAGGAAGTTTTGGCCTCAGTGATTAAAAATCTCCGTTGTAATTGCAAACCGACTGCAAGCTTATGCATTTCTGCACTGATTTCCAGTATACATGAACCTCTATTGCAATCACAAGGCGATATACATTCAGGAAACTTCAACAGCTGTGGGATGGCAGAGGGAAGAAAGTAGGTCCCAGTGTCACATGATTATCATACTAATTTAAGGAACTTGCCTTCCAGTAAACTGAACTGAAGGTACTTGAGTCATATGGCCAGTGTTTAACTGCAGCCTGATTGAAGATCGCGGATAAGAACTTTTAGTCTTTCCATTTTTAAATTGACTTCACCCCGGTTGCCACAGGCTGTAGCACACCGAATCAATGTGGTTCTGTCCAAGGAAACTGCATGGTTTTAGAGGAGGAACTTGAATCTCTAGTGATTCAATGATCGTAAGCTGATCAGCAATACCCCACCTGTCATGGGGGTAAGGGATGAGGAGTTGGGTGAGGGAGGGAGGAGAGAGGAGAAGTCTAGAAAATATTGTGAAGCTTGGTCAGGATGACTTCAAGTTGCTGGCCTGATGTTAGGGAAGGAGAGCTCAACCAATCTGTGGGTGGCACGGTGGCACAGTGGTTAGCACTGCTGCCTCACAGCGCCAGAGACTCGGGTTCAATTCCCGACTCAGGCGACTGACTGTGTGGAGTTTGCACATTCTCCCCGTGTCTGCGTGGGTTTCCTCCGGGTGCTCCGGTTTCCTCCCACAGTCCAAAGATGTGCGGGTCAGGTGAATTGGCCATGCTAAATTGCCAGTAGTGTTAGGTTAAAGGGGTACACTTAGGGGTATGGGTGGGTTGTACTTCGGCGGGTCGGTGTGGACTTGTTAAGCTGAAGGGCCTCGTTCCACACTGTAAGTAATATAATCTTAAAAAAAATCTAATCAATCTGCAGAATTAAAGTCTCTGTTAATTGGCCATTTTATCTGTCTGTTGGCATTTTACTACAGCAAAGGTGACATATTTCCCCTTCCCCAGCTATATGGAAATGTTACCAACTTCATTGTAGCCTGGTGGGTCATCACAGCAGGAAGACCATGACCCAGAAAAGGGGCTGTGGGGGCAAGGACGGGAACCTATGCTTCCACAACAATTCCTACGGAGGTGTACCTCTTTGACCTGAGGGAGGCTGCCAGCCTTATCCCTCCACATGTTGGAGTCGCCATGAAATGATTGGACTGCCTCAGCAGTGCTATTATCTATAAAAGACTAACACCATCAGGAGTCTTTATTTGAATGGTTGGCACACACACAGGCAATTAGGAAAGTGCCTGTAGTAAACTGGCCAAGCTAATGCATCCTGTTGCCTCCATATCTGTTAGAGACTTCACATGGACTTGTCATCTATTTCTCCAACATTCCTGTGAGGATGGGCAACAACCTTCAGCAGAAGCTTCAAGAACATGTGCAGAAACACACCTATGTACTTTTCAGTCATGTAGATTTTACTTGCAATCAAGATGTCTGTCCCTTTAAGCCACATTGACACTTAACCTACCCTGTTGTTTTATGCCTCTGTTTTGTAAGTCTGGACAACAGAGGTGTTATTAGGACTTATGTTGACCAGTTTTAATATGGCAGCATCACAAGAGTCTGTTGGACAGCATAGGGTCAGGATAGCATCTTTCTCATGTGTTTGTCATGCAGTGCATGCAGCTACATGTGCCCATGTTGAAGATTAATGCTGTACAGATTGGGCACATAATAACATGAGGAGCTGCCCATCTATCCACAGGGAGTTGTGGAATGTTGAGCTGAAAGCGGCATTTGTCACTGAAATGTCTCATCCTGCGTGTGAGAGTAATCCTTGAGCTGTTACCTAAAGCATGTGCACTGCAGCAGTTCATGAAGGCAGCTTATCACCTTCGTCCAAAATTCAAATTCAAAACTAATAAAGGTCTCCCACAAATTGTAAAACTGTGTGCGTGTGCCTGTGCACGTGTGTGTGTGTGTGTGCGTGCAAGGGCAACTAGGGATAAGCAATAAATGCTGGCCAGTCAGCTACACCCACATTGCATGAGCAGATACAAAAAAAATCACACTTAACATGGAAACTTGGCCTGCTGCCATTTGCCTTATTACTTTAAAATTTGCTGGTTTAACTGTGTTGCTAAAATCTGCAAGATAACCATCTTGATCTGACGTTTAATTGTTTTGCCTTTGCTCCAACATTCACCTGTTTTCAATAATTGACAGCATCTTTAGATGCAGTAGTTGAAAACTCATTGCAAATATCATTCTGCAGATGTTAGAATGTATAATCATTTTTCTGGGTGAAACATAGACACATCATTTACTCGTGTGAAGCAGAAATCTCTCTTGCATATACACACACACACGCACATACAATTAAAATTTGTGGGAGATTTTTTTTCAGCTTTGAATTTGAAATTGAATTTGTCTGAATCCCCTGAAGTTTGCATCTACATGTTTCAACAGCAATTTCCAAACTGCGAGTACCTCAGTAAGAACTTCACTACAAGATGGTATAAAGATCGAAGATGGAAAGTATTGAATTAATTCTTGTGTGGATAATCTCATAAGGAGATTGTTTGTGAAAAAATTCAAAATAGATGTACTTCAACAAATAAATGTATGCGTTGTGAAGTGGCTTGCATGAAGTAAATGCCACCAGATGGGTTTAAACCAAAAAAAACACATCACCACAAATCTTCAGAATGGCATCTGAGAAGGAGTTAGTTTAATACATAATTAAGGCATAGTCATTTAATCCAGACATAGGCCAGACAGTGGTCAGTTAAACACACATTTGCATTTGACAAGTAGAAATTAAACAGCAATGGATCCCAAGGTAAGGAAGGCTTTTGAGTCATTGAGTTAACCCAGCTCCGCAATCAACACAAAGCAGGACAAAAAGGAGAAACATACTCAATATTTTAGGTTATATTTTTCTACATTCCTTATGAGTTTTAAAGAATGAGCGAGTACAACCTGTGCTGCAATTAAGCGTAAATTTGAAGATGATGTAGTCGAGTATTTGTGGGCGGCACAGTGGCACAGTGGTTAGCACTGCTGCCTCACAGCGCCAGAGACCCGGGTTCAATTCCTGCCTCAGGCGACTGACTGTGTGGAGTTTGCATGTTCTCCCCGTGTCTGCGTGGGTTTCCTCCGGGTGCTCCGGTTTCCTCCCACAGTCCAAAGATATGCAGGTCAAGTGAATTTGCCGTGCTAAATTGCCCGTAATGTTAGGTAAGGGGTAAATGTAGGGGTATGAGTGGGTTGCGCTTCGGCGGGGCGGTGTGGACTTGTTGGGCCGAAGGGCCTGTTTCCACACTGT
Organism: Chiloscyllium plagiosum; assembly: GCF_037043375.1. NCBI lineage: Eukaryota > Metazoa > Chordata > Chondrichthyes > Orectolobiformes > Hemiscylliidae > Chiloscyllium > Chiloscyllium plagiosum. Next base: position 38,883,196 of record NW_028270164.1, read on the forward strand.
AAGTAATCTAATCTAATCTACACAATACAGTACTCCATAACTATGAAGTGCTAAGTATACAAGAGGTGTGAGTGCCCTCTGGTGTTGTACGTTGTTGTTGCCAAGATCCTGTGTCACAATTGATAATCTGATTCGAATCAATGAGTTGTTATAGTGCAGAAGGAGGCTGTTTGAGCTATTGTGTCAATGTTGGCTCTCTGCAGAAGTAACTCAGCTAATCTCATACCCTTTATCCATGGCACTTTAAAATTTTACTTTATGGCATTCTGCTTTACAATGCCAAGTTTGAAAGTGCCTGTACAATTTCAAACTTTATATTGACTACTTTATAGATGATAAGTCACGGTGACAATAAATTTATGAGAATGCAGACAACACATCAGTTTCAAAGCATTTTTCTGGCAAATATGAATCATCCTCAGGCAGAATAGAACAGGAACGGCAAAATGAGTTGGCAAAGGTTCATTTTGAGAGTCACATGTCAAAGTCAGATCAATCGGTTTTTGGAACATCAAACGAAAGTCCACTGCTCCGTGTTTCCTAATTTCTCAGGCTCAATTTATGTCCACTTTCTCTTTGGGCTGTTTGATATTAAAGGAGTGACTTAGAGGATTTCTGACTCATGTTTTTGGATCAATATGATGAATGTAGATAATTAAGGTAATTCTCTTTAGATACAGAGGTTACAGGCTGCAGTTTATCTAAGTTATTTGCCTTAAGAGTGGAAGCAGCAAATAATAGCTCAACCTGAATCTTTAGGGTGTCTATATGTCAAACATATTTACTCAGATACAAGAAAATTCTTTCTCAAGTGACATATTTTAAACACCTCATGAGTGTTGAATGGAATGGAAGCATTCAGAATTTAGATTATTTTATTTATAGAATGTGAAGGAAATCCAACCATCTTCCCTAACACCTTTCAAAGGAGGCTTGACATTGCATTTGTGCTGGAAATCTGAAGGGGTGTTAGACCACTAAATGAAGTAAAGTTGGTCCCTGGCATTGGAATGACAACATCAATTTATTGATTTTAAAAACTGCTTTAAAGTTAAATATTTGGCCTGCTAGTGTACTGTTTACATATTGATGGAAAAGAGTTAAGTAGTCATAGAGTCATAAAGTTGTACAGCACGGAATCAGACCCTTCCGTCCAACTCCTCCATGCTGACCAGATAATCTAACTTAATTTAGGCCCATTGCCAGCACTTGTCCATTTCACTCTGAGCCCTTCCTATTCATATACCCATCTAGATGCCTTTTAAATGTTGTAATTGTACCAGTTTCTGCCACTTCCTTTGGCAGCTCATTCCATACACGCACCACCCTCTGCGAGAAAAGGTTGCATCTCAAGTCCGTTTTATATCTTTCTCCTCTCACCATAAACCTATGCCCTCTAATTTTGGACTCCGCTAAGCTGGGAAAAACACCATAAGACAAACGAGCAGAAACTAGGGCATTCAGCCCATTGAGTCTGAACCGCCATTCAATCATGGCTGATAAGTTTCTCAACCCCATTCTTTCACTTACTCCCTGTAACCCTTGATCCCCTTGATACTCAAGAACCTATCTATCTCAGTCTTAAATATAATCAATGACCTGGCCTCCACAGCCTCTGTGGCAATGAATTCCATAGATTACCCACTCTCTGGCTGAAGAGGTTTCTCCTTATCTCCGTTCTAAAAGGTCTTCCCTTTGCTCTAAGTCTGTGCTCTCAGGTCATTGTCTCTCCTACCAATGAAACACCTTCCCAACATCTACTCTGTCCAGGCCATTCAATATTCTGTATGTTTCAATTAGATCTCCCCTCATTCTTCTGAACTCCATTGAGTATAAACCTGGAGTCCTCAAATATTCCTCATATGGTAGGCTTTACATTCCTGGGACCATTCTCATGAATCTCCTCTGAACATTCTCCAAGGTCAGTACACCCTTCCTGAGATACGGGGCCCAAAACTGCATACAATACTCCAAATGTGGTCTGACCAGTGCCTTAGAAATACATCCCTGCTTTTATATTCAAATAAATTATGGCATTTGCCTTCCTAATAACTGACTTAACTTGCAAGTTTATCTTGAGAGAATCTTGGACTAGAACTCTCAAGTCTCTTAGCACTTCAGACTTCTGAATTTTCTCCCTGTTTAGAAAATAGTCCATGCCTCTATTCTTCCTACCAAATGCATGACCTCACACTTTCCCACATTGTACTCCATCTGCCACTTCTTTGCCCACTCCCCCAACCTATCCAAATCCTTTTGCAGCTCCCCCCCGCCTCCTCAATGCTACCTGTCCATCTATATATCTTTGTATCATCTTCCAACTTTAACAGAATGCCTTCAGTTCCTTCATTTAGATCGTTAAAGTATAAAGTGAAAAGTTGTGGTCCCAACATTGAGCATAGCGGAACACCACTTGTCACCTGAGAAGGACATTTTTATCCCCACTCTCTGTTTTCTGCCAGACACCCAAGCTTCTGTCCATGCTAGCACCTTGCCTCTGATACCATCGGCCCCTATCTTACTCAGTAGCCTCCTGTGCGGCACCATGTCAAAGGACTTCTTGGAATCCAGGTAGATAACACCCATTGGCTCTCCTTGGACTAACCTGCTCATTATTTCCTCAAATAATTCTAACAGATTTATCAGGCATGACATCCCCTTGATGAAACCATGCTGACTTTGACCTATTTTACTATACTTTTCCAAGTATTCAGAAATCTCATTCTTCACAATGGATTTCAGGATCTTATCCTTGACCGAGGTTAGGCTAATTGGTCTGTAATTTTAAATCTTTTGCCTTATTCTCTTTTTAAACAGAGGTGTCATGTTAGCAATTTTCCAGTCGTCTGGGATGTTCCCTGATTCTAGCGATTTCTGAAAGATCACCACTAACGCCTTCAATATCTTTTCAGCTATCTCCCTTAGAACTCTGGAATGTAGTCCATCTTGTCCAGGTGATTTATCCACCTTCAGGCCATTCAGACTTTCTAGCACCTTCCTCTTGATGATGGCCACCACACTCAGCTCTGCCTTCTCACTTGCTTGAATTTTTGGAATATTAATCGTGTATTCCACCATGAAGACTGACGTGAAGTGATTATTCAGTTCTTCAGCCATTTCCTTGTTCCCCACTACTATCTCTCCTGTATCATTTCCAGTGGCCTAATGTCCACTTTAGCCTCTCTTTTGCCCTTTATATATTACTGGCTAACTTACCCTCATATTTAATCTTCTCCCTCCTTATTTCGTTTTTTTGCCCTCTGTTGGTCTTTGTAAGCTTCCCAATCCTCTGGTTTCCCACTGCCCTTCACCACGTTCCTTCTCCCTCCTTATTTTGTTTTTTTGCCCTCTGTTGGTCTTTGTAAGCTTCCCAATCCTCTGATTTCCCACTGCCCTTCACCACGTTATATACTTTTGCTTTTATGCTATCCCTGACTTCCCAAGTCAGCCATGGTTGCCATGCTTCGTTTTCCTCAGGATGAATCTCTGCTGTGACTCCTGAATTACTCCCAGAAACTCCTGCCATTGCTGTTCGACTGTCTTTCCTGCTTGGCTCCTCTCCCAGTCACTTCTGCCCAGCTCCTCCCTCATGCCTCTGTAGTTGGCTTTATTCGGCTGTAATACCATTACCTCTGATTCTATCTTCTTCCCCTCAAATTGCAGAGTAAATTCAATCATGTTATGATCACGACCTCCTAAGGGTCCTTCACCTTCAGCTCTCTTATCAAGTCTGCCTCATTGCACAACACTAAATCCAGTATTACCTGTTCCCTAGTGGGCTCCATCACAAGCTGCTCTGAAAAACCATCTCGTAGATATTCCATAAATTCTGTTTTTTATAATCCTTTAGCAAGCTGATTTTGCCAGTCCACCTGTATATTGAAATCCCCCAATGATTACTGCAATTTTGCCTTTCCTACACATCTTTTCTATCTCCTAGTGTATTTTTCTCCCAGCTCTTGACTATAATTTGGAGGTCTGTACATAACTCTACGTTTCTTTTTACCTTTGTGGTTCCTCAATTCTACCCACACAGATTCTACACCATCTGACCCTACTTCATTTCTTACTATTGAGTTAATTTCATTTCTTACTAATAAAGGCAACCCCACTGCTCTGCCCACCTGCCTATGTTTTCGATAGGATGTATATCCTTGAATATTCAGCTCCCAATCCTGATCCCCTTGTAGCCATGACTCCGTGATTCCCACTATGTCATACCTGCCAATTTCAATCTGCACTACAAGCTCATTTACCTTATTCCTTATACTGCGTGCATTCAGATATAACAGCTTCAGGCCTGTATTAACCATCCCTCTTCTCATTGCCATTCATTTGTCAAGGCTGCTTGAACTTTGATTGCTAACCCTTTTCATACACTCTGTCCCATTTGTGTCTGTGCTGGAGATTTTAATATCCTCCCCTGAGTTCTGCACTCTTATCTCCTTCTTTAATTCGGGTTTTCTAATTTCCCCTATAACTGAACCCTCCCCCCCCACTCCCACCCCCCCTCCCCCATTTAGTTTATGGTCCCGTCTACAGCTCTAGTTATCCGATTCGCTAGGACACTGGTTCCAGCATGGTTCAAATAAAGACCATCCCATTGGAACAGGTCCCTTCTTTCCCAGTACAGATGCCAATGTCCCATGCTTTCAAACCCATTTCTCCCACAACAATCTTTGAGCTATGCATTTACCTGCTTAATCTAATTAACCCTGTGCCTATTCACTCACAGAGCTCAGATAGTAATCCCGAGATTATTCCATTTTTGGTTCTGCTTTTTAATCTAACTCCTAGCTGTTCATACTCCCTTAGCAGAACCTCTGCCCTCGTTTTATCTGTGTTGTTGGTACCTACATGGACCACGACCACTGGATCTTTACCCTCCCACTCCAAGTTCCTCTGCAGCCCAGATGAGATATTCCTTACCTGAGCACCAGGAAACACAACCGTTGTGACTCTCAATCGTGGTCACAGGGAACAGTGTCTATGCCTCTAACTATACTATCCCCAATTACAACAACATTTCTCTTCTCATCCCCCACTTGAATGGCTCCCTGCACCATAGTGCTGCGGTCAGTTGGCTCATCCTCCCTGCAGTATCCATTCCCATCCTTAGAGGGAGCAAAACTGTTGAACCTTGTGGATGAGGACTGGGGGCTGAGGCTCCTGCAACTTTATCCCCTGGATCCTTCTACCTGCCTCACTCACAGCCACATCCTGTGTCCCTAAACACTGGCCAAATTTGAGTTAGTTAGAATAAGGGGTGTGACTGTCTCCTGAAATACAGCATCCAGGTAACTCTCCCCCTCCCTGATGTGTTGCAATGTTTGAAGCTCAGACTCCAGCTCATCGACTCTGAGCCAGAGTTCTTCCAGCAACCAACATTTACTACAGACATGGCTATGATCTAAGACCTCAGCTACTTATCCTATCCATGCCCTTCATGATTTTAAAACCTCTACAATGTCAACCCTCAGCTTCTGAAATTGCAGGCAACATAGCCATAGTCTATTGACCCTCTCGCTATAGCTCAATGCTCCAGTTCCAGCAACATCCTTTAAATCTTTTTGGCACCTATTCAAGCTGAACAACATCTTCCCTACAGCAAGGAAACCAGAATTAACACAGTATTCTAAGGTTGTTATTCAAATATCACAAAAGTAAACTCATCATTTAATAATCTTTTCACTTTTAATCAGAGGTGATCAGGGTTACCAAAGCTCTGAAAACTTGCCATCTTAAAGAAGCCAAAAAAGGCTGAACCTACAAGATAATGGGCTTTAAGAGTTCTGTTTGACCGTCAGGAGCAGGAACGCCATTCCAGCACATCAATAATGAGGCCCCATTTATCTGGACATCTCCTGTGATCTCTCTTGGCATTATCAAGACCTTCATCACAGTCTGTGATCTCGCTCAGGCTCTTTTCTTGTTGGTTTTGGGCATGTGAAGCTTGCCTCTAGCTGATACTCAGGGGAAAGTGAGGACTGCAGATACTGAGTAAAAAGGTGTAGCTCTGGAAAAACACAACAGGTCAGGCAGCATCCGAGGAGCAGGAGAGTCGACGTTGAAGGGCTTAAGCCTGACAAAGGAACAGTGCTCCAATAGCTTGTACTTCCAACCGCATTGCTGCAGAGAGAAACAGAGTTAATGTTTCAGGTCTAGTGAGCCTTTTTCAGAACTGTTTGTTGGGTAAATGGATTAAGATATTTGAATGGAAGATAAAAGCAGGAACACTTAGCTGCAATTGTAGAGAGAATTAATGAGACCATATACTGTGTACAGTTTAAATTATGACTGATGTTCTCCTCTTAAGCCCAAGAAAATAAATTATTTGAATATCTGCTTTTACTTTTTACTCTTGTCCTTTACATTCAGAATAATTTAAAATTCACATTGGGTGCAACAATCTCTCAGAGGTCAGCACCCAGTGATCCTATCCTCAGTCAGTTTGGTCCACATATTCTCCTTCTGGCAGGAGATTTCCTTCCCTATGGAATTTCTCTTCATGCTCTTTGGTGTTTTTGTCTTTAAATTTTCCCAAAAATGTTAAGGGGTTATGATCAGTATATACAATTGTCTCAATCAAATTACTGGCAACATGAATGTTGAAATGTTGCAATGTCAACACCAAACTCAAGATCTCCTTTTTAATTATGGAATATTTCTGTTGAGGAATTATCACCTTACATGAAAAATACTCAATAGGTCTTTCTATGTTCTTTTCATCATCTTCTTACAAGAGTACAGGACCAATACCCACATCACCATCTTAAATATATATATATAGATTATATTACTTACAGTGTGGAAACAGGCCCTTCGGCCCAACAAGTCCACACCGACCCGCCGAAGCGTAACCCACCCAGACCCATTCCCAGCTGCGGCTACCACTAAGGCTGTGGTTAACACAGCTTTCAGGCTGTCAAATGCCTTCTGACATTCCTCCATCCACTGAAATTTTCTGCACTTTGTTAACAAGCCAGTCTAACCACACTACTAAAATTTGGTACAAATCTTTGACAAAAACCACTTAGTCCCAAGAACCATAGTATTTGCATTTTCATTGATACTATGGGAAACTCCCCAATAATCTTTGTTTTTCACATCCTGTGGGACCATCTGTCTATGTTCAACGATATAGCCCAGGAACATTACTTGGGCTTTTACAAACTCACTCTTAGCCAGGTTTATCACCAAGCTAACCTCCCGAAGTTGACCAAACAATTCCAATATATGCTCCAAATATTCCTTCCATGGGTGACAAAAATCGTTGGATTGTCCATTGTGATGATGCTGCTCCTTTAACAAGGTTATGCTGTCCTTGGCTTTTTTTTCAGAGTGGTCATAAAAGGAGTGATTCCAAAAATTCTAGGCTTGAAGGAATTTAGAGCCAATTTGATTATAGCTAACAGTTACCACCTCAGGCAAAAGGTTTTCAAGTTTAAGGAAAACACTTGTACGATGGAAGGGGAGTGGCCAGTTCTCCCAGCTCAGCTTTTCTCTGGTTTTGTTTTAGCAGTGTTACTGTTCACTGAATGTAGTCAATTATTGTAAAGCTGCTGGTCTCAAAGAAGCAGGTCTGTGCTGATCCTCCCTCTCTTTGTCATTTCTCCTGTAAGACCTACATTTGATTTTATCATTTATGCCAAGGGGTGTTTATGGGAGTTGTTGCAAGTATTTGGAACGGTATCATTAAGTTGGGTTCAGATAGGTTCCCTGGATGCTGCCTGACCTGCTGCGCATTTCCAGCAACACATTTTCAGTTCAGATAGGTTAAGTTATTCTACATTCTGTTCTCTTTTGTTTGTGTTTCATTTGGTAATCTTGTAAATAAATTCTGTTTTGTTTAAAACTAAGTGGTTTGACCAATGGCATCACACCTGAAATATCCACTGTGCACCTATTTAAAATAATTAGATATGTTAGGGTCTGGGCTACTTTGTTGAAATGTTTTGATGGCCTCTAGCCTGTCCACAACAGTATGTACATTGCACAATTGGCAAATCCCAAAGTGACGGCATTGGTTAGTCTTTGAAATATGGGTGCTGCATTTTTCATATCAAATGGCATAACTTATAACTGCTAAAGTCCATTCAGTGTCACAAAGGCCAAAATGTCCTTCTCATGAATAAAAGTGACTACCAGTATTATTTGAGTAATTCCAACTTCAAAATATAAGCTTCGTGTCCCACCTTCTCATTCCAGTGTTCCAGTTGTGGAGTAGGATATGAATCAGACTTTGTAACTGCATTGACTTTGGGGTAATCAATACATAAACATTAGGTACCATCTTCCTTTAGCACCATCACAATGAGTAAGCTCCATTTACTGCAACTCACTTTGATTATATTGCTTTTGAGCTTGCTTTCAATCTCTTTTTGAACCTATGTAAAATTTAGAGGGTTAAGTATATAAGGTGGTTGCTTAATTGGAATAGCATTTCTTATATCTACATCATGTACAATCATATAATCATAAGACCATAAGACCATAAGACATAGGAGCGGAAGTAAGGCCATTCAGCCCATCGAGTCCACTCCGCCATTCAATCATGGCTGATGGGCATTTCAACTCCACTTACCCGCATTCTCCCCGTAGCCCTTAATTCCTTGTGACATCATGATCATACATTCCAGTTTATTCCCACATATCTCTCCATGAGATTGTAATAACTCTTTAAGGTCATTTCAATTTTCCCTTGGAAAATTAAAGAATTTCCTCATTATCCCATTTAATTTGAGAAACATTAAATTCAAATTTATCTGGACTTAGTTTTTCTCTCTGAGGTTTTAACCAGTACCACATTCTCCTTTTTCTTTCCTTCACTAACAAAAATATTATTTGAGCATATTCACCTGACACACTCTAGGGGCTTTCCTTAAATCTGGATGTCTTATCAAATAATTCACATCTCCCAATTTTCTTTTGATTTGATGAGGCCATTAAACGTTGCTTTTAGAGGTTCACTTACCACTAGGAGTAATATGTTATCTCCTCCAGCTTTGATTTCTTTGATTTTTTTGTTTGCTTTCTGTTTCATCATATGCTGTGCTACTTATAAATACTGTTGAACCAATTCACCCACTCTATTTAATCTTTCCCTAAAATCTAACACATTGTCCAAATATATGGCCTCTGAACTCTGACTTACCAACTTTTCCTCAATTAATTTCAGTGGTGTTCTCAACTCATGTCCAAAAACTAATTCAAATAGGCTGAATTTAGATGATTCATTAGGTGTAGTCATAATTGCAAAACATACAAATGGAATTCCTTTATCACAACCTTCCAGATAATCTTGACCAAAGCCCTCAACATGGTCTTTAGAGTTTGATGCCATCATTCTAAAGCTCCCTGCAATTCTGGATGGTACGCGGATGATTTGAATTGTTTTATTCGTAAGCTATCCATAATTTACTTGAATAATTATGATGTAAAATTTGAACCTTGATCTGACTGTATCTCTGTGGGTAGTCAGTTTCTAGTAAAAAAAAATGAGTAAGTCTTCTACAATCCTTTGAGCTGTGATATTGTGTAATGGATTGGCTTTGGGAAATCTAGTGGTCATATCCATTATGGTCAACAAATACTGATTCCCACACTTTGTTTTGGGAAGGGGTCCTACTAATCAATTAAGACTCTTGCAAAAGGTTCCCCAAATGACAGAATGGGTATTAATGATGCTGATTTTATCACTGCCTGAGGTTTTTCTATTACCTGACACATATGAAATGCCCAGCAAAATTCAACCACATCTCTAAGCAATCCGGAGCAAAAACTGTTTTTGTATTTTGGTTCAAGTCTTCCTTATTCCTAAATGACCTCCTACTGGCAATTCTTGTGCCACCCGCAAAACGTCTTTTCTATAACCCACTGGTAATACAACTCAATAAACTTCTGTCCATTTTTCATCTGTTTGAATATGTAATGATTTCCATTTCCTCATCAAGACATCATTTTTAAGATAGTAGCATTTATAGTAACAAGGGTATACACTTAGATTCTTCTTCAATTTTTTTTGGTACAACTGCTTTATTTTTTGTTTTTTTGTTGTAAGTCGAATAACCTCTCTGAAGTAAAAATATCCGCTTTGTCCTCCACCTGTTTTTTTTTCACAACCATTTATTCTTACATAGTTTCTGATCATTGAGCTTCAACTTCCTTATCTTTGTTCTTTGATTTCTCATTCTGCTTCAACCTGTGGCTTTGTGACCTTGTTACCACATGGTCAGGAAAAATTCCCCTACATACTTCTTGTAACATCTTAGTTGCCTGACATTCCACTGGCTTTTCAAACACATTAAGCATCACTCCCACCTGTGATCCAGCTAAATCATTCTCAAGGACAAACTGTATCACCAGAACAGGGAATTTCCCTTTTCCTCCTTTCACTATTTCACAACTTTTCACTGGACTCTCCAACCTCACCTTATGCAATGGAACTCAACTGTTCTCACTCTAAATTCCACATATTACCCCCCCTTTCTGGCAATATTGTTTCCAAAGTGCATGCCTCCTCATCTCTCACCATCCAAGATTGTCTTGCTCCTCTATCTCTTAAAATTTAACCTCTCTACATATTCCTCCTGGTACACAAATGTAAACTTTACCCACATAAGTAAATTATTTAAAGAGATCTAATACTTTCTTATTAACCACTCCCTAATCAGGCTATTATTTTTTTTGCAGCTCTTTAGCATTTACTGGGATCTCCTTTACCACTTTAATAAACCCCACAGGTTTATCCTCTTTTATAACATCTATCTTCCAAATGCTTTTCTTAAACCAGCAACACTTTAACTTCATGTGTCCTACTTTATCGCAGTGAAAACACCTGAGATTTCTGACTTCTCTTCCACCCTCATGGGTTTCCTTTTTAACTTGTGATAACTATTTTTACTACCTTCAATGAGATCTCCTTTCCCTTTACTATCTGAGGTTTTTTTCCCCTCAATTTCTATCCCTCACAGATGGATGTCAGAAGCTAAACATTAATTTATAAATGAACTCATAATCATCTTCTATTTCTTGCAGTTTTAACTCACTGTTCTTCTTCATGACTTCTCATTACTTCAGGATGTGAATTTTTGGACTCCTTCAAAGTATCAGACTCTAAAAGCATCATAGGTTTTTTCTATCTTCAATGCTGTTACTCATCTATCAAAGTTACTTCGATCCTTTCAAACATCCCTAAAAGTATCATATCATCAAACAAATGACTATGATCATTATTTATTCTGATTAAGGCTTATAAAATAAATAAAACGGCTACAATATCAAATTATCAAAATTTTCTGGCACTTTGAGATTGACTCCCTCAGCTCCCCTTGAAAGAATAGGAAACATTCTCTGCTTTCTGGTTTTGAAAACACAAATGGAATTATTTTCTAGTCACAGCTGCTTCATATCATATTTGTCATAAAATCAAAGAATTGAGTATTTCAACTCAGAGTAAGTGTGTTACTCTGTGTCCTTCAGTACATCCAATCTGGAGCAAACTGAGTCAATAATGAATCGCTTGCAAATAGGGCAAATTCATCATGGATCTAATCCTACCACAAGCCGAGGGTCACTGAGATGAAACCAGAGGCTGGCATTAGCCAAGGCCACTGCTGGGGAACACAGAGAAGGGATTGACCTGGAAGACCGGGAGAGGGTGGTAGGAGGTGCTGGCATTCTTTAAGAAGCATCATGTCTCTAGCAGTGGATGTGGTTGCACTATGGGGTTCAAGGAGTAGCTACATGGGTAGCTTGGGGAGGAAAAAGGAAGCAAGTTACATTAGTATGCAAAAGAAAGCATTCCCACTACTTCTGATCCAGTTAACCACTGGATCCTGCAATCCCTACCATTCTTCATGAAAACCTGGTCAGTCTCAATTACTTTTAAAATGGAGGTCAAATTTGAGGCATGTAACCGTGTTGAAATAGTTAAATGGGGTATATACTTCTTTGGAGCAGCTCAGTTAACTGCACACCCATCTTTGCAACATTTCCTTTATTAAAGCTGTGAAGTGAGCAGCTTCAAGTTGAGTTGTGTCTAGATTTGAATTCAGAAACGATGTTGCCAGAGTTGAAGGATTTGAGCTATAGGGAGAGATTGAATAGGCTGGGGCTATTTTCCCTGGAGCATTGGAGACGGCGGGTGACCTTATAGAGGCTGATAAAACCATGAGGGGCATGGATAGGGTAAATTAGATGAAGTCTCTTCCCTGGGGTGGGGAAGTCCAGAACTAGAGGGCATATGTTTAGGGTGAGAGGGGAAAGATATAAAAGATGCCTAAGGGAAAACCTTTTCAAGCAGAGGGTGCTATGTGAATGGAATGAGCTGCCAGAGGAAGTGGTGGAGGCCAGCACAAATGTAACCTTTAAAAGGCATCTGGATGGGTATATGAATAGGAAAGGTTTGGATGGATATGGGCCAGGTGCTGGCAGGTGGGACTAGATTAGGTTGGGAATATGTGGGCGGAATGGACGAGTTGGACTGAAGGGTCTGTTTCCGTGCTGTTCATCTCTATGACTCTATGACTCTAATATGTTAATAACCTACTCAACCCAAACCTCCTGCTTTTGGGAGTTACAATTTTCTCCACAACTTGAGCAGTGGTCTCCCATCCTATTGTCAGCTGAAGTAAAACCATGTTATTCTGCCATTTGTGGTCTTTTTCACAATGACTATGTATGGCAAAACGTTACTCAGTATCTGGAGTGTAATCATTCAAAGAGAGCACACATCGATTTGATGCATGAAATTGTAGACAAAAAATTACTGTCAGATTTCAAGTTTAAATTCAAAAAGAGAACTTTAAATGTCCACTGCACTTCATTCGCTAACACTGCCAATGTTGTCGGTTCAATCCCCATTCCCAAGCCTTCAGTGTGTAATTTAAGTTGGCATTCCAATAAAGGTTGCACTCACAGAGGTGTTTTGCTTTTGGATAAGAGTTTAAAATTAAATTTCAGCCTTCCTTTGCAAGTGGTTTTAAAAGGTTCCAAAGCATCATTTGGAAGAAGAACACGGGAACTCTCATCAATACCCTGGAAAATACTTAACCTCCAACAAATATTGCAAAACTGGCTATCTCAGTGCTGTGTGCAAATTGGCTGTCATATTTTTTTCATGACTACTCTTGGAAGTTTTTTGTTGTTTGTAAAGCATCTTGTGGTGCTGGCAGGTCATTGAGGTACAATATAAGTGCAGGTTATTTCTTCGACCACGTTGATATTTCTGCAATCAGCCTTTTCCAGTGAACCTTGGCACTTGTTTATTTGCCAAGCTAGAAACATCACTCACTCGAAGAAAAAAAAATCGATAATTTTAAAGGTTATTGTCTTTCTTTAAAATAATAAGTAACCAGGGCATCATATGCAATGTCACAGGATGTTTTATTGTAGTATTCAAAAACGTCCCTCAGAGATTAAGCCAGGATTTTTGGATTGAAATTAAGAATGTGATAGATAGAGCAATCAAAACAAGTTCAATTATCATAATGACCATGGGATTGGATATCGATTTTAATTTTTCTTTATGCCTTCACTACATGTTGGACTAGCCTGCAGCAAATCTCATATTACTGGTTTAAGCAAATCTATTTCTATTAATGGTAGCTCAATTGATTATTATTCCTATTTTACCAGCTTCCTAGCGTCAGTTGAATAGCATTTTCCTTCCAATTAAAAGATTTATATTTCTTTTATGCAATACTGTTAGCACCAAAAGCTTGTCCAGAAAGTTTAATTTCTAACAGATCTATTAAAAAAAACATGGGTGGCAGCTTTAAAGGAGCAAACGATAGGTGGAGAGGGAGTCCAGAGGACAGAAGGACTGCTAGATAAACAAAGATATGGTTATGGTAAGCCAGGGAGAAAGAAAAGCTGCTACTGGGGCCCATAAGTAGGTGAAAATGTATTGGCTATTCTGAAAGCAGCCCATGTCATCACATAGCCGAGGGTTTGGGAATGGATAAAAGGATGAATGTGCTCAGGTACTAAACGTATCGATCTCAATATTGAGTCCTGAAGGCTGAAAGGTCCCCAAATGGAAAATGAAATGTTGTTCTTTGAGCTTGCGCTGAGCTTCACTGGAGCACTGCAGCAAGCCTGAGACAGAGATGTTGGTCAGGGAACAGGGTGCTGTGTTGAATGGCAGGAAACTGGAAGTTCTGCATCTTTTTTGTGGGCAGAATGTATGTTTTCTGCAAACTGGTCTCCCAACCAATGTAGAGGAGATCATATTGTGTACATCAATACAGTAGAATAGATTGAGTGAAATGGCAGATAAAACATTGATATATCTGGAAGGTGTGTCTGGGGCCTTGGATAATGAAGAAGGGAAGGTAAATGGGCAGGTGTTACACCTTTGAAAGTTGCAAGGGAAGTTTTGCCATGGAGTTGTGGGGAAGAGTTGTAAGTAGAGGAGGGGTGCACCAGGGTGTCCTGGATGGAACAGTTCTTGTGGAATGCTAATAAGAGTGGTGGGAAATATGGGCATGGTGGTGGTGTCCCGCTGTATTTGACATCTGGATGTGGAAGCTGGTAGGGCAGCAAGTGATGACTGGGGGACCCTAACGGTGTTGTGGGATGGCAGTGAAGAGATGAGGGTAGAAGTGCAGGGGATGGTTGACAGCCCTGTCAATTCCAAGGGTGGGGAATCTTTGGCCAACAAAAATGGTGAATATTTCTGATGCCCAGCTGTGGTAGGTAGCATCATCAGAACAGATGTAACAGAGGTAGAAAAAACTTGGGGAATGGAATGGTGTCCTTACAGGAAACAGGATGTGAGGATGTATTATTCGGATAACTACACTCTTACTTTATATAATTCACTGTGGGAGTCAGTGGATTTGTAATGGATATTGCTTGCCAGTCTATCCTCAGAAATGGAAACAGATATCAAAGAAGAGAGGAGTCAAGGATGGAGCAGGTGAAGGTGAGAGAAGGGTCGAAATTGGAAAGAGAGTTAATAAACTTTCCCAATTCTGGATGAGAGAGGGAAGCAGCAGCAATGATGTAATCAATATACTGGAAAAAGAGTTGTGGATGGGGGCCAGGACTGATACTGGCTAGGTAAAGGTAGAATATATGATGAAGACAGAGGGGTAAAGGAGTAAGCAGTAGGTGAGATGGAGCCCAGAGGGAAATAAAGACTGTTAGGTAAACAAAGGGATAGATAATGGTAAGCCAGGGAGAAAGAAAAGCTACTAATAGGGTCCATAAGTAAATGAATATCAGTTGGCTATACGAGCATGGTTATATCTCACACACTAAGCAGTTATCCAACCTGCACAAAGACCAAGATATTCCTCTTGATCTGTATGTTAATGCTCTAGACTATAAATTTGAAGATGTTCTCCAGGTTATCTGTCACCCTTTGACCAGAGACAGTCCGAACAGTTGTACTAGGCAGTACTAGTTGTATTAGTTGAAGATGAGTGACTCCAAGAGTTACAAATGATTCTTCTTCAGAATGGCCTGACTGCGTATCAGGCATATTTGGAAAGATTCTTTAATTTTGGCTGCACAGAGATGATCTCGGTAGAGCTTGGTAGATCATGATGAGTCATTTTCAATATTAAACAATTCCTAATACAGAAAACATTATGCCAAGATAGTTGTTCATGTTAGACCAGAGAAAGGTGGGTATTTGTAATGGTGGCTCATGTTCGCAAGACACAAAATGGCCAACAAGGCTTAAACCAAATAAAACAGCCTTCTCCAGCAATAAGACACAAAATGGCCAACGAGAGATAAGTAGAATTAAACAGCATTTAAGTGAAACATAATGGTACCTTTGAACAGGACTACTCCAACGAGAACGTGGAGGCCCTGCAAGCAACCATCCAAAACAGTTTGATAACAAGATGCCTAAGGATAGACAAGCGATTGATTCCAATCTTATTAATGAATGGATGCTGTTCCATTAAGTGAATAACACCAGTTAGAACAAGGGTTGTAAATCTCAGCCCATTAACCAGCCAGACTAACTCATTAAGCAGCTGTGAAAACAACAGTTAAAGTTATTTTGCAGTAATTAGTTGTTTCTTTGAAGTTATTCACAATATTAAGAAATAGCTTTGAGTTAAAGATTCATCAGATAATCATAGAGATAGATTTCAACACAAGTATCGATACAGGTATGGCCAAAGTATAACAGAAGTGTTAGGGGAAAAACACTTAAACCTGGATGTGAAAGTTAATTAGTCTAAGAAATACTTTTCTTTTCTCTAAAAAGGTGCCTGGTATGTGTTGTGGAAATTAAATAGACTCAACTCAACTGTTAGCAAGAGCAAAGAAAGGAGCTTTATTTAAACTCTGCAGAATTGACCCAATACATTCAGCCAGATGCCTCATGTAAGGGGTATTTGAACATAATTCAGATACTCTTCTTATACTGTTTCCTATCATGCTCTCAAGGGCAAAGACTGGGAAAACTCAAGTTGTTTATTTTCTCTGGTCGCGGACATAACTGTTCTTATGCCTTTGCTGAATTCAACTGTCGCAAGGTCAAGTTGAATTCAAATAAAACCAAGCTGTGTCCTGGCTGCAGAGCTCAGCAAAGTATTGTTTACAAAGCTCAGCACAGTGTTAAATTTAGAAAGGCATTTTCTTTCAGATTGCACAGTAAATGTTAAATTTGTTAATTGTCTATTACAGTATGCTCTGAACGAAATAGATTGTTTGTAACTTATTCATCGCGCAGTGCTCACAGTAGAAGCAGCAGTATAACTTTACACTTTATAACTAACTTTATAGCAGAAATAATATCACGCATCTTTTGCAGTTAGTTAAAACTGACTGACTTTTGTATTTTTACAAACATAATTGGGACATTGGAAAATATAAGAGGAATAACTGAAATTCATAGAGATAGCACATGGAATACAATGAATAACAGAATTCACTCAGTCCTTAGAGATAAGCAAGTCTGGGACAGACCAGAGGTGTGACCAGTAACGGTGGAATGCAAATTAACAGGATGGGTAGAATGATCCCAAGGTCTGGAAATTACAATGTATGTTAAACACCATGAGATAATGGGAACCTGGGGCTGACCATAGGAATACCCATCATTAATTAGGTGCTTCACAGGATTAGGTTAATGGAATAAAGGGAAAGGACACAGTGACCACTCTGTATGTGATTATTGCAACACAACATGTATAAAAATTTTGTATTTCACTGTAAAAATCAGAGTGTGTCACTGATCTCGCTTCCAATCTGAGCAGTAGAAGGATTAGATTCTCATGTCGAAGCTAGATTCAGGGAAGTTCTTTGGCCCTCTCCCAGCATTAATTGGTTGTTGCTTGAATAAAAGTATTTGATTTGCCTGAATCCCAGTGGGGACGGTGGGGAGGGTGGTGATTATGCTCACACAGTATTGAATACACAAGTCTGCAATACACTACGTGGGTACTGCTGATGCTGGAGATTAAAGTCAAGATTAGAGTGGTGCTGGAAAAGCACAGCAAGTAAGGCAGTATCCGAAGAGCAGGGAAATTGAAGTTTCGGGCAAAAGCCTTTCATCAGGAATGAGGCTGGAGCCTCGGGAGAGATAAATAGAGAGGGGGTGGGGCTGGGGAGAAGGTAGCTGCATGTGCAATAGGTGGATGGAGGTGGGGGTAAAGGTGATAGGTCAGAGAGGAGGATGGAACAGATATGTGGGAAGGAAGATTGACAGGTGGAACAGGTCATGAGGGCAGTGCTGAGCTGGAAGATTGGAACTGCGGTAAGGTGGGGAGAGGGGAAATGAGGAAACTAGTGAAGTCCACATTGATGCCATGGAGTTAAAGGGTCCTGAGGTGGAAGAAGAGGTGTTCTTCCTCCAAGTGTAGGGTGTTGAGGGAGTGGCGGTGGAGGAGGCCTAGGACCTGCATGTCCTTGACGGAGTGGGAGGACGAGTTGAAATGTTTGGGTATGGGGCGGTGGGATTGATTGGTGGGGTGTCCTGGAGATGTTCCCTAAAGTGCTCTGTGAGAGGGCGTCCAGTCTCCCCAATGTAGAGGAGACTGCATCGGGAGCAATGGATACAATAAATGACATGTGTGGAAGTGCAGGTGAAACTTTGATGGATGTGGAAGGCTCCTTTGTGGCCTTAGATGTAGGTGAGGGAGGAGGTGTGGGTGCAGGTTTTGCAATTCCTGAGGTGGCAGGGGAAGGTGCCAGGACGTGCACTACGTGCACCTACGTACTGGTCAGGAGGATCAAGTATGATGCATGTGAGGCACATCAAATGTAATGAGTCTAGCAGCAAAGGGATCCGTTATATCCATTCAATGTTCCATCTACCCAAGGACAAAATAATTGATTGATTTATTCACAGTGCACAAGGAATATTATGGCCTCCTGTTGGATTACTTCTTCAAATTTCCCATTGTTCAATGATTTACCAACACAACAAGTGTGACAATTGCTGACAGAATGAATGCTATTTTAGTTTTTTCAATAGTTTTTGTAGTTTATTCTGTATCCTGGAATGGTAGTGTCTGACAACAGATTATGATACACTAGCCAATAATTTTCAAACTCTGTACTAAGCAGGGAGTAACACATATTACACATCAATCCACTATCCATGCTCACATAGTATAACAGAATGAATGGTATGTACTATCCAACCAATGATTATTAAGTGTTGAGCAACAAAGTAATATTCTTAAATTGAATTGCTGCATTTCTGTGCAACGCAACTGGCCATGGGATTATCAGTCTCAGCATAAATCATGTTAGAAAGGTAAATGTGAATGACATTACGCAGCATTTTCACCATTTAGAGACACAGTGCATTCTTACTAAAGGAGAGAAAGAAAGAGGAATGCAAAGTGTGAGCAGGAAGAGAACTGTATGCAGGGTAGGGAGCGTGAGTTGAACTCCAAGATAAATACTTGGAACCCAGCATAGACGTATAAAATATGCAAGCAGCTGAGATCCTACAAAATCATGACTGGTCATGGTGTTACATTGTGAAGGCACAGAGCCAGCTCAGACCAAAGCATAGAATACCAATCACATACAAGGAGAATGAGAAAGAAAACGCTGATGATGCAGTGTCATTGGATGACAGCAGCCAGCTGCAAGAAAACAAAGTTGTCAAACAAATGCAACAGTGAATAATGTAGGGCTCTTCTGATGACCAGTAGATCAGGGGAAGCTGTCAAACCTCTAAAATGCTATTTGGAAGTTTGAAATGCTCATCTCTTAAACTTTGTTTAACCCAATTGCATGAGTGTTGATTGGCAATGCATTTTTATGTACAATCATGCATATCAATTTGGGGCAATCTTATTATCTTTGGTAAAAGGGGTATACTGTGTTATGCCTCATGGTCAGTATATTATACCCCTTTAAGAGACATGCTCATGACATCAACATTGCATCACAGCATGTAATCTGAGGGTATAAAAGTCTCAGATTCCACCCTTACCTGGAAGTTTTGTAGCATGACACTCAAATAGAAGCACACTGCTGTTTGTAATCTCCTCGCTAACTGTTAGCTCTGATAGTTACGTGCCTGCGAATGTAATATTTGTATGTAATAGTTGGCAGGAATGGTGGATTGTATTGGTGTAATCGCTATTACAAATCTGCTGGATTCTTCAATACTATGATATCCACACCCAGTTTCTTATTTTACAAGAGATAGTAAAACCAATTTCATGTCCGGTAAAATACCACATTGGAGGCAAAACTCAGCCTATAAAGTTGGTGCTCCTGCCACTTTCTGGGATCTGCAGACCACCTGGAAAATCTTTATAAGCTGGCTTTATTTGGCCTTTAATGCATTCAACAGGCTATGTGCTACTTGACAGCATGTAGTCTTACTTTCCCATATCCTGCCTTTGGAAAAATGGTTCCTTATTGTAAAATTTCACTTGATTTGCTATTACCAACTCTGGAGCAAGTTAAAAATTCTGCCTTTGTGTCTTTATCTGACATTTTTGTCTTGTTTTAGCTTCCATCTAGAAACATTTCAGGAGAATAACTATTGGTCACACATTGAACATTCATGCAATTATACAGCAACATGTTAAACCCTGCAAAAGTTACTAATCATGAAAGATTTAATATCTAAAGAAATCTGCAGAACTTTAACTGTGTTGTGCCAAATACATTCTTTAGATGGCACCATAACACTTTGTCAAATTATTTTTAGTCTTGTTCCAATTCTGATACAAATTGAAGCTTCTTCAATGTCTTCTCTGAACTTTTAAACTAACAGAAGGGCTAGAGCATAGAGTGATGATGTAGGGGTGCTGTGGGTGGTAGGGGTTTGGAGGGGTGGAAGTTGTGGGGATGGTGGAGTGGGGCAGAGTTCAGGTGAAGGGAGAATTGGATAACCAAAGAGAAAGGGTCAAAGTACTGCAGCTATAATGATATAGAAAGATAAACAGAGTGAGACAGAAAAGGACAAAAAGATTAACAAAAGTCATACATCAGTGAATATGGAGATTAAAGTAAATACTGGGTGAGCAAATGTAATATTCTTTATTTGAATGCACAAAGCACCTGCAGTAACATAGATGAATTAATAGCAAATTTAGATCGGATCACCATCACAAATAGTTATAAAGTGCTCAAGCATGAGGAATAAATATTCCAGGGTACCCAATATTTCAGAGAGGTAGCCTTGATAATAAAAGTCAACCTACAGGTGTTAGTGAGAAAGGATTTAGTATCAGAAGTTCATGAAGTCGTATCATTATGCATCAGAAAGAAATAGTGAGAATATTAGCAAGTTTGGAGAAGATTTCACTAGTATCCTTACATACAGATGAGGAAGGACACCACTTTGACTAGGACAACACATCCAACCTCGGACAAGCCAAACAGAGACAAGCATGAGAATTCCTAGAAGCATGGCATTCCAACCAGAACCCTAACAACAAACAAATCAATTTGGATCCCATTTATCACCCTCTGAGAAAAAGAACAGGAAATGGCATCATCAACAGAGGAAATGATATCACCACAGGAAATGACATCACCAACCTAAGGAAACCTAAACACTTAAATAGAAAGCCGACCATAATACCATTGCTTCACCAGAGGCTCACTGTTGATGTTACCTAGTATGGTGATGAAATGTCTAAAAATGAACATTCTAGCTCAGGGAGCAAACCTACATCCACAGTGAGAATATTTTATAGACTCTGTAGTTATTGTGTTGGAAAGAAAAATTATTGGTGGTTGAAACAAAGGTGATATGATAATTGGAAGCAGCCTTCACCTTCAAGTAGATTGGGAAAATCAAATTGGGATGAGTGCTCTAGAACATGAGTTTGCAGAATGTTTTTGTGAAAACTTCTTGGAGAAAACACTATGGAACTGACAAAAGAAAAAGATATCTTAGAATTAGTATTGTGTAATGGAGCTTAGATGATTAGTAATGTCATGGTAAAAGATCGTCTCAGGAAGAGTGATCATAATATTGTTGAATTTCAGATTGAATAATTTTTACTCAATTTCAGTTTTACTTTTGAATTCCAGTTAAAATTGAACGCAGATAATACTTTTGAACTTAAATTTCAGGGATATGAAATGAGAAATGATTAAGTTTATTTGAGTAAATAGACTAATGGTTGGAAATTAACAGTTAGAAACATTTTAAAAATTGTAATATTCAACAGACATTTAGGTAAACAGCAAACTGAACAAGCGAACGCATGCATAAAACCCTAAGTATTCTAAGCTTAGTCTTAGATTTAGCTGAGGCTCATAATACTGGAAAATAAACAATAACAACCTGAGGACTGAGAACATTTTAAAAAAGAGGGCTACCAAGATGTTGATTAAAAAGTACAATATAACATTAAACCAGCCAGAAATAGATGTAAAGCTGGTAAGGTTTTTCATAAGTGTATAACTAGGAAACCAATGGTTAAAGTAAAAATTGGTCAGTTAGCAACTAAGACTATAAGAATTGTAAAGGGAATAAAGATATGGAAGAGGCATTGAGCATAAATTTTATGCTTGTCTATAAAGCAGAGTATATAACTTTCATTCTAGAAACCCGGGGACAAAAAAGTTTGAGGGAATTAAGGAAATCAATATCATAAGGGAAAATATTGTTGACATTAAGTGATTAAAATTTGACAAGTTGCAAGAATGGGCAATGGCCTGCACCCTTGGATTTAGAAGAAGGAAAAATGAATGTGCTAGGAAGGATGAGATTATCACCTCGGTCTCAAGAATAGTAAAGCAGAATTTTTAAAAAAGCTTTGACATGTTGTCAAGGTGAGAGGAAATCAGCTCCATGTCATTGTGTAGCCTGTGGGATGTTTGACTGCTTTTGCAAATTGTCGCCACTGATGGCAATTTTAAGGCTGGCTATGATTACTCCTGCTTCAGAATGATGAATATGATCAATTTGTAATGACCAATGATGGAATCATTGCTTGTGGCTGGATTTGTATTCCACATTGTTAGTTACTGTAACTGTTCATATGGAGAATTTGATGATTCCAGATATCTTTAACCTGTAATGTGGAAGCCCTTGACTAAAGTAACTGTCATTTGAAAGGATCTCATCATTCACAGATGGAAAGACACACACTCTCTCCCACACTGGATGTGTTGGCAGCCATTTTAATTTATATTGTACATCTGTTATCCAGATAAGGGTACAGATTCTTAATCAGCAAGCATAAGAGGGAAAAACCAGGAAAGTGGATCAGCCATGATCTCATTGCTTAACAGAACAGATTTAATGGCTGAATTGCATACTTCTGCTCCTATATCTTATGGTTTTATAAAGATGAAAGGCAGCAAAGGTCACAGTTTGCAAGGTGAGTCACAGGTTCAGCCAGTTATTCTGTGTAACCCTCCAAACCCTCATGTTCCTTTCTTACATCCACTCTGTTTGGAATGAAAAGCAATCATGTACAAATCTATTTCCTGGTTTGCCACCTTCATTTGATCTCTATGGCACACATATTTAGGCTGAGAATTTAAGCTCTCTTCAATAAAACCTTCATGTTAAACAGACTACCATGTTGTAGACTCGCCCCGTTGTGTCAGATGAAGCTGCTGCAGTGCTGTAGGATAGCATTGCTACTGATAGAGAGACACAGGTATGTCAGCTATCACTAAAATAACCAAAGCCACAGTTTAAACACTGATTTAGAGAAAAATAATTAAAGTGTTCCTCTACCAGCTCATGCTCAAATGATTGGAGATGAAACAAAACTGGAAATTTTTTCTAGGCACAATTACAAAATCATGAAAAGTAATGGATTTGTGGAGCAAACCAGAACAGACAGAAGTTGCTACACGTTTAATAACTGTTTTCCACACTCAACTCCCTAAAGAGCAGGAATAACATGGAGCAGAAGTTCTAAAAGGTTTGAAAGTACACTTTGAGCTCCAAGTGAAGATAACATGTGAACAGTACATATTCAATATGAGAGAACACAATAAAAAAAGTCAAAGGAATGGACCTGCGTGATTGACCAAGGCTCAGTCCTCAGACTGCAATGATGCCAAACCCCTCACCCTGATTGCCCCAACTGACCATATCCAAACCCAGTATTGAGATCAGATAATACCCATGACTGTGGATGGACCTCCTAACTAACAACAGATGCCTTTGAATTATCTAAGGTCTATTCCCTTAGATTCTGAGACAGGATCATGCGGATAACGTATACGCAATTTGTTTGCTGTGTACACCACTGGCGCATACACTAATTGTGTTATTGAAATGGCACAGTGCTGTGGCAAGCATCTGTGATAAGCTTCCTAGCTTGGTGTCTGTGATAAAAGGCAACACAAGACAGAATTATTGTGAAGTTATATGTTCCGAATGAGTGGCAAAAAGGCAAAGCAAAGTTCTTCGTGACTAAGAGAACAATAAATCAATGTGTTCTTGCTGTAAGTTTCCACAGTTTGATGCTTCAGCTACCTTAATTAATGACCTTTACGTACTATCTACAGTCTCTCTTCCCATTCAGAAACTTTTATCAATTTTTCAGGCAGTTTTTCTTTTGCATTATATTGCTTCAATATTCCACAAAATAAATAATTCAACAATTGATTCAAACAGATCATCATCAAGCAAATTTTAAATGAAAATTGTTCAATGAAAGAAATTTTCAATTACTTTTTGGTGCCAAGTGTGAATGACACTTGAAATAGAATGAAAGAATTGTAGTACATTCCTAATCTCTAATCAAAAATCACCAGTATTTATCAACTTTTAGTACTTGCAAGAAATAATAATTGTATTTATTTGTGACTGAAATTATGTTCTTCTACCAGTTTCTAGTCGATAAAATATCACTTATGCATGCAAATGTTGCAATATGTTGAGTCCATTTTGAATTACTTAAATAAAATAGCTATTCAGGCTATAAATAACATTTAAATTTATGATAGAAATTTAAAGAATGTAATCTGTCCTCATTCATGCATTTTTCATCATGACTGCAGTCAGTTAAAATGTGAATCTGCATAATTTTCATTTTTTCATGTCTGAGAATCATCAAACTAAAAAAAACTACCTATACTTAATTAAAGTCAGATTACATTACAGTGTGCAAACAGACCCTTCATGCCAACAAGTCCACACTGACCCTCAATCCACCCATACATTTACCCCTTACCTAACACTACGGACAATTTAGCATGGCCAATTCACCTGACCTGCACATCTTTGGACTGTGGGAGGAAACCGGAGCACCCAGAGGAAACTCACACAGACAGGGAGAGAACATGCAAACTCCACACAGTCAGTCACCTGAGGCGGGAATTGAACCCAGGTCTCTAGCGTCGTGAGGCAGCAGTGCTAACCACTGTGCCACCGTGCCACCTGGTGCTACCATATCCTTGTGCTACCATATCCTTGCTGTAAGATCAATGTAAAGCATCTTACCTATAAGAAGCAAATAGTAGCTGCTAGAAATAGTAACAGAGATTTCCCTGAGAATTTTCATGTTTCCAGCTAATCATTGAGAGGAAAATTAATTCTTGGATTGAAGCAGGGATGAGGGCTCAAAGTCATTCTAAGGCTGTTCTAACATTATGCAGTTGTGAAACTTAAGTTAACTGATCCCTAAACCAGCATTTTAAAAAACTATATCATATGAAAAAACTATCTCCTCACAGAAGGAGGACACACGTGCAATAGAGCGAGTGCAACAAAGATTAACATGGAATGGAGGATTGCCTTATGAGGAGAGATTAAGGAGACTGGGTCTCTAATCTCCAGAATTTAGAAGAATGAGAATCAATCTTGCTGAAGGAAACACAATTGCTACAGGGCTTAAAAATATATGCTCAGATGTTTGTATAACAATGCAGATACAATAACAATGTTTTCCTTGGTTTGAGCAATTAGAACCAAGGACCAGTCTCAGAATAAGGTACTAGCCATTTAGTTAAAAATCACATGACACCAGGTTATAGTCCAACAGGTTTAATTGGAAGCATTAGCTTTTGGAGCACTGCACTGCTCCTTCATCAGGTGGTTGTGGAGCATAAGATCGTAAGACACAGAATTCATAGCAAAGGTTTACAGTGTGATGTAACTGAAATTATATATTGAAAAAGACCTGGGTTCTTTGTTAAAGCTCTTATCCTTTAGAATGCTTTCAGTTCTTTCATATGTAAATCCCAGAACTTTTTAAAAGTTACATTCTCAATTGTACTTTAACAATAGGTGCCATGTCGGCCCAGATATGCATTGAAGGTGTGAGGTGCCCTGCATGAGGCTGTCTGTGCCTCAATGTTCAGACTGATTCTAATCTAAACAATGGATTTACAGAATCTTACATTGAGTCATGCAGTTATTGAGCAAAATAAATGTAATTCTGCAAGTACAAATTCACCTAACAAACTTTTATGTGTGTGTGTGTGCACGCACACACGTGCGTGGGGTGTGTATGAGTGTCTGTGAGAGAGTGTTTGTGTATGTGTGAATGTAAGTGTAAAGGGGTAAGTTTGTGAGAGGGTGCATGTGTGGATGTAAGTGTGGGAGTGTATGTGTGAGTGTATGAGAGTGCACCTGCATGAGTATATGTGTCTGTAGATAGTTTTGCAGATATCCCTCAGGGAGTTAGCTCTATCAGGTGAGATCGGGGCCTGCAATTGCAGGCCTATTATCTTGGTGCCACATCTGTGCTTGCCATTGTGTTACTGGTGAAGTCAATTAACTTCCTGGTCGTTGACGAAAATGTGTAAATGTATTTTGACTGAAATTAAATGCCTGATATCTCTATGAATGAATATTGATTGAAGTCCAGTATCTATATAAGTTCCATAAGGTCTGGGCTGGGTAGCCCAAGGTGTGAAAATTAGTTTCATTCCAGAGAGTTAGGTCTGGTTGATTGTTCTTTTCAAACACAGATGTAAACTGGACTTTTGTGTTGAACAATGGTTCCAGATCGCCATCTCTGTGCCTGTGTATTTTCCCAGAGCTCAGCTCAGCTCAGTTGCCCACTTTCTTTTAAAAGTTTTTGAAAAGACCAGGGTTTTTTGCTCAATCCTATAATCCTCGGTTAGATGTGCATTGGGATCCCTTGGAAGTCTTAATGCTTTGACTATACAGAAATTACCCAACAATAAAACTGATTCTCCAATCATTCACACTGACATGCTATCTCACACATGGCAACCTAATCCCTGTCTCAGACATCCTTACCCAACAATACTTGAACTTGCTCTACACTCGGATCTCTGAAACCCTATCTGGTCCCTATACTCACTCAGCACGATGGTTCAGTGGTTAGCATTGCTGCCTCACAGCACCAGGGACCTGGGTTCGATTCCAGCCTTGGGTGACTGTCTGTGTGGAGTTTGCACATTCTCCCCATGTCCAGGTACTCCAGTTTTCTCCCACGGTGCAAAGATGTGTAGGTCTGGTGATTTGACCACACTGAGTTGCTCATAGCATCCAGGGATGTCTGGCTAGAATGGATTAGCCATGGGAATCTAGGACTATAGTGTAATGGGTGCGTCTGGATGAGATTATTTTTCAGAAGGCCAGTGTGGACTTGATGGACTGAATGGCCTGCTTCCACACTGTAGTGATTCTATGCATATCTATGAACCCATTTGTCACCATACTCACTCACCTGGCAGTTATCCCCTTCCACACCTTACCGCATCACTGACCTATCTGCCAACCAATCTCCTCGGTCACCAACCTGACACAGCTTCTGTCAATGGTTTATCAAAGAGGTTTTTCAACTTGTAAGCTGTTACTTACTGGAATATGCCAACTATTGCTGTAATAAGAGCGTAAGACTTATGTACCAATTCATTCTGGAGGAACCTATGTGGTATGCTGCATCGTGTCTGTTGGCATAGGTCCTGATTGGAAGCAGGGCTCAAAACATCATAGGAGGGTGAGGTGGAAAAAATGTTGCCTGATCTGGGTCTGAAGTAAGGAATCCAACTCAAACAAGGAGATTTGGGCCAATATTTTAAAAACTATCAAATTCAATACCCGATGCAAAGGGTTCATTAAATTTATTCAGAGTTACTTTGGTTAAGGCATCATTGTCAGAATCCCATTCTGGGTCAGTTATGGCACTTTCAGCTTCAGAGTCATCCCTGCAAAATGTCATTTTCTTTTCAGCCCAGTGACTGGACATTCCAGTCTTTAAACAACTGGAAGACAGTTTGTGTATTGACAGCATTCCAATGAAAAACATTAAGCAGAACAGAATGCATAATTCCACTCACTGTGACAATCTTTTCTATATCAATGATCAACCTACTGCAGCTGATATGAACATAATCCTTGAATGACTAAGAGGGACATGTCTAAAGGTGGAACTATGGACATTAGAACCCTTGGTATCACTGCATTTTGGGTGTTACTTCTTTTCAGACCTCTCATGATCTCATTTGCTATGAGGAACCTGAACATGTCCACGTAAATAAGCTGAAAAATGTGTTGCTGGAAAAGCGCAGCAGGTCAGGCATATGTCCGAAACGTCAATTCTCCTGCTCCTTTGATGCTGCCTGACCGGCTGCGTTTTTCCAGCAACACTTTTTCAACTCTGATCTCCAGCATCTGCAGTCCTCACTTTCTTCACGCATTGAGTACATGCTTCATGCATTGAGTACGTCGATGATACCTATTCCACAGATTACTGATCCACAATCCGTTCTCTTCCATCGACCCATTCTCATGAACACATGCAACATTTTCTGTAGTAAGCTTGAGTTTTGGAGTAATTCTATTTTGGAAAATTAATGTCAGCTTTAATTTTGCTCCTTTGGCTGTACTGCATAGTCCAGCCATGAATCTTGTCCTCTCATGTCCTGTGAGAGCACGTCTGGCTATTTTTGAACATTTCCACTCCACTGTCAGTTGCTTACTGTATTGAAATTAATTTCATCTATGTTGTCTATGTAACCATTCTAATAATTTTTGAGGATTCATTCTCATACATGTTTCTCAAGATCAGTTTGCTTCCTGGTTCTTAACAGCATTTAAACTTGAGCCTTTTCTTCAGGATGAATCCTGTCTTTTATCATTCTTGCACAACTTTTTCACAAACATCGCATTGCCACAGTTCAGTTATTTGATGGAGCAGCAAATCTGCTAGATCCAAAGTAGAAAATAAACTTCATGGTATAATGGGAGACATATTAGCATAGATAGAAGTTTGGTTGACTGTCAGAAAACAGAGTATATGCATAAAAGAGTTTTTGCATGCTTGGTAATGGTAGTTGACTTTTCCCTAGGATGGGTGATTTCAAGAGTAGGGGACACATTTTCTAAGGTGAGAGGACAGAGATTTAAAAAAAAGACATGAGAGGCAATTTTTTTAATGCAGAGGGTGGAATGAACTTCTGAGGGAGTGATGGATGTGGGCACAATTGCAATGTTCGAAAGACATTTAGATAAATATGTGAGTAAGGAAGGACAGGAGCAGATAGTTGGACTAGTTTAGTTTGGGATTATATTTGGCCTGGACTGGTTGGACCAAAGGGTCAGCTTCTGTGCTGTATGTCTCTATGACTCTACAGTATATGATGAATGGAATTCTGCAACATTCAATGCTAGGATTTCAACATTTTGCAACTTATGGCAATGTTTTAGATGAGGGGAGTAGAGACCTACTGGCTAAATTTGCAGCCAAGATAGGTAGGGAAGAGGACATAACGAAGTTGCAAGTGGTTATTGTTATATTGAGTGAGTGACCAAAAATCTTGCAGATGGACTACAATGTGGGAAAATGTTTGGCAGGAAGGAAAAAAAAAGTATTACTTAAACCAAGAGTGACTTCAGAATTCTGAGGTGTATAGGGATTTAATGTCTGGCACATAAGTCACAAGAAAAATCAGCATAGATTACAGCATATAATCAAGAAGGCTAATGTAATGCTGTCCGTTGTTATGAGAGGAAAAATAAGGACATTACGCTCAGTTATATGGGGCATTGGTGAAACTACATCTCAAATATTGTGTGAAGTTTTGGTCTCCTTATTTAAGGAAAAATGCAACTGCATTCGAGACAGTTCAGAGGAGTTTTATGAGATTGATTGCTGGAACAAGCATGTTGTCTTTTGAGGATAGGTTGGACAGACTGTACTTGTTTCCATTATAATTTATAATGATATGTAGATGCTGGTGTTAAACTGGCAGAGCGTTGCTGACTTCACCTGATGAAAGAGCAGTGCTCTGAAAGATTGTGATTTCAAATGAATCTGCTGAACTATAACCTGGTGTTGCGTGAGTTTTGTCTTTGGATTTTATAAGAGTGAGCAGTGACATAATTGAAGTTTATAATATCCTGAATGGTCTTGACAAGGTGATCATGGAAAGAGTGTCCCTCCTACAGGCCAGTCAAGAAATAGAGGGCGCTACTGAAAATTAGGAGTTGCCATTTCATAACAAGAACTTTTTTTCCTCTCAAAGGGTTTTGCAACTTTGGAACTCAGATATTGGTGGTGGTGTTTTAATGCAGAGGTATATAGATTCCGAGAAGGCAAGGGAAATCAATGAAGATGGGAATGCAAAATGCAAATCTGAAACAATTCAGCCATGATCTAACCAAAAGATGACATAAGCGTGATAGCCCAAACGGTCAGCTTTGTCACCTATTTCATATGTTCATATGCACAACTTTGAAACCAGCTTCATAATATATTATTTGGAAGTGCACCCATTTTCTGTTTGCCAGTCACCACGCTCTCTGTGGGGCATTTTCTGAAACAGTTGTGCATTTTCTTAGCAACAGGCTCTTCTTGACCCCACTTGCCAACTTGATCAGGTGATTGTAATCCTAAATGTCTGTTCCTGATCTGAAAAGCCGAGTTCTACTCCTAATGTGAACATTGTTTCAAAAGTACATTTATTAACAAAAAATTGTTATGTTGAATTATACATTGAGAATGGACCTAAACATGCAGTTTGAAACTGAAAAATGGGATTTTCTTATTTATGTTAAGCCCAGTGAATTTTCATTGTTTGCATGAGGATAAAGCTGCAAAATTCCCAAGAAACGTGGTATGGTGTCAATAATCATGCAAGTCAATTGAACCACAATTTCCTGCAATCTCTGAATAATGGCACTTTCAGGAAATTCAAAGGCTACATTGCAATGAGATTGGAACAAGATCTGAGTTTTTACTGTGATCAATTGCCTGGAGCTAGATTGTCAGAAAAATGGGCCCAAACTGCCATGTCATTTACTGATTGAAGTCAACCAGGTTGTACAGATGACAGAAAGACTGAAAATTCAACTTCCAACCAGTTTACAGAACAGTGGAAGTAATAGATTCAGCTGCCAATGCCTAGAGAAAAATTAAACTATGCTTTGCAAATTTTAAACTTCAACTGTTTGGAAATATTAATGAGGATTGTAATAGGAGATTTCATCCCCAGTGTATATCCAATGCGTACATTGCCTCGCTCAAAGACACAGCTGAGGTCCAAATCATTTTCATAATGAGCTGCAAACATGAATTATTTTCCTTCAAAGTACAGTATCAATTGGCAGGGCAAAAAATCCAATGTTGAGGCTCCTAAAAGCATTCTGCAAAAGCTCTGGGAAAATTCCTTTTCTAGTGGTGGACAGTTGACAGCAATGACATGCAATAAAAGGTGTTTGTGACTTTAAGATGGACTTCAGGTTCTCTGATCCAGGATCAATTGACAAAGTGAATCTTCTTTCTAGTCAGTCATCAGATGGAAAGAGAGAGAGACAGAGATAGATAGAGAGAGAGAGATAGAGAGAGAGATCATAGAATGTTGGAACATAGAAATCCTAATCCTAATCTATTCATCATGTACATAGTGGTTGATAAGTAGTCATTCAGGTTAAGTCCAATTTCTCGCTCTCAGTCAGTAGTCTTGGAGTTTATGACACTTCAAGTGCAGATTGAAGGAATGTTTGAAGTGACGAATGTCTCTGCATAAAAGAGTGACAGATTCAATGCCTTCAAGATCCCCACAGTCTGGGAGATAAAATTTCTTCCCAAATCCCCTCCAAATCTCCTCCCTCCAAACCCTAAATCCATACTCCCTGGTTGTGCTCGACCAATGAAAATAGGGCCTTGTTATTCATTTTGTGTTCAATTCACAAAACATTTAGCACTTCAGTTAGGTCTGTCCTCAGCCTGGTCTGTTCCAAATACTAGGAAAAAAAACATAGTCACCATTGCCCATGAGAGAGCAGATGGTGGTGAGTTTAACCTGAGGATCACCTCACCCTGAGGCACGGGATTGAGAATGAAGGATCCTGATGGTGACCTCAGCTGCACTACACTGTTGGTGCTAATCTGCATTGCAAACCACACACCCACATGGCCAACTCAGCTAACTGACACGCCTTAGTCTCATCAATCTTTCCTCTTGCTTCGATTATCTAGACTAGAGAATGTCATTGCCACAAGAATTGTACCCAGCAGAGTAAATCAGGAAAAAGAAAGAATGATTGGATCAGGTTGATGAAGAGGAGATGGATATCCTGCAACTCCTTTCCTAACAGCACTGTAGGTGTACCTGGGTCTTTTGGTCTGCAATGGTTCAAGAAGGCAGCTCACTACCTCCAAGGGCAATTAGGGATGGACAATGAATACTGGTCTGGTCAGCAACATCCATATCCTGTGAATGTAGATAAGAAAGAGATTGATTCAAAGATAAGAGTGCTACTTACTAGCTCCCACTGACACTCTATGTTGCTGAACTGTGCAGCAATGCTTGCTCAGGTCACCAACAACAAATATCTCCTAAGCCTTGAATTGAGGTGTTCGAGTCTCCCGACTCCCCCACTGGCAGGGTGGGTGGGGACAGTGGAAGTATTCTGAAGAACCATGAGATTGGGTAAAGACATATGCAGGGATGGCCTGTTCATGCTCACACCAAAATGGCCCATGTCTGCTCACACAAAATGGCCGACATGGATTATGTAGAATTAGCCTGTAACAGCATTAAAACACTAAATGGCTGAAAAGAAATAAACAAGACGAACAACCTGTTCTGGATAGTTTTGATGACAGCATGCCTACAAAAGAGAAGTGATGGATTCCAGCCACATTAATGAAACAATAATTGTCCCAGTAAATTAATAGACACCAGGTCTGAGATCAAGCCCATTAACTCACTAATCAGTTATTGGAACAACAGTGTAGGTTCCTTTGTAGTGATTCGTTTTTAGGAATACTTCAGAATATTACTGTAAAATCAGAGTGTGTCATTGATGTCTCTTCTGATCTGAGCTAAAGATTAAGCAAATAATTAAGTTTGTACATTGAGGCCAGATTTCAGAAGATAATTTGGTCCTCTCCCTGCGTTAACTGGTTTCTGTTTGAATAACAATCTTCCAGTTGCCTGAATCCTGCCTGCCTCCTGAATCTTTGTTCCCGGTTGGAGAATATGCTCCTACAACACACATAAAACAGGCACCATAGGCTTACACCAGTATGATCAAGAATGTGCAATTGTTTGTACAGGGTACAGGTAATGTCAATCCATTGAGTATTCCTGATGGAGTCAGTAACCTGGCAATGTCGGTTGAGGTGAATATTGGTGTTAGCTTTCAGACAAATGCAATTCATTTAAATGATAGAGAAGAACTGGAAGGTGTGTTAGTTGTGAATTAATGCAGGAGGGCATCGTTCTGTTGGTGAAGAGCTACAGCAATTGGTAAGTGTTAGGACTCTCCCATTTCCTCACTAATCCCTGTCAAGACCCTTATTAAGCTGAAGCTTTTTGTCTATTGCTCACTCTATGTACTGTCTTCTTTACCAAGCAAAGAGGATTGTCCTGGATGGCAGAAGAGGACTGCATTCCAGGAAACCACCAAACTTATGAAAAATTGTGATTATTTGCTGAGGACTCCAATGCTTTGTTTGATGATCGTCTGATTATAATATCGTTCAAAGCATGGAACAGAATATCTGAGGGAATTCTCAGATGATAAGCTCTTGTACCCAAGATGTCAGCTTCACATTTCATAGAGTCATAGAGATGTACAGGATGGAAACAGATACTTTGGTCCAACCCGTCCATGCCAACCAGATATCTCAACCCAATCTAATTCCACCTGCCAGCATCTGGCCCATATCCCCTCCAAACCCTTCAAATGCCTCTTAAATGTTGCAATTGTACCAGCCTCCTCCACTTCCTCAGGCAGCTCATTCCATACACGTACCACCGTCTGTGTGAAAAGGTTGCCCCTTAGGTCCCTTTTATATCTTTCCCATCTCACCCTAAACCTATGCCCTCTAGTTCTTGAACTGCCGCAGTCCATTTGGTGTAGGGACAGCCATTGTGTCATTTGGGAGGGAATTTCATTTCGACTCAGTGACGCTGAAGGAATGGTGATATATTTCCAAAGGATAATGTTGAGTGGTTTGGAGGGGAACTTGCACATGGTGGTGTTCTCAGGTTTGTGCTGCTTTTGCCCATTTAGATGGTTGTTATGTTTGGAAGTCGTTTATAGCATGAAGAATGTCAATTAAAATATTACTGAAAGCACAGACAAGAAAAATAGAAGATTGGTTTTTTAGAAGTTAAGTAGGAGAAAGTGAGGGCTGCAGATGTTGGAGATCAGAGTTGAGAGTGTGGTGCTGGAAAAGCACAGTAGGTCAGGCAGTATCAGAGGAGCAGGAGAATCGATGTTTCGGGCATAAGCCCTTCATCAGGAATTCTCGGATGCTGCCTGACCTGCTGTGCTTTTCCAGCACCACACTTTTGACACTTTCAGACGTTTTTAAAATTAATATGCTTTGAATGCAGAACAAAATCTAACAGTAAAATATTGAATAAAATCAAGACATACTGAGGTTCAGAATTAAGGGAAAATGTTCCATTGCTAAGAAATAGTTTAAAGCAACAGATACGCAGAGCAAAATTAGACAAAAAAATGAATTTAAAAAGGTTCATACTAGGAAGATTTGAGCACAATAATGTGACATCTCCAACAAGCTTGGGCATTAAGGAGAAAGAATTTCTTAAGGCAGAGAATTGCATCAAGACGACAAGCCTGAAGCACTACAAGTTAACACACTTCTGTTGGAGATATTGCAGATGACTTAATGAAGGAAGAATCAAATAATGTTGATGAAGCTTTAAAAATGCATTAATAGTTGCTTCAACCTCACCACAAATAAGATTTTGGAAATAGCCAAGAGTACTGGAAGAATTCAGCGCACAAGAAAATCAACAAAATATTTTTGTAATGCTTTATATAGATTTATATCGGCATGGTGGCTCACAGCACCAGGGACCTGGGTTCAATTCCACCCTGGGTGACTGTGTGGAGTTTGTACATTCTCCTTGTGTCTGTGTGAGTTTCCTCTGGGTCCTCTGGTATCCTTCCACAGTGCAAAGATGTGCAGGTTAGGTGGGCTGGCTATAGTAAATTGACTCATTGGGTCCACAGATGTGTAGGTTAGCCAGATTAGCCAGGGTAATAGGGTCAGTCTGTCCTGTGGTCCAGACCACCCTGATATATTTAAAAACTGCATTTCCTATCTTCTCACCTTGCAAGATGGCACCCACACCATCTACTCAGCTGACTACCTGGCACCCTAACTTCTCATCCAATTAAATTAGTATTGTAGACATCTGGTATGCTAGCAACCTATACCTTACTATTATGGCATTCTGTCCCTGGCATCCTAACCCCTACTCAGCTGGCAGACTACCTACCTGACACCTTAATCCACCCCAGACTCACAGCACCTAAACATTTACCTTAAATAGTTATGACTCGACATCAGCTGTCAAAGTGGTGGCCTGTGCCTTGCAATTTCATAGCAGCTGACTGTTGTAGAAAGGGGGTTAGAATTGCTTTCATCTGACGGATCTTGTGACAAAAAGTACTGTCAGAATGGAAGCATGGCTGCATATTTCTGACGGAGCTCTGAGTGGAATCTCCTGTCAGAAAGCTAAACTCCCTTCATTTGTCAGAAAGAATCCAGGTGAGATTGCTACTGCCTAAAAAAGTCAACCCATGAGGAGAAATAAATATGCTTTTGGGGATAATTCCTCTGCTGAAATTCTCTGTCAGTAGACCGGGTTACAGCCAAAACGTTGGCTGTTCCACCTCCCGATGTTGCCGGCTTGTTGTATTCTTCCAGCCTCCAGCCTGTCTACTTTGCATTCTAGCATCTGCAGATTTTTTTGTCTCTAACCGAAATTCTCTGTCAGTCTCTGTCCAATAATTTTAAAAGGCTTAAACTGAACAGTAATTTCCAAAAGCCTTAATTGCTGCATACTTCAGCAACCATCTGTGTTCAAGTCCAATCAGGGCATTATAATGGTAAATATTAATCCTATAGAGTTCAGCAAATTCGTGGATTGAAACTCTTTTATTTAAAGGATTGAACTTCAATCTTTATTTGAGTACTATTGGCTAGTAGCTGGTATTAGACAACTGATCTTTTGCTCTGGCAGGATCCCAAAATCAATTGTTACCAGTAACAATGCCTGACTCTGAGTGCTATTTGTCATCTTCATATAACCTAGATTATCCTTTCATGGATGACATATGCCTTGCATTCATTAGGATACTACAGATGCCCCGGTGTAATTCTTCTGCAATTGCTCAGTTGCTGTTTTCCTGACCATGCATTTGCCTTCCAGGATAAACTAAATTGCCCGTAGTGTTAGGTAAGGGGTAAATGTAGGGGTATGGGTGGGTTTCGCTTTGGCGGGTCGGTGTGAACTTGTTGGGCCGAACGGCCTGTTTCCACACTGTAATCTAATCTAAATCTAAACAAGAAAACAAAGTTAAAGCTGAGATTTGTTTCAGGTAATATCTTAATTGCTAAGGGGCATTAAACCTGTGGGTCACCAATGGAGCTGACTAATTGCTCCATCAATAGACACTCTTCTTATTGAAGCTCTGATTTCACAATAAACTAGACATAATTCTCTGTGTTGTTTTGAATCACTGAGACCAGAAGTAAGCAGTCCAATTGCTGCTAAAACTTCTTTGCAATTTAAATATTGGTAGTTACAAATGGACAAATAAAAGGGTCATTTAAAATACAGAGGATCGCCAATTTACAAATGTCTGATTTATGAATACTCATAATACAAACATGGCCTCGTACATGGGCAAAATTTTAAAGATCTGACATGCATCTTTTTCCTGAACTCATGAACAGCTATTGTCCTGCATGGTGGTCTGACTTGCGAATGGACTCAAGAACAGAACCGATTTGCAAACTGGGAACTCCCTGTGATCTTCAGGATATATTTCTCAAACATGCAGTGTGGTTAACTTTAACATATAGCACGTTTAAATTATGAGTATCTTACAGATAAGAGTAAATTTCAAAGGAATATGTTTAAGACAATTTAGTAGCTACAAACGTTACTTTGACTATTTTCCAAACTCCGCAAGATTTTAAAAGCAATTCTACATATTCAAAGAAAGTATGAATGCTTCAACTTCATCAGGAAGCATGCCAGTTCAGTTTTATTTTCATTTCATTCAGTAATTCAAGGCTAGGATTTATTGATGTTCCATAATTGTACTTGGGAAGTGAGTGATGAGCTAACCTCTCAAACTGTTGCATTGCTATGTGGTAAAAGTACTTGGTAGTGTTCCATCAGGAATTCCAGGACTTTGACCCATTGATGATGGGAGCACAGAGTTATATTTCAAAACGTGCTGGTGCATGACTTGGAAGGAAAGTTACTTCAATATGTTCACTGTTTTTAGATTAGATTACTTACAGTGTGGAAACAGGCCCTTCGACCCAACAAGTCCACACCGACCCTCCGAAGAGCAACCCATCCAGACCCATTCCCCTACACCTAACACTATGGGTAATTTAGCATGGCCAATTCACAGCTTTGGACTGTGGGAGGAAACCAGAGCACCCGGAGGAAACCCACGCAGACACGGGGAGAATGTGCAAACTCCACACAGACAGTTGCCTGAGGCGGGAATTGAACCCGGGTCTCTGGTGCTGTGAGGTAGCAGTGCTAACCATTGTGTCACCATGCTGCCCCTATTGTGGAATAGACCAGAGGTTTGAAAGGAGCTGCTGAAGAAGCCCTGATATGGTTCACCTTGTAGATGGGACACACTGAGGCCACCTTGTGCCCGTGATAGAGTGATTGAATGTTTAAATTGCTGCTTTGTTCTGGATGGTGCTGAACATCTTGGATGTTGTTGTGTCGGCAAAAGCCAAGAA
Organism: Chiloscyllium plagiosum; assembly: GCF_037043375.1. Taxonomy (NCBI): domain Eukaryota; kingdom Metazoa; phylum Chordata; class Chondrichthyes; order Orectolobiformes; family Hemiscylliidae; genus Chiloscyllium; species Chiloscyllium plagiosum. Next base: position 38,920,803 of record NW_028270164.1, read on the forward strand.
TATATTGCTCATATTTTGCAATTGAGAGTATATTACAATTTTATAATTGGTCATGGGATAAGTTAATAGCTTTATAGTAATTGACTGGATTTAATGACAGCAATTTTGTACATGTTGATGAGCTAATTGGAAATTATTGAATGTTGAATTGGTTACATTTTTCAGTTGTTAATGAGTAACTGGAATAATGAGATTACAGAAACCTTGGCTTGTTTGTACAACAATCCAATCACAAACCCAGCCTGTTGTTGAAGCACTTATTTCACAATAAAGTAGAATTAATTCCGAATGTTGCACTGAATCACTAAGATCAGAGCAAGCTGCTAAAACTTCTTTGCAATTTGGATAGTTAGAAATGGACAACTAAAAGATATCATTTACAATATAGGGAATCACTAATTTATAAACATCTGTACTTGTCAATGTGATCTCATACAGGGTTGTCACTTTAAAGACTTGACATGTGAACATTTTCTATATTTATGAACAGCTTTTATATTGTCCTGCATTGTGTTCAGACTTGCATACAACTCGACATGCAAACGGAGTCAAGAACAGAACTTAGATACAAATCAGGAACTGCCTGGAGAAGATGTCATACAGAAGGACAAATAGATCATGATAAAGAGTGTTCTCCAGTCATGCAGACATCTCATAGCTGCAGCTCAGAAAAACAAAGGAAAGGGGAAACAGAACATCAGTGCTCAGTGTGAGCTAGCCAGGAGGGCAATTGGATAACCAAGCCCAGTGAGGAAAGAAGTTTCCTACCAGACAAACAGGCAACAAGAAGGGCCAGTGAAAGTTGGGAGTATTGTCATAAGAGGATACCCCAGAGTCCAGCAGTGCAGTTGGGAATGGGTGGTGTAGTCAACCATTGGGAATATGCAGAGATGCAGTGGAGTCATTTGCTGACAGTGTTCCCTCCTGTTCAAAGACAAACTCAAAAGGCTTGGGTGAGAATATTGCTACAACACTTGGTGATCAATAAAAAGGTCACTAAAATATTATTGCCTGGAATAATCATCAACATTAGGTCTGCTCAAACCTCTAATGTCTCTATAGTTGAAGCAGCATTCATCCAGGCAGGGGGAGAACGTCCTTTGTAGATAGTAGGAAGAGTTTGGGGAATTGGAATATAAGGAGTTTGCTAAAGATTCTGACCTGTTGTTATTTATGTGGCTGGCGAACTTAAATGTCGCATAATCAATAGTAATATCTGCAGTTACCTATCCCAGGATATGAATGCCATTGAGAGTGGGGACTCAAATGATGGTAGTGCTAAGGGAAGGTAAGTAGGCTCTTTGGTGTTGGAGGTAGTCTTTGCTTGACTTTTGTCAAACATGAGTATTACTTGCCACTTGTCATCTTAAGCCAGATTGTTGGCTGAACCTGGACTGCTTCATTACCTGAGAAGTAATGAATGGTCTTCATTACAAGATCAAAAGTGAGGATGCTTGCTGAAAGGTTTAAGACCATTCATTGTCATTGATGAAGCAGCTGAAGATGGTTAATCCCAGGACAGTACACTGATGAACTAGGCTGTTGTGGTACTGTGGTAGATTCCCATCCTCGCCACCACCCTCCCCAAACCCCCCAACAAGACAGGAGATCTGGGTTCAAGTCCGACTTGCTTCACAGGTGTGTCTGAACAGGTTGATTTAAAATATCTACACTGATGAACCTTTGTCAATATTTGGTAGAGCTATCTCCAATTTTGCTAGAGCTCCCCACACTCAATCAAATGTTAATAGCTGTCCCTCTCAACTCCCATCTGGAATTCCAAATACAGTCCCAATGGATCAGATGATTGTAAGAAAAAGGAACAAGAACTGACCATTTGGTTCCTTAATTCCATTCTGCCATTCAATATGATCATGGCTGATTGAATGTTATGCTAACTCCACTTTCCTTCCCATCCTCTATGATACTTGATACCACAATATATCAAACACAGCCTTGAAAACACTCAATGACCCCAAATTCACTGTTGTCTCCAGATGACAACTCTAAAGACAGCCTCTAAGAAAATTAATTCCTATTTACAGTCTTAAAGTGTACTATTATTAAACTGGCCCTAGATTCCTGACTTCAACATGATTTCCTGTACAGCATCAACATGCGATCCCAACTCATACACTCAAAGGTCTGAGCAATGAAGACAAACACCTTCTTATTCACCCTTTATGGAGGAAAGATTAGTAAGACAGCCTTTAAATTTTGATCATTCCCTGTCAACCAACTTGTTTTTCTTTGTAGAGAATGACAAACAATGGAATGAACCTAAACATGCTCATAGGTGATCTTTCTTTCATTTGATTAATTTTCCAATCCGCTTTCGGATTCATTGAGCTGTAAAAAATATTTTATGTGCTTTGTTGTGCTTGGCATTCCTCCTCTACCTTTTATGCAGAGCTCTAAAATAAATCTTAAATCAGAGCCTTAGTCAATGAAACACCAAACTGGCTTTATTGATGCATGGAATTTGAAGATCTTGCCAGTTCTCCCATCAGGTTTTGTGCTGATTTCATCAGTATTTACTCCTCAACTGCAGAAGATGATCTAACCTTATTTGAATCAAAATAATTGGTGATGGAAGCAAGGAAATTTAATTCTGAAAGCAGAATTTCACAAATTGCACTTGTATGCAAAGGTACTGAAAATAAAACACAATATGACATTGTGCAATAATATTGGTGCCTGCTGTGGTTAATCAAAAGGAATCAAGGTAAACTTCAACTTTACTGAATGTACTGTTATTAAACTGAACTGTGCCTGAAAACAGGTGCAACATAATAAATACATTTTTACTGTGAATAATCCAAAAAACTACTTTCATCCACCACCTCAAGCTGTGACACGTTCCTCTGAAATTGCGTAGCAAACTGAATGGATAAAGCTAACAACTGTCAAGTTGTTGCTTGAATAACTTGTGGGGACAGCTTTCCTAACTTGGTCGTCTGTTCCTACATACTGATGAGGACATTTACAGATTCACTGAACAAAGGGAAAATTACTACAGTCCGACTCTCGTTAGAGAGAGAGACAACTGATAGTGGTTTAACCTGAGGGGGTCACCATGCCTCAGGTGAGGGTGAAATTCAGAAGGAGAATCCTTCATGGTATCTTCAGCGAGAATGGGAATCAAAGCTACTCTGTTAGCAACTGTATCACAAAACTCCTCGGATGCTGCCTGACCTGCTGTACTTTTCCAGCACCACTCTAATCTTGACTCTAATCTCCAGCATCTGCGGTCCCCACTTCTGCCTAGCTATGCAACCAGCTGAGCTAACTGAAATCCACCCCCTCCTCCACATTTTATTTTATTCTAAAGGTCTCTTTATTTGTCTATTATAGGCAAAACACAATGAATCTAACTACACTAGTTACATATAATTAGAGTATTTCCGAACACAGGAGGAAGCCACTCAATGTATTCTGCCTTCTGCAGCTTCCTGAAGAGCCTGTCATTTAGGTTCATTTACTCTTTGCCATTCTGATACATCTACTCAATTCAATTTTTAAAAACATTCATGATTTCTGATTCCACCTGTGCTTCAGTATTCCACATAAAAAAGTAACTTTCTGCATCACTGTCTCTAGACCTGTCACACTAAAATTGTACCTACTAATTAATCATTGAAAGCCAGAGGAAATATTTTTCTTGATTTTTAAAATCTCTCCCCATTGAACATCATTTCAGATCTCTTGCTAGCAATTATGCCCAGAAGCATAGCATTCTGGTATTTAATCCTAAACCCTCAATTGACTCTCATATTCAAGAGTTATTTGACTTTTCTTATAAGCTAAATCTGAACAATAGAGCCACACAGTCATATCAAATACTTGGTAAATTTCAGACTTCCAAAATTGAAATAGTTGTTGCTGACCTAACGGATGGGAATCATGAAGCTGTAGGTCCAATACTCTCTCATTTGAATGGCTGTTTTCTTAGTCATGGAGATTTCTCAGCATACCAGAGGTACCACGGGGTATGGGGATCCAAACGTACTAGGAGAAAGTGAGGAGGACTGCAGATGCTGCAGATCAGAGTCAAAGAGTGTGGTGCTGGAAAAGCACGGCCAGTCAGGCAACATCAGAGGAGCAGGAGAGTTGACGTTTCGAGCATAAGCTCTTCATCAGGAAAGCTGAAGAGCTTATGTTTAAAATGTCGACTCTCATGCTTCTTGGATGCTGCCTGACTAGCTGTGCTTTTCCAGCACCACACTCTTCGATCCAAATGTACTGCCAATTTATAATACATCTTTTTTTAACTAGCTGGGGAATAAAGAGAGTATATGACTCTAACATGGAGGAAAGCATATTGCTAATTTCAAATAGACCCCATGTTCACTGGAAAGTACCTGATACTACAATAGAAGTGTAAATACTAATAGTATGAGTGGATGTAGATGCTCATAAAAGGAAAAAAAAGAAGTTCTTGGAATGGTCAACCATTTTAAATGTCCCACTCTTTAAACCTTGCAAAGGATACAGCCTGAAGTTAAGAATCGAAAATTATCTGTGTAACAGTTAATTTGATGTTTAATAACATAACTCCAAGTGTTATCATATCAGCAGTACTATTTTTTGATTGATTTCCCAAACTGTCATTATCACAGCGTACGAAGTGTAGGGTTGTAAGTTCATAGTTTGATTGATAACTTCAAAAATTTATTCATGGATTAATTGTCTCTGTTTTTAAATTGGATAAATACTGAGAAAGTTCAACTGTATTGAATTGGCTTTTATGAATGACAATGATTTTTAGAGTGAAGTTTGTAATATAGAGTTTTAGAATTTTTTTCTCAATCTCAATATAGCTCTTTATGTATTTTCCAAAGGAGAGTTGGCATGTTAGGTTTAGGGCAAAAGGTAGTAAGTACGGACATGGGTTGGCAAACATTGACATAGGGGCAATAGGTTGGCATTAAGTTAGCTCAGGGGGTATAAGATTCAATTGGGGTGGTTATAGGGGCCTGGGTTGACATACATAGGGCATAGGAACTGGATCGAAGGCCCAGGGGACCTAATATTTAAACAACACAGCTAGGATGCCATCCAAAATAACTGAGGGTTTAGTTAGTTCACCTGGGCACTTGCCAGCCCATGGTGGCTGTTTTGTATCTGGAAAAGATTGGCCTGATGTGAGCATCCAATCACACTCCTCTTTCTTGACTTCAGGTGAAGAGCCAGCAAATTCCCCAACTATGCACGCATACATTCGGGATCAAAACCATGGCTACATCTGCTCCAAAAAGGTGTCCTAAGTTAAATAAACTTTCCTTCATGCCTCATTATTTTTATTGAGTGCATTTGCATCTAAAACATCAAGAGGTTTGAAGGTATTATCTTTGTCCTGCCACAAAACCTGTTACCTAGCAATGACCCCAATCCCTCTTCCTGGTTATCTACAATACTCGATGTTAATATCACCCAGAGGTAAGCTTGCAACCACATCAATGTGACATTGCTATGACATTTTACGTCTACATCTGTAACATTACCTCACTCCATTGATACCTCAGCTGAAGTCTTCATCTAAACCTTTGTTTTCTCCAGATTGGCTAACCATTCATTTTCCACTTGTCATTAACTCAAGCATATCCAAAGCATTGCTGCCTTTTGCAAATACACAACAAGATTTGTTTGCTTATCACTCCTGTGTTCACTGACATACATAAGGCTAATAATCCAGCACATCACCGTTTTAAAATGCTTCTTTCCTAAATCTGTCCATGGCCTCAGTCTTTCCAATTTCAATTCTCCTCAGGCCCTATAACTCTAAAATCTTTGGGCTCCTGCAATTTTAATGTCTTCTGCATACTCATTTTAAATATTTCATCATTGGCAGTTCTGATTGTTGCTGGCCCAGCTCCAAATCTGACATTCTTTCTGAAACCTGCACACATAAAAGGCACAGATTGTTGTAGGTGAAGTTGCTGAAGCAGTTCTACAAACATCCAATAGATCATTTGATGCTGTGCTGGACGAAGTGCTTTTTTGAGCAAGGAAAAGCCAGACATGTTGAATTAACTCCTCATCTATGCTTTAAACACAGTCAGCATACTGACTTAGATTTTATTCCTAATTTGAATATTAATGTTGCTCCTAATGCAACCTAACTGGCTTTGAAATAAAACCCAATTTGTGATGACATGATTATGTGTTGGCACTATGCTCATTGTTGCCCTCATGTGAGAAAGGAATATATGTGTTTATAAATCATTGTTCTACCCTTGACATATAAGGAATGTTTGACTTTCTAGCAAAACTAAAGTCAATGGGAATCAGGGGAAATCTCTCTGCTTGTTGGAGTCATATCTGGCAAAAGGAATGTGGTTGTGGTGGTTGAAGGTCAGTCATCTATCTCCAGATCACATTTGCAGGAGTTCCCCAGCACAGTGGCCAATCTTGAACTATGGACCATAGTTGCAGAATAAGAGGAAATTCATTTGTAAACTGAGATATACAGACATTTCTTCCCCCAGACGGTAGTGAAAGTCTGGAATACTCTAGCCCAGAAAGTGGTGGAGGCTAGATCACTGAAAGCATTTTCAGTGGAAGTAGATAGATTTTAGAAACTTTGAGGAGTTGAGGGCCATGAGGAGCTGGTATGAGAGAAGAGTAAATGTCTGGTATTATTTAGCCATGATCTTGCTGAATGATGGTGCAGTCCTGAGGGCTAAATGGCCTACTCCTGCACTTATTTCTTATGTTCTTAAAAGAAAAATTTTGATTGTACTTCTCAGAGCTTTCAATAAGACTTTGAACTTCAGGAATTTGTCATCACAAATTAATAAAATCAAACGTATTAAATTTACCATTTGATTTGAAACATTCATCCAGTTAATTAAAGAAACATATTTAAATTCAAGTCAGTGCCTCATCTCACTTGGTGTCAATTGGTACTTACCTCAAAGTTATGGTTCATAGTGCCTTATCTAGTCTGGTATCCAGTGTGATGTAGCATCAGGTCTGCAATTCTCACATGTAGCTCCTTGGCTATATTTAAAGATTACATTGCCCTTCATAAAAAGTAGGTCATTTTGCTTGTATTCAAATTAGCATTCTTTCAAGGGACAATCACAGAAAGTTTAGTCAACTCATTGTTATTCATGGCACTTTGCAATGAAGTAATTGGCTTCTGCACTTATAAATCTAAGTCATTATATTCAAAAGTGATTTAAGTTTCCATAAAAATAATGTTCACTGTTTCGGCAAACATACAACAATCACTGGCAGCTTGTAGTTTGATTAGAGTATTGCCACCAATCCTCCTTCCTATTCTTTCAAATAAAACATTGAATGGGTCAGACAGCCTTTTGTGAGGCTTATCACAGAAATCAAAAGATTAACAGAATATTATTCTCAAGGACCTGTTTGGTTGGCAATGCTAGAGGCTGAACCATTCATGAATTTTGACAAATTAGCATGATTTCAATCATGATTTTAATAATGGATAGATGATGCATTAGCTAGGTTAACATAACTATTAAGACCAACAAGAGCCATAGATGACATGGCTGACCCCATTGGGACCTCCAGTTGAGTTCCTCTATTCGTCACTCAACCCTTACCACAGTTGGGTTAATGCCAGTGGTTATGGGATGAGGCCTCTAATCATTCACTGAGTCTCACTTGGCAGCAAGCAGTAAGAAGAGTTGTGGTTGTCCTTCCTGCTCTGGTCTTAATCAGGTTTGAGGTAGGAAGTTCACCCATTACCTCACCCACTAATTAAATACTCTCCCATCTCCAAGCACATCATGGAGAGAACACATGATTCCACCCATTGCTCCAGGCCATCATCAGAATTCATAAAAAGTTTGCCAAGCCTAAATATTAATTCTGTTTCATTCTCCAAAGATGCAGCAAGATTTGCATGTCTTACATTAGTCTGAGCTGCTTCTGTTCCTTCATTGTATAACACCATAATCAGCAATGATTTTGTATAATGTGGGTTGGTTGCATACTTCAGAAACTTTTCTTGGTATTCAAGTACTTATGACTGTACTTTTGACTCCCAGTATCTCCCCAGCACATAGCTGTGGCAATTCTCAACCTGTTTGCTGATGGTGTATCTCTTTCATTCTCCTTCTCTCTTTGAAGAAGTATGTTTTGTATCTCCGAATGGAAAAACTGCTGAGAAAGGTCATTCACACTTGCCTTCAGAGTATATGTTGTGCCAGGGATGGTAATTCCTTCTCAATTATGCGAAACTGAAGCAAAGCAATACAAAAATCTTTTTTTGCTACTTGACACGTGATGATGATAAATTTGACAGTACATAACATACATTCTGCTCGACCATTTGAGCGATGATGGTGGGTGGTGTGTAATATAGCTTACTCCTGACATTCTTGAAATGCTTTGCCAATGAGCTGCAATGTGTTGACAGACAATACCCAACCCCGTACTCAGAATAAACTTATAATAGTGCTCATCATTTCAGTGCTGGCTGCACTCATTGTACTGTTAAACCAGCAAAGAATGGGTATTATAGAGAAGTAATGTCTCAAACATAATCTGTCAGGTAATCTCTCCCGTATACTATGAATAAGTCTATTGCTATTTTCACTCCAGGAGTGGATGGAATGTTGTTGGATGTAGAAACTTTCTACACTGCTGGGGCTGATCCATGTGGCATCCCTCAAATACATTCACAACTCTTTGAATATTTGATTCATCCCTGGCCAGTACACAGTCTCATGTCCTAGCTGTCTTATGCATTCAATATCCATGTGTCCCTGGTGTGAGATAGTCATGATATCCAGGCATTATGCTTTGAAACAATATTCTTGGATATGACTAACTGCTCTTTATTCTCTATTTGGCCAAGGTGATCAATTGGTCTCAGGAACATTTGCTTCCATTTCTCATTGAACATCTGTTGCTTTTTTTTTGAAGTAAAGTTGGTTTGTTTCTTTCACTTGGCTTTCATTTATTTCCTCACTTTTGCAACTGCTTCACTTCATTTTCACTGTTACAGCTCCATTTTTAAAAAAATAATTAATCTGTTCAGAGATGTTATTACATTTTCATCAAGAGTTGAGCAGCAAGAAAAGGTTTTTTTTGCATTGCAGTGTTTTCATACAACACTAGTGCAGAAAGTTCAAATTGAACCTTGACCTCTTGGTTCAGAGATAGTGACACTTCTACTGTGCTACAATAGCCCTCCTATTGTAGCTCCGGCTAATTGTTCAGAGATATTAGCATACTCCTCTGGGGGAGATAGATATGAACCCAGGCCTCCTGGCTCAGGATAAGGCACTACCATTGCATCAGAAGAACTGTATCCGAATACAGAACATTGCTGGATCTTTCAGGTTGGTCCTTTAAGGCCTGTAGCAGAAAATGTCTGCCTCTACAGGCTTGCAACCACATCAATGTGGCATTGCTATGACATTTTAAATAAGGAAAGAAGATATCATGGGACTTCCTTATGTACTGGCGTTGAATTGTGAAGACAAAATGGAACCATCTGCTATCTGCACAAAGGTAAGCCTTCTTTGTCTAAAAAAAAACCCATACGTCCTATTGTTTGAAAAGTTGTATTTCCAATTGGGAGGGCATTGTTTTTAAGCTGCAAGAAATCTTTGACTGCTGTTTTATTACTTTTAAGTCAGGAAGCAGGCTGATGCTTTGCTTCTGTTGAAAGACGGTCATGATTTCTGGGTTGGTAGGATTTATATTATAAGCAGAAAGAAGCTGTAATGGCATGGTAGCTCAGTGGTTAGCACTGTTGCCTCATAGCATCACAGAGCTGGTTTCAATTCCAGCCTTGGGTGACTGTCTGTGTAGAGTTTGCACATTCTTTCTGTATCAGCGTGGGCTTCTTCTGGGTGCTCCGGTTTCCTCCCACAGTCCAAAGATGTGCAAGTTAGGTAAATTGATCGTGCTAAATTGCCCATAGTGTTCAGGGATGTGTAGGTTAGGTGCATTAGTCAGGGGTAAATATAGGGTTGGAGATGGATTACTTTTCAGAGGTTTGGTGTGGATTTGTTGGGCTGAAGGGCCTGTTTCCATACTGTAGGGATTCTGGAAGACAAATCTGCTTCCTGGCTGTTTAATCTGTAGATCCTACTCACTGAAATTGCTGCTGTGGAGTTTCTGTATGCTTTGAATGCCATGGGTCTTATTAAGCTGATCTTTAGTGAGGCTCCAAATGTTTTCCACTGTGAAATTGGATTATTTTACATGTAACTGTATTACCAACATTATCCATCACTGTGATCGGGCTTTTGCTTTCAGCGGTGTATTTGTATCTGATGATGTGCTACTTATATTAGGTCCCAAAATGTAAGAACTAGATGTGGATAAATTATTACTGAAAATTTGAAAGTACTGAAATATATATCTCGAGCCAGAGGTTCTTCGGCATGTGGGCTAATACTAAGCTATTTGGTTACAAATGTTAAAACACTTCCAGCAGTGTCTCGTGCTTCAAATTACACTGGTTAAGATATTCATCGTCTCAGACCACATGCTATAAGAGAGCAATGATATCATGAGCATGTGTCAATTCCAACCATCACAAGAAGAATTAATCACGGCCTAGAGGATTGTTGCTGCCTAATGATAAAACAGATTTTTCAGTCCCCCTCTATTTGTTGTTTTCTAAATTAAATTATATTGTACACTGGCCATTGTAGGGTAAGTAATGAAAGTTAGGAGGGAGGTGCTCCATCAGACTTAGTGTTCATTCAGTGGCGATAGTTACAAATGGAGTCTGGCTCACTAACAGAGTACAAGGATTGGAAGCGGCTATAAGGGGTGCTGAGTGCTGTGGCAATCTGTTTAAAGATCTGCCTTGGTTCTTTGAGACCCTGTATCTGTTGTTTCCTTAATATCCAGACCCACTGTCCCTCATTCCTCACACATCTCTCACTCCCTCACCCAAACCATTTGCCACCTCCAGATCGCGATAACAACATATGGCAATCCATGCTTCCCATTGCACATTTTATGATTTCTCACCCAATATCAACAATAGACAACTCAAAAGTCACAAAAACAAAAATTGCTGGAATCGCTCAGCAGGTCTGGCAGCATCTGTGGAGATAGCTCAACAGCCATACTGAGTTGAAATAAAAGGAAAATCTAATTATCTATTATAGCTTTTACTTGATCAAAATTCCTTCCATTCTTGAAAGGCCATTCAAAAGGTTTAATTCCAATAAGTTTTTTTTTACATTTACACAATTAAAGGTAGGTAAACTTGATCAGCTTCTTTAAACATTTAATCAAACTATACACTTATAAACTCATGCTTAGATAATTGTAGGTTGTAGGAAGCAGCTAAGCATTAATAATGATACTCCATCGAAAATGTCAATAAAGAGTTAAAAATCACACAACACCAGGTTATAGTTCAACAGGTTTATTTGGAAGCACTGGCTTTCGGAGCGCTGCTCTTTCATCATGTGGTTGTGGAGTATACTCTGAAAGCTAGTGCTTCCAAATAAGCTTGTTGGACTATAACCTGCTGTCGTGTGAGTTTTAACTTTGTACACCCCAGTTGAACACTGGCATCTCCAAGTCATCAATAAAGAGGTAGTGTACAGATCTTTTTCATGTACAGAGAGTCTATTTTAGGATGGCTCACGTCAGGCTAACCTTTTCCATATATTCAAAGTGTGGTAAGTTAAATAACTTTACAGTTCTAATTCTTTCTTTCCTGATCACCATCTTTACAAAACACTCATAATTTTTTCAAGGGCTGGAGTTTTATATAACTTCACAGGTTGGCAGTTCCACAGGAGAGAACCTCCATGAGAATTTTTAGCTACTCTTAAAGATCTCTAGGTTAAGTCCATTGCAACAGTGAGAACAGGACTCAGAAAGTTTTTGAATGGCTCTCATGTGTTCAGGAATCCCATATATGTGATTTACACCCTTCCCCCTTTCCCTTACTCATGGAAATGGGACCTTTCAGAAATGATGGCTGACCAAGGTCTCACCCATTGTTTTCAAAGGTCTGTGGAATTCTGTGAAAATCTGATCAAACATTTTTGTAAGGAACACTGAATATTTACAATAAACTGAAGCCCGTACTTCCTGATTTCTTAGTGAAAGTAGCCACAACCTTTTCTTTTCTAAAACAAAAAACACAAAGTTGAACATCACACTCTTACCCAGTCAAACTGATAATTTGTACAGTGTCAAGCTGTAAGTTCCAAGTAGAGGTTAATGACAGACGGATGATACTCCCAGTGCTGGAATTATTAGGGCTACTATGGAACTGTTTATGTCCTGGGGTCATGTAACGTTCAGCAATATACAATGGCAATGTGCTTTTCTTTGCAAGGTCAATACAATATTTCCAGGAATAGAATTAATGTGAAAAGCTTTCGCATTTTAAATTGAGTTTCTTTCTGGGGGCAACCTTGTCAGAATCTGTTCTTGATGTTTACAGCATTTATTTTTAAACTTTCATGCTATTTCTCTGAAATGACAGTCCAAGTATAGATTCAATTTACTCGGCAATCTCAAATAGGTCTACTTAACAATGAAACTGCGCACTTGCAGTTACATAGAAACTAATGGACATATACTTAGTCTGGAATATTGCTGCCTGGTGTCTTCAAGGCTGCTGGTGATATCCTGGTCCTTACCTCACCAGCAGCATCTCAATAGATCCTACATCTCAGCAACTCACTGTCTTACCCTAGTTTTCCTATACACTGGCATTATTTATTCCCAAATCCACATTGATGATGTCTGACTATCTTGCCCCATTACACAATCTACATTCTGGTTACCTCTATCACTTGCATCCCTGCTTCCTAATTTTTGTAAACTCTGTGATCCACTTCAAATTGTCCCATACTCTGAGACTGTTGTCACAACTGTGCTTTTTCACATAGTCATCTTTCAATGGTACCTGCCTCCTGCCAACCTGTAATCCAAAACATCTTCCCTGTCATCTTCCTCGATACCTTGGGCTTTCAAAGACACAGATGACAAATGTATTAATATCATTTGTATGCCTGACTCCTTAAACATCTTCATTATCTCAAACTCAGGGAGAATAGTGGCTCAGTGGTCAACACTGTTGCCTCACACCCGGGTTCAATTCTAGCCTCGGGTGACTGTCTGCAGGCGGTTTGTACATTCTCCTCACATCTGGGTGCTCCGTTTCCTCCCACAGTCCAAAGTTCTGCAGGTTAAGTGGATTAGCCATGTTAAATGTTAGCGATATTAACCAGGGTTATGGAAATTGTTGGGGAACTGGGTCTGAGTGGGATGCTCTTCAGAGGGTCAGTGCAGACTCAATGGGCTGACTGGCCTTTTTCTACACTGTAGGGATTCTATGATTCTAACTCAGTCAGATAGGAGACCCCTTGGAGGACACCAGTAACACTTCAGGGGTGTTTCCAAAACATTCATGAAGAGGTCAGACATGTCCACTGACTCATGGGGGATGCTAACTGTGGCCTTCCATAATGGAAAAGGTTCATTTCAGAAGTAACCAAACACTTTGTGTGACTTTGCCAGGAATGTGAAGAGGTGAAAGTTGAAGCCTCCAAGGAGAGCATGAACATCCAACCAACTCAGAGTAGTATGAGTATGAAATGCTTTGCCTGCAACGGTAGTAGATTTGCCAATTCTAAGTGCATTTAAGTCATCATTGGACAGGCATATGGACGTACATGGAATAGTGTAGGTGGGATTGGCTTCAGATTAGTATGACAGTGTGGCGCAACATCAAGGGCTGAAGAACCTGTACTGCACCGTAATGTTCTATGTTCTATGTAACTCCTCTACCTATCCCTTCAAGCACCACCTGTTGCACATGTAGCAAAGTTTACAGCTATTTCAGAACCCATCAAACTAGATTCGAAATAAGTCATCCTTATTCTCACGGGACTATTGAGGAAAAGGGACTTAAGTGATCATTTAACTATAATCCATATTGCTGATTTACAAAGATAATTATCGTCTTGAAATTCAAGCCCCAAAATTTCACAAGCACTCCAATAATACTGTGAAACAAGGTTTGTTTTGATTGCTTCTATCACTTTAAATCATTGGCCTCGAGATGACATTACATAAAGTAGCTTATCATTTCTTTCATCAGGAACAGTGTCATCGAAGACCTACCAGTATTGTTATAAAACCTTTACATAAGCACGTGCTTTCTGTCCATCCCACTACCCCCAGAAATGGCCCAATGTTACTTTCCATACCACGGTTCACAGAAGCACAACATTATTATATATTGTTCATATATTGAATGGACAGTTCATTTAGTGCTTAATAAAAACCAAAAGAACAACGGATACTGTAAATCAGAAACAAAAACAGAAATTGGTGGAAAAGCTTAGCAGGTCTGGCAGTATCTGCGGAGAGAAATCAGAGTTAATCTTTTGGGTCCAGTGACCCTTCCTTAGAATTCACTTAGTGCCATTGTCTTGTTCCCTCTCTGTAAAATTGCACTTTGTTCCTTTCAGCAATATATCTAATTCCCTTCAGAATGCTTTCATTTAAACTCCTCCCCACAATCTCACACACTGTATTGCAAATCCTCATCATACATTGCACAAGAAAGATTTTCTCCTTTTGTTTTATATTTTGCATTTGTTTTCTGTGTTCTGAGTGACAGTGATTTCTAATGTATGGAAAGGAATATAAAGCTACAGAGCCATACATGACATTTAAGCACTTGGACAGCTCAAAGATCATGAAGCAGACATTGTTTATTCCATTGGCATTAGGTCATTCCAATATAAAGGGAAATTAAGAGTAAACAAGAAATACATGGTATTTACAGGAAATTAAGCATGTGTTCTAAATCTGACTAAGGAAATCCTTTGTCTGTCTGACCCTTCTCCCCAAGCTGCCTCCTTCCCCTGAAGAATCACTTTTCTCCAGGGAGGGTTTGTTTGACTGTTCTAACGGCCTTTCTCAGTATCTTACCTTAGTTTTGCCACCTGCAGCTGGTACAATTGCTCCAGTTGCCCTGCTTCACCATCACCATCTGCCCCTGAAGATTCCAACACAACCCCTTCACAAAACCTGTTCAGTGTCCCGCTTCACCATCACCATCTGCCCCTGAAGATTCCAACACAACCCCTTCACAAAACCTGTTCAGTGTCCCGCTTCACCATCACCATCTGCCCCTGAAGATTCCAACACAACCCCTTCACAAAACCTGTTCAGTGTCCCGCTTCACCATCACCATCTGCCCCTGAAGATTCCAACACAACCCCTTCACAAAACCTGTTCAGTGTCCCGCTTCACCATCACCATCTGCCCCTGAAGATTCCAACACAACCCCTTCACAAAACCTGTTCAGTGTCCTGCTTCACTATCACTGTCTGCTGCTAAGTGTTCAAATACATAGCTACAACAACTGCAAACACTTCTAAGACATAATTCTGATTTCCTGTCTGATAGCATTTAATCTTTACAGACTTGCCCGATGTTTACTTGGCATGAATTAGACTTTGATGAGATTTAAGCTCTATTAAATAGGAAGAACGTAGAGCCCTTTAGCAACAATATGACACTTTTGAAATAGATGCTTGGTTTAAATGTTGCATGAAATGATAAAATCTAATAAATAAAAGTAATGTAGAGCTGACAAAAATATTAATAAGATAGAAATTGGAAACCAAACATTGCACATAAGGTATTGCACTAAAGTAGAGAAGCTGGTTGGCCAAATTATCTTTAAACATCTGTCATTTAAATAGGCAATGGTACATTAATTTTTGGATAATATTTCAAGAGAAGACATTATTGACAAGTCTGCCTTTATTACACCTCCTTAAAGGCCCTGAGCAGGTGGATATTCCCTTTGAATCATTGTCAATGCTTGTGATAATAGTTCTTACACAATGATAGGAATTTATTCACCGACGATGATGATGTAATTGTGTTCATTCTTTAAAATAATGTAGATTATAAGAAAAAATCAAATACTTGCAGAGGTATACCATCATAAAGCCTTGTCAGTCAGCTGTCAAGAGTGAAATAGAACTTTGTTTCTCTTTCTTTACAAAACTTTGAACTTTTTATAACTTTAAACGATTAATGTTCAATTCAGTAGGATATTAGAAATTTCGTAAGGCAACACATTAAAGGGAACTTGAGCAGAGGAAGTGAAACATTTGAAATAAACTGTCTATTGTCACCAGATATGTAATAGTCAGTGGAACTGTGAGTGGGGATGGGTGGGGGGGGGTGGGGTGGTTAGCAACTGAATGGTACAACTTGCAGGAGATATGATTTATGTAACTGTATGAACAGAAGAATGTTCAATTTCCCTGATGTTTTGAAGAGTACTATTTCTGGAGATTCACATTGTCAGGTGATGGAAGACAACTGCACCCTTCAGGAAAGAAACCTGTTCCTTGCCGGACATTGTGGTCATATTGGTAAAAACAATGACTGCAGATGCTGGAAACCAGATTCTGGATCAGTGGTGCTGGAAGAGCACAGCAATTCAGGCTACAAACAGCAATTCTTCTACAAACCCACCGACTCCCACAGCTACCTGGATTACACCTCTTCCCACCCTACCTCTTGCAAAAATGCCATCCCGTATTCCCAATTCCTCCGCCTCCGCCGTATCTGCTCCCAGGAGGAGCGGTTCCACCATAGAACACACCAGATGGCCTCCTCCTTTAGAGACCGCAATTTCCCTTCCCACGTGGTTAAAGATGCCCTCCAACGCATCTCATCCACATGCCGCACCTCCGCCCTCAGACCCAACCCCTCCAACCGCAACAAGGACAGAACGCCCCTGGTGCTCACCTTCCACCCTACCAACCTTCGCATAAACCAAATCATCCGCCAACATTTCCGCCACCTCCAAACAGACCCCACCACCAGGGATATATTTCCCTCCCCACCCCTCTCCGCCTTCCGCAAAGACCGTTCCCTCCGTGACTACCTGGTCAGGTCCACGCCCCCCTACGACCCACCCTCCCATCCTGGCACTTTCCCCTGTCACCGCAGGAACTGTAAAATCTGCGCCCACACCTCCTCCCTCACCTCCATCCAAGGCCCCAAAGGAGCTTTCCACATCCATCAAAGTTTTACCTGCACATCCACTAATATCATCTATTGTATCCGTTGCTCCCGATGCGGTCTCCTCTACATTGGGGAGACTGGGCGCCTCCTAGCAGAGCGCTTTAGGGAACATCTCCGAGACACCCGCACCAATCAACCAAATCGCCCAGTGGCTCAACATTTCAACTCCCCCTCCCACTCTGCCGAGGATATGGAGGTGCTGGGCCTCCTCCACCGCCGCTCCCTCACCACCAGACGCCTGGAGGAAGAACGCCTCATCTTCCGCCTCGGAACACTTCAACCCCAGGGCATCAATGTGGATTTCAACAGTTTCCTCATTTCCCCTTCCCCCACCTCATCCTAGCTTCTAACCTCCAGCAACTCGATCCCCTGACCTGTCCGGACTTGTCCGACCTGCCCAGCTCCTTTTCCACCTATCCACTCCACCCTCTCCTCCCTGACCTATCACCTTCATCTCCTTCCCCACTGACCTATTGTACTCTATGCCACTCTCTTCCCACCCCCACCCTCCTCTAGCTTATCTCTCCACGCTTCAGGCTCTCTGCCTTTATTCCTGATGAAGGGCTTTTGCCCGAAACGTCGATTTTGCCTGTCCTCGGATGCTGCCTGAATTGC
Source organism: Chiloscyllium plagiosum (assembly GCF_037043375.1). Taxonomy (NCBI): domain Eukaryota; kingdom Metazoa; phylum Chordata; class Chondrichthyes; order Orectolobiformes; family Hemiscylliidae; genus Chiloscyllium; species Chiloscyllium plagiosum. Next base: position 38,938,455 of record NW_028270164.1, read on the forward strand.
TGTGCTCTTCCAGCACCACTGATCCAGATTGTGGTCATATTGTTCATCTGGGCCAAGCAGGCAAACCTTGGTTCACCAACATAACCGAGAGATTATAAACTCCCAAACTGAGAATTAACTCTGAGCTGGCTGGCCATAGCCAGTGTACTGTGGACTAGTACATAAAGGGTGATTTATAGTTAAGGGGACCCAGCCTCTGTGTAGTTATTTCAAGGAGTTAACCCAAATAAATGCAGGATCTCTTTTGAGTGCGAGCAGCAGCTGAGTTTAAATGAACCCGGAAGGCTATAGCTAAGGTAAGACAGTTTGTTTTAAAATTACTTACCAGTAGCGGGCAGCAGTGATTTTTTTCTCTTCACAGAAAGAGCGGGAGCAGCAGGGGGAAGTGACGACGATCAGAGGGGCAGCCGGGAAGGAAAGCAGTGAGTATATAAATCAGGAAGGTAATAAAGTAATAAAGTAATTAACTAAGCAGAGATGGCTGGTGAGGTGGTATGCTGTAGCTGTATGATGTGGGAGCTGGCTGATCCCATTGTGAACGGCAGTGACCACATCTGCAGCAAGTGTTGGTTGCTGGAAGAACTCCGGATCAGAGTTGATGATCTGGAATCTGAGCTTCAAACACTGCGGCGCATCCGGGAGGGGGAGAGTTACCTGGACACTTTGTTTCAGGAGGCAGTCACACCTGGAAGATTAAGTAATTCACATTCAGTTAGTGATCAGGAACATCAGAGTGTGACTGTAAGTGAGGCAGGTAGGGGGAACCCGAGTTCAGGAGTGCAGGAGCCTCAACCCTTGACCTTGTCCAACAGGTATGAGATTCTTGCTCCCTGTACAGATGAGGAAAAGGGCTCTGGACAGGATGAGCCAGCTGACCATGGCACGATGGTGCAGAAGGCCATTCAAGAGGGAGGAGCAAAAAGACAAGTAGTTGTTATAGGGGATTCTGTACTTAGGGGGACAGATAGTATCCTTTGCAAGCTGGATCAGGAGTCTCGCATGGTGTGTTGCCTACCCAGTGCCAGGGTTCGGGACATCTCTGACCGGCTTGAAAGGATATTGGAGCGGGAGGGGGAGGATCCAGTTGTTGTGGTCCACGTTGGGACTAACAACATAGGCAAAGCTAGGGTGGAGGACCTGTTTGGGGATTATCGAGCACTAGGAAGGAAATTGAAGTACAGGTCCTCAAAGGTCATAATCTTCGGATTACTGCCCGAGCCACGTGCCAATTGGCATAGGGATAAGAAAATTAGGGAAGTAAACACGTGGCTAAGTAATTGGTGTGGGGAAGAGAGATTCCACTTCATGGGGCATTGGCATCAGTTTTGGAACCGGGGGGATCTGTACCGTTGGGACAGTCTCCACCTGAACCAATCAGGTACCAATGTTCTAGCGAAGAGGATAAATAGGGTGGTCAGTAGGACTTTAAACTTTTGAGTTGGGGGGAAGGGATAGTGAAAGCGACAGGGAATATGGAGTTAAATGGAAAGATAAGCGGCAGGATAGCATATGTGCAGGCAGATTTAAACTTGAGACGGACTGGGGATGCAGCAAAAAGGAAGGATAACTTAGGACATCTTATGACTTCCAATATCTCTAATGATAAGAAAGTTAGCATTAAGGCACTTTACCTGATTGCTCGTAGCATTCGTAACAAAACAGACGAACAAATGGCACAGATCATCGTGAATGATTATGATGTGGTAGGCATCACAGAGACATGGTTACAGGGGGGTCAGGACTGGCAGTTAAACATCCAAGGGTTTTCAAATTATCGAAAAGACAGGGAGGTGGGCAGAGGGGACGGGGTTGCCTAGTTAGTTAAGAACAAAATTAAATCTATGGCACTGAATGACATAGCGTCGGATGATGTGGAGTCTGTGTGGGTGGAATTGAGGAACCCCAAAGGCAAAAAAACCATAGTGGGAATTATGTACAGACCTCCTAACAGTGGTCATGACCAGTGGCGCAACATGTACCAGGAAAAAGAGAAGGCATGTCAGAAAGGCAAGGTCACGGTGATCATGGGAGACTTCAATATGCAGGTGGACTGGGTAAATAATGTTGCCAGTGGATCCAAAGAAAGGGTATTCATGGAATGCTTACAGGATGGCTTTTTGGAACAGCTTGTCATGGAGCCCACAAGGGAGCAGGCTATTCTGGACCTAGTGCTATGTAATGAACCAGACTTTATAAAAAATCTTAAAGAAAGGGAACACTTAGGAAGCAGCGATCATAATATGGTAGAGTTCAGTCTGCAGTTTGAAAGAGAGAAGGCAAAATCGGATGTAATGGTGTTACAGTTAAATAAAGGTAATTATGAGGGCATGAGAGAGGAACTGACGAAAATAGACTGGAAGCAGAGCCTAGCAGGGAAGACAGTAGAGCAAAAATCGCAGGGGTTTGTGGGTAAAATTGAGGACACTGTACAGAGGTTCATCCCCAAGAAGAGAAAGATTATCCGGGGAGGGATTAGACAGCCATGGCTGACAAAGGAAGTCAGGAAATCTATCAAAGAAAAAAAGAGATCCTATAAAGTGGCCAAGAGCACTGGGAAATCAGAAGATTGGGAAGGCTTCAAAAACAAACAGAGAATAACAAAGAGAGAAATAAGGAAGGAGAGGATCAAATATGAAGGTAGGCTGGCCAGTAATATTAGAAATGATAGTAAAAGTTTCTTTCAATACATAAGAAACAAACGACAGGCAAGAGTAGACATTGGGCCACTTCAAACTGATGCTGGAAGCCAAGTGATGGGAGATAAGCAAATAGCAGGAGAACTTAATAAGTACTTTGCATCAGTCTTCACAGTGGAAGACATGAGTAATATGGGCTGAAAATGTGTTGCTGGAACAGCGCAACAGGTCAGGCAGCATCCAGGGAACAGGAGAATCGACGTTTCGGGCATAAGCCCTTCTTCAGGAAGGGCTTCTTCCTGAAGAAGGGCTTATGCCCGAAACGTCGATTCTCCTGTTCCCTGGATGCTGCCTGACCTGCTGCGCTATTCCAGCAACACATTTTCAGCTCTGATCTCCAGCATCTGCAGACCTCACTTTCTCCCGACAATTAAAGGGAGTCAGGGGGCTGAGTTGAGTATGGTTGCCATTACAAAAGAGAAAGTGCTAGAAAAGCTAAAAGGTCTTAAAATTGATAAATCTCCTGGCCCTGATGGGCTACATCCTAGAGTTCTGAGGGAGGTGGCTGAGGAAATAGCGGAGGCATTGGTTGAGATCTTTCAAAAGTCACTGGAGTCAGGGAAAGTCCCGGATGATTGGAAGATCGCTGTTGTAACCCCCTTGTTCAATAAAGGATCAAGACAAAAGATGGAAAATTATAGGCCAATTAGCCTAACCTCGGTTGTTGGTAAAATTCTAGAATCCATCATTAAGGATGAGGTTTCTAAATTCTTGGAAGCGCAGGGTCGGATTAGAACAAGTCAACATGGATTTAGTAAGGGGAGGTCGTGCCTGACAAACCTTTAAAGAGGTGACAAGTAGGTTAGACCAGGGAAATCCAGTGGATGTTATCTACCTAGACTTCCAAAAGGCCTTTGATAAGGTGCCACACGGGAGGCTGCTGAGCAAGGTGAGGGCCCATGGTGTTTGAGGTGAGCTACTGGTATGGATTGAGGATTGGCTGTCTGACAGAAGGCAGAGAGTTGGGATAAAAGGTTCTTTTTCGGAATGGCAGCCTGTGACAAGCGGTGTCCTGCAGGGTTCAGTGTTGGGGCCGCAGCTGTTTGCATTATATATTAATGATCTGGATGAAGGGACTGGGGGCATTTTAGTGAAGTTTGCCAATGATACAAAGTTAGGTGGACAGGCAGGTAGTACTGAGGAAGTGGGGAGGCTGCAGAAGGATCCAGACAGTTTGGAAGAGTGGTCCTGGAAATGGCTGATGGAATTCAATGTGAGCAAATGCGAGGTCTTGCACTTTGGAAAAAAGAATACAAGCATGGACTACTTTCTAAACGGTGAGAAAATTCATAAAGCCAAAGTACAGAGGGATCTGGGAGTGCTAGTTGAGGATTCTCTAAAGGTAAACATGCAGGTTGAGTTCGCAATTAAGAAAGCGAATGCAATGTTGTCAATTATCTCAAGAGGGTTGGAATATAAAAGCACTGTTGTGCTGCTGAGACTTTATAAAGCTCTGGTTAGGCCCCATTTGGAGTACTGTGTCCAGTTTTGGTCCCCACACCTCAGGAAGGACATACTGGTACTGGAGCGTGTCCAGCGGAGATTCACACGGATGATCCCTGGAATGGTAGGTCTAACATATGAGCATCCTGGGATTGTATTCATTGGAGTTTAGAAGATTAAGGGGAGATCTAATAGAAACTTACAAGATAATACATGGCTTGGAGAGGGTGGACGCTAGGAAATTGTTTCCGTTAGGCGAGGAGACTAGGACCCATGGACACAGCCTTAGAATTAGAGGGGGTAAATTCAGAACAGAAATGCGGAGACATTTCTTCAGCCAGAGAGTGGTGGGCCTGTGGAATTCATTGCCACAGAGTGCAGTGGAGGCTGGGACGCTAAATGTCTTCAAGGCAGAAATTGATAAATTCTTGATGTCACAAGGAATTAAGGGCTACGCGGAGAATGCGGGTAAGTGGAGTTGAAATGCCCATCAGCCATGATTGAATGGCGGAGTGGACTCGATGGGCCGAATGGCCTTACTTCCGCTCCTATGTCTTAAGGTCTTATGGTCAATTCTCTGATGTGTTACCTGCTAAAGCTGACAATTGTGCTTACTTGATTTGTGAGGATATTAATTGAAATTTTACTTTGAATTTAGCTCACATCCTACTGATATAGGACAAGATTGACTACACATGCCCATTCCCAAATCAAACAGGATCATTCATAATCTGCAATGGGGTTCCATGGCACCAGTGGTGTGTAACAAGAAGAAGAGGTTTATGCAGTTTTGTGCCAGAAATCCGTAGAGCTGCCATGAAGGTTTCATCCTGCAGTAGTCCAAGCTCAGTAAACTCCACAAGTCCAACCAGAATTAGGTGGCTACTGCAGGGAGACAAAGGGATTTCCACTTTAAACTTGGCTGGTGACACTTGTGAGGAAGCTTGCTCACGAAATGTAATCTGATGCAGATAACACATTCATTTCTGAAGTCAGTTCCATTTATTGTACAATGCTTCACAATAACTATTGAGTATTCAGAGTACAATAAACCATTTGACCAGAGGAGTCAGACTTCTCATCTGAACAAAATACTGTAAGTGACATCAACATGAAATTCTAAGCAATTTAATTCCAGAGTATTTTCTTACAGACATGGATCCAAAACTCCACATCAGTGAAGTCAAAACTGTCCAATCTTACACCAGTGATGTACTCATTGTGGCAAAAGAGGCTACTCCGCATGGGAACATATCAAATAACAACTCAAACCATTCCAGATGCAACATGTACATTTTTTGGAACAGAATTGTCAAGGTCTATTTGGTACCACAAGGGAACAAGACGTTTCGCATGAGAAACAACACTTAGATGAATGACTTCATTTCCTTTCCAAGAAAAACTAATAATTGTATCTGATGCTAATAGTGGAGCTGAAAAAGTATAACCAACTCGTAATCCTCATTCACTTCACAGTTACATCACCACAAGTCCTTCAGCCAGATCGATCAGATCTCTCATATAATGGAAACCCCCAGTAAGAAAAAGCAAAAAATTACAATAAATGCTGTAAAAGTAAGTAATCTTGGTAACTCATTTAAGCAAGTTTATAATTGTTAATCAATGTCTATGAAGTGGGGTGGGGTAAAGCTTTGAGAAAGGTGTTGTGTAAGGGTTTCAAGACAGTGCAGTAACCTTGTGGTGATTCCATGGAGTTGCACATTGCTGAGCATTGTTATGGATTAAGCCAGACCACTCAAAACATTCTTAAGCAGGCAGCCAAGACCATAAGTTTGCAATTTGTTTTGATAAGTGTACAGTGAAAATTACCCGGAGTAAGTTAGCGATGTTGACTACCAGGTTTTCAAACAGACAAAAATTTATTCACAAAATTACACAATGAAACTCAAAGAATAAAATAAAGAACACCTGCAGAACTCAGTCTATCCAAACTAGACTTAACTATGCTGTTCCAAATACGCACAATAGTCCCAATAAACAAGCCCCTTAACCACAATAAAAATGAAACAAAGGCTTACAGGTCAAAGTTAGAAGGGCAGAAGGAGAGAGAGTCTAGCAGCCTGTTTCCACACTGCCCACAACTGAACTCCCTAACTAATTCTGGACTGAACTGCTCAGCTGGAGAGCTGGCCACACCCCTTGACTCATACAGGTTACTTTGGAAAATATAAAAGCTTTGGCCTAAAGACTCGTCTGTTTACGTATAAACAAAAAGGCCTTTCATCTCTGTACCAAACCCAAGTGTTTTGGAGCCCGGACTGTTTACAACTCCTCTGAAAAAAAACAAGAACCCAGTATCCATGAGAAAAGGAACATCTTTTAGAAAAAAAAGGGCCAGCTTTGTGACAGCATTAACAGCAAAGTGTGCATGGAGTATTCTTACTATAAAAGAAGACTACAATAGTTGAGTCTAGAATGAGAGAAATTCTTGACAGCACATGGACATGAACACACAGGAAGATATATTAATCCTTAACAAATGCAACTAGAAATCAGAGCCTGACATATTTATGTATAGCAGTTTTTGGATTATTTTAAAGTTTAAAGCCTGAAGACGAATCTTAACTTTGGCTTCTCCTTGACCTGTCATTCTCAGTCCCAAACTCTTAGTGTAGCATCAAACTACACTATAAAAGATTCACAATCAGTAAAATACTTTTAAAGTGTAGTCAGTTATGTAGGTCATGTGCATAAGAGCTTAATTTATATACACTAAAGAGGGTCCTGTCTGCATCCAGAATGTGACCTATTTCCTTGCTTACTGCAAGATTGTGGCAAGTGGAATAGCAGCAGGAACAGAGCAGTGAGTTCAATGTTGTGATTTTGTTCTGACTTTCAATTAGGCCTAGCTCAAAGATAATGGAGATATATTAAGAGTAGCTCAGTATTAGACATTTATTGACCTTTTATAACTTGGGTCTCTGATTAATTCTGGCACCATGCTGCATAAACCCATTATTTAGTCTGCAACCAGTGACCTTGAATAGTTCCACACACTATATGTCATTTAGTCAGTTAATGAATGTCGTACCCATACTGTGATCTAAACGATCACCTATATCAACTGAGGGAGACCCACATCCTGCCAGTTATTGTTAACAAATCCAGTACAATTAGAAAGGAAATAAAAGTTAAATTCAATGATTTACAAAGTTGACCTTAATGAGGACTGCAAAACTAAGATAAGTATATTCCAGCAGCTAAAGATTTCTTTTCATCTTTAGACGAAAGGAAGCCATTATTATGCATGCTAGACCTTATTAATATGGAGCTTGGTTTGACAGCTAGAGGTGAATACATATGCTATTAGTGGATTCTACATAGAAAAGAAGCCCACATCTCGAAAAATCTATTTAAATAATATTTTCAGCTCAGTATGTATGTACCAATCAAGGATAAAAATTAAAGAAAGTGAGAAAGGCACTTCATTTTTAAGTTGTAGCTACTCCCTTAGGGAGATTCAGGCGACATTGAAATGCACAGGAGAGTGGATCACATCAATATAGGATTATGAATGGCTGATGAATATGCACTACCTCAAAGTTCCTGGAATTTTCCAAGAAAAAAACTTATTTTATAAATCGAGTGGCATATCATAACTTGAGTCTCTGACTTAATGTTAGTATCATAGTGAATGGGCTTACATTATATGACATTCACTTGTCTTACAGCCGAAGTCAGGTACAAATTATGAGTGCTACACTATATTCAGTCATTTTGTGAAGGTTAATGACTCAATAGAAAATGTAAATGCACATTTGAATAATCGTTGAACAATCCTGCCAGATCAAAATCTATTAAACTGCTTTAAGATTATTGCAGTAGTTTCAAAATAAATGTACCATAATTATTTGAGTCACTCACTCGTCAAAGTCACAACTGTTCTGGTTCAGTCACTGCACTTAAAGCCATCACTCACCCACAGAGCACTTAGGTTCATCGTCATGCCTGAGATACCCAAATACAATCACTCAATAATAAGTGGTAGTTTCCCTTGGGTCCTTTGCAGTTAGACCTGTTCTGATATCTCAGATCAAATTTGCAGAATGCCATAAATGAATTTTAATTCTCAGTTATTCAGCTCTGACTTCAACTCAGCTCCTGCATCGATATCTATCCTCCTGAGAGGAATTGGATTGTGAATCAATGCAGAATGAGAGTTCAGATCAGCTTCCAACATCCAAAAGTAGCAGTGATTGGGTTTTCAATGCATACATGATGACAAAACCTAGGCAGCCATAATTATTATAATAGAGGGGTGGAATCTTCTGGAGGTGGTTAGCTTGAAGATAGATTAGATTAGATTACATTACAGTGTGGAAACAGGCCCTTCGGCCCAACAAGTCCACACCAACCCGCCGAAGCGCAACCCCTACATTTACTCCTTACCTAACACTATGGGCAATTTAGCATGGCCAATTCACCTGACCTGCACATCTTTGGACTGTGGGAGGAAACCGGAGCGCCCGGAGGAAACCCACATAGGAAGGGCATGAACTGAGGCAGGGTGCCAAACACCACCACCTTCTCATCTTCACTGGAGTGAAGTCTAGTAAAGGAAGGCCCCATGGCCAACCTGTCTGCCCAGTTGCCATTGAAGCCAAATAAGGACAAATGAAGAGCCTCAGCATATAACCACTGGGAGTAATGCAGTAGCAAGCAAGCCTGTTGCCATGTGGCTTGCCCTACAGGTCAATTTGTACAGGAAACTTGTCTGCTTTGAGGATGGGGGTGTGTTCTTTGGTCAAGGGCAGTAAGTGCCTGATCAAGGGATGAGAATATCAGATAGAGTTTTTACATACAATTTCCCCACTGCCCTTCCTCTTGACAACCCTCACCCCTATGCCCACCCCTGCGAGCCACCTCTCCCAGAAACATCCAGAAATAGCCCTCCTCCATGAATTATTCACTTTACTCCTTGCTCTCCCAGGATCCAGGGCACTCTTCTGGAAGCAGTCATGACTTTGTTCATGGAACTGCCAAGTGCAAGACCTGTGAGTCACCAATTGGCCAGTAGGTCATCAAGGTGGAATAACCTCCTTAGGGTTTTTATTCCACCAAATTGTGTGTTGGTGATCTCGCCAATACCCAATAGGCATTGTAATCAATGAGCTTTCCCTGAACATCATTAGACTGTATTGTTCAGTTATTCTTGAAATATATTAGAGTTCACTGGAGAAGCTTATCTGAGCCTAGCTCCATACCAGCACTCTGAAGGAAGGTGCTGTTTAGCTACAGGTAGCAGAATGCAATTAAAGAAGTAAATAAGGATAAGTGTTAAGAAGCTTTACTCCCTCCAAGGTGCATAACCTTGTACTTGCCCACATTGTATTCCAGCTACCACTTCTATACTTATTCTCCTAACCCATCCAATTTCTGTCCGTCAACACTACCTGCGCCACCACCTATTTTTATATCATCTGCGAACTTAGCAACAATGACCTCAGTTCCTTCATCCAGATCATCAACAAGGGCTAACATGCTGTTTGTTTTCAAAACTGTTTGCTGCATCTGCATGCTGGCATGCAGTGATCCATTTAGACATTAATAATAACTAATCACCCACCACTTAAGAAATACTCTGCATTTCTGTTATTCCCTACCAAAGTGAATAACCTCTCACCAATCCACATAATGTGCCATTTACCAGGTTCTTGCCCATGCACTTGAAATCTCTTAGCATCCCCCTCATAATTCACAGTCCCAAGACGTTTTGTGTAATCTGTCGTGTGAGGTGGAGGCTGAAAGGTTTATTTAGAAGAATATGTCTTCAACAGTTTGTTGCCTTATAGCCCTGGAAATAGACCGCACCATTTGGGATTGGTCTGTCTTCATTGGTGTCTTTATCTTACTCCTGAACTAGCTCATCCCACAGCAGCTGCTTGGTCCTCACATCTAACTCATTGATATAGATTGCAATAAAGTCCAAACACTTGCAACAATCATTTGTCTGCCTCAACTGATGCTTTACACTAAAAGAAAGTAATTGGGCCTCTCTTCTTTTTCTCGTCAACAAAATAAAGAACAGCCACAGCATGCTAGAAAGCATCAGCCATGATTATATTGCCTCAGCCATCCAGTTTAGTAAGCACCAGCTTTTGAGACTGCTTTTACCCATAACTGAGAAGTTGAGTAAAAGTGAAGCCCCATAAAACTGGCATTGACTCAAAGGCAGAGGCATGTGCAGTTCTTTCTTATGGTGACGTCCCTGATGACCTACTAATCTCTGACACTGTGTCTTTGTCAGTTCCATGCATCCGTCTGGGTCAGAGTTCCCCACTCATCACCATAATTTAGCCATCCACACTTAGATCTTCAACATTGAGGTTATCCACCACAAAAATTTGTATAAATGATGTAGTGTTCAACTTCCCAGTTTCCTGCAACACAGGAGCATTCTCAAAAGAAAACATTGGAATTGAGTATGAAAGCCAGGGATTAAGAGAATGTTTGGTGTGATTTGTTCTCAACATCAAAAGAAGAATAAGTTGTTCAGTCCATAATGGTCACAATACAAATCAATTCGATTTCTTTTTGCACTGCTGTTGGTCTTCATATTCCCAATTTAAAACCATGGGCTGTGACGGTGTTAAAGAGCATTCAAAAGGAATGAAAGGATTGGATTAAATAGAACGATTTCAAGTCTGTCGTGTGAGGTGGAGGCTGAAAGGTTTATTTCGAAGAATATGTCTTCAACAGTTTGTTGCCTTATAGCCCTGGAAATAGACCGCACCATTTGGGATTGGTCTGTCTTCATTGGTGTCTTTATCTTACTCCTAAACTAGCTCATCCCACAGCAGCTGCAAAGCTTGAACCACCCTGAATCATTGCTACAAATCTGGAAACCTACTCTGTGTAACACTGGATTAGTAACCTAGCATCTGCTAAAGAACATCTTTGTGAAAAATGGCCATGCAGAAATCTATTTGATTGGGGATTCTTGTAAATGTCACCTATGCTGTCAGTTTTGAGAGTTGGTCCCAAATTTTTCTGAAGATCATAAGAATTATGCTAACTTCGCAAAGATGTGCCGTTACAAGCAGGAGATGATTATTTATATAAATTTATGAGGCATGCTTTCATCTCAAGTATTGGAGGAGCCGGTATTGGAGTAAGGTGGACAAAGTAAAAAATCACACAACACCAGGATATAGTCCAACAGGTTTATTTGGAAGCACTAGCTTGGAGGCAAAGCTAGTGCCTTCATATAAACCTGTTGGACTATATCCTGGTGTTGTGTGATTTTTAGCTTCATCTCAAGTGGTTTACAAAAATGGACTATAGTGGATGTTGGTTTTGCTTTCCAGTATAATAATATGATGCCAGCACTCGGACTCCTTTTTCTTACACAATGCAACATCCCCTAAATTCCTTTACTTTCACCATCCACTTACTTTCAGAAAATCAGACCTAAACTTTCAATGACTTAAAATCCAAAGCAGACTTTATTTCAGTTACTCTAGCATTTCCTTTTAGTGTAATTGTGAATGTAAAATGTCTTCTGGCTAACTATACAGACGCGAACATTGCAAGTGAGGGGGCTTTGCCAGAAGTTCAGCCACAATAAAATATAAAGCTTGGCCTTATCATCACTCAACGTGCAATTTAGGAGCAATCCATTCTATAAAGAAACTGGTTAATAGTTCAGCAAAGTGAGACAAGATGCTGCTGTTCAAGTAGGACAAAGGAACAAAAATCTATGGCTCATGCAAATGAGATCTGTGGAGGAGTTCGCTACATAAAATATAATGCTACAAGTAGAACTTCAGAGTAGTTTACATTATTTTAAAATTTACTCAATTGTTGTCAACATGGAAAGCAAAAAGATACTTGAGGAAGGTATATCTCCATCTCAGTAATACTATTTCAATAAGCAGTAGTTTGGGTTATGTTTGTAGTGGTATTGTTTGGAAACTCTTTCCTGTTCTCATCCCACCCTCAAACATTTATGAAGGTTTGTGGCCAGGCTATAGGTTCCTTAATAAACTGAATTGCTTATGAGATGAAGTGTCTTTATTTTCTCTAGCCTAACGTAGCTTAGAAATATAACAAGTCACTTACTAGTGACTATATGGAATTAACGCTATGGCATTTCATCATGTCAGAATATAAAACAACAGCTCAATTCTTGGCTTGAACATATTTATGAGGAAGTTAGGATTAAACAAAAATAACTGAACACAACACAATCTGCATGATATTTGTTATTTTCCCTGGGCCTGGAGTGTCAGAGGCTTAGGGGTGACCTTATAGAGGTTTCTAAAATCATGAGGGGCATGGATCGGGTAAATAGACAAGGTCTTTTCCCTGGGATGGGAGAGTCCAGAACTAGAGGGCATAGATTTAGGGTAAGAGGGGAAAGATTTAAAAGGGACCTAAGGACAGTCTTTTCATGAAGAGGGTGGTGCATGTATGGAATGAGCTGCCAGGGGAAGACGTGGAGGCTGGTACAATTACAACATTTAAACGGCATTTGGATCGGTTATATGAATAGAAAGCATTTAGAGGGATATGGGCCAAATACTGGCAAATAGGACTAGATTAATTTAGGATGTCTGGTCAACAAGCATGAATTGGACTGAAGGGTCTGTTTCTGTGCTGTACATCTCGATGCCTCTTTTACCCCACAATGGGTTAATATATCCATTCTTGGAAGGCTACTGCTTACAATCTCGGAGCACTTCTGGATGAATGACCAGAATTTTCTTGTAGTTCACCAGAACAAGCAGTTACATGTAGAATGTGTGTTTGCTCCCATGGAGATCAGCAGTCTTTGCCAGAGCTTTGACTTTATCTTCTGTAGGTTCTTTCACGTGAAGCCATTTCTTTTGAAGTGGACAAACAAAACTCTAAGTGTCTTTATATCTTCTTAGGCAAAGAGTGCATTATTTGACTTTTAGGTTTCCTGGTACCATAGTAATCTGTTTGTTTAGACATTTTGTTGTCAATTGCAATTGTGCTTTTCATTTAAGTTTGGTCTCCATCAAAGCAGTCTTTATCTAAATTTATTACAGATCAAACATTTCCTGCCTTCCATTGTCAAACTTGTTGAAAAGGACAACCTTCATTTTGATAAAATCATTTTTTAACATCTAATGTAAATACAATCATTTCTATTTTAATTGCCTAACTATATGCATTAAGCTAGTATTGCTACCAGCATAACTGGATAATGTTCCTTAGTATTCCTGGTTAAAAATCACACACCAGGTTATAGTCCAACGGTTTAATTGGAAGCGCACTAGCTTTCGGAGCACCGCTCTTTCATCAACCACCTGATGAAGGCACGGAGCTCCGAAAGCTAGTGTGCTTCCAATTAAATCTGTTGGACTATGTCCTGGTGTTGTGTGATTTTTAACTTTGTACGCCCCAGTTTAATACCGGCATCTCCAAATCATTAGTATTCCTGAGCTGTGAGTGTTTCTGTATGAGGCTTTTGGCTCTGTATCTTTAAATAAAGCTCTTCTACTCTTAATGTACAACCACACCGTGTGGGCGGCACGGTGGCACAGTGGTTAGCACTGCTGCCTCACAGCACCAGAGACCTGGGTTCAATTCCCGCCTCAGGCGACTGACTGTGTGGAGTTTGCACGTTCTCCCTGTGTCTGTGTGGGTTTCCTCCGGGTGCTCTGGTTTCCTCCCACAGTCCAAAGATGTGAATTGGCCATGCTAAATTGCCCGTAGTGTTAGGTAAGGGGTAAATGTAGGGGTATGGGTGGGTTGCGCTTCGGCGGGTCGGTGTGGACTTGTTGGGCCGAAGGGCCTGTTTCCACACTGTAATGTAATGTAATCTAATCTAATCACACAGGAGGAGCAGGAGTCCCTGTTAGCTAGCAATCTTCTATCCATGTCAATGTGTTATCCCTGCCTCTGAACTTCTATTTTCCACAATAACTTTTGATGTGACATCTTATCAAATGCTCTCTGGAAATCAAAGTACAATATATCCGTTGGCTCCCTTTTATCCACAGTATGTTACTTTGCCAGTAAATGTCAATAACTTGGTTAAATATGAATTCCCTTTCATAAAATCTGATTATCAAAAACCCTATCTATTTGCCCTGCTATCATGTCTATAATAATCGCTTCAAACATCTTTTCTAAGAAAAATGTTCAAATAATTGATCTTTTTCTGCCGGACTGACCTATAATTTTCTGCCTTCTGTTTCTTCCCCCTTTTGAATAAAGAAGTTACATTTTTTTTATTTTCCAATCAACCAAAACATTTCCTGAATGTGAGGAGTTTGGGAAAATTAAAAAAAAACAACAAATATCTGATTAGCAGTTTGTTTTAAGATGCCAGAATGAAATCTTTCAGGAGCCAAGGACGTGTCAACATGCAGTAACTGGGAATAGAAATTTCTGATTCCCTCAGCAAATCAGAGTTGCAGACTACAGGTTTGAATTCTTCCTTACTTTTTTTTTCACAGTAGCTTATCCCCCTTGCAGTTCTGAAAATACACACAATTCCTGACACTGTGTTTCATGTCATGTTTTTTAATGGCTTCCAGAGGGAAAGTGAATGCATTTAAAGCAGATGTAGAGCTCACCTGACAATGGCAAGTCAAACAATACATTAAGTGCACATGTATTTCTCCGAACACTGACAGCTCTAAATGCAGAAGAACACCTCCTATTGTCTAAGTCTGATTTTGTTCCATTTCCCTCAGCTACCTTCAGAGGTTGTCAAGACTGACAATTTAGACAGTTGTTTTTCAACCGTGGTTTTCACTAAGAATGGGATATCATATTTCTACTTTGTAACTAAATCACAGAAGCAGGTTTCAAATAGGTTTGAAAAGATTAAATGTCTAAGGTGGTATTAGGCCTCTTTATCTACTTCTGCTTCACTATGTGTCAGCAGCATCGTTAAACATTCAGTTTATGAACAGTTACTTCAGCAATATTTCTCTTACAGGACCACGGGAGAGATAAATTGCCACGTTTCATCTTTTTGTCAGTTTTACCAATTTGGGAAAATGGGTAATGCAAAATCCTGTCTAATGGTAATCTTTCCCACTGATGTTCTGCTCAATCACACAAACATCTCATAGTACTCTACGTAATGGATTACTTTCATTTCAACTGGTGTGAAGGGATGCTAAGATGACAGTCATTTACACTCCAACATCTTACTGTTAGATAAATGATGGATTTTCTCTTTTGTTCTTCGTGTTATTGAATGGGATTGAAATGTTTCTCAGGACTATGGGAGAATTGTTTATTCCTGAATAGCGTCATGGATTTGTCATTCACTACAGTCAACAGAACAAGCAAGATGGATTAGCATCTCACCTAAAGAAAAGAAATTGCAGATGCACATTGATCTGAACATGATAATTTAGAAACATTTCAAATGGAAGCAACAATTCCAATAGTCAGACCACAGAGAAATTATGGCCGTCTCTCACAGTGTGGCTTTAATGTATAAGTAGGATTGACATTAAATTCATCTTTTATTAAAATAACCAATGATTTGTTTCACTTGAGTGAATATTATAGGCTGTACTTTAAAAGTGAATTGTTTATAGGCATTGAAAACAAATAAATTTTGCTTTTGTTTGGGTTAGTTGTTCAGAATAAAATGAACTGTAAAAGCACATGATGACAAATTTCACTGTGGGTTATTAAAATCAATAGATGTTAAAACTCACGGCTTTGTATTCTATTTTCATTCTGATCATTGTTAATCGAATGAATATATTTCCTAATGCTGAATTGCTCTTGGCATAAATTCTTCTGTGATCAATTGTAATAAATCTTGTTTTACATAACTTGCCTGTGGCAACTTAATAAAGGGTCTCATTTTTCAGATGTAGCCTATAAGAGATGACAATAGAATATGCCCTGTATATAAAAAACAACAAACTGTGCAGAAGCTTTATATCACTGGAGTAGTAGCAATAACTAAAGCTCTCTATTGTGGTATGCTTTTGGTGCAAATTTACAGGGTATTAGACATAATGGTAAACCTACCATTGCTTTTTGCTTGTATGTTTTTAGCATTGCTGTATTCATAAAATCATGGAATTGTCAGGACAAAAAAAGACCATTCAGCCTATCACTTTGAAAGAACAGTTGTGCATCAGTCTTTATAGCCACCCTTTCTCCCTCACCCAATATGTGTTGCATATTTGAATACATGTGACAAATGGGCCTATTCTATCCTATTCTACAAAACTCTTACCTTCAAGAACCCATCCCAACATCTTTTAAATTTTAAGGTGTCATCTTCCATCACCATTTCAATTAGAATGCTCCAGATACTAACAACATCCAGTTTAAAAAATAATTTAATCTGCTGTTTAGATTTTTGTCAATGATTTTAAAATTAACGTTTTGTTTTGCCCCATTTACCAAAGGGAATGGTCTTCTTCCATCTATATTATCAACTTCTTTCACTTTACAAACCTTTACTTGATTACTTTTGTTCAAGGTAAAATATTTCAAATGTTTCTAACTTCTCATGTCTGAAGACTTCTGTCCCTGGTAACATCCTTGTAAACTTCTTATCGAATCAGAATATTTTCTGATAGGGAAATGATCAGAATAAGGAAGGTGATCATTTAGTTCATTGGACTGAACCTTATTTCTTTTGGCTAAGTGCGAATTGCATTGTGTTTTTGGATTTTGTTTGTAATGAGGCCTAGAATGATTTCTCATTGCATTTTTCCAAAGTGGCCTCATTAACTAACAACTGCACCCTATGGTGTCCATTACATCTGATTCTAGCCCCATCTTACCATGTGCCATTCACAGAATAAATTGTTACTCAATTCACCAAAAGACCAACATCCCTTGGGACCTTGCCGTTATGCTACACAGATAAGCATTGGCAAACCAGTGTTGCCCCTCAGCAGCAATGTAATGGCACAGCAATCTCAAAGCTACATTGATCATAGCACATCACTGACATGGCTGACACCCTCTCACACATACAACCCCATTCCATCACCCTGTTCACTGTTTAGTCACTAGGTCACTGTTTAGTCACAGTTTGCCTGTCCTTAGCCACATTCCGTTTAAACACACCCTGTTAGTCACCTCTACTCTGTTCTCAGAGCCAACTGTAGACCCACAACTTGTCACTGGCCAGAAAATTATAAAGGCTTGAGATCACAGTGGGTCAGGCAGCATCTATAGAGAGAGATTAAGCTAATGTTTCATGTCCAGATGACTCTTCATCAGAGCTGAAGTGTGGAGGGATGGCATTTATGCTATAGTTCGATGTGGTGGTGGGGGGGGGGGGGGGTAGTGGGTGTAGAGTGCTGGTGGAGAAAAGATATTAGTAGTTTACATAAAGTGATCAGAATATGTGAACAATAGTGTGTCTCCTGCCAGACTTGAAAGGGTAGTAAGTGAGAGGGGAGGGCATGATAACTAGCTAAAAAAAGGAAAGAAATAGTTCCTTTAGATTCCAGCATCTGCAGTAACTTGTTCCTACAGTTTGTCATTGTCGAGTCAGGGGACATCACATACAGGCAACAAATAGTACAATTCCAAAAATGGCTTTTTATTCACAACCACCAAAATTGAACACAAACAAAACAAATGGAGGACACAGATTGGCACAACAAAATAAACCAAGTACTGGCATCATGGCAAATTACTATTTTACTTTCCAGGATGTTCTGCTGCAGCCAGCCCTTACCTACCAGAATTAGGCAATAAGGTGCTGCCTGCCTCATGGTGCCCAATGCAGCTGAGCTTTTCCATATACAATGACTGCCTGTTATTTCTCAATGTCCCTGTCCACCTCTCTCAGAAGACTGCTTCTATTCCCATTGCTTCTTTGCATCTGGAAAGCAATGGAACTGTATTTCAAATGGTCCCATGGTCTTCTCCACCATGTCCCTAGTCACAGATGTTCTTCAACGTGGTCAAGGTGAGGAGCTGGCTAAATAACCAACACATTACATCCAAAATGAGTGCCTGCTGTTCTTCAACACCCTCCCCATCCCAAACTTGCATCAATCATTCAACTTCTCATTACATTTCATGCAGTCCATGGTCTTTCTTACCGGACATGTGATGCAATGATATTCCCCTCATCTCGCAACATCTTTGGAAAGTGTCATAGTGATGGAATGTTTTTGACCAGCATAGACCTCTTATGAGTTACTGTTGCTCATCTCTATATCACTGAGATGACAATGTTAGATGTGCATGTGCTAATGCTATGTTGCAATTCAGTTTTCACCAACATTTGAAATCTAATCACATTCAACCTCCATACATTGCAAATGGATATAGAAATTCTTGTAAATAAAATGTAGCTGGTGTTTGCAAATGTACGATTCATATATTTGCCCCTTATATCTCCAAGTATCTGGCAGATGTGGATCCCATATTTTTGAGCATTAAGTTGAAACTAACTCTGTCGACTCAAGCATGAATATTATTCAGATCTTACTGCATTTGGACATGTAGTATTTGGGTATCTGAGGAGTCACGAATGGGATTTAAAGTTCTGCAACCATCAGTGAATATCTCCACTTCTGACAACATTATAGAGGGAAGGTAATTGATAAAGCAGTTGAAGATTGTTGGGCCTAGGACATTACCCTGAGGATCTCCTGCAGTGATGTCTTCAAGCTGAGATGACTGACCAACCACAATTATTTTCCTTAATACTACGTAGACTTCAACCAGCCGAGGGTTTTCCCTGTGATTCCTATTAACTTTGATTTTGCTGGTGTTATTTGATGCCACAGTTGGCTAAGTGCAGCCTTGATGTTAAGAGCAGTCATTCTCACCCAACCTCTGGAATTCAACTGTTTTGTCCATGTTTGAACCAAGGCTGTAATGAGGTCAGGAGTTGAGCGACCCTTATGGAAACCAAACTGGGTGTCACTAAGTAGGTTATTGCTGAGCAGTTGTTACTTGATAGAACTGTTGATGACACCCTCTATTAGACTCAAACAGTGTGGTGCTGGAAAAGTAAAGCAGGTCACGCTTCATCCAAGAAGCAGGAGAGTCGATGTTTTGGGCATAAGCCCTTCATTAGGAATGTGGAGGGTGCCCAGGGGTGTTAGAGATAAAGGGGAAGGGAGTGGGGCTGGGGACAAGGTAGCTTGGAAGGCGATAGGTAGATGAAACTGATCCATCACCATCACCCTCCCCACCTTCTATCACTTTGCCAAGTAGACTTATGAGGCGATAATTGGCTGAGTTCAATTTGTTCTGACTTTTATGTGATACCTGGGCAATTTTCCACAATGTCAAGTAAGAGCCATTGTTCCATTGAATTGGAACAACCTGGCTAGGAGAGTGGAGCCCAAATCTTCATTACTATTACTAGAATGTTTTTTAGAGCCAATAGCCTTTGCAACATCCAGTGCCTTGAACTGTTTTTTGATATCATGTAAAGTGAATCAAATTGGCTGAAGACTGGCATCTGTAATGCTGAGGACCACTGGAGGAGGCCGAGATGGATCATTTACTCTTGGGTTCCAAAGAGAAATTTCAGGAAATTCTCTCTTTATATGTTTTAAAGGTACTTGAATATTTGCTTACATATTCATAATCTCAGAAATATATTTAACATAACAATAACACTTTGAAAATAACTATAATCATGCATGCTTGCATAATTTCAGATAAATTTGTTCTCTACTCTTTCTAAACATTTCCAAAATTGTAGTGCCTAGAACTGGATAAAATATGCTAGTTGAATTGCACGATGCCGTTTTATATAGATTCAGAGCCTTTGTACGATATGCTTCTCCCTGAGGTCTCATGTAATTTATCTATTCTTTGTTAATCTGTTCTGCCATCTTCAAAATGTTGTGCTTGAACTCTCCAGCTCTCTATTCTTGCATCCCCTTAAATAGTACCATTTAATATGTATGATCTCCGTTCATTCCTTCCTGCCCAAAACTATAACCTCATGTTTTCCTGCAATGAATTTTCTGCCATGTATAGAAAAGACCACATCACTAGCAATGCCTTTGGCCAACCTTTTAAAAATTCAGACCATATTAATCAAACAAGATATATTCAGCTTTAAAGAAGCCTTATATTTGATTGTGAAAATTAAAGATATATTCAGCTTTAAAGAAGCGTTATATTTGAATGTGAAAATTAATTCTATTCTTGTCATCACAAATGCTGCCAGACCTGCTAATTTTCTCCAGCACTTTCAGATTGCGAGCATCACAGCATTT
Organism: Chiloscyllium plagiosum; assembly: GCF_037043375.1. NCBI lineage: Eukaryota > Metazoa > Chordata > Chondrichthyes > Orectolobiformes > Hemiscylliidae > Chiloscyllium > Chiloscyllium plagiosum. The sequence continues at coordinate 38,958,781 of NW_028270164.1, forward strand.
TGCACTTATTGCACCCCTAAAGATTCCCTTCTGACACAGCTTTATTAGTCCGTGCTGGTCCAAGTAGCTGTTAATATTCCTGGAGAAAATTGTATCTAAACATTTCCACACCATTAAACTGACTGACCTGTAATTGTCAGGTTTATCCTCCTTCTCTTGGGTGTAACATTTACAGCTTTCTAATCTTTTGAAACCACTTTGAAAATGATTGAAATTTGCTTAGCCATTCGTTAATCATTGAGATAGTGTAACAAGATACAATCCTTCTGAACCAATCCCACAATCAGATAATGAGAATGTAGCACCGATTAGCTAATGTGCTTTCCTCCACCTCAATGAGCTTGCATAGACTGCAAAGGTATAGACCAAATTTTACCTCCACATATTAATATGTTGTTGAGAGATCAACTTAATGATTCCAGCTGATGTTTTCTTACAATTTCTCTTTGCTTCTGATATTAACTTCTTCATGTAAATCCCCATAGTTGCTGTGATATATCTGGTTGTTAACTGAATCCTACTCCGGATCTTTCAAGTCAAGTAAATATTTTTCATTTGCCCCTTGTTACGGATCAGGCCAGAGTCCCTTAAATAATTTCAAGGAAGTTGCCCCGACCCTAACTGTGCTAGTTGTTTTAAGCAGGTGTACAGTGGTTATTCCAGGAATGATTCAGTTGGTCAAATCATTTAGTTTTAAACAAAACAGAATTTATTTTAAAGATGACAAAATGAAACACAAACAAAAGAGAACAGAATATAAAATAAGATAACCTATCCAAAAACCCAACAAATTATCCCAACTTTATGATTTTGTTTCAAATACTTGCAACAATCCCTATATACACCCCTTGGCACAAAAGGTAAAATCAAACACAGGGTTTGAAAGCCTTTTCCTAAGGCAGTATCTGTTAGCCATAATCAGTTTGGCCCAAAATCCCTTCAAAATTAGACTTTTCTAAATCGCTGCTTTTACGAACTCTCTGAAAAAAAAGCATCATCATACCCTGAATTTCTCTTCCCTGAGTACCATCACGTTTGCAGTTTTGTTTGTCATCCAATCATCTTTTCTCACCCATCTGGGCCAGATCCCTTCTTCAGTCCCGGAAATTAATTCCTCCCCGGTTGTGCCTTTTTGCCATCTATACTTCTTGCCCCTTTAATAATTACTCTTTGTGTTCATTATTAACTAGTTGATCTCATGCTGTGCTATCTTGCTCTTCTTAACTTTTCAGAACCAGATCCAATTATTTCCTTCTGAGGAAAGGACACTTGACCCTAAAGGTTAACTCTGATTTCTCTCCGCACATGCTGCCAGACCTGATGAGCTTTTCCAGCAATTTCTGTTTTTGTTATAGCTTATTTCCTTGTTGGACTAAAGACCATTGACTGAGGAAGATTTGTACATGTACCAAAAATTTCCCTCCTTTGTTAGTTTAAAATAGCACAATTAAAGTATCCTAATATTGATATGCTGTTTTTTGTGCAACACATTTGAAAATTATTGACAAATTAACTCACCAATCTCCTTACCCTTTTCTAGCTCCATCAAAGCTGACAGCATTGTATCAGCTTTCTCTCTCTTTCCCTCTCTCCCATGCCAAATTGATTCCATCTAGATATACTTGACAAATACTTTCTATCTAGAACTCCACATCACCTTTAACCAATATTACCAAAATCATCACTTTTTTCTTTCTCTATCCTTCCTGAATCATTAGTAAATTTGAATATGAGAAACTCATTCTCATTTTGTTTAAGCCATATCTGTGGTAATACAATCATATCATAATCTTTTGCTCAATTAATACCTGAAGCTCTTCCACATGAACAGTTTCACTTTTGACATTGATGTTTGTAGAATTCAACATTTTCTTTATCATTTTAATATTGCAAATAAACTTCAAGGCATCTGTCTCACAAACCTAAGGTATATACCATTGGTGCTTTCTTATAAGAAGTTTGCAAGATCACACTATTATAGCAAGCCAGCAGCATCTGCAAAGTGGTTTGCTATTGAACAGGCATCCAATCTGTTTTGACATACCTCTTCCCCCGTTTTAAGGGCTGGTGTTTGAATGTTCCTTTGCATCCATTGGTGTGAAACTATCGAGGGTATCTCTCTCTCTCTTTCTCTCTCTCTCACACACACATGCACACTCTCTCTTTCTCTCGACAGCTACTTAATTTGTATCCATAGTCATTTTTGGCTGTATCAAGCCTCTTTGAAAATCTCATGGCCATTCAGCCCATTGAAGCCACACCAAGCCTCTGAAAAGTATCCCACCCAGACTCACCCTCTATCCTACACAGTAACCATCCATTTTCCATTGTTAATCCACCTAGCCTGCACATCACAGAACACTGTGGGCAATTCAACATGGCCAATCCACCTAACCAGCACATCTTTGGACTTTTGGAAGAAAGCAGAGCACTCAGAGGAATCCCACTGAGAACATGCAAACTCCACACAGACAGTCGCCCGTGGGTGGAATCAAACCTGGATCTCGGGCACTGTGAGGCAGTATTGCTTAACACTGAGCCAGCATGCCAACTCATGGCCTATGAATACAGGGGAACCTCAATTATCCAAACAAGATGGGCAGGCACTATTTTGTTCAGATAATCGATTATTTGGTTAACCAATTAAATGCCTTTCCTCTGGGGCACGGAGTTTTTAAAGTCGGCTCCTCGTTCAGGAGACTGCAGCAGGACACAGCATGCGAGACCCCATGCCCCTATCCAACACCGCCCCCCCCCCCCACCCTTCATCCAGCACTGCCCCCACCCCCTCTCCGGGGCAGCCGGACTGGACACCAAGACTGCTGCTGCAGCTGCCTTTATGGGGTAAGTCTCCAAATAGCACTCACACATACACACAGCCACAGCCACACACAACATTTTATTGCAACTTTTTGACAGGTTGGAGAGATTATCTGAGGAAGGGGAGTGTTTAGGGTACACGCCTCTGTACAACTCCAGGGAAAATGTGGGGAGACAGAGAGGGTGGGAGGTCAGTCATTTGGAGACAGCGCCTGTTTAATCATTGTAAACAGAAGACGTGATGACTGTTGGAAACACGTCTTTGATGTAACGGTTCTATTGGGACCTGGAGATCGAATCCGATTCGTATAATTGAGGTTCCTCTGTATACGTGACTTTTAATACTGTCAGGAAAGAGGATTTTGTGCCAGTGAAAATGAAGGGACAGAGATGTATTTTCAAGTCAGAATGTTGTATGACTTATTTGGGAATGTGTGACTTGCAGGGTGGTATTCACATGTTGCCCTTATCCGTCTAGTTTGCACAAAAACTCATCTTATTTGTTTACTCAGAACTCAATGTATTTTTGATGTAGCCTAGTTGGTTTTGCAGCATGCTATCAAAGGAGCCTTGTTGTGTTGAAATAGGAGTATCTACCAGGAACAACATGAGAATTCCCTGCTCATCCTCAAATAGTGCCATCTCCATAATTACACCAATCTGAACAGAAAATCAATCCTTTGATACATCCAATCCAACTGTTAAACTAGTCAAAATGCTCACTGCTATATTTAAGCAACAGTGTGTTTTTAACAAAGACAACAATACAAGTGGTTACGTAGAAACTAGGTTGTAAGGACTAGACTAACCCATCAGCACTCTCTAGGTATTGCTGTAATTAAGAGAAAGGAATATAATGATTTAGGATAAAAAATTTTCCTTCACGTCCCAGTGCTCCAAACAATGTAAAATTTAAAAAATGTAAAATTACTTAAAGCTAGTCCAATTGCTATTGCACTTGTTCATATTCAGACAGTTTGTTTCATCTGTTTCTCATCTGTAGATTATAAGACTTTTTGCTGATTCATGTTTCTACTGCTTAATTGACCATGAACAATCAGAGATTTTACGCAGCCGTGCTGCGAACAGTGTGAGTTCCAACATGGAATATTAACATTTGTCCCAGTTGTTACATGGAGAAAATAATCAAATTAGGAATAGTGCCATGTCTATTACTCCTGTTCTGCTATTAACTTCAGACAAAGTTGATTATTACAAAAAAAAATCATCTTATTTGTTTACTTAGTTCGCAATACATTTTTGATTAGTTTGTATAAATTACCTATTCCATTCTTGACACTCTAAAATTTCATCTTTAGCAGCATTTCATAACCTCAGTGGGAGTTGTTATTGAATTTGACAGTAGATGGCATTTAATGCAGAAACATATATAGCGGTTGCTTCAGTAGGAAGACTGCACAAGCAATCTCAATGAGTTGGTACAATATTAGAGGTAGTGCAGGAATACAGAATATTTGCTGTTCACATACACACATCTTGGAAACTGGCAGAATTATCAAGAAAGTCTTAGGATCTTTGCCTTTATAAAGACAGGATTGGTGTATAAAAGCAAACAAGAAGTGCTAATATTTAAGTAATTAAAGGTTAGGTAGCAGCAGTGGTGCACCCCACCGTGGACCTTGATTTCGCAATAGGAAGAATGTAATGGCTTTCAAGAGAGTGCAGAGCTGATTTACCAGAATGATAGCAGGCACGAGGGATTTGTTCTCCTCTCAATGGAGGGACCAAGTGGAGATTTAATAGAGATGTTCAAAATATTGAAGAGTTTTGATGAAGTAATTAAAGAGAAACTGTCTTTACTGGATGTGAGAAGAGATGCTGATTTAAGACATTTTACAGGTGCAACAGAGAAGAAATGAAACTAAGTGTGATTAAACAACCAGCTGTTATAATTTGGGGAATGCACAGCCAGAAAAAAAGTGACAGCAGCAGATTCAATCATCACCTTCCGAAGAAAATTCAGCAGATAGTTGGTGTAGTGAGTGGAACCGTGGTCAGATAGATCTCATTGTCAGATATAAACAGAAGGTCTCCTCAGTCTAGGGACTGGCGTTGAGATGGATAGTCACAGTGAACATGTGAATACAAGGAGACTTGGTGACGGGATACCAGCCTCTGATTTATGCTTCTGTTGCTAATCATCCTTGAACATCCAGAGTTTTTAGCAGTGTGAGTTCCAGCATGGAATTTGTACCAATGGAGAAAATAATCAAATTAGGATTAGTGCAATTTCTATGACTCCTGTTCTGCTATTAACTTCAGACAAAGTTATTTCAGTTGAGAAGGAAAAATATGCAGTGCTATGGGAGAAGAGCAGGGGAGTTGGATTAATGGCAAATTCTTTCAATGAGCCAGTATCGACATGACAAGCTAAATGGCCTCCATCTATGCTGTTAGATTCCATTAATCTACATACAATTGTTATATATGACCAATGAATGTCTCAAAGTTCCTACATTCTTTTATTTTTGTTTATTGACCCATTAACTCCTGCATGTCTGTGTTCATTTTGATATGCTGCGTCGATAACATTCGTCTAGAATATGATTGTCTTCAGAAAACTACAGAGATTCAGACCTGTTGTCTAAGGTGTATAAAAAAAGAATCAAAACACTTTATTATTCACTTTCAATTACTTTAGTTTGAATTTTATTGTCCTGTGGGTACAGTATTCTAAAGTATTCATATACACAAAAAACACAACCAAAACAAAGCCCACAGAACACACAATACATTTCAATTCCCTTCACTGAATTCCTTCCTAACTAACCTGCTGTGCAATTCATGGCTTCACTTCCTCATCCCAGACACAGGAACATAAACCTTCCCAAGAAATAGGTGTGTTTTTCTCCACAGGTTTTAAAGGCTCACAGCAACTTACAAATGTTTCACTTTTGCAAGTTGCACAAATAGACTAATTCTATTAATTAGTTTGAGGAGGCGACTTGAGAATTTCTTTTTGCCTCCTCTGTAAGTATGTTTATCAGGGTTTTATAACTCATCGCACACTGGTGCAAAAGAGAAATGAGGTTAATTTTCATGCACAAATTTGTTTTTGTATTAGCCGAGAATTTGCAGTACTAATATTCAGGAGGCTGTCAACACTCACTGTTATTGCTGTATAAACAGACAACTTGGCAACTGGATGCACTGCTGCAGTTTTCGCTTACTGAATTTGCACAGAGATGACTGTCACGGTGTGAAGTATTCTCAGACTAAAAATGAGTAAAAGCATTCGGCCTTGTACATACAGGAAACCGTGAGCTTAGTAAGTGGTGTAGTAAGTGATAATTATTGATGAAAAACTCCTTTTGTCCTGAAAAATTATTAAAATATGGGCCTGAATGTTGTATGGGTCTGAACAGTGCGGACGACAGTGAGGTTTGTGGCAGAAGTGAGTGGGAAGTCCAACAAGATATATCATGATGTCAGGAGCAACTCGCTTCATCCTTTGTGCACCTGTCATGCAATGGAGGGTTATTGTTTGTTAAGCACCCATGTTAATGGCTCAAATTTCCCCATTAATACTCAGCTTCCTACCTTAACAGTGGGTGCCTGGCGACCTCATTTCACCACTTGTTCCAAATGACCTCCATGTTGGATACTGAGCACAAACTCCTCAAAAAACAGAGGCCACATACACCTCAGGAACACAGACATTTACATCTGACATGAGTTAGTCTTTAAGAACCCTCATGGGACAACTCACAGTACACTCCTGCACTTCAATGCTGCACCTTGAACTGCAACAGCAACTATCCAGCGGTGTCCATGTCTCATACCCTGAGATTTGGTCTAAACAATATGGAGGTCTTTCAGTGCAAGGAGTAAGTTGAAGTCACCAGATAGACACTCTGATTTTCATGTTGAGTATTCATGATACCTAATTTGTTTTGTGCGATTGATAACAACGAAAGCTGAATATAAATACGGTGAATAAAGGCAAAATATTGGAGTTACTGGAACTCTGATACAAAAACAGAGAATGCTGTAGGAGTTCTAGGGCTGGCAGCATCTGTGAATAGAGAAACAGAGTTAATGTTTCGAGTCCGAAATGACTCTTCTTCAGAATTTATCATTAATGAAATGAGTTGGGCCATTAACAAGCTATTGCTCCCTTACTTGGCAGCTTGGTGCTCAGCAAAAACATATAAGATGGAGCAACATGTTCCCAATATTCAAATTGGTCTCATCAGAGTTCTCGCAGATTCTACTAAAAATCCCGTCTTAGCCAATGTCACCTAGATCCCTAAATGATTCTGCCCAATGTTACAGATTCTATCGGGCTTGAAACCCAATTTTAATTGTTCTGGGTTCTCAAATCCTAGCTGACTTTTACTCCATGGTATTTCCTGTATCATCTCTTACCAAAGACATAGAACATAGAACAGTACAGTACAGGCCCTTCAGCCCATGATATTGTGCCAATCTTTGAGATCAAACTAACCTACATACTCTTCATTTTACTATCATCCATATGCCTATTCAAGAGTCGCTTAAATGTCCCAATGTATCTGACTCTACTAGCACTGCTGGCAGTGCATTCCACGCACCCACCCTGTCTGTGTAAAGAACCGACCTCTTAAACTCTCCTAAACCTTCCTCCAATCGTGTTAAAATTACGCCCCCTCGTGATTACCATTTCTGCCCTGCGAAAATGTCTCTGACTATTCACTCTATTTATGCCTCTCATCATCTTGTACACCTCTATCATGTCGCCTCTCACACTTTCACTCCAATGAGAAAAGACCTAGCTCCCTCAACCTTTCTTCATAAGACATATCCTCCAGTCCAGGCAGAATCCAGGTGAATCTCCTCTGCACCCTCTGTAAAGCTTTCACACCCTTCCTATAATGAGGCTACCAGAACACAATATTCCAAATGTGGTTTAACCAAGGCTCTATAGAGCTGCAGCATAACCTCGTGGCTCTTAAACTCAATCCTGAAATGTCAGTCCTGAAGAAGGGTTATACCTGAAACATTGACTTCTCCACCTCTTGATGCTGCCTGGCTTGCTGTGTTCTTCCAGCCTCCTGCTTGTCTACTTTGGAATCCAACATCTGCAGCTTTTTTGTCTCTAACCTGTCTTCAACTCAATCTGCCTGTTAATGAAAGCCAACACACCATATGTCTTCTTAACAACCCTATCAACTTGGGTGGCAACTTTGAGGGATCTATGGACATGGAACCCAAGATCCCTCTGTTCCTCCACACTGCCAAGAATACTGCATTTAACCCTGTAGTCTGCATTCAAATTTGGCTTTCCAAAATAAATCACTTCACACTTTTCCAGGTTGAACTCCATCTGCCACTTTTCAGTCCAGTTCTATACCATGTCAATATCCCGTTGCAACCTACAACAGCCCTCAACACTATCCACCACTCCAACAACCTTTGTATCATCGGAAGACTTACTAACCCACCCTTTCACTTCTTCATCTAAGTCATTTATAAAAATCAAAACCAGCAGAGGTCTCAGAACCGATCCCTGTGGAATACCACTGGCCACTGAATCCTAGGCCTAATTACTTTCCATCTATTACTACTCTCTGTCTTCTATGGGTCAGCCAATTCTGTATCCAGACAGCCAAATTTCTCTGTAACCCAGGTCTTCTTACTTTCTGAATGAGCTTACCATGGGAAACCATAATCAAATGTCTTTCTAAAATCCATGTACACTACATCCATTGCTCTTCCTTCATCAATGTGTTTTGTCACATCCTCTAAGAATTCAGTAAGGCTTGTGTTGCATGATTTACCCTCTTTAATCAAACTAACATTTTCTAAGTAACAATAAATCCTGTCTCATAGAATCCTCTTCAATACTTTGCCCATCACTGACGCAAGACTGACTGGTCTATAATTCCCAGGGTTATCCCTATTCCCTTTCTTGAGCAAGAGAATAACATTTGTCACCCTTCAATCATCTGGCACTACTCCAGTGGATAGTGAGGAGGCAAAGGTCATTGTCAAAGGCACAGCAATCACTTCCCTCACTTCCTACAATAATCTTGGGTATATCCCAGCTGGCCCAGGGGATTTATCTATCCTCACATTTCTCAAAATGTCCAGCACACTCATCCTTTTAACATCAACCCATTCGAGCATATCAGCCTGTTTCATGCTGTTCTCTCAAATGACAAGGTACCTCTCAGTAGTGAATTCTGAAGCAAAGTGTTCATTAAGGATCTCCCTATGTCCTCCGACTCCAGGCACAAGTTCCCTCAACTGTCCCTGATCAGCCCTTCCCTCATTCTGGCCATCCTCTTGTTCCTCACATGAGTATAGAATGCCTTGGCATTCCTCCAATAGAATCCCCCAATTAAATACTTTCCTATACCATCTGCTCCTATCCCTCTCCATGGCTGTAGTAAAAGTCAAGGAGTTGCGATCACTATCACCAAAATGCTCTCCCACTGAGAGATACACCTACTTACACTCAGAATGTTCATTATGTATGTCTATGTTCAATGAATAAAATGGGATCATTTTTCAAGGTACGTGATGATGATGGTGAGGAGTGTAACTGGTCACCAAAGCATGTCAAATATACATCACATTAATTTCTGGGATGATTAGCTAGTCGATGAGGAGAGATTGAAGAGTCTATGCCTGTATCCTCCAGCATTTAGAAGAATGAGAGGTGATCTCATTGGAACTTGCATAAAATCTTAAAGGATAAGCAAGGTGGATGCAGAAAGGATGTTTCCCCTGCCTGGGAAGATGAGGACAGAGGACACAGCATTAGGCATGGTCCAGTTATAGCTACTATGCTCAGGCATTTCTTCATCCAGTGGGTAGTGAATCTTTGTAATTCTCTACACAAGAGGAATGTAGAACTCAGTCATGAATATGTTCAAGATAAAGATCTATGGATTTCTAGTTACTAATGACATCGAGGCATGTGGGAATAGTATGGAAATATAGCATTGCAGTGGCTGATCACCATGATTTAGAATAGTGGAACAGGCTCAAGGGGTGACTCGCCTAACCATTTTCCTGTCTTTCTATGTGATTGATTTTCTATCTGACCCAAGTAATGTGGAATTCCTCATAGGAAATACTAAACTCGATCAGCTTTATTTCATGGTTGACTTGTGTCTTCATACTTGATTTACACCTCTCAAGTTGGTGCAAATCTGAAACCACTTACCTGATGGTAAATTTGTAGTGAGATTACACAATAAACATCTTGTTACACAGCATTGAAGCAATGTAGAAATGATACTTAATAGTGCAGCCAAGCAAATGTCTCACGGCTGTGCTGAATCAGACCAAGTGTTCACACACTGTACAGTAGCAATTCTTCATGCAACATAGCAAGAATGAGCAGAAGCAAATCTAACACCCACATTACATTTTGCAGTTTTCTTTTCCAATTTGCAGCCTTGCAAAACAAATCTCTTATGCTTCTATGTCGCGAATGAGCATCTGCCTGTCTCTAATCAGCAGTGACAAATAAAGGAAAAAGATGAACACTTAAATAGTTGAATCTAATGCTTTTCATGTTTTTTTTTCAAATCTGGTTTGTTAAATGTCTAGTGTTCATGCAGTAGAATGACACTTCAAACTTAGACTCAATCTCAAAGCAATATTTATTTAATGTTCTGACTGTCTTTAGCTTTGAGCTTCTAAAAGGGTGGATTATTTTGTTTGTAGAGCTGAACACAGCTTATTTGAAGAGTCACGGAGAGACAAAGCATGGGCAGGATTTTAGGAGTGGACAGCTAGTTCAGCTGGCTGAATGGCTGGCACGTTTTGCAGATTTCAACTATAGTTTAATCTCAAGGCTAACTGTGGTAGTTCATAGACCTGCTTTCTAGGTTTGACCCATGTTTGCCGAGTAACATCCCTCGAGCTCTTACAACCAATTGACTTCCTCTGGAGAGAGACCGTTTTCAGTCTTAGTTTAGATTGTGTCTGTCATTAGTGTTGACAGAGATCGTGGGAAGCAAAGCTATTGGTATACTTTACTATTTATTAAATATTCTTTTGACAATATATAGGACAAGGCTTAGCATGAGGTTACATAATGAACCATCTATCTGCAGGCTCTGTTGCCACATAATGTTACATCACTGATGATACAGACTGCTATCTTTTCTTATTTCACATTAGCCCTTTTTGCTGCGCTCTCTGGTTCTTTGTGGAATATAGCTAATTAGCTCAGGCTGAATTCTCTAACCTTTTAGAAAAGTGTTTTTGTTTCTCTGTGAGATTCTTGACAGATTGCCATGTCAACCTTCCTCATGTGTGGAATTGATTGACAGCAGATGAAAAGTGCTCCCTGCTGTCGGGATTTTGCAATCTTCTTGCCACTGGCACCTTATTTACACTCCAGTAATGCATCACTCCAAAGGTACCCTTCATACTGTGGTCCTGCACTCTTACCCTGAAGGCCATACCTTAGAAAGGCAAGTTAGCCCTTCACTTTGCTAACAGGGACCTAGATGCTCAAGTGGATCTGGTGATTGAAAGAAGCGCAGTGCTTTTTCGTGTTGACAGTCAAAAGAGGCTGTGACACCAGATGCAGCCACCTAGGATAGAGATAGCGCTCCACCTCAATGTGGTGCTCTGTATTAAAGGAAATGCCCGTGGTGCAGAAGGAAGTTTGATGATCTTCCATGCTCCACAGACAATGTGCCACCATATTCTCACTGTTATTTCACATTCACAGAGTCACCGCATCTCACTAACTCTGCCATGGCTCCCATCTCTCATCTCTCACAGAGGCTCATGGACCTCAACTCTCAATATGTTCACTCAAGGACTCTCAAGCACCTCACCCTCCCAAACTATGCACCCTTCCTGATCTCAGTGCTTCCTGCCCAGTTCCTGGGGAAAACCTAACCCCACTCCTGCCCTAGCATCACCATCAACATCTGTCTATACTCAATTCGCCCTTTGTCTTATTTCAGGAAAGAAAACATCTCTCATAACTAGGCCGAGAAGGCCAAGACTGGTGACTGGTGGCAGAAATTAGGTACCTCAATCTATATGAGGAAACACTGCCAGAACTGGTTAGAGAACTAAGAGAGCTTGATCATGCTGTACTAGATTGCATTCCCATTAACTCATTTGTATCTTGAATATCCTTTTAGCCCTTTCTCTTTGTTCTATTATTGAAACCAACAAATCACTGAGAAAGAGAGAGAGAGAGGTGAGAAAGAGGCCAAGACCAGAGACCTTCGGCTCCATTTCCACCTCTGAGGTGGGAGCCACTTAACCCTCTGAGGATTTGCTGGTAAGATTTTCATCTGTACCCTCCACCAGCATAGAGACTCTCACCTCAGTAAGTTCTTTATATAGATTAGGCATGGGATCACATTTTGGGCAGCACGCTAAAACCATGATGCCATGGCTGGTCAACGAAGAAACCTCCCAGATCTCCGACACTCAGAGAATGCTCAGAGACCAGGCACTTGCTCAGCTCCAGGCAAAAGATATTCTTGGCTATTAGTGACTTCATCAAAATGCAGAGAGAGGCTGAAGATCCGAGGATGTACATGTCGACTAACACTATCAGTGTGTGCCTACACAACCATTACACATTTCTGGCTGCCTCCATAGACAGATGAATGACTGTGATGGTTAGGCACTCTCAGCATCTCTTGGATACATACACAGATCTGTATTCCATCACTGTAGTCGTTAGTCATCAACATCAAAGGGGCATAAGGGATACAAGGGAGCTTGTTCTCACTCCTGCTACTCCTTCCTCTCAGGGTGGTGCCCACAGATACACATAAGGAGGAGGAGGAGTCACACACAGGACACCCAGAAACTTCCTCTGGACACTCTCCCTAAGGTGTCAGTCGTTCTCCTCACTAGTGACCCAAAGCCTGCTGAAAGTCATGGTGAGGAATGGAAGGCCTGTATCTGAGCATGACACCCTCAGTTCTGGATCCTCTAAACCCAAATTCCCATTGGATGACCAGACAAGTTTTCCAAGGCACCAGGGCCAATGAGAGAGCATGTTTCTTCCGTCCAAGCTGTGGAAGTTAGAACTGCATTAGACATAATGGAAGGAAAAGGAAGAAAGATAAAACCTACTGTGGGAATGGGTGAAATGTCATTGAAAGCTCCTTTGAAACATATTATCAGTTGCCCACTTAAAGTTCCTGTTCGAGTGTCATTGTGACATCAGACCTGATGAGGCCACAACCAAGTGAGATACCTAAAGCCTCCACAAACATGTTAAGGATGAAAGATATTGTAGAGATTAAGCATTGTTCATCTGTCAGAAGCGACTGACTCCTTGCTGCAGTTAGCCACATATGTCATAGATCCTTAAAATACCTACTGCCAAAGTGACTCACTTTAATATGGACAGCACAGAGCCTTCAAGCAATGTGCAGAGGCTATGGTAGGGCCTGTCCAGCACAAAATATGTATACATTGTCAGGTAGATGCCAGTGTTATAGCTATACTGGAACAATCTGGCTTGGGGTATATTATGTTCTGCGCACAAGTCTTCAGTACCATTGCCAGAATGTTGTCAGCAGCCATACCCTTTGCAGAATTCAGAGCCTTCAACTCTTTCTTGATATCACATGGAGTGAATCCAATTGGTGAAGACTGGCATCTGTGGTGTTGAGAACCACTGGAGGAGGCCAAGATGCACCATCCATTCAGCACTTCTGTCTGAAGATTGTTGCGAATGTTTCAGCTTTATCTTTTGCACTGATGTGTCATTGAGGATGGAAATATTTGTGAAGCTCCTCCTCCAGTGACTTACTTAATTGTCCATCCCATTCACAACTGGAGGTGGTAAGACTATGGATCATAGATCTGATCTGTTAGTGATGGTATCTTTTCACTCTGTCTAACATTTGCTGCCCATGCTGTCTGGTACACAAGTAGTCCTATTTTGTCGCTTCACCATTTGATTTTAGGTCTGCTCCTGGCCTGCCCTCCTGTCCTCTATGTTGAACCAGAGTTGCCCTGAGCTTGTGGTTAGAGTATGATTCTGCTGCCACTATTGATGTACCACAATATCTGATGGAAGTCCAGTCTTGAAAAGCTAGATTTGTTTGAAGTCTATGCCATCTAGCACAAAGATAATGCTAAAGATCATGAATATAACTATTATGCAACTGATAATTAAAGATGGCAAATAATTGTTGCTTCTAAAATTGTTGCCTATAATTGGGTATAGGTTTTATTGACATGTGTCTGTAATGATGCCTGTAGTTTATTTAAAACATAGGCTAACACATGCTCTTTTTTAAATGACCAGTTTAAAAAAGAGCACCCTCAGTAAGGGAAGGAAATTTATTGCCAGTACTATTGAGTGAACTGAATAACATGGCATCATCTGACTTTACTGGTGAGGTATTGAAATTTCCATTAGTTAAGAAAAAAGCCAGGATATTGAGGAAGACGGAAAAGAATCCCTGCTGTTACAAGAAGCTTTACGCTGTCATATCATTAATGAATGTAACTTCACTGCCAGCCTACTGTAAATTCAAGGCTGATAAGTTCAATTAACATTACTTATGGAAGTTGAATTCTTTGTGAACAGACATAATGTCCAGGGATTTGATTCTTCCTTCAATGACCCATGAAACATATAGCTGCATCGTAATTGTATGTCAAACTGTTTTCAACCAACACTAAATAATCATTTATCACAATAATTCAGCAGGACATGTTCTAACTTGCTCAGATCTCTGCACAGCCATGAATTTACTAAATGAATGGTAGCATTATTACAACTAAGACAATACTCCATCCTGTGGAGGCATGTGGAATTATACAATTGTAACATCAAGACTGGAACTAAAACAAAAATGGAAGTTGCTGGACAAACTCAACAGCTCTGGCAGTATCTCTGGAGAAAAAGCTGAATTAACATTTCAAGTCCAGTGACCCTTCCTCAGAACTATACTTAACTTTGCTTTCGCTTCACAGATGCTGTCAAACCTGCTGAGTTTCTCCTGCACTTTCTGTTTTTGTTTAAGATCTTCAGCATTCACAGTTCTTTGTTTTATATAAGGACAGGAATTACATATATTTATCTGCCTCCTTGAACATAGCAAACTGTTGTAAGGCATTTCACTGGAAAGAGAATTAAATAAATTTAGCACTGAGCAATATAAAGGGCTATTTGGTTAGATGACGAAAAGCTTTGTCAAAGCAGTGTAGAGGCATAGCCATAGATTTATAGATATAAAGAGCTTCTTAAAGGGAGAGAGAAAAGGGGAGAAATTTAGGGAATACATTCCAGATCTAAGATGCGAGAAAGCTGATGCCTCAGCCACCAACTATGGAGTGATGAAAATCATGAATACATAAGATGGCAGATGTACTGGAGAATAGTACAGAAATAGGGAGCATTGGAAGGAATTGAAAACAAGGGTGAGACTTTTAAAATTGAGATATTACCAGACGACAGTCAATTTAATTCAACAATTACACGGGTAAATGGTGAAATAGATTTGGTGTGACAGTTGATTCAGACAGCAGAATTATGGCAGAACTCAAGATTATGGATGTCAATAGGAGAGAGTTAGAATTCTTGACTCTTACACATAGAAAAGCATGCATGAATGTCTTTAATACCAGAGGCAGAATTAAGTCACAGGTGGAGACAGGGAATGTTACTGAGGTGGTAATGAAGTGCGGTTTAAATTCTTTTATGGGATCTTGGCATTACAGTTAGGCCAGCTTTTACTGCCTATCTCTCATTGCCCCTGAGAAAGTGGTGGTGAGCAGGCTATTGCACTATCGTAGTCCTTCCGGTGCAGGGACACAGTTCCAGTATGTTGACCAACTATCAGTGAAGGAATGGCAATATTGTTTCCAAGTCAGGATGCTTTGTGACTTGGAAGAGAATTTGCAGATGGTGGTGATTCCATTCATCAGCTGTCCTTTGTCCTTTGTCCTTCGAGGCAGGAGGAGGGCATAGGTTCAAAAGATCCCACTGAAAAAGATGCCATTGAAGAAACTTGATGAAGCATTATGGTGTTATCTACCTTTGTGGTGAAGGGAGTGAATGGTGAAGGTGGTTGTTGTGGTACAAATCCTTGGGCTCCAGACTAGTGGAGAGCATTCTGTCACACTCCTGACATGGACACAGGCATTGAGGGGATAGGAGGTGAGATACTTGCTGCAGAGTTCATAGCCTCTGTCATTCTCTTGTAGCCTCAGTGTTTATATGGCCAGTCCAATTCAGTTTATGGTCAAAGTTAAATCCCAGAATATTGATACTGGAGCTTCAATGATGTAAATGCCATTGACCATAAACATGTGATGGTTAAATTCTCTCTTACTGAAGATGCTATTGCCTGGTATTTCTGCTGTACAAATGTCATTTACCACTTATTATCCTAAACCTGGATATTGTCCAGAACTTGCTGTATATGAGCATGAGGTGCCTCAGTATCTGAGGAATTGTAAATGGAGCTGAACATTGTGCAATCATTGAACAATTGTCTCATGACTTGAATTGTTAGATCTGTTTGAAGTCTGTCCCATTCAGCATGGTGGTAGTATCATATAGCACAACAGAGGGTATCCTCAATGTGCAGACAGGACATTGTCTCCACAAAGACTCTGTGTGTGGTCACTCCTGTTAATACTGTCATGGATCGATGCGCCTGCAACAGGTAGTTGGTAAGGACAAGGTCAAGGCAGGTCCCTTTCCCCTTATTGTTGCTTGCTCAGTCTTACAGCTAAGTCCTTTAGCATTTGATTAGTTTGATCAGTAGTGGTGCAACTGAGCCATTCTTGGTAATGAACTTTGAAGTCCCCAACCCAGAGTACATGGTCAGAAACACAGCTCAGGGTAAAGTAAGACATTGAGGTCACACATTTTGTCATCATGTTGGCATCATATCATGGTCATGAGAAAGGGGGAGTCATTAGATAGGGAATTTTGTTTGTTGTAGAAACTGAAAACAGTGGCTTCAGTCATCCCAATAGTTAGATGCTGTGCAATTCTGCTCATTTTTATACTGGATATCAGTATAAAAATCAAAGGTAATTAAGTGATCATGGTGAGGTAAAGCCAGGCATCAGCAACTTACATGTAGACCTTTTGAGGGGATATCACATATATGTAGGAGTGAGAAAATGGAGGGTTTGAAGGATTCAGGTGAGTATTTTAAAATTGGTCTCTCAGCAGGACTTACTAATTACTGAGGGTAGGACTGAAGATAGGACTAGATAACATACCAACAAAGGAGTTTCTGAGTTTGTGGAGGATGTAAACTGGGAAACTGAACAAGAAAGTAATACACAGCCTTGATTAGACTGTATCTAGAATGTTGAACTTTGGGCATCATGTTTCCGGATAGACATTTTTGGTTTTATGATTGTACCATAATCAAATTATTCAGGCAGATTGTATGAACTTTGTATTTGCTTGAGATTAGAAGTATATCTAATTAAGGTTTTTAAATGATATTAGGATACAATGGGAACATTAAAGGAATTGGTGCTCTATTCAATTGTTAGGACTTGAATATTACTGAAAAAAAACAGACTTCGTCAAATCTTTTCACTTTGTATTCATCAGGGCTATTTGCAAGAATACCATTTCAAGGAGAAGAGTCATACTGCAAGAGTGAAGAGTGCTGTAAAACCAAACTGGCAAAGACAAGTATTTGAAAAAGAGAACAAAAATCAAGAGTAATTACAGATTCTTCTGAAGGCTGAGATGCAACTTTAGTTTTCCTGTCATAAAAATTCAAACAACATAGCAGCAACGTGAAAACGGTTTCTATTTGGTGGCAAGCGCGGAAAAGAATTGCAATAGAGTATGTACTACTTAATGATTATTATCAGTTAACAGCCAGGTTTTGTTTAAACTTTGAACTTGGTATATGTCTTTAATTGGTTAGGACATTTCCCCATGAAATGAAACAGTGAATGGCCATCAGCTATTTTGTTAAGTTAAAACAGGCACAGACCATGTACATGTCCTTTCTGTTTGTAAAGAGCCTGTGTATTAATATCTGTAGCTTCAAGAACACATGTCCAACACTGAAGGCATGAATGATAATCTTCAATTGGTTGTCAGTGTAATTCTTTGTTTACTCAGGATTATCTAGCAAATGTTGTCCAACTGCAGAATCACTTCCAATGTTATACATTGTGTTTTTACATGTGCGGACTGTATGTATCTTGCTTATTGAGAACAGCCAAAGGGATATGTTGTTTGATATAATCTATCAGTCTTTGGTAGTATGGCTAACCTAACTGCCATCACACCAGCACTGATATTTGCATACCACATTACTCAAGTGTGTCTTTTTCACAACAATCTTGATTCTGATGCAGGAATCTAGAAGAAAATACATAATCTTAAAATGAGAATTTGGTGATGCTGGAATAAAATCAGGAACTACTTTTTCACACAAAAGGTTGTGCAGGTAAAGAATTCCTGAACAAGCCTCCAGAGGTCTGTAGGTGCTGGATCAGTTTAGGATTTCACCAAGGGGGCTGATGGATCTTTGACAAGCGTTCCAAAAGATACAGAGCAAATGCAAGCAAATCCAAGTCTGCTCTGATTGGATGTTGGAATAGGCTGGAAAAGCTGAATAGCCTGCTTCTCCTCATCTATTCTATTGTAGCAAGACATGAACAATATTTCTTCAATTTTTGAAATCATTCTATTGGATTCTCCTTCAATGCGTTTGAAATAAGCTGTCACAATTTCAATGGTCCTTTATTTTAATTGAACTATTCCAGTACAGCATTAAGATGAAAGTAGAGTCATGTACTAGGTCAAAGAGTGTTCTTTAACTAATGGTACTGACCTGAAAATACACTGGATCACTTAACAGGAACAGCATTATTACAACTTGGATAAAATGCACTAGAATGGAACTCAATCCAATCTGATGGATTCTCACACGTTTGCAAAAATTGATCTAAAATGAGGCAACTTTCAAATAAATTTACAATTTATTTCGTTTCACATTGACATGATAAAATCTGTCCCTTTAAGAACAGCAATGTGTCTGCATAAAAGTCAAAGCTGCCACTATAATTTCCTTTCATACTAAGACTGTTCCTGAAAATAAACTGCTTCAAAAAATAAACCAAACAAAAATTAAATCGAAATTAGATCAGCCTCTTAATTGGATATAATTACTGAGCTACAGCAGAGTAAAGAAACATGATTGCAGCTGAAGATCAATGTTATGGGTGTAACTGTTGTCCAAGACCACAGGTTAATTACAGCCTTTGGATTCATTCATAGTCTGCACATTGCACACGTAAGCAAAAACTTCAACGCAGCATTGTTCTCTCCCTATTATTAGATTGAATCTTAGCTGATGTTTTCTCTTCAAGTTGTATTTTTGAAACTTGCTATAAAATATGATGAAAAAGACATTATTGGCTCTTGTGATCTTGCAAATCAGATTTTGGTGACATGTCCAGTTATGCTTTTGTTCTGTTCTGGCCAAAGCAAAAACTGTGGGGTTTGTTATCAGGCTACTGTTATACTTGCCATTGTTCATGTATGAGCATGAGCATATTCCCCATGGAATGCATTTGAACATAGAAACAAAAGTAACCACTCAGTCCCTGACTTTCTTCTATTGTTCAATTAGATCATGGATGATCTCTAGCTTTATCTCTGCCCAGTTCCCACAACCCTTAAAATTCTTTCCTGACAAAAATATATCAATATCAGTTGTGAAAATTTCAACTTGCCAAGTCTGAACCATTTTTTGGGATGTGGGTCAAAGACTCCTAGACTTCCATTGCATCTTTGCATGAAGAAATGCTTCCTGACATCACATCTAAACACCAGCTCTGGTATTAATGTATCAGCCCCTTGCTTTGCATTCCTGCACCTATTCGATAAAGTCCTCTCACTTGACAATTCAAAAGACTGCAAAAGGTTGTGGAATATTTAGCATCTTATATGATATTGTCCAAGATTCTACTTTCACTGGTAATGTAAGAACGTTGGGAAATTAAGAATGGTGATCCAGAACAGAAGGACCAGAGGCAGTCAACAGACTTTCATGATCCAAGTAATTTTCAGTCATTAAAAACAAATATATTACTTTAATTAGCAGGTCTGACAACATTTGTGGAGAGAAAGCAGAGTTAACATTTCGAGTCCAGAGACCCTTCTCTAGAACAGTGTGGAAGAAGGCTCACTGGAATTGAAGCTTTGACACTGTTATTTTCTCTATAGATGCTGCCAGACCTGCTGAGTTTCTCCAGCAATTTCACTTTTTGTTTCACATTTCCAGCATCTACAGTTCTTTATTCTCCACTTCTTTAATCAATGGAATTCAGTATGTTAGTATACATTTATGAATGCTTTGGAATCAAAACCTGTTTTGGGTGCCTAACATAATTGTGTAAATATAAATTTATGCTATCAAAACTAAAATAAACTATGCTTTTACTCCTTTATTGAACTATTGCCCCATAACCTTTAGTGACTGGCATAAAAGGTTTAAATATTAGCTCCTAGACCACTGAGCCCAGTATTGAACAGTTGTCCCATATTTATCTTTCAACAGAATTTATTTGGTGGCATTTTGCAGGTCTTTATCACTTTTTTTTTCAATTTTCAATTCAATTTAGAATATCTGAGCTGACCACTAATGGAAATGTTTTATAAGTTCTGTTCATCATGGAAGCAAGCACATACTAACAATATAGTAATGAGGGATAACGAAACATAATCCTCAGTGAATTTAATAACAAAGCAGTTACTGATCCAGAAATCTGCACAGGAATGCTCACCAAGCACAGAGGAATCATAATTTTTTCCACTTGAAAAGGGCATGGATCAGTCAATAATAGCAGGAATCTTCATCTTCAGGTCAAAATACAGGCAATGGTTATGACAGAAAGCACATTTGCTTTATCAAGGTGAGTGGGAGGCAGTCTATCCTATAAGGTGTATGGCATGTTTGCATTCAATGGAAAGTGCCTCACCTTGAACATTTGAAATAGTTCTCATTTGTTTCACATCAGTAAGTGTTGTTTCTGTTTGAACAACATAACCAACACGTGTCACATCTGAAACAGAAGCAGAAAAAGGCAATTCAGTCCCTCCCCCTCAAGACTTTTTTGCCATTCAATAAAATCATGACTGAGTTCTTTCTGTTTTGAATTCAACATTGCCATTCTACCCAATAACCTTTGATTTCTTGCCGAAGGAGAATCTAAATACCTTTGCCTTAGAGATGTTCAATGCTCTCACTTCGCACAATTCTCCAAGATAAAAGAAATCTCCTCATTGCCTTCTAAAAGGGTGACCCCATAGTTAAAATTGCTCTCCAGTTCTGCATTAACGATAACCATCTTGTCAAGTCCTCGTAAAATCAAGCCATCCCTCACTCTTCCAAACTCCTACGGAAACAAGCCCAGTCTACCTAGTCTATCCTCATAATACAATACACTCATTCCCAGTGTTAATTCAAGTAAGCCCTATCTAAACTGCCTCCAAACATTTACACCATTCCTTCAATGAGGAGACCAAAACTGCACAAAG
This sequence comes from Chiloscyllium plagiosum, assembly GCF_037043375.1. NCBI lineage: Eukaryota > Metazoa > Chordata > Chondrichthyes > Orectolobiformes > Hemiscylliidae > Chiloscyllium > Chiloscyllium plagiosum. The sequence goes on from NW_028270164.1 coordinate 38,980,097, forward strand.
TATTCAAGATCTGGATTCGCCAATGCCCCGTATAACTGAAGTGTAACATCCATTCTTTTGTGTTCAGTTCTTCTTGCAATGAAGGATAGCATCCAATTAGTCTTCTTCATAACGTGCAGTTGCTTCATGTTAACCTTTTGTGACTCATGAACCAGAACACCGAAATCCTCCTGCATCTTGCAATCCCACAGCTCTTCTCCATTCACACGATACTCAGCTTGCTTTGTATCCATCCTGACAAAGTGAGCCACTTCATATTTTTACACATCATATTCTATTTGCCAGATTTTTGTCAAATCATTTAACCTACTATATCTATCTGCAAATTCCTATGTCCTCCTGACAACATATTTTCTTAGTTATCTTTCGGTTGTCTGTGAATTAAGCCTCCATGCCTCTGATTCCTTTATCTAAGTTATTGATGACAATTATAAAATGTTGATGCCGAAACACAGATTCCTGCTGACTCCACTTTTCACATTCTGCCAAAGAAAGACCCATTTTTGCATATTCAGTTCTCAGTCAGCCAGCTAATCTTCTATCAATAATAATGTTGCCACTCCCACTAATCTGTGAAATCAATTTATTGTCAGCTTCTAATTTTGCAGAAAAGTGTCCTGCTTTAATGAGATCAATCTCACAATTAATGATCTAATTGGTCTTTTTTAGGCAGATTTGCCATCCCGTTTGGAAGCTAAAATCAAGATGTTAATTTTAATTTCTAACACAATTGCCTTGACCCATTCAAATTAGCTTCAAAATGAAACAATAAAACTATACTAACATTAACTCTACATACAACAATAATGTTTAGCCCCTATAAAATATCAATAAAAGCACACTGTCTTCAAGCAGTTGACAAACTTTGTTACCTTTATTTCCATATTCATGAGACCCCAGCAGAAAGCATATCAGAATATTTCATTGTATCATGTGTGAGATGCCATCATGCCAAGCTAGATTTATAGCTTCCATCTTGACTGGAAGAAACCTTGATAAATTCGTCGTCATTAGAGATAAGAATCTTTTAATGGAGCACTTCATGACAATTCTATTACAGAATTATCCCAAGTAATTATCTTACGCGTTGTGACCAGTGGCAATGGATGAATCCCAAAGTACTTACAGCTGTATTAGATTTTTAATTAAAGCATATTTTTTATGAGAAAAAGGACAGCAGTTTGGGTGAGAGACATTTTTATGACTTTCCCATTGAGAATACACAAGAATAAGTGTTAAAAGCCAGTTCAAACCTAGTCTGCATGTGCTACTTGGAAGAAGATATGCTACTGAGCTAAAGTTCTTATGGGTGTCAGTGAGCTGAGATTCTCATGTACATTAGCTTGGGTTGAAGTGCTAATGTGCTATGAAAGTCACAGTCCGAGTATCACTTACTAGTCAGCCCAGTATTATAAGTGAATAACTTCAGTTTGAGTGCCTATGTCAAGATAGCCAGAAAGCCAGTCAAGTTGAAATAGGGCAAAAGGATTTCAATAACCTACAAAACCAAGAATCCCAAAATTGATTGTTCAACTTTTAATGTTCTACCTTGATAAATAACCAATAGACTGATGCCCATATTTTTATAAACTTTTATCTTTTGTTGGACTTATTTCTCATTCCTTATCTGGATGTATGTGTGTTATGTTGTTGTTTATTCTTGCATTTAATAACTAATAACTCATTCTTTGTTAACTCATGTTAAGTTGGCATCTTTTAAAAACATATAAATTAATTTGATCAAGAAGAAAGGGAGGGGATACTTTGTAAATTAACTTTGTAAATGACTTTGTAATTTGCAACTCTCTGGGAGGTTGGGATAAGGAATAAGGAATGGGAGCCAGTTCTTCCTTTCACACCCAGGAGCGTAATGATTTGCAATATTTCAATTGGAATCATCAGAATTTGGGAAGACCTCATCTTCAATTACAAATCTGGGGCTAATGGTCATAACACTATAAATATTATTAAGTGATTGTTGACTCAAATGTGGCTGCTATCTTCTCAGTGTTTCTGAGTTTTTATTGCAGGATTAACTAGTATTGATTAGATGTTGTGGTTCTGTTCGCGGAGCTGGAAATTTTTGTTGCAAACGTTTCGTCCCCTGTCTAGGTGACATCCTCAGTGCTTGGGAGCCTCCTGTGAAGCGCTTCTGTGGTGTTTCCTCCGGCATTTATAGTGGCCTGTCCCTGCCGTTTCCGGTTGTCAGTTTCAGCTGTCCGCTGTAGTGGTCGATATATTGGGTCCAGGTCGATGTGTTTGTTGATGGAGTTTGTGGATGAGTGCCATGCTTCTAGGAATTCCCTGGCTGTTCTTTGTTTGGCTTGCCCTATAATGGTAGTGTTGTCCCAGTCGAATTCATGTTGCTTGTCGTCTGCGTGTGTGGCTACTAAGGATAGCTGGTCGTGGCGTTTCGTGCATAGTTGATGTTCATGGATGCGGATCGTTAGCTGTCTTCCTGTTTTTCCTATATAGTGTTTTGTGCAGTCCTTGCATGGGATGCAAGGACTGCACAAAACACTTCATAGGAAAAACAGGAAGACAGCTAACGATCCGCATCCATTAACATCAACTAGCCACGAAACGCCACGACCAGCTATCCTTAGTAGCCACACACGCAGACGACAAGCAACATGAATTCGACTGGGACAACACTACCATTATAGGGCAAGCCAAACAAAGAACAGCCAGGGAATTCCTAGAAGCATGGCATTCATCCACAAACTCCATCAATAAACACATCGACCTGGACCCAATATACCGACTACTGCAACGGACAGCTGAAACTGACAACCGGAAGCGGCAGGGACAGGCCACTATAAATGCCAGAGGAAACACCACAGAAGCGCTTCGCAGGAGGCTCCCAAGCACTGATGAGGATGTCACCTAGACAGGGGACGAAACGTTTGCAACAAAAATTTCTAGCTCGGCGAACAGAACCACAACAACGAGCACCCGAGCTACAAATCTTCACCCAAACTTTGAGTATTGATTAGAAATTGGAAGTACTGTGTATTTTGATTTTTTAAACCACTGTTTGAAGACATTTGACTGCAATTATGTAGAAAATTGAACTTTTATGATAAATATACTAAAGAAAGGACAATCGGTAGACCTGGAATGTTACTATAAGATGAACATAGTGTCACAAAGCTGGTTCCTTTATTTCTAAAAGCTGTTCCTTTTCTCAGGGATACTGTGTTCTTCATCTCTTTTCAGAGGGGTCATAAACTGCTCCCGGTTTCAATTAGACTAGTTTGGTACAGAGATTAAAGGGTATTCAGAGGCCTTTTTGTTTATATATAAAAATATGAGACTTCAGGCCAAAGTGGTCATGTTTTAAAAGTCACCTGTATAATGAAAGGGAAGTGGTCAGCTCTCTAGCTGAGCAATTCAGTCCAGACCTGGTTAGGAGTTCAGCTATGTGGAAACAGGTTGCGAAACTCTCCCTCTCCTTCTGCCCTTCCAACTTCAACCTGGAAGCATTTGTTTCATTTTTACTGTTTTTAAAGAGGGTTTGCTTATTGGGACTGTTGTGTATATTCGGAGCATAATTAAGTCTAGTTTGGATGGACTGAGTTCTGTAGGGGCTCTTTAGTCTGTCTTTGTGTTTCATTGTGTAATTTATGTGAATAATTTTTTATCTGTTTTAAAGCCTGGTAGTCAACCTAGCTATCTTACTCTGGGTAATTTTCCCTGTACACTTACCAAAATAAATTGCAAAGTTATGGTCTGGGCTGCCTGCTTAAGAATGTTTTGAGTGGTCTGGCCTAGTCCATAACAGACTAGGGGCTCCTTGCGGGATTTTAAACAGTGAGTAGTCGGTGCTAGTGTCTTTATTTCGAGTGTTGGTTTGATTGGGTAGACAAAGTTTGGAATAGTAATAGCTCTTTCAGTCACTAAACGTTTTCCGGAAGTGGATGCAGTGACTTTGGAAGTTTTGCAAAAGGTGACTAAGACCAAGCTGCAGGAATTAGCAAAGAAGCTGGAATTGGACCTGCCTGCTTCTGTGGGAAAAAGAGAGAGCAGCAGAACAAAGAGAAAAAGAGAGCACGTTTGAACTTCATAAACTGACACTTAAAAAGGAAATCTTCGAGGAGAAAGTGAGGTCTGCAGATGCTGGAGATCAAAGTTGAAACTTTATTGCTGGAACAGCACAGCAGGTCAGGCAGCATCCAGGGAACAGGAGATTCGACGTTTCGGGCACAGGCCCTTCTTCAGGAATGAGCAGAGAGTGTTCAGCAGGAGAAGACAAAAGGGGATGAACTTGGACTTCACCAGTTTCTTCATCCCCCCTCCCCCCACCTTGTCTCAGCCGAATCCCTCCAGCCCGGCACCGCCTTCCTGACCTGCAGTCTTCTTCTTGACCTCTCCGCCTCCATCCTACTCCGACCTATCACCCTCACCTTGACCTCTTTCCACCTATCACATTTCCAACGCCCCTCCTCCAAGTCCCTCCTCCCTACCTTTTATCTTCTCCTGCTGAACACTCTCTGCTCATTCCTGAAGAAGGGCCTGTGCCCGAAACGTCGAATCTCCTGTTCCCTGGATGCTGCCTGACCTGCTGTGCTGTTCCAGCAATAAAGTTTCAACTTAAAAAGGAAAGTCAGCTTAAAAGGCTGGAGATAAAGGCTGAAGGTAACCTCAGTGAGGAAGTAGTGCGAACTCATGTGGAAGAGCAGAGAGATAAAATGACAAGGTTAGCAGCTGAAGTGGCTGATGATTATGAGCTGGTCCATAAAACACAGTTTGTCTTCTGGAATCAGTTTCAGTCCATGAGGGACAGAAACTGGGGCAAAGAGAAATGGAAAAGGAAAGGTAGATCTCAGTGAAAATCATAAGGATAACTTACCATAGGGTAAAAAAAGAAATCCTTGAAGGGGACAAAGAAGTTAAAAATCTCTGGTTGTTTTCATTGTAATAAAGTGGGCCACATGAAATCAGTGTTGGTGGGCTCGGAGAAAGCCAGATGTAGGAAAGCTGGACAAGCCTGGGAGTTTCATTGGACTAGTAACAAAAGCACAAGGGAACTTAGACAACTGCCTCAGAGTAGACACAATGATCAGAGGTTGGCTAAGGAGGAAGTGCCCGATCTGCTTAAAAATATACATGCAAGGGTAAAGTTTATTCACGTAGGCCAGGAGTAGGAGGTAAAAAGGTTACAATATTAAGGGAAACAGGATCCTCTCAGTCTGTGATGCTGAAGGATGCGGAACTCTTGAGGAACTATTGCTACATTCAAGCAGATGGGAAATGGGCAGAGATTCGTCAAATTGTTTTGCCAGTAGGGTATAGAAAGGAGGTGCTGCGAGTGGCGCATGAGCTACCACTTAGAGGTCATTGAACATGAGGAAAACACAGGCTAAAACACAAAGACATTTTACTGGCCTGGACTACACGAGACTGTAGTTGAATTTTGTCAGCTATGTTATACATTTCAACTAATCGGAAAACCACAGGCAGTAATAAAACCTGCACCTTTAATACCTATTCCAGCATTTGAGGAACCTTTCACAAGAGTCTTCATTGATTGTGTAGGTCTCCTACCTCAAACAAAAAGTAGGAATATGTATTTATTAAGAATAATGGATGTGTTGACTAGATTTCCAGAGGCAATCCTGTTACACAACATCACAACTAAAAGAGTTGTAGAAGAATTACTTAATTTTATGGACTACCAATAGAGATCCAGTCAGATCAAGGATCAAACTTCACATCCAAACTATTCAAGGAGGTTGTGGATAAGTTGGGAATAAAGCAATTAAAATCTACTGCATACCATCTGGAATAGAAAGGAGCACTAGAGCAATGGCATCAAACACTAAAGACCATGTTGAGGGCTTATGGTCAGGATTATCCAGATGATTGGGATAAGGGAGTTCTGTTTGTACTTATTTTATAAGCAAGAGGAATTTGAATGTAAAACCATTGGGTATTAAAATTCACATAAGAAACGTATAGAATTCATGTAATAAAGGCTACATAATTATATTTATAAGAAATGTGGACTTTGAAATCAGTTGGGATTCCATATCTAATGACTATTTTTGTAAAACCAAACTGGCAAAGACAAGTATTTGAAAAAGAGAATAAAAATCAAGAGTAATCACAGATTCTTCTGAAGGCTGAGATGCAACTTTAGTTTTCCTGTCATAAAAATTCAAACAACATAGCAGCAACGTGAAAACGGTTTCTATTTTGGAAGCAGGTAATATTCTGTAAACATGGAACTGACTTTGAGTCAAATTTTGATGGAAATATTGCACAAACATTTTACCACATTTATTTTAATAAATGCTTTTCCCACTGATTTAGTTTCTTGCCATTCCTGAGTTACAGACAACAAAATATCTGTGGAATGACCAATTAAAACAAGCTTTAAATAAATACTGATTTTCTTAATGATATATAATTGTAATAGATTAAATAGTAACAGATTAGTCAGAGCATCACAATGCTTCACAAACCTTATTGCAAGTGATTGATTCTGACAAGCATAAATTCAGCCGAAATGTCTGAAGAAAGTCGCAGACCATGACTTTTAGCAGCGATTTGGGAAGAGCCTTGAAGACAATTTCACTTGTTTTCTTCTGTAGGGGAATGGTTTAAATAATGTCAGCTCATAGGCTTAAACCTCCTTCTTACAGGGCTTTCTGAACTGATCCATGTCAATGAGGCTAAAGAAAACTGATTGGGCAGATTAGCACCACAAAGATGATAGGAAAAAACACTACCATGTTTCATGTCATGTGAAGTTCTCGTCACATTTCATATTTATCAAAATAAAAGCAATCATTCTATCAACAATACAAACTTACAAAATTGACAAGGAGAAAAAATGTTGAACCATCAAAACTGCTGGATAAAAAAACCCCATAACCTTTCATGCAAAAATGGATTGATTCACTGAACCTGATCTTCAAAGCACTAGTTGAATACTTTAAAGTCCTACATCTCCTTGGAATAAAAATGAATATGACTTTTTGAGTTACCATAAACCAGTGAAATCTTAGAATGTGATCCAGAAACATTACTAAGATCATCAGTTTTCCACACATCAATAAATGCAACTTGATTTATTGAGCAGAATTCTTTTGTTTCATGCAGAGCAATAGTTGGAGAACCTCAATATCTGGATCATGCCACTGGTACTGCTGAGGAAGAGAATCCATGGTGCTAAAGCATGAACATTGCTGCAGCATTTGAAGTGATGGTGCTGATGGTTAAAAAGGACACTAGAGGCTTAGGAAGTGATGCTAAGCTTTTCTAGACATTGGGTGAGACTGTGATCTATGAAGGTTAGAGCTGATTGTTAAATTAGAGGGAGAAAGAAGTAATAACTTTGGTTAAGACCTATGTACACAATTGCATTCCATTGCTCTCCTATCTCAGACTAACTTCCCTAGTATTTTTTCTTTCTGTTTTGGGGCAGTGGCAAGACAATCTGTTTGTCTTCTAATGGAGAAAACTACACTACCATGGTCTTAGAAAATGGAATCATAGAATCATTTCAGTGCTGGATGAGGCCACTTTCCCCTTCATATCCATGCTGACTTTCTGCAAGACAAACTCGGTTAGTTCTGTTCCACTAAGATCATTCTATTTTCTGCTACAAGATTTTGAGTAGAGTAGTGGAGAAAAATTTAGCATGAGCAGAATTTTCTCAGGAAAGGGGCAGTGAAGGACATTGAATATTAAATCCCTTGGGAGAGATCATTTTCCGAACCGGAATCATCCTCTCCTCTAGCTTTCTCTGCAATAGGTGATGATGCTGGCAGGAAACCCTCTAAATCTGTAAGGAAATTAATGAACACACTTAGGAAAAGGCAATTAAACCCCTCAAACTTGTTGTCCCTGCTCATGAACATTTCACATTATGTCTGCACCTTAGAAGGATGGAGGAGAGACATGCACAGCAAAAAGTAATTCTTGACTTGTTGGTGATAGTTACAGGTTAAAATTGATGGTTACAGGTTAGTCAAGAATTTGAACAACATGCAAGAGGCTTGCCATCATCCAGGACAAGCAGTCTGCTTGATTGGCACCGCCTTCAGTATTCATCCACTCCCCCTCCCACTGTCAACACTCAGTTGCAGCAGTGTGCATCATCTACAAGATGCAGAAATTCACTAAGGCTCCTTAAACAGCATCTTACAAATCCACAACCTTATCAATTAGAAGGACAAAGGCAACACAGACAGGAAAATGTAACCACCTACAAATTCCCCTCCAAACCACTTATCATCCCGACTTGGGAATGTAGTACCATTCTTTGAATTGCGGGGTCAAATTCCTTATCACCAATGGGTGCCTATACCAAATGGACCGCAGCAATTCTAATATGTGTGTGTGTGTGTGTGTGTTTTCTATGTATTGTCAAACATAGATTATCTCAGTCATTCCCCATCCAAGCAATAGGTAGAAGAGAAATTTCCAAGGTGGTGTCGTCCCATGCTATTTTCTTACAAACAATGGAAGATAACAATTAACCAAGTCGGTTTGTCTGTTGACCTAGTCTCAGGTAATATGAGAGGGTGCAATAATATATCAGAAAAACAAATCGGAAAACCAAGAACCAACTGATTAGCTGTTTGTTTTTTTTAAATTTTAATACTTCCTGAAATATATATTTTATTTACACATTCACCTACTGTATGAACACAGTAATTGTATTACTTCAAACCATGACATTTGTATTTACCAATTAATTTAAATAAGATCTTTCATTTGTACAGAGCTACGTTCTCATTGTGCTATTCTGAAATTCCTTTTAGAAAACAATATCTGTTGGAAAACATTAGCGTACAGTAAATCAGCTCACAAATAAACAGATGCATGAAAGTGAGAGGCTCCATTGTGAATTCAATTAAGTCTATACAGGGTTTAAACAATGTAAAATTGCAAATTAATTTCATATATTGATGGAAAACATTAACAAATATTACATCTTATAGGGCATGAGCTTGGTCACATTTTTAAACAATCTGATACATTCAGAACATCGCCTATGATGGCTCATTTTATACATTGTACAATAAAGTCAATTTGTATTTTAAAAAAATGATTCACTCAATAAGATGTGCCATAGAATTTCATTTTGAAGACCATTGTCTTGATTCTACTGAAAGGACTTGCATGATTTTGATGACAATGGATTTACTTGCTTTCTGCTATTTTTCCAAAATGACCACCAGACCATTACTGAATCACTGTGCCCTTTTTAACATTCAAACTTATAAAGCAATTATGTTTGATAGCATTCAAAATAATTTTCAACTTTTACTGCCCTCTTCTTATGTCCTCTGATTCCATAAAGTAGATCTCCAAAGTCATAAGTCAAACAATACAGAAACAATTCCCTCTTGAAGAATGCTGATGAGTTCCATTATTTTTTAACAGCACCAAACAAGAAGCAACTGTTTCTGAATTTTGGTCGTCATTACTTAATCAATTTCAACTTGTTCAATAGTTCCAATTCAAAACTTTAATATGACGAACTTGTGAGAAAATACAGAAATCTTTTCACAAACCTGTCTTTTCATGTGATAAGATACTACCAGAACAAGGCACAAGGCACATAATTCACCAGTTCATTTATTGAGCTATTTCATTCTAACTCGCAGTGCCATATGACAAATTGTGATTCTATCAAAGTCTTACTCTGTCACACAGATCTGTTTTTTTCCAAAAGGTGAAACAATCATTGTTTTGGATTCCTATTAAATATATGAGAATAGATGCCACAGTACACTAGAAAGAGAAAAGCCTTCATCTGGAGCTGTTTTGTATATGATGGATAAAACAGTGTACTAACTAATTCACTTATAACAGAAAAGCTACTTTCTGACTCATAACATACCAAACAAATCTCTTGCAAAGGAATAGAAGACATATTTATGCAAGGAATTTTAATAAATGTGTCAAATAAAGTCATTTTTCACACATGTAATAGTGGACTTGAACAAAGTCAGCTATCCTCCACATTGATCATACAGTTGTCATTACACTGGACTTTAAGTATGTTGAGAGATGACATTGCTAGATTTTCATCAATCTTGTTTCAAACACAGATATAAAAAGGAAGTGGAATATTAAGAACTGCTATTTTTCTTGCGAGGTTTAGGTACCATAAAGTCCATGATACTGCTAATACCTAAGCTGGAACTTGGAAAGTTGGTGCATTTGACACTTAACTGCTGAAAATAAAAGGAGAGTGATCAGTTTATGAGGTTACCTCCATTAAAGTGAATTCAAGATAGTGGAAATCCATTACAGTTTACATTGCTAAGGAAATGGCCTACTCAAGGTGCAGGCTAATACTCATTTTCAAGTGCAATAAGCTCATTTTCAGTTCATATCTAATTTCTCATTTTAACTTCCCTATACATAAACCTCAAGTACAACACAAAATTACTATGTGATGTCCATTCGAACCTAATAGTAATAACTTGCATCAGAGAAGTTTATGAATACATTTGCAATAATCATATTCTAAACCTGCAGAGACAAACCGATGTATTGATTTTAAAAACAAAAATAACTTATCAGGATGTTTGTTTTTAGAGAATGGTTAAAGATTTTGAATTAAAATAAATAATTGCTTGCTAGAATACTCTCTAAAGTATCTTCAACTTTAAATGTGCATTCCTAAAGATTTCTTTAGTAACCGTGAAATACATTACCTTTCAGGCATTTAACATTGTTTGATTTCTTTGGGGCTAGGGTAAAGGCTCCTTTCCTGAAGGCAGTGATTCACATTGGTACCAGCACCAAGAAAAATCTAGTCCTTCACAAAGATGGTTATTATTTTTAAATGTGAAGTCTAGACAGTGTGTAATGGAAATTATTTCACTGTGGAAGGAATTGGACCCAAAACTAGGAGTGTGCTTACCTGTCCCTACCATCCCTCATGAGTCACTGGTTAATAAGCAGATAAGAGTCATACAGCACGGAAATAGACTCTTTCAGCACAACTTGTTCATGCTAACCAGGTTTCCTAAATTGAGCTAGTCCCATTTGCCTGCAATGAATCAATAACTACAGCTGATGTAACTCTCAGTTGAAAAGAGATGTGCTGAAGTCAATTATCATTCTTTCTGGCGCTTCAGTTGAGATCAGCCAACAAAGTATAAACTCAGGATTAAACTAAAATCGAATCTGTTCTGGGCAGTTACTTATGGTTCCACCGGATTAACAGGAACTTGTGTGTGCCTAAACAGATTCAAAATGATTGCGACCCAGAATTCAGTGATATCTGTAACAAGGTTAGGTTTAGAGACAGGGAGGAGAAAGTGAGGACTGAAGATGCTGGAGACTAGAGTAAAAAGTGTGATGCTGGAAAAGCACAGCAAGTCAGGCAGCATCCAAGGAGCAGGAGAATCAACATTTCGGGCACAAGCCCTTCATCAGGAATGATGAAGGGTTTGTACCCAAAACATCAATTCTCCTACTCCTCAGGTGCTGCCTGACCTGCTGTGCTTTTCCAGCACCACTGTCTTGACTCGAGTTTTAAAGACAAACATGTAACGAGATAGAAAACATAAAAGTAAACATAATTCTGGCAAGTTGATGCAGAAGTAAAAAATACTTAGTAGGCTGGAGCATCTGTAAGAATCAGTGTCAGAGAATGATTTCAAAGGTGGGGCAAGACTTAGAGTATGACTAAAGCAAACAGTCCATTTTACAGTCAGTAATTAAAGCAAGCTAAAATGCACTTACTAAGCAAAACAAGAACTTTCAATTAGTTTTAAAAGTGGCAGTATGTTTAAGTAATACTCCTGACATGCAAAGAAATCACTGGATCAGCAGGAAAATATAATCTACTTTTGTTTATGTTTTGAAGAAATTGAGGGAAAGATGAAGGTTCAAGATGCTGGAGTGCTTTGGCATTAATCACTGTCTGTCCGCTGAAACAAATGCTGGGGCGCAACAAAACTATTCATCTTGACTCGGATATTATAGCCATTTGTTAATATTGTGATGATTATTACAATAATTAGTGCTAAATAGATTTTATTGAATGAAACTTCTCCATTTGATAGGTAATGAATTTTTAAAAAATCAAACTGCTCCAATTAAAGACTGTAAGTCTCTAGTGAAAAGTAGCATTGATAGCTACTTAACTCAAGAACCCTATAAAATAATTCCACCATATTCAGAGCTTCTACTAAAAGTGTACAGGTAGGCATCACTTCAGTACATCTACTGTAGAGGCCATGGCTGGAAATAGACGTTTTCTTATGAGGCTGACATTAAAGAACTGAAACAAAAAGTAAGTTATTTATTGCTAAGGAGAAAATCTTTGTAAATATGAGCTGTTGATTACATTGGAAGTTGAATCCATAATTACTATTCAGATGAATAATATTGATCAGTGATATCTGATAGTGACTGGGAGTCACCTTTATCATAAATATGAATCGTTGATGGTACTGGATTGATCAGCAGGATGAACTGGTGTCAAGTGATCATTATATGGCATGTATTTGACACAGAAGTTGTTCAATTGTACATTGGCTTACATCATCTGAATGCAGACAAATGTTCAGACTAAATACAGAGAACATTACATACAACTTGCTCTTCACAAACTTTGCATTAAGCTGCATGAAAAATCAACACAGCTGATGTTTATGAATGTCTTAGTGCAAATATTTGATCAATAATAATGACTTCTGTCTTCTAAATAACTGCTACAGATTAAAATGTTAATTAAAATACCACATCAATAATTTTAGTCTAAATGTAAGGCCTGTTGGCTATATTTTACAGAGTAATACAGTGAAAAGTACACTCACAATTTTATAAAATCCATTTGCTGGTAAAGCATATTGTCAGGTCGCCACATTCTGTAAGATGATGCACGATGATGGTCTTAAGCAGCAGTTTTAATCTTGTCCATTTAAGTACATCGGTGTCTTGATCTGAAATAATCCCAGCGTGTAAAAATGATTGAATCCTTCAGTGACAGTTTGCTGTCTACATAGAATATTCCATCTTGGCACTTGAGCAGCGATGTTACTATGTCAAGGATTTATTTATCGGGGAACTTTGAAATCCTTTCCTTTTAGGTGGGATTTTTGAAGTCAAATCTTGGGAGAGAAAGACTCTGTCCACTGAGAGTCAACTGAAAACTTTCTGATCCTCTGCTCTCTGGTAGCCAGGTATCTCACCTCAAGGTCACCCTGCTTCTGATTTAGTGTCTTTGTTAAAATCTGAGAATATGTAAACACGACAAGGAGAGAAAACACATGGCAGACAGTCGAGAAATTAGGACTTAAAGACTTTGCCAGCTTCTCCTGAAATAAAACATTTTTTTGCTAGGGTGTCAGGTGGCAGCTGAGGATTCACTTTGAACTGTCACCATAATGATACACAACATTTGAATCATTAATGAGCTCAGCAGCAAAGTATCAAGATCAGCTTCGCTCATGATTTTACACTTTATTATCCAGGCCAATTGCATCAGGTTAAGAAGTAAATTACATAATACTTTTCTGTTCACGTATAGCCCTTAACTGTTCTCTGCTTAAATTATTTGCATTGTGATTTTTGTTACACCAAATGTACTGGCTCCAAATCTGGAGAAAAGTCACTCGGAACTTATTTATCCTGAAGGCATATACTATGGGGTTTACAGCAGAGTTTGCATGGGTTAGAAAGATGGCAATGTACATCACTATAATTGGTTTGTTGCATGAAGGACAGAACAGTGTGATGCAGTTGATGATATGTAGAGGAAGCCAACATATTGCAAACAAAAGCAACACTAGAGCCAGCGACTTGGCAAGTTTCAATTCCTTTCCAAAGTACCTGCTTGGATCGGAATTGTTGATTGACACTGCCTTTTGATTCAGGTGCTTCCGGATGAGATTAAATATTTCCACGTAGATAACAAAGATTAACACGAGCGGTGGGAGCACCCATCCGAAAAAGTTGAAGTAGACCATGTAGTCCATGCTGATTACTGTCTCAAACTGGCACACAATCATGTTGTTCACGAGACTCGAGTTCAGCCCATCTTGAGTAGCTTCAGTGTAATTGTTCCATCCAAACATTGGGATCATGCCAACAATTATAGATATAACCCAGCACAGAACCACAGCAGTCCCAGCTCTCTTCTGCGTAACTGTCCTCTTATAGCTGTAGGGTGAAAGCAAAAACACCAGGTTAGATGACCTACTCCACATTTAAGCTCGATCTGACAATTTGCCTTCTAAAATGATGTCAGTGTTACATCTAAAAAAAAGCACACAATGCTTGAGCAGCAACGTACAAAACCTTGATGGGAGTGATACAACAGTAGTTAGGTATCTAACGTAAGTAGCTGTTATTTCATTAGATGGTGACAGTCAAAAGCAAATGCCTCTCACCAGGTGAGGAGAAAGGAAGGTCTATTTACTCCACTTAATCCAGCAAAGGGACAAGTAATGATGAAACTCCTAGGAATAATTGCATGTGCAAATCTTATTTTTAATTCCCAACTGGTGTTAAATATATTTACCTATCATAAATGGGAGCTAGATTTTAGCCACAGAGATGCAAACCACTTCAAAATAGAACAGTGGATCATGAAGGCAACGCCACCTTCATGGGTGATTAGGGTTGGGAAACAAATTGCCAATGTCTACATCCCAGAAAACAAATAACAAAACAACAAATCATAGAGTGGGCCACCATTTCCACATTGCAAAAGATGGGCTTCAAACTCAGTGTGATGTTCTGTATCTCGTGAGAAGCTGACTTCTCCATCTCTTAATGGGGAGAATACGCTCTGAGACAGACGTGCCAATTCAACAAACATTTCAGCATATACACTTCTCGCCATTCTCTTGTACACCATCCATTGAAGACCTCAGAACCATCTCTAGAAAGGTGTGTGGTCTAGGGCAAATCAAACTGTATCACGCTACCTCGGGCAAATCAACTTCTTCCCACCCATCCCTTTTATCTGCTCCATGCCCTTTCAGGACCTGCCTTCGGTCTTCCTGGTCCCTGCTTTATCTTCTTTCCACCTGCATCATTATTGCCTCTAGTACCACATCCAAAAACCTGGGAGGCTCTCTCTCCCCCTCACATGTTGTTCTATTTGTTGTAATTTCCTCTTGCAAGCTTGGTTAGAAGGAAATTTCCATGAGTGCAGATCGCTCTTAGCACCCTGTCTCCTGTCCAGGATAACTATGCATCATGTCTGCTACAGATACAAATTCCCCCGTTGAGTGTGCAGCAAACCCACAATGTGTTTCGCAGTACTGCATGTTGAAATCATTTTAATAAGCAGGCAGCACAAACGCTGTGTGTTGCATGCCTTTATGGGAACATCATGCATTGCAATCATTGCACCCAACACAGACTAATCCCATTTCCCCACTGGTTATTTAGCTTAAGCAAAGTCCTTCCACAATAACAACACCAATTTGATTAGTCAGAGTTTTGAGAGTTAAATCCTGATCATCAATTTTGTGCAGCAAAAGCAGCATTTTAGCAAACCCTGTTCACTGACTGAGACAGAACTGTCATTGCAATTGATCATAATTCAAACATTGTCAAACACATAACACTTTATGAAATCTATTTGCCTTTGCCAGCTCTACCTAATTTATTTCTACACTTTAACATCCAGCCATTCATCTGCCTGAGCAGAAACCCAAAACTCTGTGGTGGTGATGTCCAAGTAAAGCCTATTATGGCCTATAAGAAAGCAAACACTTGTTTGGGCATGTTTTTACTGTTACATACATGAATGTGACTGTTGTGTTGATTATCTGAAATAGAATCCCTACAGTGTGGAAATAGGCCCATTGGCCCAACAAGCCCACACCGACCCTGTGAAGAGTAACCCACCCAGACACACTCCCCTACCTATTACTCTATATTTACCCAACTTGCACATCCCTGTGAAAAGTAACCCACCTAGACCCATTCTCCTATCATATTACTCTACATTTACCCAACTTAACACACCCACGAACACTATGGGCAATTTAGCTTGGCCAATTCATCTTTGGCCCAACAAGCCCACACCGACCCTGTGAAGAGTAACCTGCACATCTTTGGATTGTGGGAGGAAACCGGAGCACCCGTAGGAAGCCCACACAGACACTGGGAGAATGTGCAAACTCCACACAGACAGACAGTTACCAGAGGCTGGAATTGAACCCAGGTACCTGGCGCTGTGAGACAGCAGTGCTAACCACTGAGCCACTGTGCCACCCCTAATCAACACTTCAATGTTCAATGAGAAGCATACGTCGGCATATCTGGAGCAGAACCAGGAACATCTAATAATGAAAAACCAATCCAGTCAAGTTACTACACAGTACTTAGAGAAAATATCATGCTTCTTTCAGTTTTCATTTCTGCTCACTTCCCCCAGTGCCCTTTCAAACAAGCAGTCAGCCTTCAGAGTTATCTGCAAATTTACTAACTATACCTCTTATGCTCACATCCAAACCATTTATATAAATGTTGAAAAGTAGTGTACCAACACCGATCCTTGTGGCACTCCACTGGTCACAGGCCTCCAGTCTGAAAAACAACTGTCCACCATCACCCTCTGTCTTCTCCCTTTGAGCCAGTTCTGCATCCAAATGGATAATTCTCCCTGTATTCCATGAAATCTAACTTTGCTAATCAGTCTCCCATGGGGAACCTTGTCGAATGCTTTACTGAAATCCATATAGATCACGTCCACCATTCTGCCCTCATCAATCGTCTTTGTTACTTATTCAAAAACTTAGTCAAGTTTGAGAGACATTATTTCCCACGCATAAAACCATGTTGATTATCCCTAATCAGTCCTTGCTTTTCCAAACACATGTAAATCCTGGCCCTCAGGATTCCCTCCAGCTACTTGCACACCACTGATGTCAGGCTCACTGGTCTATAGTTCCCTGGCTTGTCCTTACCACCCTTCTTAAACAGTGGCACCATGTTTGCCAATCTCTATAAGGCAGCATGGTCGCTCAGTGGTTAGCACTTCTGCATCAAAGCACCAGGGACTCAGGACTCAGGGAATGTGTGGAGTTTGCATGCTCTCCCAGTGTCTGTGTGGATTCCCTCCCACAGTGCAAAGGTGTGCAGGTTAGGTGGATTTGCCATGCTAAATGGCCAATAGTGTCCGGGGACATGCAGGCTGCGTGGATTAGTCTGGGGAAAATGCAAGGTTACAGGGATAGGGTGGGGAGGGAAGGGGTGAGTCTGGGTAGGATGCTCTTGGGAGAGTTGGTATAGACTCAATGGGCCAAATGGTCTGCTTCCACACTGTAGGGAACACAAGTCCCTGGTGCTGTGAGGCAGCAGTGCTAACCACTGAGCCACCGTATCTAAATTTAATTCCAGACTTAAAGTTAACAATTGACACAATGTTCATTACAATAGCATCTACTGTAGTCTTTGCCATATATTGTACTTTGTTACATGCAGCCTTAAGCAAGAGATTCCAATTTCATTTTCAAGACGTTTGTTACTTCAGTGAGCTCAAGTTTCCCTGCCTCCCATTTAGATGCATACTCCTTTGTTGATCTGTATAAATCTATTCTCTCAAACTTCTCGCTTTTAGCTTTGCCCTCCTTAGCCTCATTCATCCCACTTGCACAAGTGGCCCCTTCGATTACTCTGTGCTTCCTACTTCTTTCCCTCTCCTTGTAGCCCTCCTCTTCTCCAACCAGAAAGACCCTTCTACCCTTGTTTAGCCCTCTCCCCTTCTCCACTCCCATTCCCAACAGCAGGCAGGGCACCCCACCCCAACACATTCCTAGGCTCCTGTGGCTGGGACTTGGAATCCATGAAGCCTTAGACAATGGCAATTCCAGTCATGCATTTACCACAGCCACTTACCTTCCCTGCACAGTAACTTTCAAGTTTCTGCATAGCCATGTGGTTGCACAGCTCAGAAGGAACATTGCTCTTGACTGCAGCCAAGATACTGTGCATTGCCCTACACGATGGACTGTGTACAGTTACTAGGAGACAGTGAGGTCTGCAGATGCTGGAGATCAGAGTTGAGTGTGTTGCTGGAAAAGCACAGCAGGTCAGGGAGCATCCAAGAAGCAGGAAAATTGACATTTTGGGCTGGAGCGCTTTATCAGGAATCTTCCTGATGAAGGGCTCCAGCCTGAAACATTGATTTTCCTGCTCCTCGGATGCTGTCGGACCTGCTGTGCTTTTCTAGCAACACACTCCCGACTGTGTCCAGTTACTGCTGAGTATTAAAGAGGACAAGCCTTTGAGATTTGTGGTATAACAAAATGACACAATCCACCACAAGGAAACACACTGTTAGCTACAGGCTCACTCTGCTGCCTTCTCTGGAAAGGAAAAATACCATATATTTTCCTCTCTTCGTAATGCGTTCGTCACCTCTTTATGCAACAGTGGATAGAAAATTGAGAGATTATGGAGGTGCCCTCTGTTAGGGACTAGAAGGAGTCTGACCAGAGGTTGTTCATGGTCATGGCCCTCTATACAGTCATTAGCATTGCCTTGTTTGCCTGCTCTGAAGTTGCAGTTCCGGCTTTAGCAGGCAGGAGATTTCAGTGAGCAATTCCTTCATGAAACAGAAGTTCCTAACTCAATGTTCCTTGCTGATGTTGTGATAGGGTATCGGCTCTTGTTCTGCGATGGTATCTCTGAGCCAGAAGACCAGTTTTCAAGTGCCACCTGCTCCAGAGATGTGTAATTGCACCTCTAAACAGAATATATTTTCTAAAGCAAGGGCATTGAAGTTGAAAAGCCAAAGCAGCATTGTATGCAGCCAGCTATTACAACCTGATACTCTACATTGAGCTACTTCTGTTGCATGTTTTTGCAACACTAGAGATCAACTAAAATAATGTCTAGTGCAGTCTGCACCAAGAGCAAGCAGTGAATATGTTATTTTGGACACAAAGCAGCTAAAATATGACATTGCTGAGATAACTCTGCTGCTAATAACTTTTTAATAACAGATTAAATATTGGCAATGAAGGAACTTGGAAAAGGATGCCATGCTATCTACAAAATGTAATTTTACATTTTTACATTTGATCAAATGAATATATAAATTACTAAAGGGATTTGGATGACTGTATCTGTTAGAATTGGAACTGTACCTGATGTAGGTCATAGAAATGGTCCTAATGTATTTCCACGTATCATTTTTATTCCATTACTGCACACATCACATGATTGTTGCATGATAAAAATGTAATATCCTGACATAAAAAGCAAAGAATGGTTAAAGTCTGTATCTACATTGCAAATGAACTTATGTGGCAGAAACAGCTGTTTCAAAAACATTATGCAAATCTGTGCTCAGGGAAAGAAAATGACCAGATGAACCATTTCTAAGCAAATGGAATCAGCAGTAAATCAAAATGACCCACAACATTGTATGTTATGTTCACACTATATCTCTAAACAAAGATTGCTACAATTTTGTAGAACTGCACAAACAATTGTCCTTGTACATCTGAGCACCAAATGTCATTTAATGCAAAAAATGCATCAACATGGCCATACAGATGCCATTGTTATCAATGCTATTCATTTAACATTATGTCAGTATCTAACATAACAACGTATTCAAGAGGATAAACATCATTGAAAGAGACCATTCAATCTTATCGGTCTATGTTAGTTCATAGGAAGATGGTAGTATGTGTTGGAAGGGACTCATCTCAGCTCCAAGACATCTCTGGGTAGTGTCTTTGGCCCAATCATCTACAATTGCTTCATCAATGCCTTGCCCCTCAACGATAAGGTCAGAAGCGGATTTTATAAATTGTTGTTCCTTTGGTGTTGCGGGGTCTTGGAACTTACTCCCTAATGACGTTGTGGGTCTACGTCCAGAAAATGGACAACAGTGATTCAAGAAAGCAGCTCACCGGTCACTTTCTCAAGGGCAACTAGGGATGGGAGATAAATGCTGACCCAGCCAGCAACACCCATGTCCCACAGGTGAATGTTTAAAAAAAAAGTAACCCTGGTGTTTATGCTCCATTCAAGGTTCTACGTATATTTCTTCATTAGAATCAATGAAAGCTCTTCAGTCTTTCTCCCTCAAATTTTGGTCTGGCCTTCTCTTATATAGGTTTGTACCTTTTCCTTTACCACCCTCTCTGTTGGGGAGTTCTACATTCTCAACATTCTTTGGTTGCCTCTGAATGCCCTACTGGCATTTTGTAGCAATTATCTTATGTTGGTTGTCTCTCATTCACGACTCCACTTGCAGTGAAGAATTTCTGTATCCACTCCAACAAAACCATGCATCATTTGAAATACCTCTATTAGGTCATCACTCAGCCTTCTTCAAGAGAAAGCCAGTGTATTGTCCTTTCCCAAAATATAAAACCTCACATCTCTCCTCTGATCTTCATAAATCATCTTTATAGCCTTTCCAGTGTCTCCACATCATTTTTATAACATATTGACTATAACTGCTTGCAATACTCTAAAAGCAGTCTAACAAAGCTTCAATACCAGTTTAACATAACATTTCATGCTTTTCAGTTCTATTCATCTGGAAGTAAAGTTTGTTACTCGATTTGCTTTTGGACTATAACCTGGTGTTGTGTGATTTTTAATCTTATTAAGATGGATATTGTTAAAATAAAAGTAAAGCATTGCAGATCCTGGAGATCTGAAATAAAAACAAAGTGCTGGAGAAACTCAGCAAGTCTGGTAGCATCTGTGGTGGGAGAAACCAGTGCTAATATTTCAAATTCAATTTGTTTCCTATGGGAGTAGGCTTGTGTGGAGTATAAGCACCAATGTCAGGAAAAAAATGTTGGCACACTTATCATTGCCAATTATTTAAAGTTCTGCAGGTTTATTAATGTTTCTTGTAACTTGTTGCAAGGTTTTTTAGCATTCACGAGCCCCACCCCAATTCCTTGGGTTCACCCACAAATTTAGAAATTGCACTTTTGATTTAAAATAGAAAATTGTAAACAACAGCACTGACCTAGTGACATACAATTCCACACCTTCCACCAATTTAAATAACTACCCTTTAAGCCCACTCTCTGCTTTGTATCTCAAATGCAGCTAGCATTGCATTTTTCTACTTGTCTCCTGGTTCTGTATTCTCTGACCTTTAGCAATAGTCTATTATGGGGCACCTCATAGAGGCCTTTTGAAAGAACAATTAATTACTCATACTGCATTACAATGTATCATCTCTGATTCAAAAGGATGGTCAAACAAAAATTTCCCTTTGGAATCAATTCTGATTAATTATTATTCAATATTTATTTCAAGAGTTTTTCTATTCTCTTCTTTTAAGAATTCCATTATTTTCCTACCAACAGTATTAAGCCGACTGGTCCATAATACTCTTGACATTCTTTCCTGCTCTAGAATACAATTACGTTATTGATACGCTAAACCTCTGGCACTGTTTATTTTTAAAAAATAAATAATTAAATGTGTGCAGAAATGCTTCTGCTATTGTTTCTCTGGGCTCTGTTCAAATTAGTAACTTTTCATGTTATTTATCAAACCATCTATTAATAATTGATGCAATTATGAAAGAAATGGGAACATTTTGTAAAATCAGCACTCTGGTTAATTCCAAATAAATCCCGCATTCACTGCGGAAACAATTCACACCCAGTACGATAAATATAAAAGACCGAATCTTTTTTGTTTGTCCAAGTGAGAGTTGTGGGCAGTTTTTAACCACAACGGCTCATGTGTTTTCTCATTGTAGTTCACCAAACTTATTTCATTAATTACTTTCTCTGTCCTTCATGCCCAACTCCAGCCCCAATTTGCCAAAAACTGTTTCTGGAATAACTTGCCACTTCCAGGATATTTCAGAATTAAATAGAATTAATTCCATTGCCCTGGACATGGCAGACAAAAAGAAATTGGGAACAAGTGAGGACTGCAGATGCTAGAGAGTCAGAATCGAAAAGTGTGGCACTGGAAAAGCACAGCAGGTCAGCCAGCATCTGAAGAGCAGGAGAATCCTTATGAAGGGCTTATGCCTGAAACATTGACTTTCCTCTAAGAATAAATTGGGACCCAGCTCTGTGGACAAGTATCTGGAGGTACTGTTGGGCAGGGTGTCCTGAGGTGGACTGCCTTTATCCCGTGTCTAGCAGTACAGGTCACAACATTGACCATGTCAACCTGGTCCAAGGTTGTCACCCTAGTTAAAGCAGTCTCATCCATCTGAAGGAAGGCCCAATGTACGAAGAAGGTCAATAATTTTCTCCACTCCATCTGCTCATGTGCCACCATCTTCTCTCCAAAACCTCACATTTACTCTGTCTCTATTATACCCACTTCCAACCAAGGCTCATGCTCTACCACTCTCATTATTGCTAGCATCATATTTTCTTACTCATTGTGACTTACTCCCAACTCCTGACATCACTAACCCGGTGTGCACTCTGTGGTGCCTATTCCCTCACACCAGATACTTGTCCACCTGCACCAAAAGTAATAGCTGTGTCACCCACTTTTATCTCTTCTAGTACCTTTGTCATCCCAGGAGGAAAACAGCCTGGATTAGGGCAGAAAGAATCAAGATAGGTGAAGGAAAAAATCTCAGCAGGTCTGCCAGCATCTGTGGAGAGAAAACAGAGTTAACATGTCGGCCCAGTGACCCTTTCTCAAAACTGATTTGATCTAGAAAAATATTGGTATATATGCTAGAGAAGAGATGGGGAGGAAGAGGGAGGAGTAACGAAAGGTGGAGCTGGAGGCCAGAGAGAGAGAAAAACAGTTGACCAGACAAAAATCTGGGACTGGAAAGGCACAGCAGGTCAGGCAGCATCCGAAGAGCAAGAGAGTTGATGTTTCAGGCTAAAGATCAGACTGAGTATGGGGACTGGTGTGTGGGGTTGGGTAAGGAGTTGGGAGAAGCTGAAAGAACAGTGCCTCATTTTCCGATTGAGAAGCTTGCAACCTTCTAGACTCAGTTCAATAATTGTATGGCCTAATACCTTCTCTCCACACCAAAGCCTGTTATCACATGGACTGCTACCACAAACAACCCACTGTCAGCCATTAATGGTCCCCATTTGAAGCTATTCATTCTCCCAGGGTTGATCTTTATTCAGGCTGACAGGGAAAGCTCATGAAGTTTACTCTCTCTTGCCTGGGGACAGTGCCACTGACTATGTGGCAGCAAATAAGCCATTTTAAAAGGAGTATATTAACAAAAACAGCCTGATCAAACATGAAAAACTTAAGTAGCTTGTTTTGACACCATCTATGAAAACCTTTGAGGTAATTCACCTTAAGGTCTTCAAAACCTCCACAACGTCAAATTCAAACATGTTGAGGAACAAAGAGTAGTAGAACCTGGACAGGCAGCATTCTGGCTGATGACTGAGTCAACACAGAAACCCTATAAACTCAGGGAAGCTGGTGAGAAACACCTCAACACTAGTTGGAGATGGAGAGAAAAGGGAAATTAGACAGAGAAGACAGAACTGTCCCTGGCCATACAAAAAATGGAAATTTGATGGAAGTCAGGTGGCAAACTGCGCCTGGTACTTTCATTATGGGTGACCAGATCACATAAAAGGAAAATCGTTGCTTTTGGTGCACTATAAAATCTCATGCTGCAAGATCACGGTCAACGGACATGTTTATGCAGTGATCTTAAGCTCCCCTAAATCACCCTGTCATCTAGTTATTTGATCAAAATTTTCAATTGTGCAAAGCTGCCCTTTCCAAATTATTAATGTAAATAATAAACAGCACTAAACAAAGTCTCAATGATGACCTGGACCCTTGTTGATCTTTGCTTCTATTTTGATGAAAACTCTGTCAACAAGTTTACAGAAAATTTTCTGTCCAGTGTAATTCTGACCAATCTGATGAAATATTTTGCAGTAACTTTCCAGGCTGAACCCTGAATGCTCTCGATAACGCTGCCTATCACAGAAGAACAATTTGTAGAAATGTCTACAGTGACTGGCAATCTATTTACCACTGCACAGAGTATGTTTGGCATTTATCCATCTGAGCAAGAGACTGTGGAGGAAGAGAAAAACTTGCAAACTGCTATATACAGACCTGTGGTATCTGTAGAGTAGTACCCGAGAGCCATGGAATACCTATTCTAGACATATCAAGCAGCTAGATAGCTTTCACACGAGATACATTCAGAACATCATGGGCATCAAATGCAAGAACAACATTACCACCATTATGATATTTTAAAAGAACAGGAAAATCAGGAATTGACACACATTCAGCTCAGAGGAGATAGACTTGTAGTGCACGTGACTGAGGATAACATTTCCAAGGTAGTCATACATTCACAAATGACTCTGCATGGAAGTCATCTCCATCTTCAGTGACGAAGGAATCCAGTTGATGCCCTCAAATCTGTAAGCAGTATTTAATTAGCCATTTGGAAGTCAAAATGAGCATTGGCCAGAATGCCATCATTCACTAACTTTGTCAATTCCTCAAAGAAGCCAATTAGAGCAGTGAGGCAGAAACGTCATTTCCTAATTTCCTACTGAGACTCATAATTCTTGCCAATCTTAGTGATAATAAACTGCATCGTTATAATACCTTTCAGTTGTTTCCATGTGGGGCGACGTGGTGGCTCAGTGGTTAGGACCTGGGTCCAATTCTACCCTCAGGTGATTGTGGACTTTGCACGTTCTCCCCATGTCTGTGTGGGTTTCCTGTTGGTGCTCTGGTTTCCCCCCACAGTCCAAAGATGAGAAGGTTAGGTAAATTGGTTATGATAAATTGCCGAGGAGAAAGTGAGGACTGCAGATGCTGGAGATCAGAGCTGAAAATGTGTTGCTGGAAAAGCGCAGGTCAGGCAGCATCCAGGGAACAGGAGAATCGACATTTCGGGCATAAGTCCTTCTTCAGGAATGAGGAAGGTGTGTCCAGCAGGCTAAGATAAAAGGTAGGGAGGAAGGACTTGGGGGAGGGGCGTTGGAAATGCGATAGGTGGAAGGAGGTCAAGGTGAGGGTGATAGGCCGGAGTGGGGTGGGGGCGAAGAGGTCAGGAAGAAGATAGTTCCAAAACCGTAAAACCCAGATGGCCTCCTTCTTCAAAGACCACAATTTCCCCCCAGACGTGGTTGACGATGCCCTCCACCGCATCTCCTCCACTTCCCGCTCCTCCGTCCTTGAGCCCTGCCCCTCCAACGCCACCAGGACAGAACCCCACTGGTCCTCACCTACCACCCCACTATCCTCCATATACAGCGTATCATCCGCCGTCATTTCTGCCACCTCCAAAAAGGACCCCACCACCAAGGATATATTTCCCTCCCCTCCCCTATCAGCGTTCTGAAAAGACCACTCCTTCCGTGACTCCCTCGTCAGGTCCACACCCCCCACCAACCCAAACTCCACTCCCAACATCTTCCCCTGCAACCGCAAGAAATGTAAAACTTGCGCCCACACCTCCCCCTTACTTCCCTCCAAGGCCCCAAGGGATACTTCCATATCCGCCACAAATTCACCTGCACCTCCACACACGTCATTTACTGCATCCACTGCACCCGATGTGGCCTCCTCTATATTGGGGAGACAGGCCGCCTACTTGCAGAACGTTTCAGAGAACACCTCTGGGACACCCGAACCAACCAACCCAACCACCCCGTGGCTCAACACTTCAACTCCCCCTCCCACTCCACCAAGGACATGCAGGTCCTTGGACTCCTCCATCGCCAGACCATAGCAACACGACAGTTGGAGGAAGAACGCCTCATCTTCCGCCTAGGAACCCTCCAACCACAAGGGATGAACTCAGATTTCTCCAGTTTCCTCATTTCCCCTCCCCCCACCTTGTCTCAGCACCGCCTTCCTTACCTGCAATCTTCTTCCTGACCTCTCCGTCCCCACCCCACTGGGCCTATCACCCTCACCTTGACCTCCTTCCACCTATCGCATTTTCAACGCCCCTCCCCCAAGTCCCTCCTCCCTACTTTTACCTTAGCCTGCTGGACACACTTTCCTCATTCCTGAAGATGGGCTTGTGCCCGAAACGTCGATTCTCCTGTTCCTTGGATGCTGCCTGACCTGCTGCGCTTTTCCAGCAACACATTTTCAGCTATGATAAATTGCCTAAAGTGTGCACGCTAGGTGAATTAGCCATGGGAAGTAAAGATCTGGGTGGAATGCTATTTGGAGGGTGGTGTAGATTCGATAGGCCAAATAGCCTGCTTCCACACTGTAGTGATTCTATACATTTCATGTTGCATTGGGTCCAATTAATAGTAGGCTATACATGAATGAAGATTTAAAATTTGAAGGATGGCAGGACTGACGAGCAAAAGAAATTGTTAAGATAGCAACAATATTACACTGTTTAATGATTTCAACGGCCCCTTTAACTCCGCAGCAGCCAATTCTCTTCATCAGCCTATTCATTATCATCGCACTGTTATCTTCCGGTAGAAATTTAGGGTCCTCTGCATTGAGGTGGATGTTTTGGACACAAGCCAATAGTCTGAGTAGTTCAGGTGGGCCTTTACCTTGAAATTCCATTATTCAGTAAAAACAGTTGAAGATTTGTTCCTCTTCGGGTTCGGTGAATGTTTGTATAGAATGGTTCATCTTCTGCCCTCTACCTGAATAGTGCAGGGATGTTTAGAGTGAATGCTGTGTAGCTGTTCTCCGATTCCAAAAGCTTTTACTGGGTTCTTCCTGATCATTCAATTAGGGTTGGCATGGTTGACCGCTTCATAACAAATGGATCATGGAAACATATACTGATGTGTTTGCTTCAGCTCCCGTGGTCACAGAGAGAAGTGGTGGTGTAGTGGAAATGTTACTGGACTGGTAATCAAAAAAACCCAGGCTAATACTAGAGGCTCTTGGGTTTTAATCCAATCATGGCAGACAGTGAAACTTATGTTCAACCAAACAATCTGGTCTAATGGTAATCATCAGTATTTTCTCTCCAGCTGTATGGGCCTCTGAGCTCCATGTGTGGCACTGACTGTCAGAACAGGAGTCAATGTTGTGATCGATACATCACTTCTGATCACCATGCGCAGGACATTGTAATGGCTACACATCTTAGAGGGAACTTTGCTGATTAGGTGATCACTGTAATAACTCATCTGGTTCACTAATGCCTTCGAGGAAAGGAGATTCCTGCCTGGTCTGGCCGACGAGAGTATCCAGACACACAAAGTTGTTGGCTCGTAAGTGCCCTCTGGGGACTTAGGTATGGACAAAAAATGCCGGCATGGCTAGCAACAATTATATCTCATGAATAAATAATGCCCTGCACATTAATGGAGATCTTCTACAGTTCACTGGAAGGAACATCAAACTAATTAATCTGCACCCTTCCTGCAAATCGAGCAAACTATGGCAGTTTGCAAAGCTGCATGTTAGCTTTTTTCAGAGTCTTTAATATTAAGTCTCCAGATATGTTAACATTAACAAGATGGTCAGCAAAGTGGGTGGCATGGTGGCTCAGTGGTTAGCACTGCTGCCTCAGAGCACCAGAGACCCAGGTTCAATTCCCACCTCAGGCAACTGTCTGTGTGGATTTTGCACATTCGCCCCATGTCTGCGTGGGTTTTCTCCAGGTGCTCCGGTTTCCTCCCACCGTCCAAAGATGTGCAGGTTAGGTGAATTGGCTATGCTAAATTACTCCGTAGCATTAGGTGAAGGGATAAATGTAGGGGAATGGGTCTGGGTGGGTTGCTCTTCGGTGAGTCGGTGTGGACCTGTTGGGCCGAAGGGTCCGTTTCCATACTATAAGTAATCTAAAACTAAGATAGCGGATAGGATTGTGAACAGAGACCAATCAGATCAAATCTCTCTTACTTTTCATGCTTTCTCTATATACTTTTACACACTTCTGTTATTGGTATTCCTTACACATCGAAAGTCAAACAGCCATCTGACATATATGGAAATAATATCACTTTAAAAGGAGGATATCAGATATATTATTAATTTTGGTAAGTACTGGAAATTGCACAGAAACAAATTCCCGGGAGACCATTTAAACTTTCTGTTCATTTAGAAACAAAAGGCTGATTTTTTTCTCCTGAACCAGAGGATTTGGGGATGGGGTGAAAGTTCAGAAAGCCCAGCACGTGGCACACCAGCTACTTATCAATCTGCTCCCGATCAGTTTCAAACTTTACAGGAGGCAGTGAAGCATTAGGAAAGTTACTTATTGCTCAGTGTTCCACACATTTTGAATTTATAATACCTTTAAGTATTTATAACCACACACACACACACACAGTCTTAACCATTACATTTAATTAGCTCCACCCACTGGCTGAGCCAATCAAGCAGTTCCAGAACCAATTAAAATGATCAAACACTGATCAATCAGATCATTGAACAGCACAGGATGTCATTGAAGAAGTTGGTCTGACCCTCCTCAAAGCTCATCCTCTCTCATTTACTCTTTCTTATTGGGCTCCCAAACAAGCCTCCAAGTCTGTCAGTTCAAAACCTGCCACTGGCACTGATGATAACTTGAGCCCAGTTAACTCTTTGTCAAAACAACCTGTAATCACCACAGTGACCCCTGTTCTTTTGGGGTGGGGTTCTCTGGGGTCAGAGAGCTACCAGCTATCCAATACGTCAGCATATCGAGAGCTTTCTCCCAAGATAGGGGTGGACGTGTTGGCCATATAGCAATAAACACTAATCCCAGTGTTCAATTATTCTGGAGCAGCTCTTTTTATGTGGGTGGCCTCACACTGACTTTTGACTGGGTGATCAGGGACCACACAGCCCATAAAATCCGGCCCAAGGTCCAGACTAACAGAAATAAACTTTGGTAAATAAAGCTTTCATGGGAGGAGTGTCATCAGCAAGTCCAATATTTGTTGCCCATCCCCAATTTCCTGAAAGTAGTGGTGATGTACATCTGGTGTAGGTATCCTCACAGTGCTTCAGGAAGGGATTCGAGGCTTTTGAATCAGCAAGTGAAAGGTCAGCAATATATGTCCAAGTTCAGACAGTGTGTGGCTTGAAGGGTAACTTACAAAATGGTGAGGTTTCCATATTTCTAGGAAGGTACTGGTTGCATGTTTTGAAAGTGCCAAGAGGAAGCAGGTGCTCATAGGTTGAACACTTTATGGAGAAGCTCCCTCAGTTTATGGATATAGTTTGGCTCCAGTGTGAGTTGCAGGCACACAGTGCTCAGGCTCCGGGTAAAAGTTGTGCATTCTGGTTATACCTTGAACACAAAGACTAGCACAGGGTTCCACTTCCAAGAATGCGATCCTTACCAATGTACAAAAAAAAGTTAGCTGGTGCGCAGCTTTCTGTTCATTGGCACGACCACAGCCAGGCTCAACAGATGCACAACTGTTGCCTTAATTTCTCAACATTAATTCCCTTCAATTCACTTTCATGCCCCAAATCCAGGGGCTAATTCATTGGCAGCAGAGATGGAAAGTGTATACTGAACTCACATTGACTCAGTAGTTAGCACTGCTACCTCACAGCGCCAAGGACTTGTGTTTGATCCCTGCCTCGGGCGACTGTCTGTGTGGACTTTGCACATTCTCCCAGTGTCCACGTGGGTATGCTCTGGTTTCCTCCCACAATTCAAAAGATGTGCATGTTGGGTGAATTAGCCATGCTAAATTTCCCATAGTGTTAGGCGCATTAGTCGGTGGTAAATACAGGGTAGGGGAATGGGTCTGGGTGGGTGATTCGGAGGGTTAGTGTGGACTTGTTGGGCCAAAGGACCTGTTTCCATACTACAGGGAATTTAATCTCATCAAATGGTGACTAAGTAATAACTATTCAGCAATCATGGTTTTGTTGCATTTAAATTCTAAATGTTTGAAATTGGCAATCCTTCTTTTCACTGTGGGTTAAAATCTATTTAAATTGACTCTCTTTAGTCCTGCATTTTGAACTGGGTGTTAACAGTAGCCGTTAAATCGAAATTGGTTACTACTGACCAGAAACCTAGCTTCTTTTTAATCTATAGTACAATTACCTAATATTTAGTTGGTTTCATGAAAGAAGTGTGGGTAGGAAGTTGAATAATCCCATTCCTGAAATTAATTTCTGTGTCACTAATGTTAATATACAGCTCATCAAACGACTTCCTGTAAAGTGCAGCAGTTAGTCAACAAGAAGAGAGAGAAAGCCGACAGTTCTAATAAGATAAATCCCCAGGAAAAAACAGCATACTGGTACATCTACACTCAGGGAACATGACTGTCTGAATAATAAACTAGCAAGCTATTGTGCTTTCAAAAATTGGCCGCGATCCAGAAATGATACAATGGAATATTTCCTGTTACTTAGATGGTAAATCTACTTATTCTAATAAAGATTTCATTGCCAAATGATTTAACAAAGTACAAGATATTTTCACTCTCGAAATTCTGGTTGAAAGAATTTTAAGAATATTAGCAATGGTACAGCATTATAATGTTGCAACAGCAGAAGATAGTCTCCCTGTTTATTCACCTCAGTTTTTTTTAAAGCATTTCTAAAAATATATTAAGACCATTTTAGTTTCACTCCACAATGACCCTTCCTTCTTGTTCAACAAATAATCATTGTTTAAAAACATTGAAGGTTCACTTTAGATGAATTAAATGGAATAATGATGCCAATTTAAAAATCGGTAAAGATTAGATGTGAATTATCACATTTACCCACACATTTTCCATTTTTACCTTCCGTACTTCTGTTCAAAAGATATTGATTAATCCAAGTATTTGCCTTATGGGGTTGTTTCTTTTTTATTTAAATAATTCATAGAGAAGTCCCAGCCATGCATGTTGAATTTTTCAGGATTTGGAGGTGCCGGTGTTGGACTAGGGTGTACAAAGTTAAAAAAAAATCACATAACACCAAGTTATAGTCCAACAGGTTTATTTGGAAGCACTAGCTTTCGGAACGCTGCTCCTTCATCAGGTGTGTCTTCTGTGTCTTACACTCTTATACTCCACAACCACCTGATGAAGGAGCAGCGCTCCAAAAGCTAGTGCTTCCAAATAAACTTGTTGGACTATAACCTGGTGTTGTGATTTTTGAACTTTTCATAATTTACTGTTATTTCTTAATATTTGGGATGCATTAGGTGCAAAGCCCACTACAAGTCATTTCAGTCACAGCTTGACTTTATTTTATGTCACAGGCATTAATTTACGGTATCATATTTTCATCGATGGATCAGATCAGTGGAAGTTAAAATCAAAATACATCGCACCTGATTAAATATCATAACCAGTGCACTTAATGCTCTGACGTGATAATAAGAGTCATCATTCTAAAAAGGTGACAGATCTCTGGGCTGTTATTGTTATACCTTGCTGTATTGTCTGTGACTTCCAACATCTGCAGTCCTTACTGTTCCCAGTCTTTGCAGATTGAGAACAAAGTAAGAATCCAAGACATTTCTTACTTATGCAAGAATATATTTACATATATAGGAACCAGGAGGGTCTGATAACTGAATGAACCCCCACTTAACATCAGCAGAAAGACCTCAGACGTGGTCTTTCCCCACTGCACCTTGGCGGCAGCTGCCCCAAGCTTTAGTGCAACCAGCCAGGTTGTACCCCCTACCTGTGTTCACCTATCCCTACTTCACTACCTCGCACATACTCTCTCCCCACCACCCCACCCCCTTTGTCTACAGCTCTCCTTACACCCACTCCCAGTCCTGAAGAAGGGTTATACCTGAAATGTTGACTTCTCCATCTCTTGATGATGCCTGGCTTGCTGCGTTCTTCCAGCCTCCTGCTTGTCTACCTTAGTGCGTCCCTCAGCAGGTGCTTTGATGTGCCAGGCTTCAACGCTCAGTTGAAGTTGACTCCTTGCTCTGGAAGGCCAACAAGCTTCGGGCAGATGAAAGAGCATCTTCCACGGAGGTGGAGGTCCTCTAGATGCAGTCAATGTGTGTCTTGGTGTGCATCCCAGGGAACAGACCAGGATGAACCTCACCAAAAGCCATTGTATCTCCCTCTTCAAAGACCTCCTTTGCGAAGGCACATTCTTGCCTCCCTTCACACAGGTGGCCAATGATCAGGAGAAGCACCTTTAAATAATACAAGGGGGACTGTGGCCATTCACAACCCATATATGCAGGAAACAAGGAATCTTTCAGGTTGCTGTAAAGAAAGGCAGACTGAGCCAATGAACCATACCAAGCTTCTATAACACCAGATTGCTGCATGCAAACCCTTAAATTCCAGCATTTTCTCTCTTTGGGCCCTTGATGAAAGCCTCTTTATAAGTGCTCATGCAACAACCCAATCATTGCACTCCACATGTTCGCATTTAATCTCAACTGGTACAATCAACCACCACTTGAACAAATTATTTAAACCTAGTCAGTAAATTTTAGCTCTAACTTGCTAAACAGTTTTATTAATTCATTTATGGGACTTGGCCATTACTGGCAAACCAGCATTGATAGCTCATCCCTATTTGCCCTTGAGAAGGTGGTGGTGAATTGTCTTCTTGAATTGCTGCAGTCCACATGCTGTGGGTTGATCCACAATGCTGGGAGGGAGGAAATTCCAGGATTTTGACCCAATGACTGAAGGAACAGCAGTATATTTCCAAGTCAGGGTGGTGATTGGCTTGGAGGGGAACTTGTAGGTGGCGGTGTTCTCAAGTACCTGCTGCCCTTGTTCTTCTAGGTGGAAGTGGTCATGGGTTTGGAAGGTGCGGTCTAAGGACCTTTGGTGAATTTCTGCAGTGCATCTTATAGGTAATGCATACTGCTGCTACTGAGCGCCAGTAGTGGAGGGATTGAATGTTTGTAGATGCGGTACCAATCAGGCGGGTGGCTTTGTCCTGGATAGTGTCAAGCTTCTTGTGTTATTGTAGCTGCACCCATCCAGGCAAGTGGGGAATATTCCATCACACTCCTGACTTATGCCTTGTAGATGGTGGATAGACTTTGGGGTGTCAGGTGAGTTACTCTCCGCAGTATCCCTAGTCTGTGACCTCCTCTTGCAGCATTGTGTTTACGTGGTGTGGAGTCCTGTTGAGTTTCTGGTCTATAGTAACCCCAAGAATGTTGATGGCGTGGGATTCAGTGACGGTAATATCATTTGATGTCAAGGGGCAGTGGTTAGAGAGTCTCTTATTGGTGATGGTCATTGTCTGGCATTGTGTGACACGAATGTTACTTACCACTGGTTGGCCCAAGCCTGCATATTGTCCAGATCTTGTTAGATTTGAACATGGATTACTTCAGTATCTGAGGAGCCACAAATTCTACTGAACACTGCAACCATCAGTGAACATCCTCACTTCTGACCTTATGACAGAGGGAGGGTCATTGATGAAACAGCTGAAGCTTGTTGGGCCTGGGACACCACCTTGAGGGACTCCTGCAGAGAGGTCCTGGACTGACTCTCCACAAACACAAGATCTTCCTTTGTGCCAGGTATGGCTCTAACCAGCGGAGTATTTGCCCCCCATTACCATCCTCCGAGTGAAACGTTGTCTCTTAGCTCTCTTTTATATATCTTTCCCCTCTCACTCTAAACATATGCCCTCTAGATTTGGGACCCCCCCCCCCCCACCGGAAAAAGACTTTGCCTATTTATCCTATCCATGCCACTCATGATTTTATAAACCTCTATAAGGCCACCCCTCAGCCTCTGACACTGCAAGGAAAACAGCCCCAGCCTATTCAACCTTTTCCTATAGATCAAATCCTCCAACCCTGGCAACATCCTTATAAATCTTTTCTGAACCCTTTCAAGTTTCACAACATCTTTCTGATAGGAAGGAGACCAGAATTGCATGCAATATTCCAACAGTGGCCTAACCAATGCCCTGTACAGCTGCAACATGACCTCCCAACTCCTGTACTCAGTACTCTGACCAATAAAGGAAAGCATACCAAACGCCGCCTTCACTATCCCATCTACCTGCAACTCCACTTTCAAGGAGCTATGAACCTGCACTCCAAGGTCTCTTTGTTCAGCAATACTCTCTAGGACCTTACCATTAAGTGTATAAGTCCTGCTAAGATTGAGTGTGTTGCTGGAAAAAGCACAGCAGGTCAGGCAGCATCCAAGGAGCAGGAAAATCAATGTTTCAGGCTGGAACCCTCCATCAGGAATGAGGCTGGAAGCCTCGAAGGGTGGAGAGATAAATGGGAGAGGTGGTGGGGCTGGGGAGAAGGTAGCTGAGAGGGTGAAGTCCACATTGATGCCCCGGGATTGAAGGGTTCCGAGGCAGAAAATAAGGCGTGGTTCCTCTAGGTGTCGGGTGGCAAGGGAGTGGCAAAGGAAGCGGCCCAGGACCTGCATGTCCTCGGCAGAGTGAGAGGGGGAGTTGAAATGTTCAGCCATGGGGCAGTGTGGTTGGTTGGTGCAGACATCCCAGAGTGATGAAGTCCACATTGAACCCTTTAATCCCAGGACATCAAAGGTGGAAGATAAGGTGTTCTTCCTCCAGGCGGAGGTTAGATCCAATCTGTTGGTTGTAGGATCACTTAGCTCTGTCTATTATTTGCTGGTTATACCATTTGCTGAAAATGTGTTGCTGGAAAAGCACAGCAGGTCAGGCAGCATCCAGGGAACAGGAGAATCGACGTTTCGGGCATAAGCCCTTCTTCAGGAATGAGGAAAGTTTGTCCAGCAGGCTAAGATAAAAGGTAGGGAGGAAGGACTTGGGGAAGGGGCGTCGGAAATGTGATAGGTGGAAAGAGGTCAAGGTCAGGGTGATAGGTCAGACTGGGGTGGGGGCGGAGAGGTCAGGAAGAAGATTGCAGGTTAGGAAGGTGGTGCTGAATTCGATGGGTTTGAGTGAGACAAGGTGGGGGGAGGGGAAATGAGGAAACTGGTGAAATCCGAGTTCATCCCTTGTGGTTGGAGGGTTCCTAGGCAGAAGATGAGGCGCTCTTCCTCCAACCGTCATGTTGTTGTGGTCTGGCAATGGAGGAGACCAAAGACCTGCATATCCTTGGTGGAGTGGGAGGGGGAGTTGAAGTGTTGAGCCACAGGGTGGTTGGGTTGGTTGGTCTGGGTGTCCCAGAGGTGTTCTCTGAAACGCTCCACAAGTAGGCGGCCTGTCTCCCCAATATAGAGGAGGCCACATCGGGTGCAGAGGATGCAATAGATGTGTGTGGAGATTCAGGTGAATCTGTGGCGGATATGGAAGTTTCCTTTGGGGCCTTGGAGGGAGGTGAGGGGGGGGGGTGGGGGGAGGTGTGGGCGCAAGTCTTGCACCTCCTGCGGTTGCAGGGGAAGGTGCTGGGAGTGGAGGTTGGGTTGGTGGGGGGTGTGGATCTGACGAGGGAGTCACGGAGGGAGTGGTCTTTATGGAATGCTGATAGGGGAGGGGAGGGAAATATATCCTTGGTGGTGGGGTCCGTTTGGAGGTGGCGGAAATGACGGCGGATGATGCGCTGTACATGGAGATTGGTGGGGTGGTAGGTGAGGACCAGTGGGGTTCTGTCCTGGTGGCGGTTGGAGGGGCGGGGCTCAAGGGCGTAGGAGCGGGAAGTGGAAGAGATGTGGTGGAGGGCATCGTCGACACGTCGGGGGGGGAAATTGCGGTCCTTGAAGAAGGAGGCCATCTGGGTTGTACGTTTTTGGAACTGGTCCTCCTGGGAGCAGATGCGGTGGAGACGAAGGAATTGGGAATATGGGATGGCGTTTTTACAGGGGGCAGGGTGGGAGGAGGTGTAGTCCAGGTAGCTGTGGGAGTCGGTCGGTTTGTAGTAGATGTCTGTGTTGATTCGGTCGCCTGAGATAGAAATAGAAAGGTCGAGGAAGGGGAGGGAGGAATCAGAGACTGTCCAGGTGAATTTGAGGTCAGGGTGGAAGGTGTTGGTGAAGTGGATGAACTGTTCAACCTCCTCGTGGGAGCACGAGGCGGCGCCGATACAGTCATCGATGTAGCGGAGGAAAAGGTGGGGGGTGGGGCCAGTGTAGTTGTGGAAGATGGACTGTTCCACGTATCCTACGAAGAGGCAGGCATAGCTAGAGCCCATGCGGGTGCCCATGGCTACTCCTTTCGTTTGGAGGAAGTGGGAGGATTGGAAAGAGAAGTTGTTCAGGGTGAGGACCAGTTCAGTCAGTCGAAGTAGGATGTCAGTGGAAGGGTACTGGTCGGTACGGCGGAAAAGGAAGAAGCGGAGGGCTTTGAGTCCTTCGTGATGGGGGATGGAGGTGTACAGGGACTGGATGTCCATGGTGAAGATAAGGCGTTGGGGACCGGGGAAGCGAAAATCACGGAGCAGGTGGAGGGCATGGGTGGTGTCCCGAACGTAGGTGGGGAGTTCTTGGATTAAGGGGGACAGGACGGTGTCAAAGTATGCGGAGATGAGTTCGGTGGGGCAGGAGCAGGCGGAGACAATGGGTCGTCCGGGGCAGTCAGGTTTGTGGATTTTGGGTAGGAGGTAGAAGCGGGCGGTGCGGGGTTGTGGGACTATGAGGTTGGAGGCGGTGGATGGGAGATCCCCCGAGGTGATGAGGTTATGGACGGTCTGGGAGATGATGGTTTGGTGGTGGGGGGTGGGGTCATGGTCAAGGGGGCAGGAGGAGGAGGTATCTGCGAGCTGGCGTTTGGCCTCAGCGGTGTAAAGGTCGGTGCGCCAGACTACTACCGCGGCTCCCTTGCCTGCCGGTTTGATAGTGAGGTTGGGGTTGCAACAGAGGGAGTGGAGGGTTGCGCGTTCCGAGGGTGAGAGGTTGGAGTGGGTGAGAGGGGTGGGGGGAGTTCAGGTGGCGGTTAATATCGTGGCAGCAGTTGGCTATGAAGAGGTAGAGGGCAGGTAGGAGGCCAGCACGGGGTGTCCAGGTGGATGGGGTGTGTTGGAGGCGTGAGAAGGGGTCGTCAGAGGTTGGGCGAGAGTCTTGGTTAAAGAAGTAGGCGCGGAGGCGAAGGCGGCAGAAGAATTGTTCGATGTCACGCCGCACGTTGAACTCATTAATCCGAGAGCGTAGGGGAATGAAGGTGAAGCCTCTGCTGAGGACTGATCTTTCATCCTCAGAGGGGTAGGTCTGAAGGGATAATGAAGGTGAGCCTGGTGAGCCTGGTTATACCATTTGGCATGTAAATAGTCCAGTTTGGTAGCTTCACCAGGTTGACACCTCATTTTTTTGGTATGCCTGATGCTGCTCCTGGTATGCTCTCCTGCACTCTCCATTGAGCCAGAATTAATCCCTTGGCTTGATGGTAATGGTTGAGTGGGGGATATGCCAGGCCAGGAGGTTACAGATTGTGTTGGAGTACAGTTCTGCTGATGTTGATGGGCCACAGCGCCTCATGAATGCCCAGTCTTGAGCTGCTAGACTGTTGTAGTGCAGACTGGTAATGTGAAAAATTAATTGCAGTTCTCTGAGAAGCAGCTTATTCTGTTAATTATCTTTCCATCTAGTTGCACATAAAATTAGGTTGGTTGAGGGGATAGAATATTCCTTCAAAGGGAGAGAGCAAAAGTTAGATCAAAGATGTTTCAACGTGCCAAGCACAGGTACTTACAGAAAATAGTATTCGATAGCAGACTAGGGACAGGCCGTCATGAATATCTATCTGACAATTTATGCAATGATAAAACATGGATGGACAAAGTTTCAGCAATGGGAGATTAACAGGACCAGAATGTGCAGCTCTTATCACAATACTTTTTTCTTATTTTTGTCTGGCATTAACACTGAAGATTACATTAATCATGAGTGATTGCAGAAATCACTGTGAGTTTCCAATATTCCTAAAGAAATAACTTACCTTGTGCCTTACTGTCTCCCCAAAGTCTGCCCCAACATCTTCAAGGCACAAACCATGTGTGTGATGGAATACTCTCCATGAGCCTGGATGGGTACAGCTCCAACAGCACTCATTAAGTCAACACCAACCAGGACAACCAGTACAATTGATCAACACTGCTTCTGCCAACTTGAACACTCATCCCCTTCACCACTGATATACAACATGCACAGCTGAAGGTGTGTATGAAGTTAGATGCTGCATCACACCAAGTTCTGTTGACAACATTTTCCAGATCCATGATCTCTGCAGACTAGAAGGACACGGGCAGAAGATGCAAGCAAACACCACCAGTAGCTCAGTCACTTCCACACCACATAGCATTCTCCTGGGCCTGTAGCACTGTTTCTTCATTGTCACCGGGTCAAAATCTCAGAACTCCCTTCCCAGTAGCATTCCGGTTTTAACTGCACTAGGTTGACTGCTGTGGTTTAAGAAGACAGGCCTTCT
Organism: Chiloscyllium plagiosum; assembly: GCF_037043375.1. Classification (NCBI taxonomy): domain Eukaryota; kingdom Metazoa; phylum Chordata; class Chondrichthyes; order Orectolobiformes; family Hemiscylliidae; genus Chiloscyllium; species Chiloscyllium plagiosum. Next base: position 39,018,218 of record NW_028270164.1, read on the forward strand.
AACCTTCTCAAGAGCATTAGAGATGGGCAACAAAGATTGGCCTCAGCAGCAATGCCCAAAACTAAAGGAATAAAAGTGTGTCAGCATGGCAGGTGAGCACCTGCTGACTTTTCAGTCAGAGGGATTGGACCATTGTGCCCTGTAAAATTGATCCCATGTCACAATGCTTCTGAATGCTGGAATCTAGTTATCCTCTATGCCGCACATCTACATTTTGCAACACACAGACCTTGGAGGTCTGCACACTGCAAATTAAAAAAGGATATATTGGTTGGGACCCCAAGTCGGGTGTGAACTGAAGCATTGGGGTTGCAACCCATGAAGCAACAATGGCTGCTAGGTAATTCTGACCGAGTGATATCAGTACTCCAGCTCTCACATCCTTTCCACCCCCACGTATGCCAGCCTCCCCCTCATGGTTTCACCAAGGCGATTGCAATAATTTCAAAGTCTCGAAATGGAGAAAGAGAATCAGGAAGCATAACAAGAGCTGGCCATTAAAATCTTCTATAGCTTCATATCATTTAATTGTGATCGATAAAATATTTATCATTCTCAAATGACACTTTGTCCACAGATAAAGTGCTTCTGGAGTTGTGTTCTTGAATGACCCAGAGATTATTTCTCTGTCTGCACTATTGAAACATTTCGAAAACCTTTTCAAATCGTTCCTAAATTCCCTAAATTTCGGGAAATACAAGTCAAGTTTGTATCCTCATAATTTTGAAGCATGATGCATTGCCAGTGCCGATGTATTCTGCTTGGGTTTGCATCTAAAACTGAATGCTGCAGTCCAAGCAAGGTACTGTGGTATTAAAGTACCATCTCCCCATCTTTATATTCCTGAGGTAGGGAACAATATTTCATTTTCTCATTTTGGAAGGAAATTTTATGTTCTCACATTTGTTCCAAGGAGTGCAAAAGGAAACACTTTGACAGTATATCTCTCCAGTCAGCAATAATCAAATTGTCATTTGCTAGTGGAAAACTTGAAACTTCCTGGAACAAAAATACATTTCTTTCTATTTCATCAAGCACATAATCAGAACAATTCACAAAAATACCAATATAAGAGAGGGGAGTAATGATTGGTTGGCAAGTGTATATTCCGAGGCGTTGCTATGGAGAATGCACCAATAGATGATGACTGGCAGTTAACGGTCAAGCATTGTTTAAGTGTTAAGCCAGGGAGATTGACTCTGATTGATCAAGGTATTATCCTGAGATATTGAACTAAAGAATAACTGTCACCAAAATAAAATGAGAAAGTGCTAGAAAAACCATAAACCGCAGAAGAACTTCAGCAAGAAGAGCCATTGAACTCAAAACCTTCATTCTCCATAGTTACTGCCAGAGCTGTTGAGTCTCTCCAGCGCTTTATACTTTTATTTCAAAATCTGTAGCAGATGCAGTATTTTGCTTGTAAATGGCTGTCACCAACTTTTTTTTTGAGTTAAAGCAGGGTGTACAAGTTCTTTGTGACTGTAAAGATTAGGGCCCTGGGTATTAATATACTCAGCAAGTGTACACCCTGCAAGCCAGGCTGACAATCTAAAATTGGTTGTCAGCATAATTCTTCCCACACTGAGGACTATTGATCAAATATTCTCCATGGTTACGCAATTCTTTCACTTCCATTCTTTCCTGGTTTGCCAATTCAAAATGTTTACCACTCTGTGGTGAAAATCTCTTTTCCTCCTTTTGTCTTAAACCGTCTACATTAAAGGTCAAACATCTTGCTGATTGTTTTCGTCTCCCATTGGGGTCTTGAATATCTCAACTATGATCACCATCTTTTAAAAAAAACATGCTGTGCAACTTTAATCTTTATTTATATATGCAGCACTCTTTCAACCAATTTTTATTATCTTATCACTTACTTGTGTTCTCTAGCATTTCTCCATGTTAGATAATATATCTCTCCATTTGATCGAATGCCGTGGTCCATTCACACCTCTCTGCACTTGGCCTGTTTATTACTGATTATGGCAATTTCTGTAAATATAATTAGCAAACTTGGAAAATTTCATTACTACTACTCAAAAATGTCAAAATACCCTGACATCACTGTGGAACCAAAAATTATCCCTACTATGTAAACGGTGAGTCATTGCTTTCCAGTTGGCCAAGAGTTGTGTCTGGACTAGAACTTGCACCCTGAAACTGAAGCGTTATTCTGATTATTCCAATGTGATGCATTGTTAGGCCTCCAAGTGAACTAAATTCAAATGCATTCTATTGTTCCACCAACATAAATCCTCAAGTAAGATCCATCAGCTGTAAATCCAAGTCGAACGTGGACTGAATAGTCAAAGAAAATAGCAATCACTGTCAGATTGTCACTCCAATCCTCTTTCTTTTCCTTGCCAAGAGACTCTTTCTTACCTGGAATTCTGAATGACACATCTTAAGAAATGTGGACCTTGCCTGTTCTGGGAATATACTACAGTATTGATGCGGAGGCTTATCATGACCCGTGTTTTTTATTCATTTGTGGGATGTCGATATCACTGGCAGCCAGCATTTGTTTCCCGTCCCAAGTTACGCTTGAACTGAATGGCTTGTTGCGCCATTTCAGAGGGCAGTTGAGAGTCAAGCACATTGCTGTGGGACTGGAGTCACTCACATGTAGGCCAAACTAGGTGAAGATGGCAGATTTCCTTCTCTGAAAGGTATTATTGAACCAGATGGGTTTTTTGAACAATTGACAATGGTTTCATGGTCATTAGTAGATTCTTAATTCCAGATTATTATTGAATTCAAGTTTCACCATCTGCCAAGGCAGGATACAAACCCAGGTTCCCAGACGTTTTGCAAAGTTTCTGGATTAATCGCCTAGCATTAGTACCACTAGGCCATATAATCTATGCATTAAAGGTCCTAAAGGCACTTTGACAAGCTGAGGAGAGTAGATGATTATATAAGATAAGTGGACAAGGAGTAGGGTGCCGGGTGGGTAGATGTGGTCATGGATACTTCAGGTTAAGTGGAGTAGGGCAAGGTCACAGCAGGTCTAGAATGAGTTGGGGTGTCGGAGCAGAGAGCTGTCTCAAACTGGGGGAGCGTGTCTAGTGCTGTCAGGAGATGCTTGACAGTTGTATAGTTATTCAGGAGTTAGTGCAGGTTTTAATCATGTAACCTTTCCTGGATAAGTAATCAAGCAAACAATTCAAAACTCACACGTCCCTCAGGAATGGAAACATTTTGAGAGTTCCAGTTGCATGGTATTTGGCCATTGAAAGTTGAAACTTCCTGGATAGTTGGTCCATCGGTACCTCTTAAGGGCCACAACCCCCTTCTATCAGGGAATCTTGCTGTACTGACCATCCTCCAATGTTTTCCAATATCTTTCCCTCAGAGGTAAGCACACAGCCTGATGCCTTACTTCATCATAAAGATCAAACCCCGCTTGATTTGTGGTCTCAGAGATTACAATTTAGCTCCAGACCAATTGACTAGCTCTGGAGGAGAAACAATCAGACAGGGCTCCCATTACGGATTTGTTTTCAGGGAATAACACTGGAAAATGCAAATGTTGAAACAGTAAAGCCTGGCAGACACCAATAAAACTAATAAATAAAATCAATTTTTGATGAAAAAAGTGCAAGGAATTGTGAAATTAAGTTAAATTGAAATAAAATGAAAAATCATGCAGGAAAATACTGACACTAATTTTTTTTTTAGGTGTTATATCTAGTCAGGAAGGAATGATACAACTACTTAAAAAGCTGGTGTGACACCTGCATAGATTTGTTAGGATAACTTCAATGTAACATTATTTCCTACTTTGGTTCTTGTCAGTAAGCTTGTACTTTATGAGCCAAATCCATTAACTTTCCCAAATGCTTGTTGAAATTGAACATGTCTTTATGCAATCTCAAGAGTCCTATTTGATGCTGAACTGAGTTTCAATATCACAGCTGCTCCCAATTGAAGAATGGCTCTTTCCAATACTACATTATTGCTGATTTTTGTCCCAACTCACTACTATTACTTCCTTCAATGCTTTGTTACCACAGTGTGGTTTCCTCTCTGTACTCCTAAAGTTAACCCGACATCTTCAAACCATATACCTGCCATTCGGTCCTCACAAATTTCCAACGAGACCGATCCCCTCAAACCTTTGTACAAATCTCCATTCCCACATGCTTGTGTTCTGCCTAATCTCTGCAATGTTCTTGAGACCTATGCTCCCTAAAAACTCCTATTCCATTCTGCATTTATTCTCCCGTTGATCAGACAGCAACTCTGGACTCTAGAACTCTCTCCCCAAACAACTTCGTTTCTGTGACTTTCTCTCCACTTTCAAAGCTTTTTAAACTTACCTCTTTGATTGCAATTATTGTATATCCCATAACTATTTTTCTCATTTCTTGTTTGTTGTCATCTGGTCTTCTTTACAATACTAGTGAATTTTTGTTGCAAAAGCTGTTGTCATATGCAGTGGTTACTTTCCTCTCTCAATGTAAGTATTAAATGGCTAGTTAGCTAGTTCTCTAAAAAAAACCCATCATACGCTTGAGGGACTGCATGCGCTCTTCCTTCAACTGTACAAGACTTGTGCAAGAATATTGAAATTTCCTATCCTTGCTGGTAATGTATGGAGTACATTTACTTCTTTAATATAAAATTTAGCCTATAGAAATTTCAGACTAATATGGTGGAGACAAAGATCAGAACTTTCTGACTCCTACATCTGGCCAAGCTGATGCTAAATTTTAGCTATAAGGCTTTGATTTCTCTTTTGGATAATCTCCCCCTCATTACCTCTTCTGATGGTGCTAATGCCTAACTGGGGTTCATGATGGGGAGGAGTGTTGGGAGTTGAAGGATGGATGGGCTTGTTCTCATTATTTCTTCTGAGGGAACATAGGTGCTATTTCATTCCAAGGGCCACTAGAGATAAACTCAGCTCTCACCTAATCAATTATTTATAATGCTGCCTACAGTGATGATGAGCGTGAACATTTTTATGTGATTTCTCTGTCCTCTGAGCGAGACACGCTGAACCTAACGGGTACTTGATTGTGAAGCCACATTGAAAGTTGGAAGATCCAGCATAGTCTATAGATTGCCCATTGTGCAGCATCATGTACAACTCCTCAGATACTAATGCAATCCATGTCCAAATGCAGCAGACCCAATACTCAGGCTTGGGCTGACAGGTGGCAGGTCACATTCATGTCAGACAAGTCCCAGGGAATGACTATTTCCAACAAGAGAGATTCTGACCATGATCCCTTGACATTTGATAGCAATACTATCATTGAATTTCCCACTGGCAACTTCCTGGGAATTAATTGGCCAGAATCAAAACCAAACTAGCCTTACAAGTACAGTGGCTACAATAGCAGGTCAGAGATTAGCAATCCCCCAGACTCCCCAACGGTTATCCATCATCTACAGGGCACAATTCAAGAGCGTGATGCAATTGGCCCTGCATGCTTCCAATAACACGCAGAGAGCCTGACACCATCCACGATGGAGCAGCCCATTTTATTGGTACCACATCCACAAACATCAAGTTCCTCCACCGCTGATGTCCAGTGGCAACTGTGTGTACCATCTACAAGGTACGCTGCTGATATTCACCAAGGCTCTGTAGTAAGTACCTTACAAATTCATAATCAGTAATATCTAAAGGGAGAAGTCTAGCAAATACATAGGAACACCAACATCTACAAATTTCTCTTCAAGTGGCCCTTCCACACTTGGAAATATATTACTTTTCCGTAACTGTCATTGGTTCAACGTTCTGGAACTCCCTTTTGAAAGGTATTGTGGGTTTACCTGCACTGTAACCATCCCCCACCTTTTCTTCCGCTACATCGATGACTGTATCGGCGCTACCTTGGTATTCCCACAAGGAGGTTGAACAGTTCGTCAACTTCATGAACACTTTCCACCCTGATCTCAAGTCCACCTGGACCATCTCGGACACTTCCTTCCCCTTCCTGACCTCTCCATCTCAATATCTGGGACCGAATCAACACAGACATCTACTTCAAACCTAGCAACTCCCACAGCTATCTGGACTACACCTCCTCCCACCAACGCCCCCCCTCCCCGCCCCCAACCCTACTCCTGTAAAAAAAAGTTATCCCTTACTCCTAATTCCTCTGCCTCCACTGTATCTGCTCCCAGGAGGAGTAATTCCACTCCAGGATATCCTAGATGGCTTCCTATTTCAAGGATTGCAATTTCCTCTCCCACATGGTCAACAATGCCCTCTAGTGCATCTCCTCCACTTTCTGCACCACCACCCTTGAAGCTCACCCCTCCAACCACAACAAGGATAGAACCCCCCTGGTCTTCACTTTCTACCTCACCAATCTCCTGATACAGTGCATCATCCTGGGCCATTTCTGCCATCTACAGTCAGACCCCACCACCAGAGATATATTTCCCTCCCCATCCCTTTCAGCATTCCACACAGACAGTTCCTGCTCCCGCTCCGACACCCTCATTAGTTCCACTCCCCCCACCCCCCAACCCACCCTCCACTCCTGACACATTCCCTTGCCATCACAAGAGGGATAAGACATGCACTCACACCTCCCCCCCTCACCTCCATCCGAGGACCCAAAGGATCTCTTCCACATCTGGTAGAGATTTTCCTGCACATCTAAACACTTCATTTGCTGTGTCCATTGCTCTCAATGTGGTCTCCCCTACATTGGGGAGACAGAACGCCAACTCGCGGAACATCTCTGGGACACACACCCTGTGGCCGACTACTTCATCTCCCCCTCCCGCTCCATCATGGACATGCAAGTCCTGGGGCTCCCCCACTGTCAAATCAAAGCCACCCGATGACTGGAGGAAGAACGTCTCACCTTTCACCTTGGGACTTTCCAACCACATGGCAATGTCGATGTCACCAGTTTCATTCACCTTCCCACCTCATTCCAGGTCCAACCCTCCAACTCAGCACTGCCCTCTTGAATTGTCCATCTTCCTTCCTACCTCTGACCTATCATCATCATCCCCTCACCTGCATTGCTACTTCCCTCACCCTCACCCTCCCACCCAACCTCCACCCTCCCATTTATCTTTGAGCCCCCATATTCCTGATGAAGGGCTTATGCCTGAAACATCAACTCTCCTGCTCCTCTGATGATGCCTTAGCTGCTGTGCTTTTTCAGTGCCACACTTTTTGACCCTGATGTTCAGCACCTGCAGTCCTCAGTTTCTCTCTGGGTTTACCTACAGCAGTAGACTGCAGCAATTCAAAAAGACAGCTCACCACCACCTTCTCAAGACAACTACAGAAAGGCAACAAATGCTGATCCAGTCAACAATGCCCACATGCTATGAAGTCATAAAATAATGGAGCCTTCAACATTTATTTCACCATATCCTCCGTTTCAACTGTCTGAACTCTCAGAATCCTTTGAAAAGACTTAAAAAAATATGCACTGTTAGCTTAAAAGGATCAGCACTTATCTGGTTCACATCCGATGATCCTGATAGATATAGGAGTTAACTAAGCATAGCCTCTAACATTAGTTTACAGCAGACTCAGTCTCATGAGGATGAAAATCCTTATTAATAGATGTTTGCAAAGTCTGAAGTCACCTGTTCCTTCCAAATATGCAACGGTTAACATATAATGTCTCACACAGCTCATTTACTCAAAAAGAAAATTGAGAAAACACTATCTTTTTTTTCTTGTAACAAATCTAATTCCATGTACCCCTGTGAAAATTGTTCCAAAGACTGACTTCAGGAATTTGGAGGAAAAATAGTCACATTGTCAGATACATTTCCTGTGTAGTCATTTCCACCATAGAAACCCTTTCTCCCCATTTGATGAGGTACTGGATGGTTTGCACCATGGATAGACAATTCTTGGTGTCCAGTTAGTGCTTCAGGTGTGAAACATTGTGATGTGGGAATAAAAAAAAATCTACCCTTTTCTGCATCTTTTGTAAGAAAAGAAACTTAATTTACTTTAATCCTTCAAAATCTGAATTTATCTCTGACTGTCACAGCTGTAGCCTATTTGTTGCAAGACTGGCAGTTTTCTCAAAAGTCCTAAACTACATTACTTGAGGCCGGCTGAAGTTTTTAGTATTTGCCCGAAAGGATGAACAGCATAACGAGCCATTGCCCTCTGCAGTGCACCCAGTATGTGCATATAACATGATTTAATCAATTATAAATAATATGTTGAAGAAATTTTGCCAATTAATGTGCACAGAAGGACTAACATATTTTGTGATTGTTAATGGATTGTGATCGTCAGCAGGCAATAACATTTTATTGCCATCTGTGTGTATCTTTCAATCTAAGGTTGGTTAGTGATCTGATTATGTAAATTAGTTTTTATCTGTACTTTGTCATTGCTTATTTTTCCATTACAGCTTGTAGGAAACCTGGCTGAGGAGATTTGAAGCAGCTATCAACATAAAACGGTTTACATTTATAAAACACCTATAACAGAATTTATCAAAAGGCACTTCAATGGAATGAAACCAATGTAAACTAAAATCAAGCCAATTGTACTTTAGCAGTGTTAGAAGATCAGCTAATGTCCCCTAATAGTGTCTCTGGTTCTGAGCCAGGAGACGCAAGTTCAAGCCCTAACTGCTCCAGAGGAATGAATTTTTTGGAAACAAATTTTTGAAGAGGTTGATTAGAAAATATTTACAGTTTAAACAATGGGGCCTTCTGGTGAAATGGTAGTGTCCCTACCTTTGAGTGAGCATAATGTGTCCAAGCAGATTGATTAAAAATAACTTCAGCTTAAACTAAAAAAAAAAATTTTAAGGGCAATATTAATTTGAAGAAAACAAGGACTGCAGTTCCTGATGAAGGGCTTATGCCTGAAACTTCGATTCTCCTACTCCTCGGATGCTGCCTGACCTGCTGTCTTATCCAGCACCCCACTCTCAATATTAATTTGGTTAAAGTAAAACACTCGAACCTTTATTTCAGCATAGAAATATTGCTGCATTTCTTGAGAAGCTCTGGCAAGGTAATTGGCTTCACTGTAGAAAAATTCCATTAGAACTGTGGATGCTGGAAATCAGAAACAAAACTAGAAATTGCTGGAATATCTCAGCAGATCTGGCAGCATCTGTGGACAGAAAGCAGAATTAATATTTCAGGTCCAGTGGCCCTTCTGTTCTGAGGGGTCACTGGACCCGAAACATTAATTCTGCTTTCCCTCCACAGCTGTTGTCAGACCTGCTGAGTTTTTTCAGCAGTATCTGATTTGGGCTTCACTGTATTGTGGCAATCAAATACCTCCCTGATAAGGACATCACCATGACTGCTTTTTAAAAGGACTTTTGGATGTAAGGTTTGGAGACTCCAAATGCTCAAAATAACATCAAAACTTTTCTCGGTTCAACGACTTGCTCAATGGAAATTCTGTCCCAACGTTATTACAGTTGATACAGGGTGGAGGTAAGATTCCTGACCTTTAATATGGTCATCATTAATCTGTTCATCTAAAAAGGACCAGATTTTGCTCCTGAGACAGTAGCTCGAGACAGGAAATTTGCCAGCTTGGAAAACCCACCTTGGTTTAAAAGACCCTGTTATATACTGTTTTTATTCTAGGCACGGTAGGGTTGGGTTCAGTGACCCTGAAAGATGATCACAGTGGGCCATGAGGGCAGGTAAATATGGAGATGGGCTGTTAGAAGGACTGCCTCTGCTACTTGTGTGTTACTTTAGAAAGGTGCAAGTCCTCAGCCCTCACAACCTTCACTCTCTCTTCTCACCATAATGATGTTGAATTAACACAGTGAGGCAACGTTAGGTGTTTCACATCATTGTGTGCCATCCTTATTTGCTTATTCTTCTTTGGAACTGAGATTTCTTGACATTTTACTGCAGGAATAAGTGCAGCAGAAACATTCTTTCCATTTTGTTACTTTAGATTAGATTAGATTAGATTAGATTACAGTGTGGAAACAGGCCCTTCGGCCCAACAAGTCCACACCGACCCGCCGAAGTGAAACCCACCCATACCCCTACATTTACCCCTTACCTAACACTACGGGCAATTTAGTATGGCCAATTCACCTGACCCTGCACATCTTTGGACTGTGGGAGGAAACCGGAGCACCCGGAGGAAACCCACGCAGACACGGGGAGAATGTGCAAACTCCACACAGTCAGTCGCCTGAGGCGGGAATTGAACCCGGGTCTCTAGCGCTGTGAGGCAGCAGTGCTAACCACTGCCACCGTGCCGCCCACTGTGCCACCGTGCCGCCCACGGTTATCCATGTTTATATGCTAAAGTCCTATAATAGTCTGTGAGCAGAGTTGTTAAAAACATTTTTTTTTAATAGATATTGCAGAAATTTACACTTACATAGATCCTTTTAACATTGAAAACAGCTCAAGTGGCCTGCAGAGGAAATATTCAGAAAATATCCTTAGAAATAATGAAAGAGATAACAGGAAGAGAGAGCTCAGTCATGGGGAGGTTTTCAGATTGACATTCAAGGAGAAGCTGGAGAGGCTGAGATGACTGCTCGATTACAGTTCAGGCAGTGAATGCTCAACCACTGTGATGAAGGTGTTATTAAGAGGTAAATACTAACTTAAGTAGCCACAAAGAATTGCTGCAATCATAAGCATTCTATTGCTCTGCAAAAACAGAGTCAGAGATGTACGGCACGGAAACAGACCCTTCGGTCCAACTTGTCCATGCCGACCAGATATCCCAACCTAGTCTAGTCCCACTTGCCAGCACCCAACCATATCCCTCCAAACCCTGCCTATTCATAACTTCAACTTAATTGCTCTTGTTTTCAATCAAATTCCATTTTTTTTTGTTTCCCTGTGGATTTTATTCAGCTATAAATTTCAAATGTAACCCCTGCTCGTCCAACAGCACAACTTAAATCAGCCTCTTCCATTGATGAGGCTTGAGAGGCTAACACCTTTCCTAACTTTGGATAGGTTTGGTTATGGAGTGGAAGTCTGCACTATGGTCTAGTCTGTCTTAGGCCCTAAGGGTCAGTGTTGCACTAGTTGGTCGCCCTCATCTGCTGTACAATAACAATAATCTGGACCTTGTCTGCATCCCCATGCCAATAAAAAAAAAAACGGCCCTGGCATGGGTAATTTTCACTCTGGAGAGTTGGGGCAGGATCTAGTTAGGCCCACTGTTCCCTGTAGAAGATTTGAGGTGGCCTGTTGGGTTGGTTGGAAGGGCATCAACCGATCTACCAAACATCACATCTCTGAAAACTATGGGTAACTTTACCATTATCAATTCACCTAAAATTGGACTGTGGGAGGAAACCAGATCACCTGGCAGAAACTCAGGTAGACACAGGGAGAAATTGCAATCTCGACACAGAATCAACGGAGGGTAAATCAATCCCAGCGTTGAGACAGCAGTGCTAACCACTGAGCCTCCATACCACACCAAACCCCTCCAAGTGGTCAGTTATTAATGCAAAAACTTAGATTTTACTAATTACATTGATGGGAGTGATTCCTTTAATAGTCTCTTTAAAGTGTTAATTAAAAAAAATTGACCTCACTATACCCCTCTGAGAAAGTGTTTTTTTTCCTCTTTTGAAACTAAATCCTACTCCAGTTCATAATGAGCTCAGTTGTGATAGCCCTTTGGAATTGTCAACAATAAATTCAATGAAACTGCAGACGCACATGATAATGGGTTTTTCTATTCTGTAACAGACAGTCAGTCAGCAGGCCAGAAGTCAGTATCTTTTTTTTTGTAAACTTAGAGTTTTTTTTCATCTTTAAAGGGTTGGGTATTTAAATAACTTCAGTTCATGACACAAACAGAATTGTCAAAATGACTTACATCTACTGCATATATTCATGACTCTCATTATGAATGAGGGCACTTGGAACAGCCAAAATGGGGCCTGTTTGAACTGAGCACTCTCCCACCTGAGTTTGAATTTCCAGACTAAGCAACTTATGTCCTTGGTCTCTTTCTTGTTGCTGGCAAAAATAGGATGTGATGGACTTTTGGTGTGGGATTTCTGATACCCACCATCTTTGAAGATTCGCAGTGTTGTTCTGACTCTGAAATGCTAGCCCCAATTCTTAATCTTTTCCCATATCCCATCCCTTCATTCAGATCTCTTTTCTGATGTCAGTGTTGACTTCTTAGATGATGCTCCAGTGATGTAACTTGGGATATTTTTCCACAGTAATGATGGCATTTAAAGGAAAGTTGCTTCCACTATTGTTGTGATGGACCAGGTAGCACATACCGTTAAGGGCTGAGAGTTCTTCCCGTGTCGAGGTCAATATACATCCCTCTAAAACCACCAAAAGTATTATGAGATTACTTTGTGTGCAAAATGAGTGCTATATCTGCTGCATTACAAAATCATCTGATAGTTCTGAAGTGCCTTGACGTTTCTGAAATAAATTAATAAATGTAAAGACTGTATGCATCTTCCCCAATTTCTTTCCTCATTCAACATTATTGTTAATTTAATTTAATGTGGTTAAATTCCAAATAAATTTAAGCTTTTTACATTTGTGCCAACTGAAATCATTTGACATGTTGACTCTGGAATGAAAGCGTATGTAATGCTGCAGGACATTTGGCAATGATTTGATGTGATCCAGGTTTAAAAAATATCTCAAACAACCTTGAATTCATTTAAACATTTACACAGTATGGAGACTTCAAACAGTATTGGTTAACTATTAAGTTCTAATCACAGTTTGTGGAACTAATGCGTAAGCAGGAGTGTGAAGTGTCTGTTCCTACAGTATGAGAATGATAACATTTATCTGGATCACAGTGCTAAACTGCAGTACACATATGAACTTTATCTAGGGAGATAGGGCAGTTCTCTTTCTAATCTGGTCAGCATGCATCTCCAGTCTCTCACTAATGTGGTGAGCTACTTTTTCCTTCTTCAACATCACTTTCTAAAATACATGATCTCTAATACAAGAGAAACCAATGTATGGGAACACGATTACCTGCTAATTCCTTTCTATGCCACACAGCATCCTGCCATAGAACTGGATTCTTTTACTGTCACGGAGTCAAAATTCCTACTGGCACTGTGGCTGCACCTATACCAGATGTACTGCAACAGTGAGGGTCAGTTAGCTCAGCTGGCTGGACAGCTGGTTACAATGACACCAACAGCATGAGATCAATTTCCTTACTAGCTGAGGTCACCATGAAGGTCCCACCTTCTCAACTCAAAGCTTTAAAAAAAAATCACAGAACACTAGGTTCTAGTCCAACAACTTTATTTTGGAATAACAAGCTTTCAAGAGCGCTGCTCCTTCATCAGGTAGCTAATGGGGCAGGATTATAGGACACAGTGTCCTATGATCCTACCTCACTAGCTACCTGGAAGGAGCAGTGCCCCAAAAGCTTGTACATCCAAATTGGACCATAACCTGGTGTTGTGTGATTTTTAACTTTGTCCAACACCAGCACCTCCACATCATGGCTTCTCAAACATCCATTGCCAGAGGCATGGTGACGTTCAGTTTAACCTCACCACCAGTCGTCTCTCTAATGAGACGGATGTCCTCCAGAATTATGGTGACTTTTACTGCAGCAGCCCAAGTAGGCTGTTTACCACTACCTTCTCAAGGGCCATTTTAGGATGAGCAACAAATGCAGGTCGTAACAATTTCACTGTAAAACGGTCTAGCAAGCCAACCAGTTGTGGCAAGACTGCTAACTACAGATAAGTGCTGACCATATCAGCAATGTTCTCATCTCAAGAAGGGATTAGAATATCTCATGCTCCAAGAACAATCTTGTTTTCATTTGTGCTGGGTGGTTGAATCACCTCTCATCTACATAATCTGCTGTGATTAATAAACCTATTAGTGACCACCCCACATTTATCTTGCTTTCCTTATCAAACTTATGATAATGCATCTCGTCCTTACTTATAACAAAACGTACATTCGAGAAATGTCTAGACTTGTTTTCACTTCCTAGAAATTGCCTAACTTGCCTCAGGTCTTCAGCATTTTCAGCCTATTTAAAATTATTTTTCCAAACAATTTCACTGGAAGGCAATAAAAGGAAGCAGATTCCAATTAAAGTTGAAATTTATCAGGGCATTAGCCATCAACTTGAAAGAAGGATCCTACAAATGAATATACTGTGTTCGCACATGGGAAATAACAACATAATTTACAGGTCAGCTCCAACAGAAGGCTTATTTGAACAATACTTTCAAAATGGCAAACACGTTATCACATACAGAGAGTTTGATTCATGTATAATTAACCTATAATCACAGGCCAAAAACAAGCTCTAAAGAAAACATCTATTCACTTGTATAATGAAGGAGGAAGTGATCTGGATTTTGTTTGGGTAGTATCGCTAAATTTGTCAGCTTTTGTTGTCACCACTTGACTAAAACCGAAGAGAAACATCAGGTGTTTGCACAAGTACTGAATAATGGAGAAATCAAAAGGTTACTGTCCTGTCACCATGTCAAAGTTGTGCCTTAAATATTCACGTAGACTGTTAGCTGACATTTCGAGTCCAGATGACTTTTCAGAGTTTCTGCTCTGATGAGGAGTCATTTAGAGACTTGAAACATTAGCTTACTCTCTCTCCATGGATGCTGCAATCTGCAGCATATATGTTTTCAGTACAGGTTCCAGCATCTGCAATGATTTGCTCCCCCCATAAACTTAACTCTCTTGTAACCATATTAATGAGATCTTCCAGTCTTACACTGTCATTCTCTGCTGGGAAAACCATGCAAAATGTTACAACTTGTTCAATGAGATCTAACTGAGCTGTTACTGGTGTAGTAACTTTATAATTGCTTCTAATCACCCTAGTCCTGAAAAATTTAATTTCATATTTGTGAAATATCAACTTTTAAAATAATTTTTAAAAATTCTACGTAATTGGCAAAAGTTTCAATAAAATTAATGTCTTGAAAGCCTATCTGTTTTTATTTTACCTTCAATTTTAATGCAGTTGTGCATTTATTTCTGTTCTAAAATTAAAATAAAGTGGATGATTGAAAGTTCTTCTGCATTTCTGGTTTGCTATGCACAAATTATTTTTGAAAGCTTCAGGC
Organism: Chiloscyllium plagiosum; assembly: GCF_037043375.1. Classification (NCBI taxonomy): domain Eukaryota; kingdom Metazoa; phylum Chordata; class Chondrichthyes; order Orectolobiformes; family Hemiscylliidae; genus Chiloscyllium; species Chiloscyllium plagiosum. Next base: position 39,033,256 of record NW_028270164.1, read on the forward strand.
TCCTTTGCTGATATCATTGCAGGCCTAGACATCTCTTTAATGTGATGCCAATTTGAAACTATCAAGGCGAAATGGATAATGTCTGCCACACAGATCACGAGACTACTCGATCTGTGTATACTGTTTTCTTACAGATCAACAATAAATGATTTGCATTGGTGCTGATGGTTAAATTCAGACCAATAAGTCGTGGGGGGGGCTTCATATTAACTTGAGGTAGTATCATGCAATTTTTCTTTCCTCTCTGAAGATACATTTCCAATATTCCTTTTCCTGGCTGGATGTGATTTGAAAAAAAACTGACAATCTTTAAAGACAATTGCATTTTAAAAAGGAATAAGATTGCCTTTAAAAACTGAAGGCCTGTGACCGATGGTGTGTCACAAAGATCTGTGGTGGGCCCACTTCTTTTCATCATTGATATTAATGATTTGGATGTGAATATAAGAGGTGTGGTTAGTAAGTTTGCAGATGGCACCAAAATTGGTGATATAGTGGACAGCGAAGAGGATTGTTTCAAAGTACAACAGGACCTTGATCAGATGTACCAAGAAGTTTAATCTAGATGAATGTGAGAAGTTGCATTTTGGTAAGGCAAATCAGTGCAGAACCTTTACACTTAATGGTAGGGCGTGTTGTCAACCAAAGAACTCTAGGGGAACAGGCGCATAGTTCCTTGAAAGTGGAGTCACAGATAGACCGGGTGAAGAAGGTATTTGTCACTCTTGCTTCCATTGGTCAGTGCATTAAGTATAGGAGTTGAAATGTCATGTTGCAGTTGTACAGGCCACTTTTAGAATATTGGATTCAATTCTGGTCTCCCTGCTATTGTTAAACTTGAAAAGGTTCAGAAAAGACTTACAAGGATGTTGTCAGAACTGGTAGGTTTGTGCTATAGGGAGAGGCTGAATGGGCTGGGAAATTTTTCCCTTAAGTGTCAGAGGCTGAGGGGTGACCTTATAAAATGTTTAGAAGATCATGAGGGGCATGGATACAGTGAATAGCCTAAGTCTTTTGCCCTCAGGGTAGGATAGAGGGAATAGATTTTAAAAGGTGAGAAGAGCAAGATTTAAAAGGGACCGGAGGGAAAAACTATTTTCATGTAGACGGTGGTGTGCACGCTGCCAGAGGAAGTGGAGTTGGGTATAATTATAACATTTATCTGGATAGGTATAGGAATAGGAAAGGTTGAGAGTAATGTGGGCCAAGTGCCTGCAAATGGGATTAGATTTATATAGGATATCTGGTCTTCATGGACAAGTTGGACCAAACAGGCTGTTTCCATGCTGTACATCTATGACTTTATTTAGCCCCTCATCCCTCTTAAAACAAAAAAACTTTCCTATTCATAGACCCAACCAAATGCCTTTTTAAGTGTTGTAATTGTACCCATTCAAATGAGGAATGGGTATCATTTAATCCCTCCTCAGCTGGATTTAGTTAGTTGAACTCACTCAGATATGGTGCATTATATTCTTTTATAATTCACTATTAATGCAGTCTGAAATAAATAGTTTCTTTTTCTGAAAGGCAGGGGATCAAAGAAAGATTCTTATCAGCATTGCCGGCCCCATAAATACACTATTATTGATAGTTTGAAAGAACTATGAAATTTGACATTAAACAGTAAATTTACAAAGGCAAAAAAAATATAATTCTGTATTAAGATTTTATTTGGAAAATATAAATATTATTCTACTATGTCTAAAACCCAAGAATAGTCTTTAATCACACGATACATTATCAGAAGGTAATGTATCAAGCAAAGACATTTCTGTCTTCAGGCCCATAGACATGATTACTCTCATACATCAGTGCCTTATTGAATCTATATATTTGAAATTCAATACAACTGATGGTATGAACTGTACTATGCGGAGAAACCATTTAATTCTTAAGCAAATTTTCAGTCATGATCACAACACGACAAATCAAGAGATTTTAAGTTTGCAAAACAGCTAGCCAAGTCCTCGGTTTGTCTCTTAACTTGTTGCCATAACAAATACAGACTATAATGTCATCTAAATGTTGAAGAGTCAGTCAAGGCCTATAGTCCATGGTTAATTAAACTGCTGTTATATAAAATGGATCAAAAAAATGGAAGGAACAAGGAGGAGTGAAGAGTAAGCCAATAGTGTGCTGTGGATAAACAGTTGGTCCTCCTAGCCTCGGTAGCAGGCTACCTAAATTGAAATAAGTGGCCAGTGCACAGCACTCTCACCCACTCCCGAGAGGCCTCTTCTATTCTGTTGAGTGGGTAAGGCCCAGTCAACATCCTTTAGGCCTGTTGAAACCTTTACGTTGCAAGTTAAAGACCACATAGGCACTTCCACCAACATAATTCAGTGAGTGGGAATAAGAAAAGTAAACTGGCTCACTACTTTTAGGAGAAAGTGAGGACTGCAGATGCTGGAGATCAGAGCTGAAAATGTGTTGATGGAAAAGCGCAGCAGGTCAGGCAACTTCCAAGGAGCAGTAGAATTGACGTTTCGGGCATGAGCCCTTCATCAGGAAGGGCTCATGCCCGAAATGTCGATTCTCCTGCTCCTTGGATGCTACCTGACCTGCTGCGCTTTTCCAGCAACACATTTTCAGCTCTGGCTCACTACTTTCCCAACTCAGGGGTAAAAAGGTGGGGAGGAAGGGGTTTACCTCCTTTGAAAAGTTCCCTGTGCCCAGCTACTAAATGGAATTCTTTGTACCATCCTTCCTACCTACACCTCTTAAATACAACCCCACCAACTCCCATCTCACACCCACCCCCCCAACCAGCATTTCTGATTCCTCCCTCAGACTGACTTACCTTGAAGTGCTGTATCCAGGAATCCCTCCTGGCAGGAACCACAACTGGGGCTAGCCAGCTCCCAGCCAATTGAATTGGCCAGCAACTCTAGAGGGCAGAATCCTGTCCCTGAGGGGCACTAGGATTCTATCCTCACTCTGTCTAAGTGCTATCACATATAATTGCTGCTTAGGGCTGCTCCTTTTAAAGTCTGCAGCTCAAAACTGACTTTACTGCAACTGAATTCACTGGGCTACCATTAGAAATTAACTATTCAATTAGCATATGGACATGTGCATAATCAGCTTGAATTAGAAAAAGGGATAGTTTAGTGCTGCAAACTTGTTTATTGGAAATTGCAACAAAGCCAGTGAAATAAATATTTTTGGTAATTGTAAAGATACATAGCCTCAAAAGGCAATTAAATCAAGTAACCATACTTCAGAGCTATACTAAGGTTTTCAATTGACCTTGCTTAGTTAGAATATTCACTGAGGTATGTAAATTCATTAACATGTGCAAGTGGACTAGAGTTGTTTTGTCACCATGGGTGCTGGGGAAAAAATAAGCACTACCGCACTTAGGTGGTAGTGTGGGGGTTAAAAAAAAAAGAAAGGGGAAAGAGAAAAAAAAAGGAAAAAAAAACACAAGAAAAGGGCAGTGTTTGTCACTAAAAAAAAAATAGAGTTGTTTTGTGGAAAAAAAAACATCATGGGACAACAGTTTGCCAAGAAAGAAGACCAGCTGAACTGAATATCCATTGTGAACAATTTGTTAACAGGTGTTATGAAGAAACTTAGACAGAAGTAACTAATAGTGGAGTTGTGGCAATGCTGAACCTTTTGGGAATTGATTTGATATCTAGAGGTGGAATGTTACTGGGAGAATAAAACTGGAGAGAAAACAACCCATGATGAGGTGAAAATGATTGATCAAAGCCAGAAAGTGGATGTGAACATTCAGGAAGCTCAAGAACAGTATCTCAAATCAAAGTTCAGACAAATAATTCAATATTTTGAAGGTTATTATGAAATAAAAGCAAATCAATGTACCCCACAAAAACTTTGAACAAATTCTTTCCTCCCTGGAGGTGGTGACTCAATGAAGTAATTGGGTGAACTGACCCTGGAGAGAAACTCATCCCTTTCTTGTGATCTCAGCAAGTAAGTGCTGGGCAGGAATGTCTCTCAGCAACTTTCTCCATTTAACCAATAGTTAAAGCCCTTCAGTGGTCAATTAATGGCCACTAAAGAGCCTCAATTACTTACCTACCCAAGTGGATAGAAAAGGTGGTTGATATCCCAGTTACCCACACACCAGGTTTTGATGGGGGTGGGGGAGAAAGAGGGCAGTGTTTTGGGTCAATTGGAGGCAAAGATCGTTAACAAGAGAGTGCCTTCAGAAAGCCTCGTCCCTGCTTTTGCCTCTGACACCACTGAGCTTCCCCCCCTCCTTCAAAATTCCCATCCAATGAGAAGAATAAAAATAAACTGCCCTCTTGCAGCTGGATCCTCTCTGGAGTAAGTCTTGACCAGCAATCACCAGGACCTGGAAGCGGCTGACCTCTGATTGGCCAGCAGCTTTTATCCTTTCTCAGCTCCTGCATTTTCATCATTCAAAATCTTCGAAGATATTCCAATAGGTATGAAGTGCTTTGGAATATCGTGAGTTGGTAAAGGTGCTTAGAAAAAGCAAGTTCTTGCCTTCACTGACTGGCTTTGCGAGTCTAATCTAGGTACCCTTCTCACCATCTCCATCCAGACAAGTAGTACCTTGGGGCAAATGAAATCAAAATTGATAGCATTGTCAATGCAATCCCATAGGTAACAGAGGGATTGTAGTTCATGGATTCTCAGTGCTTTTTTTTATTACTTACAACATTAATCACATATTTCCTGTTGACAAATTTAAATTTGGTGATTAAGTTGAAATTAATTTAAAAGATTAAAGAACTATTGAAACACTCTACATATGAGAAGTTGAACTATGACGGTAAGGATAAGTTTTCACTAAGCTGCAACTGCCTTCTAATGGTAATGAAATATGATAGAGTAAGATTTTTGCTTTGGACATGAATCTAATATAAAATTACATCCAGTATTGCTTATGTTTTGAAAAGTGATTTATTTTTATCCCCTGTTTCCATGCAAAGTATTTGCATATTGGTCAATGCAAAATCTGCCTTCCACCAGTTCAGTAATTTAAACGTACTTCCAAAATCTTTAAAAATATTCCTTCATATTATTGTGTGGTAAGAGGGTGAATTTTGATTAAAATAACTGAAAATAGTCCTATCATAAAAAACAAACATTTTAGTTATTGTAGCAATTCATCACCTCTGCGTGTAACATAATTTTAAATTATTGAAGTTCACTTTTCAAATACATCAAGTGTGATCTTCAAATACATCAAGTATTTTCTTGTAATATTGGAGTATAATAGTGCTATCTAAAACTCGTTAGTGAAGGACAGAAGTGTGGCCAATGTTTAAACACTTTCATAGGCATTAATTTATGGATGTACACATTACAAGTGTATAATTCTTAACCCAGCAACCATAGTTTCACTCTGTCTTTAGTGGCACAAGTGAATCCCTAGTTAATATCCACCACTTATACACAATTCAACATAACAACATCAGTAGGAAACAATGGTATCATGATAATATTATTCAATTAGTAATCCAAAGGCGCAGGCCACTCTTCTGGGGACATGAGTTCAAATCCCTCAATGGTAACTAGTGGAATTTGAACATTAATAAATCTGGTATATAAGGCTAATATCAGTAATGGTATTCATAACACTGTAATTGATTGTTGTAAAATCACTTATATATTGTTTGGAGTCTCTTTGCCTAAAGATCCAGCTTAATGTTTGGATGTTCTTCAAAAGCACACAAATTAGATGTTGTGTTACCATAGTTTTACTAGATCATTTGGCTGTTCTCTCATTAGAGAGAGAAGACTGGTGGTGATTTAACCTGAGGGCCACCCTCAGGTGAGTCCTTCATGGTAACCTCAACCACTGAGGGAATTGAACCCACACAGTTGGCATCATACTACTTCATAAACCAAATGTCTAACCAGCTGAACTAAACCAACCCTCACCACAACTGTGTATAGTTTGTGGAAATTTCCAGTGGGAGGTGAAAAAGGGTGTACAGTTTTGTGGACAAAGCCAACTATCAAAATGATATTTTTTAAATTAGCACAGACGATCATGGAATCTAGATTTGCTCTAAATATAAATTGTATTTAAAATCTGGAATCTTTTGCAACCGTTGCAAAAACAACTATTATTTATGTAGCAGAGTAAAATGCTTTACAGGAATAGTGTAGCATATAACACCAGATCCATTAAGTGAAATGACCAAGAATTTGGCCATAAAGTTTCTTTTTTAACGAGTATGTTGAAGGTCAGAGGCAGCCAGGAAGACTGACAGCTGTAGGGAAGATATTCCAGGAAAACTGAAGGTGTAGGCATCAATGGCAATGTCATTAAAATTGGGGTGTAGAGGAAGCCAAATGTAATGCAATACAGACACCTTGGAGGTTTGTGAGATTTTAAGAAACTTGCAGGGGAGGAGTTAAGGTTGAATTTGGAAACCAACACGCAAATTTTAAAATCAAAATTATTGTTTTATCAGAAGCTAATATAGGTCAGTGCACACAGGGATAATAACTGAACTGATCATGGCATGGTTTAAAACACAGGTGGCCAAGTTTTGGATGATTAAGGATAAATTTTTTCTAATTTTCATTAAAAGTGCTGAGAAAGCCAACGCAAAGTGAATGAAAACTCAAAAGAGTTTCAACAAACACAAAAATGTTCTCCAGCATCTCACTTTCAATGGTCATGAAATAACTGTGCTGCATCTTAATAAGGAGACTCTAGGAGTATGTTAAAAGCCTTTTCTGTTATTTAAAGCCTTGCAAGTTATCAATAAACTTTTAAAACTTGTATCACAAATCTCTAACTTGATACTTTACTAGAAAGAATCTGTATCTTGCAGAACAGACAGCTAAACTAGATCACAGCACATACTGTCCTGCATTTGCTTGTAGTTACATTTGTGAGATAAGGTCACTGATAACAGAGGTAGCGGCGGTCAGATTGAGGATGATGCAATTTTACAATAAATCATTTGAGGGTTATTAATAGTATGTGAGGAAAAATTCTGAGTTTGTCTGACTTCCAGCTAAACCAATTTAAATAAATTTTTATGACATCATATTCTGCTGGAGTCAACAATTCTTCCAAGTTTTAATTCGAATGCATTGCACATGTACACACATCTTCAATCATGGCTCCATTATTGCCCTTAATTTTTTTATTTCTTTCAGTTATTTTCCATGTCCCTTGTAAAACAGTTTTTTTCTTTCTTTACTTCATAACTTCATCTCTCCATTTTTCTCACTATTCCAGCAATTGATAAGCAAGAGACACAGATTGTAATCCCATTTCAGCATATGGAATCACACTTATTTTTAACAATGATATAAGCAATACCCAGTTTCTAATAACCTGCAGGCATATGGTGATCATTCAACTGGATTTTGAGTTTGGCAGCTTTACGATCATATTCTGATAGTAACCCATAAATGATTTAATTCAGTTGCTGTGTTGGGATTTGAATTTATATCAGTAATCTGTTTGCTGTATCTGTGCAAGAGCAAATTACTGCTGATGCTGGAATCTGGACTGAACAAACTAATACTGGAGATCACAGCAGGTCAAGCAGCATCCACAGAGAGAAAGCAAGCCAACATTTTGAGTTTTGAATTACACTTCACATCAGCTTTGATGGAGAGTCATCTAGACTCGAAACATTAGCTTGTTTTCTCTCCATGGATGCTGCCTGACCCACTATGATCTCCAGTATTTTTTGTTCTCAGTTGATATACCTGTGCATTAGCTATTGCAATCATGACATGCAGTTGCTTGAAAGAAACTCTCCTGCTATGGAGATTGCTTGCAGGATTTATTTCAGCAGATGCACAATTTCATCGTTGCTTCAGCAATATACCAAGACCTGGAAAGATAGTTCTTCAAAGAGGTTGTGGATAGTCTTGGTTCATAAAGAGAGCTGCCCGAGGAATGGTAGGTGTTGACAGGTCACTTCAGAATAAGGCAAATCTTATTGACATGCCTTTTATCTGTTTCTCTCAGTATCCCAAACACTCAAATCCTGATGAAGGGCTTTTGGCTAAAACGTCGATTTTCCTCAGATGCTGCCTGACCTGATGTGCTTTTCCAGCACCTCTCTAATAACTCAATAATACTCAAATAACTGATGTTATTAAAAAAAAACAAATATGGCAATTGTGCTTTTAATCATTGCTTCTGTTCCCAAGCTGGGCTGATTTGATATTCAATACAACCTTTGCACCATAGTTGGTAAATGTAATCTTACAGCAAAATAAAACATTTCTTTATCATTCAAAAACATAAAGAAAACAGCAGTCAAACTGTCCATATCACTGCTAACAACAACTCATGGTCTGCCTTTTATCAGATCACATTTCAAAGAAGAGGTGCTATGGAAACCTGTGAGGATGGGGTTTTAATGAACAAAATAGTTGAAAAGATTTGATCACCCATTGTTCTAACCCTTCACAAAATAGGACATAATAATGCCTCATATTTCCCTTCCAGTGCGCAAGACTTTAGGTTAATTAATCTTGTTTTCCACGAAAGCAATTCCAAATTCTGTAATGATTACTAGTGATTAGATCTTTTAAAACAAAATATGTGTAATGGAATGTCATTGTGTGAGTTCTATCTGTGCATTGTGTGCATAAACAATATAATTCTCTCTTGTTCAGAAACTACAACAGCAGCAGCTATGAAATTAGATCCCTCTCTGATTTGCTTAGTATGCAGTTAACATTAGTAGATCATACATTACTGAGAATACTATATGCTGATTTGGTAGCTGTCACGCATTTTGACTGCATACTGTTGCATTTGATTGATTGTTTTGACTTGATTAATTGCATTACCTAATGAAAGATGTGACACTAACTTTCTGACATACTGAATAAATTTTTTCCAACTGCACAGTCATCTGTGGAGTCAATCAAAACTCCATGAAAATGGTTTCGTGGATGATCTAAAGATCCGGAGTAATTCTGGAGAAATCTAATTCTGTGATGATAACAACAGTATCCATGAACAATTGCTTTATAAACACCATGGCACTCAATAATTCCACAAGGAACATTTCAAGTGACAGAACTAAGATCTATTTCCCAGACTCCATTTGAACTTTGTTACAGAATAAATAAATACAACGGCTGACAATTTATCTTATTCTTGTAGAGAAATCAAAGTGAATCTCTGTAAAGGAAATTGGCTACAACCATTTCCTTTTTATCTCTAAATTTTAAAAAAACTTGTGTATTTGACTATTCCATCATTGTTTATTCTATTAAAAGAATGAATAGTTTCAAAGCATTCCTTTGATTTGGAAATGAAACTTCAGATATTTTAGCATCATACTGACTGTCATTTTCAGTCATCATTGCACTTAGAAAAAACTGAAGTAACACTGAAAGGGACAATAATACAACCTGATGAATAAGCATTGCTTTGCTTTTGAACTTAGTCTGTTAAATTCATGCTTGTTGATTTAAAAATCCAAAATACTGATAGTAATTGCAAATGACAAATTGTCCCTTTTCATTTTCGAAATGCTGAATTTAATGGAAGATTTTCACTTTTTGTCAACATATAAATTGGGTTGTTAGATAATTACCTAAAGCATTAGTCTAAAGTGAAGTCTACACTATATTTAACAGAGATTTTAAGTTGGTAACCCTAATCATACAAAGATATACATTATTGTAAATTTAATACACATCCACCTAAACATTAGAAGAGGTGATGGCCAGTGGTATTATTGCTGGACTGTTAATTCAGAGACCCAGGTAATGTTCTGGGGATTCAGGTTCAAATCCTGCCTTGTGGAAGTTGAATCCAATAAAAGAAAATCTGGAATTAAGAGTCTAATAATGATCATGAATCCATGGTTGATTGTTAGGAAAATCCCTTCTGGTTCACTTATATCCTTTAAGGAGGGAAATTTACCATCCTTGTCTGGCCTTCATGTGATTCCAATCCCACAACAAAGTATTTGACTCTTCACTGACCCACTAGGCAATTAGGGATGGGCAATAAATGCTGGCTGAGCCAGCAACATTCTCATTCCATAACTGAATTTAAAAAAAGATACAATTACTAGTATCAATCATACACTACATTAAAACAAAAAATGTTACTGAGGAAATTAAATTTTGTCAATCGCAATGGGATAAAGCAAAGTCAGTGGTAAAGAAAATTGGATTTAAAATAAATGTAAAACAAATGATTTGGTCCATGTCTGTTTAGTAACAAAAAAAGAGCAATTTCTCCTTCATTACCGGTAAAGCTAAGACTATTTCTTAGCCACATTGAGTGGTTGAGTGCTGAACTGAAAGGAGCAACGGATATCGAGAGATGCAGGTAAATCTGTTACATTACTCCCAGCATTCAACTTCTAACAAGAGACCTGGAGGCAGGTTGCAGTCCTGGACACTGAAGCAAAATTTTCATTTATATAGCTCCTTCAATGTTGTTTAACATCTCAAGGTTAGCGAACAAAATTTGACACTGAGCCATATAAGGAGGCAGCGAGTTTTGACAATATTTGTAGCTCAGGTTGAGGTTCTGGATGTACGTTTGCACGCTGAGCTGGAAGGTTCATTTTCAGATGTTTTGTCACCACACTAGGTAACATCATCACTGAGCCTCCGGATGAAGCACTGGTGATATGGCCTGCTTTCTTTTTGTGTGTTTAGGTTTCCTTGGGTTGGTGATGTCATTTCCTGTGGTGATGTAATTTCCTGCTCTTTTTCTAAGGGTGTGGTAAATGTTTGGCTTCTCTAAGGATGGATGTGTTGTCCCAGTTGAAGTGGTGTCCTTCATCATCTGTATGTAAGGATACTAGTGAAAGTGGGTCAAGAGGAGAGTGGCTAGGGTTTCTAGACATGTTTTGTCTGCTTGTTGGGGTTTGTTGCTGTCAGGTCTCTCAGTCTCCCCTACATCAAAGACATCTCGGAAATGACTGCCAGACTACTCAGACCTCTTGGCATCATGGTAGCCCACAAACCCACCAACACACTAAAACAACAGCTAATGAACTTGGAAGACCCGAAACAAACAACAAGCAAACTAATGTCATTTACAAAATACCTTGCAAGAACTGTAACAAACACTACATTGGACAAACAGGCAGAAAACTAGCCACCAGGATACATGAACACCAACTAGCTACAAAAAGACATGACCTACTCTCACTAGTATCCTTACATACAGATGAGGAAGGACACCACTTCAACTGGGACAACACATCCATCCTAGGACAAGCCAAACAGAAACACGCATGAGAATTTCAAGTGGAACTGTATCAAAAATCACCTTAATTTGGATCCCATTTACCACACCCTGAGAAAAAGAACAGGAAATGATGTAACCAACCCAAGGAAGCATAAAACATAAATAGAAAGCAGGCCATGTCACAGTGCTTCATCCCATGGCTCACTGATGATGTTACCTAGTATGGTGACGAAAACGAACCTTCCAGCTCAGTGAGCAAGCCTACATCCAGAATATATGGAGGTACTGGGACAGTTATTTGGTAAAAGAAATGGCTGTTAGAGTAGATTTTACAACAGATAAAAGCAGAGATCTCCCCTTACCCATTACTTTTATACATCCAGTACTTATTTGTAATACCTTACTTGTGATACAGCAATCCTATACTAAATGTGATAAAGAGGTATAATTTGTTCTTAAAATTTGGAATTTGGAGTTGAAGATAGAGGTAAAATAGGTTTGCATTTCTAGTTCAGTGAAAGTAACTTTTTTTTTACACTAGGTTACCAAGCATTTAGAACAAGGAACTAACTACATAATTTCCAAGAAATTATGTGATTTAATTTAATTGCCTCAATCAGGTACATTAATTCATGAAATTTTAGAAAGTTGAACATTTTATGATGTACAGTGAAACAAATCAGCACTACTAATTGTTTGAATTCAGTGGAATTCAGTTTCGATCCAGGATTAGGTTTCTGCTCAAGAATCAGGACTTCAGATCAGAATGGTTTCATATCAGCAGAATAGTAAGATAGTTTGTGGCATCTCCAACTTTCAGTTTGTTACAATCAAGAAGAGAGTTAGGCCATTAGAACTGGAAATAGGATTCTAGGCCATTAACATGGTAAAGAATCCATTAAGTAAGAAATGAAAAGCATTGAGATAGATGGGGCTGTTCATTATTACTGAATATGTAAAAAAGAATAATACTGGAAAGTATGTTGAAACTTTGTTTTGCTATTTATGTTGAGAACTTTCAAAACTGTATTTTATGTGTATATTTCTTTTGAGTAATAACCTTATTATTTTGTTAAACAACACTGGAAGCCCTTATGAATCTGTTTCAGTGACTAACCATAATGGTAACCAGCTGAGACAATAAAGTTATGATCTATCAAATCCCCAGGTTTCCCCTGAGATTTGACTTGTCCAGTATTATCATCAGCTGGGATAATTACACAAGTTACACACCATATTAGAGACCTCGATAAAAGAAACACTCACTGGAACTTTAGCAGCACACCACTATTTTCACAAGGTTAACTCAGAGGAGGAAACTTATCTCAGACACCAATAAAAAGCTTGCATTTCCTAATCTAATTTAGTTGTAAATTAATTTAAGGTTTTGATGCGAGCATAAGAGGTACAGTTAGTAAGTTTGTAGATGACACCAAAATTGGAGGTGTAGTGGACAGCGAACAGGGTTACCTCAGATTAGGATCTGGACCAGATGGGCCAATGGGCTGAGAAGTGGCAGATGGAGTTTAATTCATATAAATGCGAGGTGCTGCATTTTGGGAAAGCAAATCTTCACAGGACTTATACACTTAATGATAAGGTCCTAGGGAGTGTTGCTGAACAAAGAGACCTTGGAGTGCAGGTTCTTAGCTCCTTGAAAGTGGAGTCACAGGCAGATAGGATAGTGAAGAAGACGTTTGGTATGCTTTCCTTTAATGGTCAGAGTATTGAGTACAGGAGTTGGGAGGTCATGTTCCGGCTGTACAGGACAACAAAATTATGAGGGGCATGGATAGGATAAATAGACAAAGTCTTTCCCTGGGGTAGGGGAGTCCAGAACTAGAGGGCATAGGTTTAGGGTGAGAGGGGAAAGATATAAAAGAGACCGAAGGGGCAACTTTTTCACGCAGAGGGTGGTACTTGTATGGAATGAGCTGCCAGAGGATGTGGTGGATGCTGGTACAATTGCAACATTTAAGAGGCATTTGGATGGTTATATGATTAGGAAGGGTTTGGAGGGATATGGGCCGGGCGCTGGCAGGTGGGTCTAGGTTGGGTTGGGGTATCTGGTCAGTATAGAGGGGTTGGACCGAAGGGTCTATTTCCATGCTGTACATCTCTATGACTCTATGACTATGACTATTCCAGAAATTCATTCTCATCCTTTCTTTCCGAGGAATGTACTTCCCCAAAAAAGAAGCAAAATACTGCAGATGCTGGCAATCTGAAATAAAATAGGCAAGTGCAGGAGAAACTCTATAGGTCTGGCAGGATCCTTGGAGAGAGAAAAACAGAGTTAATGTTCTGAGTCAAATGACATTTTTTGGGAACTCCCCAATATTAATCCTTTCATTTATCGTCTTGCATTATCTGCAGCCAATACTCTGGATTACATTTTATTGTACTGTGTCATTTTAACATATGTTTTTTCTCAGTCACTTCCTTTCAAGGCTAAAAAGCTATTTCTTCTGCCTTTCTTCACAACCCAAATTTAAGTGTTAATTTTTAGCCTTATGTCCCCTGCCTTCAATGTCCCTCCTGTGCCTTGGAAATTAAATCTGGTCTTTTATTGTTGTCTGACCAGAATCACCTTTAACTTGCCCTCACTAATATTCAATATTCAGTGTAATTCAGTACAATCCAGTACTAATTCTGCTTTTGCATTCATTTAATTACCAGACAAAAATAAATCATTAAACACATGTAGGGAGTTAACCTTCCTGCATCTTCATCAAAATGTTCACGCGTCCTATAATCTTAATACTGCAAAGCATTGAAGGGAACTAATGCATCTTGCTGGGTCCCTGAAAAAAATATAAATATGTTCCAATTGCCTGCTGCTTTTCCCAGTATTAAGTTCTTTTTCTTCTTCGTTCAAGTATTGATCCATTTTCTGTTTTAAAATTATTATGGATTTTGCTTTCATTGTTTTTGATAGGACATCCAAATCATTTTCTGTGTACATGAAATTTCTTGACTTTTTTTTAAGATTCCCTGCAGTATGGAAACAGGCCCTTTGGCCCAACAAGTTCATACCGACCCTCTGAAGAGTAACCCATCCAGACCCATTCCCCTACATTTATCCCTGATTAATGCACCTAATGCTATGGACAATTTAGCATGGCCAATTCACCTGACCTGCACATCGTTGGATTGTGGGAGAAAACCGGAGCACCCGGAGGAAACCGCAGACACGGGGAGAATGTGCAAACTCCACATAGACCGTCGCCTGATGTATGGTAATTAATACAAATTAGTATGCTTTACTGACTGACTTAGTAAGTAAAGAAAATTAGCTTTTTTCTAATGCAGTTTTTCAAAACTCTTTATCATTTTGTTAAAAATCACACAACACCAGGTTATAGCCCAACAGGTTTATTTGGAAGTACTAGTCTTCAGAGCACTGCTCCTTCATCAGGTGACTAGATGGTTATCTGATGAAGGAGCAGCATTCTTAAAGCTAGTATTTCCAAATAAACTTGTTGGACTTTAACCTGGTGTTGTGTGATTTTTAACTTTGTCCACTCCACTCCAACACTGTCACCTCGATATTATGGCTTATTATTTGGAACAAGTAAGCATCTTTGCTCTAATGAAAATAGCTCAATTTATCTCATCTTACCTCATAAATAAAGATGTTTATCCCTACTATAACTTAGTGAATCACTTCTATACACTCTACATATTGTTGACTATAATGCAACATTCTGCTCACCATTAATTTATGCCAGTGAGGACTACAGATGCTGGAAACCAGAGTTTAGATCAGAGTGGTGCTGGAAAAGCACAGCAATTCAGGCAGCATCCAAGGAGCAGGAAAATTGACGTTTTTGGCAAAAACCTGATAAAGAGCTTTTGCCCGAAACATCGATTTTCCTGCTCCTTGGATGCTGTCTGACTTGCTGTGCTTTTCCAGCACCACTCTGATCTAAATATTAATTTACTCCAATCCACATAGCCAGATTCCCTGCACTATCATCTTGTTTAAGGTCACAGACACTTGACAAACAACCTTTTAAAATCCATTCACAATACTCATGTACCTATTGTACAAAAATTCAATGGTGTAATTAATTGCATTTTCAGAAAGTAATTAGATTTGTTTTATTTATTCAAAGATACGTGGTCACCACTGGCTAGTCCGGTCTTTATATCCCTTATTGCCCTGGAAGATGGGGTGATGAGCTGTCTCCTTGAACTGCTGCAGTCCTTGGAGTCTTCATACTCCTAATTTCCATTTTTTTTCATTATATTTCCATGCATCTACAGCCTTTTTCCTTCTCTGTGTTGGTGGTCATGCATTTGAAAGGCATTGTCAAAGGATATTTTGAGAATTGCTGAAGTGAGTTGCACTTTGTAGATGGTACAACTGTGTACAAATTTGTAGTTATTACCATGCCACTGTCTATCAACAATTAAGGGACTGAACCTTCAAGGTAATGGATGTGGCACTAATCAAACTGGATCATTTGTCTTGGATGGTATTGCTGGAGCTGCATCAAACTCCAGACTTGTGGTTCTTAGATGGAGCGAAGGATTTGGAGAGTCAGGAGGTGAATTACTCACCACAGATTTCCCAGCATCCCTAATCTGCTTTTTTAGCCAAAAAATGCATGTGGCTAGCCAAGTTCCATTTCACATCAATAGTAACCCCCAGGACGTCGATAATGGAGTATTCAGCAGTGTTAATATCATTGAACATCGAAATGCAATGTTTAGATTCTCTCTTGTTGGAGATTGTCAATGCCTGGCATTTGTGTGGTACAAATATTATTTGCCGTTGATCAGTTCAAACCTGAACGTTATTCAGGTCTTGCTGCATTTAGACATAAACTGCTTCAGTATCTGAGGAGGAGTGAATGGTGATTAACATTGTGCAGTCATCAGCAAACATCCACACTCCTGACCTTAGAATGGAGGAAACATCATTGGTGAAGCAGCTGAAGATTTGGGTCTTGGAACTACCCTGAGAGTTGTTTTTTGTCATCAGTTTTAGGCACAGGACATACCTGAGAAACTTTCTACATTCTTGGACAGACCTTTTAAAAGAATGGGTCATGGGATTTGGCATTGATTTCTAGACCAACATTTATTACTCAATTGCCCAGAAGATAGTTAAGAGTTAATCACGTTGTTGTGGGTCTGGAGTCATATGTGGGTCAGACCAGGTAATGACGGCAGATTTTCTTCCCTAAAGGGAATGAGTAAACCCAATGGCTATTTTTCATATGACAATCAATAATGGTTACACAATCATTGTCCAATTGTTCCCTTGGGATTAGAAGATCTGGATTTACATGTTTAAATAGAAAAGTTCAAAAATCAAAGCCAACAGATTCTTTCATTAAAGTTGGAGGAAACGGTGACCAAATGATGCACTTATCTGTTCAAAGAGCATGTCGACCACTATGTTCCTTTCTCATTACCAAGGCAGAAGGGAGGCTCAGTCATGCTGAATGATTGGAGAAACTTAAACCTTTCAAAAGTTGTCTCTGGTATCATCTTAAATAACGATATAAGAAGTAAATGTTAAGGAAAAGATCACCTGGAATTTTACTTTAAAATACAGCTCCAGGGTGGTGAAAGGATATTGCTTCAAACTAGTAAAAATGCAATTTATGATTGATGTCAGTAATTGCTTTGCTATGCAAAGATTGGTTGGCTCATAAACAGTTTCACAAATAGGTTTGTGGAGGTAATCTCTGAATTCTGAGAAAAAAAGAACTTTCAGGGTTGTTCTCCAAAGCTCTCTTAGGATGAGCTGAACTGGTCTACTCAATGTAATTGTCATGTGATTGATAGTCTCATAGCATCTGTAGCTCACAAAACTTTTATTAACTTTTCTTATTTTAATAAAACTTGAGGAATCAACTATGTAAAGTACTGCATTCAAATAAGGATTATGAAGCAAAACAAAAACTGCTGTAAAATTTATAGTCAGTCAGTTATTATCTGAACATGAAAGGCAAGTTGACAATTTTATCTTGAATTTTCAGAGATTATTGTGTTTATGCATTTTATGTCCATATTTATGCCAATTGGGAAACCATTTTCTTCAGTAGTTCCCCAGTCATTTGTTTTAGAGAATGACTTTGTTGCTAGATTACTGCACAATACAATTAGTCTGATAATTCTGCAGATATTACTCCTTTCACAACTATTTAGATTAATTACTTCATCTTGCTGGAATGAATTGATAAGGCAAAGATTAGATAGAGTGTCTGACTATACTCAGCGTTTGACTCCTTTCTTGGAAAGTTGTCTAGTGTGGGATGAAACATAATTAGAAATCAAAGTGTCCACAAGTAAAAGCCAGATGGTGTTCCGTGTAAAGGAGAACAGGTTCATAGTGACTGCAAATAACTATGAGAAGGGACATAACAGTCTCAATATCAGTTACATTGACATGCTTCCAACACAAAATGAACTGGTTTTCTTTTTGGCTGACATTCCCAATTCTCAGCAATTCTGTACAGATGATGGAATCAATTATTAGGAAGTGGGAACAAAGGAGAGCAGGAAATGGGAAATAAAGAAGTTTTCCATTCCTGACTAAGTCCTCTCATTTCCCCTTCACCATCTTCAAGAGGATAAATTTATGTCAAGATTTGAGTTATTAACTTCCTGTTCCTATAATTGCCACAGGTGCTAATTACTCATCAATCAATGGAAGATGATACTTCTGCAGAATGACATAAATAAATATGTCTGCTTTCTCTTTCCTCCCTATTTGGTTCATATACTGTAATAACAAAATGCTCTACCTTGTTGACCATTTTTGTTGGACTCTGACACCTAAAAGGGAATGAGATTTCACTGACAATAATCTTTTTGGGAAGATATATAAGGGCAAGTTTTAACCTCAAATGGACTGGTTAAGTACAGGTGAGAAACATCAAATGTTGCATAAATCCTGGCCTAAGCTTTCCGCCATCACACCCACTTCTATTTTTAAAGGTGGCAAGGTGATCAAACTGTTCCATGGAGGTGTGGGTGTACTGTAAATACTATAATAAGGGAATTGAGTCTCATTGTTAATCCTTATTTGAAATTGAGTTCAGGGCTGTCGGATCTAGGTAGTGAGTGATTGTTATATTACCTGCTCAGTACAGTGTGTAGGTAAACCCTACATAATTAGACAAGATCCACACCATTAGGTAACTCCCCAATCTTTCAATCTCTACCCAACCATCCCCCTTTGAGGTGTTTGATTCACCCGGTCGACAGAATGTCAGATAGGTTAAAATCCAAACCAATGATGCAATGTCTACCAGTTGTATGCGTGAAGTGCATTTCGGAACATAGCTGAATTATCAGAATTCTCTGTGACATAAATCACAAAAGAAAGCCAACTCCAGTAATTTAAAAATCTGGTTTCTCCAAAAAATGAAAATTACGAGTCACTTGAAAAGAACATACAATAAACGGTTACAAGGTCTGAATATTGTTAAATATCAAAAATTGTGGCTAACTTATTAGCCTTCAAATAGGAACATGTTTAACTCATGGTTTTGCCAATAAAATGCTAAGCTTGTAAACTGTGGATCACTGCTCTAGCTATTCCTGTCAAAATCTAAACAGAAATATTCAATGAGAAATAAGTCTTGTGTTCTAACTTTTGACATGCATTCTTAGTGGCCGAGGCTCATCATAGAGAATAATATGTGGGAAAATAACTCCTAGATGTTCCACGTCTTGCACTAAATTTAATTCTCTGCTTAAAGGAATTTGTAATCCTTCTCCCAGAGGGCCTGATTCATCTATATCACAATTCAGTGTTAACTGGTGTTGAATACAAATTTCGAGAGGCTGCAGGAATTGAGGCTTATCGCCTAACCTCCTTCATGGTCGCAGAGGAAGAAAAGATCTTATTTTCCTCTTATTTGATCAAGATTTTGTTTTTTCTATCATTATTGCCTTTCCCAGCAAATGACATAGCTGCTGGTGAGTAAAAACATAAAGAGGTTGTATTGCATATTGTAAGATGACTGAGTAGGACAGGAGAAGAGAGTATTTCTATTCCACTTTTTAAATATTTGTATATATGGTAAATTCTGTAGATCAGTGTAGTAGATGTGAAGGTTGTTGGCCAATCAAACTGTCAGGTGGAGAATAGAAAGAGGATGTGTGTCCTGACATGCAGCTAGTTCTTGCCTAATTTGCATCCCAGCACCTCAGCATTAAAATCGAGGCTTATGTGGCAGTGCAGGATTAAGGATGTGCTGTGCTGTCAGCAATGTTCTATTTAGGAAGAGTTCCTGCCAAGTGGACACAGAAAATCCCATGGCACCCTATTGAAAAAGAGCAGGGAAGTTATCTTAGGTAGCTTGATGAATACTTATCCCTCAATCAGCACTGCTTAAATAGATTATTTGGTCATAATCACATTGCTGTCTGTAGGAACTTGCTGTGTGTAAATGATCTGTCATGTTTCCTAGGTTATTCTTTAAAATGTTAACATATGCCAACTTCTGGACTCATGTCAGGTCTATAGAATAATTTGACATGAAGAATTTCATATTCTTGCTTTATCTAGCCAAATAGTGAAAATAATTAATATTATGAATGCATGACCTTTTGGGATAAAGTCTTTGATCTTGGATATTGAAATTGAGATTCAAAGGATTTGCATTTCAAGTATTTGTTCCTTGTATGTGCAAGTTCTTGTGGCCACCTTTCTATTCTCCAGTTAAAAAGGCTTTGTAACTGTCCGCTTAACTTTCTGAGAGTGGCTCAATTCTAAAGTAATAAACTGAACTTGATAATGATTCCATGCTCCTCATTGTTTTAAAACACCTTGTAGATCAGCTTGAGCATTGTGTTGCTAGTTTCCCTTCCTAATTTTTACTTCCATGTAATAAACCAGCACCCAACAATTTATTACGCCTTGAATAAAACCAGTTGAACAATGGACTATTTTCCATCTTTTATACAGAAATGAAGCACACTGGACAAGCCATGTGATTTGTGGTACCTCAGCCAAAGGGAGAAAGGAAATTCAGGTCCTGAGTCAATTACTGCTTTCACATCATGCTTAAGGATGCCAGTTCTAGTTAATAGAATGTGTAGAACAACAATGAAAGCTATTTTATTATCTACTGTTAAAAACAAGCAAAGTGAACTGGCAGAAAGCATTAGCTATATTGAAATCTATTACTTTTATCTTTGAGCAATGAAATCCAAATGCCAGAAGAACCTTGAATTGAGTGTTTAAAATGCTGTGCTCTTTTTGCATTCAAATGTTGCTGCCATAATTAATTATAATAACGTTAATGCCATTAACCAACTGTGTTATTGTCTTAAAATTTGGCCTGCACTTCACTAAAGTGATAACCATTCTAGATTTGTAGTGTGACTGAGATCCGTTCATACACGATGGTGAATTTCTGATCAACATGACCATCTAATTTTCTTTAAGAGAAAATAAACACTTGGGTCACATCCAACAGATAATTACTCTAGGCAAACAAAGAAAATATGTTCTGAAATTGCAGATGACATTATAACTTACTTGATGACCATAAGGAATATGACTGGTCAAGACCCAGCTGGATTTTTATCATTGATTAGAACCAAGATTAATTTTCTCAGTACATGATGATATCATTGGCAGGACACTCATACTGCTTTGTGTGTTAGAGATGCAGGTTCTCAACATGACTGCGTGCTCATTAAATTCTGTATATAAACTGTATTTGTCAATACGCTTTCTTTGCGATAACTAATTCTTCACCAGCTTGCCTTCAGGAATCATTATCTTGTCAGTGACTGGAGATTTCAACATAATATTGTAGATGAACCAATAGTAAACGGTGTCATTGCTTGCTTCCTTGTGACCTCTTTGATGAATGACTGTGGGTCATTGAAACAGCATGTGACCTCTGGGAATTGTTGTAGGTGCAGAAAATCTTTTCATGAAAGACATGATAATGGAGAAGATACTACTCATGACATTTTAAAATTAATTACAAAAATATAGTAATCAAATCTTGTAGTTGATGAATGGAAAGATTTATTGCTAAACTACATTTGTCATTTTTAGCAATATAAGCTGAAACCTTTAAGGTATTGGTGTGGATTCAGGCAACAAGCAAATCAGCAATGATCTTGTTAAAATGGCATAGCAGGCTCAAGGGGCTGATTAGCTTACTCCTCCTAATTCACTTGTGCAAATGATCTCCCAGAAATGATATGCATTGATTGGAAAAGTCATGTCTGTAGAAGTAATCACCAGCACATTAACAAATGCAAAAATGCTGGACATGCTGTGATAGACACATCCGCCTGAAGGAACCTGTTGAAAATACATACTGGAACCAGTATTTCAAAGGAAGTTCTGTAACCCTGTGAAGGTTCCTAAACAGAAAGATGTTGTCACCATTATTTGCTCTCTCTTCTCTCTCTCTCTCTCTCTAAAAGAAACTGGTCTGTTTCCCTCAAACTCAAGCAGTAAAGAACATTTAGAAAACAGAGGACTTTAGAAAAAAATCTACAAATTAAACATGATTTGGAGATGCCGGTGTTAGACTGGGGTGAACAAAGTTAAAAAATCGCACAACACCAGGTTATAGTCCAACAGGTTTATTTGGAAGCATACTAGCTTTCGGAGCGTCGCTCCTTCATCAGGTGGTTGTCACTTGATGAAGGAGCGGCGCTCCGAACGCCAGTGTGCTTCCAATTAAACCTGTTGGACTATAACCTGGTGTTGTGTGATTTTTAACTTTGTACAAATTAAACGATTGCTGACTGTATCCACAACCAACTAAATCTCCCTTCTCTTAGGTTAAAAACTTATTCCTCAAGGACATACCGAAAGGACTTTGAACTACATATTCTTATATCTTCCTTTGTACTAGATGCAATTGGCTTTACTTTATAAAAACCAAAAGAGCCGCAAATGCTGGAAATCAGAAACAAAAACAGAAAAAGCTGGAAAAGCTCAGCAGGTCTGACAGTGTCTGTTGAGAGAAATCAGAATTAACATTTCAGGTCCAGTGATTGAGGAAAGATCTGAGGAAGGATCACTGGACCCGAAATGTTAATGCTGACTCCTCTTTAACTTGTACCTGTGTTAATGTGTGGGTGTATTACAACCCGAATGAATGCACAAAGGCCGAAAGCTTGACACGTTTATTATTTTGCTTGGGATTAGAGGATAATAAATTTGCATTCTCTTTCAGAAGAGATAAGCTTGTGATTGATTTAATCTTGCTAATGGATAAAGCAGATACATTTTTTTTGGAGAGAGTTAAATATTTGTTGTGATCAACTGTAGAGATTGAAAAGAGAACAGCCAGTTAACTTCATCTCACCTAGTTGTAACAATATAAATTTTGAAACTTAGCATAATTTGACATAAAGAATCTATGTCTCATTACTGCAATCTTCATTTAAACTCCATCTGTAAATCTTCACTTTAGTTACTTTATTCATTTTGTTGCTGTAATCAGCACTGTAGAAGCAATTGATTGAAACTTTGTACAAAGTCAGTGCAAAATTCTTTTTATAAATTAAGAGAAAATAATTATTTCTTTGTTGTGGTGAAGATTCCCATGTTAGCAATTGCAGCAGTGTTTTTACTCTTTTGTTGCAACTGCAGACATTATTCAGAACTCGAGATCAACATTAAATACTTTGATTCACATTAAAACTTCCTTTGCCGGCCTCACCAATAACCTGGAGACCATGCATGCTACGCTGCTGCATAACTCCAACTCTTTACAGTTCATCTTTGTGGTGTCTTTTAGAGTGAAACTAATTTAATTACAGTCAGTACAAAATCAAGAGCAGTTTGTGTTGTGAGCTCGCAATCACTTTGAGCTGAATCAAAACTGACATAATTAATTTTAATTAAAACTTTAGCAACTGCCAAAGAAAATAAAACTTTCAATGCATCCATCTTGGATTGAAGCCTGACATGAAAGAATGATGTGCTATTCTATCAAAGCAGCTATTCTGTTATCTTGTAAAATATTGTTTTAAAGAACCAACGAGATGACTCTGTCCGAGGTTTGAGGTCATGAAAAGCTCAAACAGAATGCATGAAAAAGTTAGCTTGTATGCCTTACAGTTCTGTCCAGCTGAGTATTTATAAATAAATGGAGCTGAAGGACTTTTTCAGTCTATAATGTAACATAGGAGTTAGGAGGTCATGTTGCAGATGTACAGGACATTGGTTAGGCTGCTTTTGGAATATTGTGTGCAATTCTGGTCTCCCTCCTTTCGGAAGATGTTGTGAAACTTGAAAGGGTTCTGAAAAGATTTACAAGGATGTTGCCAGGGTTGGAGGGTTTGAGCTACAGGGAGAAGCTGAATAGGCTGGGGCTGTTTTTCCTAGAGCATCGGAGGCTGAGGGGTGACCTTATAGAGGTTTATAAAATCATGAGGGGCTTGGACAGGGCAAATAGCCAAGTTATTTTCCCTGGGGTGGGGGAGTCCAAAATTATAGGGCATAGTTTTAAGGTGAGAGGGGAAAGATTTAAAAGGTACTGAAGGGGCAACTTATTCACACAGAGGGTGGTGCATGTATGGAAAGAACTACGAAAGGAAGTGATGCGGCTGGTACAGTTACAATACCTAAAAGGCATCTGGAGAGATACATGAGCAGGAAGTGTTTAGAAGGATATGAGCCAAATGTACCAAATGGGACTCGTTTAATTTAGGATATCTGGACAGGTTGGACCGAAGGATTTGTTTCCAAGCTGTACAGCTCTATGACTCTCTATATTAAACATCCTGTTTTTTGGGGTGCACGTGAAATATTTTCTCCTGTTTTGAATTTCTCTTTCTACATTCATAGTTTAAAATTTCAATGTATAATTGAAGACCTGTAATTATACCCTTTCACAGCAGGAGGCAAAACCATTTGAAATATGAAGATATAATTACAATGTGCCTACTTTAGACACACATTCTCCATTATAAAGAGTGCTATGCTGATGTGGGATGGGCCCACAGATTTAATGAAAATGAACATTTTACTTTAAACAAAATGAAAGATGCACATTTCTGCATCTGAAAGAAAATGGAGCTGAATGTTCAGGTGACCCATTCATTCCTTACTGACAATACAGTTGGAACTACACAGGACCCTTGAGCTAGCCTGCATATCTGGACATTTCACTCAGAAGGCAATAAACTCTGTCAAACCTCTGCTGTGAATTAATTGTTGCCATAATCCAAATAGCTACAGAAATTAATTTACAATGGGCTTGCACATTCCTGGCTTCAGAAAGGAATTCCAAAGAATGGATGTGTGGGAAAAAAACCTTCTATCAAAATGTATTCTATCACAAGATTATAGATGGAAACTGGACACATTGCATGTCAATACCAAGTGATCAGAAATCATTTGTGAGCACAATGGAAAACAGAGGTGACATGAACTAGGGTTTTGATAAAGAATGTTTAATAATTTTTGGGAGCATCTCACAGGGTGAAAGAGAAAAGGTTCCAGCAAGGAACCCTGCATAAAATCCACCAGGTCACATAAGAATTTGGGCTGGCCTTTACCTATCATTGCACTCCAGGGGTTTGAATGTACCTTGTCTGGAATATGGCCAGAGAAACCTAAGAATGGATGCAGTAGATTACTGCAAATCCATCTTTGTCAATCTCCAAAATCTACATCTTCAGTAGAGTCAAAAGAAATTATAAGCCTGCAATGTTTCAAGACTTCATCCTGAGGGAACCATGCATGCCTAGGAATTTTTGAACTTTTAAAACCTAAATGTCGCTTTCATGTTTGTAAAACCTTTTATTTTGTATATTTGTGTGTGACTGTGGAATTGTGACAGTATGTGCTGTTGAGAATACATTTTCGTTTAAGTAACAAACATTTATCTTTTTTTTCAAGTTTCTGAGGAAATTGATTTGTTTGTTGTTGGTGGGTGGGTTGAGTGGATGCACTTTCATCAAAATATTCCATCAATTGAAAGGTGGAAACAAGGGAAATCCATCCTACCATCTCTTCCTTGCCTATAAGAAGAGGAATATGAGAATTTACAAAGAAAGTATGAAAAGAATGTGACTTATAGAATTGGGACTATTTTAAGCAGTACATCCCTCACAATTATCTCTCAGGCTCAAGACTGCACTTTGTGCTAGCTTACCATATGCTATGCCATAGGAGAAGAGCTAATGGACCACATTAAAAATATTACATCTCCATGTAATTTCCATGGCAATGCTAGCTGCTTGTAAGTTCCTGTGTCAATGTTTATAATGGAAACAGCCTAAGTAAATTTGTCATCTATTAATTCCAGTCTGATGGTTCTTCAGCACCTCACTTTATCCCTCAGCCATGTGACTTGTATTGTAGATACACCTCTATGCAACACCCATCTCTACTCCTCTGCTTCCCAAAGCTCTCTACAACTTGCTGTCCAACTATAAATGGTCATTTACTTTTGTTCACCCTGGCTTCCGTATCCCTTGCATTATAATTGCACTTTACCTGAAGACTAAACTTGATCTTGATTCCCCATTTGTAATGTCGAGAGTGATTTATAAGCATGTATTATTAATTCTTGGGTAAACAGTCCCTAAATTTAGATTTAATTTCACAAACTAGATTTAATTTCCCAAATTCAAAATATATCTATAGTTTGATTGGTCTCCAAATTGCTATAGCTTAAAAGTGTTTTATTCATTTCTATATATTTATGTCATAGTGTTAATCATGTGGTTGCACCAATTCATTTCTTTTTCCTTCCCTGAAGGATATTAGTGAACCAGATTTTTTTTTTAAACAATCAACACTGGTATCAGGATCATCATTAGACTCTTAGTTCCAGATTTTTTATTGACTCCAAGGTCCAACATTTGCCAAAGACCCTAAATCATTGCAAAGGTCTCTGGATTAATAGTTCAGCAACAATACCACTAAGCTATTGCCTCCCCCCTACAAGATATAACAAATATACCAGATCATTAGCAAAACAATAAAATGGTTCTCTTTTGTTTTGTGTGTGTATATAGTGGCCCCTTGGAGTGAGGATGGACAATTGCTAATGACATGAACCTACACACAAAGTCTTTAAACATTAGGAGGCAGTTGCACTGCTGGTACATCACTTGGCTCTAGCTAACCACAAAATTTTCTTTCTCCTATTGTCTGTCATAAAGATTTAAAGATTGGCAATTAACCTTATTGGTTATGTTATATCACATCTTGTATAGCCATCAAGTCCTGAGATCAGACTTGGATTTGGAGAGTCTGATTCACAGTTAGGAACATTACCACATGATCGCCTTTGCTGTTAGACTCATATTGCAGCAGATAAACATGCTCCTTAATGGTTGCTAAGTCTGGAATTGCCTGGAGAGTAAAAATAAATAGAATATGTACCATTTGAAAAACATTGCCATCTGTAAGTTACAGCAATATCCTAAATTTATATAAAGCCTTTCATGTAAAGCAATGTCCCAAGCTGCTTTATGGGAGCATTATACTATAAAATTTAAATTTGTAAAATAAAATTTGATTCCAAACTTGGCAAGATGATCAAAAGAGGCAGTTTTTACCAAATGTCTTAACTGAGGAAGGAGAGATGCAGAGGCAGAAACATTTTAGGAAGGAAATGCCAGAGCTTAATACTAGTGATAACTATAGTGTAATATGAATTCTAAACGGATGTTTATTGAGTCATAGTAATTAATGCCACAGTAATTAATACCTCAATGTGATTTCCATATAGAAATATTTTGACAAATAGTTTGTGCCTGAAAATAAACTGTGTGAATAATTAAACCATCACAGTTGTTAATACAAGACTGACTGTTCCCATTCTCCAGGCATAAATATCATTGTTTTGCAGAATTTGGGGAGTTCTGTAAGCAACCTTGTATTTTTTTTAGTTTGGATGTAGGGAGTAATGCTGTGCCAACAGTTAGAAAACCAGATTGATTGAGAGTTATTAGCCATTGACTGTAGCTGAGCTCATCACATCACAAAAAACTTTAAGTTCTTTGACTTTTGGAAAAAAATGTAATTGATGATTCTAAGAGTGGGCTTTTACACCAAGTTTTTTTTTCCTCATTAAAGAAAGGACATCATTTTCTAAAGCTTGGATACCAGTTGACGGAGGCATTAGTGGCATTATCATGGATATGTACGCCTCTGTTTGAACAGTGTGTCCGCTTTCAAAAGAAGCTAAGACGATAATGAAGGACTTGGTTAAGAATTAAATTGCTGAGGTGTGTATAGATGACATTATTTTGAATAGACTGGTGTGATCATAAGGTCAGTTCCTCCATCAGGTGTGATATTTACTGAAAGGAACCAGAAACCTAATACATCATCCTGAATTATTGGAATTTACATTACTCCTGCATTTATTTACAAATTTTAGAGTCAGAATTAGGTCTATTGTCACGTGTATTCATGTACGAAGTAAGAAATGTATACAACATCGCCACACATTGCCCAGCTCCACGCTATTCTCAGTCTGACAGGACAGTCATTGTGCAGGGACTGTTCATGCTGCCGCGCCGTATGACGGGAAGTAAATATTGTAGAGCAAGTGTCGCTGGAAAAAAAAATCCCACTCTTTCCCCCCTTTCAGCAATGATTAATCGCCAAGCTGGTCTCCGAGTTCTTACAACTTAGCTGTGCTGGGATATTTGATCTCAATTTAATTTTCAGTTCTTGGCATTGTAATCCAGTCAGGAGCTCCCTTGGAACTCAGTAAATAACTCAATAAATAAAACTGCAAAGGCGTTGTCATTCTCAATGTCCTCAAACGTAAGAGAGACTAAGGGACAGGAAACGGTCTCAATGACCATGTACAGCGGACTGGACCCCACGCATTACTGCCTGACCCTGAGAAGGAACTGAGTGAAACTCAGGACACTACCTGACCCTGTAATATACATGAACTAACACCGGCTCTGGGTCAATTGATCGCTCCAGTCTAATGTTGTATCCCCGAGGGTGTCATACATCACATTAAATGTCCAACACAACCACTTTCAACAGACAAGTCGTTTTAAAGGTTTCATTTTAACCAGCTTGGGGAAGAGATCAGCGTGGATAAGAGATGCCAGCACACACACACTGAGGGAGAGAGGAGCTAAAAACGAACCGCATGGATGGAAACAAGGACATTTGTAATCGGCACATTTGTATTAGAGGGTGAGCAGGGACTGCGGGGATGTCAGATTGCTCGGAAAGCCGCACTCATTCTCCAGGAGCCTGTATACAGCCCCTGCCAGTCTCCTCTCAGCCACACATGCCCTTGCAGTATCACTAGTGAAGGACAAATCCCCTCACTGGCTGTTTGCACCTTACCCTACATCCGCGTTTCACAAGTGTGCGCTGTCGCTCGCTCAGCGGGCTCTGTAAGAGGGAGCCATGCCGCAGGGGGGGGGGGGGAAGGTTTACCTGGTTGGGATCCTGACGCGGAGGTAGCGGTCGATGGCGATGGCGAGAAGCGCAAGGATGGAGCTCTGGGTGAGAACCAGCACTGTGCAGGCGAAGAGCAGGCAGCTGTAGAAGTGGGTGTGCAGCCCGATGCTGATGGTAATGGCCAAAGGAATGACCAGGGAGCCCACGGCGATATCAGCGAGAGCCAGGGAGACGATGAAGCAGAAGGTGGTGTCCCTGAGAGCACGGTTGATCTTGACTGCCCAGCAGACCAGCACATTGCCCAGCACCGAGGCTACAGCGATCAGCACCTCCACACCGATGTAGATGGCCAGGGAAGGGGTGATGCCGACCGCTTCACCCTCCCCGGGAGCAGGCATCCTGAATCGGAGGGGAGAGGTGCTCCCTCAGCCCCTTCCCTGGGAGGATTCAGCTCACTGCATCTGGCCAGCCGCTGGATAGACTTCCACCTCTCTCTCTCTCTCTCAGAATGGTACTGGAGGCTGTTCCTGTTTCACTGAGTGACTGTCAGCTCCACACTGAGCATAGGGAGATCCCACAGAGTCTCTCTGTCACTCGGTCTCCCCTAACAGCCGCACCAACCCCCCCACCCCTCTACCAAAATGTCTCAACACTTCTAACGCACGTTTGCTATACCAATCTCAATCCGGAACTCCTTCAGACAGGGCAAGCCAGTGCCCACAAGCAGAGACTCCCCATCCAAATACAATGCGCTGGAAATGTTCAGCGGGTGCCACAGCCGTCTGGAAAGAGAAGCGTTAACCCTGCAGGTCGATGACCTTTCGGCCAGAACTGCGTGTCCTTCTCAGCTCAGTTCGGCCGAATGCTGGCTCTCGGTTCCCAGCGTGTGTCTGTGTGTGTCTGTCCCAAGGTGTGAGCGCCTGCCCTGTGTAAGCCTCTATGTGTTTGCTCTCCATGTAGTTTGAGCGTTTAGTTTTACAGGGTTGGGGGTTGGGGGTGGTGGGAGTGGTTGTGTTGGGGATGTAATGGAGGGGGTGAGGATGGGAGTGGTGTCTGAATACGTTTTGGAGAGTTGCTGAGTTTGTTTGTATTTTCTTGGAGTCTGTGTGGTTCTGTGGTAGCGAGTGTCTGGCTTCTGATCCCTGTCTGATTTGTACTCTATGTGCGGTTTGTGAGTGAGTGTTTCTGTCCGCGAGTGTGTGAATTCCTGCCTTTGTAAGGTTCTGTGTGTTTGCTCTCCATGTATAGCAGTTTGTGAATTTATTTCATATGGGCGGCGGGGGAGGTGGGAACGGTGTTTGAATACGATTTGTAGAGTCGCTGAGTTTGTTTGTATTTTCTTGGAGTTTGTGAGTGTGTGTGGTTCTGTGGTAGCGAGTGTGTGGCTTTTAATCCCTGTCTGATTTGTACCTTATGTGCGGTTTGTGGGTGTGTGTTTTGGGGAAGGGGTGGGGGAGGGGAGAAGCGTTTCTGGTTTCCCAGTGTCTCTGCGGTGATTTCCAGCGTTCACTTCACTCCCAGCAGCCCGATAGGTAAAGGGAGGAAAGGATTTGTCCACTTCCAAATCCCCCCCCCCCCGGTCTTTAGGAGCTGGAACAGTCTACAGTGTAGAACTAACCTGGATTGGAGCTGAAACCATTCATGATGAGAAATACAAGTCGGCGTAGGGAGGACGAGGGAAGATTTCTTTAAGTGGGAATGTATATTTGAACAGTGTGTATGTATTGGGATGTGGTAAAGTTATAAATAGCTTAAACCTATGGTATTTATAGGAAGTTTCAAAACCTGTTTCTCCTTCCATTTATTTATTGATAGAATGAAGTTAAAGAATGCAACATTTTCTTTTTAAAAAGTTAACAACTCTGAATAAATGCATTAATAATTGGAAGGGATACAACAGAAGCATCAGTCCTTGTTTCTTTTCGACACAATAACTGGAATAGTATGACGATTATATTGAAAAGGTACATGAACTGCGTTGCTGCCTTAATTGCCAGTATTTCCATCTGAAGTCAATCGTTGAGCCGCGACATGCAGAAAGGTTTGAACGGCAGAGATTGATAATGCCTTAATAGTTTAGCTACAAACCTTTCATTGTAAACGAGGTGTTAACGAGCACGGAGCGAAAAAGTCCCCAAGTCGGAGCAACCTCGTTGTAATTGTTCATTCACAATTGATTGGTGACCTGGAAAACAGATTTCTTATTAATGGCTCGGCCGATGCAACAGAGGGAGCTAGAAATGCAGGCAGAGACGTGTACCACTCGCCCCTTGCAACTTCAGAGGACACACTCCAGCACTGACAGCAAAGGCAAAGATTGCTGGAAAAACCTGGCAGCATCCGCGCAGAGAAATCAGGACAAATGTTTCTGGTCCCGTGACCCTTCCTCCGAACAGCGACACCTCACACACAACTTTCCACCACCCACATGCCGTTTTGATCTGTTATTGAACTGTGTAATCAGAAATATTATTGTGATAGTTTCCTACTTTTCCTATAGCCACTGAAACACCACATCGTACAAAAAAGAATCCGGTAAGTAAAGTCAAAATGATCCAAAGACTTCCACGTTTAAAAGCTGAAATAAATATGGCACACATCATATAATGAATCTACTTAATCACTGTAGGCCCTTTGGGACGTACAAGACATCCTTTCACAATAAATCATCACAACCAATTTTGTGCAAATGAAGTGTAGAGATAACCCATTTTCCTTTTTTGAATCTATTCCCTTCTTTACATCCTTCTACCCCATGACCGCCTTCAAAAAGAGATTGTGTAAATATGATGGAAGCAAGTACAATTTTGTCATTTATGAAGCATTTAAACAGTTACATGGATGGGATATGGACTAAACAGAGGCAATGGGACTAGTTTAATTGTGAAAACTGGGTGATATGGGGAAGTTTGGCTGAAGGGTCTGTTTTGATGCTACAGACTTCTATGACTCAATGATCGCACTAGATTTCTGTAGTAATTGTGTCAATCTGCATGACAGTGAGAAATTACCAGCAATTTAAAAATGTTTCCACGACCACAATACCTCCCCAAAGGCACACATCGTAAGTTTTATATGTGTTATGGAGCTACTAGAATGGTTAAATAATATGTTTGTTTAATAATATACAGGGATTTGCTACATAGGACTGTTTTCTAAATTCAGTGGTGAAGGCAAACCATACATTTCTGCTTTCCCCTCTGTGAATCACTTCCCCAAAAATAGAACATTATCATGTTTTGTACACTATGTCAATATAGAATCAGACAGAATGAAGAGACCATGTTAAGCACAGTGCCCGGGCCAGTTCTTTGTAAAGGCTCTCCAGCTAACCTCACCCCTGCTTTATACCTGTCCCTGGAAATGTTGCCATTGCAAATTATTATATAATCTATTTCCCCATTCTTTTTGACAGTGCACTCCAACTTATTAAAAAAACTTGGTGTGTAACTTATTTTTTGACATGTTTTGGTTCCTCTGCTCATGTTTTTCCACCTGTGTCCTGTAGTAATTGTTTTTTTCTGCCACTGGAAATCATTTATCCTCATTCACTTAATTGAAACTATACATGATGTTGAACATGTCTATCAATTCTTCTCTTAACCATACCTCATGCAGTTGCTCTAGTCTCTTCACATAAGCGAAGTCCCTCATTTCTGGTACCATTCCTGTAAAACTCCTCTGTACCCTTTCTAAGGATTTGGTTTCCTTTCAAAGTGTGGTGCCTAGAATTGGTTACAATACTTCCAATGGGACCTTCCCAATGTTTTATATAGATTTGGCAAACATGTCTCCGTTAGTACTCAAAAGGAAGACCAATTATGACTACAGCTTCACTGTCATTTTTGGTTTAATCCTAATTTGATTTGGATGCACATTGTGTATATACTTAAGGGCAATACTCAGACCTCACTCTGGAATTTGTAGGAATAGCTGAAGAGGAATAGGCCATTCAGTTCCTCAATTCTGTTTTGTCATTGAGTTAACTCATAGTTGATCTGGACTGATATCCTTAACTAAAAGAAAGCTCTGGGTCTCAGTCTTGAAAGTGTGAATTAATGCCGCCCCTGCAAGTACTAGTGTTTGTGTGAAAGAATGCCTTAAAATCAAATATTGTGCCACGGTTGTCTCATGTCATTTGGATTTTGCATTAGATGCTGTGTGTATTTCTGTTAATAAAACACTTTCATTAGTGTGTTTGATTGTCCGGAAATTTAATGTACTCTGTAATCAGAGTTGTTAATGTCATCAATCAAGATGTTGGCTTTCCACTGGCATCTCATAATGAATGGTGTTAGTAGGTCTGGGGGGGTCGAGGTAGTGCTGTGTATTTGCTCATGTAGGCAAGTCATCCTCCAGGGGGCAAACTTAAAGCACAACTTGTCATTCAGATGGGTTTGGCCATACAATTGCTCTGGACCCTTCTCTCTCCTATTTATGATGCTCCTAATAATCCAGCAGTGTCTCCTGTTCTGAAATCTCCTTCTTTGGCTTAATGTCAACATTTTTGTCTGCTTACTCTTCTATTAAAACCCTTAGGGAGATTCTTTGAGTCACTTAGAAGTGTTATATCAATGAAAGGTAATTATGCTTATAAGGTTAAGAACTAGTGACACCAACACATAGGTTGACCTCACACAGTAGCACACCAGCAATTCAAGCATGCAGCTTTTTACACTCTCTGTGTTTCCACATGAATTCAAAGCTGATGTTCATTTCTATCACATGACATTCAATAGTAGGACCAGTCATATTTTAAAAAGCTATCCTCAGCCTAAGTAGAGGCAACAGAATTAATTTGAGTTTACTCTGCAGTTTAAGCACTTGGTGCTGGTGCTGTTCTATCCAAAGGTGGCACCACAAACCTTCCTAAAATATTAAAGGGATTTGGCGCTGTTCAGTCCTCATGTTCCATTTCCATTTGCTCCCAGGGTTAAATGATTTCAAAATTGTTGGTTAATTCGCACACGTAACAGCAATATAAATGAGACTCTGATCTTACAGATCCACCCATCAAGCCCTCCACCAGAATTCCTGTTGTTTACTGTCTCCTGGGATATTAGTGGTGCGCAATGAATGCTGGCTTTGCCAGTAACACTCACATCCCATGGGCAAAGAAGATCTCCCCAGAAGTGACAATGCCCCCAGCTCCCAAAGGAGCAGCACGGTGGCCCAGTGGTTAGCACTGCTGCCTCACAGTACCAGGTTCCCAGGTTCGATTCTAGCCTTGGGCAACTGTGTGTGGAGTTTGCATATTCTCCCTGTGTTTGCGTGGGTTTCCTCTGGGTGCTCTGGTTTCCTCCCACAGTTCAAAGATGTGCAGATCAGGTGAATTGGTCATGCTAAAATGCCCATAGTGTTAAGTGCATTAGTCAGAGGGAAATGGGTCTGGGTGGGTTACTCTTCGGCGAGACAGTGTGGATTGGTTGGGCCAAAGGGCCTGTTTCCACACTGTAGGGAATTTAATCTAAAAATACTCTACTCGCACTTGACTCGTTATGATGGCAGGAAACATTACCCCTTTTTATTATGCATTTAACTGCACTCTTTGAGCATTTGAAAAGAAAAGATTCTCACTGAGATCTGGATTGCATCCATTTTGTACACTTTTCCATAAAAAGCCATCATAAGCCACTTTAACAATTTACAAACCTTTCCTTTGCAAGTTATTAAATCCTGTCTGCTTGATTTCTATGTCAATAGTGGGTTAATGAGTTGAAACATAAAATCCAAAATGATGCCCATTTCAGATTTGATTTTTCAGAGTTAGGTTTGTGGATTGTCGAATGAGTTTGAGAGGAATTAGTGTGTGTGATTGGGGATTGGCTTAATGAGGGCTACTTTGGATCATTTGAGGTATGGCTTTAGGTTGTTCCAAAAGAGAAAACTCCTAATTTCTTTAAAGTTCAACCCTTTGTTGTGGCAGACATTATTAGAAATGCAGTTATACTCATTGTTTCTTGTGGATTTTAATGGTGCATAGCTATGTGCATTGCAGGAGCAAACAAGCCTTGCACAAGCAACAGCTAAAAGATATGCATGCACAGCAGCTAGTCTTAAAAGGACCAAATTATGCAATGAGATCAATAAACAGAAATTAGAGGCAACATTAGAGAATATTAATAAGTTATTAACTATGTGATTGCTCACTCATTTGCAAATCCCATAAAATAACGGAATCAGCTTTTTAAAAAAATCATATCACTACAGTCACCCTGCCCTATCTTCTCAATTTTATTGCCATTCCCTCAACCTTTTGAAGTTCTGTTTGGGTATTTTGTGTGGGATAATAGACAGCAGTAACAATTGGTTTGGCTAATAGCAATAAGAATCAGAGATGCTTAGGTCATAAGAACTGGAAGAATGTCACATAGGCTTATGGGACTGGAGGAGATTGCGGACATGTGGGAACAGCAAGGCCATGGAAGCATTTGAAAACAAAGGTGGGAATTTTAAAATTGAGGTATAACTTAATTGAGAATTAGTGTAGGCAGCAAATGGGGACAAGGAATCAACTGGACTTGGATTGACTTTAGGTAATGGCAGCAAAGTTTTAGCTAACATAATTTTTTTGGTAGAACTGGGGTCTCATCGATAAGTGCATTGAAGTAGTCAAATCTAAAGGTATTAAACTCATGATTGATAGTTTATGCAGCAGTTAAGGTCTATACCACCTCAAGGAATAGCCCTTCTGTAGTGATTGGAAAAAGGACCAGGTAGATTTTATTGAGTGTGAAATCCTTGTTTGAGGCTGTTAAACTGGGGCCAGTTAGGGAGCCCTGTCTGACAGAGATATAAACAGGAGATTCAGAGTCTCCTCATTCGAGGTGGTACTGGCTCAGAACTGGTTGGTCAAAGCCCATGTACTATGCACATGTAAATAAAGAGTGACTTGGTGACGGGATACAGGCCTCTTACTCATTATAGAAATGAGATAATAAGTATTAATAGGCTATTTGACTAAAATGAGCATCACAGGAACATATCACAGCCTGAGCTAATTTTCATTTGATGGTTGCACATGTATATTCCGAAAGGGTTTACTAAAGTCAATCAGGAGCTTGAAATATGGATAATTTATCTCACCTAAATCCAATAGTAACTATAGAGATTCATTAGGAATTGTGGCAGCTGTCATCAGTTGAATGTAGTGCAGTGACCGTAACCAGTCACATTGACTTTGATAGCTGAATAGGAAAAGTGAAGATTGACCTCCAACCACACGGCGTCAACATTGACTTCACCAGTTTCCCTATCTCCCCTCCCCCACCTCATTCCAGATCCAAGTTTCCAACTCGACACTGCTCTCTTGAACTGTCCAAACTGTCCATCATCTTTCCCACCTATCCGCTCCACCCCCCCCCTACCTATCACCATCACTCCCCACCTAAATCTACCTATTGCCTTCCCACCTACTTTCCCCCACCCTCCTATTTATATCTCAATCCCCCACCCCCCACATTCCTGATGAAGGGCTTATGCCCAAAGCTTCTATTCTCCTTTTCCTCAGATGCTGCCTGATCTGCTGTGCTTTTTCATGCCACACTTTTTGATTTTGGTAGTTGAACAGTTGAGATCGTTGATTTTGCAGGTAGATTGAAACTCTTTTGTCTCAATTCCTTTTGCCAGTGGCTGATTGATAGCACTTAGTATGAGTGAGAGTCTTAGTCCCTTACAGTACAGGGGTGTTTAATTGGCAGATCATGAAGCTGTGACTCTCACAGCACACTAGTCCATACTTTAGTACATCAATCCACTAATACACAGAATACAGTTGAAGCTCATTTTTAATCTCTTTATTTGTGTATTCTTGAAAGGGTGAAATGCAAATACATATCTTGTCCAAACTGCTGTCTTTTTAGCCATCACGTTCTGAGCCTGAAGCAATCACAAGAGATTAAAATGCTGTTTGTAGTCCATTTGAAGCCTTTTTGAGTCCTCTTCACATGTGACATTCAGAGTGCCTTTCCAGGCAGTCATTGAATTCACATCTTAAGTCAATCTTTGTCATATCAAAAAAGTACACTGAAATTAAAATTGATTTGTATATAGGAGATCTAGGATTATGAACTTTGCTTATGGCATATTTTTCATGTTAGGAATGCACCTTTCCTGAAGGAGGGCTCATGCCCGAAACATCGATTCTCCTGCTCCTTGGATGCTGCCTGACCTGCTGCGCTTTTCCAGCAACACATTTTCAGCTCTGATCTCCAGCATCTGCAGTCCTCACTTTCTCCTATGTGCTGATGTCTCTGGTAGGCCTTCCACCTACAAATGTCAGCTTCAGAGATATGAGATTGCCATCACAGAGCTCAAACCCAATAGAAACCATATGGATGACTTTTAACAATACAAATTTATGCCATGGAATGTGAGATTTAATTTTCTCACTTTATGTGTTGTGTGGTATGAATGTGATAACAAGATATAAATAACAGTTTTGGTGCCTTTTGCTCACTTTAAATCACCTTAAGAATACTTTTGAAAGAGCAATGTTCAAATCTCAGATTCAGCTGGTGTGTTGTTTACTCTGGTGACTGTAATGTAACAAAAATAACTTAAACTTCAAGGCCCTTTGGGTGTTATATCATCAGAGAACTCAGAAGCTTTGGGCGTCCACTCAGTCCTTCTAATCAAAACTGATGGACAATAAGTGTTGACCAGGAAGATTAGAGTTAGGTACAGACACATAAAGAGTGACTGCTTCCTTCAAAATGTAATGAATGTGTAAGTGGTCTAGGTTTGTTTACAGAGGCACTTTGCAAACACTGAGAACGGCTCAGCTGGTGAACAGTGGATATTTGGATCCCTTGTTATGAAATATGTATAGTGTCTGGTCACTTTTAGTAGATGTTCTAATTTTGTATTTGGATGGAGGCACCTATCGGTACAATGCTCAAAGTAAAAATATGATATTTTTATTTTACTTTCTTTAATGCAACTAATTGGTTGACTTAATTTGACTTTAATTGGTTTATAGTGTACTTATAGAATCTCTGAATAATTTTTTGCTGTAAACAATAAAACATAATATTTGGTTTGCTACTGAGTATAATAAATCAGGAATATCCCTGACCTGATCTATAGCTATGATTTTTGTTAGGCTAGCAACTGGGACACAACAATTGACCTTAGAATTTGTGGATTAAACCAAGTGCGTGAGGGAAAGCAGCCAAGGATGTGACAGCTAAATTGGAACTTGTATTACACGTAGACTCATTGAGTCATACAGCACTGAAACAGACCCTTCAATCCAACCAATCCATGTCAAACATAATCCTAAACAAAACTAGTCCCACCTGCCTGTTCCTGGTCCATATCCCTCCAAATCTTTCCTATTGATGTGCTCATCTAAGTGTCTTTTAAATGTTGTAACTGTGCCCACATCTACCACATCCTCAGGAAATTCATAACAGATGCGAACCACCCTCTATGTAAGAGCTTTGCCCTTCATGTCTTTTATAAATCTCTCTCCACTCATCTTAAAAATATGCCCCCCAGTTTTTAAATCTCTCATGCTAAAGAAAAGACACCTGTCATTGACCTAATCTATACCCCTCATGATTATAAACCTCATTAAGGTCACCTCTCAACATCTTAAGCTCCACTGAAAAAAGTCCCAGCTAATCCAGCATTTTTTTAATGACTCATATCTTCCATACCTGGCTTGGGACAATAAAGTGATGGAAGACAGATGAATGGACACAAGAGATGCAGATCTGTTGTGCACTCTGCTGCTTGCCTGAAATAGTCTATGGTGGATGGAGGTCATCTACCTCAATGATCTAATTTGTAGAAACCGTAAAAGCTAGAGATGGTTAACAATGGTGAGGCAATGGCCTAGTGGTATTATCACTGGACTGTTAATCCAGAGACTCAGATAATATTCCTGGGGACCTGAGTTCCAATCCCACCATGGTAGATGGTGGCATTTGTATTCAATAAATCTGGAATTAAGCAGATATGATAACCAAGAATTGATTGTTGGAAAAAAATATCTGGTTCATTGATGTCCTTTGGGGAAGAAAACTGCCATCCTTACCTGGTTTGGGCCTACATATGACTCTAGACCCACAGCAATGTGGTTTACTTTTAACTGCCTTCTGGGCGGTTAGAGATGGGCAATGAATGCTGGCCTAGACAATGATGCCCTCATCCCAGGAATGAATGAAAATGATGTTTATTGCGCTATGTGCAGGTTACATAAGAACTTCCAAATACCCTCTTTGACAGTTTCTCTGTTTTAGGACCATGTGACATAACTACATGGGAGTTGGGAGATAGGCCGCCTACTTGCGGAACGTTTCAGAGAACACCTCTGGGACACCTGCACCAACCAACCCAACCGCTCCGTGGCTGAACACTTTAACTCCCCCTCCCACTCCGCCAAGGACATGCAGGTCCTTGGCCTCCTCCATCGCCAGACCATGGCAACACGACGCCTGGAGGAAGAGCACCTCCATCTTCCGCCTAGGAACCCTCCAACCACAAGGGATGAATGCAGATTTCTCCAGCTTTCTCATTTCCCCTCCCCCCACCTTATCTCAGTCCCAACCCTTGGACTCAGCACCGCCTTCTTGATCTGCAATCTTCTTCCCGACCTCTCTGCCCCCACCCCCTCTCTGGTCTATCACCCTCACCTTAACCTCCTTCCACCTATCGCATTCCCAACGCCCATCCCCCAAGTCCCTCCTCCTTTTATCTTAGCCTGCTTGGCACACCCTCCTCATTCCTGAAGAAGGGCTTATGCCCGAAACGTCGATTCTCCTGCTCCTTGGATGCTGCCTGACCTGCTGCGCTTTTCCAGCAACACATTTTTCAGCTCACTACAGTGGGTAGAGTTTAATCACACCCTTGCAGGTATGAACCCTTTCAATGCCATGTAAAGCCCCTATTATATTCGTGATGTGTCTAGTGAACCATAATGCCATCTACCAAAAAATAACATATTTGGAAGTTGTGTATAAACGATCAATCAGGCTTTTTTAAGGTACTTAGATTGACTTAAATTGAGAACATCCCTATAATGTGACAAATATTTGGAACAGATGTTTTGGATAGACTGTTGTGGAGCAATGTTGCATTTAATATTTTTTGGCATGCATGAGTGGTTTGTTTAAGTGCTCGACTCATTTTTTTTACATGGTTGTGCATGCAGTCACTCAATAACTTAAAGGAGATGGGCCACGCCCATGTTGCATGGAGACTTTCTGGATACTGCTTAGATGGGAACATTGGTATGGCCAAATTATTTCTTTTATTTTCTGCAGTGCTTGCTGTTGACTTTGCTCACCCACGCTCACTGTCTCAGGATTCCTAATTGCCCAGAGACAATTTTTGTAAAGAGGACTTAGATTCCCAGGAGATGGAAGAGCAAAACAAAACTGCAGCAATGATCTGGCAGCCAGATCCTTCCTTTTCTGCATGGTGCTCTGCATGCATCGTGTAATTTGCTGGAAGAGCCACTGAAACATTAACAATTAAACAGTGCTACTTTATTATGCAAAATCAGTTCGTATTTGCCATTTGGAATACGTGGGGTGCAGTGACCCCTGGAGTACTGTGTCAGGCTTGAAATAGCAGACCCATTAGCTCTCAGTTAACAAGGAGAAGATGAATCTTGCTATCTTAAACTGTGTTTTACTCTGGTCAGAGTTATATAACATGTTGGATTGCTAATCAGCCGCTCTATCATTACCTGTTGTTTATACATAGTGTCTTGACAAAAGGTTAGTTAGCCAACAGAATACATAAAATTGCAGTCATTTTCATACTTGAATACAATGCGGTTAATGCAAAGGATCACCTGTATTGTGCGGAAAGCTAGTCTTTTTTTGATTTCTGAAGTAGAGTCAGTGGACGCAAATACTTTCTTTCCACAGATGCTGCTGGACTTGCTGAGTTTCTCCAGCACTTTCTGTTCGGATTGAAGCTGATCTCTTGCAGTGGTGTGATCTAATCTCCAACAGACCAATCACTGATGCAGAAAACATTGTGCTTTAGTGCTCACCTTTGCTTTTGGTAGCTCTTTATTTGCATCAAGGAATGGGTGGGCATCACAGAATACATTTGTTTTGGCATGACATATGAATAATATGTTGTGAACAATAACATTCTTGAAAGGGTTGCCAGGGTTACACTTCTGGTCTTCAATGGTTACTGCTGGAAAGCACATGTGAATCACAAGAGAACAGGATAAAGCGTATTGAGGAACAATTTGTTGACATTCATATTTAGGTGTACACTTAAAGAATCAGATTCCAAAATGAGTTAATATATTGTTGAAAGGCAAAAACAGATAATAAATGAGCAACCAACAAATGTTTGAATGCAATTAACATTTTACACTTTTATTTGTAATACACGTAGTTTCATTTCATTTAGTTTAACATTGAATAGAAAATTCACAGAACAGCACTTCATCTTCAAAATACATGGCTAAACTATTTATTCAGTTCAGTTGGAGGGTGATTGTAAAAGGTACTTGACCCAAACAAAGCAGTCAGAGAATAAATTAATTTAATAAAGTGTACTTTAATAGATTTTATGGCAAGATGAAAATAATACTAAATAGCACTAAAAGCGCAAAACATAACTTCATTAAAATGCTTTCAAAAAAAGAATAAGTGCTATTAGGATCAGGCAAAACTGGGTCAATTATAAGTTCTGAGAAGGAATAATACAGTTATCAAGTGATGAAACAGAGTGGGAGCCATATTTGAATTACTGTACATTGGAAACATACCAACTTAGCAAGCTAATATAAGTTGCAATCAGAATCAATGCATACTTACACAGCCTAAGGTGAATACACACTTTAGTTAAAATGGAAAAAAAGGAACATTCTAAATTGCAACAGGCAAAATGTGGAAAACCAAAGTAAGAAATTAAGTTCACCTCCAAAAGAATAAATTCACAATAGACATATTAAAATACTAAAATCAATTTTATCAGGTTCACAATGTGAAGTAAATGTGCTTCCTGTTAAGTTGGCCCCGTGTCAATGTGACAGCATTAAATATGTGGAAGCCAGCTAACCAAATTCAATCCCTCATATTACATTGAACTAACTAGTTAGAATTATACAATGCACTTTTAATAGGTTCAAAAGATAGGACAGACAGCCTCATATCATCTTTTTTTCTTTATGTTGATTGCTGAGATTTCCAAAGCTTGTCTAGTTAGGTGCTCTTACATTGAGAGCAGAGAAAAAAGGTGCTGAGGACAAGTAAGGCCATTGTTCATATAGCCATTCTAAGTATCCCTGAGAAGGCAAATGATTATCTTGTATTACCATTCTAGCACAGCATCTAAAAGTCCACAAGAGATTGGCATATTTCACAAGACCAGTCCTGCAACTTCTTCAACTGTCTTCAGCTCGTCACTGCCAATGACAACAACCTTGCCCACAGAAGTGGAGAAGGTAGAATTAAAAATAAATGTTTGCATTAAATATTCATTCCTAGATTTTATTTAGCTGGGCCTCCACTTTACACATTCATTCTTGACAACAACTGGCTTTGATGTCAAAGTTCGCTAAGAGGTTAGCACAGCAATTCCAAAGCAGCGGAATTGAGATAAGGAAGTGATGGCTGTGAAGGACTGACAAATGCTCATGCAATGACCCCCAAATGTTTTGGTGTCACATTATCACCCTATGACAGTGGCATCTGGCCAAAAAGATGTGGTTATTCACTATTGATGAATCAATGATGACTCCAATACGTGACATTCCATGGGATGTACATTTTTAAAAAAATATTTAGTTGCCTGTGGGACATGGATGCTGTTGGCTGACCAGCATTTATTGCCTGTTCCTTGTTTCTTGTGAGAAAATGGTGGTGAACTGCCTTATGAACCAGTGTAGTCCACGTTCTATAGGCTGACCCACAGTGCCCTTAGGGAGGGAATTCCAGGACTTTAGCTCAATGATAAAGAAGGAACAATAATATATTTCCAGGTCAGGATAGTGAGTAGTTTGCATGGAACTTGCATATGTCAGTGTTCCCATGTAATTGCTGTCCTTGACATTTTAGATGCATTTGGTCATGCATTTGGAAGGTTCTATCTGAGAACACTGCATTTGGAAGGTCCTATCGGGTTCAATTCCCGACTCAGGCGACTGACTGTGTGGAGTTTGCACATTCTCCCCATGTCTGCGTGGGTTTCCTCCGGGTGCTCCGGTTTCCTCTCACAGTCACAAAGATGTGCGGGTCAGGTGAATTGGCCATGCTAAATTGCCCGTAGCGTTAGGTTAAAGGGGTAAATGTAGGGGTATGGGTGGGTTGCGCTTCGGCGGGTCGGTGTGGACTTGTTGGGCCGAAGGGCCTGTTACCACACTGTAAGTAATCTAAGTAATCTAAAATCTAAACCTTTGAGGCAACTTTTTGCAGTACATCTTGTGGATATTACCAACTGAACACTGGTGGTGTGGTGAGTTGATGTTTGTGGATGTGGAGTCATTACTTGAAGGATAGAAAGCACTCAATGAATGGATTTTTGGAAAACTAGTACATCCTCTGCAACCATGGTCAATAAGTCAATTAAAACTCCATAAGAAAGGAATACTTTTCCCTGGACACCTCTGTTTGTTGCTCTTTGATTTCTTTAAGGAGCATAGTCTGTGAAGTCCATTGACACAATGTAACACAATATGCAAAAGAGAAATGCCATAGTGCTTCAAATGGTACTCCAAGTGTAGGATGCCATTTCCAACGATGTTTATGCAATTGTCATTGTTTGTCCAAAAAAAGTGCCCAAAAACCAAGAAGCAGATTTACCTTTGCTCTTAATATCAACATACTTGGTCTTCATTTGCACTGTCGAGAGCAGAGTTGGGTGACTCCATTGGTTTGGTTGGCAGTCTCTTCCTGGCTGTAGCTTTTCCTAAGAGTGGCTTTCACTTTTAATAGTGTCAAGAGTGCGGTGCTGGAAAAGCACAACAGATCAGGCAACATCCGAGGAGCAGGAGAGTCGATGTTTCAGGCAAAAGCCCTTCATCAGGAATCAGCTTTCCTGATGAAGGGCATTAGCCCGAAACGTCGATTTTCCTGCTCTTCGAATGCTTCCTGACCTGCTGCTTGTTTCCAGCACCACACTATTGACTGTAATCTCCAGCATCTGCAGTACTCACTTTCTTCCAGTTGATTTTCACCTTCAATAATCCATCTGACACTTTATGCATTTTCTGTAACATGCTTTTCGGCACCAAAAAGAACTGTGCTGCCTATGTCCCTTTGCTGTCACCTTGGAAACATTTAGTTTATTTTTCTCTCACTACTCAAGCTCCTTTGTTCATTTGAGTTTACAAATCTTTGCAGATTTTCTACTTGCCAAGCATGTGTTCTCATGACCAAACTGTGCCCCATACTTGTTCTGTGTCTGTAATGTACTGACATTAAAGGATGGTTCTAGGCTGTAATATTTGTTTACACTATGTGTAACTTATAAATGCATCTACCTCCTGGCTTGACATATTTTAGTTTTAGACTTTACAATTTAAATTGCAATGTACGTATTTTTATACATATTGCCTATTCTATCACGGCGGAATTATACAAGCTGACAACAAGTTCTGGAAATGGCTCAAAATGCTATCTGACATTCTTTCATCCATCCTTTTTTTTTTCAGATCATAAAGCCTCTAATGTCTAAGTTAAACGTTTGAGCATATTATTTTGGTTTTTTTAAAAAGTTGAGCTTTAAGATTTATTGACTGTTAAAAAATGATCAATGACTCTTGAAAGCCTGAAGATCTAATTTCTAATATTCAATAAACACTGGGGAGAAAAGTACCAATAGAATGAAAGCCAGAATTTAAAAAAATCCTCAACTTATACCCAAAAAGGGAATAAGTGAACAAAACAAAAGAGAAACATAAAATAACAATCCATTGAAGAGATTTATACTATTCTGATGCCAGTATTTAACAAATCTATACAAGACAATGTGGGTAATTTTCCAAGCAAAAGCTAAATCATGTGGAAAATTGTCCTTGTGAAATGGTTTACGGTAATTTTTCAAGGACATGCAAGTACATCAACCATTGCATATTTATGCAATTACATAAAATACTATGAGTTGTCCTTGTACTCTGGTTAAATGCAAACTAGCTTCTTTTTATAGCACTTCCTGGATGATTATGGAACAACCATTTTGTAACAAAAATTCATCCTTTAACAATAAAAATTCTGTATCTCCAAAGAGGCTAAATAAGCAATAAAAATTCTGG
This sequence comes from Chiloscyllium plagiosum, assembly GCF_037043375.1. Lineage (NCBI taxonomy): Eukaryota > Metazoa > Chordata > Chondrichthyes > Orectolobiformes > Hemiscylliidae > Chiloscyllium > Chiloscyllium plagiosum. The sequence goes on from NW_028270164.1 coordinate 39,077,992, forward strand.
ATCTCCAAAGAAGCTAAATAAACAATAAAAATTCTGTATCTATAAAGAGGCTAAATGGAGCAGATGGTTTCAAACATTGAAGGGACTGCAAGCAGTGTGATAGCCAGGTGGAAACCATTGGCAGCAGATGAAGTGAGAGTCTAATTTTAACGATAAACTGAGCAAGGAGATAACCCACAGGAGAAAACTGCAAAATCCTGTACCACTTCAGTATTCATGGTAAGGAATTTGTTGGATAAGTCAATATTTCAATTCAACATGACTTTGTGCAACAGTGGAAGATGTTCACTGGACCTGAAACATTAACTCTGCTTTCGTTCCATCGATGCTGCTGGACCTGCTGTGTTTCTCCAGCAATTTCTGTTTTTCTTTGTTGGCTAACTTGATGGCTTGGCCAGTGGCTGAGAGGGTAAATCCCTCAGCCAGGGGATCCTTGGGCACAGTCTGAAGCAACTGGAAGGGGGGGGGGGGGCAAGTGTAATACCAATCAAGAATTTAAATAGTACAATCCTTAATAATAAATTAGATTCTGTCTCCACTCCAATCAAACTCCATCAACACGGATGATGGGAAGGATCAATGCCAAATCCCAATACAAGAATTGTCAGCAGAGGTGTGTTGTGTTTATAAGCTGCATATTTAAGAATTCCTAGTTCTGTCAGCCATGGGTTAGAAATCAAAAGAGAGGTATAATGCAGTATGAGGATAAGCCAAACGAATTGTGAGAGCTTCATTATGATAAGTAATGCAGTATCCCATGGAGGTTACTAAAATGCTATAAAAGTATATTCAATTGGAATGTAAGAGGTAGAAGCCATTTTATGAAATTATCTTTAATATGCCTAAGAATAAAGAACACTGTTAGGAATATAGTCTTGTCAGTTACAGTCTGTATTTCTTTGAGGATTTCAGAGATAGTGATATGATGAATATCCACTATGACATTTTAAGAAAGCTTCCTTTATTTTATCTTTTAAAGTCTATTTACCTGAGAATCAAGTTCGAGTTGACCAAGTATTTTGTGTGAATTGTAACATAATTGTTGCTGCCATATTGCACTGAAATGTTAAATGAATAATTGTACTCCATAAAAATTAAATATATTCAAGTATTAGAAGGAAGGTTTCATAAAACTCTTCTGAAAGAGAATAAATTGGAATAGCAGTCTCCTCTGAAAACTGTTGGATAGCCATCTGTAACACTGATTAGAGACCTCACGCTAAAATTGATTGATTAAAATGGTTGAGTGGGAATGATTGCCAAGCAAGATCACTATTTATCAAGTTCTTCACAAAGACATGGTTTTATTCTTCCCATACTTTCCCAATGAATAGCTGATTTCTTTCTGATATGAAAATAGCTGATTTCTTTCTGATATGAAAATACTTTGTTAGTATTTTCTGAAGTCAGAGCCAATAGATTAAATTGCATTGACCACAAAGAAAATACATCACTGTATGTGTTTTCACAGCTTCACCACATAATTTTATTTTCATTTTATTTCACCAATCACTGAAACCCTTCTAAATATTCTTGTATCAGATCTGGACCAGTTTAGTTGCAGACTGACCAAAAAAAAAAGCTAAGGAAGAGAATAAATAACTCTGTTCTTGTGAAACACTTGTGAAAAATGTTACTTTCTGTATGATCTCTGAATTTAAAATGATTTTTAAAAAAGTACTAAAGCATGTTCTGAGTAAGAAATATACATTAATAATTGTTCATTGTTGGTGTGCTTGTGACATACATCTTATCACCCAATGTCTAAGCATTGGTGCATTTGTAAGTAAAAAGCAAACACCAAGATGATTAAATGGATGCAGCAATGGGAGAACCAAAAGATTCTTGCTTGATTGCATTATTATAGTATGTCACAGTTTGAATTTTGTATAGGATATTCCAATCAACATTCAAAGGAATCACTGGTCAGTCATATTTACAGTCCCTCTGCATCCTCTGTATTCAACCCGAGCAATTGCATTAGCTATTGTGACAGGGAATATTTTTTTCCATATTTTGACTGCTACTATATAGTGAATGCAGATTAAGGGCAAAAAACAAACATCTTATTGTTTAATTAATTTTCAACAGTTACTTATTAATATTTAGTATCACTGAGAAAGGACATATTTTGTCAGAGCTTTTGGCGTTACACTCATCGGGACAATTCTCAAGAATACCAATTCAAGAGTAAACCAGCATCTAAACCACAATGTCAGGAGAGACTGCTGATTGATTGGCAAGTGAAGTCTGATTAGTAACGGTGTTGCTATGGAGAAAATACTCAGTAATGTTTAAACTTAGAAACAAACAGGTTGACTCTGATTGGTCAAAGCATTACCCTGATAAATGAATTAGCAACTGGCACATGGAGTTGAAACAGGCACCAGGCATGCACATGTTCTTTTTGTCTGGAAAGAACAGAACTTGTAATGAATCTGCTTGGACATGCTATAGCACATATGGTTTTGAAGCCATATCTTTTAACTCCGAGGTGGTGATACTACAACTATTTCACGAGTACTGCAGTAGTTCAAGAAGGCATCTCCCCACCACCTTCTCAAAGGCAATGAAGGATGAGCAGTAAATGCTGTGGCCAGCTAGCGATGAATAAATAAGAATACCTGGTCAGCATGGCTGAATTGGACTGAACAGTCTGTTTCCATGCTGTATGACTCTATGACTTTATAAAAGCTGCACCTAGTTTTTGAGCTTCTTTTAGTAATTATTTTCTGGTTGTGCTTCTGTTAGTGAGAACATTGAGGAACATACTTTTCCCTAGGGATGAGTGAATGCAATTAGCAGGAAACTCCAACAAGGTATAGTCAGAGGTGGCACGAGAGATCAGCAATGAGAATGTGGTGCCATATTCCTTATTAAAATGCAGGAAGCAGTTCAATAGTTTAAGCAGGGAAAGGAGAGCAATAGCACTTTCCTCTAATTCTAATGTGTGTGTTACAGCAATTCCTTCACATGCCTTCTCAAGCCAACTCTAGTTTGGCATTTCCCACAAAGTCCCTTGCAAGTGCATACATCCCTCCCCGTCTGTCAACTTCCTCACCTTTCCATTTGTTCATCCTTCTCTGATACTCTCCCTCATTGTTATGTAATATCACACTCTCCTCTTATCCATGCTCAACAAATGAAGTCAAAAAGTGAGGCGCTGGAAAAGCACAGCCAGTCAGGCAGCATCCGAGGAGCAGGAGAGTCGATGTTTCCTCGAAGGACCAGACATTCTTGATGAAGGGTTTTTGTCTGGTCCTTCAAGGAAACATCGACTCTCCTGCTCCTCAGATGCTGCCTGACCTGCTGTGCTTTTCCAACACCCCACTCAAGACTCTGATCTCCAGCATCTGCAGTCCTCACTTTCTCCTACCCGTTGGTCAACTCAAACCACAACAACCTTTGGCCTCTTTTCTTTCCTTCCTTGCTGGGAAAGAGAGGACAGATCATTAGGGCGATGCAGGGAACTGGAATTTATTCAGAGAGGGCCCTCTAATCATCTCCATGTTGTCAAATACTGAGAAGGAAGAGCTGCTGGAAATGAGCAAAGTCATCATGTGCCCTGTTGTTGGATGTCAGGAACTGAGGCTTAATCCAGCAGCCTGAAGATAGCCAAATATCACCTAACACTTGCAAATTGAAACAGCTCATAAAATATGATGATGGGGGTTTTGTTGTATGGGGTTCCAGATTTGCATTCTAATTGGCATGTCTCTACTCAAGCATGACTATTGTCTGACTCTGGTAGGCATCTGCAGAACCCATTTCCACTATAGTACATTCTCGACTGTGAGGTAGCATATCCCTCTTTGGTACAGATTCATGCTGCTCACTTCTTGAAGTCTATGACTCTTGAATTTACTGTTACGCCTTCTGTTACATCACTATAACATTGGAATCTGCATTCTAAGGAATCTACACCTTTTTGCATTGACAATACATATTCATGTCTTTCATCTTGCAAGTGACATTGATCCATCTCTCAAAATGTGAGTCCAGGTCGTGGACAATAATGACATCGCCTCAGAAGGGGTTACTCCTTATGAGGGTGCACCATCATAGGACTTAGGGACACCATTCTCCCATTCAGATGCACCCAGTGATGGGGCCAGTAGGTGGACTGTTGGATTTTCACTTGTTGACCCACATTTCACAAATAAGAAGGAGCATATGTTGGATTTGAGGCAGCAATGGTCAGCCTGAGTCAGGGGGCACAGGATCCTTCAAGCTCTTAGCTGGACACAGACACTGTACCTCAAGGGGGGCATAGACAAACAGAAAACTTCTGCAGCAGTCACTAGTAAAATGCAATGTGCTGAAAGGGTTTCCAAGCACACTGTGCAAAGTTACAGAGAGATTGGAGATATCCACCTCAAGTACAAGTGGCAGGATGTCATAAGTCTTTGGAATGATGACTGCATCCATGGAAAGAGCAGCCAACTGCATGGACCATCAAATGCAACAAATGAGTTAGTGCATGTAGCCCTTCAACAATAGCTTGCAGACTACAAATAAAGATAAGATGAATGATATCCTGACATTAACCTGTCATCTCACCACTGATCTGCAATAAAGTACTCAGACTACCAAGTGGGAAATGTGGCTAATGTGCGGAAATGACGGCGGATGATACGCTGTACATGGAGGTTGGTGGGGTGGTTCCCTCCTCCCTACCTTTTATCTTAGCCCGCTGGACACACTTTCCTCATTCCTGAAGAAGGGCTTATGCCCGAAACGTTGATTCTCCTGTTCCTTGGATGCTGCCTGACCTGCTGCGCTTTTCCAGCAACACATTTTCAGCTCTGATCTCCAGCATCTGCAGTCCTCACTTTCTCCTCGAAGATTTTAACCTCCTGCGAATCCTCTTACAAGGATGCCTTCCTTGAGGAAGCTCTCTGCCTTCCTTGAGGAAGCTCTCTTCCTCCCTCTACAAGGATTTCAGTGAGTCCCTCTCTCACTGCACACCCCAGGTCATCTCCTCTGCACAGAAGCTCTTCAGCCACATTCTCAAACAGACTCGCTACCACAGCCACATGTCCTTCCTCAGCACTTGCCTACGGAACCGACTGATCCTGCACGGACACCGGACTACGTTCCGACCAACAAAACTTGGACCCAACCAGGACAACCAGTACCTACAACAAATCCGAAGCCTCCAGCAACAGACCTCCCTTCGGATCCTCCGCTCCACACTTGCAGCCATGCGCCGTTACCTACATTCCCTGCAATTAGACCCAGCTCAGGACAACACTCTCACAGACCTGTAAAGGACCTCGACTGTTCTTCATCCACAGAAGAATCCATACACTAAACAAACATTTCTTCCTAGCCATATCGGAAATTAAAGACAGTAAGTACCAAAAACTTTCATGTACTTACCCCCACACTCTGGGTTCCTCAACTGTTCCAGAATCTTCCATCGGCCTCCAAAATCAGTCCGGCACCATTAACCACGCGTCTGCTACAGCGCCCGCGGCAACAACCGCCGCCACGGACCATGACGTCACTTCCGCCCCCACCGACCTCGCAGCCTCCGCAATCGCCGCCCAGACAACTGCCTCCACGATCGCCAAGAAGACCATCGCCGACAGATTCGCGGCCTCCGCGGCTATCGGGAATAACACTGTCGCCACAGCCACTTCCGCCCCCTGGGTTGCCGTCGCCGCAGCCACTTCCGCCCCCAGTGACATCACTGACCTGCACGACCACAACGCCGCATGTGTCTCCACCCCCACGCCTATCTCCGTCACCACGCTTAACTCCACCCCCACGCCAATCTCTGTCACCATGCCTAACCCCGCCCCCACGCCGATCTCCGTCACCATGCCCAATTCTGCCCCCACGCCGATCTCCGTCCCCGCCCCCACGCCTAACCCCGCCCCCCCACACCCAGCTCCAGCCCCACACCAGGTCCTAGCTCCCAGCCCTGCCATGTTTTCACCATCCCTCCAGAACTACTCCTCTCTGAGGATGAAAGATCAGTCCTCAGCAGAGGCCTCACCTTCATTCCCCTACGCTCTCGGATCAACGAGTTCAACACACGGCGTGACATCGAACAATTCTTCCGCCGCCTTCGCCTCAGTGCCTACTTCTTCAACCAAGATTCTCGCCCACCCTCTGACGACCCCTTCTCCAACTTCCAACACACCCCATCCACCTGGACATCCCGTGCTGGCCTCTTACCCGCCCTCGATCTCTTCATAGCCAACTGCCGCCGCGACATTAACTGCCTCAACTTCTCCATCCCTCTCACCCACTCCAACCTCTCACCCTCGGAACGTGCAGCCCTCCGTTCCAACCCCAACTTCATTATCAAACCGCGGTAGTAGTTTGGCGCACCGACCTTTACACTGCTGAGGCTAAACGCCAGCTTGCGGACACCACCTCCTACTGCCCCCTTGACCATGACCCCACCCCCCATCACCAAACCATCATCTCCCAGACCATCCAGAACCTCATCACCTCAGAGGATCTCCCATCCACCCCCTCCAACCTCATAGTCCCACAACCCTGCACCGCCCGTTTCTACTTCCTGCCCAAAATCCACAAACCTGACTGCCCCGGCCGACCCATTGTCTCAGCCTGCTCCTGCCCCACCGAACTCATCTCTGCATACCTCGACACGGTCCTGTCCCCCTTAGTCCAAGAACTCCCCACCTACGTTCGGGACACCACCCACGCCCTCCATCTCCTCCATGATTTTCGCTTCCCCGGTCCCCAACGCCTTATCTTCACCATGGACATCCAGTCCCTGTACACCTCCATCCCCCATCACAAAGGACTCAAAGCCCTCCGCTTCTTCCTTTCCTGCCGTACCGACCAGTACCCTTCCACTGACATCCTCCTTCGACTGACTGAACTGGTCCTCACCCTGAACAACGTCTCTTTCCAATCCTCCCACTTCCTCCAAACCAAAGGAGTAGCCATGGCACCCGCATGGGCCCCAGCTATGCCTGCCTCTTCGTAGGATATGTGGAACAGTCCATCTTCCGCAGCTATACTGGCACCAACCCCCCCACCTTTTCACCCGCTACATCGATGACTGAATCGGCGCTGCCTTGTGCTCCCACGAGGAGGTTGAACAGTTCATCCACTTTACCAACACCTTCCACCCCGACCTCAAATTCACCTGGACCGTCTCAGACTCCACCCTCCCCTTCCTAGACCTTTCCATTTCTATCTCGGGCGACCGAATCAACATGGACATTTACTATAAACCGACCGACTCCCACAGCTACCTCGACTACACCTCCTCCCACCCTGTCCCCTGTAAAAATGCCATCCCATATTCCCAATTCCTTTGTCTCCGCCGCATCTGCTCCCAGGAGGACCAGTTCCAAATCCGTACAACCCAGATGGCCTCCTTCTTCAAGGACCGCAATTTCCCCCCAGACGTGAGCCCCGCCCCTCCAACCGCCACCAGGACAGAACCCCACTGGTCCTCACCTACCATCCCACCAACTTCCATGTACAGCGTATCATCCGCCGTCATTTCCGCCACCTCCAAACGGATCCCACCACCAGGGATATATTTCCCTCCCCTCCCCTATCAGCGTTCCGAAAAGACCACTCCCTCCGTGACTCCCTCGTCAGGTCCACACCCCCCACCAACCCAACCTCCACTCCCGGCACCTTCCCCTGCAACCGCAAGAAATGCAAAACTTGCGCCCACACCTCCCCCCTTACTTCCCTCCAAGGTCCCAAGGGATACTTCCATATCTGCCACAAATTCACCTGCACCTCCACACACATCATCTATTGCATCTGCTGCACCCGATGTGGCCTCCTCTATATTGGGGAGACAGGCCGCCTACTTGCGGAATGTTTCAGAGAACACCTCTGGGACACCGGACCAACCACCCATGGCTCAACACTTCAACTCCCCCTCCCACTCCACCAAGGACATGCAGGTCCTTGGACTCCTCCATCGCCAGACCATAGCAACACGACGGTTGGAGGAAGAGCGCCTCATCTTCCGCCTAGGAACCCTCCAACCACAAGGGATGAACTCAGATTTCTCCAGTTTCCTTATTTCCCCTCCCCCCATCTTGTCTCAGTCAAATCCCTCGAACTCAGCACTGCCTTCCTTACCTGCAATCTTCTTCCTGACCTCTCCGCCCCCACCCCACTCCGGCCTATCACCCTCACCTTGACCTCCTTCTACCTATCGCATTTCCAACGCCCTTCCCCCAAGTCCCTCCTCCCTACCTTTTATCTTAGCCTGCTGGACACACTTTCCTCATTCCTGAAGAAGGGCTTATGCCCAAAACGTCGATTCTCCTGTTCCTTGGATGCTGCTTGACCTGCTGCGCTTTTCCAGCAACACATTTACACCCAATGTATGGTAAGATTCAGATCATAGTCTTTAGAATTCTCTTCCAGAAAGACCAAGGGAAATGGGATCCATGCATTTATTCAAGGCTGGATGAGGCAGGTTTTTGATCTAAAAGGAGGCAAGTTCAGAATCAGGATTGATTATACTGACTAGCAGTGCAGACATAAAGGGCTGAATGGCCTACTCCAGATCCTATTTCTGACAATTTTATGATCTTATCATTGCAACAAGCTGAATAAATTCCCCTTTTTCTGTCCAGCTGAATTTAATACTGCAGGTCTATTCTTGCATTTGTTCAAGTGGTGGGCCACATTGGAGCATGGGCATGCTTGGCCATAGCAACGAAGTATGAGTTGACATCCACAATATTCACCCACCAGTCTTTAATATCAACTGATTCATCAGGGCTGGGAGAAGAGAAACAGCACAAAGATCTCTCAGATTTATTTCCCTGTTTGGGGGAAAGCAATCAATAAATTATCAGAAGGAATTCTTACATATTTTACATTGACAAATTAATACATCAATTAACCAAAATCAGTGATTTGGTTTCTGACAGATCTGATACTGGGAGATAGCCATGACTCTAAATCTTAAGTTGTATAATGGTAAAAACAGCAAAACTAGCAAAAAAAAAACTGGAAACTCTAAACATTTGTCTTCTTTACTAATCTTGTTAGCCAGATACTCGATTACTAAAAATGTGCATTGGTGCCACTCTATAATCTTAGTACTTTGATAGTGTGCCTACGGTTCTTCAGAATCAATTTAATTACAGTTTATTATATTGTTATAACATTGAGACAGCCTAGTGTAATCATTTCTGCCTCGCACTTATATAGTATTTTTGCAAAAAATGAGCCAAAATGCAATGATGTAAGGAAGATGAAGGGATTTTAAAAAGTCTTCTTTTAAAGTCTCCCTTTAAAGTAAATCCTCAGAAATCCCTTGTGTGGTTAGACAAGCTTGCCTGATGATAGCAGGCACCATCATGTCATTAGCCCAAGAAATGCTAATATTATGATGCTGGCAATTTGTTGAGTCAATCATAAGAACATATTTCAATCTGTTAAGTTGATCATCCATTGAATTGGCTAACAATCAAAATCATTAACTTTCTGAATAAAACAGTTTAAAACCATTACATAGCGATCAGTTGGACAGAAGGAAAAAATTCTTTACGAACTAGTCAAATTCCCCCAGGTAATGGGATGAGTCAGAGTGTTATTGAGCAAGAAGGGTTAGTGTTAAATCTGACCCTCAGCCTCTATTGTGTCAGCTAATGTCCAGTTGGGCAGCAGAAAGATGTACATACGAACAAGAGGGTGGTTGTGTTAGTGTAGGGGGTGCAGAAATGGGAGGGGGATGATTTTGGAAAGGAAATTGAGTCAATATGCTGTGGGAATTTAACTTCGTAGAATGAATTATCTCTCCGCAACACATTGCTATCTGTAAAGCATGCTCACTAACAATTCAGCTTCCATTGGGAAACCTCCAGACTAGACCACAGTATTAGATCCAAACCCAGTGATGGAGTGAATCTGAAATAATAATACCTGAGATTGAGTTTGTGTGTCTTCCCCTGTGTGACTGTGTGTTTATGTGTCTATGTGTGTGTCTGTATGTGTCTGTGTGTGTCTGTGTGTGTCTGTGTGTGTATGTGTGTATGTGTGTATGTGTGTGTTTGTGTGTATTTCTGTGTGTGTCTCTGCATGTGCTTGTATGTGTGTGTGTCTGTGTCTGTGTGTGCCTGTGTCTATATGTGTGTGTGTGTGTGTATGCGTGTGTGTCTGTGTCTGTGTGTGCGTCTCAGTGTGTGCCTGTGTGTCTGTGTCTGTGTGTATCTGTGTGTGTCTCTGCGTGTGCTTGTGTTTGTGTGTGTGTATTCTCTCACAAAGCTGTCCTTGACTCTTCTCCATTGCTAGATTTTCTGGGGCCTGAGAAATGCAGCTAACCATTGTTAAAGCTGCAAGTCTGCCATCCTCGGGAAAATAATTAACCTAATTCCTGCTAGCGGATTGGCTGTGTACCCCAAGATTCACCTCTATTAAACCATTGGTTGGAGGCTCATCTGGATTTTTAAAATTTCAGCATGCATGAGAGTGCAGAATTATATCCGACCACAATCGGTAACTGCATGACCTGAAATATCGTCTACTGTCGCATTATCACCATTGCACTAACCCTGGAGTGAAGAGTGCAGGAGTGCTTGCCAGGAGCAGTGCCAGGCAGACCTAGAAATGAAGTGTCAACTTAGTGAAGCTGCAAAACAGGAAACTACTTTTTTACCAAGCAATGGAAGCAGCTAGCAACAGAGTAAAGAAATCTCACAACCAACAAATTAGATCTAAGGCCTGCAGTCCTATCACATTGAGTTGCAAATGATGATTAGCAACTAAATTACTAACAGGAAGAGGACAATTGGCATGATAGCTCAGTGGTTAACATTGCTGCCTCACGGCGCCAGTGACCCGGGTTCAGCCTCAGGTGACTGTCTGTGTGGAGTTTGCACATTCTCCCCGTGTCCGCGGGGGTTTCCTCTCGGTGTTCCGGTTTCCTCCCACAGTCCAAAGATGTGCAGGTCAGGTGAATTGGCCATGCTAATTGCCCGTAGTGTTAGTTGCATTAGTCAGAGGGAAATGGGTCTGGGTGGGTTAATCTTCAGAGGGTCAGTGTAGACTTGTTGGGCCGAAGGACCTGTTTCACACTGCAGGGAATCTAATCTAAAAATTCTCAAATATCCTCATCAACAATGATAGCAGAGCTCATTACATCAGTGCAAAATACAAGGCTGAAATATTTGTGTCAATCCTCAGTCAGAAGTATCAAGAGGGTGACCTATTTCAGCTTGAGATTCAAGCTTTAGCCAATTCATTTCACTCCATACAACATCAACAAAAAACTTACTTGCCACATAAGTGCCACGGAATAACCACCTTCAACAAGAGTATATGTAACCATCTCCCCTTGACATATATGATGAGATTACCTTTGCAGGATCCTGTATTATTAACATCCAAGGGATTACTATTGCCCAGAAACTCAAATGGCCCGGCAGATAAATATATGGCTACAACATGTTGAATCCTACAACGAATAGCTCACCTCCTGACTCTTCAGTGCCTCTCCCTAACTGCAAGATGCAAGTCAGCATAAGCCCCAGTTGTCAGGGTGAGTGCAGCTCCAACAACACTCATGAAACTCGATGCCACCCATGACAATGTAGCCCCATTCACTATTAACACTCAGTGGCAGTACTGTGTACCACTCACAAGCAATGGAAGCAGCTAACAACAGGCAGAGCTAAGAAATTTCATAACCACTCACCAAAATTCCTTCAACAGTACCTTTTAGTCTTATGACTTCTACCAATTAGAAGGATGAGGACAGAAGATGTGTGGAAACACCCCCAACTGTAAATTCCCCTCTAAACAGTACAACATCTTGACTTCGAACCATATCACTATTCCTTCCTGTTGGGTGAAAATTCTTGAACTCCTTCTCCATCTACATTTTGAGCATCGCTAAGCCATAAGGGCTGCAGCAGTTCAAATAGACAGCTCACCACCTCCTCCTCAAAGGCAATTGCTGAAGAAAATTTGTCTGTTTTTGCTCTTATCGTGAATAGCAGCAATTCAGAGACAAATTAAAATTCACATCACATTTGTTTTGAGTCCTGGAGGGGAGCTTGGTTTCCAGCACACTACCCCAGTGGGTTGTAACAATGTATAGGTATCAGGTAAGGAACACTCAGCTGCAGTGGTTTCAATGATGGGTAGGTTGTCAGCGCTTAACCATTTTAAATCAAATGGGAGCAATGAATTTTTAAGTATGGCTGTGAAGTATTGTCTGTAGAGCGCATTTGACCAGAGAAGGCAATAAAAGGGGAAAGAAAATTGACTAGATCTATGTGCACGTGCTTCCTTTTAATTGCTATTTATCTGTAAAAGCTTGATAAAAAGAATCTGAAACATTTACTCATCTGTTCTCTCTGGAGATGTCGTCTGCCCCAGCTGAGTGGAAGTTACCAGGACATTGTCTTTTCATCTTAATTGAAATTTTATCTAGTCTGGTTCTTGATGTCCATCAATGCTTTTTAAACAACTGGCCCATAGAGAAAGAACCTGTTTGATGGCTAAATTTGAAGGCAATTATTTTTTGGCTACTATGTGCATTGGTATTTCAAAGCAAGACATGTCCAGCTAACATAAAGCTTTGACCTAATTTGTTTTCCACTCTAGCAGCAACAAAGAGCAAAGCAATAAATGTAGCTGCCACTGTTTGAAATTGCACATACATCCAAAGTATTTTGGCCATTAACAAAGAGCCAAGGGTTCTGGTTTCAGCTGAAGCAAATTTTAAATCACATTCACCATGTTTACCTGAAAAAAAACCAAGATATATGACCCAAAATTCTCTATTCAATGTGGCACAGAGAACCTAAAATTTGGAGCGGAGTTAACACATTCTATTACATAATCTGCAGTTATTAATGTGCAATATTGAAAACATCTGATATAACAGTGGTTAGCAGTTCTCATTTTCCAAACAGGCATCAGCTTGCAGACTCTAAATCAGTATATTGTGCCCCTGGATATTCAAGGAGAATGCATTCTAAAGAATATTGCTTATAAACTCTTTATTACTAGAATTAATTTTAAAATATCTCCTGCTCCTGTTCCCTGCTCCAAAGTGAAAATTCAGCTCTGAAATTTAAAATTTGGCTAACACAACCAATTAGGAAGGTAAACGACATGTTGGCCTTCATCACAAGGGGCCCAGACAACAAGGTTGAGAAAGTTGTCTTTAAGACTTTGGGGAGACTACACATGGCGAGGGGAGAGGGGGAGGGGGTGGAATTTTCCAAACGCGCCCAACAAGGTGTTTATAGGTGTTGTTGGGAGTGCTGATGTAAAATGAAATGGGTAGTTAACACACTGCCTTCCTTCCCACTCCAGAACTCTCTCCTTTATTGTGATGAGTGATATAAAGATATTAGGCAGCCAGACCAACCTTAGACCTACTGAGGCCTTTAAGTCACCGATTGATGACCAGTGAAGGGCTCTTTTTCCTACCACAATAATATATGTAGCTGAGGAAGGTAGAAGTCAGACCACCACTTCATCATCTCAGGTAAAAATATAGGAAAGGATAAGAACGACCTCATCTCAAGAGCACACTCCACACCCACATACGTTGTTACCAACTCCCTGTGTGCTTTCCCCTTGGCCTTTCCCTCGGAATCCCAATCAGGGAGGACAACACAATCTCCGGTATCCATGTTGCCTTCCTTCTTGGAACTGCTTGTAGACCCAGCATTGGCCATTCTGGGTGGGAGGTTGGTGGGGAGCGTGGAGATCTGGTAATGCTACTCAGCTAATCAACCAGCAGTTCATAAGGAAGGGATTTACATTCCTTGAGGGGTGGCAGTCCCAAAATTCAGAAGCAAATTGCAACTTGTGGTTGTTTAATTAATGCCAGATCCAGCACCATATTATCATTGTGGTTCCCTGGGATGGGGTTGGGCAGGGGCTTTTGGTAGAATGGTACACACACAGTTCCCATCTTAAAATTCAGTCTCTGGATTCACCATTTGCATAATTGAGTCAGCACTTTGAGTCAAAGATGACTTGTACTCAGAATCATTGGTCTCTGCACAGATTTAAAGAGATGTGACAATAACATGTCCACACATCAAGTAGTTAGGATGTGGAATGCACTGCTTGGAAAGGTGATGGTGGCAGGTTCAACTGAAGCATTAAAGAGGGGGTTGGCCTTTTTTTGGGTAATAATGGTGTGCAGGGTTAAGGGGGAAAACCAGGAGATTGGCATGAGATAATTGAGCCAGATTAGATAATGCACAGGTGCAGACACAATGAGCTGAATGGTCTCCTTCAGCCATGTAATAATTCTGTTATTCTGTGGATTGCTGGATTGCAAACCAACTGACATGACTATTATACCACCACTCCCCTCATCACCAGATGAGATGGATGTTGACTCTCCATGTGGCTTTCAAAGCGCGCTGAACCAATCCCTGACCCAAGCCAAAATTACAACGTATAGGAGGCAAGTCAGAAGATATAGAAGGTGCTTTTGTTGATCGCCTGAGAAGATGAAAGAGACGTTGTAATAATTATCTGTTCCTTGTTGACCTTGGCTTATTTTTTGTTGCTTTGGCCATCCCAGGTTACATAACTGGACGGTGGATTGGTAACAGTGGGGGAAGCCTGGGGAAGAAAGAAATATTTACTCTGATGACATGGTGCAAGCATAATAAGCAAGCAGGTTTATTTCTGCCCATTATTTTGTATGCTGGTATAAAGCTGCAGTGGGTGTAAAATGATGTAAACAAATCAGTTTATTTGTTAATGCAAACCATTTATTGGCAGTTTTTTTTCCAGAGAGAGGTAGGTGGAAGATAAACAAGACAAAGAGCTCTTCTTCTTCTGAAATTTTTCACTGAACGTTTTATTTCCGGCAATGTGAGGCAGTGAAATTGCTGAGAACCAGCTGTGCTGCAAGATTTCAGCAAGCTGCCATTTCCTGATTCTGTCGTGATGAGGGAATTGTGGAGTTGGAGGGTGGTTGAATGGGTGATGTGGTGGCCATTTCTGCCCTAAACCAGTGACTACAAATAAACTCAAATCTCTGCTTTGCTAATTGCAGAATAAGTTCAAGGGTATGTCAGTCACATGCTGGATAAACACGTTAGGAGGTCTTAAAATTTTTACTGTAGCAGCTGTTCCTTTTCTTCTCTGTACAACCGTCTACCTAAATTGTGATTGGCTCTGCATCAAAGCAACTGATAGCACAGCTACAGGCTTCCTCTGAAAGCTATAGATGGCAAATAAGAAAAAAAATCTCATATGAAATAAACTGCAGTAGTAATTATAGTCAGCCTGTCAAATCTAGATAGCCCATTGTATTCTGGATGCCTAAGAAACTGAGCAGGTCTGGCTGCATCTGTGGAGAGAGAAACAGAGTTAATGTTTTGAGCCTAATATGACTTTTTCAGAACGGAAGCACTGGACTTGAAACATTAACTCTATTCCCTTTCTACAGATGCTATCAAATCTGCTGAGTTTCTCTAACATTTTCAATTTTTACTTCAGATCAGCAGTATTTCACCTTAATTTGCTTTTTTATTCCTGGCTTCACAAATTGTGGTCATTTTCTTTCAATTTTTTTTTGTCATGAAAGCATCAAGGAGGAAACCTGCAGAAGGGACCAAGACCACTATTGGTTGAACTGTTGAATATAAACTTTGCTTTTCAAATAGTATTGTGTAATTTATAGGTATAATGTTAACTCTGTTGACCCAGTGAAGTTGTGTTCCACTTATACAGAACAAGTGAGCTGCCAGCACTAATCACCTACTAATCAGCAGCTCAGCAATTCACAGCTCAGGAAATCTGGCCTCATGACCTAGGTGTGACCCTGGGGGTTGACTTTAATTAAAGATAGTCCGCAGCCTTTTGTTAAGGAAATGACACATTTCAGCTGTAGTCAATGGAGAGTAGTTTGACAGGCAATAGCCAATACAACATCATCCAGAGTCCCTGAAATCTCTCAACCAACCACAGAGATATTATTAGAGCTGAGTTATTGTGAGCAGGTCCTTTCCCCCTACTTGAACAGTTGGTGGCCATCTTGTTGAATTAGCTATCAGTCAATTCTAAATTACACAGAGCTAGCCGCACCATTGAAGAAGTTAACAACCTGTTGTCTCTCAGGATGAGGGTATATTTAGACTATTGCCATTCTTCAACCAGTACGGTGCTAGTGTGAGACAGCCAGCTGAGTCATCCTACCTCAGCAGATGGCCAGTGTGTGAATCAGCAGCTGGGCTGTCAGGCAAGGGCTCCTCTAAGTCATTGACCTTGAGAATTCCATAAACTCTTGACTGAGATACAGCAGCCTTCCACCTCCTATGCTGAAGACACTGAAATATTTGAAATTGTACCTTGTACCTCCAAATCTAGATCATTAATATAGATCAGGAATTGCAGTGGCCCTAATAACAATCGTTGGGGAAGCTTGTGATAGAGCTTGCAGTAGTCCAAAAGAGAACAGTTCACCACAATGTGTTTTTTTTTGAGAGCCAGATTTGTCCCCTGGCTGTCATTATCCCTTTAATTGTATAGGCTTTAAGGAAGTACTACAAGTACTTTACCAAACAACTTTTGGCAGTTCATATACATGTATATCATCTGCATTACCCTTCTCTAATACCTCAACAAAACCCTAAGCGAGTTAGCTCAAAACAATTGACATTTCAAAAAAGTTCCCTGCAGATTTTCCTTTATTGATTGACTTATGTCTTCCCAGACTATCGAAACATTACATAGTGGCATGAAAGTTCAATAGCGCAGTGATCTACAGCTCCAGATGTGGATGACAGTTTCTCTAATGATGTAAAGACATCTCATGAACTGTATTTCTCTCATGTGAGGGTAGCTGGAACTCCTTCTGTACACTGGATCTTGGTTATCTGGGTCACATCACTGAAGAGCCTGGTTCCCATCTTCACACAACTGCTTGTTTACCCTGAGCCTCATGTCTCTGAATCTGCTGCAAATGTTCTTCTCTTCTCTTCAACCTTCAGTTTCTAAGTCTTAGCAATGCAAAGATAATGGCTGGGGTCAG
Organism: Chiloscyllium plagiosum; assembly: GCF_037043375.1. Lineage (NCBI taxonomy): Eukaryota > Metazoa > Chordata > Chondrichthyes > Orectolobiformes > Hemiscylliidae > Chiloscyllium > Chiloscyllium plagiosum. The sequence goes on from NW_028270164.1 coordinate 39,094,979, forward strand.
TAGTTCCAACATCCAACACGGAATTCTGATCTGTGAAGAAAGAGCAGGAATGAGATGTATGTTTTACATTTGTTAGTGAAAGCAATATAAATAAATGCTATTTTTTCCCCAAGTAACCAACCATTACAGTTTGCAGTATAAACTTGTTCACATTTCAAAAATGTTCCCTGCAGATTTCCTTTATTGATCGACTTATGTCCTCCCAGACTATCGAAACATTACATAGTAGCATGAAAGTTCAATAGCACAGTGATCTACAGCAAACGTATTCACATAGCAACTTTGGACTTATATCAGCCTGCTCCTCTCTTGGGTGAAATTCTGTCCTGCTCCTGCCTGTATGTGAAGTGAAAACTCCATCGCCCATAACGGAATCTTCCCTTTCCTAACACTGACTCATGCGAGATAGCTGTTCATGTTATCTCAACATTGCGCGGCTTGACATATCCATGCAAAACCATGTGAATATATTTGCCCTTCATTGCCTGCTGCAATGCACTACTGACACATTGAAAGGTTCAGTCTGAATAATCGGTTCATCCCAAAGCTGTTAACTCTCAAATGCATTGGCCTGTGCTGATGATTCATATCTGCCCTTGTTATAAAATATTAATGATGTGAATGATTTAGAGCTAGCTGTTTGTAGCTTTTTGACCTTAAATGCATTTAATGTGCCATGCTTCTTTAACTTCAGGGAAAGGGCCTTAAGGAATTGCTCGCGCAGTAGCTTTTGGCACTTTTAGTTTTGGAAGCTTAATTTGGCTGTATGTGCTCTGAAAAATATGCAGTCCTGGCTTTTGCACAGTGCATGTTCAAAAACCTTCGTTTGGAAGATGATTTATAAAAAGAGAATGGCTGTTAACTTTGATTTTCTTTCACCTTCCACCTTTTCAGTGCACCTTCCTAACTGTCCCCATTAATCCTGTGGCTCTCTTTTCACCTCCCATCCCACTGACCTTCTTCAAATCACCCTCCTCTCTTTGACTATTGACTTGTTCACTACCTCCCATGATATTTCTGATCCCACTCCCATTGAGATTCCCATGCATAACCTCACACTTAAAGTTCCCCCATTCAGTTTGACTGTTCTTTTTTTCTCCCTGCCTGGCTCACCATTGTGTTTACCGCCCTTAATAGCCAGCACCCACCATTTTAGGTTAATGCCCATTTAGGTTGATCTTCCATTTTAAGTTACTTTCCCTTTCACATCGAGTCCCATTTCTCTGGTCTGGTTCTATCTGCTAGAATCAGCCAGTATGGCTGTTTCAGCTGGGTAGGGTAATGGATCCATTCAGCCTTCATCCCTGACATTAGAAGCATTTCAGTACAAGTTGGCTGAGCTCATGCAAATGAGACTTCTCATGAACATGGAAAGACTCAAGCCCTAACTCTTTAAGAGTTTGTGCAAAGAAGCAGCTTTTCTTTTGCTGAATTCAAGTTAGTGACAAAGTTTCCATTGATGCGAGGCTGGAGCAAGTCATTGACCCTGCCAAGTACTTGCCTCGTCTATACAGTCTGCCTTGTGAGCAGATATATTTCCCATTTCTGGTGAACATTTTTGCACTTGTCAATGTAATTGCAGCAGCAGGGGGGTAATATCAAAGCATACATACTAATGAATGCAAAAGAAATCTCCACTGAATGCAGTTAGAAACCACAACCCCCCTGGAAAGTCTTGAGAATGTCATTGCAAATGTTTAACCTGTCTTTGGGCAACAGAAATTTTGCCTCCCACCCAGTTAGTTTCCCAGGTTTCTCATTCTGAATGCAGTGGACAGGCTTAGAAAATCACACCCAAGGAGTTCAATTTGAACATTCAGAGAGTGCAAATATATCTGTATCATCTCCCTAAAATACTAGTAATTACAACCAAGGAGCCCTTAATGCTATCATGCAACAAGCCTTCTTTCTAAGAACAGTGTTATTTCTGTAGATATTCTAGAGTAATGTCTCCTTTACCACAAATCACTAGAAAGTCCCAAAGCAAAGCAAAGACAATGGAGGATTTGTAGCAGTGTCCTATCTCAAAAAACCCTATTTGTACCATATGGTGGTAGAGGTGGAAAATACCACAAGGTGCCAGGAGTGGTGATCAGTTCAACTGGGAAAATACCACAGACTTAGTCAATATTTCTCCAAATACTATTGAAATACCACATCTGATTACCATCACATAGCTGCTTCAGGACATCCTGAGGCTGTGAAAACCACTGTGTAAATGCAAAGTTTTTAAAATATTTTTGTATTTAAGTTCCCCAATCTCCATCGCAGTTTGCAGCATAAATTCATTCACATAGCTGTTTGTGGTAACTTGCTGTGTACAAATTAGCTGTTATATTTGTATCGATCACACCAGTGACTCTTCATCAAAAGTGCGTCATTGGCGCTAAAATGCCTCAGGACATCCTGAGGCGGAGAAAACAAATATGTAAAATGCAAGTTTTTAGATTTTTTATATTTTAATTCCCCAACAACCAATCATTACAGTTTTCAACATAAACATATTCACAGTTGCAATAACTTGAAACTATTCCCCTGTTGGGCAATTAAGAAAAAATCTGCAACCATCTGATATGCAATTGCTTGATGCCAGAAACAGAATCTGAACTTTATAAATATGGACAGGAAATAAATTTGACTTCCAGGGTTCCTCAACTAAATGCATGGACATAGCAATGAATTATGCAGAAAGTTTTTATTGTAATTATTGCATAACACCTTCAGCAATGATTGGAATGATAGTTAAAGTTAACTTTTGAGAGAAATAATTGAGAGTTTTGCTTTTAAGTTTAAATAAACTAGCCATAGTCACATCTAACTTGTAACAAAAGAAACTTAATTCATCATAGACAATTAAGAGTATTTCTAAATTATAGTGGTGACATTCAAAGTAGGTTTCTTTCTCAATATGATTAGATACATAATGGATGTAGGTTTGCTCACTGAGCTGGAAGGTTCATTTTCAGTCGTTTCATCACCAAATGAGGTAACATCATCAGAGAGCTTCTGAATGGAGCACTGGTGGCATGGTCTGCTTTCTATTTATGTGTTCAGGTTTCCTTGGGTTGGTGATATCATTTCCTGTAGTTACATAATTTCCAGTAGTGATGTCATTTCCTGTTCTTTTTCTCAGGGGATGGTAAATGGGATCCAAGTCAACGTGTTTGTTGATAGAGTTCTGGTTGGAATGCCATGCTTCTAGGAATTCGCATGCGTGTCTTTGTTTGGCTTGTCCTAGAATGAGTGTGTTGTCACAGTCTATAAATAGAAAGCAGGCCATGCCACCAGTGCTTCATCAGGAGGCTCACTGGTGATGTTACCTAGTGTGGTGACAAAACAGCTGAAAATGCACCTTCGATCTCAGTGAGCAAATCTACATCCAAAAACTCAACTTGGGCTACAAATCTTCTCAAAACTCACTAGATACATAATGTTTTGCAAGCATTAGCAAATCACTGCAGCACTTTACCCTTAAGTATGAGCCAGTCCAAGTGAATTCAATGGACCAACCCTTGGAATTGAAGATTGATGAAAAGACAGATAGACATAGCACTTTAGAAATCTAATTGTTTGTCTGGGGAAAATAAGTGCAAGTTTATTCACATTTTCCAGAATATTGATCACCCAAACAAACCTCCTGAACATCGGCCTAGGATGTTAACAGAAAGCAAGTCCTTCAGTTTTCCACCTGTAAATAGTGATGAGTAATTATCCTTGCACTTCTTTGGAAAATCAGTTCAAGGGATCACCTGCAACAAAAGCTATACATAATGGTGGAGCCAAGAGGAACAGGAGTCTCCTTTCTCACACCTGACTCTGCATTAAACCCAATTGCCATTATTCCTCACTCAATACCATTGCCCATGCTCTCCCTCATCTCTATTGCCAGCCTCTGTCCCCATGTACACATTTCCAGAAGCTCCATACATCTGTCATTATCATTTGTAGGTACCTTAATTCTAAGTTCCCTAGATTGTCCTGAGGCCTCATGAAAACAAGTCCCCTCAGTTAGTGCTGGCCACATGACTCCTGGCTTCTTCAACAAACTTTCTCTCGGACTCCATGCCCCTGAACCTGATTACCACTTTGTCCTTTGGCACCAAACCCTACACTATGTGGTTACTCCCTCTGCTGCCTCATTGAAAACTAACATGGCTATTGGGTGGTGCTGTCTGCACCCCCCCACTCACATAACCATAGTACCTGCCATAGACATCAGTTAAAGTTACCTTTGCCATAAACACCACCCAACATGATGATGCTGTATGGACTTGTGGAAAGAACAACTTAGGATCTCAAAAGAGTGAAACCTAACATCCAGATCCTCCTCACACTCTCACAATGTCCATTATACTTGTGACTATTTGCTAAAATGCAATAAACTACTTTGCACTTAACATAGGAACCTTTTCTTGTTCGATCAGTAAGTGCATTTCCTCTAGCATCCAAGACCAAGCAAATCCCTAATGAGGATGTTGGTAGCGAATCGCTCAAATGGGGAACTGCAGTTTCAATTTCGCTGCGCATATAGAACCAGTGAGAAAGATGATAATGCCTTAACATATGAAAATACTGATCATTCCCCTGCTACATTATTATTCATAAATCATTCTACCCAGATTTCTTCCCTTTTGGATATTTTCCCTTTCTTAAGCCTTAACCAAACTCATTGTAAACACCTGGAAAATACACCATGTTTGATTGTTGGCAATATCTGTAAACCGACGATAATTAGATTTCCACTAAATAAAATATTCAATTACAGAGTACAGTATTTCCATGGGTTATGATATGCTAATCTCATCTAATCATACAACATTGTGATTAGCAGATAACACCACAATCCTGATGCTCCTTCATAACCTTTAACTCAATATATTGTCTAATTCAGCTTAATTCCTCAGGTATGTGTTGAAAGGCATTTTATGATGGGGGAAATTATTTTTCTCAAAATTGCATTAATGAATTACCATCTTTAGATTTGCCACAATCTGCTATCGTTTTACCTAAAAAATGAAAGTTTAATGAGCATAAGTTAATTTTCTTGACATGACAAATAAAATATTCGAGCACAATCCAATCACCATCCATGGAGATATTATGCAGTAGAATCATAAAGTGGTATTTCTCTTCTTCACTGACAGAATCAGCCATTCTGAAATGTTTTATTGCTGTTCCTGCAAAAGAGCCAAAGCAATTCGCTTTTTGAACACTTCCCAGTGATAGATTGGGTGAAAAATATTTTTTCACCTTTGGATCAATTCAGAGAGCAAAACATTTTCACAAAATCTTGGCCTCGATTGTGAACTAATTGACATTGGTTTCTCAAAAACTGTTGTGTTTTCAATTAAATTTCCATTTCAATTTTAAAGTTTACATTGAGAGAGAGGATGGATTCAGTTGATATGTACAGTATTGAAAATTAAAATATATATTCATAAGTGATAAATTGTTGAAAAGCTTCTGAATTATATTAGAAATGTTATCTAGGTTAGAACTAACAATGTGGGATTGGGCATAAATGCTGACCTATCCAGCAATGTCCAAATTCTGTGAACTGAAAAACCAACAAAAAGAATTGAGAAGTATGGGCAGAATATTATCCAATAGTTTGCGAAATCTTTGGTTTAATCTAAAATAAAACATTTAAATGTGGATGCTGTAGCTTTGAAACATACATAAACAGAAATTGGTGGAGAAACTCAGCAGATCTGGCAGCATCTGTGCAGAGAAAGCAGATTTAACATCTCGAGTGCAGTGACCATTCCTCAGAAGGGCTATGAAGAAGGGTCACTAGACTTGAAACATTAACTTTGTTTTCTCTTCATAGATACTGCCAGATGTGCTTTACATTGGTTCTCTCTCATGCTTTTATTTAGATGATTTCTTAAAAGTCAAATGCAAATAGATATTTTGTGCAGAAGGGATAATTAACTGAGCTGGCAGAGATTTTAGGTGAGGAATTCTTGCCTCTCGGGATATGCCAAGCTTAGGGCAAACATAAAACTTGAAAAGAAGTTTAAAGATAAATTTGAAGTTGAAATGCAAAGGGTGTCCCTAATAGCTATCTAAATTTATGAAACATTGAGCTATTTGATTCAAAGTGGGAATGTTTCATCTTGTTTTTGTGTTGTCCGAACTGACTTCAGCTGGGATGGATTTATCAATACAGTAATTGATCTCAGATTTTGATGTGTTAACAAGAAACAGAATGTGATTTCACATCAATTCGCAAAGAAATATGTTGGATTTAAATGAAGCACATTTTTTCTCCTAAGCATAGTTTGGAGAAAGGAAAAGGATAAACACACTCAGAACTAGGCTCAGATATTCTGATTACTGTCAGAACTGTTTTTGACTGATTGTAGTCTTCTTTCAAATTCTCTATTTAACTTTTGCCAGCATTTCTGGTCAAATTTCTTTTAAGTCTGGCTTTCCCCCAAATGCATGCATCAGAGATAACCAAGGACGAATCCACCCAGCACAGGAGTCCATAAGAAAATAAGAAATAGGAACAAGAGGACACCATCTGGCCCATCGAGCTTGCTCTGCCATTCAATAAGATCATGGCTGATATTTTTATGGATTCAGCTCCACTTAACCACCCACTCACCTTAACATTAATTCCTTTACTGTTCAAACATCTATGTATCTTTGCCTTAAAAACATTCAACAAGATAGCCTCACCTGCTTCACTGGACAGGCAATTCCACAGATTAATGATCCTTTGAGTGAAGAAGTTCCTCCTCAGCTCTGTCCTAAATCTGCTCCCCCTTATTTTGAGGCTATGCCCCTTAGTTCTAGTTTCACCTACCAGTGGAAATGAAGCTTCCATCTTCTCTATTCCCTTCATAATTTTAAATGTTTCTATAAGATCCCCCCCCCACCGCATTCTTCTAAATAAGTAGAAGTGTAGTGCAGCCATCCAAGATGTACCCCCTTTTCTTCAGCAATTGCTGTTGTATTTCAGGAGCTAAAAGATTACAAAGGGACTTTGGTAGAGACTGAGGTAAGGTAAATGAAGGGCGGGGGTTGGTGTGTAGATCAGCAAGTGGATAGGGAAGGTGGAGTCTGGTTTGAGTCAAGCCCGGATGGGCTGGAGGGTGAGTGTCAACTCCAGCAAACTGGATTTATCTAGTTTGGGGTTTGGGCAGGGCGATTGTTGACTTTAGCCATGTAGGTTAGGTTGGGCCAGTGGGAGTGTGTCAGGGGATGTAGTTGTAAGGTCTTGGTGATGAATCAGTGGAGTCAGTTTAATGTTTTCCCACCAGTCCGAGTACTAGCGTTTCACACTCATGCTTCAACTATCATGCTTTTATCAGTCGGAGCAATTTGAAATCTCCAAATTTACATGGCTTTATTGAAGGGTTTGAGATGCAGAGGAATTGACCATCAGAAAAATCAATGTTCCAAGCAACTTAAATGGAATCAGCTGCCTTGGGGATTCCACACTGTCTCATAGTGCAACATCAGTCTGCAATCCTCGAACAACTCTCTGGCTATCAGAATAGCTAGGTGATAATATCTTTCAAAGCTTCAGGGTGTCCCAGACAGTTTTATCATCAACTAAACACTTCTTTGAAGAAGAGTAGCCATTGTTGCAATGCCAAAACTGTGCCAGCCTACTTTTGAAATGCAAGCCGACAGCCACCATAATCTAACCTATATTTGTGATGTTAAGCAACAAATGATTTGCATGTCACAGAGGAGAACTGTTTTGCTGTACTTCAAACATAGTACAATAAGATATTTTATGTCAACATGAGAAGGCAAATGGAATATCACTTTAATTTCTCATATTGAAGATAGCACCTCTTGCGGTGCAGCACTGTCTCAGTATAGTATTGGAAATTCAGCCTATTTTCTGTAAACTGGTCTGTGGAGTGAGGGCTGAACCCACAACACAGATGCAATATGGCTGCCAATTAAACCTCAGTAAATACATACCAGTTCTGTTATTCAGCCATGGCACAATTGAGTTTTAGCTTTGTTGTGTAGGTTTACTGAAATGAGGAGGAATTTCTTCAGCCAGAGGGTGGTTAATCTGTGACACACATTGCTGCAGAAGATCATGCAGGCCAAGTAATTGAGTGTAATTAAGGCAGAGATAGATAGACTTTCAATTGGTACGGGGAGAAGGCAGGACAAAATGGTTGAGAAACATATCAGCCATGATTGAATGGCAGACCAGACTTGATGGGCCAAATGGCCTAATTCTTCTCCAACATCTAATGGTCTTACAGGTCTATTCAGTTGTGGCTAATATGTAATTTAAAAAGCTTGTTCAGCTATATATATGTAATACCTGTTCAGATTTATATTTCAATGCCATGACATAGTTTGAAGATAAAAAGAAGATCTAGTAACCAAATCAACTTAAATCCTTGACCTACCTCTCAGACATTGTCTTTGCCACCTCACTGATTAAGTGACAAACAGTGTACTGGGAGGTTGTTTTATTAATGTAAGACCATTTATTGTTGGCCACAAATTATTTGCTGACCAGTCAGAAGGGGAATTAGCAGAATCAATACCATCTGGATTAAATGATCTCTTCTTTTTTATTGTGTGACTGAATCAGAATAACCCTAATGTTGCAGCATCCATGTATGTTACATTGAGGCATAAAGCATGGTTGATAGAACATCTGTCTGTGTGCACCTGGTACAACTCAGTGCACAAACATCTGTTTGGGCTCCTGCAGGATGACATTGTGGTGAGGGCATTAGGAGGATGTGCTATATCAATGTAGAATAGACAAGTCATGAAATCAATCAGGCTGCAATGTTGACGGCTCCATTGTCTATGCTGTGAGGTTGTTGGCAGTGAAATTGCAGTTCATGGCACTGACACCATTCCTGAATTGTTTGGGAGGAATCTTCCAGTACTGGCTCAGCTACAACTCTCTGCCACGTACATTTCCTAGAGAATGTTTACTGTCATTACAATGAATTGCAAGAGAAATTCCAGGACTGACTTCAGTGAATGAACCAATTAATAAGATATGATACTTGACCATTAAAAAATGTAATTTGTCTCCAATAATGGATCATTGCCGTGGAAAGGGTCATAAAACTGTTTCAATTGAACTTTGCAATGATTGATTTTGACCTTTTTTTCTCTAAAAAATCATTTAACACTGTGATGTACTGCTAGAGTTTATGGCCATTCAAGCACATAGTGTTTGAATCAATAGCAATTTTGGTGTCCAATTACACCAGGAAACATATTTACATTCAGTTTGCCCTCTTAATTCATCCAAGTCCCTCCACTGCAATAGTCAGTGGAGGTAAATGTTAAATTGTAAATTTTTCTCACTGTTCCATAAAATACTAAGATAAAGTCCACCTCTATGCCCAGCAATGCTTATTCCCAACCTAAAGCCGTGGGATAGTCAGTATGGGAAATTAAACAAAAGGAATGCAAACAGCAGGATGATGGCACATCAGAGAGTGATCATGAGGAACATCCAGAAACTGGATGAAACAAGAATGTCCTTATCAATGGTTGAGGATCAATTTTGTTTTTCTGTCAAACGTGTGTGCAGACAAGTTCTGAGGAAGGGTCACTTGTCCCAAAACAATAACTCTGATTTCTCTCCACAAATGCTGCTGAACTTTTCCAGCAATTTCTGTTTTTGTTTCTGATTTAAAGCATCCCTGGTTCTTTCGACTTTTATACAATATAATACTTGCTTTGAATTGAGAACAATTCTGCAGTATTAAGCTGGAGAACAGTCTTGGCACATGCAAAGAGCTGATGTGTTGGTCATGTACATCATTAGCTGGGTAACAGTTTTGCAGGTTATTGTAATCTGTGTGCTTTTATCCATTCCATGCTTTAGTTTTATTAAGGCCACAAAACTGATGGATTATTTAATTGAATGCCGGGAACAATTTTGTGGGATTTGGTCCATTTTCTTTTTGGTTCCTCAGTGTATGTTCAGAATTGAATTATAGGAGGCATTGTAGCTATTGTAGTGTTTAAAGGTTATATATTTTAAATAAAATTTATTGATCCCTTTGTTTTAAGATTTGGTTCATATACTTTTTTATTGCTGAAAAAAGATTGATTTTATTGAGGTTCTCTCTTTTGCACACATCAGACCAATTCCCAAAAGTAGAAGTTCAAGCAGAAAACCACTTGTGTACAACATGGGAAGTGAGTAGTATCGATGGCTGTTGCAGGCTACAGTGCAACACTGATAGGATGCAGAGTTTGGCTGAGAAATGGCAGATGGAGTTCAACCTGGATAAATGCAAAGTGATTCATTTCGGACGGTTGAACTTGAATGCTGAATATAGGATTAAAGACAGGGTTCTTGGCAGCGTGGAGGAACAGTGGGATTTTCAAGTGCATAGATCCCTCAAAGCTGCCACAAAAGTGGATAGGGTTGTTAAAAAAGCATATGGCGTTTTGGCTTTCATTAATAGAGGGTCGAGTTTAAGAGCCGCAAGGTTTTGCTGCAGCTCTACAAAACCCTGGTGAAATCACATTTGAAATATTGTGTCCAGTTCTGGTCGCCCTATTATAGGAAAGATGCAGAGGGTTTAAAGAAGGTTTACCAGGATGCTGCCTGGACTTGTGGGCTTGTCTTACGGAGATGTTGACTAAGCTTGGACTTTTCTCTCTGGAGAGAAGTAGGAAGAGAGGTGACCTGATAGAGATGTACAAGGTAATGACAGGCATGGATACAGTTGATAGCCAGAGACTTTTCCCCTGGGCAGGATTGACTGCCATGAGGGGTCATAGTTTTAAGGTGTAAGGAGAAAGGAATAAGGACACATCAGAGGTAGGTTCTTTATGCAGAGAGTTGTGAACACATGCAATGCGTTGTCAGCAGTGATGGTGGAAGCAGAGTCATTAAGGACATTTAAGCAACCGCTGGACATGCACATGGACAGCAGTGAATTGAGGGGTGACCTAGTTTAGGTTATTTTATTTTAGATTAGGATTAATCCTTGGCACAAAATTGTGGGCCAAAGGGCCTGTTCTGTGCTGTACTTTTCTATGTTCTACATTCTATGAGTGCTTGCTGGTTGCTAAGAGGCGTTGTACTGGAGACTGCAGCCATTTATGCGGATTTACATCAAATAGGTAAACTATGTTTAAATTGTAAACTCTGGTCGACTCTGATCAGAGTACTGTCCTGAAAAACTAACCAGCTGAATGGCTGTGACCAAAGTCACTCTTGACTTTGATTAAAGATAGTCAGCCTGGCTTTGTGAGAGGCAGGTTATTGAGGACATGACAAGACAAGTTGACGAAAGTTGAACAGTGGATGTGGTGTACATGGATTTCAGTAAGGCATTTGATAAAGTTCCCCACTGCAGGCTCATTCAGAAAGTTAGGAGGTGTGGGTTACAGGGAATTTGGTTGTCTGGATACAGAATTGGCTGGCCAAAAGAAGACAGCGAGCGGTAGTGGATGGAAAGTATTCCGCCTGGATGTCAATGACCAATGGTGTGCCGCAGGAATCTGTTTTTGGCCCTCTGCTCTTTGTAGTTTTATAAATGACCTGGATGAAGAAGTGAAAGGGTGATTTACTAAATTTGCCAATGATACAAAGATCAGTGGTGTTGTAGATAGTGTCGAGGGCTGTTGCAGGCTACAACATAACATTGACAGGATGCAGAGCTGGGCTGAGAAGTGGCAGATGGAGTTCAACCTGGATAAATTTGAAGTGATTCATTTTGGAAGGTCGAATTTGAATGCTAAATACAGGGTTAAAGATAGGATTTTTGGCAGTGTGAAGAAACAACAGGATCTTGAGGACTACGTACATAGATCCCTCAAAGTTGCCACCCAAGTTGATGGGGCTGTTAAGAAGTCATATGGTGTTTTGGCTTTCATTAACAGGGGGATTGAGTTTAAGAGGCGTGAGGCTTTGTTGCAGCTCTACAGAAACCTGGTTAGGCCACACTTGGAATATTGTGTCCAGTTCTGGTTGCCTCATTATAGGAAAGAGAGGGTGCAGGGGAGATTTGAGCTGAAAATGTGTTGCTGGAAAAGCGCAGCAGGTCAGGCAGCATCCAAGGAACAGGAGAATCGACGTTTTGGGCATAAGCCCTTCTTCATGCCCGAGACGTCGATTCTCCTGTTCCTTGGATGCTGCCTGACCTGCTGCGCTTTTCCAGCAACACATTTTCAGCTCTGATCTCCAGCATCTGCAGCCCTCACTTTCTCCCTGCAGGGGAGATTTACCAGGATGTTTCCTGGATTAGAGCACTTGTCTTCTGAATAGGGGTCAAGTGAGGTCAGGCTTTTCACACTGGAGAGAAGGAAGAAGAGAGGTGACTTGATAGAGGTGACTTGGTAGAAGTGTACAAGATAATGAGAGGCATACATAGATAGCCAGAGACTTTTCCCCAGGGTAGAAATGGCTGTCGCAAGGGGTCATAATTTTAAGATGATTGGAGGAAGGTTTAGGGGAGATGTCAGAGGTTGGTTCTTTACATAGAGAGTGGTGGGTGCATGGAAGGCACTGCCAGTGGTGGTAGTGGAGTTCAAGACATTAGGGACATTTAAGAGACTGGTGGACAAGCACATGGACAGCAGCAAATTGAGGGGTGTGTAGGTTAGATTGATCTTAGATTAAGATAAATGCTCGGCTCAACATCATGGGCAGAAGGGTCTGTACTGTGCTGTACTGTTCTATGTTCTAAGTTCTATGTTCTATTCTGTTGAGTTGAAACTACACTGAATGTATATTTTCTTTCTGTCTGCAAATAACAGGGCTTTGTAGCTTGCAGGGGATGCAAATGCACCATGCTGTGAGCCCAACTAATAGTCCTACAGTTTTTGTCAGCATAATTCCTTGCACACTCAGGATTATCCAGCAAATATCATCTAATTGCATACTCGCAGCTATTGTTAATCATTGCATTGTGAGTTTTGCAAGTGTAGGCAGTTGGGTGTGGTCAGTATCTTGCTTCTTGTGTTAACAGTCAACAGTTTGATATAATCTGCCAGTCTTTGGACAGAGGGTCTATGTACCTAGCATCACATTAAAACTGAAATTTATATATCGCATTACTGGTTTACGTGCTAGGCAAAATGTCTTTTTGGCTTGATGGCTGCATCTTCCTAGTATTGGCAAGGCATGGCATAGTAGTAGCATGAAACCATTAGTTTCACCTGTTGCTCTTTTTTTAAAGATACCTTATCTCTTCAAAGGCAATCTAAAGTAGACTAGACATTTTCCAGGGATGATAAAGTGTAGCGCTGGAAAAGCACAGCAGGTCAGGCAGCATTTGACGAGCAGGAGAGTCGAAGTTTCGGGCACAAACCCTTCATCATGTCAAGAGTAATCTCCTTAGTGTTAACACACTAACAGGATGCTCTGGGTCGCATACTTGCATGTATTAGAAACTATTAATATACAGGGGCTTGTCCTTAGCAGACGTACATGGGGACTGTGCCTCTGTTTCAATTTAATAAAGTAGTTATAGCCATTCGCTGCTTCATTTCTCAGGGCAATACTCTGACCAAACAGTTTTTCCCGGCTTCAACTTCAAACAAATCTGATTGTTAACTGTCAGTCATGACTATTGGCTGCATTCTCCATAGCAACACATCTGCCAAACAGAGTCCACCTGCCAACCAAACAGCATTGCCCTCTCATGCAGTACGAATGTGGATTTTCCCCATAAGTGTGTATTCCCCTAAATGTTTTGATGAATGCAAACTTCATCAATTTGTGCTTCTTTCAGTTATACTCAAGTTCTGTATGGCAAAACAGCTATTTGGGTGCTTTTTTTTAAAAAAAAAGTCAGTTTTCTTCAATGCTGAGTAACTTTTATTTGGCATTTTAGAAAGTTTCTATAAGTTTGCTTCGAATGAGTTTCAACTATAAAATTCATGACTAACGTGGTATAAAATGGGAGGTAAGGTTCCAGAGGCACCATCTCGTACTTACATGGCCTCTGTCAAAGATAACAGCCTTGTCTGCCTTTGAGTTAACAGGGAATCACAAATGAAGTTTACCATATATAGCAGGATGATTACAATCAAACTGTGATGTAGGAGAGAAATTGCTTGTGGATAATAAAGTCATATTACCCTTAGCTGCAGCTCATTTCCTGCTGATGCAGCTAAATCAACTACAGGATAAATTTATAATTGAATGAAAATGGAGTTTATTCTGGGTCATGGACAGTAGCAGTAAGAAGAGCTAAAATTCCATGCAACAGTGGCTCCCATGATGCACATCTTAATTGATGGATACATCAGTCAGCAGAAACCTTTAGTTTTTTTTCCCCTACTGAATAGCATGGTATGTTGGCCCAATGCCAGCCTGGGCAAACCATGAGGTACCCACATGCAGGAGAATATTGCTGGCTCTCACATGCTCATAGTGACACCCAACCAGAGTTATCTATAAGTGCTACAACAGACAGTACACATTGCTCTTGGAAAAAATGAGTATAACCAGTTGCAGATTGTATTTCTTAGTCTGATATAGGTTTGCCCGAGATACAGTAAAAGATTGCAAAGTCTATGTGAGGTTTTGGTTTCAGTAAACTGTAAATATGGAACTGATTGACAGAAATAAGGCCATCGATGTTGTGTCTTTTTAAATATATTCTTTCATGAAATGTAGAAATCACTGGCTGAACAAACACTTATTGCTCATCTTTAATTGCCTTTGAAAAGGTGATAGTGAGCTGTCTTTTTCAACTTGTTCAATACTCAGGAGAATATTCTTGTCCCTATAAAGTGTCTAGATTACCTTCAAAGTGTAAGATAGCTTTAAAAAATATAAACAATGGGTAAAGCTAATGGTTTCATGCTGCTGCTATTCTATAGCAATACAAAGCGGATCAGTCAACAAGCCAAAAAGACTTTCTACATTCCCCACAATATAGGCATTCTCACAGTGCTGCCAGGAAGGGAGTTCTTTGATTTTTATTCAGCAACGGTGAAGGAGTAATGATATAGTTTCAAACCAGCATGTTGTGTGTTTAAGGGGGGAATGTGTTGGTGATGGTGCCCGATGTATCTGCTAGCCTTCTCCTTCTAGGTAATAAAGGTTATGAGTTTGGAAGGTGCTGTCTAATGAGCATAAGGGAGTTGCTAGAGTGTGTCTTGTCAATGGTACACACTGCTGTCATGTGTGTTTGTGACAGTGGGAGTGAATATTGAAGTTGGTGGGTGGGATGCCAATCCAGCAGCCTGCTTTGTCATGGATGAAATTGATTTTCCTGAGTGTTGTTGGAGCAGTATTCATCCAGGCAGGTGGAAACTATTCCACCGCTCTGACCTATACCTTATAGATAGCATACAGGTTTTAGCAATTCAGTAGGTGAGTTACATTTTGCAGAATTCCCAAGCTCTGATTTACTATTGTAGCCATAGTATTTAGGTGTTGTCTAGATCTGTTTCTTGACAATAATAATTCTACAGCATTGATATTAGGGACTTCAGAATTAGCAATGCCATTGAATATCAATATGTTGGATAACATTATCTTACTCCTTTCCTTAAAGAATCAGTTCATACAGTTAAGCTACAAAACATTGAAACCAGCTGCTTTTGCTGCCTGCGGTGTGAAGAAGTATCAGTTTCTGCAGAAATATGGTGTTAATGTGTCAGTCAGCTCTATCTCACCTCACACTCATTTATTTAACTCAATATCCAGTAGACCAGCCATCATTTCCATTACAGTCTGTGTTACTTTGTCACTACTTTCATTAAATGTGTTGACATTATGTTTATCTTCTTGTGATTTTTGTTTCAATTTTTCCTACTTCTCTGTGCAGCTTCTGGAAAAATTAGAGATTTTAAAGGCTATTTTCAACCCTGCTAAATGAAGAAGCAATTTCTGTTTCCCTTATTCATACGGCCACTTACATTTCAGTGACAGTATCACCTCAGATTTTCAAGTTGTCACCCTCCCTCAAAGTTCGACTACTCTGTTTTGCTTATTCACTCTTGGGACAGGGGTGTTGCTGACTGACCAGCATTTATTGCTTTTCCAATCCATGCACAGGTTCCAAGCAGAGAAGAGCAATCTCACATCCACTCTAAAGTCTGACTCTACAATCAACACCATGAACTTTTAATTATCTGTGCATCAATCACGTGTTCTTGGAAATCACTGGAGCTGATTACACAAGCACAAATGATAGTGTCAAACATAACCCAGTGACTTAAGAGTAAAAACATTCAGAGCGATATGTTGTAACCTAACAGAATTTGAAACTTTAGGATTAAGGCTGTGTTGGTCCAGTTCTATCATACTGTCACAAATCAATATGAAAAGAAATAAAATAGGTTTAATCCAGGGGGAAATCAATCATGGCTAGTTTGATCCTGATAGGTTTCTTCAAAAGGTCTTGAATTTCAGTGCAGCCTCTAACCTTTCAAAATAGTGACAAGGCAGGGGTTATGATATTCAGGTTAATTAATTCCAATGTCATTACTCAACACACACAAGAGATCAAGTATCAAGTATCTTGTATCTTGATCAAGTATCTGTTAATTTGCTTGTGTTATTTTCTTGCAGCAGGGCTTGATTGTTAAAGAAATACAACAAATTAGTGATGAGCTCTGCTCTACAATGGCGTCTGCAGTGATTTATACTGGCTGCATCACAAATAGAGCAATATTCAATGATGTTAACCATTCTTGTCAGATGATCAAGATGCCCCTATAGGTTGTAATCTGGAGAATCTAATAAATGTTCATCACAAATAAGGTCAGTGAGTATTCACCAGATATTTACCCACAACCCTTATTGGACTGATGTACATACAGATATATAAATAAGAAGCAGGAGTTCATCAATCAGCTCCTCTTGCTTCCTCCACCATTCAATAGGATCATGACTGATCTGATGACTTCACATTCCTGTCTACTCATCATGACCTTTCAATCCTTTGTTTATCATGAATTGTTCTGCCTTTGCCTTAAAATATTCAAGGGCTCTGCATCCACCACCTTTGAGCAAGGGCATTCCAAAGAGTTATGACCCTCTTTGAGAAAAATTGTCCTCACTTTTGTCTTAAATGGGTAATACTTATTATTTAACCGTTAATTTTAGAACCTTATATAAGGAACAGCTTATCCAATTGCATTCTGTCAAGACTTCTTAGCATCTTATATGATTCAATCACTTTACCAGTATCATTCTGAACTCCAGTGGATACAAATCCAACTGATACAAACTTTTGTTATAAGACAACCTGTGCATTCCAGACATGAGTCTATTAATTTTTTTCTGAATTTTTAATATGTTTACATCCTTCAATAGCTAAAGTTATTCAGTGCTATACACATAATACTTTGGATGTGGTCTCACCAATGCACTGTGGAGCTAAAGCATAACTTCTCAATTTCTGTATTCAATTCCCCTTGCAATAAATGATAACATTCTATTAGTTTTCCTAATTACTTGGTGTACCTTCAAACTAATCCAGTGTGAGCTTCCACTAAGGCACCTAAGTCTCTCTCTCTCTTTTAAACCCACCTGGTTTTCTGTAATGGAGGCTTCAGTGAATGTTCAGATTGGGAAGACCAGCATTAAAACACAGGCAGTATGTGGATAGTTTATCTGATGATTGGTATTTGTCAGAATAGTTTCAATGCCTGTCTGAAGCTCTGGGTCATAGAATCTTACACCATTCAGTCTATTTAAACTGTGCTGGCTGTTTGAAAGTACTGTCTAATTTAAACTCACAGCGCAACTTTTTCTTTATAACCACAAATTAGTCTCCTTCCAGTACATGTCTTTGAAAATTGTCTTTTGAAAATTCCCATGGATAAATTGGCTTCCAAGGAACTTTCATTTAATTGTTAATAGATTATATGATTCAGGAACAACACTTGGATGAGGAAGAAACCTTTGGGGATTCCAGAGATACCAGGGAGAAATTGGAAGTGGGAAATGATGCAGAACTGGGAACTTGCTTTTATGAGCTGAGGCTTACAGTTTAAGAGCAGGGAGGTTATGGTGGAATTGTATAAAACATTGGTTAGGTCACAGCTAGTGTATTGTGTGCATTTATGGAATCCACATTACAGGAGGGATGAGATAGCACTGGAGAGGGCGCAGAGGAGATTTACCAGGATGCCACATTAGCTGGACAGTTTTATTTCTGAAAAGGTTTTGGGCAGACTGGGGTTGTTTCCTCAGAGCAGAGGAGATTGAGAGGGGATGTGACTGAGATGTATAACATTTTGGGGGACAGTGTGGTGTAGGCAGGAAGAAACATTTATGGGGGTATAGTTGACGAGGGGGCATAGACTGAAGAGGCAGGAAGTTTAAAGGAGATCTGAGGAAACTCTTTTTCACCTGGCAGGAATCTCAGACTCACTGCCTGTAGCTGTGGTAGAGGCAGAAATGCTCATAACATTTTAAAAAGTATTTAGATGTGAACTTGCGATGCCAAGACATACAAGGCTGTGTGTCAAAAAGTGTGGTGCTGGTAAGCACAGCAGATAGGGCTGCATCCAAGGAGCAGGAGAGTCAACGTTTCAGGCATAAGCCCTTCATCAGGAATGTGAAGGGGGAAGGGGACTGAGAGTTAAATAGGGCGGTGGGGGTGCGGCTGAAGGGAAGGTAGGTGGAATGATGATAGGGAGGTAATTGCAATAGGTTGGGTCGGGCTATGGGTCAAGTGCAAGAAAATGGGACAGAATAGTAGATGGTTGTTTTTGACCGGCATGCTCTTGATGGGCCAAAGGGCCATTATTTTCTGTTCTGTGGACCTTTATGACTCTACGGCAGGATTCGATCGGTTCTTGATTTATGTAGTGCCTAGTATTAAGTCAATAGAATGGATTATGAAGTTTTACATTTAAAACATAATTAGTCCCTTGTGGGGCAGGATTACTGAACCTAGCTTAGAGCCAGGACTCCTGGATTCACGTTCAACCTGCTCCTAAGGTCAGGTAAAGAAGTTGGGTAATCAAGAAAACAATTGGAAATGCGGTCAAGAGAGCCTGGGGGAGACTGAAGGGAGTTAAAGAAAAAATCTTGAAGAGATGTGACAATGTGTCAGGATAAGAAGGATCTTATGTGACAAACGTTCAAGTCTTGTGGATAAAGAACTGAGCTGCATGTGGGAGCAGCAAAAGCAATTGATGAGTTAATCAAAACTTTAAAGACAAAAATGAACTACTCAGACCTGTTGAAAGTTAGTTTGGAAGGTTGACTTGTAGGAATGGAAAATTGAAAGGATGTTTGATAGTGGAAAAAGTAACTGAGGCTTTGGCCACCAGAATGATCCTGGAATAGGGAGAGATTTTGCTAGTTAAACATAATACCAGTGCACAGTCTATTAAACTTGAGGGAGCAAGGTGGATTTCCAACAAATGAATCAGCCAGGTTGTACACAATAAAAGTTTCACTGAGAAATGGGCTATCATTGCACCATTCACAACTCCTCAGATTCTGAAGAGGTCTGTATCTAAATGCAGTGAGACCTGGATAACATTCAGGTTTGAGCTGATTGTTGCTAAGCAACAACCCTGGCACTCAAAATCCACATGTCCCCTCCCTGTTGGCACAATGGTGTACCTACACCACATGGATAACAGAGGTTCAAGAACGTGGTGCACCAACACCTTCTCAAGGATAATTAACAATGGGCAGTAAATGCTGACTTTGAGAATAATGTCCAGATTTCATGAATTATTAAAACAAAATTAGAGATGACGGAGTGATTAAGCTAATTGAGAACTGCAGAAGTAATGTGGTGAATGGAAGGCTGCATCTAGGTGTTGAGGAGTGCAGTTGCTAATGACTTATTGGAGAATCTTTTCCTCTGGGTTGTTGCAGAAGAAAATGAGGTTAGAATGAGTTAGAGAGATATGGATAGTAAACAATTCTAGGAATTGGTTAGATTTAGTCTCATTGTGATGGCAATGATTGTGGCCATAGAAATAGAGAGACTACTCTAGATGGCAGTTGAAGTCTGACACAAAAAAACATGTCTGGACATTTCAGACCAATATCTTTACCATCACATGTCGGCAGATTTGCAGATCATGTGTTCTTCTGAGACTGAAACCCAATTAAATCCCCTCCATCATAATAGTTCCCAGTTGGTTTACATTGTGTTTAACAAACCTGAGTAAACCTTTTACTTGCTTTACAAGCAGATGTTTATGAAAATGTGCACCTTTAATTGAAATAACCTTTGCTGAAGTCTAAAGTAATTTCCTTCATTCAATTTCTGCCCTGTCACCTTATAACAGTTTGACCTTGCATTCTTCAGAGCATAATGATCTCAGCAGTTTAAACATGATGGTGCTAAGAGCTATGTCTATGATCTTATCATGAATTAGTATATGTATAGGCAGGGCTGAAAAGTGGTTAGAGTTCAAAGAAAGCGGAACTGAAACATGCATGACAAAGACTCAAAGATAAATCCTCTGAGCACTCTTTCATCATGTGTTTACATTTATGGTATGCAAATGTTGGAAGGTATGTTTAATTTACCTCAGCAAGGATGATAAATTAGTCAAACAAGGTTACATTCATTTACTGCTTTGTCTGTGCATCTACTAAATTTCAACGGAGGGGAATGCTGGATGACTCAGTGGCTCCTGAGTTCACAATGGGTTCATTCTGATTTTATTGCCATCTCCTCTGCTGTCTGGCTGTGAGGAAATTTCTCCTGGACATCAATATGTGACATAAAACAGCTTTCCATTCAGCTGGATCGTCAGTTTCACACAGTTTCTATGTGAATAACTTTTGAACAAAATGGAAATGGAAAGAAGAAGTTCAACAAGAGTGATTCCTCCTAGCCTCAGTCTCCGTACAATTGTTAAGGCTAACAGGCAGATTTACTGTTCCTCTTGGACAACTAAATCACATCTGAAAATTCTCAGTACTGACAGATGGGGCAAAGAGTAGAAAATGCTTTTCTTCCTCGGTAGAGACATTACCCATCATGATGAACACATACACAGACACATATACATACACGTGCTCATACACACACACAACACACACACACACACACACACACACACAACATAATAAACAGTTATATTTGCAGTTTCAAACTGAGTTCATAAAATCCCCAAATTTTCTGTCAGACCTTCTTTGAAAACTAAAGAAACCTGAGCATCTGGTTTTATGTGGGACTGCATTCTATGCTCTGACAATATTTGTAATCTATTGGGGTGGAGAAGTGCTTTCCAAAGAACTCTCCCTTGGACATTCAAATATAGTTCACAAAGCAAAGCATAACTCAGGTGTCGTGTAGCTGGAGCTTGCCTCTGCAGCCAATATTCTTGCACTGATGCTACGCTACTAAAGTAGCATAAAAACAAGCAAAACTAATATTATTTACAAAATAACATGCAAGGACTGTAACAAAAACTAAATTGGACAAACAGGCAGAAAACTAGCCACCAGGATACATGAACCTCAACTAGCCACAAAACAACATGACCCTCTCAAACTAGTATCCTTACATAGATATGAGGAAGGACACGACTTAGATTGGGACAACACATCCATTCTAGGACAAGCCAAACAGAGACATGCACTAGAATTCCTAAAAGCATGGCATTCCAACCAGAACTTTATCAACCACACATCGAGTTATACCCCATCTACCACCCCCTGAGAAAAACAACAGGAGATGACATCACCACAGGAAATGGCATCACCACAGGAAATGACATCACCAGCCCAAAGAAACCCAACATATAAATAGAAAGCAGGAATTATCAATAGTGCTTCGCCCGGAGGCTCACTGAAGATGTTACCTAGTAGGGTGATGAAACATCTGGAAATGAACCTTTCAGGTCAGAGAGCAAACCTACATCCAGAACCTCAACCTGAGCTAAACAAAACCTTCTCAAAACTAGCATAAAAACACTTTGCAGTGGCAAGGAACTGTTACAGGAAGTTGGAAGACATGTGACCAATGATTTCTGCCACTGCTTTCACCAGATCTATGGCTTTTTTGCTCATTGGCGTGAATGGGTGGAATTGTAAATGGAGGACAGAAGCAGATACCCCTAACGACTGAATCTGTAAGTGAAGGGCGATCTTTATGAAAGCTGAAAATGTGTTGCTGGAAAAGCACAGCAGGTCAGGCAGCATCCTAGGAACAGGAGAATCGATGTTTCGGGCATAAGCCCTTCTTCAGGAATGAGGAAAGTGTGTCTAGCAGGCTAAGATAAAAGGTAGGGAGGAGGGACTTGGGGGAGGGGTGTTGAAAATGCGATAGATGGAAGGAGGTCAAGGTGAGGGTGATAGGCCGGAATGGGTTGGTGGCGGAGAGGTCAGGAAGAAGTTTGCAGGTTAGAAAGGCGGTGCTGAGTTCGAGGGATTTGACTGAGACAAGGTGGGGGGAGGGGAAATGAGGAAACTGGAGAAATCTGAGTTCATCCCTTGTGGTTGGAGGGTTCTTAGGCGGAAGATGAGGCGCTCTGCCTCCAACCATCGTGTTGCTATGGTCTGGCGATGGAGGAGTCCAAGGACATGCCTGTCCTTGGTGGAGTGGGAGGGGGAGTTGAAATGTTGAGCCACGGGGTGGTTGGGTTGGTTGGTCCAGGTGTCCCAGAGGTGTTCTCTGAAACGTTCCGCAAGTTGGCGGCCTGTTTCCCCAATATAGAGGAGGCCACATCAGGTGCAGCGGATGCAATTGATGATGTGTGTGGAGGTGCAGATGAATTTGTGGCGGATATGGAAGTATCCCTTGGGGCCTTGGAGAGAAGTAAGGGTGGGAGGTGTGGGCGCAAGTTTTGCATTTCTTGCAGTTGCAGGGGAAGGTGCCGGGAGTGGAGGTTGGGTTGGTGCGGGGTGTGGACCTGACGAGGGAGTCACGGAGGGAGTGGTCTTTTCGGAATGCTGATAGGGGAGGGGAGGGAAATATATCCCTGGTGGTGGGGTCCGTTTGGAGGTGGCGGAAATGACGGCGGATGATACGCTGTACATTGAGGTTGGTGGGGTGGTAGGTGAGGACCAGTGGGGTTCTGTCCTGGTGGCGGTTGGAGAGGCGGGGCTCAAGGGCGGAGGAGCGGGAAGTGGAGGAGATGCGGTGGAGGGCATCGTCGACCACGTCTGGGGGGAAATTGCGGTCTTTGAAGATGGAGGCCATCTGGGTTTTATGGTTTTGGAACTGGTCCTCCTGGGAGCAGATGCGGCGGAGACGAAGGAATTGGGAATATGGGATGGCGTTTTACAGGGGGCAGGATGGGAGGAGGTGTAGTCAAGGTAGCTGTGGGAGTCGGTCGGTTTATAGTAAATGTCCGTGTTGATTCGGTCACCCGAGATAGAAATGGAAAGGTCTAGGAAGGGGAGGGAGGAATCTGAGATGGTCCAGGTGAAATTGAGGTCGGGGTGGAAGGTGTTGGTAAAGTGGATGAACTGTTCAACCTCCTCGTGGGAGCACGAGGCAGCGCCGATTCAGTCATCGATGTAGCGGAGGAAAAGATGGGGTTGGTGCCAGTGTAGCTGCGGAAGATGGACTTTATGAAAGGTCAGGCTTCTGGTCATTCAAATTTTTGTAGAAGGAAATCAGGATGTGACAGAAAAGAAGCAAAATGCTGACAATTCACAGCTAAAGTATCAAAATCTGAAGATAAGATGATTAATATTTATGGTGCAATACTTCTTCATTGAAGCCTACGAAATTCATGAACATTGTAGTGCAACATATTCCTTGAGTGACTGTAACCTTTCTGTTCATTGTTAGTGTACTTTAAGTAGTAATGTCCTGTGTTTAGAGATCATTTCACTTCTGACAAAATAAGAGTAATTTCATGAAGTTGTATGTAAATATTATAATACAGCTGGTTCTTTTTTGTAAAAGGGATTGAGATTGAAATATAAAATGCAGAAGCATAGTTAACAGCTAACAAGGGACAGTCTGACATGTTTGTTCAAAGTAACCATTCTTTTTGTACAATTAGAAGTCTCGCACACAACTGCTATTGATTTACTCTTTAGTCATTGACACAGACACTGGCTAGCTTTTACTGAAATAAGGTCAACAGCATAGTCTGTTCCTTGTGCAAATATGTGTTTCTGATAATCAAAGTGAATTTTCACAACTTAATTTTCCTTATCCACTTTGAAGGATAGAGTATTGAAAGAATCAAATTGTTAAAAAGAATCAAGGTTAAATTTAGGCTTTTTTGCAGTGAATTTACTAATTTTAAATTATGGGTTCAAATGATCTTAAATGGGAACAAGTCTGGAGGGATTATTGAACTGCAATATTGTGAATGAATTGATTAACGTTGGTCAAGATACAGCTATTATTCTTGGATAGGTCAGCAGCTCAGAATGTCAATTACAACTGCAGCTATTGTTTCCAGGTCAGTGTCTCTGATGGATGATATACAGCCAGGAAATATGAGCTTTATTGTGCATCTGTCTAGGTGGCAGTAAAGTCAGTTAAGCTCTGTTCAATTGTGTTTAGTCACGTGTCATCAGCTCTACTCTCCAGGCAACCGTTTCTCAGTGTTAGGCAAAAACAAGAATTGCTGTTCTCTTGTGACAATGCAAAGAGCTAGGTAACAAATTCTAATGTAAAATCCCAACATTTAGCTTTCCAACAGTTTTAAATTACCCAACAATTGTTTCACAGTCAAATTGGTCTGAAATACGTTTCTGGGCATGAAAGTAGATGGGAGTTTACAAAAACATTTATTCAGGAATTAGACCAGGATCTGACTCCCAAATGATATTACCTACACTAAGGCAGACCTAAAGTTATTTTGCCTAATCTAAAGTTATAACTGCAGCCTGAACATCTATAGTCATAACCAAATGGTCTCATCTTTCTGATAAATGCTAATCCAAGTTCCTCTCTACCCTCTCTGATGTAAATTAAAAAAATCGAATGGCTCTATTTTGGAAAGAACAAGAGAATTTGTGCTGATGTACTGGTCAATAATTATCCTTACATCAATAATACAAACCACATTCTCTGATGTAAGAGAGTTAAATTTCGCCACTACTGATGGTTTGCAACTGAGACCTGAGTTTTTGCCACTGTCTCAGTGGCATAGAATCAGAGCAATTCCCATGTTGGCAAATCTGAGCTGGGAACTTGTACTTCAGAAGTTTAAGTTGTCAATCTGGGAAAAAGGGGGAGGGTCTTAGAGAAGCGGTGGCCGCTGGCCCTAGAAAGAATGCAGAGATTACAGGTGCGGAGATGGGCTGGACTAAAGGCTGGAGGCCTTAAACCAGAACTTGGATGAAAGATATGAAGAAAATCAGTAAAACTAAAATTAGCCATCAACCCCTTCACACACCCTCGCCCACACATTCCCACGTTCCATCCATGCCAATTTTGCCTCATGCTCTCCTCTCGCTTCTCATACACTCCATGCCAAGCTAGCTTCATCTACCAACCTTCAGATATCCCTCCATCCATACCAAACTCTTTCCCTCAAACACCTCCAAGCTCCTTTATAGCCTCAAGTTAACCTTGTCTGAACTCAGTCCCTCAGTAGAAGACCACCACCACCTTCTCAAGGGCAACTAGGAACAGGTAATAATAATGCTGGCCAGCCAGTGATGTTCACATCCATAAGTGAATAAATCAGACAAAAACATATACTACCTTTTACCCTGATACCTACCATGTCAACTTATCCAGTACACACTGGAAAATGTCAGGCCCTATGCTGACATTAAGCAGGGGAGGTGTCCTGAGCAAGTGAGTAGGCAACACAGAGGGCGTGCAGGGTAAGTGCTGATGGAGTTTAGGTTGGATGAGAGCAAATGAAGGAAGATGTTGCAGGAAATAGTGAGAATGAAAGAGAATGAGGCAAGGTAGGAAGTAGGTATAGTAGCACAGATCGAGTGATTTTGATGTTCGGAGAGAAGATGGTAGCGTTTATGCTGGTGAAGTGGAGAAGGACATCGACCTTCTTCCTACAGTGCTGGGCATCCATCTAGACTGCTGAGACTGCTTTAATACATTAGCAACCTCTGACCAGGCTGGTATGGCCTGGTGTCATGGCCTTCTCTGCTGTCCTGAGGGAAGAGAAGTCCCACATCTGCACCACTGTGTCAAGCAGGACCTCCAGGACTTTTCCCTCAAAAGCAGGGATCTGCTATCCCCCTGTCAATCATTTCCAGTGCAAATGTCAGAAACTGTGCAGGGCTATTACGGCCTGACTGTACTTGTCTGTGTGTGCATGAGCTTTTAAAGATGGAGTGAATGCAAGTGATGGTGTAAATTCCAAAATATTCCAGTAATGGTGTGTGGTTTTGGGAACAGCATTTGGTAAAATTGAGCTAGAATTGAACAAGACAGACACCGCAAGGTTTGGTAAATGCAGGGAGTTCTGTTAACTTGGTGAACTTGATAAACTCACACTTAGTCAAAAAAGTTTAAGTTTAGCCTAGTGCCTTTTCCTCAGCAAAGTGTCCTTTGTTTAAACGGTCAAGCTATATTTATAAAATAAAATAATATTTGAAACACATCTTTTGATAAGACCTTTCTCAGACAAGGAGACCAAACATTACATAGTACTCCGAATGTAGTGTCAGCCCTATAGAATTACCCTAAAACTTTTACATTCCAATTACTTTCTAATAAAGGCTAACAAATTTTATTTTTCTAATTGTTTGTTGTATCAGTTTGTTAACCTTCTGTGATTCATGTTCGGGGCACACAGATTCCTCTGAATATCAAATATTTCCTGTATTTCACCATTTTAAAAGTATTCTGTTTTTCAATTTTTCTTTCCAAAGTGCTTGACTTAATACTTCCCCCTATTATATTTCATCTATCTTGTCTACTCGTTTAACCTATCTGTATCCCTTTGCATCATGCTCACAGCTTATCTTTTCATCGTTCCCAGCAAATTCTTGACAGCAGTGAGTGCAGACAGCTACTCCAATTACATCTATACCTGAGATAAGAGAAGGATTTACTGCAACAGTCTGAAAGATAAGCCTGCGCTTTCCATCAAGAATAGAACATCTTGGTTATTTCATTTCATAATGTATTGACAAAAAGTGGTTAACAGGCACGAATTGCATGTACTGCATCCCATCAGCAGGAGTAACCAGCGCAGGCATTCCAGCTATAGTGCAAATACTACAGGTCATGTACAAGAACAATGAAGCAAAACCTTCTCAATCGTATGAGATCAAAAAAACTCATTTCCAATGTACAAGACAAGGGGCACATTTTTAAAGTGAGAGGAGAGAGTCTTAAAAAATATATTTTATACAGAGGGTGGTTCGTGTGTGGAATGAACATCTTGAGGGAGTGGTGGATGTGGATGCAATCACAACTTTTAAAAGACATTTCAATAAGTACATGAATGAGACTAGGGATAGGGAGGTGGAACTAGTTTAGTTTGGGATTATGTTCAGCATGGACTGGTTGGACCAAAGGGTCTGTTTCCAAGCTGTATGACTCAATGTCTCAATGTGTGCAGAAAGGCAATTACAATTTACAATTTTACAGTGACTATTTATCACATTGATATTTGTGGGACCTTGCTATGCACAAATTGACTTGTGCTTTCACACAAGAACAGTATCTATTCTCTAAAAGTATTTCATAGCATACTTGGGCATGAGGTCATGAAAGATGCAAACAAAAATCCTCATTCTTTTTTAATCAATTCAGAAACTCAGTTTCTGAATTATAACAATATAACTTATAACAATATTCACATCTTAAGCAATAAAAAAAACAGCAGCATAAATAAACAGCCTGGATGCCTTTGATGGAAGACTGAAGTTGCAATAATCTTTAAAATACACGACAACTGGTGGAAAAAATGTATTTCATAAATAACACTTCAAGCAGCATTTTATGATGCCCTGGAGTAGACAAGGACCTGGGCTAATGCCCAATGTTTTCAAGTAGTAGTTTGTGGTTCTCCCAAAGTGTTGATGTGACAGTGCTCCATGAAGTGGCAATGTGGGAACCAATGTGTCTCCAGTGTTCTTTGACCTTGACAGAGGAACATTAACTACTTTTACAAGTGGAGATATGCTGATTGTGCAATGGCAGCATTTTCACATTGCACTTCACTTTTTAAATGTTTACATTTATTTCACATCTCTTCTAATGCAGAGAATCATGAATGTACACATAATAGCATTTTTAATTTACAAATCACTGCTCACACTTGTACATTATTTCTCATGGTAACAGACATTTTGTGGAAGAAGCCTTATTCAATGGTGACTCAGCAGTTAAATCACAATTTTGTCTGCTGTACAAAAAAGTAAGGCTTATGATTACACTTAAAATCTTCCATCAAGTACAAATAGTGGAAACATGCATAGGGCATTTGGCTCGGCAGTGAACAATACTTTTGGAATGACTGATTAAAAAAGTGAAATACTTACAACAAGTATGTTTTCAGTGCAACTGTGTTCTGAATTTTCTAAATTTAAGGTCCTCAGCTGCTGGTTTCTGGAGAATATACGCAGTCTGATTTTAAGATTGTGCCTCTTTGTTTTGGTCTCCAACTGGAGAAAAAGAAAATTCCAGATCTATCATATTGAATCCTTTTTAGATTTTGAGTACCTTCTCTTAATCATTCTTCAACTAGAGTGATTTCAACACCAGTTTATACAGACCTTTAGTAATAAATTAACCCTTTAAACCTTGTAAATGTGAATACACACTGCCCCTTTCAAGAGTTAATAAACCTTTTGTGAGCTGCTTGCCTATCATCATCTCAATACCTGAGATGTACTCTTACCAAGTCTACATTGAGCTCAAGCCTACCTTCTTCTCCTTTATATTTAAACACCCTTCAGATAAATGCTAAGGTTACGTTAGTCGTTAGTAATTAATGGACTTGAACATATAAATCTCTTGCTCCTCTAATGTTCCTACTTTCTCATGATTGTGAAAATATTTCAGTTTGTCTTTCTTCGAAACAAAGCACACCCTCTCATTTTCCCACACTGATCTATATTTATCACCATTTTGTCAAAAGAATTAATCCATCTGTGTGTCTTTGCAAATTGCTGCTTCCATTTGCACAATGCTACCAATTAGTGCCATTTGTAAAATTAGCAAGCCTTTTTACTAACATGATCAAGACACAAGATCAGAGCAGAGCCCTCAATATTGGGCTTTTAGGAACATAGACTTTTACATATCACCAGAGTATAATCCCTTTGCCACTACTCTCTGTGTCCTATCTTGCAAACAATTAGAAACTAGTAGTGCATTAATGTTAATTTTATACTTCTGTAAATGTGAAAAGGTTAGTTCTCATGTTGTGTTATTTCTTGGTTGTAGTTTACTACTCTTGACAAAACTGTAAATCTAATCCACCCTAGAGTGAGCAAAAACATTTCATATGGTTCATTCATGTCAAGCTTCCTAAGTTTTTAACTCCTGGAACTTTAAAATAACTTTGATTGAACCAGGCATTTGGTTTTCCAGTCTTGTGTTGTTGGGACATTTAAACATAGTCAAATCCATAGGTATGCAAAAATAATAGCTCCAAATTTCCTAAATTAAAGATATTTTTCAAACATTCTTACTTCTAATTTACTCTTAACTTAGTAGTGGCCTTGCACAGAGAACTGTTAATTACACACAACTAGAATAAATGTAATTTGATATCGATCCCAATGCATTACAAAATTCACTGTGTTTTCTAGTCTAATTAAGACATATAAGTCTGATTTGAAAGTCTTTAATTATTTTCTATTTTGACTGTGGTTTATTTCTGTGTTATAAATATTATAAAATAGCATGCAATAGATAACGCATTACAAAGAATCCAGTGACTAGCTGACCACTAGTGAAGATCGCAAATAATGCAGATATCAACTATCTCCCAGTTACCTCAGGCTTTTCTTATTGTTCTACCATCTTCATTAAATGTACAATTAAACAACATAATTAACAGACTACTTCCTATAAAGCTAAAGCAATACAGTATATTGGACATTTAGGATTTATCTGTCACCATTCGATTAAGATAAAACTGTTACGTGCCATTGTAAGTGGACACATTCTTGATAGTTTTTAAGTAAAATATTGAAGTGCTTCTCTGTATTTTGCATGACAATAGAAGGGGTTACTTTAACTTGAGGGGAGCAGTTTGGTTTTTTTTTAAAAAAGCAATCATTCTAACATGTTCCCTTTGGCACTGATACAATGACTTTAAATTGCGAGAAAAATATTGTCAACAGTTTGTTCTGCAGTGAGAAACAAGCCAATTTAATTTTGGTAATGTTGCATTTACATTGACTTTATACTTGTTTGATTATGATTCTGGTCGGAATGCATGCTGCTTGTTTAAGTTTATGATTCAGAAAAGCTATCGTTCCCACAGACAAAACTAATAAACAGCAGAAAAGCAATATGTTAACATTGAAACAAAGCACATACACATTAATTATCCACTTATGTCTCTTGTCAGTACTTGTTTGGCACATTGAAATTATTCATTTTTGTTTAAGGAGATGTTGCAATGCATTCTGATTTCTTAAGTGATAATAGGTCTTTATATTTAATGTTATTGAGTACTTATGTTCTTCATGAAATCTTTAATCAAATAATTCTTTCAGTTAGAAACCATCCATTTAAGACAGACATGAGGAGTAATACTTTTCTCTCAAAGAATAGTCAATACTGCTTGAGGCTGATGATGCCGGGTTTTAAGTATTTTCAAGGCCAAGAAAGACAGATTTCTAATCATTAGGGGAACTGAAGTTTGAAGGGACTAAGACAGGGGAATAGAGTTGAGGACTGTCAGATCAGCCATGATCTCATTGACTGGCAGACTGGACTCAACAGGCCGAATGGCCTGCTTCTGCTTCTATGGTTTGTTGACTAATACTTTACCATTTTTGACTATTGTTGTGTAATCTTAGACTTGACGTGTAGCCCCAAAGAAATATTCCCTTTCACCGCCCCACTATTTTCCTGTCAAAGCTTCTTTAGCTGAAACATTCAGTAAAATAATAAAAACAACTTGCATTCATAAAGAAATATGTAAATGTACAGTTAGACATACTGTAACATACACACAATTTTTGAAAGTGGCAAGACAATGTATTAAGACTAGACAGCACCCTCGACTTTTCAACTGAAGGCTTAGTGCTTAGAAAGTGCCTAGTTAAACAGCTGGAACATTGTGTTCAATTATGGACACCCTATTTTATATAGAAATTCACAAGGTCTTTCCAGAAATATAATACTTATTGCTTACATCTGTGGGAAACTGTAGATTTATGATTCCAAAAGATTGAAAAGGCAGTAAGCATTCCTATTACAGGTCTAGTCAGACAAGTCTAAAGCCAATCTATGTAATCACTTGTGTTTACCTCCATAGTGTAGGATCAAGGACTGTGCAAATAAATCTTTGAAAGTGACAGGGCAAGGTGAGAAAAGATCCGACATAGAGTAAATGTGTAGCTTCAGATTACCAGCAACCACATTATTGTTTTTAAGGAAGGGGGGCAGTTCTGGACTTCGTTTTAGGGTTTGATCCTGGGCATTTAGAAGAGGTGGTTGTGGGAGACCATTTGGGTTGTATTGACCAATGTGCAGTGAAGGAAAGGAAAAGGAGTCTTCAACTTCAGATCCAACTACCCCACGGGATGTCCTTCCACATGCATTTGAGGATCTGCAGATTGAAAACTGACTTGTTCAGTCACATGAGGATTAATTACAGAAATGTACACCCTAAAATAGGCATCATCCTCAAATTGAGGGATGTTAACAATGAGGTATTCAAGAGAAAGTTAAAGGGCATTTGAAATAAGTAGGCTACTATAGAAAAACAATATGTCACTCACAATCCTGGAATTCCAACTGTCAAAGAGCAAACAGGTGTACACCAGCTGTCAAGACTTGATGTCAGCAGAAACCCGAGAGAAAGTGTAAGGGCAAAATTAGAAAGAAAATGAGAAAAACAAAGACAGGGCATGAGAGGTCATTCACAAGTAATATAAAGTAAGCACCAATTCTTTTTAACAAAAAGAGCGAGCCTGTAACTAAGTAAAGAGTAGAGGCAGCTTGGTAAATTGTGCATAAAGAACAAGGCATAGTTCTTAATAAATATCTTGAGTGGAGTGTTGTTCACACAATGGCAGAGCACTTGCATGGCTTGGAGAACTAGTGGGAATTCTGTGTCACTGTGTTATTTTCAGATCCTCTCTGAATATAAGTGTGATGCCAGGGGATTAGGGAATTGTTAACATTACACTGTTATTTCAAAAGGGAATAGGCAAAAGCCCAAGTAATTCCAGGCCAATCAGCTTAACTTCACTGATGAACAAATGGTTGGAAAGCATGTTGAGAGACACATAAAGCATCATTTAGACAGGCACAGATTAATCAAGGACAGTCATCTTGAATTCATGAAAGGAAGATTGTGTCCATTTTGGTGGAATTTTCTGCATGTTTAATGCAATATGTGTGGATTTTAACAAGGCTTTTGGCAAAGACCCACATGACAAACTCAGTAATACCAACAATAATATGTTTATATGACACCCTTAACAACTAAACCCCCACAAGCCCTTTTACAGAAACATTATAAAATGAAGTATGAAGCTGATTAGTAAGTTAAAGATTCATGGGATACATGGGAAAGTAGCAAGTTAGATCGAACATGCCAGGAATTAAAGGATGGCAGTCGACAGGCATTTTGTGTCTGTTTTCAGTGGCTTCCACAGGCTTCACTGCATTCATTGCTATTCATGGTACATAGCAATGATTTAGATTTAAATAGAGGAGACGCGATAAAGAAGTTTGAAGATGATACAATAAATAGCTGCCTGATTGATAATGAAGAGGAAAGCTGTAGAACGCAGAAAGTGCTATCAGGTACAGTAAATTGGCAAATGACAGTCATTTCACAGAGTGTGAGGTAAAGCTTTTAAGGAGGACAAAACAGGCAAGGGATTCTGACAAAAACAGAGTGAATTTGGAGTGTGCATCCATAGAACCCTGTAGCTCGCAGGGCAGGGAGATAAGGAGGTTAATGTATGGGGTATTTATTTTGGCTAAAGTCTAGTGTGTAAGAGGAGGGCAGCTATTCTAGGACAGTAAAAAACATTAGTCACAGCTAGATTTTTGTGCACAATTACGGCCATGATATTATAAGAGGAATGTGATCATACCATCGAGGCTGAGACAAAGTTTGCAGGAATGTTGCCTTGACTGGAAAATTCTAGCTATGAGGGAAGATTGTTTCCTTTGGAATAGAGGAGGCCAAGGAGAAGTTAATTGAAATACATGACTCTATGAGAAGTTTAATATGAGAAAAATGAGAAATTTAAAGTGGACAGGGAAGAAACTATTTTGTTAGCAGAAAGGCTACAGCTAATGGGCATAAAGTTGAAGTAATTGTGAAAAGATTAAAGGAATGCTGAAGTGCAACATTTTTCATACAGAAGGTGCTATGAGTTTGGAAGTAATCTTCCTGAATACATGAGATACATATATATATGCTTTTAAAAGGTGATAATCTGCAAATGCAAGAGCTGGAAGATGGAATAAGAGAGAAAGCCCTTTTTCAGACAAGGGAGCTTCATTGTGCATCGTAAGTCTTCCTTTGTCACTGTTCCTTGGAGAAGCTGCAGAGATCCATGAGAATGTTGCTGAGTACTTGATTATCTGATTATTTACCTTGCAAAAAAAAAATGTCACCATGAGATGTAACAGATTCAATTTCATTAAAGGATTTTAATTGAATGTCAGAAAATCATAGAAACGTCATGCACAGATGGAAGTCATTTGGCCCGTTATGCGCCTGCAAGTTCTTTGAATGAACAGTTAGTATTAGTCCACCATCTCCATTTCTTTGACCATTTCTCTGTAAATTCCTTATACTCAAGTACCAGCCCATCTTCTTTTAAAATTATTTATGGAATCAGTTTCCACACTCTTTCTAGATCCCAGCAACTCTTGAGTGGAAAACACTTTCTTCAACTCACTTACAGGTGTTTTGTGAATGGTTTTGAATTTTCGCTGGTTAGTTAATGGCTCACCCTTTAAATAGAACAATTTTTCTCGATCAAGTCTCAAATTTAAACACCCAAAAATCCAACCCAGTCAATTACTGCCCCATCAGTCTACTCTTGATCAAGCAGCAATTGCTCAGCAATAACCTGCTCAGTGTTGCCCATTTTGCATTCTGCCTGGGCCACTCCGCTTCTGATCTCATTACAGCCTTTGTTCAGACATGGGACAAATAGCTGAATTCTAGCGGTGAGGTGAGTGACAGTCCTTGACATCAAGGCAATGTTTAACCAAATATGGCATTAAGGAGCGCTAGCAAAACTGGATAAATGGGAATCAGGGCTCCGCTAATTGGAGACATACCAGGCACAAAGGAAGATTGTTGTGGCTGATGGAGGTCAGTCACTTCAAGTCCAGGCTACAGTGTAATGTCCTTGGCTAAACAGTCTACAACTGCTTCAACAATGACCATTTCTCTATTATAAAATCAGACGTGGGGATATTCGCCAATGGTTGTACAAAGAGCTGCATCATTCAAGACTGCTCAGATACTGAAGCAGTTTATGTCTAAACTACATACATCTCCAGGCTTTGGGGAACAAGTGACAAGTAACATTCATGCCTTGCAAGTGCCAGGTAACATCCATCTCAAGTAAGAGAGAAAAAAAGCCTACACTTCTTGACTTTCAATGGCCATTGTTAAATCCCTCAATATCAACAGAATGAGGTTAACAATGCTAGAAACTAAACTGGATTAGCCATCTAAATACTGTGGTTACAAGAACAGGTCAGAGTTTAGGAATCCTGCAATTAGTAACTTACCTCCTGACTCCCCAAAATCTGACAACAATCTACAGTACACAAGTCAGGAGTGTGATGGAATACACTTGCCTGGTTGAGTGTAGCTCTAACAATAATCAAGTGGTTTGACACCAGCCAAGACAAAGCAGCCTGCTTGATTGATACCACATACACTAACATTTACTCCCTCTACCACTGCTGCTTAGTAGTGGAAGTGTATATAATCTATAAGATGCATTGCAGAAATCTGACAAAGCTTCCTAGACAGCACCTTAAAAACCCATGAACATTAGAAATGCCTCTATTATTTCCACTTTGGTTTCTTTCAAATTCTTGTATGCTTAACATCTGGTCCAATTACTTACCAAATTTCTATTCTGCTAATCTTCTCAATTATTACCCTTATCACAATATCCTTCTCTTTTATGGTAACTTTTGCATCATTTGAATCATTTTTAAGGACAGCGACAATTTATCAATTTAATAGTTTGTACTCGAGCCCCAGTTGAAGATCTTCCTTTGAGAAATTGTTACTAATTCCAGAAAGGTCAGTTGGGACACAAATTTCAAATAATTGGTGAATAAACCAGGAGTGGAAATGAATGCAATTTGTTTTACAAAGTAGATTGTTATAATATTTCACTGCCTTAAAGGTTAGTGGAAGCAAATGCAATAGTAACTTTCAAAAGGGTTTTTATATGAAGATTTTGGTGGAATATGGGAAAAAACAGGGGAGTATGCTAATTAAATAGTTTGTTCAGAGAACATCCAGAGGCACGATGTGTCGAATGGCCTCCGTTGGTGCTGTATGAAAAAGTGACTATATCTATTGAAACGTAGTGTTGGCGACAACTGCATGTATATGTATTCTACATGTCTTCTGAGGCGAACTATGGGATGAAAAGTATCTAGATTGTTACATGAGTAGAAAGGATTTAGAGGGATATGTGCTAAATGCTGACAAATGGGACTAGATTAGGTTGGGATATCTGGTCGTCATGGACGTGTGGGACTGAAGGGTCAATTTCCATGCTGTACATCTCGATGATTGTATGACAATGTCAAGAGACTGCTGGATGCTTTATTTTTATTTTTCACTTTGAAGCAAAGGCAACAGTGCACCCTCTGAGCTGCATAAATGCATAGCCAAAGAAAAATGCACTACATGCTGCAGACAAACATCACTCTCCTCCCCCAAACTTTGAGATTTGTGCTTATGGGACCACACAGCTAGATGGAATACAACAACACAGCCATGTGCAGGAAATAAGCATTGAGGGAACATTGCTTGGTAACCACTGTTTTATCCCATAAAATTTTACAAAATTAACATCAAGATGCCATTTATCGGAGGCTATGCAATCATCATACATTTCAAGACAGGTTTGCAAATTTGACTGCTCCACCAGAAGCATGCTATTTTATGTAGAGCCTTTTGGGAGAAACTCGATTCTTACCATTTTCAAGAATGATTATTTCCATCTTGATCCTGCTAAGGCATGCAAACGTAATTCTGCCTCCTTATTTCAGGCAAGTTTCACATGTAGTCCTGTGCTGAGCACTATGTACACTCAACAGGGGAAAAACAGTGCATGTGGATCAAAGCTGTTTCAGCTTACCTGCAGTCTGTCCATGTAAAGGGGCCCTCCATTTATCATACAGGAGTTGATGCTGGTTCTATGCTGAGGTTATAAAGGGGTCACAGAAAATAGAACATTGGGCAGGAAAGAAAGTTCCCAGGATTTCCAATATGACTCCAGAGATGTTAATACAGGAGCAATGTTCCTCCAGGGGGCAGAGAGCTTCATGGCATGTTCTCACATGGAAATGAGTTAGGTGACCTGAGGCACCAATTCCTTGAAGTACAAGGACCTAGAACTTGATAGTGCTTAAGAACCTCACATGGTTGGTCAAGATCAATGAACGTGTCTTCAAATTGCATCTCCTACTCACTGCACCGTCAACCTTTTGCACTCTCCAATGAACACCAACCCTTTGATTCACAAATCAGCAGCACCCAGCAGAAACGTAGTCCACTTCACTCACCTTCC
This sequence comes from Chiloscyllium plagiosum, assembly GCF_037043375.1. NCBI lineage: Eukaryota > Metazoa > Chordata > Chondrichthyes > Orectolobiformes > Hemiscylliidae > Chiloscyllium > Chiloscyllium plagiosum. The sequence continues at coordinate 39,131,727 of NW_028270164.1, forward strand.
ACTGCCACCAGTTTCACACTGAGGTTTCACTGCTTTCTCAGACCTCCAGCATTGTCATTGACACTTGACAATGTGGCAGGCATTCTCCCAACCTTCTTGCAGGACAAGGTGGTCTTTAATAGAGGGAAATAGGCAGAACCAGAAAGGGAAAACAACCATGAATCAACTGAGCCCTTTGCTTTGGACCATGGGGACATCATTGATAGAAACTGCTGCACTGAGCTTCATTGATACTTTTCAATATAGCATTGTGTTCATGCTTTATTTGCCTTTTCAAAACTCACTTCATGACATTCAGCTGTCTGACATGGAATGTAAGCTGCATTTGGATTAAAGAGATCATTCAATTTTAATCATTCTTGAAGGAATGAAACAGGAAGGAAAATCTGGCAAGACAAGGAAGTGGAAGTGACAATGTCAAACAGTCTTGTCAACCCTGCATAATCCTCCTTACCAATATTGGGAGATCTGTCTTACAGACTAGTCAAGTAACAGTTTGATACAGTCATACTCACCTCCTGGCTTCCCAAGTATTCCATAATGGAATACTTCCACTTGCCTGAATGGGTACAGGTTCAACAATACTCAAGAGGCTCGACACTGTCCAGGGCAAAGCAGCTTGCTTGATTAGCACCCCATCCATAAAAATCCATCCTCTCCACCATGGACACTCAGAAGCAGCAGGATGTGCCATCCATAAGATGCACTGCAGATATTCAACAATAATCCTTAGACAGCACCTTTGAATCACACAACAACTTTCATCTTGAAGGACAAGGACAGCAGACACATGGAAACACCACCGTCTGCAAGTTCTCCTCCAAGCCATCCTGACTTGGAAATATATCACATTCCTTCAATGTCGCTGCATCAAAATCCTGGAATTCCCTCCTTAAGAACATCATGGGTCAACCTACAGCACATGGACAGCAGTGGTTCAAGAAGGATGCTCAGCACCACCTTCTCAAGGCCAACTAGCGATGATCAACAAATGTTTGCCAGCACCATGAGTGAATAATTTTTTTAAAAAGTGTTCAAAATAACCCCATACAAGTCACCAGTACCCTGTCACCAAGTCACCCATTATTCACACATGAACAGTCCTTGACAACAGTACTGCCTCATACAGCGTCAGACACTAGAGTTTCAGTATCTCTGACACTCACCTTTTTATATGTCAGCCAAGGTTCATTATTAAACCAGATTAACAGCCCCAGTTAGGGAACTCACATTCTATGAGGTCCAGTTGGCTGACCTCATTACAGTGTCAATCTAGTAAACCTCTTCTGAACCACTTCCATTTCATTTGTATCCTTCCTTACATAAGAATCTACTCACATTCTATTCAAGATGTGGTCTCATCTCTATAGCCAAAGAATATTATCCTTACTTCATTCTTCTTGTAATAAAGGATAGCACCCCACTCTTAATTATGTACTATTCTGGAAACTAATTTTCTTATGACTCCTAGAATAAAACACCTAAATCTCTCTGAAACTTGAAATTGCCTGCTCTGTTTTCCATTTAAACAATACATTGCTTTTTATTTATCCGGTTAAAGTGAACACCTTCAGATTTTCCCACATTGTAGTATTCCATCTGCCAGATTTTTGCACACTCACTCAACATATCTATAGCTGTCTGATAAGCAAAGGGGTGAAAGATTAAATGAGTAGATGAAAATATAGTGCAATCAAATTGGTCACAATCTTACCAAATATAGAAGGCTTGAGCAGCCAAATGGCTGACACCTGCTCCTCATTCATATGTTCATGGATATAAAATTATAGAATCCCTACACAGTGGAAGCAGATCATTTGGCCCATTGAGCCCACAGTGACCCTCCAATGGGCATTCCACCCGGACCATTCCATCCCTGTAACCCTGCATTTCCTATGGCAAATCCATCTAACCTACAAATCCATGGATACTATTGGGCAACTTGGCATGTCAAAAACACCTGACCTATTTGAATTTTTAAATTAAACTTCCCAGTGTCAACTAAAATATCAGAAATTATCCAACATTTTTCTGACTCTGTTATGGTTGAACTCTGAAAGAATAAACTTTGTGTCTTTAGGTTCATGTGTAAATACCCAACATGCTGTTATTCTGGTCTTATGAATTTAATTTGCTGTAAATGTGCACCCACTTTTTAAAATTTGTTTATTTCTGATTAAATATTGTGTACACATGAATATTGTACAAGGTTAAATGCTCAGAATGATCAGAATTATAATCTTAACATGTCTCAAAAATCATCTCGCAATTTGTATTATGGGGTCAAATTTGAGATGATATCCTGTGTACTAGAAAGGGATAAACTGGAATTAATAAAGTGAGAATGATGCTTTAGTGCAATGCTTGATCTAAGTGCACTAATCCAGAGGTAAAAAAGCTGAGGTTTTCAGTTTGTTTTGCAAAGACCTTTAAATGACAAATCAAATGGATTGGAAGATTGGGTACAAGATAGAATGCAGACTGGAGTATGTAATCAGCCATTAAGACAGCATCAGGTTGAAATGACAAAAAGAGATTGACGTAAAATTAAATATGGAGAGACATTTGAAAACAGAACAGTTGAACTCTGAAACACAGTAAGAGGGAAAGGGAAAGGAGGAATAAAGAAGAAGAGAAAGGAAACGGGTAAGGGTATCTGCACGATCAGAAGGATCATTAGTACGAAAAATGTCGATGTATTCAGATATCTGTGAAAATATTTTCTCACACCTGTATAAGAAATCATATGAATTACCACCAGCAAATACTTTCTCTATAACCTAAAATGTGATCTCTGGAAATTAACATATTTGCAAAAGCAGCAGCATCCTCCCCTACCTCCCCATCCCATTTCCAAGAACAAATTCCTAAGTAGATAGGGATATCATTGGAACCTGCTCCAAAATAATGATGTTGCTCCTGGCACTATCATTGGGATTGGAACTGAAGCAATCAAATGGGCACATGAACCACCCCATAACATATCAAGCAACTTGAGCAGACATAGAGATGGACTTTAATTTGGATAAATGTGTGGTATTACATTTTGGTAAAACAAACAAAGGCAAGACTTATAAAATTAAAAATAGGGCCGTGGGTAATGTTGCATAATAAAGAGACTTAGAGTTTCAGGTACATTAATTTGAAGTTTGCATTACATACAGATAGAGTGGTTAAGAAGGTGTTTAGCATGCTTGCCTTCATTGTTCAGACCTTTGAGTATAAGAATTGGGACATTATGTTGAGGTTTTGTGGACACTGGTGAGGCCCTTCCCTTACTGAACTAGTTCTGATCGCCTTGCTACAGGAAAGATACCTAGACAGGGGACGAAATGTTTGCAACAAAAATTTCCAGCTCGGCGAACAGAACCACAACAACGAGCACCCGAGCTACAAATCTTCACCCAAACTTAGATACTATTAGGCTGGAGAAGATTCAGAAGAGATTTACCAGGATGTTGCTGGGAATAGAGGGTTTGAGTTATAAGGAGAGGCTAGATAGGCTGGGACTTTTTTCAATGGAGTGTACAAGGTTGAGGGATGACATTATAGAGGTTTGTAAAATGATGAAGTGTATAGATAAGGTGGATGTCATGTGTCTTTTTCCAAGGTTAGGGATTTCAACACTAGGGAGTATATTTTTAAGATGAGAGGTGAAAGATTTAAGAAAGAAATGGGGACAAATTCATTACACAGAGAGTAGTTTGTGTGTGAAATGAACTTCCAGAGGAAGTGGTGAATCCAGGTACAATTACCGTGTTTAAAAGACATTTACATAATTACATGAATAAAAGGGGAGGGATTTGGGCCAAGCACAAGCAGGTAAGTTGGACTAGTTTAGTTTGGGCTTATGGTTGGAATGGACTGGTTGGATTGAAGGCTCTGTTTCCATGCTATATTACTCTATGATTCTAAATCTCTCATGGTTTATGAATCTGGACAGTTCATCAATATTGCATCCAGCAATGCAACTTATTTGGTCAATAGATGTTCTCATATAATCTGTCACTTTTCTTAATTCCTCCATTGCCACTGTCCAGCATGCATAATGGGATAATAACAACCTACATTTATCAAATAGTGATCATAGCATAATCGAGTTCAATGTAGCATTTGAAAATGAAATGCATGAATCAGCTATGAGAGTTTTAGATGTAGACAAAGTTGACATTAATGAGATGAGACAGAGTCTGTCCATGTTAAACAAGGAAAATCTGTTAATGGGTAATACAACAGAACAAGTGGAGGATCTTTAAAGGAACATTTAACATGATACAAAATCAGTTTATACCCATGAGAGGGAAAAGCTCCACTTCACATAAAAAAACAGCCACAGACAACTGAAGAGATAAAGGACAGCATAAAACTAAAAGAAAGAATTTACAAAAATGAAAAAAAGACATACTGATCCTGCTGAATGGAAAAGATACAAAGACCACAAAGCAACTTGTAAGAGCTACCGAAAGGGATTTTGAAAGTAAATTTGCTAGCAACATCAAAATCAAAAGGAAGAAATGTTATAGTTACATAAAGAGAGAGCGAGTAGTCAGGGCAATGTTGTCCCTCTATAGACTGGAAATGGGGAGACTGACAATGCCTACATAGAAATGGCAGACACATTGTATAATTACTTTGCCTAGACATGTTTACGGTAGAAAAGGTGGACAGCTTGCTTGAAGAAATTGAGTGGATCAGTGTTGGGGACTGAATAAGATTATGCTGGATGACTAAAGAAATTGAGGGTTTGGTTAAGAAAAAGAAGGAAGCATATGTCAGGTATAGACAGGATAGAGCAAGTGAATCCTTAGAAGAGTATAAAGAAAGTAGGAGTATACTTAAGAGGGAAATCAGGAGGGCAAAAAGGGGACATGAGATAGCTTTGGCAAATACAATTAAGGAGAATTCAAAGGATTTTTACAAATACATTAAGGACAAAAGGGTAACTAGGGAGAGAATAGGGACCCTCAAAGATCAGCAAGGCGGCCTTTGTGTGGAGCCATAGAAAATGGGGGAGATACCACAGGAGTATTTTGCATCAGTATTTACTGTGGAAAAGGACATGAAAGATATAGAATGTAGGGAAATAGATGGTGACATCTTGCAAAATGTCCATATTACAGAAGAGGAAGTGCTGGATGTTTTGAAATGCATAAAGGTGGATAAATCCCCAGGACCCAATCAGGTGTACCAGAGAACTCTGTGGGAAGTGAGGGGAGTGATTGTTGGGCGTCTTACTGAGATATTTGTACCATCGATAGTCACAGGTGAGGTGCCTGAAGACTGGAGGTTGGCTAAGGTGGTGCTACTGTTTAAGAAGGGTGGTAAGGACAAGCCAGGGAACTATAGACCAGTGAGCCTGATGTCAGTGGTGGGCAAGTTGTTGGAGGGAATCCTGAGGGACAGGATGTACATGTATTTGGAAAGGCAAGAACTGATTAGGGATATTCAACATGGCTTTGTGCATGGGAAATCATGTCTCACAAAATTGATTGAGTTTTTTAAAGTAGTAACAAAGGAGATTGATGAGGGCATAGCAGTAGTTATGATCTATATGGACTTTAGTAAGGCGTTCGACAAGGTTCGCCATGGGAGACTGGTTAGCAAGGTTAGATCTCATGGAATACAGGAGGAACTAGCCATTTGGATTCAGAACTGGCTCAAAGGTAGAAGACAGAGGGTGCTGGAATAGAATTGTTTTTCAGACTGGAGGCCTGTGACCAGTGGAGTGCCACAAAGATTTAGGCTGTGTCCACTACTTTGCATAATTTATATAAATGATTTGGGTGTGAGCATAAGAGGTATTGTTAGTAAGTTTGCAGATGACACCAAAATTGGAGGTGTAGTGGACAGCAAAGAAGGTTACCCCAGATTACAACGGGATTTGATCAGATGGGCCAATGGGCCGAGAAGTGGTAGATGGAGTTTAATTCAGATAAATGTGAGGTGCTGCAGTTTGGGAAAGCAAATCTTATCAGGACTTATACACTTAATGGTAAGGTCCTAGGGAGTGTTGCTGAACCAAGAGACCTAGGAGTGTGGTTTCATAGCTTCTTGAAAGTGAAGTCGCAGGTAGATAGGATAGTGAAGGAGGTGTTTGGTATGCTTTCCTTTATCGGTCAGAGTATTGAGTACAGGAGTTGGGAGGTCATGTTGCAGCTGTACAGGACATTGGTTAGGCCACTGTTAGAATATTGCATGCAATTCTGGTCTCCTTCCTATCGAAAAGATGTTGTGAAACTTGAAAGGGTTCAGAAAAGATTTACAAAGATGTTGCCAGGGTTGGAGGATTTGAGCTTTTGGGAGAGGTTGAAATAGGCTAGGGCTGTTTTCCCTGGAGCATTGGAGGCTGAGGGGTGACCTTATAGAGGTTTATAAAATCATGAGGGGCATGGATAGGATAAATAGACAAAGTCTTTTCCCTGGGGTGGGGGAGTCCAGAACTAGAGGGCTTAGGTTTAGGGTGAGAGGGGAAAGATATAAAAGAGACCTAAGGGGCAATTTTTACATGCGGAGGGTGGTACGTGTATGGAATGAGCTGCCAGAGGAAGTGGTAGTGGCGGGTATAATTGCAACATTTAAGAGGCATTTGGATGGGTATATGAATAGGAAGGGTTCGGAGGGATATGGGCCAGGTGCTGGCAGGTGGGATTAGATTGGGTTGGGATATCTGGTCGGCATGAATGGGTTGGACCAAAGGGTCTGTTTCCATGCTGTACATCTCTATGACTCTATCAGATAAGTAAAGCACCGTCGATGAGGACATTAATGGAATTGAAGCGCGACAAATCCCCAGGACCTCACAGTTTCTATCCGAAGTTATTAAAGGAAGTAGGAGAGCACATTGTATCCAGTCGAATGATAATCTTTCAGAGTTCCATAGTTTCCCCTGGGTGCTCCGGTTTCCTCCCACAGTCAAAAGATGTGCAGGTCAGGTAGATTGGCCATGCTAAATTGCCCATAGTGTCCAGTGATGTGCAGGCTAGATGGATTCATCATTCGGTGTTACAGGGATGTGGGGCGGGGGTGGTCTGGGTGGGATGCCCTTTGGAGGATTAGTCTAGGCTGAATGGCTAGCTTCCACACTGTAGGAATTATTTGATTAATGAACTACGCTGCTGGATTCTGCAATGCTGAGGAATAGCATGCAACACAGAGCTGATACATGATTTAGTTAGCTACTTTTGTTGACCATAGTTAGAGCTGTTGAAGTTCAGCAACATGCATCATTCTGCTAATCATTCTGAATGTCATGATTTCCTCCAATGAATTCTGCCATGAGACAAGTTATTTAGTCTTCACTCATTCTCACTGTATTGAAAGTTGTAATGAACCAAAATTTCATCAATCAATCTGTGACAGCATAAAACAGAATGATATTCCACCTGAGAAGATTCAAATTCAACTTTATGTAAGAACTTTCTTGGGTAGAATTATAGATCACCCACATTAGGAAGAGGAAATCTGCATGATGAAGGCATACTAACAACTGCAAAATCTGGTGAAGTCAAGTAGTGCCTATATTTGTGATATTACAGGTGCTATGTTTTGTCCAAAATTGCACTTACACTGTGCATACATACTTCTGGCACAGTACACACTTTCTGTCATTTTAGAGATAGTGGAAGGATGAAAACTTAGATTGTCGCACCAAAAAATGTGTAATGCTGATTGATGCCTGCGGTACTTGAATTGTCCAGCTATCACCCATTCTCTCTTAACGTCATAGAGTCATAGAGTCATTGAGCACAGAAGCAGACCCTTTGGTCCAACCAGCCCATATTGAACATAATCCCTCCAAACCTTTCCTTTTCATGTACTTATCCTTTAAACTTTATAATTGTACCCACATGCACTACTTCCTTAGGATGTTCATTCCATTGAGGAACCACCCTCTGTGTAAAACATTTGCCCCTCATATCTTTCTCCGCTTATCTTAAAAATGTGCCCCCATTCTTGAAATTCCCCATCCGAGGGAAAAGTCAACTACCATTAACTCTATCTATACCCCTTGTTATTTTAAAGGCTTCTATAAGTTTGCTTCTCAACTTCCTACACTCCAGCAAAATCGTCCCAGTCCATCCAGCCTTTCTTTATAACTCAAACCTTCCATACCCAGCAACATCCTGGCAAATCTCTTCTGTACACCCTCCAGCTTAATAATATCCTTCCACTAACTGGGCGACCAGAACTCGACATGGCATTCCAGAAGATGCCTCTCCAATGTCCTGTACAACCGCAACATGACTTCTCAACCCCTATACTCAAAGGACTGAGCAATGAAGACAAGCATGCCAAATGCTTTTTAAACTATTCTGTCGACTTGTGATGCAAACTTAATGTACAAACCCTAGCATTGTTTGAAGATAAAGTTAGCAGCAGAAAGATTTTCCACTCCCTCAGGTCCTCATCAGCATTATTTAAAAGGAACACTGACTACCCTGAGGTTACTTGTTTATTGATTATTGCAGACTCTTGTGGTGAGTTTAATTAGACCTTGTTCCTAATGGTTAGTGTTGCAAATGTTTATAGGGAGTGCGGTTGTATGACACTTTCTGAAAGCCTCTGCTCTGACATCCACAAAGGGCAATTGCTTTTAGAATAATGGCAAGTTTTAAATCTGATATCGATATAGTTCTATTTTGAAAAAAATTAAAATTATGAAATAATTTTAGAAACATAGAAAATAGGAGCAGGAATAGGCAGCTTAGCCGTTTGAGTCTGCTCTGCCATTCAGTGTAATCATGGTTGATCATCCAATTCAGTTCCCCATTCCTGCTTTCTCAACATATCCTTCATTCTTTTTAGCTCTAAAAACTACCTCTAAATTCTTTTTGAAATCATTCAATGTTTTGGCCTCAACTGCTTTCTGTGGTCGAGAATTCTACAGGCTCACAACTCTCTGGGTGAAGACATTTCTTCTCACCTCAGTCCAGAATTGACCACCCTGCATCCTTAGACTGTGAACACTAGTTCTGCCCTCCCCTGGTCATTGGGAGCATCCTTCTTGCATTTACCCTGCCTGGTTTTGTTAAAATGAGATAGGTTTCTCTGAGATCTCAGCTCATTCCTCTAAATTCTAGTGAATGTAGTCCTAATCAATTCAGCCTCTCTTCATACATCAGTCTTACCATCCCAGGAAATAGGTCACAGCTCAGCCATGATTGAAAGGCAGAATAGACATGATAGATTGAATGGTCCACTTCTGATCAATTGTTCCTTGGGGAGACTAAGCCACTAAGAGAGGACAGATGGGGCGAAAGCTCTGAGTAGGTTGCCTCATCCATCCAGAATCTTCACTGAAGAATGTCCTTGCTTCCAGCTCAACAAGGAACAGTTTGCCAGATGTTTTTGTTTCAATGAGAATGCATCCACTGAAATCTGCCACTTGCCACAGCCAGTATAAGGGTAGCATTGCAGTATTCACCTTTTCAATGGTTTCTGCCTTGTCAGAGCCATGGCCTCAATAATGATGACTTGCTGTTCTTCACCAGTTAGATACTACTGTCTCTACTTATATGTCAACTGGTGCTGCAAGAAAATGGCTAATGTGTCAGTAAGCATGGTGCTATCTCTTAGATTGATCTGCCTCTCATAGTTCAATAGCGGTCAGTCTGTGCAAACTGTGGATGTGAAGCTCAGAACGTGACATATGTGAGATTGAGATGAAACAATGAAAGTGAGCTACGAATCATGATTCAGAATATTGATAGTTGAGTAAAGGAGAGTGGTAAATTGAACTGTATTTGAGGCTCATGGTTCAATTCTAAGGATACAGTCAGTTCTTCCATAACACGATGGTTGCATACCTGTGCGACCCCATGTTATAGAGAAATCATGCTTTAGAAATAGCACTTAAAGTGTTGGCACTGTAATTGCTTTACAGGCAAAGCACATTTTAAAAGTTCATGCTTTACAAGTAGCGTCCCCAATTCATCAATTGCATTACAGCAAATTTGCATTAAGGAAACATGTGTTATAGCAGAATAACCTGTAATGCATTTCAAGATCAAGTTACTGACCTTGTCCACTCATGTGTGGTCATTGAACTACTTTAGATTAGATTACTTACAGTTTGGAAACAGGCCCTTCGGCCCAACAAGTCCACACTGACCCTCCGAAGAGCAACCCACCCAGATCCATTCCCCTACATTTACCCCTTCATCTAACACTATGGGCAATTTAGCCCGGCCAATTCACCTAACCTGCAAATTTTTGGACTGTGGGAGGAAATCGAAGCACCCGGAGGAAACCCACGCAGACACGGGGAGAATGTGCAAACTCCACACAGACAGTGGCCTGAGGCGAGAATTGAACCCAGGGTACAGCTGAGAACAGAAGTGAGTCAAACAGTCAGGGCAAGCAGGGACAAGGTAGGACTAATAAATTAAACTGCATTTATTTCAATGCAAGGGGCCTAACAGGTAAGGCAGATGAACTCAGGGCATGGTTAGGAACATGGGACTGGGATATCATAGCAATTACGGAAACAGGACTCAGGGATGGGCAGGACTGGCAGCTTAATGTTCCAGGATACCAATGCTACAGGAAGGATAGAAAAGGGGGCAAGAGAGGAGGGAGAGTGGCATTTTTGATAAGGAATAGCATTACAGTTGTGCTGAGGGAAGATATTCCCGGAAATACATCCAGGGAAGTTATTTGGATGGAACTGAGAAATAAGAAAGGTATGATCACCTTATTGGGATTGTATTATAGACCCCCCAATAGTCAGAGAGAAATTGAGAAACAAACTTGTAAGGATATCTCACCTATCTATAAGAATAATAGGGTGGTTATGGTAGGGGATTTTAACTTTCCAAACATCGACTGGGACTACCATAGTGTTAAAGGTTTAGATGGAGAGGAATTTCTTAAGTGTGTACAAGACAATTTTCTGATTCAGTATGTGGATGTACCTACTAGAGAAGGTGCAAAACTTGACCTACTCTTGGGAAATAAGGCAGGGCAGGTGACTGAGGTGTCAGTGGGGGAGCACTTTGGGGCCTGCGACCATAATTCTATTCGTTTTAAAATACTGATAGAAAAGGGTAGACCAGATCTAAAAGTTGAAGTTCTAAATTGGAGAAAGGCCAATTTTGATGGTATTAGGCAAGAGTCTAATCAAACTTTCAAAAGCTGATTGGAGGGAGATGTTCGCAGGTAAAGGGATGGCTGGAAAATGGGAAGCCTTCAGAAATGAGATAACAAGAATCCAGAGAAAGTATATTTCTGTCAGGGTGAAAGGGAAGGTTGGTAGGTATAGGGAATGCTGGATGACTAAAGCAATTGAGGGTTTGGTTAAGGAAAAGAAGGAAGCATATGTCAGGTATAGACAGGATAGATCAAGTGGATCCTTAGAAGAGTATAAAGGAAGTAGGAGTATACTTAAGAGGGAAATCAGGAGGGCAAAACAGGGACATGAGATAGCTTTCGCAAATAGAATTAAGGAGAATCCAAAGGATTTTTACAAATATATTAAGGACAAAAGGGTAACTCGGGAGAGAATAGGGCACCTCAAAGATCAGCAAGGCGGCCTTTGTGTGGAGCCACAGAAAATGGGGGAGATACTCAATGAATATTTTGCATCAGTATTTACTGTGGAAAAGGATATGGAAGATGTAGACTGTAGGGAAATAGATGGTGACATCTTGCAAAATGTCCAGATTACAGAGGAGGAAGTGCTGGATGTCTTGAAACGGTTAAAAGTGGATAAATCCCCACGACCTGATCGGGTGTACACAAGAACTCTGTGGGAAGCTAGAGAAGTGATCGCTGGGCCTCTTGCTGAGATATTTGTATCATCGATAGTCACAGATGAAGTGCCGGAAGACTGGAGGTTGGCAAAACGTGGTGCCACTGTTTAAGAAGGGCGGTAAAGACAAGCCAGGGAACTATAGACCGGTGAGCCTGACCTTGGTGGTGGGCAAGTTGTTGGAGGGAATCCTGAGGCACAGAATGCACATATATTTGGAAAGGCAAGGACTAATTCGAGATAGTCAACATGGCTTTGTGCGTGGGAAACTATGTCTCACAAACTTGATTGAGTTTTTTGAAGAAGTAACAAAGAAGATTGATGAGGGCAGAGCAGTAGATGTGATCTATATGGACTTCAGTAAGGTGTTCGACAAGATTCCCCATGGGAGACTGATTGGCAAGGTTAGATCTCATGGAATACAGGAAGAACTAGCCATTTGGATACAGAACTGGATCAAAGGTGGAAGACAGAGGGTGGTGGTGGAGGGTTGTTTTTCAGACTGGAGGCCTGTGACCAATGGAGTGCCACAAGGATCGGTGCTGGGCCCTCTACTTTTTGTCATTTAAATAAATGATTTGGATGCGAGCATCTCTATGACTCTATGACTCTGGCGCTGTAAGGCAGAAGTGCTAACCACTGTGCCACCGTGCCATCCATCCCAGGAAATAGGTCACAGCTCAACCATGATTGAAAGGCAGAATGGACTTGATAGATTGAATGGCCCACTTCTTGTGAGATTATATCCATGTCCTTAGTGTTACTCTGCTCTAAGGTCACTAAATCTACACTACACAACATCTCCTCCTTTCCACCACCTACACCAAAACATGCTTAGAATCTTGAAGCACATCCTCTATCCCATTGTATTATTCTTCAGTGTTCTCTCTGCTCAACATTTCTTAACCATCCAATTCCTGTGCCTTAAATAGTAAATAAAAACTGAAAAACTGCGGATGCTATAAATCAGAAACAAAAACAAAATTACTGGAAAAGCTCAGCAGGTCTGGCGGCAGTTGTGGAGAGAAATTGGAGTTAATATATCGGCTCCAGGGACCCTTCCTCAGAACTCTCCAGGCAGAATGAATCACCTCTTCAAGTAGTGGGAGCTACCTCATTTATACATGCTAGCTAGTGTAAGTGGTGCTAGCCTAGTTTGAATCTGCTGCGTTCAGTCAAATAATAGTGTTTTATTCTGCATGCAGATAAAATGTAAATCATGGGCAGCACAATGGCTGCATGTGAGTTCAATTAAAGAAGAGATATGCATTAATCAAATGCTGCTATTATTCTGCTATTAATTTTTGCCATTGCTATCTCTTAGATGGAACATGTCATTGATAAATGGAAATTGGCATCTTACACAATAGAAATTACTAGCTTATGACAAAGGAAAACATAAACTACTTCCATATAGTGATTCATCCTTCTTCCTAGTCTTCACAAAGTCACTGGGTTTAGACCACTAGCTCCCCAAATGAGAATGCTCTAACATCAATTCTGATCAGTGCAGACAGCTCTCAATGAAGATTAATTTAAGTTCTCAGAACACTGGCTTCACTACCCTAACTCATCTTTATATATTGACACAAACTAAAGTAAATGCATGCAGTCAAATTGCGTTAGCTTTACAACTTGAATAATATGATTGACAATAAGAAGAAATATTCTGCTATCTGAAGAAGACACTCTTATTTGCTTACTTTGGTCATTTTCATCAAGCATGTGTACTTTCTTTAAACCCGGTCTTAAGGTGCATCATAATGTCAATGGTTAGGTCAATCAAATAATCAATCAAACAATCTCAATAATGATGACTTGCTGTTCTTCACCAGTTAGATACTACTGTCTCTACTTATATGTCAACTGGTGCTGCAAGAGAATGGCTAATGTGTCAGTAAGCATGGTGCTATCTCTTAGATTGACCTGCCTCTCATAGTTCAATAGCTGTCAGCCTGTGGAAGCTGTGGATGTGGATGTGAAGCTCAGAACATGCCATATGTGAGATTGAGATGAAACAATGAAAGTGAGCTATGAATCATGATTCAGAATATTGGTAGTTGAGTAAAGGAGAGTGGCAAATTGAACTGTATTTGAGGCTGGCAGTTCAACTCTAAGGATACAGTCAGTTCTTCCATAACATGATGGTTGCATTCTTGTGTGACCCCATGTTATAGAAAAATCGTCCTTGTGAATTCTCTACACCCTGAAGGCCTAAGTGGCTTTGAGGCAATTTCTTCCCTGATTGAAGCTGTGGGAATCAGGAAGGTCTGGACAAGAATGAGAACATGGAAAACAGGGGGAGGAATACTTTTCTTACCAATTGAGATTTGGCAGTTTTGAGGCTTTGCTTTTTTCTCACGGGGGATTTCTATTATTGTATAGGACTGCGTATCACAATCCTTTGCCTTGGAGTTTGCATTTTAAGAAAACATAGCCTTAGAATTAATGCAGTTTAAGGGTGACATAGAAAACAGGTCTCCACACAAAGGATAGTGGAAGTCTCGAACACTCTGTTGCAGTCAGCTCAGTCAGGCAAGGGTAGTAGAACTTAGGTGGGTAGGAGTTAAGTCACAGAGGAGCTATGATCTAATTGATGGGTGGACCAGGTTTTGGGTAATGAATGTCTGAGTCCTCTTCCAATGTGATTATGTGCATGGACTTTCTTACTTTCAATGGGGTTTCATTTCCTGTGACTGCTGCTTTTTTTCTGGGGTGTGTGTGAGTCATATTTCTTTGATTGTCCTTCGAGCCTTGCAAACTTTGTAATATGAAGGATTGATTTGCTAATTATTGGTGATCATATTTCTTCATGAGACGTACCAACCGATGGATCTAGACTGTCTAAAGCGTTGCCTGCATTTAGAAAACCGTATATATTGATCTTGAGGTTAACTGACCGACTAAAATAAATTTACAAGATGTAAGTTAATACTCAGGACCGTTGTGGTTCATTTTTGTTTCAATTACTTTTAAAGTAGTGAGTTGCTGTAAAGAGGCATCGACAGGAAATTACTAATGCTGATCTATTTTTAATGAGAAGTAGTAATGATCCTGAAAATGCAATGTTATAATTCTAATGAGATTTGAACTAGTGTTTATGTAAGTATTGATTTGGTTGGCCGCCATTACAGTTATATCATTATTATTATTCTGGACACTGGTGCATATTTGGGTTCTGGTAATCACAATACAGATGGTCTTGAAGTTGTAATTATATTAAAGATGAAAAAAATCAACACAGACACAAGACGAGATTTCTACGAGTTGTAAGAAAGTCATGAGGGTGAATTCAGTCAAAAAAATAGTGAAAAAATAAACAGAAGGAAGATTGAATATTTTTCCTTAAAGGAACATTAATAAAGTAGCAAACTTAGAATGACTAGAGGAGGAGGAGGTTAAGATTAATAATATATAGATATTTTAAAAACATGATTACAATTTTGACAGACTTTCAGTGATATTGGTTAGAGACAGTGGGGAAAATCTAAAAGAAATGAAATGTGTAGTATGGTTTAATTCTAATTGAGGCATCTCATATGCACAGTCAGGACATCCAGAAAACCGTACAATGGACCAAAGAGAGAGAAGGTCCATAACACAGACCAACAGAAAGATGTAGCAAAGGAAAAGTGTATCATTAGGAACAGAAAACAGAAATGGTGGTTTATACAGTGGGAAGAGGAAAGACAGGGAGGTAGGACAGGGTACATTCTCTAAGCATTAAAAAGAATCAAATAGCGTAGCACATGGAGGAAGGAACAGAACAGATTACAGTAAGAGGGGTGAAAGTGAACATTGCATAATAGAGGGAAGAGATGATGAACACAGTACAGTGAATGGTAGGCTGTAGAGCATAGAGTATCAGAGTTACAGAAGAAGACAGACTAGAAGTCACCGAGAGGAGATGAGAAACAGAGGGAAAGGGAGCCTTGGAGCAGAGACATGAAAAATACAGTATTTTACTCAGTAGAACCATATTTTACTGCTGCATAATGTTCTATCATGGTTTTATGTATCAGGTATTTTTTTTTCTGGTTCACACATGTGTTAATGCATTGTAACATCATTCTCTCATCCAGAAAATTCCAAAATCTAGAAATAATTTATCCCAAACTTTCCAGACAGGAAAATTTACAGTATACCAATCAGCCTAAAGGATTAAATGGTAAGGAGGATAACTGAATTAGAATGTGATTCCCTTGTTCAAGGGAGGGAAGAGGGATAACTCTGGGAATTACAGACTAGTCAGTCCTATGTTGATGCTAGGTTCTTTTTCCAAGGTTTCACACACGAGATGCAATTCGCACACACCAACTTCTGCAAACAGTTAAAGTTTATTATAGCCTATACAAGCTAGGTGACCCCTTTGACCCTCTTCGCAGGTGAAATCAAAGAGGCCCCAAACAAAGGAAACACATCCCCTTTACACAGGTCAGTTGGTAATGCTTACAGGTACTCTGGCCGCTCCCCCCATTACAACATGTCACCCCAGGTACAATGGTAGGCTGAGGTCATCCTCGGAGATAATGTAAATGTAAATGCCCTAAACTTGGGGAATTGTTATGGACTGGAGGGCATGTCTATTGAAGAAAGATTGAGGGATCTAGGGCTTTTCTCATTGGAGTGATGAAGGATGAGTGGTGACATGACAGAGGTGTATAAGATGATGAGAGGCACACATGGAGTGGATAGCCGGAGTCTTTTTCCGATGGCGAAAATGGCTATCATGACGGGACGTGATTTTCAAGTAATTGGAGGCAAGTTTAGGGGAGATGTCAAGTTTTTTACACAGAGAGTGGTGAGTGCATGGAATGCACTACCAGTAGTGATAGTAGAGACAGATACATTAGAGACATTTAAGTGAGTCTTGGATAGGCTCATGGAAAGTAGTAAAATGAAGGGTATGTAGTTTATTTTGCTCTTAGAGTAGGATAACAGGTCGGCACAACATCGAGGGCCGAAGGACCTGTACTGTGCTGTACTATTCTATGTTCTGTGTTGTATGTTTAATGTTCTATGTTCTAGAACACCCCAGCAAAAGCAAGACATAAACAAGAGCCTGGTTCATGATTTCAAGAGCACCAGTATCAGGACTGAGCCTGTAAAATGAATAATGCATCAAGACATTTCAAAATTTTTAAATGAATGAATAAAAGTTCTTGATCAACAATCATCTAAGAGCAAGGATGCTACGAGATATCAGAATTGTTGTATGTGCACTGGATCTGATCTTACCAATTATAAACCTACCTGACACAATTCAATTAATAGCAAATTGAGGATAGCAAATGTGGTTCCCCTGTTCAAGAAGGGGAGTAGAGACAACCCTGGTAATTATAGACCAGTGAGCCTTACTTCAGTTGTTGGTAAAGTGTTGGAAAATGTTATAAGAGATAAGATTTATAATCATCTAGAAAACAATAACTTGATTAGGGATAGTCAGCACGGTTTTGCGAAGGGTAGGTCGTGCCTCACAAACCTTATTAAGTTCTTTGAGAAGGTGACCAAACAGGTAGATGAGAGTAAACCGATTGATGTGGTGTATATGGATTTCAGCAAGGCGTTTGATAAGGTTCCCCACAGTAGGTTGTTGTACAAAATGCAGAGGAATGGGATTGTGGGAGATATAGCAGTATGGATGAGTAATTGGCTTGCTGAAAGAAGACAGAGGGTGGTGGTTGATGGGAAATGTTCATCCTGGAGTCCAGTTACTAGTGGTGTACTGCAAGGGTCGGTGTTGGGTCCACTGCTGTTCGTCATTTTTATAAACGAACTGGATGAGGGTGCAGAAGGGTGAGTTAGTAAATTTGCAGACGACACTAAGGTTGGTGGAGTGGTGGATAGTGACGAAGGATATTGTAGGTTACAGAGAGACATAGATAAGCTGCAGAACTGGGCTGAGAGGTGGCAAATGGAGTTTAATACGGACAAGTGTGAGGTGATTCACTTTGGTCAGAGTAACCAGATTGCAAAGTACTGGGCTAATGGTAAGTGTACGAGGAGAAAGTGAGGACTGCAGATGCTGGAGATCAGAGCTGAAAATGTGTTGCTGGAAAAGCGCAGCAGGTCAGGCAGCATCCAAGGAACAGGAGAATCGACGTTTCGGGCATAAGCCCTTCCTCAGGAATGAGGAAAGTGTGTCCAGCAGGCTAAGATAAAAGATAGGGAGGAGGGACTTGGGGGAGGGGCGTTGGAAATGCGATAGGTGGAAGGAGGTCAAGGTGAGGGTGATAGGCAGGAGTGGGGTGGGGGCGCAGAGGTCAGGAAGAAGATTGCAGGTTAGGAAGGCAGTGCTGAGTTCGAGGGATTTGACTGAGACAAGGTTGGGGGAGGGGAAATGAGGAAACTGGAGAAATCTGAGTTCATCCCTTGTGGTTGGAGGGTTCCTAGGCAGAAGATGATGCGCTCTTCCTCCAACCGTCGTGTTGCTATGGTCTCCTCCTCCAATGGTAAGTGTGGATGAGCAGAGAGATCTCGGTGTCCAGGTACACAGATCCTTGAAAGTTGCCACCCAGGTTGATAGGGTTGTTAAGAAGGCATACAGTGTTTTAGCTTTTATTAATAGGGGGATCAAGTTCCGGAACCATGGGGTTATGCTAGAGTCTGTACAAAACTTTGGTGCGACCGCACTTGGAGTATTGTGTACAGTTCTGGTCACCGCATTATAAGAAGGATGTGGAAGCTTTGGAAAGGGTGCAGAGGAGATTTACTAGGATGTTGCCTGGTATGGAGGGAAGGTCTTATGAGGAAAGGCTGAGGGACTTGAAGCTGTTTTGATTGGAGAGAAGAAGGTTGAGAGGTGACTTAATAGAGACATATAAGATAATCAGAGGGTTAGATAGGGTAGACAGGGAG
The DNA here is from genome assembly GCF_037043375.1 of Chiloscyllium plagiosum. Lineage (NCBI taxonomy): Eukaryota > Metazoa > Chordata > Chondrichthyes > Orectolobiformes > Hemiscylliidae > Chiloscyllium > Chiloscyllium plagiosum. The sequence continues at coordinate 39,150,334 of NW_028270164.1, forward strand.
AGCCTTTTTCCAAGTATGGTGATGGCAAGCACGAGGGGGCATAGCTTTAAATTGAGGGGTGATAGATATAGGACAAATGTCAGAGGTAGTTTCTTTACTCAGAGAGTAGATTTTAGATTTTAGATTACTTACAGTGTGGAAACAGGCCCTTCGGCCCAACAAGTCCACACCGACCCGCCGAAGCGTAACCCACCCATTCCCCTACATTTACCCCTTTACCTAACACTACGGGCAATTTAGCATGGCCAATTCACCTGACCTGCACATCTTTGGACTGTGGGAGGAAACCGGAGCACCCGGAGGAAACCCACGCAGACACGGGGAGAATGTGCAAACTCCACACAGTCACAGTAAGGGTATGGAATGCTTTGCTGCAACGGTAGTAGATTCGCCAACTTTAAATACATTTAAGTTTTCATTGGACAAGCATATGCACGTACATGGAATAGTGTAGGTTAGATGGGCTTCAGATTGGTATGACAGGTCGGTGCAACATCGAGGGCCGAAGGGCCTGTACTGCGCTGTAATGTTCTATGTTCTATAATAGATGTCAGACAGCTAATGAATATATGGAGAACTGCACTTGAAGGGCAGATGGATTTGAGAACTGGGTCCACAGATTTCTAGTCATATAGTTATAGAGTTAAAGAGTTGTACAGCATGGAAATAGACCCTTTGGTCCAACTCATCCATGCAACCAGATATCCCAAATTGATCTAGTCCCACTTGCCAGCATTTGACATTTATCCCTCTAAACCCTTCATTTTCACGTATGCATCTGGATGCCTTTTAAATGATTTGTAATTGTACCAGCCTTTTCCACTTTCTCTGGTCGTTCATTCCATACATGCATCACCCTCTGTGTGAAAACGTTGCTCCTGAGGCCCTTTTTAAATCTTTTCCCTCTCACCTTAAATCTATGCCCTCAAGTTTTGGACTTCCCTACCCTGGGAATAAAACCTTGGCTATTTACCTTCTCCATACCCCTCATGACTTTATAAACCTCTTTCAGGTGACCCCTCACCTCTGACTCTCCAGAGAAAATAGCCGCAGCCTATTTAGCCTCTCCTTATAACTCAAATCCTCCAACCCTGGTAACATCCTTGTAAATCTTTTCTGTACCCTTTCAAGTTTCACAAAATCTTTCCTCTAGCAGGGAGACCAGATTTGAATGCAGTATTCCAAAAGCCTTTCTATAAACTGTGAACAGTGACAGGAAGCAGAGCAGTCAGAAATGGATTATTTTCTAGATGGCAAGAAATAATGATTGGAGATCAGTGCAGGAGCTTCAATTCTTTAAATTTATATAAATGATTTGGATGGCAGGACCAAAGGCATGATTGCTAAATTTGCTAATGAACACAAAGATAAATAGGAAAGTAATTTGTGAAGGGGGCATAAGGAAGCTACAAAGGGATTTAGAAAGATGAAGTGAGTGGGCAAAGACGTGGAAAATAATATATAACGCTGGAAAATATGAAACTGCCCATTTGGCAGGAAAAATAAAAAGGATGCTTGTTATATAAATGGTAAGCAAATGCAAAGCTCTGAAATGCAGAGAGATCTAGGTATCTGCTTCATGAATTTCAAACGGTTAGTACGCAGGCACAGCAATGGTTTAGGGTCGTTTAAAGAATGCTTTTGATAAAAAGGCACAGTTTGTTGAAGCTTTTCATCTTGCACTCATCAGAACAATTTGCAAGAATACCAATATGAAAGAAAACAAACACATCCCATGAAAAGATGATATTTATTTATTGGCAATTGGACTCTAATTGATGGAGGTGGTTGTCATGGGGAATGCATCAGTTAATCATGACTGACAGTGAACTGCCAGGCTTTGATTAATATGTCAGTCGTCAGTAACTGGTGAATTCTCCACGACTACACCTGTATTAATTACAGTCTGCTTGTCAACCAATGCACTCACACAGTATAACTGCCTTTTATCCCATACACTGTTATTCTTGCAAATTCTCTGATGCACACAAAACAAAATTTTGACATTTTTAGCAACAAAGGTCTGTATTATTATGTGACTGTTAATATAAAGTTATTGTTTATTGAGGTTGGACTTGAATACAAGAGTGGTTGTACTTAAATTATACAGGTCATTGGATAAGACCACATTAGCTAATGAAGAGAACACAAGAATGTGGAGTAATCAGATCAGCCACAATCTTATTGAATTGAGAGGCAAGCTCGAGGGGGTGGAGATCTTTTGTTTTGTTGTTAATTTGTACTTTTGCATGGAGCTAGCTCATCATTTGGGCTTTAAAATTGCAGATTTTATGTTATAATGTACCTAGATTTTCAGAAGATAGTTGAGTTCTTCCAGACTAGTGAAATGATGAGACTGAACTAAGCCTAGTAATGAAGGAATACATCAGGTTCTCCCCATGAGCATTGTAAAAGATTCAGAGATGGATGGCCCAATCAAATCTGATGCTAATAAAATAAACACAGTGACAACAACTACCAAACAAAATTAAAACGGTATTGTTGAGAAAATCAAAACAAATCTGCTGTGAAATGGAAGGCATTCTGTGGCATTATATGTTCTTGGATTGATAAGTGTCCCTGGCAAAGATGGTTTTCCTATAATTGCCAATCATTCATTAAAAACATCCATTTTATGTGAGATTGTTATCATTGATTGAGTCCCTTGGTGGATGTTATGGGTATTTGAAATTGGAAGGATAATTTAAAACCTTTACAACTCATTTGGTAAGATTGTGTTTGAAATATTCTACACAGTTCAGTTATATATATTGAAAAAAAAATTAATGCAATGAAGAAAGCTCACTTCTGAGGAATACTTTCATGCCCAACACATTATCTTTCGCTTACTGGTTCCAATTAATTAACTGAGTATTTTTAGAATGATTTATGTTACTGTCATATTTACCATTTAATGCTATACTAATGTATAAACCCACTACTGTGGGACATGATGTGACTGTACAAACCATTCATAAAAAAACCTTTGGAGCAGCAGTAATGATAATCATGAATTGTTCCACCATACATGAAGGAAAACATGGCATGCCTTTCAAAGGGGTCATTGTACTCTAAAGGAATATTTCACGTTTGGGATCTAGAAAATGGCCAAACCATGGATCTTTAGGTAAATCCATCTCCACTGATCAGCAGCCGCAACATGTGCCCTCTTTTAACATCCAAACATTCTGGATTCCTAGAGGATTGTGCAGTGAGGAATGTGCTAATCTGAAAACAGTGAGTGAAGAAGTCACCCCAATCATCAGTCTTCCTTCTCTGTCTCTGACCACCATCTACAAGGTACAACTCGGGAGTGTGATGAAATACGTACCACTTGCCTGAATGTGTGAAACTCTAACAACACTAAAGAAGCTTGGCACCATACAAGACAAAATGACCTGTTTGTTTGGCATCACATTCAAAGTTTGTGATAAGATTTGTAGCTCGGGTGGTCGTTGTTGTGGTTCTGTTTGCCGAGCTGGGAATTTGTGTTGCAGACGTTTTGTCCCCTGTCTAAGTGACATCCTCAGTGCTTGGGAGCCTCCTGTGAAGCGCTTCCGTGTTGTTTCCTTCGGCATTTGTAGTGGTTTGTCTCTGCCGCTTCCAGTTGTCAGTTCCAGCTGTCTGCTGCAGTGGTCGGTATATTGGGTTCAGGTCGATGTGTTTGTTGATAGAATTTGTGGATGAGTGCCATGCCTCTAGGAATTCCCTGGCTGTTCTCTGTTTGGCTTGTCCTATAATAGTAGTGTTGTCCCAGTCGAACTCATGTTGCCTGTCATCTGCATGTGTGGCTAATAAGGATAGCTGGTCGTGTCGTTTTGTGGCTAGTTGGTGTTCATGGATACGGATCATTAGCTGTCTTCCTGTTTGTTCAATGTAGTGTTTTGTGCAGTCCTTGGGGATTTTTTAGACTACGTTGGTTTTTGTCATGCTGGGTATTGGGTCCTTTGTCCTGGTGAGTTGTTGTCTGAGAGTGGCTGTTGGTTTGTGTGCTGTTATGAGTCCTAGTGGTCGTAGTAGTCTGGCTGTCAGTTCAGAAATGTTCTTGATGTATGGTAACGTGGCTGGTCCTTTGGGTTGTGGCATGTCCTCATTCCGTTGTCTTTCCCTTAGGCATCTGTTGATGAAATTGCAGGGGTATCTGTTTTTGGCGAATACATTGCATAGGTGTTCCTCTTCCTCTTTTTGCAGTTCTGGTGTGCTGCAGTGTGTTGTGGCCCTTTTGAACAGTGTCTTGATGCAACTTCTTTTGTGCGTGTTGGGGTGGTTGCTTTCGTAGTTCAGGACTTGGTCTGTGTGTGTGGCTTTCCTGTATACCTTAGTGGTGAATACTCCGTTCGGTATTCTCTGTAACATCATGTCCAGGAATGGGAGTTGGTTGTCCTTTTCTTCCTCTCTAGTGAATCGGATTCCTGTGAGTGTGGCGTTGATGATCCGGTGTGTGTTTTCTATTTCTGTGTTTTTAATGATTACAAAGGTGTCATCCACATATCTGACCCAGAGCTTGGGTTGAATTTGCGGTAAGACTGTTTGTTCTAATTTTTGCATTACAGCTTCCGCTATGAGTCCAGAGATGGGTGAGCCCATGGGTGTGCCTTTGATTTGTTCATATATTTGGTTGTTGAATGTAAAGTTGTGAGGCACAGGTCAAGTAGTTTGAGTATGTCATCTTTGTTGATAAGTTTCCCATCTTGTTGTCTGTTCTGTATGTCCAGCAGGTTGGCTATTGTTTCTCTGGCAGGGTTTTGTCGCTAGAGGTGAACAGTGCCGTTACATCGAATGAGACCATAGTTTCTTCCTTGTCTATGTGTACATTTTTGATGATGTCCAAGAATTCCTGTGTTGACTGTATAGAGTGTCTGGATCCGCTGATCAGGTGTTTCAGTTTCTGTTGTCATTCTTTAGCCAGTTTGTGTGATGGTGTCCCTGGTAGCGATATGATGGGTCTGAGTGGGATGTCTGGTTTATGCACTTTAGGTAGTCCATAGAATCTGGGGGTGGTGTTGCTTTCAGGTTTCATTCTTTGTAGGTCAAACCTGATTATCTGTCCGTTTTTTTGCAGATTCCTCAGTGTGTTGTTTATCCTATTGGTGAGCTGTGGGGTGGGGTCAAACTCCCTCTTTTGGTAGGTGGTGGTATCTGCAAGTAGTTGTTGCGCTTTCTGGATGTACTCTGCTTTGTCCAGGATGACCGTCATTCTGTCTTTGTCTGCTGGTAGTATGATTATGTTCTTGTCGTTTCTTAGTGATTTTAGTGCTTCCCTCTCCTTGGTGTTGAGGTTATGTGTTTGTCTTTTCCTTGTTATCAGAGGTACGATACTTTGTCTCACTGTTTGTTGTCTCTCTTCTGTCAGTCCATTGTTTCCGAGTGTACATTCTAGTGCTGTTAGGAAGTCTGCTGTCTTGGCGTCCCTGTGGTTATAGTTGAGTCCCTTGGCCAGTATTGTTCTTTCCGTCTCTATGAGCTGTGTGTGGGAGAGGTTGCTAACCCAGGTGTGTGTTGTGGTGTCCTCTCTGTTGTGTATTAGTTTGGCCATTTTTTTTTTAGTGCTTTTTTTTGCGGTATGTGGTCCTGTTCTGTCCTATGGTGATGGCCTGTTCAATGGTCTGGGTCCATTCCTGGTCGGTGGTTTTTGAAATTAATGATTTTTGGCACACAATTTCTTGTCTGTATTTGTGAAGTCTGTTGTGAGCGTCTGTAATCATTACCTGAATCATCCTGAGTCCGTTCTGTCTGGCTGTGTCCTTGGCTTGTGCGTTGTTGACTGGTGGTCTGTATCTGACACATGGTGGAAGGATTCGATTCTTTCGGCATTCGTGCAGGAACCGGAGTTGTTCGTATATGGCACTTAGGCGGTTGGCACAGGATTCCCATTTCCTGGCTTGTCTTAGCATCTCTCGCCCGTAGGTGTTCAAAGTTTGTGAGAAGATTTGTAGCTCGGGTGCTCGTTGTTGTGGTTCTGTTCGCCGAGCTGGGAATTTGTGTTGCAGACGTTTTGTCCCCTGTCTAGGTGACATCCTCAGTGCTTGGGAGCCTCCTGTGAAGCGCTTCCGTGTTGTTTCCTCCGGCATTTATAGTGGTTTGTCTCTGCTGCTTCCGGTTGTCAGTTCCAGCTGTCCGCTGCAGTGGCCAGTATATTGGGTCCAGGTCGATGTGTTTGTTGATAGAATCTGTGGATGAGTGCCATGCCTCTAGGAATTCCCTGGCTGTTCTCTGTTTGGCTTGTCCTATAATAGTAGTGTTGTCCCAGTCGAACTCATGTTGCCTGTCATCTGCGTGTGTGGCTACTAAGGATAGCTGGTCGTGTCGTTTTGTGGCTAGTTGGTGTTCATGGATGCGGATCATTAGCTGTCTTCCTGTTTGTCCTATGTAGTGTTTTGTGCAGTCCTTGCATGGGATTTTGTACACTACATTGGTTTTGCTCATGCTGGGTATTGGGTCCTTTGTCCTGGTGAGTTGTTGTCTGAGAGTGGCTGTTGGTTTGTGTGCTGTTATGAGTCCTAGTGGTCGTAGTAGTCTGGCTGTCAGTTCAGAAATGTTCTTGATGTATGGTAACGTGGCTGGTCCTTTGGGTTGTGGCATGTCCTCATTCCGTTGTCTTTCCCTTAGGCATCTGTTGATGAAATTGCAGGGGTGTCTGTTTTTGGCGAATACATTGTAGAGGTGTTCTTCTTCCTCTTTTTGCAGTTCTGGTGTGCTGCAGTGTGTTGTGGCCCTTTTGAACAGTGTCGTGATGCAACTTCTTTTGTGCGTGTTGGGGTGGTTGCTTTCGTAGTTCAGGACTTGGTCTGTGTGTGTGGCTTTCCTGTATACCTTAGTGGTGAATACTCCGTTCGGTATTCTCTGTAACATCATGTCCAGGAATGGGAGTTGGTTGTCCTTTTCTTCCTCTCTGGTGAATCGGATTCCTGTGAGTGTGGCGTTGATGATCCGGTGTATGTTTTGTATTTCCGTGTTTTTAATGATTACAAAGGTATCATCCACATATCTGACCCAGAGTTTGGGTTGAATTTGCGGTAAGTCTGTTTGTTCTAATTTTTGCATTACAGCTTCCGCTATGAGTCCAGAGATGGGTGAGCATCACATTCACATACATTCACTCCCTACTCAACTGCCACTTTGTGGCACCAGTTTAGAATCTATTAGTTGCATTGTACAAATTCACCAAAGTCCCCCAGAGAGTACCTTCAAAACCCATGACCATCTAGAAGGACAGGATAACATATACAAGGTTCAACTATTACCTGCATGATCCCCATCACCTATCATCCTGACATGGAAATATATTGCTATCCTTTCTATACCTGCACTATGGGTGTCCCTATACCAAATGACTGCAGAGATTCGATAAGTAGCTTAACACCAACTTCTCTAGACATTTAGAGTTGGATAATACTTGCTAGCCCTGAGAGCTGTACTGTCCCTGAATGAGTAAACAAAATGAGACAAATAATCAACATTTCAAACCAGCCAGCATGTTAATACTTTGCAGCAGACTTGCAAACTTCTGACAGGTGATTGCTGATCTTTGGATAGTTGAGTTCATCTTACCAAAAAGAATTATTAAAAATAATGAATAAATTATTCAAATTAACCGAGCCTTAGTTTCTTATCCAATCTGCTTTATTTTGTATTATAGGAGTCAGACATTTAATCACTGGCCTTCCACAGAGCTTTTCAATAAATTATTATGCACTGAATTGAAAATGTAGGATTCCTTTTCCCCCATCTCATTCCATTGGTTAAAATGCAGTTGCTACACTACATTAGATACAATGGCTTTTGAAATCTAAAACATTGGCTAAAAGAATACATTGATTTCTAACGGATTACAAAAAATGGAGAAATATGCAAAATCGCAGAGCCTCTTAATTCTGGTTTCAAGTGCCTTTGTTAAAGAAACAACCCAAAATGGATTGGACAAAGTGTTTGTGCCTCGATGCAATATACAAACCTATTGCTTAATTTGTCAGTGGAGAGTCTGAGTCATCTGAGCATTTAGCTTTGAACTGTATAAGTACCTTTTTACTTTACATGCTCTTTGCAATAATATTGCAAATTCCAAATTTAAGATATGGTCCAGTACAGAAGAGTCACATATGTACTGTCTTTTCTTGTCAAGGGGATTTAATATGGCTTGTTTGTAGGCCAGTGCCAATTAACATTAAAGATCGAACAGATAAGTGCTATGTCCCAGGGGTAAATTCCTAAGGTGTGATTTTTGAGACAGAGTAATTCTTTAGATATTTGCTTTCCTGCTTGCTGTTGTAAAAGTCATCACCTCAATACCAATATGAGAATTCGAGAATCAAATGCTGCATCAGTACAAGGTCTGATGAACTGACCCACGTACACCTTTACTCATTATTTATGCTTGTATTTAATTGAGTCCAAGCTGAATAAATACCTGCACCCAACCGTTCTTCAATCTTTGGCAGAGGTAAGGATGCTGCTTTGGGATTTTCCACCCATTTCCTTCCAACTTTTCTGCAGACATATATATTGAACATGATAGAAATGGTTCCATTTGAAATGTCTAACCTGTTAGGTATTAAACATTTAAAACCATTTGGAATGATCAAATGGATCATTTGGAAAGCCCAGCATTCAATGATTCAATTATTGAGTGGAAAGATTGCAACCTGGTTCTTAAAAAATCATTCCAGACTTACAATATTGGTATTTTATATAGCAATTTTAACACTTGTTTAAAAGCTGCTCATGATCAAAATATGGATGCGCTCGTAAATATTCTCAGCAAAAACTTGACACTGTCAGCCTGTTATTCAATAAAGAGAATAAAGAGACCCCATGTGGTCCTTGCTTTTTAGTATTAAGTCCTGGTGAGGGCTTGAGCATGACTTGTTGAGTTGTAAATGTGGTATGTGCACTTTTTTCGTGCTTACATTGATATGAGTTCAGGTGTCTGCCTGTGAATTTTAATTGCAAATTGGCAACGGATTAGACTTTGATTCTGTGAACCCACATCCATCGATCTCAGGCAATGCTTTAGATCAGATTAGGTTCTCTACAGTATGGAAACAGGTCCTTCAGTCCAACACATCCACACTGACCCTCTGAAAAGTAACCCATCCAGACCCATTCCCCTACATTTACCCTGACTAATGTATCTAACACTATGAGCAATTTAGCATGGCCAATTCACCTGACCTGCAGATCTTTAGATTGTGGGAGGAAACCCACACAGACATGAGGAGAATGTGCAAACTCCACACAGACAGTCACTCAAGGTGAGAATCAAACCTGGGTCCCTGGTGCTATAAGGCAGCAGTGCTAATCACTGAGCCACCATGCCACCCCACTTGGGGAGTGGGGTAAAGGAGTATTAGTACTGGGCAGAGGAGAGTTGGAACTGTCAGTTATTAATATATTCCACTTTGTATTGTGTTGGATAATGTAAATCTTGTTCTATTCACTTTAAAGGAAGAACAGAGTTAGTTCAGCAATTTTCACTTTCATTTTATGATTAGACTGACTCCCATAAATAGAAACAAAATGCTGCTTCTCCAATGAGATACGAACAACCAAAAGCTGAAGATGTTGAAAACTCTTTACTTCTGCTGGGGTTAGTACCTGTTAGTATCCCTGATGCATTTTTAAGCTCTTCAAGCTTAATGTTTACTCATGCAAGAAATGAACAGTGGCATTCATTCCTTTCACAAAGATCTCTTACTGAGACTACTGTTCTGATCTCATGCAGATCACTTTCCCCCGCACTCCACTCTCTGCCACAGTTTATTTATCATTTGAATGATCAAATGAGAGGAAGAAAGTGAATGAAATAGGAGATGAGGATTAAGTGAATGTATTTCTCATCAGGAATGGATTGAAGATGGTGGCAAACCAATGTTGCAGACATGACTAATTATTCACTAATCAATTCACCCTTCTTACTGTATTGATGCTGGATAACACTAGATTAATTTATGTCCAGCACCTTTACTAGTTCATGGAAGTTACTTTGACCATTATTATTTCTGAAGATTGTGGATTCAGACTCGTGCATGTGGACAAGATTATCAATCATCTGAGGAGACGGTGTCTGATGCGGCTGAACTCTGAAAATAGCACTCAAAAGATGTGTCAATCTTCTGACAAGCACTGGAATGCTTAAAGGAATGACTGGGTGAGGACAGGTGAATGGAAAAACTGACAACACACATACCTCTTAGCAACCCATTGACTTTCTTATGTATGGTTAGAGAGGAATGTAATCAAATTTTTAATGTTACTAACAGGAAAAGTGAATGGTCTGGGAATTATTAGCTCCCATTGGGGTTGGTCAGTTTAGTTGGCTAGACAGCTAGCTTGTAATGCAGGGTGATACCAACAGTGTGTGTTCAATTCCTGCATTGGCTGAGGTTACCATAAGAAGTTCTACTTCTCAACCTCTCCCCTTACCTAAGGCATGGTGACTCTCAGGTTGACCTGATATCAATTCTCTCTCTCACCCTCCCTCTCTCTCTGTAATGACAGAACAGCCCTATGGACTGGTAAGACTATGGCCACTTTACTTTTCGTTCACAACTGTCAGGAGCACAGTGGCAACTACTGTTTACGGTGCCTACTGAGGGAAAGTGCTAACGACTGAGCCACCCACTGTTGATGATCTTTGAATGATGGCATTAATTTTATGAGGCTCCATTACAGAATAAGGCCTTGAGAATGCAGTTGGCACACATTGGAATCATGTGAGGCTGCTGCACAAGAGGCGGCATGAAATTATTTAGATGGGTAGAAAACTGTGGTTGTTCACTCACCCTGGCAAGAGACTTCAACAACTTAGGTATCACATAAAATCTCATATCATCAGTACATTATTACATACCAGGAACAGTACCAAAATCATAAAACACAAAGATAGCCCAGCAGCAGTGCTGCTGATCTCTGTAATCATTATCATTAATAATGAGACTTAGCAAAACCCATTTGCAAGAATTTCAATCCATAATATTCTCCCTTATCACGTAAACGAGCATTCACATTAAATGTTCTTTCAGACCATTACATGGAAATTATACCATATACTATTATTGCACCAAAATAAAATATTTATCATAAATTAATTTGTTCAGTAGCTAAAATGAATGCTGCATGTTTTAGGATTTGGGATTCTCAAAAGAGCTCAATATACATGCTCAATGTATAGATGATTTTAAAGTTGTTCATTGCATTTATTTTAAAAAAAAACACAACAGTTCAAAATCAGCATAGTACAGAATTTCGTAAAACTGGTATTGAAAAGAACCTATGGTTTTGGGCATTGGATCGAGGATTGACTAATTCATAAAAAGAGTTGTGATAAAGGGGGAGTTATCAGGATGTAAATCTATTACTAGTGGAGTGCCGTGGGAATCAGTGTTTGGAACACAAAATTTACAATCTATGTGTTTCAGATTTGGATAATGGCAGTGAATTACTGTGTTTGTAGATAACAGAAGAATAACTGGGAAGGTAAGTGGCCAAAATAGACACAAAGCATCTGCAGAGTGCCATAGACAGGCTAAGCGAAAAAGTCAAGGAATTGACAGATGGAAAATAATATGGGAAAATATGAGGTAGGTAGAATAGAGGAGAAGAATAAATGGAGAAAGAGTGCAAAAATCTGTCGCCTATGGGGATTTGAGGGCCTCCATGCTTAAATCACAACAAAGCTGGCATTAAAGTTCAGAAAGCAACCGGGAAGGCAGTGAAATGCTTGCTTTCATTTAAAAGGGAATGGAGTATAAAAATAGGAAGCTTTGCTCAAACAATAAAGGCACCAAATAAATTGTTCATTCAGAATGTGTGCACAGATGCAATGGATCAAAACAACCTCTTCCTATGGTGTAACCATTCGATAACTCTATTCAAATGATTCCAGGGTCCAGAACTATGTGCTTTTATGAAATTATTGAAATTCTGGGACTCATGGCAGAACTATAAATGAGACTGCACTCAGCATTATATTCTCCAAAAGGATGTAGCTACCAAGTGTGACTTTTGCAGATGACATTCTTAAATTTAACAAAAATACTTTCATCTCTGTAGGGATGGTGTGAATTTAAAAATCACCTTCAGATAATGCCACAGTAACAAAAATATTGCTTCCCTCACAAGTTGGTATTTAAGCACTCTCCTGGGAATAGATTTAGTTTGCTTAAAAGCTTAATATTAAGAGAGAAGTCAGACAAAAGTGAAGATGATCAAGTCATCGTATATAAGTCAAAAAACTAAGGGAGTTGAATGTTGGTGAGCAGGTCATGTTGGAAAGCCAAAACACTTCCTACTTATAAACCCATCTCGATGCCTTTTAAATATTGTAATTGTACTCACCTCTATCACTTCCTCAAGCAACTTATTCCATAAATGCACCCAATGTCTGCGTGAAAAGGTTGCCCCTCAGGTCCTTTTTAAACCTTTCCTCTCTCACCTTAAGCCTATGCTTCCTGATGAAGGGCTTTTGCCCTAAACGTTGATTTTTCCTGCTATAACTTTTGCTATAAATTCTGTCTTACAATTGTGAACTCCACAATGACCTGATGAAGGAGCAGCGCTCCGAAAGCTAGTGCTTCCAATTAAACGTGTTGGACTATAACCTGGCGTTGTGTGATTTTTAACTTTGTACACTCTAATCTTGACATATTGGAAAGCCGGCAAAATGATAAGGAAAAGCATGAGATTGTGTTCATTGGAAAGGGACAAGATGCATTGATATGTCTAGAGAAAACTGGAGAGAGACAGTCATTGCATTCTTTGCTTGAAAGAGGAAAACTGACAAAGGGGGAGCAAGATAAACCAAGTATAATTTAAATTATGCCTCCTGTCCAAAGTGAAAAAGATTGAAAGTTTGCTGGCATCAAAGAATACACTGCTGAGCAAAGTGAGTCCTGGTTTTTGGTAAAAGCAAATCTATCAATGGCACAGGCCTAACCATTAAGTGGATGTGGTGACCAAAGTCCGAGTTGAACTTTGACACAATATGTGATATTGAGCAAATAGCAAACTAATGGATATGGAAGGAGTTCTTGATAGAACCACCTTTTCTTATTTTCTTTATTTTGGGGTTTTAGACCAAAGGGATAAAGGATATTGCAGTTTTGAACACAAGCTACTGGAAGGCATTGTTACACTGTTGTTTTGTTCAAGCAGGAAGGGAGAATAGCTGAATTTTTTATCACAGTGAGTGTGTGATAAATGCAGTTACAGAAAGCTGTCACACTCTGAAATACAGCATCTTTCTCTCCTTGCAGAGAAATGAAAAAAAAAAATGAAAGATAGCTAAGTATTCTCATTCAAAATTTGCATTTAGGCTACTTCCTCTAACCAGTGCCTGAGAGACTGAACACTTAGAGTCATAGAGTTTTTGAGTCATACAGCATGGAAACATACCCCTTCAGTCCAACTTCTCTGTGCTGACCAGACAACCCAATCTGAGTGGAATATCCCTCTAAATACTTCCTGTTTATACACCCATTTAGATGCCTTTTAAATATTGTATTTGTATTCATCTCTATCACTTCCTCAAGCAACTTATTCCATAAATGCACCGACCTCTGCGTGAAAATATTGCCCCTCAGGTCCTTTTTAAATCTTTCCACTCTCACCTTAAGCCTACGTCCTCTAGTTTTGGACTCCCCTCACCCTAGGAAAAAGACCTTGGCTATTTACCCTATCCATGGCCCTCATGGTTTTATAAACGGTTATAAGGCTGACTCCAGCCTCCAATGCTACAGGGAACAAAGCCATAGCCTTCTCAACATTCCCCGATATCTCAAACCCTCCAGTCCAGGCAACATCCTTGTCAATCTTTGCTACACCTCTCAAGTTTAACAACATTCTTCCAATTGATAGGTAACCAGAATTGTGTGCAGAATCCTAAAGGTGACCTCACCAATGTCCTCTAAAGCTGCAAAGTTAAAAATCACACAACACCAGGTTATAATCCAACAGGTTTATCTGGAAGCACTAGCATTCAGAGCATTGCTGGTTCTTCAGGTAGCTGTGGAGCAGGATCATAAGCCACAGAATTTATAGCAAAAGATTACAATGTCACGCAACTGAAATGATACATTGAACAAACCTAGATTTCTGTTAAGTCTTTCATCTTTTAGAATGGGTTGCAGGATTTGGTTCATTAATCTGTAAATCTCAGAATGTTGCAATACACTGTAATCTTTTTCTATAAATTCCATGTCTTATGATCCTGCTCCACAACTACCTGATGAAGGATCAACGCTCCAAAAGCTAGTGCTTCCAAATAAACCTGTTGGACTGTCCTGTTGTTGTGTGATTTTTAAACTTTGTCCACCCCAGTGCAACACCAGCTCCTCCACTTTAAAACTGCAGCATGACATCCCAACTCCTGTACTCAATGATCTGTTGCCACTGAGATTGCGCTTATCTGCCATTTTGGCAAAACTTCTCCAGACGTCAAGTTAAACAGTAAAGAGAAAAAAATCTCCACTTGTGGGAAAACACAAAAGTAATGGTTAAAAAATAACATAGTCCTGATTAAATAACTCAGGAGAAATACCTTCATTCAGTAAGTAGTTAGACAGTAGAATTGACTCTCATAAGGAGTGACTGATGTGGATATATTTAAGGGGAACATGATAAAGAAATGAGTAGAAGATTATACTATGAATTAAGTTGACGGGGACTGTTTGGAACATAAATAGTGGCTCAGATAATTGAGCTAAATGGTCCCGCCTTTGTGAAATTTCAATGTAAAATTGGATGAAAAATGGAAAGTTGAAACTTTATTGCTGGAACAGCACAGCAGGTCAGGCAGCATCCAGGGAACAGGAGATTCGACGTTTCGGGCACAGGCCCTTCTTCAGGAATGAGCAGAGAGTGTTCAGCAGGAGAAGATAAAAGGTAGGGAGGAGGGACTTGGAGGAGGGGCGTTGGAAATGTGATAGGTGGAAAGAGGTCAAGGTGAGGGTGATAGGTCGGAGTAGGATGGAGGCGGAGAGGTCAAGAAGAAGACTGCAGGTCAGGAAGGCGGTGCCGGGCTGGAGGGATCCGGCTGAGACAAGGTGGGGGGAGGGGGGATGAAGAAACTGGTGAAGTCCAAGTTCATCCCCTGAGGTTGGAGGGTTCCCAGTCGGAAGATAAGACGCTCCTCCTCCGACCGTCGGGTTGTTGTGGTTTGGCGGTGGATGAGTCCAATGACCTGCATATCCTCGGTGGAGTGGGAGGGGGAGTTGAAATGCTGTGCTACAGGTTGGTTGGGTTGGTTCGTCCGGGTGGCCCAGAGGTGCTCTCTGAATCGCTCCGCAAGTAGGCGGCCTGTCTCCCCAATATAGAGGAGGCCACACCGGCTGCAGCGGATGCAGTAGATGATGTGGGTGGAGGTGCAGGTGAATCTGTGGCGGATATGGAAGTTTCCTTTGGGGCCTTGGAGAGAAGTGAGGGGGGAGGTGTGGGCGCAAGTGTTGCACCTCCTGCGGTTGCAAGGGAAGGTGCCGGGAGTGGAAGTTGGGTCGGTGGGGGGGTGTGGATCTGACAAGGGAGTCGCGGAGGGAGTGGTCTCTACGGAAAGCTGATAGTGGAGGGGAGGGAAATATATCCTTGGTGCTGGGGTCTGTTTGGAGGTGGCGGAAGTGACGGCGGATGATGCGCTGTACATGGAGATTGGTGGGGTGGTAGGTGAGGACCAGTGGGGTTCTGTCCTGGTGGCGGTTGGAGGGGCGGGGCTCAAGGGCGGAGGAGCGGGAAGTGGAGGAGATGCGGTGGAGGGCACCGTCGACCACGTCGGGGGGGAAATTGCGGTCCTTGAAGAAGGAGGCCATCTGTGTTGTACGTATTTTGAACTGGTCCTCCTGGGAGCAGATGCGGCGGAGACGAAGGAATTGGGAGAATGGGATGGCGTTTTTACAGGGGGCAGGATGGGAGGAGGTGTAGTCCAGGTAGCTGTGGGAGTCGGTTGGTTTGTAGTAGATGTCCGTGTTGATTCGGTCGCCTGAGATAGAAACAGAAAGGTCTAGGAAGGGGAGGGAGGAGTCCGAGACTGTCCAGGTGAATTTGAGGTCGGGGTGGAAGGTGTTAGTGTAGTGGATGAACTGTTCAACCTCCTCGTGGGAGCACGAGGTAGCGCCGATACAGTCATCAATGTAGCGAAGGAAAAGATGGGGGGTGGGGCCAGTGTAGTTGCGGAAGATGGATTGTTCCACATACCCTACGAAGAGGCAGGCATAGCTGGGGCCCATGCGGGTGCCCATGGCTACTCCTTTTGGAGAAAGTGGGAGGATTGGAAAGAAAAGTTGTTCAGGGTGAGGACCAGTTCGGTCAGTCGAAGGAGGGTGTCGGTGGAAGGGTACTGGGTGGTACGGCGGGAAAGGAAGAAGCGGAGTGCTTTGAGTCCTTCGTGATGGGGGATGGAGGTGTACAGGGACTGGATGTCCATGGTGAAGATGAGGCATTGGGGACCGGGGAAGCGGAAATCCTGGAGGAGGTGGAGGGCGTGGGTGGTGTCACGAACGTAGGTGGGGAGTTCTTGGACTAATGGGGACAGGACCGTGTCGAGGTATGCCGAGATGAGTTCGGTTGGGCAGGAGCAGGCTGAGACGATGGGTCGTCTGGGGCAGTCAGGTTTGTGGATTTTGGGCAGGAGGTAGAAACGGGCGGTGCGGGGTTGTGGGACTATGAGGTTGGAGGCGGTGGATGGGAGGTCCCCTGAGGTGATGAGGTTATGGATGGTCTGGGAGATGATGGTTTGGTGGTGGGGGGTGGGGTCATGGTCAAGGGGACGGTAGGAGGAGGTATCTGCGAGCTGGCGTTTCACTTTCTCCCTGAAAAATGGAAAGTCAGGCCAATATAAGTTGCAGTTCAGTC
Organism: Chiloscyllium plagiosum; assembly: GCF_037043375.1. Classification (NCBI taxonomy): domain Eukaryota; kingdom Metazoa; phylum Chordata; class Chondrichthyes; order Orectolobiformes; family Hemiscylliidae; genus Chiloscyllium; species Chiloscyllium plagiosum. Next base: position 39,167,173 of record NW_028270164.1, read on the forward strand.
TGTGTCAGTTGGCAGATGTCCACAGTCCATTGTCTCTGCTATGATGGATGAATCCTTGAGGCAAAATTACTAAAGTTTTGATTATGCACAAAAGGTGCCAGATAGCTGTTTTGCCAATTGGTCAAGTAGAAAAAAAAGCAAGTCAATGTAACATGAACAATAATCTGGGTGAGTAAATCTTGTGCCAGGTGGTAAGGAACAGCAGACATTCCCTTTACCAGTCTAGCTGGTCAAGCAACGTACTCATAAATGTCCCCTTGCCCTCATGAATATTATGTTATTGAAAGTAAAATCCTTGACTGCTGTTTTGTAAATAAAAAGGCATACCTAAAATACCTGAGCACATATTGTATTCAGTTTCTCATTAGGGAGAAAAGAAGCAATCTGAAACTCTCACCTTTATAATGCAAAACCTATTCTGTTTTAAATCAGAAGTCACACAAACCAGGTTATAGTCCAACAGGTTTATTTGAAATCACACAAGCTTTCAGAGTGCTGCTCCTTCATCAGACTTCACCTGACAAAGAGCAGTGCTCTGAAACCTTGTGAGCACATAGGAGGGGGACCAGATACTCTTTACGGTGAAACATCAGAATAAGTCCTATTCAGTTACAGTAAAAACTGTTCAACTATGAAGAAAAAAGTGAAAAAGCCAGAGATGGATTTCTGAAGGACAGAGAAGGATAACGAATTCCAAAGATGAGTAAAGGATTGAAATGGAATTTAAGAGGATTGGAACTAGAGATGAAAGATAGAGAGATAGAAAAAGAAATTAAGTTTATAATAATGGAGATTAAAAAAAAGCCTATAGAAGCTGAAGAATGTTCTGTGCCGTGTGACTTCTAACCTTGTTCACCCCAGTCCAACACCGGTACCTCGGCATTATATCCTATTTTACATAAAGTGATATCATCTGTTGCACACTCACCATATGGTTTCTGCAAAACACACAAATGAGAAGGTATCCTTCCAACCCTGGCCAACAGGATCAAAGAGTGAGGGTCATGCCTTTTTATTTACGGCACTGAATTTATAATGTATTTGTGTTTAAGGCATTGAATTTGCAGTAGGGAAATAGACTATTCAGTCTGTGCTTGTGTTTGTATTCCAAACGTGTCCTCACATCCAACCTCGCTCATCTCACACTTTCAACATTATTTTTCTATTCTCTTTTCCCTCATGTACACATCAGGTTTCTTTTCAAAAACACCTAAATTGTTCCACTCCATTGGTACCAGATTCCCTACTCTGAAAACAAAACCCTGCTTTTCCCGATGGATTTATTAGCAAATATGCAATTGGAAACATTCTAGCCACTTCTATTTTATCCAACCACCCCCCCCCCCACCTCCCCGCCATAATTTTGAAGATTAGTTGTCCTCTAAGTCTTCCCATTATTCCAATAAGTGTAAACTCTTTGTTCCGGTACTTAGTGTGTTCTAATTGCCCTGTGCCTGAACTGTAAGGAATACAAAAGAAGATCAGAGATCCAAAGAACTTGGAAGAAACAAATTGACACATTGAATCCCTTAATTTTCTTTTTTCCTCCACTCATAACATCTATTTTTGTATGTTTGTCTGCATCAGTCTGTATGTGTGTATTGGGGTTTAAGAATGGGTAGAGTAAATTAAAGAGTTGTGCGTTGATAATTCATCTTTTGTTTTCCCGTGGTTAGAATTGATTTACTTGTCATAAATAGTAATTTCATGTTAAATGCAGATACCTGTCAGTATTTTCAGAGTTTATCAGACAGGAAATTGGAGCATTTTGATTAATTTATTAAATGTTTAACTTTTGTGACAATCCCAGGAGTAGCGAACTTTGGGTATCGGTGGTATATTACCCCAAGTAGATTGTGATAAGAGATTGGGAGGTCTTGCTGGGATAATTTTAGAACAAAGATAACAAAATACAATTTGGTTGTGGAGTTAACAATTGATAACAGATAAAGGAAACACCAGGCTTTATCACATTAAAAAGGTACAAAAGCCTTCCTACACATGGCAGAGGTGTTCCTGGCGATCTTAAAAAAGATCACAAAAGCTTGCTTATTTGAATGGGCAAGTAAATTGGAAGTTGAATCATCTGTCAGGGCGAAGAAGGCAGAGCTAATCAAAGGGTTTGGTAGAAATATAGAAGAGACCAGATACTCTTTATGGTGAAATATCAGAATAGGTCCTATTCAGTTATAGTAAAAACTGTTCAAGTATGAAGACAAAAGTGAAAAAGCCAGAGATGGATTTCTGAAGGACAGAGAAGGATAAGGAATTCTAAAGATGATTCAAAAAGTAAAGGATTGGAATGAAATTTAAGACGATTGGAACTGGAGATGAAAGATAGAAAGAAAAATAATTTAAGCTTATAATAATGGAGATAAAAACGAGCCTGTGGAAGCTGAAGAGTGATCTGAGACGGAATGTCCCAGTCAATAACCTAAAGTCCGGTAAGGAAATGTTGCAGTTTGTGCAGGCCCTGCCAAAATTTGAGGAAAGGGATGTGGAAATATTTTTTAGGACATTTGAGAGAACAGCAACTCAAATGAAATGCCCAAAGGAAAACTGGACATTGCCCATACAAAACAAATTGACAGGACTTACCAATTATTTATGTCTAACTTCAGCACTGTGCGTTTATCAAATTTCTTAAGAGAACAAGCAAAAGTGATATGGTCAGCAGATTGCAAGCAGCCTTTGAGAAATGGAAAACAATCTGAAAAAATGAATAGGGATTGACTGTCTATGACTTTACTAAGCCTTTTAAAGTGGCTATTAATGCTAGTGACTTGAGGTGTAGTCTTGTTAGAATATAATGATTCAGAAATAGAGAAATGACTGGTCTATCTTTCCAAGAAACTAAACAAATTTCAAATAAAGTACTGTACCATAGAAAAGGAGACTTCAACAACACTGTGAAGTCGATGTCTGAGACACTTGCAAAGAAAAACTAATCTATACTGACTATAATCTGCTGGAATTCATTGAACGGTTTAAATGGAACTGTGAGCCTGAAACAGCAGACTTCATCTGAACAATCAGTTAATGTCAAGATTATTCATATTGTTAGAAAAAATAATGTGATCCTAGATACATAGAAGTAGAGGGGCTGGAGCATCAGTCTGTTTTCCCAAGTGGACTGTGACATTATCCATTCAGAAATAAAAATAAAATCCAGATAGGTGAATTGAAAGTAGACAAGGAGGAAGAAGAAAAACAATGTTCTTTCATTACTTAGAGTCATAGAGTTTAAGCACAGAAACAGACCCTTCATCCAACTTTTCCATGTTGACCAGATATTCTAAATTAATGTAGTTCCATTTGCCAGCACTTGGTCCTCTAAACCCTTCCTATTCATGTACCTATCCAGATGCCTTTTAAATGTTGTAATTGTACTCGCCTCCACCCCTTCCTTAAGCAGCTTATTCCATACATGCACCACCCTTTGTGTGAAAAGGTTGCCCCTTAGATCTCTTTTGAATCTTTTCCCTCTCATCTACACCTATATGCTCGAGCTCTGGACTCTACCACCCACCCCCCAACACACACACACACACACACACCGCCACCTCTGCCTCCCAGGGAAATGGTAAATGATTTTGTTTTGCTAAATATAAGGAAAGACATTCAATTTAATATATTAATTACTCTGGCAATTTTGGTCAGGGATGGTTTTACCGTGTTTATAGTAAATAGGTAAACACACCTACTAAATTTCAGACATTAAAGCAAAATACCACAGATGCTGGAAATCTGAAGTAATTACAACGATGAAGAAACTTAGTACATCTGTAGAGAGAGAAAAACAGAGTTAACATTTTGAGTCTAGTATGATTTTCCTTCAGAACAATCATACCAAACTCAAAAAGTAATCTCTATTTCCTCATCACAGATTTCAGGAATTATTGATTTTGGTTTAGTCATGTTAAATCCTGGGCTATTACTCACATGTATCATTTTACTTTTGCTTACAGAAGTTGTTTTAAGCCAGGTGGAAATATAATATGTTACAAGAGTCAAACATTTTGTAATACTGCCCACTCTGTTCAGGAGGTGTAACTAAACTAGAATCGAATCCCTACAGTATGCAAGCACACCATTCAGCCCATCGTGTCCACACCAACCCTCTGAAGAGCATCCCATCCAGATCCACTCTCCTACCCTATCCCTGTGTTTCCCATTGCTAACCCACCTAGCCTGCACATCCCTTGACACAATGGGCAATTTCCCTTGGCCAATCCACCCAACCTGCACATCTTTGGATTGTGGGAGGAAACCGTGAACCAGGAGGAAACCCACGTAGTCTACGTACAAAGTTGCCCAATGCTGGATTCAAACCCAGGTCTCTGGTGCTGTGAGGCAGCAGTGCTAACCACTGAGCCACCATGCAGCCCGTTTAGCTAAGTTTAGTTCAAGAATAGTTCTCCACAGTTGAGTGTGTTTCAGCTTTACATGGTGCAATATACCACATCATCAGCAATCATGACTTTATTTATATCCTAAAAGATCTATTAGGCACCACTAGCATTTCATGGATCAATGTCACTGTTGGCATAAATTATCTGAAATATTCATGAATTGTTCCTTTCATGACAGACTGTAGTGACTTTCCCACAATCAATCATCTCCTGGTTTGATATTTTCCCACCCAAAGAGTGGATTTAACTTTTCAGTTCCTCTCAAGGTTGGTTATCCACTGGGAGCAAGCCAGAAACTGTCTGACACCAGTTAGACTTTGAAATTATTGCTGTGCAATTCCCGTCAAGTTACAAAGCTGCAATTTCAAAGTTTAGAGTATGCAGCCATCTCCTGTAAAGCAACATATGCAATTACTTTTTGCTCTAAGACAACTACACTCTTGTCTTTGCTAATATTGAAAACTAATATCCTTGGAAGTTGAGCTGTCTATAAGTATCTAAGCATTGGGATAGAAGATCATAAGAAGCAGGAGCTGCAATTACATAAACTACCCTCTGAGTGCACTCTGTCATTCAACATCATTATGGCTGATATGGCATCAAATCCACCTTCCTGCAAGATCCTCTTAACCCTTGACACTCCTGGAGTTCATAGCGCTGCCTACCTCTCTATGAATAATATCCTGGGATCTTTTACTTTGACTGAAAAGGGTCCTTGAAAAATATTGCATTTCTGTCAGTGTAGCACTCCCACTGCCCTAATTCAGACTGTTGTCATTGATTTTGAGCTCAAGTCTCTGAAGTGGGATTTAAAATCATAAGCCACTAACTCAGAGAGCAGTCAGAGCTGTTTGATTTGGAAAAGAGTTTCAAACTAAAAAGAAGCCAAATTATGCATGCTATTGGAATTTATAAATACCCAAGTCATTCATGATTCAAATAATGTTGATAGCAGCCAAAGAAACGCTACAAAAAACTTATGTTATCATTTTCCCCACCCCACTGTAAATATTCCTGTTGCCTTGATAAGCAATGATTCAGAAATCACACTTATGTTCTTTTTTCACTACAATTTTCATTCTGTTAATATTATTTCCTCAATTTTCTCTCTTTTTCTCCACACTTCTGAACATAACCATTCACATTGGCTATGTTGTACATGGATAGGCAGGGCCAATTTTAACTGAACTCAATTTAGTGAAACATAGATAGAAAGCATTAAAAATAGCATCCAGAGTGGGCCATCTGAGTTTGGTATATGATATTGGCCAATCATCCAACTCTGTTCCTGTTTTCTCCCCAGACCCTTTGATCCCTTTAACCCCAAGAACTATATCTAAATCCTTAGAGTCATAGAGTCGTGCTTGAAAACATTCAATGTTTTGGCCTCAATCACTTTCTGTGGCAGAGAATTCCACAGGTTCACCACACTCTGTGTGAAGATATTTCTCCTCATCTCAGTCCAAAATGGCCTGCCTCATATCCTTAGACAGTGATGCCTGGTTCTGGAATTTAGCTGGTGGATTTAATGGTCATCACAGTTGACCGGTCCATCAGCTGGAGATCTGGTGGTCATCCTGGAGCCTCAAAGCTAACAAAAATAATTCAGGCACTTACCTGATCAGGCTTTGGGGTCCTGGATCCTACAGAGTGGATGTCTTTCTCTCTTCCTTACCACTTCTTGCGAACCCCTCGCTAACCATGGGCCAGCAACTGTTCCTTCACTGCTGGTACTGCAGTTAGCCCCTGGAGAAGGATTGTTGCTGGAGCTCTGAACACAGGCATGTGAGGCAGACTTGCTGAGACGAGTTAGGCAATCCCAGTGACCGAGGAAGAGGAAGGTGTATGGGGGTTTATTCAATGGGGCAGTAGGCAGGCGTTGTCACTGGTAGGACTTTTATTGGGCAGAAAGTGGGTGAACAGGAGGGTCCTCAGGCCACAACAGGTGAGCCAAGTTATATCTAGTATCTTGCCAACATAGTCTTCCCCTGCCATTGATAGCATACTAGGGCATTTTAACACACTGTGTGTAAAGGTTTAAATACCTCACCATTAGTTGGAAAATTGGGAAAGTTGGGAATCATTGAAAGACTGATTTTATATCCTGTCCAATAGGCAAAGTTTAAATAAATTCAATATTTGTGAAATTCACCTGATTAGATAGAATGTTGGCTTCACACGTTCTGATGTCCATGAGTCATATTGACCATGGTTTAAAGGCAGCATCCCACTTGATTCTATGGGTTTCTTGCTTGATGAGTTGGACTAAACTTATCCACATGAAGTCACACGTGCTCAGCATTATACCATTGCAAGTAGGATTGTTACTACTGAGTTACAAGCAGAAATATTGCAGAAACTTAAAAAAAAATGCTGTACTAAATAGAGCAGCTGAGCATGGTCACTCATGCATGGAATGAGAGAAAAAATCTGTTATGGAGAAAGTGTAGGTTTAAGAAAAGTACTATTTACCATTCAGTAAAATTTATACTGCAGATTTTGGGATTAAATGTTTTACATATTGTTCTGACAGATTGAAAATCATGCATGTTAGGACCCAAATATAAATTTGTTTCATGTTCTGCAATTTATGATATGATGTGAATTGCATCGTGCGATGTCTGATAACATCTGATAAAATTGCCCTCTTCAGACTTATTTGTTATGTCATGGAAATTTAAATGTTAAGTTGTAGCCTTGAGAAAATGTTCTGCTTAGAATGCTTTGTACAGATTAACTATTTCCTTCAAGAATAATTAACCCTTTCCATTACTCTTTACCTTTAGAAAATCTAATCGCTTAATTTACAAGTTCTGACAGGTTTCCTCAGAAACTTCCCTTATCCTTTGAGTAAGAGACCCTGATATTTTCTATGACAAGATTTCTTAGTCAGGAAAAAAGTGTAGTAGGTATGGTCAGTGATCTCGATTGAGAGACATGACTTGTAATTGGATAGTGAATGCTCTCAAAGAAATCACAACCCAGGAGCATATATCTTTTGTGAATGTGATTATTGAGGATAGAGGTTGTGATTGGGCAGTTTCACACAGCATAGTTTGGAGCCTTTAATTGTGAGTAGAGTTCTTGGCTGAATCAGAGATAGGAGGAAGTGGTGGGAGACAGTAGGGATAATGTCAGTGACAAAACAATGACAGAGAGAGATGCTAGTTGGGTGTATCCATAGGTTGAATTATAACAAGCCTTTGCCTCACTGCAAATTTGGTGTAAATACCAATAAGAACGTCAAAATTCACTGTCCCCTTTTTAAGTTGTCAGCTTTTCTAAAACTGTTCAGCAAGTTTTACTAGCTTGCTAGTTCTGCATATTGAAAAGTCTGCAATGACCTGGAAACACTGGTATAAACAATACCTGCATAAGTTAAAAGTGACCTCTCACATAATAGTTACCTTGCTTTAGTGAGCACAAAGCTCTGACTAAACAAATATTAAATCATAGCAAATACCAAAAAGCTGTCACAGCAACTGGTTGAAGGTTATATTGCCTGAGGACAGGATAAAAACAGTTGCAGAGACAAGCAATTGGGGTATGTCTGCATGGTTTCATGAAAGGGAAATAATGTTTAATTGATTTATTAATGCTCTTTGAAGGTGCTGTACCAAAGCTCCTAGTGTATAATGAAACATCTTTACATGGATAGAAGATTGGCTAGCTGGCAGCAAACAGAATATGTGTGAATAAGACCTTTTCTGAAAGGCAGGATGTGATCAGTGAGGACCTGTGGGAGTCTGGCTAGGATCTCATATTTTCACAATTTATATCAAATGACTCAATAGAGAGGAGTGATGGCATGGTAGCTAATTTGTAGATGACTCAAAGGTAGGTCGGAAAGTATCATGTGAAGGAGACATAAGATATTTGCAGACTGATATAGATGGGTTGAGTGAGTGGGCACAAATCTGGTGGATAAAATGTAATGCAGAAAAATGTAAAGTTGTTCACTTTGACAGAGAACAATGAAAACTCAAAGTATTATTTAAATGAAGGAAGGCTGTGGAATTCCAAAATATAGAAATATCTAAGTTCTGATGCATGAGTCACCCGAATATTGGTATGCAGGAAACATCACATTATCAAAAAGGCTAATGAGATACTATGCTTCGTTACAAAATAACTTGAATAGAAAAATAAGGATGGTATGCTTTAAATACATTGGTGAGACCATATCTCAAAAACTGTGAGCAGTTTGGGTCTCTTTATGAAAGAAAGAATGGAAATGAATTGGAAATAGTTCAGAGGAGGTTTACAAGTTTGATAGCTCGAATGAATGGGTTGCCTTATGAGGATAGGTTAGACAAGCTGGGTTTGATTTCACTGGAGTTTAGAAGAGTGAATGGTAACTTGATTGCAGTATAAAGGACCCTGAATAGTCTTAATATGGTGGAACTGGAAAGGATAATTCCTCAGGAGGGTCTCATGTTACTCATTTAAATTAAGGGTCACCCTTTTTAGGACCAAGATATGGAAGAAATTGTTTCTCTCAAACAGTTGTGAAACTTTGGAGTGCTTTTCCTCAGCAAGCAGTGGGTTTAGGATCATTTGAATACTTTTAAAACTAAAGTAGATTTATTTTAATAGGTAAGAGAATCAAAAGTTATCAGGAGTAGATAGGAATGTGGAGTTTGAAACACAAACTGGTCTTTATCATAGGATACTAAAGGAAGTAGCTATGAGGATAGTGGAGGCACCAGTAGCTATCATTCCAGGAATACTTAGTCACAGGAAAAGTCCTAGAGAATTGGAAAACAGCCAGAGTAATATGTTTATTTAAAATGAAAGGAGACAAAAGGCAGGTAACCACAAGCCAGTTAACTTAACATCTGTTATTGGGAAAATGTTAGAGTCTATTACAAAGAATGAAATGGCAAAGCATGTAGAAATACATTATATGATCAAGCAAAGTCAGTATGCCTTCACAAAGGGGAAATAAACCTGCCACCTTTATTAGAATTCTTTGAGGAGGTAACAAGCAGGATAGATAAAGGGAATCATATTTGGATTTTCAGAAAGCATTTGGTAAGATAACACATATTAGAATACATAATAGGAATTTGGAGGTTCTATAATAACATGTTTAAATGATTAGACAAGAGAGTTTGGATGACGGGAACCTTTTTCAAGATGGCAAGCTGTGCCACAGCAATCTGTGCTGGGCCACAATTATTTGCAACACATCCATTAAGGAAATGGATGAGGAAAGTGGAAGTACAATAACTAAGTTTGCAAATGACACAAAAACTATGGGAAGGCAAGCGAGAAGATAATGCAAAATCAATAGAGGGATATAGGCATGTTCAGCAAATAGCTAAAAACTAGCAAATGGAACATAATAGGGAAACTTGCTGAGTTTGCTTGCTGAGCTGGAAGGTTCATTTCTAGACGTTTCATCACCCTACTAGGTTACATCTTCAGTGGGCCTCCGGGCAAAGCACTATTGATAATTCCTGCTTTCTATTTATATGTTTGGGTTTCTTTGGGTTGGTGATGTCATTTCCTGTGCTGACATCATTTCCTGTGGCAATGTCTTTTTTTTCTCAGGATGTGGTAGATGGGGTCTAACTCGATGTGTTTGTTGATAGAGTTCTGGTTGGAATGCCATGCTTCTAGGAATTCTCGTGCATGTCTCTGTTTGGCTTGTCCTAGGATGGAAGTGTTTTCCCAGTCGAAGTAGTGTCCTTCCTTATCTGTATGTAAGGATACTAGTGAGAGAGGACTAGTGGACAAGCAGGCAGAAAACAAGTCACCAGGATGCATGAACATCAACTAGCTACAAAATGACATGACCCACTCTCACTAGTATCCTCACATACAGATGAGGAAGGACACCACTTCGACTGGAACAACACATCCATCCTTGGACAAGCCAAGCAGAGACACGCACGAGAATTCCTAGAAGCATGGCTTTCCAACTGGAACTCTGTCAACAAACACATTGAGTTAGACCCCATTTACCAACCCTTGAGAAAAAGAACAGGAAATGACATCCCCACAGAGAATGATGTCACCATAGGAAATAACATCACCAACCCAAAGAAACCCAAATATATAAATAGAAAGCAGGAATTACAAACAATGTTTCACCCAGAGGCCCACTGAAGGTGTTACCTAGTAGAGTGACAGAATGTCAGGAAATGAACCTTCCAGCTCAGTGAGCAAACCTACATCCTGAAGCTGAGCTACAAATCTTCTCAAAACTCAGTATGGGAAACTGTGAGGTTATGCACTTTGGCAGAAAGAATAGCAGAACTGAATATTATTTAAATGGAAGAAGACTTCAGAAAGCTGCAGCATTGAGGCTTTTGGAGTCTCTGTGCCCAAGTCACAAAAAGCTTGCATATGAATTCAGCAAATAATATCAAATGCGAATAAAATGTTTGTCTTTATTTCAGAGGAAGTGGAGTATAAAAACTGAGAATTTTTGCTAAAACTATGTAAGGCACTAGTTAGACCACAGCTGGAATACTGTGAACAGTTTGTGGTCCCTTATCTAAGGAAAGATATATTGGCATTGGAAGCTGTCCATAGAAGGTTCACTAGGCTGATTCTGAGTATGGAGGGGCTATTTTATGAAGAGAGGTTGAGTAGTTTGGGGGTCTGTACTCATTGGAGTTTAGAAGAATGAATGATTACCTTGTTGAAATGCATAAGATTCTCAGTAGACTTGGCAGGGAGATGCAGTAAGGTTGTTTCCCCACATAGAAAAGTCTAGGACCTGAAGGCATAATCTCATAATAATGGGTTGCCTTTTGAAGATAGAGGTAAGGTAGAATTTCTTCTCAGGGAGTAGTGAATTTCCTTACCACAAAATATTGTAAAGATTGGGTCATTGAATATATTCATGGCTGAGATAGACAGATTTTTAATCAGAAAGGAAATCATGGGGAAATGACAGGAAATTCCGGTGAGGGTTATCGATTGGCCATGATCTCATTGAAGGGCAGAGCAGACTTTATGGCCTGAATGGCCTACTTCTGCTCTAATGTCTTATGGTCATGTGGTCCATTGAGTGTCAGAGCAGGTTTGAGGGAGCAATATGCTTATTTCTGCTACTATTGCTTTATATTTTTAATTTAAATCTGTCAACAAAATGTTCCTCATTTATATTCAACAACCATGTTTCCAAATGGAAATTAGACTTCAATGAAGATCTCTCAAAACAAAAATCACCATATAAATTTAAGTTTTGGTAACTGACATACATAAGAATCTGTAACCATATTTAGAACATATCTATATCTTAACTCTATGTCTAATTATTGTATCATTAGCACACTTAGATGCATGGGTGAGAAATTTAAATTATTGTCAAATATAGTAAACAGTTCAGGTCTAAGTCCAGAACTTTATGGACATCACAACACTTTCTTTCAATTCAAATCTATTAGAACTACCTACACTCTGGCTTCTACCATCTAATTATTGCCGTGATATGGTCAATAATATTCCTTCAGTTCCATGAGCTTTAATTTTAACTAAAACCCTTTGATGTGGAACCTTATCAAAAGTATTTTAGAAGTCCATAAAACTATTTCGTGGTATTCCCCAGCCTGATGCATTAGTAACTATCCAAAAATTTAATTAGATTCGTTAGACATGACATGCTTTACACATTCAGGTTGGCTCTGTGTCATCAGCTCACATTTCTAGACATGTTCAAGCACTCAGTTTTTAATTATTAATTCCAACTGTATGTCCATAAAAGCTGTTAGCCTGATAAGTCTGATAAAGCCTGATAAAGCTGATTTCTCACTTTCACCTTCCTTAAATAATGGGATTACGGTTCTAATCGGACAAGCTAAAGCAACATTTCATGAATTGAGAAACCAATGAGAGGTTATGCTGAAACATTTGCAATTTCCTCACCTATACTCTTTCAAGCACTGAGATGGAAATCATTAGACACTAGTAATTTGTCACTTTTTAGTGTCATTTATGTATTCCTGTACTGTTTTCATAGTTAGAGATATATAGCATGAAAACAGACCTTTTGGTCCAACCAATCACACTGACCACATTCCCAAACTAAACTAGTCCCAGCCTGCACAAAGCCCTCCAATTCTTTCTTATTCATGAACTTATCCAAGTGTCTTTTAAATATTGGAACTTTACCCTTTCTCTGGCAGTTCATTCCACACATGAGCCATTCTCTCCCAATGATGCTACTCTGGTAAGATTTTTAAAAATTTCACCATCAATCTGTCACTTATTCTGAAATTCAAAAAATTCTAAATTTCCAAAACCAGCTGGTCTTGGGCATTTCGGATAAAGGAGTGTGCATCTGTACTGGGTAAGGTTTGTTTGAGATAGCTCACTGTCAAGGCTTCTTGAGACACAGACTTTATCTGGAAATTATTCAGTACTGTAATCAACTCACCAGAGGACTTCAAGTAAAAAGAATCCAAGTATCTCACCACTATTGCATTTTGATAGGATAAGAATTTTATGACATTGAGGGCAACTGAGAATTTTTTTTTGTTTAATAAAACAAACCAAAGAAGAAATCAGCCTTAGAAGATTTAAGGCCAAGAAGAGCAGCTGTAAGCAAAGTATTAATGCCTCCATAAGTTCCCGTAGTGCAGGAGACAGAGGAAGATAAGATTTCTTGCAAACCATGAACACTTCCAACTTGGCCATGTTATTGAGAGAGCCAGCTGGTTCACACTCATTCAATTTACAGGCTATTTCAAATTTGAATGGTTGTCAGGCGTCAGCTCCAAATTCAACTAAGAGAATTCATGGAGATATTCAAAAGACAAATATAATAAATGTGTGCTACATTCTAGAATAATACAGAACCAACGGAAAATGCCCTAAATCACGTTTCAAGCCAAAAAATAGAAGGGAATAATAAGTGCAGTTACCTTGGTTGGCTGGTTGGCTGGTCTGCAATGCAACATGACACCAACAGCGTGAGTTCAATTCCCACACTGGCTGAGGTTACCATGAAGGACTCTCCTTCTCAACCTTTCCCCCTTCCCTGAGGCATGGAGATCCTCAGTTAAACTTTAATGAGAAAACAGCAATATGGTCCGGTAGGACGATGGTGATTTCACAGCTCTGAAAAAGACAAAAAGGTGTGTGCAATGTTAAATATAAAGTTAAATAAAAAAGGTTCAGCAGAAGGATGGATATCAATTCCCCCAGCATAAACGGGAAAGTGATTGATCGACTGTCTGAATTCATATTTTAAAAGCAAAAAATTCAGCTTTGCTCCTTAGTTTAAATAGTTGCAGAAGTGGTGATACAAGCAGTGAAAATGTTGGTATAAGGGGTTACACACAGTCAATACCTCAGGCTTATCTAAAGAAGGCCAGAATTATTTTGCAAAGATATACAAAGTGTTTGAAAATCAGCTACATCTAAAAATTAAGAGTTTAGAAACACTTAAAAAGAGAATAGCATCAAGAGAGAGGAGGTCAGAATGATCTGGTAATCTTAAAGTAGACAAATCTCCAGGGCTAGATTTAATGTAGGTTGTCGAGTAAGGCAAGGGGGGAAACAACAGCGACACTGGCAATAATTTTCAATTCTTCTCTGAGGACTGGAGGAGAGCCTATATGGTATCATTGTTCAAGAAAAGAGCAAGAAATCACAGGCCAATCAGTCTAACCTCAGTAGTGGGGAAACTATTGGAAGAAATTCTGAGGGACAGAATTAATCTGCACTTGGAGAAGCAGAGATTAATCAAGAACAGTCAGCACGATTTTGTCAAGAAGAGGTCATACTGGATCCAACTCACCTGAATCTTTCAAAGAGATGACTGTGTGTGTCAATGAGAGCAGTGCATTTAACATAGTATACTTGGACTTCAGCAGAGCTTTTGAGGAGGTCCCACATGGGAGACTGAGAGCAAAGGTAAGAGCTCATGGGATCCAAGGAAATTTGACTAATTGGATCCAGAATTGGCTGAGTGGCAGGAAGCAGAGGGTGATTGTCGAGGAGTATTTTTTTGTAACTGGAAATCTGTATCCAGTGGAGTTTCACAGGGATCCGTGTTGAAGCCCTTCCTGTTGCTGGTATATACAAATGAGTTAGACTTGAATGTAGGAGGATTGATCAGTAAGTTTGTAGATAATACAAAACTTGGTGGAGTAGTAAATAGTGAGGAGGATAGCCTTGAGTTACACGAGGATATAGATGGGCTGGTCAGTTGGGTTGATCAATGGCAATCCAGGTAAGTGTGGTAATGCACACAGCTGGACAAATAAGTTAAGGTAATAACTGATGAATAGTAGGACCCTGGGAAACCCCAAGGATCAGTGGGACAGGTAGATAACGTGGTTGAGAAGGCACTTGAAATACTTGATTTTATTAGTCGAGGCACGGAGTTTAACACCAGGGAAGTTATGCTGGAACTGTAGAAAACCTTGATTGGAGTATTGTGCGCAGTTCTGGAATCCATATTAGAGGAGGGATGTGATAGCACTGGAGAAAGTGCAGAGGAGATTTACCAGGATGTTTCTTGGGCTGGAGAGTTTTACTTATGAAGAAAGATTTCATAGATTGCAAGTTGTTTTCCTTGGAGCAGAGAAGATTGAGGGAAGATATGACTGAGATGAATTGAATTATGAGGGACATAGAGAGGGTAGGCAGAAAAGAACTTTTCCCCATGATGGAGGCAACAATCACCAAGGGCGACGAGATTTAGGGTAAGAGGCAGAAGGTTTAGAAGAGATGTGCAACTTTTGATTCCACCCAGAAAGTGATTGGAATCTAGAATTTGTTATCTGTAAGGTAAAGGCAGAAACCTTCATAATTTTATTTAGGTTATTATTTAGATGTACGCTTGATGCTGGCAAGATATTCAAGGCTTTGGGCCAAAGTGCTGGAAAATAGGATTAGAATAGTGAGGTGGTGGTTTTTGACAGGTGCAGACTCAATGGGGTGAAGGACCTTTTCTTGTGATGTAGACATTGCTCATTGTTTAGAAATGATGCCCTCAAGCAAATGCCATAGAATTCAGCAGATAATTTATCAATAAATTCCTAACTGACAATGAATGGGCATTTTCAAAGGCTGATTATTGGAGCGGAAATAGAGCTGGTAATTTGCCTCAACATCTATCAAACTGTTCCAAAAGAACACTTGGGCAAAAAGAAAGGTCACCGCATTGGTTCAACACTAGCAGATGTCAGAAAATATGAAGCTATTTTAGTCAGATAACTGCAACTGCAAGCACTGGGTGCAACAAAGACTGTTGACATTACAGCCAGGGCACAAAAATATGCAAGGTATGTGCCAAGTGTAGGCTATCACACCCACCTCAAAGCTGTTCTACATTCCAGGATCTGTATGATACAAAAAGGACACTGAGTACACTTATGCGATAAATCTGGCTCTAAAGATGCTGCCAGAGTGTACAGCAGGGCATAGGTAAACAGAAAACAGGTGCAGCAGTAGTTAACAGTAGCAAGGAATTTGCCAGAGACCTGTCTAAATATAAACTGATGCACAAAGTTCAAGGCAAGATTGACCCGAGTCAAAAACCAATTGTAGAACAACTTCCAACAAGAGAATGGCCAGACAGTACACAATGTGAATATAACACATCAAGTGGGCAAGCTTGTGCCACAATCAACATCCCTTATCCAAACAAAACTGTCAAATTCAACTAAAAACTGAGATTGACATCAGAGGTAGAGCAAATAAGCTACCAATTCAAATCTCGAAGCACAGGAAACAAGATCACTGGAACTCTGCTTCAAACAACAACCGTTGTTCTGTCACCAGTCCCTTGCAATGATACATTAAGAATGCAGTGTAACTATAGCAGTTCAGTTGGAAACCACAAATATTTTACCTGACATGAGCAGACCAGCATTGGTTAGGTTACCAGCATGTATGGCTCTCAACAATGTGGATATCCATGAGATCACTGAGGTAGGAATGGCAGCAAAGTGTCATGAATATTTGCAGTGAATTAGTCCAGGATATACAAGTGTAACTGGACAGGTTCAATATACGTAAGAAGTGTCAAAGGTCATGCCATATTGCACCTGAGAGAAAATGCTATTTCATCAATTGAAAATCCTAGAAAGTTCAGCATTTGCTGAAGAATAACTTTAGAGCAATCTGGATGACATAGAATGCAATGACATTATCAGCCAATACGAAACGGTGTAGTTCAATTACATTCACAAAAGAAGAGTGGCACAATTAGGATATGTGTAGCTGAGATATCTAAAATCCTCCTCAAAGAGATATCATACGAGATTACAGCACGACAGCAGTGAATCCTACTTTCACAGGAGTTGAATCCTTTTCCAGGCTGAATGTCAAACACAAATATTGATGGATACGTCTAGTCAAGGAATCTTGGGAAATCACTACCTTCAGAACACCATTGGGAAGAAATTGCTTTCAGAGATAATCTATTGCTGTTTTTCTGCCAACTAAGATCTGTTCTAGCAACATATGGACATTAGGACAGATTTACAGAAAATGTGCCCGGAAGTGCATGAATTACCAGTGAGAGTAAAATCCAAGGAAGAGCACAGGTAGACCGCCAGACAATGATGGCAGTAGCTCAACATAAAAGACTCTTCTTTTTAGAAGGTCGCTAGAGTAGCATGCTGGAAATCAAGACTCATCGTTCCCAGAGTTGTCACAAAAATTCAAGATTTTAAAAAGTAAGGACACAAAATTTCCCAATTTATCTGATTTCAAGACCTTGATTGATAGAAAGCATGGACCATGTTATTATACTGCATAAGAATTAATATTTATTATATAGGAGAAGGGATGTTCTAAAATTACCTATGGAGTGGTGTCTCTTTGACAAGTTCAGCACACCAGTGATCTATGTACTTAGATATTGCCTGATGACCACAGGCCATAGACTCGCTGCTCTGTATCTTTCAAGGCACAGCGTTGAACATCCATCCCAGTCCCCAGTACAAAACAGTGAACATCCCTCCACCCCCAGGTCCCCATGCAAAACAGTGAACATTGATTTCGCTCCCCACCTCTACACTCCCACCCCTCATCCCCAATGCAAAACAGTGAATACTTCCCCCACCCCCAGACCCCAATGCAAGACACTGATCACTGATGACTCCCTCCACAAGCCCCAATGCAAAACAGTGAACACTGATTCCCCCTCCCCTCCCAGGCCCTATTGCAAGACAGTGATCATTGTTCCCCCCACCACACACACACACACACACACACACACACACACACACACACACACACACACACACACACACCAGCCCCAATTCAAAACAGGTAACATTGCTTCCCTACAGGTCCCAATGCAAAACAGTGAACACTGTCCCCCCCACCTCGATGATAATCTTAAGGTTGGAAAAACAGTTTGGTTTGCAAGAGGTTCCAATCCCAGGGGAACATGCCATAACTGGCAGCTGGTATTTGTAATTATGCTGAATTTGTTAAAGTTAGTTGTGCATATTGCATTTATGTAATTAATCAAGTCTTTTTATCTTAAGGATCTCTAATAGTCTATCCACTACCACAGATAATAGACTGGATCTTAGAGTTGGACTGGTCTTTAAAGTAAGATTGTGACAGTGAATTACCCCAACCACAAATGACCAGTGGCTGATAACTGGAAGAAACAACATCTCCCACATTGTTTAAAACATAATACTTCCTTAACCTTTTGCATTTCCGATGAAAGTTTATTAATCTGAAATGTTAACTTTATTTTTTAATCCACACTTACATGCTTACAAATTGGCTATTTTCAAACGTTTTCTTTATCTTTATGAATGAATTAACCCTTCTGGTTTACAGCAATGAAAAATCATATTCATACAGTACATGTACTGAAATGAAATGTCCCCATGAGATTCACCAGGGTATAATATTCTTACAGGTGTCTGCCTGCAGCTTCCAGTAAAAAGGCAGCTGGGGCAAACATTTATTCAAATATGGCCTTGCTTTTAAGAATAACAAGCAAGTCCAAAGCATGTTGGCAATGCTGAACCAACACTGGACTCACTTTATGAATTTGCAGAGAAAAGTAACTTTCTCCACATAAGTGAACCTTCCGGGACATACCTGGTGTTATTAATATGATGGTTAGAATTGGGAATTGGAGTAAGAAGTCTGTGCATTTGTTAGTAATTTAATATAGTTCTTATTTGTCAGTAGCTTAAGAAGTCACTTTGGCTGAACCAGAAATCTTCCGTACTAACTTATTTGGTTCACGTTGCCACACTCACTCTTGCAGAGAGGAACTGGATGAAATGATAATAGTTTATATGGACTGTTGAGATTGCTTACAACATCTAGCAAGTTGTACTGTCTGATAAACAGCTTCTTCTTCAGATGAAGATAGCTGAGCATAAGAATTTTTGCTTTGCCCAACTGTGCATATCTCAACTTGGTAATGTATTCATGACAGCGGTCTGATTAGTATCTAAACAGTCATGCATTTGTATCCAGTGACTTTCGATGTTCAAGTTTCAAAATCAGCAAGGTATAGTTTCCTAGATGTTTCCAATAAACAGTGTGGAATGTTTTGTTCACTGCTGAAGTATACTTGAAATCAAATCCCATTTTTTCTGGAGTTGACACAAATATAAAAGTCTGATTAAATTGCTAATTTTACCGAACAGTCTTATTTTTTTTTAAAGCTTATGCACGCAAGGTTTCATTAACAAGAAATAACTTATCTATAATAAACAGTCTTCTTCAGCCAGTGATAAAAAAGGAACCATGAATTGTTAACTTATTTTATTTGATCATGGGATGTGGATGCCAGCATTTATTTCCCATCCCTAACTGCCGAGAGCAGTTAAGAGACAACCACATTGTTATTGGTCTACAGTCACATGTAGGCCAGACCAGTTAAAGACGGCAGAGCTCCTTCATGAAAGGACATTAGGAAACCAAATAGGTTTTTTTTCCAATAAAAGACCATTTACACAGAATCTCTTCAGTGTGAAAGCAGGCTATTCAGCCCATCAAGTCCACCCGACCCTACAAAGAGCATCCCACCCAGACCTAACATCCTAAACTATCCCCGTAACCTTGCATTTACCATGGCTATTCCACCTAGCCTATACAATCCATGGACACTACGGGGCAATTAACCATGGCTAATCCATTCAACCTGCACATCTTTGGACTATGGGAAGAAACCTATACATACAGACGCAGGGAGAATGTACAAACTTGACACAGAGGCTGGAATTAAATGTGGGACCCTGGTGCTGTGATAAACACTGAGCCACTGTGCCACCCACATGGTCACCATTAGTCTAGCTTTGTTAAAAAAAAACAGATTTTTATTGAATTCAAATTTCACTATTATGTCATAGTGAAACACAATGAAAATAATGTTCCCACTGCTTGAATTCTTCCATGTTCTAAATCATTGTTGTTAATTTTATTGGCCCTTGCAATATTCTTGAGGCAATGCTGGCTAAATCATTAAATATTATAAATAAATCCATGCTACTCATAAAATTTAATACAATGACATTTACCTGTCATGGACAGCTCTTTCAACTGACCCCAAAATGACAGCACATAACTGGATGTTAAAATATGATGAGGTTTATAGTCTTCCTCACTGTTACTTGGGTGCAATAGGTTACAAATGAGCAATTAAGTGGGGAAACCCAATATTTCCCCTTTGGAATAATGACATTGAGTTCCATGATGTTGCCGTTATTAGAATCATAGGATCATAGAAACATAAAGCTCAAAGGGGGTAATTCATGCCTGTGCCAACTCTTTAAAAATGCTGGAAGATCCAACTTCCCTGCTCTTTCATTATGCCATTCCAAATTTTATCCTTCAAGTATTTATTCAATTCAATTCAGAAAGTTATCCTTGAAAATATTTGCATCTTGTTTTAGGCAGAGTGTTTCCAATTATAACAATCTGCTACCTCAAAACTATTTTGTCATGTCACTCCTAGTACTTTTGCCAATCATCTTAAATCTGTTTGTCCTAGTTTCTGACCTTCCTACAACTAGAAACAATTTCTCCTTCTTTACTCCACTAAAACCATTCATATTTTTGAATATCTCTATTAAAATTCTTCATAACGTTCCAGGCTTTAGCAGTGGGGTACGTGGACAAGGGGGAATCTCCCTAATTTCCCCAAAGTACTGATGTTTCTCATTCGTGGTACTATTGAGGTAAGTCTTATCTGCACCTTCTTTAAGACGTTGATAATCTCCCTAATGTATGGCACAAAAGATTAGACACAATGTCTTGGATCCTACAGTCAGTGGCGTGTGGAGGTGTATGCCATTGACCACATTTTAAATTCCATCCTTGCCTTTGTCATGCAGCAGGGACCTACTGTCCTGGCTGCAGCATGGATTGGTGAAGTCAATAGTTAGGCCTGTAATGAAACAGAGTTTGATTGAAATCAAACCTCCTCTCTGGCGGCATGGGTGAAGACACATAATTTGCTCAACGCCAGATAACTGTTCCCAAAATGTACTTGTCATTCGACTTTTCTTTCATTCACCTAATCCACACAACTACTACTTAACTCTATTCGCCTCTGCCACCATAATCTACCATTACTCCCAATTCTGAGTTGCCCAGG
Organism: Chiloscyllium plagiosum; assembly: GCF_037043375.1. Lineage (NCBI taxonomy): Eukaryota > Metazoa > Chordata > Chondrichthyes > Orectolobiformes > Hemiscylliidae > Chiloscyllium > Chiloscyllium plagiosum. The sequence goes on from NW_028270164.1 coordinate 39,188,137, forward strand.
ACTGTATTGAACTGGCTTTGTGTAGAGGTGACATGTGGCAGAGGGATTGCAGCAGGAAGCGAAGATTTTGTGGATGTGTGGATTGATTTGGCATTGCTAATTTCAAGAGCAGTGCTCCTCATACAGACCTAAATAAACCAGTGGTTAGCAGCATAGATACAGACTGATCTGCCTGTTTATACACTGACAGGTATGAGCAAGACAATCAGCACGGTCGCCTTAATATCCAGACTTCCACAGTATCTTAATCCCACAGGCCTTTCCTATAACTGCAGATTCTGGTTGATGATATAAGGCAGCTCTCTGGAATTTGCCTTTCCATTTTGGCCTTCAATGGGGTGGAAGCATCAGCAATTGCTGCATGTGTTTTTTTACAGCATCCATACTTATCCTGTAATTTTTAAAAATGTGTGTACATATACCCCAGGTCTTTCTGTTCCTGCTCTCCCCTTACAATTCTATCATTTTCTTTATATTGTCTCACCAACATTTTCTAATCAAAATATATCACTCAGGCCTCTCCACATTAAATTTAATCTGACATGTGCCTGCCAATTGCACCAGTTAGTTTATGTCTTCCTAATATCAACTCCTAACCTCTTCTTCATAAATTAAATATCTTTGGACTTTATGTCACCTGAAAGCTTTGAAATTATTCCCTGCATGCCCATCTTCCTGTCACTCACATACATCAAAAATATCAAAGGTCCTAATATTATCCTTTGGGAAACATCACTGTCAATGTTCTTCTGGATGACCCAAACAACCATTGAGCTGTATATCGTGCATTCTGTCCATTAATCAATTTAACACCAGTGCTTCATGTCTCTTAATCCCATGGTCTGATATTTTGTTAATGTGCTTTGAAAGTAAACCCTCATTAGGCAGGGTGCACAGTTTGGAAAATCAGATTTTTAGGTTGTGTACTTGGAGTTTATGGAGGTCTATGTAAACCCAAGAAACAGGCTCATAATCTTTCAATTAGGCACTTTCGATCCTCCCAAACTCAGTGTCGAGTTCAACAATTGCAGATTGTAACTTGAGCCCCGATTTTCTTTCCTTCTTCTTTGATGCTTTCACTTTTTCTCTCATTTCCTTTTTATTGTGTTTTTGAATGTAGCTGTTGTTGATTCTGCGCTTCACACCTTTTGTAGAAGCATTATTTAGCACTTTATTTGGTCTATTAACACTCCTGTTGTTGTTGCACAAAAAACCCAGCTGTAATTTCATTTTTTGTGCCTTCAACTTTATAACAGACCTTAGTTTTTGCTCTTTTCCTCCCTGGCCTGTACTTGTTCAAAACTTAGCACATCTCTAAATTTTCCCAGTTCTAAAGCCATTAGCTCTGTTTCTGTCCTCACGGATACTGCCAGATCCACAAAACACTTTCTTTTTTTTCCAATTTTTTACTTGTCTTTCTTAATATTAAAGCAATCTTTCATTGCACACTGCATCTTGTTCCTATGAGTGCCAGTGTTTGTCTGCTGCCTACACCTTGAAGTAAACAGTCGGGGCGGCACGGTGGCTCAGTGGTTAGCACTGTTGCCTCACAGCACCAGGTTTGATTCCAGCCTCGGGTGTGGAGTTTGCATGTTCTCCCTGTGTCTGCACAGGTTCCCTCCAGGTGCTCCGGTTTCCTCCCACAGTCCAAAGATGTGCAGACCAGGTGAATTGGCCATTCTCAATTGCCCATAGTGCCAGGTGCATTAGTCAGAGGGAAATGGGTCTGGGTGGGTTACTCTTCAGGGGGTCAGTGTGGACTGGTTGGGCCAAAGGGCCTGTTTCTACACCGTAAGGAATCTAATCTAATCATCAAGTGATGATATTAACAGCAAGATTTCTAACTTCAATTTTTTTAGCTCCACGAACAATGTAAATTGTCCCAAGGGTTTTCATAGATGCATTTTAAAACAAAACATGGCACTGAGCCACATAATAAGGTATTACATCAGATTGCCAAAAACAGAGGCAAAGAGTATGGCTTTAAGGAGTGTAGTAAAGTAGGAAAATGAGTTAAGAAGGTGAAGAGATGTGAGGAGGAAATGTCAAGGCTTAGTGCCTGGACAACTGAAGACATGGATACCAATGGCAGACAAATTAAAATCTGGGATACTAAAGAGGTTAGACTTAGATTGTGCATAGATAACTTAGAGGTTTGTGGGACACGTAAAGATTTCAGAGAATGAGGCCATGGAGGAGTTTAAAAGAGAGGATGAGAATTTTAATATTGAGACACTTATCAACTTGGAACCATGATTAATGAGCAAAGTAAGAAGAATGAGGAGGTATCGTATAGAAATATATAAAATTATGAAGGGAATAAATAAGATAGAAGTAGAGAAGGTATTTCCACTGTTGAGTGAAGATAGGACAAGAGGGCATAGCCTCAAGATTAGAGGAAGCAAATTTAGGACTGAATTGAGAAGGAACTTCTTCACCCAGAGGGTTGTATATCTAAGGAATTATTTGTCCAGTGAAGTAGTTGATGCTACTTCAGTGAACATTTTTAAAGCTAAGGTAGATTTTTTTTTGAACAATAAATGAATTAAGGGATACAGTGAGAGCACGGGTAAGTGGATCTGAGTCCATGAAAAGATCAGCCATGATCTTATTGAATGACAGAACTGGCTTGAATGGCCGGACGGGCTACTCCTGCTCCTAGTTCTAATGTGCTTATGTTCTATGAGACCTTGTTAAAAGGTATGACGTGGGTAGAAGAGTTTTATAATATCTCAAATTTATACACTGTCCCCACCTACAAGCCAAGATGCTCCTGTCCATTGATGAGTAGCCCCCCTCACCTTAGCCATTTCTGCCCACGCTTTACCATATCCCTCCTCTTACAAATAAATTAACCTCCTCCCTTCTAAGTTATCAATCTCCATCCCTCCAGCTTGCAGCCCCAAGTCCACAATAGATTGCTGAGTCTTCACCCTGAAATTGCAGCCTCCCTTTGGCTCTGCTCCTTCATGGAGGAGAAAGTGAGGTCTGCAGATGCTGGAGATCAGAGATGGAAATGTGTTGCTGGAAAAGCGCAGCAGGTCAGGCAGCATCTAGGGAACAGGAGAATCGACGTTTCGGGCATTCCTGAAGAAGGGCTAATGCCCGAAACGTCGATTCTCCTGTTCCCTAGATGCTGCCTGACCTGCTGCGCTTTTCCAGCAACACATTTCCATCTCTGCTCCTTCATCCCAAAGTTTGGGGTCGTGTTGCTTTCAGGTGCAGTGATGGTGATCCAGAGGGAGTAGAGCTAAATTAGCTTAAAAGCGTTAGCTTAAAAGGTCAAGTTAAGGACAGCTTAGAGTGGGCCACATAGCCCTGGAGAGGAGACAAAAAGCAATCTCTGCTTTCAATGTGTCCAGGTTTGTGTCTGTTCAGAGAAGCTCGTTACAGCTGAAACCTGGGAGAGTTATTGTTAGCAGAGGCTAAGCAGTTTGATCAGTCGAAGATCCTGGAAGACTTTAATCCTTCAATGCAGCTGACAATATAGTTAAGGATGCTGACAAGCATAATTGAATTGATGCAGGGAAGACAGATTAGAAGCTAGAGAAATTGCAGCCAGTTGTCTGATAAAAGCGGAAATCATACTAATAATTGGATACTTGGGATATTTCTTAAGAGTCCTCGGGAACACGGTTGCAGGAGAAGAGATTTGAACTACCAAGACATGATCAGTTATTGAACCAGGTCAGATAGGCTTTCATGCAAGTTCTGAAGATTTCTTCTAGCTTTCAATTCAACCTTGGAATCCTACTGCTTATTTTCTTAGCTTTGATTCTTCCACCCATTCTACTTGTTAATAGAATACAACAAAAAGACTGGCTTGTCCAATATTCTTCCGATTGAATTCAAAACATGGCTTCTCATTAAATAGACAGAAGATTATCTTCGCTTCACCAAATCCCTGTGTTATCTGATAGGCTATTTTGGAACATTTGTAAAAAGGTAGGAGTTTAAGGGATTAGAATGACATGATTGCTCAGTGGTCAGCACTGCTGCCTCACAGTGCCAGGGACCCACGTTGAATTCCAGCCTTGGGTGACTGTCTGTGTAAATTGCCCATAGTGTGCAGGTTTGGTGCATTAGTCTGGGGAATGGTTCTGGATGGACTACTCTTGGCCCAACAAGTCCACACTGTAGGGATTCTGATTATAATTCTAATTCAAAAAGCACTAGCACATCCCTCTAAAAGTTCCAGGGTTCAAAACCAAAATATAGGTGTAACTAACATGCCCCAATTAATGAAAACAAACAATACTGCAAATCACAGTGGGTCAGATAATGAGTCAGCTCTGATGAAGAGTCAGTTAGAGTCGAAATATTAGCTTTCTCTCTCTCCATGGATGCTGCCTGACCCTCTGGGATCTCCAGCATTTGTTATTTTCAGTACTGGTTCCAGCATCTGCAGTAATTTATTCCTCAATTAATATTCTCACCAAACACCATTCCAACACTGTCTTGTAATTAGTGATGTTGACACCATCTGTGTGAAAAAGCATCACCTGATTAGTCAATTCACCTTTCCTCTTACAATGTTAATGGCGCAATCTACAAAATATCAAGGGTGCAAACAATAGAAAAGGATCATTTTAATGTTGTGACTGTCTCATATGTAGATATGAAAAGGCATCCAAGCAAGAGAAGGCAATTAAAACTAGGGGTGGCAGATGCTGCATTTTCTATTTTGCATCCTTGCAACAGTTTCACATTAACAAATTGCAGATGAAAGAATCTCATGATACAACTAATAAAACCAGTTGCATCATATTTCATACTAATTGCTACTCAGAATATTGTCAACGTATTCCTGATGAAATAACTGTAAAACAGGACACAGAGGTGCTTTTAGACGAGTTCTTCAAGAATATCAATTCCTTCGATGTATATGCCATTTTCACTTCATATATCATATTATACACTGATGGCTGTCTTGCTATATTGAATAAACCTGTACTCTGACCTCACACTTCTAATGCATTGTCTGAGCTGAGACCTTTTCTTATAAAACCTCAAGTTATCTCAAGAAGGCAACTTAAAAGAAGTTCTGAGATTTACATGTTAATGAATCAAAATCTGCAACTCATTCTAAAAGATGACAGACTTAACAATCCAGGTTTGTTCAATATATCACAGTATGACACTGTAAACCTTTGCTATAAATTCTGCATCTTGTGATCTTATATTCCACAACCATCTGATGAAGGAGCAGTGCTTAAAAAGCTAGTGCTTCCAAATAAACCTGTTGGGCTATAACCTGGTGTTGTGTTATTTTTAACCATGACTGACTAGGTAGACATTTTCACTGATTTCTCCTGCAGCAGGGAGACAATCCATTGGCATCAATACAGGATTAGATTGCAGAAAAATAAGGGATCAACTCTCCATCCTCCATTTCATGGATCTGGAATGTTTTAGTAACATTTTTTACAACTTATTGTTAAAACATAATAAGTGAAGGCATATAACTAGAGGCTGTGTTCTAAGTTATGTTTATTGTAACATTCTCATTGTGCCACGGTGTCTGTAATAAGAGTCAAGAAATATTGTGTATCCTTTGGGATATTTTTGACATTTGAAATTCTGTGCAAAACAGTGACTAACGATTGCGATCATGACAGAAATCAATGGCAGAAGTCCACTAAATTATTATGTTCTGACCATTCTATTTAGCTGCAATAGACTGGGCTTTTTCCCACATTCCTCAATACAGTCTCTTTAAATCATTGCTGACAAAAGATGTAACTGTTTGTATTCTTAATTGATAAATGGTTATCTCCAAATAATAAACTGCAACCTATACCTTACAGCCCTATCTCCATGTTTACATTGAAAGAGCTAATGTGCGTAATGACCACAAAGGTTCTGTTCATTCTGACTATCAAGTGAATCGCAATGCTGAAGGCTTAAGCCAGTGGTGTACCCAGCTTGTCACATATTTTCAGTTTGCAAATACATATTAACAAGACTTGAAATGATTCAGGTCCTGCACCAACTCTTTCATTCAGGCCTCATAGTCTAGTATCAAAAGGGAAATGACTCATCCACGTTGTTTAGTTTAGAAACAGCTACTGACTTCAAGAACAAAGCAATCACATCTTAAAGATACTATAGAGTCGTACAGCATTGAAACAGACCCTTCAATCCAAACAGTTCACATAATCAACTATAATCCCAAACTAAACTCATCCCACCTGCTTGCACATGGCCTCCAAGCATTTCTTATTCATGTACTTTTCCCAAATATCATTTAAATGTTATAACTGTACCCGCATCTACTATTTCCTGTGGAAGTCCATTCAATATATGAACCACTCTCTGTGTAAAAAATGTTGTCTCTTATGTCTTTTTTAAATCTTTCTCCTCTCACCTTAAAATTATGACCCCTAGTCTTGAAATCCTCCACCCTAGGGAATAGACATTTGTCATTCTCTTTATGTATACCTCTCATGATTTTATAAACCTCTATAAGGTTATCCCTCAACCTCTTTCGCTCCATGGACAAAGTCCCAGCCTATCCAGTCTCTCCTTATAAGGCAAACCCTCCATACCCAGCAACACCCTGGTAAATCTTTTCTGAACCCTCTCCAGGTTAGTAATAGCCTTCCTATAATTGGGTGACCAGACTGAACACAGTACTCCTGAAGATGCTTCACCAATGTCCTGTACAACCTCTGCATGACTTTCCAACTTCTATACACAAAGGTCTGAACAACAAAGGATTTTATATTAGATTTTTAAAGTCTTCTGTTGTAGCTATTGTATTGAATGGCGTTTGAATAAAATGAGCTATAATTTTTAATGATGATCCCTATTTTTTATCAGATGACAATAGCTGTGTTGATGCAAGTCTATCTCACATAAATAGAAATCAAGCTGCTAAAATGATCACGTTACTGATAATTATTAGTAACATAAGTATTAAAATGAAGTATATTACAAAATCATCTATCATCCAGCAGTTTTTATTTGACAAATGATAAGTTTCAATTCACAACCAGTCTTTGGTACATGGATATTGATGGAAAGATGTCATGGAAGCTTTTTGTTTGTAAGCATTCTTTGGGACAAATGGAAGAATGCAAAATTTTAATCAATCACAAGAATTTAAAATATAAGGGAAAGGCTTGACCAGAGCTTGGCAAACAAATTCTTAATGGTCAAAGAATTGTCATGGAGAAAGTAAGGGCTTTCAAATTATTTGGTAAATCAAAAAAAAACACAGGCATAGGGCTTGAACATATTCTTGTTTGCAGAGAGCAAATAAGGAAGAATGTTGCTTCTCACAAGCATAAAGGAGCACCATTACAAGCTTGACTGATTATATTACCATCGTTCTGAATGTCGAAATGAGCACATTTCAGAGAATTTCACAAGTGCAGCCCAATCACAAACTCACATCCCATAGTTTACATTTTGTTTAGGGGTTTGCACAGGTGGCTTGCCTATTACATAAAGCTGAAGGGTCATGGTGTCCACTTCAATGAGCCAATCACTGGGGCATATGACCAGTGTACCCATCACACCAGCACTGAAATCCTTACACAATATTGCACAATTGCCCAGTAGACAGGAAGTCTTTTTGGACTGATGGCAGCATTGTGTTGGTAGAAATGTCCATGAGGTTTTCTTATCATTTGTTCAAATGTTTTGAGATACTTTGCCTTTTCAAAGGGCCCCAATACTTTCCTAAAGCAACTGAATCAACTCACTAACCAATCAGCATAAACCCTAAGAAAGAAGACATGAAAAAGAACCTTCAGATCCTGGGCTGATCCTATGCCCATTACAAGAAGGAAAGCACTTCTCAATGCTCCCTTCTTTTCCCTAGAGAGACAAGTTTTGGTGGATTGAATGGTTGATACAAATGAAATACAATTTGTAGAGTTCTAATACACAGCTGATGAAATGTTGCAATTTTAATATAGAATTGTACATTTCAGCTGCAAATGTGGGCGGCACGGTGGCACAGTGGTTAGCACTGCTGCCTCACAGCGCCTGAGACCCGGGTTCAATTCCCGCCTCAGGCGACTGACTGTGTGGAGTTTGCACGTTCTCCCCGTGTCTGCGTGGGTTTCCTCCGGGTGCTCCGGTTTCCTCCCACAGTCCAAAAGATGTGCAGGGTCAGGTGAATTGGCCATGCTAAATTGCCCGTAGTGTTAGGTAAGGGGTAAATGTAGGGGTATGGGTGGGTTTCGCTTCGGCGGGTCGGTGTGGACTTGTTGGGCCGAAGGGCCTGTTTCCACACTGTAATGTAATCTGTAATGTAATCTAATCTAAAATCAACTCTACATCAGGTTTGGAGTGTATAGAGTTGATTAGTGTGGCCTGAAGGCACTCCTGGAGAAACTGTTACCCTTGTGACTTCTTCACAGTTCAGTTGAGGCCCTTAAATACCTATTCTGTAAATGGTGGGCATTGTAAGGGTAGGGGGCCATGCCTTGTGAGCAGGCCTCCAGATATATACCAGTCATCTGCCTGTTTTCTTATTCTGACATTTTGTGTATAACAGCAATAAGAATCATCCCAGTGGGAATATACTTCCCAAACTTCCAAACCAATACCACTCTTCTTCCCTCCATTCCCTTGGTGTGGGTTTGCCCTACTGCCACCCCCCTCCTCATTTACTTCTCCTGCAGGGGAATTCAACTCGGGTCATCAGCAGTGCCAACAATGACCACTGCTGCTGGTGGTGCTGCTGGTACTGAAGAGCTGTTGCTCTCTGATTGACTGGCAGCAAATGGAAATATTGGATCTTTATCCTGAAGTCTCTCAGAACCCTAATGGCAGACAGTAAAGTGCCTGATTAGGATTTAATTTCATTCATTTTTGGAGAATGGCAGTGACAGGATGGACTGTGGATGGATAGGACCACTGCCATGCACATTCAATTTTTTAGCCCAGTCACAGGTTGATTTACTGTAGTTTTACTGACATAGCGCTACTTTATAGACATTATGGATGTCACAAATAGCTTAATCTTCCATGTAAGACTAACTCCACAATGTACATTGCATTTGACATTGGTCCCAACTGGGGAAAAAAAACTTGGCTCTGTTTTTCATGTTTCTAAATGTGGTATTTTTTTATGACATACAAACTATTATCTTGAAAACCAATGATTTCTCATAAACATTCATTGACAATATTAAAACACTTAAGCTGCTTAACAAAGCACAATTGCTAACATAGGTCCATTGATAAACTATATTATTCATTTTAATGAGACACAATTTTTAAAATTGCAATTATCTTCCAGTGTACAAACAAACTAGCACAATAGCTTTTCAGCAGCTTTTGTTTGCAAAGTGTGATAATTGACGCAATTTTATTTGCAATTAAAATTTAAAGAGATAGGGAATATTTGATGTAAGCTGCTATAAACTGACAGCCTTTCTGCTGACATATTGGAACAATATATTTTAGAATCAAAAACTATTAGCAAAGCAGTCATTGCTACAACTTTAGAACAGACATCTGTCTCTTTAGTTAAAATCATGAGGGTAATTTTATCTTCAATGTGTGAGAGAAATTAGGTTAGTGGGGGCTGTGGATCCAGTAAACAAGCAACTGATCCCATTCCGTTAGTTTTACACCAAGTAGGTTGGGTTAAGATAAAGCCCTTTATTTGTCCAGAAATATGGAGCCCTCATGCTTGTCCCACTGTTCAGGAGATTATGGCTGATTTAAAACCTAACTCCATATACCTGCCTTCGCCTCAGAAATCTCAGTGTATGATTAAAAACACCTACCAATCATGGTTTAAAATTAATAATGGATCATGCACTAATTATTATTTACAGAAAAGAATGCCAATCTTCTACCTCGGTTGCATTAAGGAATGTTTTCTAATTCCACTGTTGAAAGATCTGACTTTAACTCTTGATAATGTCTCATGGTTCTGGATTTCCACCCATCGAAATATTTTTTCTTTATCCACTCTCTCCTTTACCATCATTTTACAATCCCCTTTAGTCTTCTAATTCCAGGGAATACCACCCATGTTAGTATAATATCTTCCAGTAATTTAACCCTAGTCGAAATATTAATCTATTACACCACACTTATCAAAGGCATTGACTTTGTCCTACAACGTTGTGTCAGAACTGCTCACAGTCACATAGTACAGTCTAACCAAGTACTTGTATAGCTGAAGTAAGACTTCTATCCCCTTATATCTATTCATCTAGATATAACGGCTTATATTCCATTACTTTTTTTAAAAATGTTTTGTATCTGTTCATGACATTTTAATGATTTATGCATCTGGATCTCAAATCTACCTGACCTTTCCTGTTTAATCTTGTTCCAATTCAGAAAGTGGCCTGTCCTATTCATTTTAGGTGAAAAGTGGATAATATCATAGCCATCCACTTTTAAACTAATTTGTGACAGTTTGGCTCATATATTTAATCTATCACTATCCCGGTAGTTTCATGCCTCCATATACACTACAATGCCATGTATGTTTGTGTTATCAATGAATTTTGAAAAAGTGATTTTCTTTCGTAGATTTGTTCGCAAATATGGTGAATAATTAAAGCCCCAACACAGATTGTTGTCGGACATCACCAGTTACAGCCTGTCAACTAGATGAACTGAGTAATGCTGGAAAAGCACAGCAGGTCAGGCAGCATCTGAGGAACAGGAAAATTGACATTTTGGGCAAAAGCCCTTCATTGACACTAATCTCCAGCATCTGCAATACCCACTTTCAAATAGATAAACTGTCTATTGCCCTTACTCTCCATCTGCTGCATGTATTGGAAATTGCTTGCCCGTTTGTACATTCTCTCTCTTTCATGATGGATGAAAAATAAAAATATTTAGGGGCTTTATAAATGGTGGAATATCCATCCATATGACCTTTTTTACTACAGGATCTTTGGCATTTGCTGAACACTCTGCAGTCACTCCCTTGTTAAAAAATCAACATTTCTCACCCAAGATAGGTTTGGGAGATTTAGTTCAAGCAAGTAAACAAAAGAAAGTCAATCCAGCATGGTGGGCCAATTGTCTTCAACCTACGACAAATTTAGTTTTAGATCCACCTAACAAAATATGTAAGATATATACAGTTCTGTGCACAAGATGATTGTTGTCCTTTTTGCGATATGTTCCTCTAATGCAGATTCTTATATTTTATGGGAACCACAGAGAAGACTGCAGATGCTTAGTATCTGTAAAGTATAGAACCAAAAATATCAATTGAACTGTTTTATGCAAACCGATTCTGCCTGACCTGATCACTGTCTCTGGCATTTTCTGGTTTTTGATCCAGATTCCCAACCCTTGCACTATTATCTCTTATGTTTGACTTTCTTCTGTGCTGTGCGTATAATAGCACAGGGAGATATTAACAACTTCAGCACTGGAGTTGTGCCAATGTTTCCCTTCCTTGTTATTCAAAGAAGTCCTTGGGCTGTGTTTGTTCTGAAGAACTGCATGTTGTCCTCGGCTGTGTAAATAATCCTTTGATTGATGTATCCCTTCATTGAAAACATTGCAAATGAAACCCATGTGCACATTGCCACAGATATATAGATATAATGGTATGTAATTGTAAAGAAATCTAATCTGTCTTTAAAATGGAAACAAGGAATCTTATAAAATGTCTCCTAGAAGTCACATGTCTATCCTTATGGATATAATTTCTATTTGCATTTGTCTTAAGAAGAAACCACAAGACAGCTTTTGAAATTCAAGGAATATTTCCAAGGGTAAACAGAAACTCTGACAATGTTTCCCCAGGCATGTGGATAGCTCTTCTACCTCTTCAGAAACATGATAGTGTGACAGCTAGCCAAACAAAGACCAGCAGATGCTGGAAATCTGAAACATGGTCTCAAGAAGGGTCACTGGATTCCAAATGTTCACTCTCTTTTTTTCTCCATAGATCCTGCTTGACCTCCTGAGCTTCTCCAGCACTTTCTGTTTTTGTTTAAAGGTTAATTGCCTCAACCCTAAAAGATAATGGCATGATCTCTGCTAAACTAAACTAATCCAATATCCAATCTGGAAATATGATTCAATGGTTTTCAAGTAGCAGTTATATTAGGATTTGTTCCACATTAATGTCCACCAACTATCTTGTGTGAATCATTGAATCCCTACAGTGTGGAAACAGGCCATTCAGTACATCGAGTCCATACTGCCCCTCTGAAGAGCATCCCACCATCGCTACCCAATTCATGTAACTCTACATTTCCCATAGCTAATCCACCTAGCCTGAACACTGTGGGAAATTTAGTATGGCCAATCCACTTAATCAGCAAATAGAGTCATAGAGTCATATAGCACTTAATCAGATCCTAGGGTTCAACCAGTCCATACCGAACATAATCCCAAACTAAACTAGTCTCACCTGCTTGCTTCTGGCTCATATCCCTCCAAATATTTCCTCATCATGTAATTATCCAGATGTCTTTTAAACATTGGAACATCATGTGTGTCTATGCAAGAAAAGTGACCTTGCAGAAATATAAAAGGTGTATGTACTCCTAAGCTCCAAATTAACTTATTAAAATGGTGTTTGAGTTGGACTGAGAGCAGGCATGATGTACCAAGGCTAATGATTTCTGCCATCTTGCAGGGTCAAGGGTGGTCGTGTCAATGGAGCATGCAGGTTCATTGTAGTGAAGGTGGAATTGGAAAACAGCCATGTGGTCAAATGATTAAGGGCCCAAAATTGGCCATTCTAAATTGACCCACAGCTGGAGAATTTCAGCCTGACAGAAAATTGGCCAAAGTAAATTAAACAGCAGTCAGCTGAGAGAGAACAATGGAAATCAATTTCAAAAAGGTCACAATGTTTCAGGGAGAGCAATTCACACAAATCTGTTGGAAGAGTGAGCTGTGAAGAGGGTGCAGAGTTGTCACAATGTGAGCTTGAGAGGTTAAGTGAGTGAGCAAATGCATGGCAGGTGCAATATAATGTGCACAAATGTGAGATTATCCTTTTTCATAGCAAAAATAGGAAGGCAAATTATTATTTGAATGCCTGTAAATTGAGGGGGAGAATGTTGAACAAACTTGAGTGTTCTCATGCACCAGCTGTTGAAAGTAAGCACATGGATGCAGCAGGCAGTAAAGAAGGCAAACTGTGTTGGCCTTCATAGTGAGATGATTCTAACAGAGGAACAAAGATGTCTGACTGCAATTAACAGGGCATTGGTGAGGCCAAACCTAGCATACTATGTGCAATTTTGTCTCCTTATCTGAGGAAGGATGTTCCTGCCATTGAGGGAGGGAAGCAAAGGTTTACTAAATTGATTTCTGGGTTGGCAGCACTGATGTGTGAGGTGAGGTTGATTTGATTAGGAATATATTTGCTTGAGTTTAGAAGAGTGAGGGGAATCTCATAAAGACATACAAAATTCCAATAGGATTAAGCAGGTTAGATGTAGGAAAAATGTTCTGATGATGGGGGAATCCAGGACTCGGCTCATAGATTAAGGATAAAGGGTAAACATTTCAGGACTGAGATGAGGAGAGCAGTGAGCCTGTGGAAATCATTACAGCAGAAAGTGGCTGAGGCCAAAACATTATGTGTTTTCAAGAAGGAGGTAGATATAGGTCTTGTGTATAAAGAGATCAAGGGATACGGGATGGCGGGATTAGAGTCTTGATCTCAATGATCAAATGTGATCATAATGATTAGTGGAGTAATTTTGAGGGGTCAAATGGACTAAAGGTTTTATAGATCTTTGATTTCTCTAACTTTGTGTGATTTCAATTACCTCCTTATAAATCATATTATTCTTGTCAATACTATTTTAACGTTATGCCTCCAGTGAGATCAAAGTAAAAAAGGCCCACGGAACATTAAAAAAATTGCGACAGGTCTGAATGGATTTTACTTCTCAGCATGTAGATCAATCTTTCTGAAAGGGGATAATTTAAGAAGTGGATTTCCTTTGACAAAGCAAATGTGTTAGACATATCTGTCACTTTCACACTAATATATGATCATTGCAAAGAGCAAGAAGGCATATTTCAGTTGTTTATAATATACCATGCTTCAAAAATAGATTCAGATTTAATGCCACGATATGTCTCACAAATTCATGTATTGCAGTTTATCCCTGTTTATTGTTTCTGATAGATTATGGGTAAACACTGTACTTTCCCTTCACCAACAATCTAAGTGCTGGTCTGTCTTTGTTAAGCATCACTCTCAATACAGTTATCATTTTGTACCAGATTGGTGGGATTATAGAGGTGCAACTGCACAATTTTATTCTGTACTAACAAAAGCTGATATCATACCAGTGATGATTGCTGAGTCATTTCCTATGGGCCAAACATATGTTGCAAGTGTCCCTTGCCAAAATATTACATGACAAGAATGCTAATCAGAAATATATTTGTGGAGGTAAATCTGTCCGGTTATATACCACTCAGTCATCTGTGTTAATTAATTGAAATTAATGAAGGTTTTTAATCAGAATACTGAAACCTTAATATACCCCATTGTGTATAGAAGTTACTTTCAGTTGCACAATGTCCATGCTTGGCTCAGCAATCATTTTCAAACAAGTTTATAATTTGGACTGTCGATTTATGCAGAAGAGGAGATATTATCAAAGAATCAGATCAAAATAGCAAGTGCATTGTACTCATTGATTAGGAACTAGAAACCTTTTCTTCCCATACTTAATAAATAATGAAATTATTTAATTCTCCAGACTTCATTCATCACACTAATCACATTCCATACCATATTTTTGTAAGTAATTGTTAGTGGTTAATAATTTGGAAGATACAAAGAAAAATATTGTGCTGCTTTGTGTAATAATTCCTTAGAATAATTTTGCACAGAGAGCTATCTTTGTGTCCATTTAAAGGCTCTTGCAACTCCTTCACAAACATGCATAGCAAGTAAACAAAGTGTGACTCCATTTCAAATTACACCAAATAAAATTTCCTCACATAGTTCAGTCACAGAGTCCAGACAACCGTCTTTGAATACTGTGACACTATGAAACAACAGAAGTAATCTTAATTCAGAGATGGACAGGATTTTTAGAAACAGTTAAAAGTTGTTGAGGGTCTTATGGCCAGGTGAGGAGAGGGAATTGGCTTCCCTTTTTTCAACACTGTTGGAAATTAGGATGTGAGGAGTGCACTGTCTTTCTCCAGTGCCACTGCTCCATGTATAAAAAATTAAATGTGAATACATTTTACCCACGTCCCAGTATGGCCAATCATGTACCTTCTCGATATCTGACTTAAACTATCATTTTCATACATATATGTGATCATTACAAAGGAAAGGAATGAAATATTTTCATGATGTATCATATGTCAATAAATTACAACCTTGATATTCTTTTTTTGTTTTGAAAGCTGTTTTAACTCCAGTTATCCCTTAAAAAATTCCATCAACTGACTTTCTTCAGCAAACATAAAGTTGCAATTCATTATAAAACAAAATCAATCCAGTCAAATTGCAGAATTGGTTACCATTTTGAAATGCAGAAACCTAAATGTTTTCCCTTCTAAATAATGCAGCACATACCAAAATACACACCTATTTCATGTAAGCATGAATAAAGATTTCTTTTGGCAGAGATTCACTTTGAAAGGGGACAAAATAACTTTCCGGCCAAGGGTGATGATTTTTGAAGGCAAAAGGCACAGAGTTTTCTGAAGCCTGCTTGTGTGGCTATGTCTCTACTTGTTTATGATTGTCTTTGAGGCCTTGCCAGACACAGCTTACTCAGGAAACTCAATACTGGGAAGTTGTCTAGGTCACAATCTTTCTGATTCACACTGTATTCATCACAAAGCTGTTTTGAAAACAAAAGAAATTAACAGTATAACTTATTCTTAGTAGGCTCTCTCAAACTATCTCCAACAGAAACTCTAATCCTGCAAACATTGCTTAAACAGAACAACCATATCACTCAGACATAAAATAGTCAAGTGCTTTATTTTTGAAGTTAGCTCAAGCAAGCAAAACCAGCAATTATCACAACTCAGCATGACTTCCAAAATAAAGTAGTTTAAGAAAGGATTTTCATTGACCTTTTTAAAAATATTCTGACATCTCCACAATATTTAAAACTCAAGTTCTCAAAGATATATCAAAATATTTCATAACAACTTCATTCAACTGGTCTCAACAAACATTGTTATATGCATTTTGCACCTATCTGTTACAATTCATATTTCCCAAGTGATTTTATCTCTTGTGTGCTGATTTTGAGATTGAGAGACAGCGAGTGTGAGAGAGACAGAGAAAGGAAGCATGTTCTGTTCTTGCTTACAAATCAAGTTTTCCACATTTCTCTGTTGTTGCTCAAAAGTGGCTGTTGAAATATTAGCGCAATGTGCATTCTGGAGTTTAGTCCATTGTCTTTTCGCAAGGTCGATGATCTGCAGATAACTTTCGTTCTGTTGTGTAACTTTATGAAATGTAAGAACCAACTGCGAGATGTGGATCTGAGAGCCGATACTTTTTATGATGATGTTAATATTGGCTCAGACGAATTCTTGTTTACTGATGCTTTGATGAGCTTGGTTCAACTGTATCAGGTGACAGCTTCAGCCAGTTTCAGACTGTATTTGTCCCTTTTAAAGGTAACATGAAGATCTCAGATGTTAAAATATGTTAAAATTTGAGTTTCAATAGTCCATATCTACAATTATCAAATTAAGGAATGTTTGGCATAACGAGTGAATTCAAAATTTAGAAATATGGGAAATGGAAGATTTCCTTTTGAGTCTTCAATTTCATGTATATATTATCCTTCAATATGGGTTCATAAGAGAACAATTGAAATAACTCTTCGGAGGTAAGTATTGCATCACCAAGTCACCTTTTACTTACATGTGCACAGCACATGGACTTTGACCAGCCAGCTTAGAGCCAGTCTCTGGAATGAGGACACTCTCTGAGACCCCTGTTTGGATTTGTCAGCCAATGCCCCCTAATTGGACCAGATTTACAACCCCAATCAGGAATCCCATCCTCAATGAGATTAACCTGGCCCTTGTTCCTTCGACAACAAACTCACAATATGCAAAATGGAACATTGGAACTGTTAAGTAAAAATAAGAAAGAGAAAAGTTTACCTTCTAGTTCCCAAATCTAATTTGTTTTCCACTATTCTGATAGTCACACATGCAATAATAATAGATTTGTTGAATAATCATGGAAATCAATCATTATCAGTTCTCCTACAAATGGTTAAAGTGAGGACTGCAGATGCTGGAGATCAGAGTCAAGATTAGAGTGGTGCTGGAAAAGCATAGCGGTTCAGACTGCATCCGAGGAGCATGAAAATCTGGGCAGGAGACCTTCATCAGGAATGAGGAGAGAGCCTCCGCGGCGGAGAGATAAATGGGAGAGGGGTGGGGCTGGGGAGAAGGTAGCTACGAGTGCATTAGCTGGATGGAGGTGGGGATGAAGGTGATAGGTCGAGATTAGGGTGGAGCGGATAAGTGGAAGGAAGATTGGCAAGTAGGACAGGTTAAGAGGATGGTGCTGAGCTGGCAGGTTGGAACTGGGGTAAGGTGGGGAAGGGAAAATGAGGTAACTGGTGAAGTCCACATTGATGCCCTGGGGTTGAAGTGTTCCAAGGTGGGAGATGAGGCGTTCAATTTCAAATAGACATGTCATATTATCGCGTATAATAGACCTAGACAGGACGTAAAGTGCTCCAGTGGAATGGGGCTCTGGGAATTAAAGTCTCCTATGCTTCCCAAATAAAGGATTTTAAAAAGAACTTTTAATAGACTGATTAAAAGGCCATGCTGGAAAGATTCAAAACTGCTATGTGGTTGGTTTGAAAGTGGCAAAGGAGATTTTGAGCAACAGTGGATAACCAGTATAAAAATCAGAAGGTAATTGGTATCATCGGTTGATGGAATAACCTTGCAACATAACATATGTCAGCAAGGATGGTATGAAAGCAGTTTGTTCAAATATTGATTGTCCATGAAACTGGTAAAGGATCAGATAATCCAAATGGAAAACCATGTAGAGTATTGGATAATTATTAATCTTTGAGTTTTCTGCAGTGGAATAATTAGCCATTCAAATTGTTTATTTATTTAAAGTTTAAAGTTTGTAAAATTCTCAATATGTAAACATATTGGTTGTTACTTTGGCCCGATGGTGACAACAAGCATTACATGGCTGCTATGTCAATATGACATGTCTATTTGAAATTGTGGATTTGATCCTAACTGATCGTTACCACAACTTGACCTTGCCTGGAGATTCTAAACAGACACTTGCAGAGTTGGGACTGAAGTACTGATGTTGTGCAAGGAGCAGCAAACGTACCCTCCTACACCCACTCCCATTGAAAGTGAGGAGTATTGTGGCTGATACACAATAGCACACAGCAGGATGGCTCAGGAACAAAGGGAGAGGGTACAGAGATTCTGAGACCAAGACACTGGATGTCCTGCAGAAGATGATCCAGGAATAGAGGAGAGATGACTTGAAACAGTATTTGGAATCTTGTCCAGCTTATTTTCCTGTCCAAATGCCTGGTGCTGCTGTGCTCCACGACCTCTCATTCTCAGTCCAGTCAAATTGGGGACAATTTCTGATGAAGAGTTTATTCAATTCTCCTGCTCCTTGGATGCTGCCTGACCTGCTGTGCTTTTCCAGCACCACAGTCTTGACTCTGATCTCCACATCTGCAGTCCTCACTTTTTCCTGGGGGACGATTGCTCTCCAGTCCAGGCAGCATCCTGGTAAACCTCCTCTGAACCCTCTCCAAAGCATCCACATCTTTCCTATAATAGGGTGACCAGAACTGGATGCAGTATGCCAAGTGCAGTCTATCCAAAGTTTTATAGAGCTGCGACAAGACCTCACGACTCTTAAAATCAATCCTCCTGTTAATGAAAGCCATAAGACCATAAGAAATAGGAATGTTCAGCCACTTGAGTCTGCTGTGCCATTCAATAGGATCATGGCTGATCCAACTCTCCTAATGTCCATTTTCCTGCCCTTTCCCTGTAATCCTTGATTTCCCTACTGATTAATAATCTATTCATCTCGGTCTTAAACATACACAAGGACTCGACCACCATAGCTTTCTGTGGCAAGGAGTTGCAAAGACTCACAACTCTCTCAGAGAAGAAATTCCTCCTCATCTCAACCTTAAACTGCTGCCCCTTTATTCTGAGACGAGGCCTTCTGGTCCTAGGCTCACCCACGAGGGGAAACATCTCAGCATTGACCCTGTCAAGTCCCTTAAGAACCCGATATGTTTCAATGAGTTCACTTCTCATTCTTCTAAATACCATGATACCCATAATTTAACACTCCCTTTCTCTTGCTGAGTCCGGTGATATGTCCGGTAAGATGGATCAGAACATTACTTCCTCTCATGCAATGATGTTGTTAAATAATTTGTGGAGTAAATGTTGCTCAAGGGTTGCTGAAGTCTTGACAATGTGTCCTCAAAAGTATTGCAAAGGAATTTTCAGAAATCCTCTTCACGGCTCCTGTAGTTTCTGAAATAAAATAGAATATAGGTTTAAATTTCATTCTGAATTCATGTCAGTAGTTGTTTATTCTCAGCTAGTTTTTGTTAGGGAGAAGACAAGCACTTGTTTCCGAAATGTGAAGACTTTTAGTGAACTCCAATGGGCATTTTGAAATGTAGTCAGCTGTTTTAACAAGGTTCTGAGAGAGCACTTTTTATCAAGATTATCTATTTATTCAACAAGGATTAAAGTTACATTTCAACTCAAGTCTATATCTTGGCCACCCAAGAGACCTTAAACATTTGAATTGTCACATCAAATCTTAAGCAGCTCATGAACTATTCCCAGATGGTGGTGTTTTGAAAGAAAAACAACAAAGCAACAGATTTACTTCATTTTTTTTAATGTTCTGAACAAGCCATACAGGTTTTCAGGCTACTCATGTCTTACAAATTACCTGCCATTTGTGAAATATAATAAACAACAAAATAAATTGCTGATGTCAATTATTCTTCAGATAAAAAAAATGAACAAACCGTACTCTGATCATGCAACCAACTTTGTGAGATGCCTGTTGAGATAATTGATGTAATTTTGTTCTTTGCCTTCTCCTAACTGAACTGAAAAGAAAAATCTATCTGTTTGAGGCATTTGCAAAATTTTGCAAATCATTTCTACATCCTGAAAGTAAGTGGACATCATGTGTAGCCAGCATGTGATAATCTTATAAGGTGCAGCAAAGCGAGATTTATATCAATTTCTTTCAAGGTTTGTTTGTTTTGGGGTCAAAATTGGATTCAGTTGCATCCATTTTTTGGCAGGTATTTGACCTCTAATATAACACCGCAATGCAGATGTGCATACATCTGGTATAAAGTTGAACTTAAAGTCATATTGGTACATAAATTCATGGCACTAAATAATTCCCAGAAATATACAGAGTCGGCCAGTCAGGACATCAATCAACACAAAATGCTAATTTGAACAACAGTGCTGCTATTTTTGCATTCAACCTCACGACTGATGCCTTTTTGTAAGCATGCATAAGTGAACTGATTCAGGTGGCTCATATAACACTTAGTCCCTGGTTGCACCATGATTTAGTTGGCCAAAACCTGGTAAAGAGGTGATCCTGGATCAAATCCTAGTGGTGCCTGTGGCTTGCATAACTGAGGAAACTAATAGCTGTTGTTGAAATCAATTATTGGTACACTGTTTATAGTTATAGAGTCAGACAGTATGGAAACATATCCTTTGGTCCAACCAGTCTGGTATTTGTATCCCTGCCTCTGACCTAGGAAGCCTGGGTTCAAGTCCCACCTTGCTCCAAAGATATGTAATAACATCTCTGAACAAGTTGATTAGAAGATACAAAAAAACCTTTACTCCCACCCCTAATGATGCTTGTGTGGTGAACCATGCTTACCACAGATCAATACTTCCAGTAACTATTCATATTTTAATACAAATCTGAATTTGAGAAGCAGTATTTGGCATTTGTGTTCATATAAATGCAGAAATAAAACAAATATTTGGGGGAAAAAACCTTACTCCCACACCCTATCTCCTGTTTCTTCTGGTTGTTGCTCCAGTTCTGTTTGTCTTGTGGCATCTTCTATTGAGATTTCAAGTTTTCAGATCTACAGGGAGCAAGCACTGGATTGCAGATTTCAAAGCCCCTTCACAAGGATTTTCAAAGCTTCTCCAAACTATGGGTGCATAAGTTTGACTTGAACTTGGAATTAGGCTTCTGAAACAGCATTCACTGATCTCGATCACACCTTGTCTGATCATCCTACAGCAAGGTATCCAAGGCCTCAATGCTAAATTTCTTGTATTAGCCTCAATAACTATTGGTCCCACTGTGATGGGGATTCCATGTTCTCCACCAAGATTTCCAATGCAAAACTTCATATATACTCTCCCTTGTCATCTATTGTTGAATGGTGACCAAAACTGTTCACAATGCTCTTAGTATTTGAGTAAACAAATGCATCTTCCCTTTAAAACCTGAGGCCAATTGTGCTATGGAATTACCATGGGCCTCTTGCCGATGTTGTTATCACTGTCAATTTGCTGAAATCACTGATATGAATAGGCAAATTTATTAAGCTTAGAATCATAGAATCCCTACAGTGTGGAAACAGGTCAATTGGCCCAACAAGTCCACACTGATCCTGCGAAGAGTAACACACCCAGATCCATCCCCCAGCCTTTTAACTCTACATTTCCCCAGACAAATGCACCGAGCCTACATATCCCTGAACACTATGGGCAATTTAGCATGGCCAAGTCATCTAACCTCCACATTTTTGGACTGTGGAGGAAACCAGAGCACCCAGATGAAACCCATACAGACACAGGGAGAATGTACATGTCTCCCGAGGTTGGAATTGAACTTGGATGCCTGGAGCTGTGAGGCAGCAGTGTTAACCACTGAGCCACCATGCCACCCTGAGCCACTGTGCCACCCTGCATTAAACTGAATGGGCACTGGTTAACGTGGACTTTGATAAATGCACTGTTCACTGAGATATATTAAATTTAACCTCTGTTGTATTTGGAGATTGTTTCAGGCTATGTTTAGCAACTTAAATAATTTGGGGGTTATTCAGCAAAAGCGCGCAGGTACTAAATGGACGTCATGATTATAAGACACAGTTGCTTGAAAGTCAAGATTTACCACACAACTTCATTCTTAATTATTGATTACCATAATCCGAATGTTCCTGGTGGTGCTAAAACAGAAACCTACAGATTCAGCATGCAAGCAATGATTAGACATCTCCCTACAGCAGGTTTTGTGAACATTCATGAACCACTGACTCTGTTGTCATGGAGTGGGGTATCTGACACTCAATGGCAGCTTTCAGGATAACCCCATTTCCAAGTTCTCTTCAAAGCACCAGGAGAAACTTAGCAGTCAAAGGCAAATGGTCATTAGGTTTTACTCAAAATTGTCACCAACAATTCGTTTGCTCCCAAACAGCTGCTCACTTTGAGAAGAATGTACTAAGTCAAATACTATCCACTAAATGCTGTACAATCTTCTTAACGAGCGTAAAGATACAATTGCAGTGATAATCATCTCTTTCATGATGTATTGGGTAACCATTCATATTATGTTTCTTATTCCTTTGCTAAAACTGCATCTTGCAATAAAATGCAGTTTAAACCAGGTTTTGAGTTAAGACCCCATTGGCACTTTGGGACTCTGTTGTGCCAAAAGTACTCAGGACAGATTTCTACCTTGGGTTTGGAGATTCATATACACTATGACGGAACAACCTATTCTCTATTTTCAAATTTGTCAACACCTTCCCACATCCCAATAACAGTCAGCTCTTAATTTACCCTCACCTCACATCTGTCCCCAACCTGACCCTTAATTTATCCTCACTGACACCCTTGTCCCCAACATAAACCCATACCCAATCTTATCCACAGCCCCTACCCTACCATTTCATGGCTTCTCTTCTCTTTTACTTTCGTCGTTTCTGCACCAATACTGAATGGATGAGGATCCTTTTACACTGATGACAACTATTTCTCCACTACCTCTCTTGTTTCCACAACTGCCTTGATGCTGTCAGACTGTGAAATCAAGAAAGAAGAGTGAAAATGTGAGAGAAACTCAGCAGATCTGGCAGCATCAAAGGAGAAGCAAACTGAAGTAGTGTTTTGATTCCAATACGGCTCTTATTTAGATTGGACTGAGGTGGAAATGTGTGAGGTTTTATAACACAAAGAACTTCAGGTGTTGGAAATCTGAAACAATCTCTGGAAGAAGAGTCACAGGACCTGACACATTGACTCTGCTTTCTTTCCAAAGATCTGCCAGACCTCCTGAGTTTCTCCAGCAATTTCTGCTCTTTCTGGGAGGGTTTATGCCACTGCAAAAAGGAGGGGAACAAGTGGAACAAAAGCGAAGGTGAGGAGTGGAAGATTAGAGATAAAAGGTGCCATAGAACAAAAGGTAAAGTGAGTGGTATCAGTTGTAGAGATGGGAAAAAAGTATTGGTTCAGAGTAGGTAATAATAGCAGAAGAATAGTTAGCTCTGATATACAAAATCATGTAAACAAGAAACAGACACTCAGGGAAAAAAACGTTCATGGCTTCAAGTTGTTAAACACAATGTTAACTCTAGGATACTGTAAAGTTCCAAAGTGGAAATTAGCATGCTATCTCTCTAGTTGATATCAACCCAGCTGTGAGGGGTTTGAAATTGTGAACGAACCACAACATCCTCCAACTTGCCGAATTGCATTTTCCATTCCATTTTCTCATTTTAGCTTGCCCATTGCTGTTCTTTCTATCCTCACAATCTTGGAGACAGTCCACGATGTAGTTCACCTATATTTAAGCAGAGTTGGAGATCTGCATGAGAAGAGTCTACTGTGTGACCATGAAGCCACTGAAGCTCTGTGTGATGGATGTGTCAAGTTAATTCCTGAACATGGTCACTCACTGAATCTACCATTTTGCCCCCAAACATTTCTGGAATCTGAAGTACATCTTGAAGTCCTTTGAGAGGTGTTAGTGCAGGATATCACCTTTAAACTCAGTGCAGTGCATTAAGTTTCAGGAGGCCCACTAAGTATTTCAACTTGCTTAGTGTTCCTACATAAGCAAGATCAAACTCCTGTATCTAATGCACATACAGCAAGAAGTTCTATTGCCAACGTGATGGGTTCCAAGAAGTCAAAAAGATCACATATCAAGACTGAAATCATTTCACTTACATTTAGTTTACCCCCTACATATTAGAAAGTTAACCTGTGACTTGAAATACAAGAAACTGTCCCAGCTTTTATTCGCATTGAATTACAGTATCAAGGATTGGAATTGGCAGCCTCAGTTCCTAATGAAATAACCTCAGGTGGTTGTCAATTCTGGCTGTGTTAACACTACATCTGCATTAAGCAGAAATAGAGTGTGATATTCTCAACTCCTACCCATCACATCTTTGTTCCCACGTCTGCAGCAAAAATGTTCATGACACAGAACAAATTTAAGTTATTGATGGAGATTAAAATCTGATTTAGGAAAGTGTATGCGGAACTTCCGTAATATATGCAAAATGTAAATCTGCACAAATGTTAATTATATTAGAAACTGTGGCAGAGTTTCAATTAATCAGCTCTCTATGCTCTCTCCCTAACATTAATATCATGAATAACAGGAGTGTTTCTATTAAATACAAAGGATTAAGGTTTTTTTGTAGACATTTCTCGAGAGATATGCATTTTCAGTCCACTTAAAGGTCATGAATGCATAGTTTTGACAGTCTCAGCCTCTATCCATTGGAGATTAGAAGACTGACGGCATATAAAATCTCATGGGGAATTGACAGGGTAGGTATTGGAAGGATGTATCCCCCTGTGGGAAAGACTAGAACAAGTTCTCAAACTAGAACACAGTTTAAAACCAAAGGGTCTCCTAATTAAGAATTTTTTTTCTCTCAAAGGGTCACCGGCCCAGAAATTCTTTTCTTTAGAGAACAGTGGAGACAGAATAATTGAACTTTTTGAAGGCTACGTTAGATAGCTTTGTAGCACACACCCACTCTGTCTGCTGGAATGAATGATCCTGATTTCCCAGTCATTTGCCATTATAATAAGCATTATGTCCCCCTGCTAACGTTTCTGAACTTGGCCTGCTGCAATGTTCCAGTGAAGCACAGCACAGCCTCAATATTAAATTCCAAAATTTCAGAAACCGACCCCATTATGTTTGTGCTCTATTTTGCTCACTTTATCTATCCTGCCTCCCCCACAGCCTTGTCTTGTTTGTGTCCTGTATAGTTTGCTCTGAGCAGAAAGGATCACTTCTCTCCCTTTTACACCTTAAATCACGCCCACCTGTAAGAGCCTAAGACCATAAAAAAAAGGAACATTTGAAGGGCATTTAAACCCTCAAGACTGCTCCACCAATCAATACTATCATGGCTGTTCTGACATTCCTTACGTTCACTTTCCTGCCTTTTCCCTGTAATCCTTGATTCCCTACTGATCAAGAATTTATCTATCTCAGTCTTAAACATATACAGAGGAACCTCGATTATCCAAAGGACACGGGTGGGGAGTATTTCGTTCGTTTAATCAGATTCTGGATAATCGAATGTCAGATAACATAGTTTAGCCAAGTATTGGAACATTGCGATCTTGGCGAATAATCTGATATTTGGATAATTGAATGCCAGATAATCGAGATTCCTCTCTACAAGGACTTTGCCACAAAAGCTCACTGCAGCAAGGAGTTCCAAAGACTCACAATCCTATGAGAGAAGACATTCCTCCTCATCTCAGTCTTAAAATGTTATGTCTTTATTCTGAAGCTATGTTTTTTGATCCTAGACTCTTCTTCAAGGGGAAACATCCTCTCAGCATTTATCCTGTCAGGGCCCTTAAGCCTCCTATATGTTTCAATGCAATCACCTCTCATTCTCTCAACTCCAGTGAGTGGAGTTGCAGCCTGTTTAGCCATTGCTCATAAGACAATCCCTTTATACCAAAGATCATTCTAGGAAATCTTCTCTGAACTACCTCTAATGAAATTATATATTTCCTTTGCTGTTCCTCTGCCAAAGATAGATTAAAAAAGTTCCAACATCTTTCTGTTCTGAAGAACATTCATACTAGACTCAAAATGTTAACTCTGTATCTTTCTCCAGATGCTACACGACCTGATGAGTTTCTCCAGCATTCTGTGTGTTTGTTTCAGATTTTCAGCATCGGCAATATTTTGCTTTTAGATCAATTCTTGATAGACAGTGTACTGGGTATAGACAGTGAGGTAGAATAGAGATCATAATCATGTCAGGGTGCACGGTGGCTTTGTAGTTAGCACTGCTACCTTACAGCACCAGGGACCCAGGTTTGATTCCATTGGTATACATCTCAGTTTGTAGATCAGTGTGGTGCTTGAAAAGCACACCAGGTCAGGCAGCATCCGAGGAGCAGGAAAATTGACATTTCGGGTAAAAGCCCTTCATGAGGAATAGAGGCAGGAAGCCTCCAGGGTGGAGAGATAGATAAATTGGGAGGGGGGGCAGGGTTGGACGCTGGGGAAAAGATAGCAAAGAATACAATAGGTGAATGGGGGTGGGGATGGAGGTGATAGGTCAGGGGGGAGGGGGGAGTGGATGGGTGGGAAGGGAGATTGGCAGGTAGGACAGGTCATGAGGTCAGTACGTAGTTGAAGCGCTTCAGGGCAGAGGAGATGACGTGGGGGTTGCAGTGAGAGAGAAACTCACTGAGATTCTCATTGAGAGAGGAGGAGAATTCTTCAAGGTAGGCACCCTTGCAAGAGGATTCGCAGTAAGGTATCTCAGTCTACCATTAGCATCAAACCAGGGAATCAACCCTAGCTTATGAAGACTGCAAGGCTGCATGCCAGATGCAGTACCAGGCATTTTTAAAAACAAGGTGTCAATCTGGTGAAACTGTGGCACAGGACAAATTGCATGCCAAACTGCAGAATCAGCTTACAGCAGATAGAGCAAAGCAATCTCACAAATAATGGATCAAATTGAAGCTCTGCAGTGCTGTCATACCCAGCTGTGAAGGATGGTGGGCAATTAAAAAGTTAACAGGAAGATGACACCCAATTTCAGTGATGGAGAAGCCCAACATATCAGTGCAAAAGACAAGTCTGAGGCACTTGCATAAAAACTAGGTGGCAATCCATCTCGGCCTCCTCTTGAAGTCCCCAATATCTGTCTTCAGCCAATTTTATTCACTCTGTGTGATATCAAGAGACAGGTGAAAGCAGTGGATATTTAAAGTTCTGTAGGTTTTGATGCTTTTTTTTAGCATTCTGATAATAATATTGAGAATATGCATTCGGGAACTTGGCTTATCCCTAGCCAAGCTGTTCCAGTCCAGCAACAATATGTACATCTACCTGACAATTAGTAAGTGGAAAATTGCCCATGTATTGTGTCTTATACACAAAAAGCATCACAAATCCAACCCAGCTGATTACTGCCTCATCAGTCTACTCTCAATCATCAAAGTAACAGCAGGGGTCACCAACAGTGATGTCAACCAGAACTGATGCTCAACTAGATTTCTGTCAGGATCAGTCAATGCCTAACCTCATTACAGGCTTGACCCAAACATGGAAAAAGGAGCTAAATTACAGATGTGAAGTGAGAGTAAATTCTATTGACAATAAGCCACATTTGACCAAGTACAGAATCAAGGAGCCTGAGCTAGATTCAGTGGAAATCAGGGGAAAATTCTCCACCAGTTGGCTCATAACTGGCATAAAGGAAGATAGTTGTGGTTATTGGAGGTCAATTATGTTAGCTCCAGGAAATCTCTACAGAAGTGGGAATGTTTGCAGAGGATTGCACAGTGCTAAGCATCATTTGTGACTCCTCAGATATTGAAGTAGTCTGTAACTATATGCAGCAACACCCAGACAACATCAAGCCTTGGGCCAATAAGTGCCAAGGAGCATTCATGTCACACAAGCAACATGCAATAACCATGAGAATCTAATCACCATCCCTTAAAATTCAATGGATTACGATCACTGAATCTACGCAACCAACATCCTGGGTGTTAACATTGATCGGAAACATAATTAGAGCAGTCATTCAAATACTATGACTATAAGACCAGGTCAGATGCTTGGAATTCAGTGGCAAGTAATTCATCTCCTGACTCTTCAAAGTCTGCCTATCATCTACAAAGCACAAATCAGGACTGTGATGGAATATTCATCACCTGCCTGGAAGGATGCGTCTCCAAAAATGTTCAAGAAGGTCAACATAATAAAGAACACAGTAGCCCGCTTGATTGGCATCCCATTAACCAGCTTCAACATTCACTCCCTTCACCACTGATGCATAATGGCGGCAGTGTATTCCATCTACGAGATACACACAGCAAGATACCAAGGCTTCTCCAACAGCTTCGTCCATAACTGTAACCTCTACCAACTGAAAGAGCGTAGGTGGTAGAATCATGAGAATCTCCCCCATCCAAGGTTTGTTCCAAGCCACTCACCATCCTGACTTGAAACAATATCACTGCAGCAGGGTAAAAATCCTGCAACTCTGTTCCAAACAACATTGCTGGTGGTCACTACCCCACGTAGATTGCAGCAGTTCAAGAAGTCAGCTCATTATCGCCTTCTCCAGGGCAATTAGAGATGGGCACAAAAGATGGGTGCCCCAGCCAGTGATGTACACATTCCATCCACAAATAAAAATAGTCTTCTTTTATATTGTAACATATTGTTATGGATCAGACCATGCCTCCTCAAAATATATTCAAAACATAATCTAGACAGGAGCTTCTTCATATTTTAAAGGCAAGCGTAAGGTGTTGTATTCCAGATGTAATTCAATTGGTCAAAATACTAGGATTGAAATAAATTATTTATACCCTGTAATTAAATAAGAGACAAAATAGAAATAAAAGAAAATAATTAGCTTAACTGAAATGCTTAACAATATTTTATACATATACATTAACTGCTACTAATTAACTGTTCCAATATCATAGCATCCCATAAACATACCCTTGGCAAAGGCAAAGTCAATAAAATATATTGTCTCACATGCATTGCTATCAGCAGGAATAGAATCCCAGCCTTTAGCTGTAATAGAGAAAGGAATAAGAGCTTCCACATCCAGCTTCAAGAATCCAGTAACTGCTACTGAAGGCTAAAACTGAAACAAATCCTGGTTCTGTGGGAGCTTGACCACATCCATTCAGGCTGCTTCTATTTTCCAATGTTAAAAAAAAACCAAGGCCTCATAAGTTGTATACTTTATTGGCTTTGCTGCAGACTGCTTGACACCTTTATCTTAACTTTTCTTCTTTCAAAAAATGGGACAAAATACACCACTTAAAACCATCATATCATTACAATATTCTAAAAATCTTCTTTTATTATGTGATTTCACCAGGCTGGATTAATTCAAAGTTAATAGGTTTCACTTTTTTCTCTTGGTAGAACTGATATTGCTTTTAAATTGTTTCCTGCTAGTTTTGGGAGCAGATGATTTTCATAATTTGCTTTGCATAAAATTTCACTTGAGATCTATCTACATTTGGAATCATTCCCTTTGTTAAGAAACTGCCATCACGGGAATGTGCAGCCTTAATTACAGTATTTGTTCATGGAAATTAAATTGATAGCATGCTTTCATCCATTAATGTAATATAATAAGGTGACTCAAGGGCGGGAAATTTGTCAGGCTGACTAGGGTTTTGCCCGCCAATCCGAGAATTGAAGGCAAAATCCTGTCAGTTTTGTGAGGAAGACCTGATGAAGTCAAGTGGCTTTCAGGCATTTAAGCAGCCATAATTAAGGCCCCAAAGGTGCCCTTCTGTGGTTGGTAACTCCAGTAGGAATGCTGGCTTTGGGTGGCAATGGACCTGCGAAAGTGCCAAGATCATGGTGGGATCCCAGACCAAAGGTGAGTGAGATAGAAATCACAAGATAAGTGTAATAGGAACGGGGTCAGGGCAAGGATGAAGCAAGGGAATCAAGGTCTATTGGCCCGCAAGGAGCTGGCACCCTCAATTTAGCACAAAATGCCTGATTACAAGAAACATTTTTCCCCTGTCTACCCGGGCCCGGTAAGTCAGATTGTAGGGCAACCTTCGGAAAGCGCAAGAAAGTTCCTATTTTGCATCTGTGCCACTCCAAAACCACAGTGAGCTCAGAGATGATTGAAGTCAATTTGCTCATTAATGGACTCTGTTACCATTTTGCTGCAAGCAGCTGGAAATACTTCATCAATCCCTTCCACTGTTTGACTTGAAAGGGGGTAGTTTTGCTGCCATGAGGATTCCTGCTATGATTGAGCGGGCCTGGCTGCCATGTTTTTCACCACAATGGGCTACGTTACAGACCATCCATACATGTAGCACAGTTCAAAATGGATCATACAGGCCACAGTGGCTCCATACTCAAAACACAGGGTCATCTAAAAACTTATCTGTAGCTGAAGATGACAGGAATTCTGATTTCCTGAGCCCAATATAAGAAAGATGCGCTCAGAATACATTATATTAGTGAAAGTCATCAGAGATATAAATAGATGGATCAGTCACATGCAGATAATGTTTAATATTCCTCTATCCACAAGCGAGGCTACCCTGTTACACATTGAAACTTTGTTGTCTGCCTGTAACATTTTCAGAGTTGATTGCAGTGCGGCCTTCATATCAGACCAGACGGTCTTCACATCTATCATGATGGCTCAGGCTGCTGCATTCACCTCCTCTTTCAGAAGGTTTGCTTGTCAGCTCAGCAAAATATAAAGCAGCATAGGTGGACACTTTAACAATGTTATTGACACCTTGGGGTCTGCTCATGCATAGATTAGCTGACACAAGCACCAGAAATAGAGCAGGAAAAAATATCATTCTGCCCAACACTCCTGTGACTTGCAGAGTGGCACAATGTGATGTTAGGAAGGCTGGTGATGTTAATGATGAAGTGCTATAGCCTGAAGCAGGATGGTGCATTCGTTATGTTGACCAAGTTTGACAGCCATCTCAACCTCAGCAGGTCTCTTACCAGTCTCACTTGGCAACCACCTCACAGGCTGCAACAACAGGGACAGTGCTGAGAAAATTACATTCTGTACATAAACTACAAGCAACAGGACACATGTGATAGCAAGCACATTGGATTCAGACACAATACAACTTTTCAGAAAGAAAAGAATTTAGAAAAACATTTCTTTCATTTTTGTAGTTGGCAAAAAATGGCTTGCATCATTGGCAATGTGTACACTTCAGAGAGAATTTTTATAAAGGGCATGAGGAAGTTCTAGACAACTGTCTGATTGAAGAGCAGTTATGGAAATCGGCTCTAGTGTCTACCAGCTGTGCCAATGTTGTTGCATCCTTCACATTTTCAGGATCCTCCACAAAACCCTCCATCTGTTTATCAATGAGCTTTCGCATCTGAGGAGTCATGAGTCATGGCAGCAGTGGGTGTCATGGACTTTAATGTCCTATTTATTTATTTCCCCTCACTCCACAGACCACAGGCTTTGGATGCAGTGTGGAGTCTATATATTATGGTGTATAAAGCATTTGAATTATATGGGTTCGGATTGCTGTAACTTTTCATGTTTGAAAATAATCTTTTCCTACCCATCATCATTCACATATTCATAATATATAGCTGTTAACATAACATATGTTAGCAAATGATAAGAGCTTGCCCGATTTCTGTAGAATAAGTGCTGCTGGTGGAGTTTTTTTTTCTCCTATAGTCTGCTATGCAAGTATCCAAACAAATGCTGAATATGATCAGAATAAAAGCCTTCTGGTATTTATTTCAGATTTGCTCATTTCAAATGTACACCAGAACTGTAGATATAAATGAAATGCAGATCAAGCTTTGCAAATACTCTATCTAATCCATTGGTCTGTGTTATTTAACAGGCTAACGGGAATCAGCACACTGCCTCTGGATAGATTTGCTTTTTGATAAATTCTCTTCAAATGTTGTAACAAAGGAGATTTTTGATTCATAATTCTTTATGCATCCAGAATCACATTAAGTGTGTATAAGACACATTTTATTTACCTGACAGGGGGACAACAGAGCTCTGTTTCCATCACATACAGCCAATAGGATATCCTGTAGGACACACTGCTGCTGCCCAGCATATTTCCGATCCCCCATCATTTCACTTGTCGTGGGACATGCTTTATGGAGAAAAATCAATAGCACTAATTTTAATAAAAAAAGAAATAATGTCTTGCTCACAACCTGTTAGGACAAAAATAGGAGCAGAATTAAATTTAGGGGAAAGAACTACAACAATTTAACTTCACTGTTTAAGTCAGTAACTTTCCAGTTATTCATCTCAAGTTATTTAAATGTAACTAGAAGTCATCATGATCACAGATCAGACAAATTAACATTAAACTACAATTGACATTGCAGTGGAAATTGACCATCAATATTCAACATTAATAGTTTTACTTTAATATATGAAACTTATGTAGACCAAACATGTTTTTAAAAAGGACAGTGCTGATCAAAAATGATTATTGTGAAAATCCTGAGGCAAGCATGTCCTGGTATTTTGCTGGGTCTGAAATGTGAAGGTGAATTTATAATGGCCCTGCTGGTGAAGGTTAATAGATCAAAATCTATTACTTATGCCCATTAACGTGAAATATTTTACCGGTGGGGCCTGCCTCATTATGATTTAGGGATTAGTTACTACTGTTAGTGCCCTCATTGAGGTAGTTTTATTTAGTTCCCTATAATTGATGGTGGGTCACAGGCAGCCATCTGGTTTCTCATCCAGCCATATCAGCAAGTTATTGGTAGATACTACACAGTGCAGGACTCCTTTTTTTAACAAGCTGCTAATGACAGTGGGCCACCCCCCTGCCTGCTTGGGGAAAGTATATTGCTTTTGCGGCTTTGGGTCTGTCTATCTATTACGACTTTGCCCTCTGTGCAACCACAGTCATCTTTGTGACTAGCGAACATAATCTTGTGCTCTGTGAGAATTGCCTGTGAGTCCTTAGTTGTTTCAGTGAGTCTAATCTATAATTGCCCCATGGTACACGTTTTCTGTGTGTGCGTACCTATTGCAATCCTCGCTGGAGCCTCATCGAGCTCAGACGTTTACCAAATACAGCAATTGGCTGCGTCAAAAGAGAAATTACACTTCCTCATTAGGTCTGAGCCTAAAATGTACTTGGTGTCTGTGTGAGATTAGCCAACACTGCTGGGTGATGACAGACTATGTCTCCTTGTTTGAATCCTACAGGGTCTGTCTCCTCACCCTCCTAGAGGTGTCTAGTGAATCTGCTCAGAGGAATTGTCTTACAGGAAGGTCATGTGTTACTAAAGTCAGGGAATCTGTTAAGTGTTATTCCGGACACCCCCACCTCTGTGTCCCATTAAAAACTCACACAGGGTGGCCTTCCACCTCGCTGCATACAAGGGGCCGTCCCGAGCTGTCCCATCTGATATGGCACCCACACTAAGAAGAGGCACGGCTCTGGCACACTATGGAGACTGTTTCCAAACTGGGATATGAGGTGTTAGATGCTGGGATTTACTCCACAAAATTTGGCTGCACGATCTGCCCCACCAAATTAAGTGCTGGTTGTCTCTCTGGTACTTTTAGCAGTATGGACTGGGCTCGTGACACTCGGTCCAGTAATGGGTGCTAACTGCCCAGGGTACCCTGCAGTCCCTTGTGAAGTGGACTGTGCGTCTGCATGGTAGCATTTACCTTGTGGTGGCAGCTGCTGCCTGGGACCTCCTGCTGCTCAATCCTGTCTCTCACTGTGGAATAGGCGTACAGAAGTGGATGGTTCTGATTATAACTCTCTGTATTTCAGTTGTCCCCTTTCTTCCTCCACATGGGACTGGGATTTGGGGCTTTTACTGACTGCATTTTTTCCCTTGCCTGATTTGGGGTACTCTGATTCATGAATCTCTTTCTCTCGAGCCTGGGCCATCCTCCTTTTAACCCATCGGTCTGTGTGGGTGTTATATGTTGGATCACACTTTTCCCAGATTTTCCCCTCTGCCTCAGTGATGTGCAAGACAAATGTTCAGGTCCCGTTTGCCTTGGTTTGTGGTGCTGGTGCAGTCTGATCCAGGTTACTGAAGACTCCTGTTAACTGTGTCTCCAGACACTAGAAAAATGCAGTTTCCCTTTCACTGCCCTCCATGGGTTCGCCTCTATTGTATCCTACAGTGGCTGGGATTGCCACTTTCAGGGCCTGCAGCTCCCCTCCTCCCACATTCGGTGATTGAGGAAGGCCAAATGGATTGTGCAGCTCAGTTACATTAACAGTCATTTAACTCCTTGACATTGTCAAGTTCATGTAAAAGGCTTTGTTGGTGAGTGCTGTTGAAAAACATGTGGGGGCAGTTGTGGGCTTAAACATGGAGATCTTTCTGGCTGTCTCTGCTTCACTGTAGATGGAGTTGTATAAGTAATCGGATTATTGTTCTGGCTGTCCTGATGGAGCGTGGTTAAAGGATCTTTTCCCTCCAGAAAGTGAGCTTAGGATTCTCCTATCTTTACTGCTCTCGGTTTATCCACGGCCTTGTTATTTCACTTCTCCCAAGTCTATCCCAGAATTGTTGTCCACATCTGATTCTTTTTTCCCAAATTCCTTTCATATGGAATGTTGGCACTATATTTTTTAATGTCACACTGAGCCTATAGTAACTTCTTTTTCACTTCTCTATGACTCTGGGACCCCAAGGCTTTTCACTATCTCTTGCCTCATGGGTCCCTAAGCATGCTCTAGTTTCTCCATATCTGGTGGAGAAAGTGAGGCCTGCAGATGCTGGAGATCAAAGTTGAAACTTTATTGCTGGAACAGCACAGCAGATCAGGCAGCATCCAGGGAACAGGAGATTCGACGTTTCGGGCACAGGCCCTTCGTCAGGAATGAAGAAGGGCCTGTGCCCGAAACGTCGAATCTCCTGTTCCCTGGATGCTGCCTGACCTGCTGTGCTGTTCCAGCAATAAAGTTTCAACCCATATCTGGTGGATCCCTGTATTCAGCTTCTCCTTGCCTCTGTTTGCTGCAGATCCCCGATTCTATCCTGACTCTGGCTCACTCACACTCTGTCTCCCGCTCAGGTTCCTCCTGAGACACAGGTTTTGGATCTTGTTAAATTCTTGCCCGAATGCACCCATACCCTGGACTATCCTAACCCTAAACTCTGGCTGGTTTTCCTCCTCAAGTTACAAGCACTTGGTTTACGATCCAATCACTGGCCGGAAATTTCCACTCTCTTTCAGCCAATTGAATCCTGGCTGCCCTCTTAATCCAGGTTTATACTGGGGATCTGAAAAGTCGATGGGATTTGACTTTGGATGTTATACAAACACTTTTAATCAAAGACCACCAATGATGTCCATGTTTTGGACACTTTGACTGTTTTATATATTAAAAACATTTTATCCAAGAGCTATTGTCAGTGATATGGACAAACAGACACAAAATTCAGTTTCTGGTTCAAATCAATTTTATTTTTAAAATTCCTTATTTGAAAGGTGTCACGATCCTTACATTTACAGATTAGTTGAGACTCTAGTCCTGAAGCTTTTTAACCATGATTTGAATTGTAATACTCAAGGTGAGAGGTAGTGTTTTGCTATTCTGTTTCCTTTCTAACTGGTTTGTAGCACCTAGAGTGAGAGAGGGTAACAAATGGACATTTCTTTGACTGTGACCTTCACAGCACATTAATGCTCAAACAGTGTTGAATCTTACTAGTCCACTCCAACAGACTTAAAACTGGCTTTTTAACTCTTGTCTTTGTGTATTCTTCAAAACGAAAAGCAGAAATTGGAATATCCATCAGAGATAACTTATGGCTGACAGAAGTTGTCAGCCTCTCACTTACATGAGATCACAGTTCAGTCTGTTTGAAACTTACTTGACATCTTTAAGGTATCAACCCAGTGGTCCCTAAAGAAGTTTTTGTACACCTGTAGTTATTGGTTCTGTAGCAATTCTCTTTCAGTAAAACATTTTGCACTAAATATGTCCACAGTACTTTGAGGTTCTGACTTACCCTCATGACACAATTCCCACTAGATGCAGATTGTCCTCACAGGGAAATAACTTCTCTGAATTCATCCTGTCAAAGTTTCTTAGAATCTTATTTTGTCAATGGAAATACCTTGTACTTCTGAATCCAAGAAAGTATTGGTCCACGTTACTCAATCTTTGCTCTCTATTTGTAATATTCCACAGAGTCACAAGAATAACATATCTTTGTAAGTGTTTCAGATCTAAAACTGTACTGGCTGCTGGGTGGTATAATCTTTGATGTAAACTGACAATTATAGGTTTCTCAAACAAACACATCCATTTTGAAAGCTTGCCATAAGCAATCATCAAACTTGGCAACTGGTGTGTCAGGAAATGCCTCATCCTGTCCTAGCAATAGATTGTCTTTAGATTAAATTCCCTAAAGAGTAGAAACAGGCCCTTCGACCCAACAAGACCACCCCGACCCTCCAAAGCGTAACCCACCCAGACCCATTTCCCTTAGAGTAAGATATGTAACACTACGGGCAATTTTGCATGTCCAGTTCACCTGACCTGCACATCTTTGGACTGTGGGAGGAAACCGGAGGAAATCCACGCAGACACTGGGAGAATGTGCAAACTCCACACAGACAGTTGCCCAAGGTTGGAATCGAACCTGGGTCCCTGGCGCTATGAGGCAGCAGTGCTAACCACTGAGCCACCGTGCTGTCCGATTATGAATATTTTATTAATTGGATGGATATATGAATAGGAAAGGTTTGGGGGGATAGAGGCCAGGAGCAGGCAGGTGGGATTAGATTAGTTTGGGATTATGGTTAACATAGACTGGTTGGACTGAATGGTCTGTTTCCATGCTGTATGACTATAATTTCACCATCCAGTTTTCTTTCTTGCCCACCTGAAGTTTTTGGCTCCGTGCTTGGTTCAACACATACTGGCAGACCTCCGGCAGTTAAGGCAACTGTTTTTCCAAGTCTGAGGCTATGCAGTAAGCACAAGTTACTCAACTTCAAAGGCAACACCAAACTCCTGATCCTGTCCTCAACCATGCACCATGCACATTCCAGCATGGTCACTGGACCAGTAATCAGAAGCTGGTAGCCTCAGTGATGTTTTCTCCTTACATTTTTCCAAAGGAAGGGTAGTCAATTGTTATTCCACAACTGTGTCTTCTCCTGAGATCAGCTAACTTGAGGCCAGGAATTAAAAGGGCCTTTTAGACTTTTGACCCCAGTCACACACTTAAAAATAACAACCAAAGCCTCCTTTCTTTGTCATCATCATTTGCGGTCCATTGCAGGAGAGAAAGACTCTCTTCCACTCTCAGGTTGAGTTGCCGGTGGCTGTATAGACAGAAATGGCTACCACAGGTTCTTTTACACTTGGGACAGGAGTTGGAAGGGGTGGGTGAGGCACTGGTGTGGCAGTGTGCTCCTTTTACTGTTTTCCCCAGGCTTCCATTTTTTTCCCAACAGTAGCTCAATGCCTTCCTGGATCCTCTGCCTTCACTTTGGGTGGTCTTGGGCCAGTGATTACCAGGTGTCTGTGGAAATGCCACACTTCACCCAATGAGGCCTCAGAGTATCCCTGAAGTGCTTCCTCTGTCCACCTGGGACCTGCTTGCCAATTTGAACCTGGGAGTAGAGCCCCAGCTTGGGGAGTTTTGTGTCAGTCATGTGAACAACATGCCTAGCCCACTGTAGCCAGTCATAGAGTCATAGAGTCATAGAGATGTACAGCATGGAAACAGACCCTTCGGTCCAACTCGTCCATGCCAACCAGATATCCCAATCCAATCTAGTCCCACCTGCCAGCACCCAGACCATATCCCTCCAAACCCTTCATATTCATATACACATCCAGATGCCTCTTAAATGTTGCAATTGTACAGGGCCTCCACCACTTCCTCTGGCAGCTCATTCCATACACGTACCACCTTCTGAGTGAAATGGTTGCCCCTAAGGTCTCTTTTATATATTTCACCTCTCACCCTAAACTTATGCCTGCTAGTCTGGACTCCCCCACCCCAGGGAAATGACTTTATTTATCCTATCCATGCCCCTGATGATTTTATAAACCTCCATAATGTCACCCCTCAGCCTCCGACGCTCCAGGGAAAACAGCCCCAGCCTATTCAACCTCTCCCTCTAGCTCAAATCCTCCAACCCTGGCAACATCCTTGTCAATCTTTTCTGAACCCTTTCAAGTTTCACAACATCTTTCCAATAGGAAGGAGACCCAAATTGCACGCAATATTCCAACAGTGGCCTAACCAATGTCCTGTACAGCCGCAACATGACCTCCCAACTCCTGTACTCAGTGCTCTGACCAATACAGGAAAGCATACCAAACCCCTTCTTCACTATCCTATCTACCTGTGACTCCACTTTCAAGGAGCTATGAACCTGCACTCCAAGGTCTCTTTGTCCAGCAATACTCCCTAGGACCTTACCATTTAGTGCAGTGCCTTGATGCTGGAGATGTTGACCTGGTTGAGGATGCTGGTGTTTGTTACGACATGGGGTAAACCCCTCTGTTAAATTAAAATCAGTAACACAGAAAAGATTTATCCCATGCAGTAGTCTTTGAAAATTCGAGATGTCAAGAACTATTTCGAGCAAAAATTATCAATTTTATTTCTTAAAGTATAACAGAGAATAATCTATTAACAACTATTTACAACCCCTTCCTCTAACCTATCTTTTACTTTCTCTTCTACAATACTGTCTGATAAAAATCCCGATTAAGATTTACAAAACAAAACTTTTCATCTCAAAACCAGGCAGCTTTCGGTTCTTCTCTGTATTCCGGTCTTCTGTTCTTCTTGGGGATTTTGCTTCACAGGTTACTGATTGATAAAGGAACCTTTAACAGTGCTATTTTTGGGCCGTCTTTTTACAAGCTGGCTTGGCAGTTCTCCTCCGAACTGTTCAATTTTCCCCAGTCTTATATCCCCAATTGGATTATGTTCTTGGCTTTTAAGGTTGTCAATATACTAAATTAAAATTTGATTGGAATTTGGCATTTTTGGGGTATAATTTAAACTGATTGGCCGAATTTGAATTTGTTTTTGTCTCATAGCAACTCAGCCAGAACTATCTTGTCTGAACCAAACGTTACATTGAAATTTCTCCAGCACTCGGTGTGCTTGCCAAGTCCTTCACTCTGTTAAAAGTACAGTACACTCCTACACCTTCGTAACATGTTGGTGCATCTTTCTTCCTAGCAGATTTGCAAGATCATGCCCAGGCAACATTGGTGGTAGAGCTCTAGTGCCTTAAGTTGTCTGTTATAGACAATCCACATCCCAAAGCTATATAGAAGGGTAGGAACCACCATTGTTTTGTACACTATTGTCTTGGTGTTGGATCTGATGTTCTTCTCCTTGAGGTGGCCGACGGCAGCGTTAACACACTGGAGGCAGTGTTTAATCTCTTCACTAGCTGCTTTGGCTGATAGGACACTTCTGAAATATTGCAAGTGGACAACGTCTTCTCAGGCCTCCCTGTGGACCTTGATTATCAGGGGGAACAACACCACTTAATTTCCTCCCCATCCCAGTTAAACGTCTTC
This sequence comes from Chiloscyllium plagiosum, assembly GCF_037043375.1. Lineage (NCBI taxonomy): Eukaryota > Metazoa > Chordata > Chondrichthyes > Orectolobiformes > Hemiscylliidae > Chiloscyllium > Chiloscyllium plagiosum. The sequence continues at coordinate 39,227,701 of NW_028270164.1, forward strand.
TGTTGCTATCTATTCCCATCTTTCTTTGTACAGGTTAAGACACCAACTAATAGAGATTTTCTCCTGATTCCAGTCTTGCTCAGGTTCCCTGAGGGCATTTCAGTCAAATCTTAGTCAACCACTTTCACCTCAGCTCAAGAGTTCAGCTTTTTTGTCCATGTTTTTGGATCATGGTGAAATGATGTCAGGTGCTGAGTAGCTCTGGTGGAACCCAAACTGAGCCTCAGTGAGCAGATTGCTACTGAATGGGTGACGTTTCACAGTCCTTTCAAAAGTCCCTACTATTGCTTTGCTGATTATCGAGATTAGGCTGATAGGGCAGTGTTAGACAGGTTGGATTTAATCCTGCAGTTTGTGGACAGATAATACCTGGGCGACTTTCCATATTGTGTTTAAAGAACTGAATTTCTGATGAAGAGTACCAAGATGAAAACTATTAGAAAGAGCATTACCACCATGGTTGAGATCTGTGATACAATTCCACAGGAGTCAGCAAGAAAACATCAGACTTACCATCTAGCTCTCTTTTTACTTTATTCATGTGGAAACGTTTAGATAGAAGGCAAATGTGTCATAATGCAGTATATCACTTAATTAACATGCTGTGCAAGTTATTTGATCAGTCATTTTGGGATTGACTCATTAAATGGATTTGGATTTAAGGCAAGTTCCCAGTTTTAGATTGGCTAAACTTAAAAGTAAGTGAAATAAAAGAAACATCAAATTGTGAATTGTATCTACATTTGAATGATTGAATATGGAGTTAATATGATCCGAAAAATTTTTGTTTTCTTGAATAATAGCATGAGATAATTGCAAAGTTAACAAAGCAGAGGTAATGTGTATTTAGATGTCAATTAAAGAGCATGTTTCCTGCAGATGGTCTTAACTCCAGATGTGTTAATTGTGCTGAATTTTATTTTCCTGCAGTAAGTATGGAGAATAAATGTTTGTTACAATGACCTCTTCTCTCGGATTAGACTCTGTATAGTCTGTTGTGCCCGATGTTAATTCTTCCTTTACTGGCAGCAGAAAGCAGCAAAGGTTACTGAATTGTATTTATAGCAACACCATGTCACCCAAGGTCTTGTTTGTTTGCATGTCTTTGCTGCAGCTCAAGTGTAATTATGTAATGAGCAATGTATTACTTCATATGGATGACCAGTTCATGACAGAGCCTTTGTACAAGGTAAACTATGTTCAGTTGTCAAGTTATTCTTACTATGTGATAAGTAAGATTTTATACATAGATTGTACCATTTAGTCTATTACAGCATTGAACAATACCACTTAACTCCCTCCCCACCACAGTTAAATCTTTTCTGTTGCCACCTATTCCCAAGTCACTCCTTTCAGGCTGAAAAATATGGCATGCTGACATCAATCTGGCCACAATCAATGCTAACCCATTATGAACTAATGGGACAGAACTATTTGTCCTCATTGTATTATATTTGCTGCAGTTTGCTATGCTAAAGTAATGAAACTTATTAATGAAGTTTCAATCATAATTGCATTAACATTGAACTATTGGAATAGATTTGTTCAGATTTAGTTTTAGATTTTATTGTCACGTGTTCTTAAGTACAGAAGTACGGGAGGACAGTGAAAACTGTACAATGTCACCACACACAGCACGCTCTTAGGTACAAAGTAGTAAATGACAGAAATAAAGTTAAAACATTAAGCACTACAGATCACCGTAGTATACTAGAAAAATAAAGAAGTAAGGCAGTAGTTAACATTAAAGTCTTGGTTAACATAAACTAGACAATAAAGTTACAAGTTCAGCAGTCTTTCTTGAGTGCTTCACCATAATGAGGCCCCAATCTCCTTCACTTAGCTCACTCTGTGGGAGACCTCAGCTGCCTGTTCTCAACACATGCAGATACCAGGTTACCTCCCTCACCACTCGCTCTTCCCGTGTTGGGCACGACTCTGATCAACAAACCCCATGCTCCAGATCCGATGAAACCATGATGCCATTGTTGCTGCTGCTGCTGCCATTGAAGCCGCCGCCTCCATTCTCCTCCTACTGTCTCCAGGACGTCCTCGGGAAGGACTTGCTCACAGTCTCCGATCACCGAGTATCTGCTGGGCCCTGCTCTTACCACCAGCTGCCTCAGGCTGCCTGTTCATGCTGTTCCATCTCTCCGTGCTGTACACACTCACGCAAGGTAAGGAGAGTAGTGAAAGAGAAAAGTAAAGGAAAAAGTGAAAAAGAAAGTAAAAGCGGATGGAGAAGGGATTTAGGCAGGAGCCCACAATCTGCGCTCCTACTCCACCCCCATCTTGGTCTGAATTATGGGCTGGATCTTTGTTTTTTTGGCTTAGTGTGAGTTGCATTGAGTTTTGTGATGGATTTTTCGCCATAAGGCCTGATTAGTTTACTCACCCTTTCTGGCTAAATTTGATCTATTCACTACCCACTACACCCATATACTGTCTCTCTTGTCTAATTCTGGCCCAGTTTTAATAATGACATTCCAAAATAACTCCTCACTCACTGGAATTGACCTGTATCCCTGATGCCAACACCATCTTTAAAATCCCCCTCCAAAAATCACTTTTTTGCAGCTTCCGTATATAGTTCCTGATAATTGCCCTGGGAGTGATACACAAGACAAAAGCTTGCAGGCTGCTTTGGGACACGGACCTGGAAGTCCTGCTGGAAGGGATAGTGCAGATCCAGGACTTCCTCTTCCTCCATTACCAGTAGAGCACGCCACCACTGCAGACCACTCCAGCCTAGTCTGACACTACCATGTGGTAAAAAGAGCCTCAGTATGTGGAAGAATGCCCACAACAATGGAAGAAGAGAGAAAAAGTGCTGTGGAAATTAATGAAGCTGAAAACCAATAAGTCCCTTGGGTATGATGAGATGTATCCTAGGATATTAAAGAAAACTGCTACAGTGATAATAGATAAACTGGTAGTAAATGGGTGGCACAGTGGCTCAGTGGTTAGCACTGCTGCCTCACAGCGCCAGGGACCCGGGTTCAGTTCCCGCCTCGGGCAACTGTCTGCATGGAGTTTGCACATTCTTCCCGTGTCTGTGTGGGTTTCCTCCAGGTGCTCCGATTTCCTCCCACAGTCCAAAAATGTGCAGGTCAGGTGAACTGGCCATGCAAAATTGCCTATAGTGTTACGTATCTTAGTCAAAGGGAAATGGGTCTTGGTGGGTTACGCTTTGGAGGGTCGGGGTGGACTTGTTGGGCCGAAGGGCCTGTTTCTACACTTTAGGGAATTTAATCTAAATTGCCCATTGTGTTAGGTGCATTAGTCAGGGGTGAATGTAGGGGAATGGGTCTGGGTGGGTTGCCCCCGGAGGGTCGGTGTGAACTTGTTGGGCCGGAGGGCCTGTTTCCGCACTGTAGGGAATCTAATCTAATCTTCCAGAGTCCTTAGATTTGTGAAAAGTCACAGGGGATAAAGAATCTACCAATGCATCACCTTTATTTAAGAAGATCATGAGACTTGTTTGATTAACATCTGTTCATGGAAAAATGTTAGGGTTGATTATAAATGATAAAATAGCTGAGCATTTAGAAATATATAGTTACATGATCGAACAGAGCCAGCATGGCTTCGTGAAGGGTATATCATGCCTGAAAAATTGACAGAATCCTTTTGAGGAGTTAACAAGCACGTTAGATGAAATAGAAGCAGTGGATATATTATCTTTGGATCTTCAGAAAGCATTTGAATAGGTGTCATAAATAATGAGTGCCGATGGTGTTGAAGGTAGTATATTAGGATGAATAGAGGATTGGCTAACTAACAGAAAACAAAGAGTTAGAATAAGGGGGACTTTTTAGAATGGCAGCCTGTAACTAGTTGACTGCTATAGGGATTGGTATTGGGGTCACAATTACTTACAATATATATTAATGATTTGAATGAGGAAAGTTAATGTGCCAAGCTAGTGAATGACATAAAAATAGAGGGAAGGTAAATGGTAAGGATCATACAAAGTACCCGCAGAAGGATATGGATGGGATAAGCAAGTGGGTAAAAACTTGGCAGATTGATTATAACATGGGAACATGTGAGGTTATGCACTGTAATATGAAGAACAGAGGAGCTGAATATTATTTGAATGGAGGAAGGCTGCAGAAAGCTACAGAACACAGGGTTATGGGAGTCCTTGTGGATGAATCACCAAAAGCTAGCATCCAGGTTCAGCAGATAATAAGATAGGCAAGAGGAATGTTGACCTTTAATTCAAAGGGAATAAAATATACAAGTAGGAGGGGTTCATTAAAACTATACAAGGAACTGGTCAGACCACAGCTGAAATGGTGTGAACTGCTTTAGGACTCTTACCGAAGGAAAGATGTACTGGCATTGGAGGGAGTCCAGAGAAGGTGCACGAGCCTGAGACAATGTATTGAGAGACTGTCTTATGAGGAGAGGTTTAGTCATTGAAATATAGAAAAATGAGAGGTAACCTGATTGAAACGTACAAGGTTCTTGGAGGACTTGACATGATAGATGCAGAAAGGTTGCTTCCCCTGTGGATCAGTCTAGGACCAGAGGATATGATCTCAGAATAAAATGTTGCACAGTTAAGACAGAGATGAGGAGGAATGTTTTTCTCTCGGGAGTACTGAATCTATAGAATTCTACTGCAGAGGTTGGTTCATTAAGAATATTCAAGGCTGTAAGGGTAATGGAGAAAAGGCAGGAAAATGGAGTTGAGGGTTATCAGGTCAGCCATGGTATCATTGAATGATGGAGCAAACTCAATGGGCTGAACATCCTACTTCTAGTCCTACGTCATATTGCCCACAACATCTTCCCCACTCGCTGTCACCCATCCCAATTCCTGACACCACTGACCCTTCATGCCCTCTGCGTTGTCTACTCACTTTCTCAAGACTCCTCCCCAACTGTAACAAATGTACTAGCTGTGTTCTGAATTTCCATCTCCCTTCACATCTGCCTCTCTCTCATTCCAGGAGGAAAGTAGCAAATGATAAATTGATGCATTTAGGCAAGACTAATTAGAGAGTGAATTATACAATGAACGGAAGAGCCTTGGGAAAAGTTGATGGGCAGAGAGATCTGGGAGTGCAGGTCTATTGTACCCTGAAGATTGCTGCACAGTTGGAGAGAGTGGTCAAGAAGGCATGTAGTGCCTTCATTGGATGGGGTATTGAGTATAAGAGCTGGCAAGTCATGTTAGCATTGTACAAGACATTGGTTCAGCCACATTTAGAATACTGTGTACAGTTCTGGCCGCCACATTACCAAAAGGATGTGGACGCTTTGGAGAGGGTGCAGAGAAGGTTTACGAGGATGTTGCCTGGTATGGAAGGTGCTAGCTATTAAGAAAGGTTGAGTAGGTTAGGTTTACTTTCATTAGAAAAAAGGAGATTGAGGTGGGACCTGATTGGGGTTTATAAAATCATGAAGGGTAGAGACAGGGTGGAAAGAGACAAGCTTTTTCCCAGGGTGAAGGATTCAATAATGAGAGGTCACGCTTTCAAGGTGAGAGGTGGAAAGTTTAAGGGGGATACATGCGGCAAGTACTTCACACAGAGCATGGTGGGCATTTGGAATGCGTTGCCAGCAGAGGTGGTTGAGGCAGGCACGGTAGATTAATTTAAGATGTGTCTGGATAAATGCATGAGTAGGTGGGGAGTAGAGGGATACAGATGCTTAGGAATTGTCCGACAGGTTTAGACAGTACATTTGGATTGGCTCAGGCTTGGAGGGCCGAACGGCCTGTTCCTGGGCTGTAAATTTTTTTTGTTCTTTGTTCTTTGATAAAGCAGAAAGAGTAAAGACGAGTGATGAGCTGCCTGACATTTGGTTCCTCACTCTTGTATGGAATTCTAGAGACAAAATGAGAATGATTGGCTTTGCGATCAAGGCTGCATTTCATTGATGGTGTCATCAAGGAGCCCCAGCAAAACTGGTATTAATGGGGAAAAGCTCTCCACTGGTTGGAGTCATAGCTGGTGCAAAGGAAGATGGTTATGGCTGTTGGAGGTCAGTCATCTCAGCTCCAGGACATCTCAGCAGGAGTTCCTCTCGGTGGTATACAAAGACCATCTAATTTAGCTGCCATATCAATGACCATCTCTTCACCATAACATCAGAAAAGATTTTAATTGAAGGTTGCACAATGCTCAATGTGTAACACCTCAGATACTGAAGCAGTCCATGTCCAAATGCAGCAAGACCTGGACAAAATTAAGGCTTGGGCTTAAAAGTAGTGACTAAAAGGCACACCACAAAAGTGCCAGGTGAAAACCATCACCAATAAGAGGCAATCATTGCCCTTTGACATTCAATAGTGTTATTACCATAGAATACCCACTAAAAACAAGCTGGGACTTGAATTGATTAGAAACTGAACTAGACTGACCATATAAATACAGTGGCTACAAAAGCAGGTGAGAGGCTAGGAATCCTGCAATAAGTAACTCACCTCCTGATTTCCCAAAGCCTGTCCATCATCTACAAGGCAGAAATCAGGAGTGTGGTGGAATACACCTCATTTGATTGGATGTGTGTAGCTCCAACAACACTCAAGAAGTTTTAAACCATCTGGAACAAAGCTGCCTACTTGATTGGTACCACATCCACAAATATTCTACCACCAATTCTCAGTAGCAATCGTATATACAATCTTACAAGATGCACTGCAGTAATTCACCAGAGATTCTTCGACAGCATTTTCCACTACCATAACCATCTAGAAGGACAAGGGCAGCAGATACTTGGGAATTCCACTGTAAGTTCCCTCCAAGCCACTCACCATCCTGACTTGGGAATATGTCACTATACCTTCAATAACATTGGGTCCAAATCCTGGAATTCCCTCTCTAACGGCATTGTGGGTATATCTACAGCTTGGTTCAAGAAGGCAGCACACCAGCACTTTCTCAGGAGCAATTAGGGAGAAGTGAAAAATGCTGGACCAGCCATTGATGCCCACATCCTATGAGTAAATAAAAAAGAAAGCTTCCTGACTCTATCAAAGCCTCTGGATTGATATTGAAGGCTGTCCTTGACTTACAGTGCTGGCATCCCTTTGACTTACCTGAGGACTGCTGACAACCATAACAAGGTTCCAGGCTTTGCATCTGTGTTAAATGAGAAAGCAAGACAGATGTAATAGGAGCCTGGTAACTCTGGCTGATCAGGCAAAATGCAAAATGGCAAAGCATGACCATACAAGGCAGAGATGCTGTGAACATCCAGGTAGGCTCAGAAAGAGTGAGGGCTGTGACAACAAGTAAACAAACCAAAGACTTTACCTGGTCCAGTCCATGAGCCAAATGTGTACCCCTGAGCACACAGGGTCCTTATGGCAGCATTGCATTTGTAGCTGTTGGTGCAACCCAAGATTTAGCATTAAAGTGCATTAAAGTGTATTGGAGAAGATTCTTGGAGCCATGAAGATTCTTAGACATTGGCACATATCAAATACCAATGTCCATGAACATGGGACGTGTGTGGCTAGTGCCCATGGAGCATGGCTTGAGATGTGGTGTCCACTGATACATATGGAAGTCCTAGAGAGAAGTGGTGAGCTGAAGTCACCAGGTACTGACTCTGACTTCCACGTTGAGAATTCCCAATGTCCAAATTGTTCAAAATGTTTGATAAAATAGAAAGCTGAAGATTCATGAGGTAAGTTTTGGTGCTAATTGGCAACTCTATGCTATTTCGTGAGACACTCACCTTCCAGTTCAGTAAAAGCATGAAAGATACAGTGAGACTTTGAGATAGGCCTCACTGGATTTCTTGGGCAAATCTGCCACAAATCTCACCATAACTGACTTCATTCAGGACCCTATAATATTCTGCCCTATGATCCCAACGACCGGTTCTCATCTTTCTTTCTTCCAGGTGTTTTCTGACATGAACATCCCAAATGATGAACACTAATGCTTATGCACAAGATCCCATTAGATTATTATTTTTAAGGATCCAGCAATGTTTGCAAACATTCAATGGTACTTATGAATGAGTATTTTATACTGTGTTATAATGTGTTTCAACTTGCTTACAAATTGACTTACAAATATACTCAGGAATGGGAATTTCTATATGTTAATACAAGGGAACTACAAGGATATCAGAACAGAATGAGAAATAAATTACCTTCACTGATGTAAAAACAGAAAGTGCTGCAAATACCCAATAGTTCTGGCAACATTTGCAGACAGAAAATCAAAGTTACTATTTTGAGTCAATGATTTTTCAATCATTATTTTTATTTCAGGTTTCTAGCATCTACAGTATTTTCCTTTTGGGATGTATATTTACACAGTGTTTTTCATCAATAAGGTATGCTGTTTTGGAAAATTTAGGAGGTGATGGATTCTCAGGGGAACATTGCACAAACAGCCAAGTTTCTGGTATTGAGACTGGCTCTAATGAAACAAGGGGTACGTCAGCTTCCAAGAGATCAATTGTGTTAGGGGATTCTGTAGTCAGAGGTACAGACAGACGTTTCTGTGGCCAGCAGAGAAAAAGCAGAATGGTGTGTTGTTTCCCTGGTGCCAGGATCAAGGATGTCTCAGAGAGGATGCAGAATGTTCTCACGGAGGAGAGGGGCCAGCAGGAGGTCATTGTCCACATTGGAACGAACGATATAGAAAGGGAAAAGGTTGAGATTCTGAAGGGAGATTACAGAGAGTTAGGCAGAAATTTAAAAAGGAGGTCCTCAAGGGTAGTAATATCTGGATTACTCCCAGTGCTATGAGCTAGTGAGAGCAGGAAAAGGAGGATAGAGCAGATGAATGCATGGCTGAGGAGCTGGTGTATGGGAGAAGGATTCACATTTTTGGATCATTGGAATCTCTTTTGGGGTAGAAGTGACCTGTACAAGAAGGACAGATTGGACCTAAATTGGAAGGGGACTAATATACTGGCAGGGAAATTTGATAGAGCTGCTCAGGAGGATTTAAACTAGTAAGGTGGGGGGGTGGGACCCAGAGAGATAGTGAGGAAAGAGATCAATCTGAGATGGGTACAGCTGAGAACAATAGTGAGTCAAACATTCAGGGCAGGCAGGGACAAGGTAGGACTATTAAATTAAACTGCATTTATTTCAATGCAAGGGACCTAACAGGAAAGGCAGATGAACTCAGGGCATGGTTAGGAACATGGGACTGGGATATCATAGCAATTACAGAAACATGGCTCAGGGATGGGCAGGACTGGCAGCTGAATGTTCCAGGATACAAATGCTACAGGAAGGATAGAAAGGGAGGCAAAAGATGAGGGGGCGTGGCATTTTTGATAAGGGATAGCATTACAGCTGTGCTGAGGGAGGATATTCCTGGAAATACATCCAGGGAAGTTATTTGGGTGGAACTGAGAAATAAGAAAGGGATGATCACCTTATTGGGATTATATTATAGACCCCCCAATAGTCAGAGGGAAATTGACAAACAAGCTTCGAAGGAGATCTCAGCTATCTGTAAGAATAATAGGGTAGTTATGGTAGGGGATTTTAACTTTCCAAACATAGACTGGGACTGCCATAATGTTAAAGGTTTAGATGAAGAGGAATTTCTTAAGTGTGTCCAAGACAATTTTCTGATTCAGTATGTGGATGTGCCTACTAGAGAAGGTGCAAAACTTGACCTACTCTTGGGAAAAAAGGCAGGGCAGGTGACTGAGGTGTCAGTGGGTGAGCACTTTGGGACCAGCGACCATAATTCAATTCATTTTAAAATCGTGATGGAAAAGGATAGACCAAATCTAAAAGTTGAAGTTCTAAATTGGAGAAAGGCCAATTTTGGCGGCATTAGGCAAGAACTTTCAAAAGCTGATTGGAGGCAGATGTTCGCAGGTTAAGGGACGGCTGGAAAATGAGAAACCTTCAGAAATGAGATAACAAGAGTCCAGAGAAAGTATATTCCTGTCAGGGTGAAAGGGAAGGCTGGAGGTATAGGCAATGCTGGATGACTAAAGGCTTTTTACAAATATATGAAGGACAAAAGGGTAACTAGGGAGAGAATATGGCCCCACAAAGATCAGCAAGGTGGCCTTTGTGTGGAGCCACAGAAAATGGGGGAGATACTAAATGAATATTTTGCATCAGTATTTACTGTGGAAAAGGATATGGAAGATATAGACTGTAGGGAAATAGATGGTGACATCTTGCAAAGTGTCCAGATTACAGAGGAGGAAGTGCTGGATGTCTTGAAACGGTTAAAGGTGGATAAATCCCCAGGACCTGGTCAGGTGTACCCGAGAACTCTGTGGGAAGCTAGAGAAGTGATTGCTGGGCCTCTTGCTGAGATGTTTGTATCATCGATAGGCACAGGTGAGGTGCCGGAAGACTGGAGGTTGGCAAACATGGTGCCACTGTTTAAGAAGGGCAATAAAGACAAGCCAGGGAACTATAGACCGGTGAGCCTGACCTCGGTGGTGGGCAAGTTGTTGGAGGGAATCCTGAGGGACAGGATGTACATGTATTTGGAAAGGCAAGGACTGATTCGGGATAGTCAACATGGTTTTGTGCGTGGGAAATCATGTTTCACAAACTTGATTGAGCTTTTTGAAGAAGTAACAAAGAAGATTGATGAGGGCAGAGCAGTAGATGTGATCTATATGGACTCCAGTAAGGCGATCGACAAGGTTCCCCATGGGAGTCTGATTACTAAGGTTAGATCTCACGGAATACAGGGAGAACTAGCCATTTGGATACAGAACTGGCTCAAAGGTAGAAGACAGAGGCTGGTGGTGGAGGGTTGTTTTTCAGACTGGAGGCCTGTGACCAGTGGAGTGCCACAAGGATCGGTGCTGGGATCTCTACTTTATGTCATTTACATAAATGATTTGGATGCGAGCATAAGAGGTACAGTTCGTAAATTTGCAGATGACACCAAAATTGGAGGTGAAGTGGACAGCGAAGAAGGTTACCTCAGATTACAACAGGATCCGGACCAGATGGGCCAATGGGCTGAGAAGTGGCAGATGGAGTTTAATTTAGATAAATGTGAGGTGCTGCATTTTGGGAAAGCAAATCTTATCAGGACATATACATTTAATGATAAGGTCCTAGGGAGTGTTGCTGAAAAAAGAGACCTTGGAGTGCAGGTTCATAGCTCCGTGAAAGTGGAGTCGCAGGTAGATAGGATAGTGAAGAAGGCGTTTGGTATACTCTCCTTTATTGGTCAGAGTATTGAGTACAGGAGTTGGGAGGACATGTTGCAGCTGTACAGGACATTGGTTAGGCCACTGTTGGAATATTGTGTGCAATTCTGGTCTCCTTCCTATCAGAAAGATGTTGTGAAACGTGAAAGGGTTCAGAAAAGATTTACAAGGATGTTGCCATGGTTGGAGGATCTGAGCTTCAGAGAGAGGCTTAACAGGCTGGGGCTGATTTCCCTGGAGCATCGGAAGCTGAGGGGTGACCTTATAGGGACATGGATAGAATAAATGGACAAAGTCTTTTCCCTGGAATCGGGGAGTCCAGAACTAAAGGGCATAAATTTAGGGTGAGAAGAAAAAGATATAAAAGAGACTAAGAGGCAACTTTTTCACGCAGAGAGTGGTACATGTATGGAATGAGCTGCCAGAGGAAATGGTGGAGGCTGGTACAATTGCAACATTTAAGAGGCAATGAATGGGTATATGAATAGGAAGGGTTTGGAGGGATATGGGCCGGGTGCTGGCAGGTGGGACTAGTTTGGGTTGGGATATCTGGTCGGCATGGATGGGTTGGACCGAAGGGTCTGTTTCCATGCTGTACATCTCTATGACTCTAATGCCTTAAGTTTTTCTGCCAGCTATCAAATTGACAGCAAACTGGTCTCTGTTTCAGAAGTGCACTGGTTCAAGTCCTATTCTAGGACTTGATCAGAAGATATAGGTTGACATATCCACCCTCCCCTAGCTTATCTCTCCATGCTTCAGGCTCTCTGCCTTTATTCCTGATGTAGGGCTTTTGCCCGAAACGTCGATTTCGCTGCTCGTTGGATGCTGCCTGAATTGCTGTGCTCTTCCAACACCGCTGATCCAGAATCTGGTTTCCAGCATCTGCAGTTATTGTTTTTACCCCATATCAGTATAGTATACACAATGTCTAACAAACTATCATTTAGATGTAACATAAAACTGGGACACTATTTTATTTGAAATGTAATTGTATACAAATGTTTGTCCTAGTCTGCTGTATTCATGAGGCGCTTAGCATGTAGGCAGACAACTTAAGCTTCACTTCAGAAATACACTTGTGTTTAACACACTGCTGTATTTTCAACTCAAAACATGGTGTCAGAAGTGCTGAATGTCCAGAGCTGAAATAAAAAGCACAACTGCAGAGCTGTAATCTGCGGCTAAACAAAACAAAATGGAGATCACAGTGAAAACACTGCTGAGGAGAAAACCATTGTACCTTTTCCCTTTCCCAGTCTCCTGTTCAAAATGTTCAGGACATGAGGCAGAACTGGGAAATCATCTGGGAACAACGGCAGAAATATACAATAGCTATGGATTTGTTCATCAAATCAGAGTGCCCATTTTTAACATTGTTGGGAAGAAAGACTGTTGTAAAATATACTTGAACCCAAATAAACATTACGTATGAACAGTGCATAGTTAATACTAGGGAACATTGTGAAAAAAGAATCAATTCATCAATACATAAAGTCAATAACTTTGCTTACAGAAACCTGTGAATTTGCACACTGGGGGCAGCACGGTAGCACTGCTGCCTCACAGCACCAGAGACCCGAGTTCAATTCCCGCCTCGGGCAACTGTCTGTGTAGAGTTTGCACATTCTCCCCGTGTCTGCGTGGGTTTCCTCTGGGTGCTCCAGTTTCCTCCCACAGTCCAAAGATGTGCAAGTTAAGTAAATTGGCCATGGCAAATTGCCCGTAGTGTTAGGTAAGGGGTAAATGTAGGGGAATGGGTCTGGGTGGGTTGCCCTTCGAGGGGTCAGTGTGGACTTGTTGGGCCGAAGGGCCTGTTTCCACATTAAAGGGAATCTAAATCTAAAGAATGAGATTATTAGAGACAAGATGCTACTATATTAGGAATGACAATTCAAAAGTGAAAGCATACTGACTGAGAGAATACAAAACTACACTCAAGAAGGCATTTGACCGGAGCAGAAGTGTTGAGGGTGTGAATCAACAGCTGGAGCATGTTCATAGCAAAACAGACCTGGTATTACACTCTGCTAGTAAATAGTCTAGTACATGGAGGAGAAAAAAATCACAATGTGGAAAACCTCATGTTAAAGAAGAGGAGACATGTCCAGCAGGAGAAAACACTATTCTCACTCCAAAAAGCCGAATCACTCTGCACACAAGTGTATAGCTAATAAGAAGCACTTACAAGGAGGTGCAGATAACCACTGGAGAAATACCAGTTAAAGATTCTGATAAATTACTATACACTACAACATGTTGTTTCAAACAAAATCAATAGATGAAAGATGATTCGTGACTGTTGGAACAAGAATAGCAGGAGAACATCAGGTCAACAGAAACTATCATATAGACACTGACAAGTCAGACAACATCATGACTTTCACAGATTTGTGCAAAGTGGCTCCACATAGAAATAAAAAAAATAACAGTAAAGTTAAGGCTATATGTTCATTGCAAAAGGGACAGATTATTGTCCTAATCCATTGAAAAGCATGAACAAAGATATGGAGCTCCAGATGATAGAGAGCAAGCAAATGCCACACGTCTCAGCCAGAGCAAGACTAAAGCTTGAACCGGTAACCCTCAACGTAATGAAAGGTTACTAAAACATATTTACAGGTTAGAATATTCTCCAGGAACTTATTATCGCAAAGTTGTTGAAAATTACGAAACAATTCAGTAGCTGCTGTGGAAAGTTACAGCTGCCCTCAAGGCCAGTCTCACAGACACCATAGAAAAGCTGGAAAGGAGGGAGGTAAACAAAAAAGTGACAACTCTTACCGAATAGAATAGCAGCCTGGCAGCAGTGAAACAACTCAGAAAGCTGACAGTTTTATTCAGGTCAAGGCTTGAAGAGCTCTCGCTGCCCCAGGCTAATAATTGAAGGAATTTTGCCCAGGTCAGGAAAGAATCCTTGCCCATTGTCTTTGCTTGTGAACATTGTCATCAATATTAATGTGGAACAGACAAAGTGACAGTCTCATCAGACCACTAGTCACTTCAAAGCATTTTCCTCAAGCCACTACGATCTGCTTCAAAATGTCTGCTAAAGAGCGTAACTTCAGTTAAAGCGATAGCATTTGGATGAGGTATACAAGCAAGGGAAGCAGATGTTATCAGGAGAAATATTCCTGAAGAGGAGCGTGGAAGATGTTACAACAGAGAATGAAATAAGCATCCAGATTCGGTATAAAGTGGCTGTTTGTCATGCTCTGAACATCATTAACCCAGCAGAGACATCAAATATCACAGAGAGATGCCTTGTTCAAATCAAACAAGCTAACCAACAAGATACAAATCTCCAACAGTTCCAAGAAGTGTTGAAAGAATGCCCAAAGAGCATCAAGGACAAATCTGTTGCTGTAAGAGCATACTGGACATACAGAAATGACTTGACAGCCTGATATGACACATTGCATGAAGGTAATAGAATATTTATTCCCAGGGAACTGAGAAGAGAGATGCGAAAGCACCTTCATCCAAGCCACCAAGAAATTGAATCAAATCTGAGGAAGGCAGGAAATATGCTCTACTAGCCAAATGTGAGCAAGAAAATCAAGGACTGGATCAATCAGTCTAGTGCTTGTAATGAATACCAAGCTGAGCAAACTATATAGCCACTGATGACACACAACATCCCAGACAGATCATGGATGAAGCTGGGAGTTGATCTCTCTACACTTGCAGAAACTAATTATCTTGTTACAGCACAACATTTCAACAACAACTGTGGAGACTGTTGAATACCTAAAAGCTCACTTCAACTATTATGACAATCTTAATACTGTCATGAGTAACAATGGCTCTCCATCCACAAGTGGAAAATGTAATCACTTGAAAGATTGGGAAACTCACCGCCACGCACTATCCCCAGTCATCTAGAAAGGATGGGGTGGCAGTGAAATCGCCAAAGGAGTCATGAAGAAATCAAGCAAATTCCAGACAGATGTACACAAGACAATCCACGAATGAAGAAACACGCTGACTGAAGGCATAAGAAGTAGGCCAGTACAAAAACTAAGGTGAAATGGCAGAAAATCAAACTTTGTTTCAGAGTTGCGTGTTGGAGAATCAGTCAGGGCGCGAACATTCAATTATCTGAACAAAAATCAAATGACAGCTTGGAATTTGCATGGAGTAGTTGTCACCTTGATTACACACAGTAGAAGTGAACAATCAGATAGACCAAATCAACTGCAATGACATAACTACAGAAGATATTCGTCAGCCGCAGGAGGCTGGTCAAGAACAGGTTAATTCACCTACACAGAACATGCATCAACTATCAGACCCAGATGTCCACAAGAACAATAGTTTATCAACAAAGGTTACCACATAGACAATAAATAACACAGGAGCAACACTCCCTGGCAAGACAACATCACTCAGATATACAGCAATATGCACACATACACTGAAGAGATGAGCACGATTTAAAGACTGATGCATATGCAGAGACTGATGGAATGAATGAACTGAGAAGGCATGTGAACAGTAATGTTGGTAATTCAAAATATATATGATAATGTACATCATCATCCCTTTTCTTGCTTAATAAGGAGAATGTTTGGGTTGAAATACAATCAAGTAGAAATGTGGTTTTAGTCTGCTGTCATCATGTGATCTGTACCATGAGGCAAGTACATCAAAGACCTTAGGTTGAATACACTGCTATGTTGTGCATTCCAAACATGGTCTGACTTCTCAAGTGAATGTGAAAGATCCCATAACTTCTTTTGAAGAAGGGCAAGGGAGTGTTTCCTCGCTAATACTTGTCTCTCAGTCAACATCATACAACCAAATGGTCATATAATATTTGCTTTGTTACTTGTGGAATTTTGATGTGGGTAAATCGACTGTAACGTTTATGACATGAGATCTAGATTATCAAATGGTCATGTAAAGCACCATATGAATGTAAATTGTTTTTAAGATGAATTCATCATTTTGAAACAATTAAAATTGATTTTGTTTGTCAACCAGAAAGGATTGGGGATGCTGAATGTTGGGGTCATACTTCTTTGATCTGGTTGGACATTCATTTTGTAGGTGGAACTATTATTTTCTTTGGCATTGAGCAACAGCATTGCATCGTTATTACAGAACAAAATAACGATGGTGACCATCAAGACTGTTAATTTGAAATCTGGCTGTTCCAATAATTGGCCATCTCCAAATCCTGATGATATTTACCAATAATTCTTTAAATAGTGCTGCAACAGCAAATGGAATTTCTGATTTTAAAAAAGCAAGGATTGTGTTTCTGATCGATATGCTAAGACAACACAGTAATATAGTAACATAAATGGAAGAATTGACATGGATGAACAGTGCTATATTAAGAATATTGCCTTGAGTATACACTTCTGGTTGCAGTAACTACAATTATTAATCCCTACTGAGCAAATGTGTGTAGATGCTAATAAGTGCGTATCTAACCAGCAGTCTGAATAGAAACTGTAAATATGTGTTATTAAAGTGCTAATCCAACATAGATATGCATTGGCCTTGTGCAACGTTTGACTTGAATGTAACAAGTAACAAAATGAGATGCGTAATACCCTCTTGTTTGCCATATCAGTTATTTTTAAGTGAAAGGGTATATGTTGGACTAAATAGTAAAAGCATTCTGATTCCTTGCTTGCTTCAGCAGGTAGTTATAAATTAATTATTCTTGGTATTTCTCAATTCTCAAATTATTTATTTATCATTCAAATTCCTGAGTCACACACTTTACCACTTCAAATGGTGCTAACATTATCATGCTTAAATGGTCATCAGTCACTGCAATGCTTATTGGCAGACAGAGTCATGTCAATGAATAAATAGCAATATCAGGTGAAACATTATAGGGTTTTGAACACCATGGGATACAGTGAGATTTGTGGCAGAATTGTGTGAGAAGTCCAGTATTTGCTGAGGGGCGAGACGAGTTTCTCATTAGGTGGCAACAGACTCCTATTGAAGGGGCATCAAAGTTTGTTTAATGCCTTGTTACTGGTACAATTCATCTCATGAATATTCAGCTTCCTATCTTAGAGAGAAAGTGAGGGCTGAAGATGCTGGAGATCAAAGCTGAAAATGTGTTGCTGGAAAAGCGCAGCAGGTCAGGCAGCATCCAAGGAACAGGAGAATCAACGTTTCGGACTTCAGGAATCCTGAAGAAGGGCTTATGCCGAAACATCGATTCTCCTGTTCCTTGGATGCTGCCTGACCTGCTGCGCTTTTCCAGCAACACATTTTCAGGTTCCTATCTTACCAAATATGTTGACCAAGCTTGACATCAAGATATCTTCTCAACAGAAGTCTGAGCGGGTCCCTGGAGTTTTCAGTTCACCATTTGCTCTAAAGGACCTCTATGTTGGACACTGCGCACCAACATCTTAGGGTGCATTCCCTAGGCACCAGCTGCACACACTGTGCCAGCCTCGAAGAACTCTCATTTCCCCTTGTCTAAGGGCAGCTACAGACTGACAGTGCTTGTCCGAGTACTCCATGGCCTTTTGTAGATGACGCTGCTGGTGATGATGATATATTCCAGAATATCTGGTGAGTGATGAATTGGTCTGAGAATGACACGTGATAAGTTGTGGCTAGAATGAAATGAAGGAGACATCACCGGGTGGGGTATCTAGATAATGAGGTGCATTTGGTAAGAAACAGCAAGCAAATCACAAGACAAAAATGCTCCAAAACTCAACACAATCTACACTTAACCAGAAAAATATAGGATTCAGCCCATTGTATCATTAGACATTTTTCCTGCATTCCTTCTAGTTCTATCTCCTTCTCTGATGCCTACCCCTAAACAGTTGTTATTGAATGTCAGCCTGGAGAATGAGTGTCAGTGAGGATTATTATTCAAGTCTACAACTGTCCTCACTTGATGTGCATCCAATATATTTTTAGCAACATTAAACGGAAAGCAGTCAATCCAATGTGCCCCTTGTTTGTCTTCCTATTATTATACCGTCCCTCGTGCTGCTTTGTCTAAAATGAGGAAACTCAACACAGGTCAGGCACTGAAGTTGAGATGTGGTTCAATTCCAGCGCAGACACTGCACTTACTAATACAGCGATCAGGAGAGCTCTTTCTTTTTGTCTATCTATGGAGATATGCATCTTTTCTATTTTCAGGTCTCCCAGGAATTTAAATTCAATTTGATCTGGTTTCAATTATATGAGGAAATTGAACTAGATGAGCCTTTGTTTGCAATTTTAAAACCCACGAGGAAAGCCTTAAAGTGAATCAGGTAGCATATTCCTGCCAACCTGCTGTGCTAATATTATAACTCATGTAGATCCTGACTGGTCTAGAAACCTGGCCTAACTAATTATACCAAGGCAAATTCTTGAATGGGGGTACAGAAAACTGTCAATGTCAGCTGAGACTGTTAAGTTGAGATGCTGCTGTCAGTGAATTCTGAGAGTCAACTTTTGAATGCAAAACCTCTTAGGAACCACCCGAAGCATCCTTGATTGGATTTGTTGACTTATGAGCTTAGTATTAGAGTCCATTCTGTCTGGTTTGTTTTATAAATGATCCTATTATGGAATGAAAATGGTGTCCTTAAAACATGCCATTTATCTCAGTTTTGTCAATAACTTGAAAAAGAAAGTGAGAAAGTGACAATGGTACATACAAATTCAAAATAATTCCAAAATATTAATTACTGTCCATCAGCTATCGCATAACATATTTGCCATCTTTCCTCATTCTAAAATGTTATTGCCATCAAAAATTTATAGTAAATGATATGTGGGATAGAGGGGATCAGATTTTCAGAGGATGGGTGCATTTGGGTGAGCTGTATAGTCAAATGCAGAGAAATAAAAATGACAGTCATTGATACCAAAGTGGCCATGTTTGAATAACATGATGTGGAGGTACCGGTGGTGGACTGAGGTGGTCGAAGTTAAAAATCACACGGCACCAGATTATAATCCAACAGGTTTATTTGAAAGTACAAGCTTTTGAAGCACTGCTTCTTCATCAGGTTTGTACTTTCAAATAAACCTGTTGGCAAATAACCTGGTGTCATTTCATTTTTTTAACTTTGAATAACATGCACACCAGTCTTGAGCATTAATGCAGGACTGAGCTATGATTGTTCCACATACCCTCTTCGTAGGGTATGTGGAACAATCCATCTTCCGCAACTACACTGGCCCCACCCCCCATCTTTTCCTTCGCTACATTGATGACTGTATCGGCGCTACCTCGTGCTCCCACGAGGAGGTTGAACAGTTCATCCACTACACTAACACCTTCCACCCCGACCTCAAATTCACCTGGACAGTCTCGGACTCCTCCCTCCCCTTCCTAGACCTTTCTGTTTCTATCTCAGGCGACCGAATCAACACGGACATCTACTACAAACCAACCGACTCCCACAGCTACCTGGACTACACCTCCTCCCATCCTGCCCCCTGTAAAAACGCCATCCCATTCTCCCAATTCCTTCGTCTCCGCCGCATCTGCTCCCAGGAGGACCAGTTCAAAATACGTACAACACAGATGGCCTCCTTCTTCAAGGACCGCAATTTCCCCCCCGACGTGGTCGACGGTGCCCTCCACCGCATCTCCTCCACTTCCCGCTCCTCCACCCTTGAGCCCCGCCCCTCCAACCGCCACCAGGACAGAACCCCACTGGTCCTCACCTACCACCCCACCAATCTCCATGTACAGCGCATCATCCGCCGTCACTTCCGCCACCTCCAAAACACCCCAGCACCAAGGATATATTTCCCTCCCCTCCCCTATCAGCTTTCCGTAGAGACCACTCCCTCCGCGACTCCCTTGTCAGATCCACACCCCCCACCGACCCAACCTCCACTCCCGGCACCTTCCCTTGCAACCGCAGGAGGTGCAACACTTGCGCCCACACCTCCCCCCTCACTTCTCTCCAAGGCCCCAAAGGAAACTTTCATATCCGCCACAGATTCACCTGCACCTCCACCCACATCATCTACTGCATCCGCTGCAGCCGGTGTGGCCTCCTCTATATTGGGGAGACAGGCCGCCTACTTGCGGAGCGATTCAGAGAGCACCTCTGGGCCACCCGGACGAACCAACCCAACCACCCTGTAGCACAGCATTTCAACTCCCCCTCCCACTCCACTGAGGATATGCAGGTCATTGGACTCATCCACCGCCAAACCACAACAACGCGATGGTCGGAGGAGGAGCGTCTTATCTTCCGACTGGGAACCCTCCAACCACAGGGGATGAACTTGGACTTCACCAGTTTCTTCATCCCCCCTCCCCCCACCTTGTCTCAGCCGAATCCCTCCAGCCCGGCACCGCCTTCCTGACCTGCAGTCTTCTTCTTGACCTCTCCACCTCCATCCTACTCCGACCTATCACCCTCACCTTGACCTCTTTCCACCTATCACATTTCCAACGCCCCTCCTCCAAGTCCCTCCTCCCTACCTTTTATCTTCTCCTGCTGAACACTCTCTGCTCATTCCTGAAGAAGGGCCTGTGCCCGAAACGTCGAATCTCCTGTTCCCTGGATGCTGCCTGACCTGCTGTGCTGTTCCAGCAATAAAGTTTCAACTTTGATCTCCAGCATCTGCAGACCTCACTTTCTCCTCTGAGCTATGAACTGAGCTTACTTAATGTAAGATGATAATTAAATGCAAATCAGGACCGTTTCTCAGGAATTTCATTTTCTTTTGAACATAACATCTCCAAGACAAATGACTGCCACCAAACCCCCATCCCAACTGAATACAATCCCACAAAGTGCCTAACACCTCTCACATTCCAACCCGCTCTATGGGTAACATTCCAAAACACCACTCCCATCCAGAATGCCCAAGTAGCACACTACTCCAGACATCTGCCCCCACTTGATATCTGACCCATCCTGCACTTCACTCAATTACCTGTCACCTGTACTTGCTCCCCCCACCTGCCACACTACACCTTCACCCACTTGTCACTCTAACCACCAGCTGTACTATCCTCTCATCCACATATCTACTATCCCATCCCTTACTCACCTGGCACCCTATCCCCTCACCCATTTACATGACACCTTCTCTGTTCACTCACTAATCTGGCCCTCCCACCTTTGCACTCACTCCCCTATAATTCTACCCTCCTACCCTACCCCTCAACTATTCCTACCCAACCTTCCTACGTAGCTATCACCTTACCATTCACCCACCCATTAACCACCCTAAACCCTGACCCATATGACACACTACCTCCTTTACCACTTGCCATTCTAACTTCATGCCTGCCTGTCACCTTAGTTCATCACTGACATATCTGTCACCCAATCCCTTTCTGCACTCATTTGTCATATTAACTCCTTACCCAGTCACCTGGTCTTCGATCTCGTACCTCATTCACTTGGCACCATAATCCCTTATTCCACCTGGCACCTATCACTTAACCAGTTGGCACCCTACTTTCTTATCCATGCGGTCCCATACTCCTCATCCACATGTGCCTTCTTCCCTCATTTGACGTAAGAACACTGACTACCTACCACACTAAACCCTCACTCAACCACTGACAACCTTATTCCCTCTCCCACTATTCCACACTGATTTTCTCTTAATGGTGGTTAAGGTGGCTTTCTGGTTATCTTCAGGTGTGAGATGCTTTTTACTGCAGTGTAATACAGTTCCTTCACCTCTACCTGTCCAATGGCTTCTGGCCTGAACATCCACAACCACAGAATATTCAGCTACCTGGGACCAATCACATAACTGTTGGCAGGCAGGAGACCATTGTCATTGTTTACTAGTCACTAATCACAGACCAATCAGCTACTTGTTACTGGCTGAAGCTCCATTCGTGCACAACCCCCTGATTCCATCTTATCTGTAACTAGACATTCTCTACTGCTGAAAGAAAGCTGTGTAAATTGCACTTACAATGATTGTCAGGCAACATGCTCTTAAAAAGTGCAGTAATCCATTAGTAATTCTTTGCTTTTAAACCAGTTCTCTTCCCATTTCATTACACAATCATGAATGCAGAACATTTAAAGTATGGCCTTTACAGTGCAGTTACTGTCAGGACATTCCATCAAGAATACAAGCTGTAATTAGAACAGTTTGTTTGTACAGATTCTACTGATGCTCAAGCTGAGGTCAGCTAACTCATAGAGAGTGGAATTGAAGTGCAAATATTCTGTGTTTGATCTTAATATAGAGGGGTTGATTTTTCTGCCCCCCCCCCTATTCTAAACAGTATACAGTAGCCTGAATAGAACTGGAAAGAGCATGTAAAATGTATACTCCATCCTTTGTACAGGTATTGAATAGGCCAATGAATGCTCCTTAAAGGAATCACTGGAGGCATTACAGAAACTGCAGACAAAATTTGATTTTCATGTTTATTTTTATAAGATTGCTCATTGCTAATTACTATCATAACAGCTCCAATTCCTCTCTTTTCCACCTCTCAGATTTCTACAGATTGTCAAGTTCATTATGGTAACCAGCCAATGAGGAGAGATTGAGAAGTTTGAGATTTTATGCTTTGGACTTTTGATTGAAACATGTAAGGGTTTTCAACTGTTTGATAGGGTAGATGCACAAAGGTTACTTCTCCTTGTGGGATATGAACTCAGAATACCGAATCACCCATTTAAAACAGGGAAGAGGAGGAATTTCATCTCTTAAAGGGCAATGAATCTGGAGAATTATTTACCACTGAGGGTTACGGAGGCTGGATCATTAAGAATGTTCATGAGAGACTTTTAATCTGTAATGGAATCAAGGTTATGGAGAAAAAGGCAGGAACGTGGAGTTGAGGATTATCAAATCAGCCATGATCTCATTGAATTGTGGAGCAGATCCGATGGGCTGAATGGTCTATTTTAGCTCTCATGTCTTCGGGTCTAATGTCCCACATGCATCTGAATTGTCAAGCTGCTTTGGTGTCCACTTCTTCCCAATATGAATGAGGAACTGGCCTCAAAATTTGACAGGAATGACAAAAGGGAAGAGGGAGCAGCCAGAATCCAAAAGTCTGTCAGGAGAGGAGCTGCAGTTGCTTATTCAGTTTGATTGTTGAAACAGTCTTTTCCAGAATGGATTTTCTTTTCATTTACCTAGTTCATTAATCAGAAATGTAATTTTGAGCCAATTTACCTATATTTATCCAGAGGAAGGTACACAACTCTCTTCACAGTCAGAGCAATTCAATACTCCCACCATTATAAATTTGATAATGTTTTGGGGTTCCAGTGACCCTTCTTCAGAACTGAAGAGCAGTTGTGAGGAAGGGTCACCAGACCTAAAACGTTAACTCTGATTTCTCATCACAGATGCCGCCAGACCTGCTGAGCTTTTCCAGCAACTTCTGTTTTTGTCTCTGATTTTATAGCATCCGCAGTTATTTCAGTTTTTAATATAAATTTGTTTTTGTTTCCTAAAGAAAAAGAAATGAGCGAATCTCATCCCACCCTCTCAGATTGCAAAATGATCATGTCATCATGTGTTTACTGGAAGTATGTCTCATTACTATCAATGCATTGCTGGTCTTGTTCTTGTATAAATAGTTCAGATTACCTCCCCGAGCTAAAACAAGTTTAATCCGTGTGTTCCAACATGAACATAAAGTCATTCTCCATAATTATTTGAATAATTTATACCTTCAAAGCTGATCACAATAACCAATAAGTTCTCTCACTTTATATCAACCAACAATTGTCTGACTGGAAAAGAAAGCTGACAAAAAGAAACTTATGCTAAGAAATTCAAAAAATAAAACTTCAGGAGAGAACCGAAGAGCAGAAATTCAAGCAAAAAGTATGCCAGTGAAGTTCAAATATTGTGAAGATTTCTTCTGTTCATTAAACCACTTATATTTCACAAAAAATAGTGAGTGAAAGGAATCTTCACATTTGGATTCCTGGTATCACTGCACAACGTAATGAAAGGAATTCTTACTCTAATATATTTCCATGTTATTTTCAATCTTCTATGTCATTATCTCAAGATAAATTCAAAATGTTAAAACACGTCATTGTGAGTGTGATCTGACACTAACAACATCAGTGTGAAATGGTTGTATTTTATCATGGCACCAATACATTGTCTTGTCAAATCCCAAGTCAAGGTTCCAGCTGAACCTGCAGCAAGATGATGAGGGGAAATAAACTGGTTATTTTCAGATGAGAGTTGCTTAATACTGCAAAGTAAAACAGTTCCTTCACTTCTACCTGTCCAATGGCTTCTGGCCTGAACATCCACAACCCCAGGCTATTCAGCTACCTGGGACCAATCACATAACTGTTGGCAGGGCAGGAGGTCACTGTCATTGATTACTGGTCACTAATCACGAGCCAATTAGCTACTTGTTACCTACTGAATTTCCAGATGTGCACAACCCCCGACTCCAATTTTTCTGTAACTAGACATTCTCCACAGCTGAAAGAAAGCGGTGTAAATTACATTTATAATGAGTCTCAGGCAACGTGCTTTTAGAAAGTGCAGTAATCCATCAGTAATCCTTTGCTTTTAAACCAGATCTCACATTTTAAAGGGCAATGAAACTGTAGAATTATTTACCACAGAGAGTAATAGAGGCTGGATCATTAAGTATGTTCAAGGCTGAGATAGAGAGACTTTTAATCAAAAATGGATTCAAGGTTATGGAGGACAGGCAGGAACGTTGAGTTCAGGATTATCAGATCAGCTATGATCTCATGGGATTTTGGAGCAGATCCCAATGGGCCGAATGGTTGACTTTAGCTCCCTATGTCTTTTGATCTAATGTCCCACATGCATCCAGAGTTTTACACTGGTTTGATGTTCATTCTTTCTAAAATGTATGATGAGCTGGCCTCAGAATGACTTCAACTTGAGAGAAATAATTACAGGGAACAGGGCGCAGGTAAAATCCTGACGTGAGTCATGATGGAAGCTGCCATTGCTAATTTCATTGTTGAAACAGTATTTCCTGGAATTGATTTTTTTTTACCTGATTCCTTAATCAGAAATATAATTTGGAGCCAATTCAGCCATATTTATCCAGAGGAAGTTACAAAGCTCTTTTCAGAATTAGAGCAGTTCAATACTCCAACCATTTAAAATTTAGTCGTGATTCCAAAAGGAAAATAAATGAGTGAATCTCATCCCACACTCTTAGAGTGCAAAATGATCATGTCATCATGTGTTTACTGGAAGTATGTCTCATTACTATCAGTGCATCGCTGGTCTTGTTCTTGTATAAATAATTCAGATTTACTCCCCTAGCTAAAACAGATTTAATCTGTGTGTTCCCACATGAACATAAAGTCATTCACAATAAATCTCTGAATAATGAATAACTGCAAAACTGGTCACAATAAACTAATAAGTTCTCTCACTCTGAATCAACCAACAATTGTCTGATTGGAAAAGAAAGCAGACAAAAATGAAACTTACGCTAAGAAATTAAAAAAATGAAATTTTAGAAGAGAATCCAAGTGCATAAACTCAAGCAAAAAGTATATTGGCGAAGTTCAACATGTCTAGCAAATTAAAAGTAATTTTGTGAAGGTTTCCTCTGCCCATTAAACCGCTCATATTTTATAAGAATGTTGTTCTTCCTGGAATAGGGAAGGCTGAGGGGTGACGTGATTGAGGTATACAAAATTGTGAGGGTGGAGATGCAATGGACAGGAGGAAGTTATTTGCCTTGGCAGAGAGTTCAAAAAACAAGGGTCATACAGTCAGGCTAAGTGGCAGAAGGATTAGAGGGTATGTGAGGAAATACCTTTTCATGCAAAGAGCACTAGGTGTCTAGAATTTGCTGCCTGAGTTGGTGATGGAGGTAGAGACCCTAAATTCTTCTAAAAAGTACCTGGATCTGCACCTTAACACTGTAAAATGCAGGGCGATGGGCTGTGTACAGGAAGATGGGATTAGAAAGGTCATGTGGGTGTCTTTGGATTGATAATGGACAAGATTTGTAATGGTCCCATTTCCAATGGTCCCATGATACATGTGCTGTATCATTTTTATAGTTTTATAGTTCTATACTGCATTTTCAGTGATACTGTGATACTGTCTTGAGGTTGTCAGCGATCCCTTTTTGGCAGAACAGAAAACTCAATGGATGGTTGACCTTGATAAATTGAATTTCTGATGTGGTAACTCCAGAACAGTCAAACTCAGGAAACCAATCGGAGTGGTGACCACAGCAACCAATCAAAACAGTTCGACACTCTGCAGCAAAAATCATGGACATTAAGATTTCTAGTAAAATCCTGCAAGTATGGCGAGGCCTGTGTAAAATGTAAAATTGCTGTCAATTGACAACAAAGTGAAGTTGATGTAGCAAGTGGCGCAAAACAAAAAGCGGACATCAACACAAGGTGGACATCTTGAATCAATTTGCCAAAAGGCAGTCTCTCCAGCCTGGAAAAGGATGAGTGCTAAGGAAGTCTTATCCGATTCTGTTTCTCTCTCCATAGGTCTGCCAGACCTTCTGAGTTTCATCAATATGTTCTATGGTTGTTGCAAATTTTCAGCATCTGCAGTTATTTTGCCTCTACACGGAAGAGGATGAGAATGGCTGCCAATCCTGATGTCAAAGAAGCTCAGATAATATTGTTCAAGGCAGTTCGAGAAGAGAACACTCCTATCTCTGGCCAAATGTTGCAGGAACAGGAAGCTGCCCTGTCAGAAAGGCTGATCTTCAATGAGTTCTCCAGCAGCAAAGGACAGCGGGATTGTTTGCAGACAAGGCACTGCATTGTTTCCAAGAGATAAATGGTGAGGGTGTGGAGCAATGGTACATGATTTGCTGCAAAATGTTCTTGTTCACAGGATGGAAACTCAATTGTTTTCTCATCTTTTACAGTCTGCACTAACATAAATGGCAGCAACAAACCGCTGCTTCTTGCAATAGCAAAGTCCAGGAAGTCACATTGCTTTGTGAATGTTAAGACATGACCCCTGCAGAATGAGAATACCAAAACCACGCTGTTTTCACTCATCAACGGAAGGCTGGCATGGAAATTCCAGCAGAAAACCATTGAAGCCTATGTTAAGGTCAATGACATTATAGCTGAAAAATGTGTTGCTGGAAAAGTGCAGCAGGTCAGGCAGCACCCAAGGAGCAGGAGAATCGACGTTTCAGGCATAAGCCCTTCTTCAGGAAAATCCATCATATGTTGAACCATAGGAAATGACAAATGAAGCAATCGTAGATCTGTAGGTTCTTCAACTGAGGAGGCCAAAGACCCTGAAGAGGGTGATGAATGCTTGCCTTGCACCCATCACCTCCCGAGTTCAAACAGTAAAGCCTGTGGACATGCTCTGGGATTTTGCACTGTGACATGCTAACATGGAAAGCATGTTTGACTGCGTCCATGTTTGGATACACATAATACAATCGGCATGATATAGCCAATTGTATTATGTGTATCCTAAGAGAGCAGGCTAAGCAGAGAAAGATTACTAAGCTTATCCAGAGCAAGCCCCAAGCATTCTGCAGTGCTTTTTACACTCAAAGGTATTATAAGGTGTGAAGAGTTGATAAGTAATGACATTTTTCACATATTTACAACATCACTGTGTTTTTGGGACATTGAATATGTTTGTTTTCAGCAAAACTGGGTTCCATGGGGTGTCCTAGATTATTTCAACACTCCACCTGAATTTGAGGGAAACCTCCCACAATTCCACTTGCATTGATTTTATTGTATTTTCTTTGTAGAGAACTCTGAACTACCAGCGAGGGATAGTCAAAGTTTAAGATTACTACTAATTATTGAGAATAAAAAACTAGTTAAGTGTCTTTCCATGTGTTCATTTCTTTATCGCATTTCTATTTTCTTTTGAATTTTATTTTCTTCTGAAATCATTTCAAAAGTTTAGCTCTGTCTATTACTCCACTTATATAATTACTCGATCCTTTCTTATATTCACTCATGGAGTTTGAGTCTTGGTTGGACTAGTCCTTATTGCTCGTCCCTAGTTACCTTTGGGAAGATGGTGGTGACTTGCTGCCTTGAACTGCTGTATCCTTGGGGGTGTAGATAAACCCATAATGATATTAGGAAGGGATTTCCAGGATATTTTCCTGACAGTTTGGTATCTGTAAAAAATGTATTAATGTAAGATTACCAAGTACCTTTAACTGGACCCTCTCCCCAGTCCAAAACAACAATTATCAACCAATCAGCTCTCAAGGTCAGAGAATAATTTTAAATCAACCCACAATGTTGACTCCAGTGCCTGGCTCTAGGATGTTATATCACCAGTCTCTAAACATAGACTCTGCTCACTGTCGTTTTCTAAGACACAAGGTGTTGTCTCCTCACATTCTGTCTAGAGAGCTCTCTTCCTTTGTTGATCTCTGCAACTCCACTTCCTTACCCTTCTCCAGGACCCATGTCCAAACTATCCCATGTCTCCACAGGAGTTTGATTGATGTGAGCAATTAGAGACATATTGACATCATGAAACCCAAGAAGGTATCTACATCACACCCATGAGTTGCAAATATAGCATTGTCAATATTCCCTACATCAGATTGTTTGAATAACAGCGATGTTTTGCTGTATTTATAAAAGCTCTCTATGTATGGCTGGCAGACTGCAAACATTGCATGTTGCATAATTGACAACTTGCAATCAAACATTTTTTTAAAAACATCAGGAAAAAGGAGAAATTAATTCAGTTAACTGAATTCAGGAGCATTTTGTTCCTCAGTTGGAACTTTTAACTTTATACAGACACATTGGGCTAAAGATAACCTTGCCTCAACAGAAAACAATACCTTCTGCATTACGCTCATGCCTCTGTACATAGCATATCTCTGAATTTATTGTTAACTTGCCAAAACAGATCTGTTAATTGCAATAGAAGGAGGATATTATTGCTGCTAAATCCACTATCTGACCTGCTCACTGCCTTGTCTGTGACTGTTAGTCATTTTTCAATTGCAGTGTAAGGAGAGCAGCTACTAATGGACTTACAGCTGTACAACAAGCATATACCAAAATTAATTCTGGGCATCACAATCTCTTATCCCAAATGCTTCAACGTCCAGATCATATACTACTGTTACATTGCCAAAACAAAAGACAATTTCAGTAAGAGCCTGCTGAAATGCTTATCACCAGCCAATTCAATAATGTGTGCATCTTGTACTGCAGTCAGTGGTGTCAGAACAGGCAAAGCACGTGTCTCAAAACGTTGGGTTTGTTTCAATTCATGCAAAAGTTCAATAGTGCCTGTTCTCAATAAATGTATATTCAACTACTTTGTATAAAATATAACAAGAGGTCTTTCATAGTTTTGCAAGTTTTACATGATGCTGCTTATTTCACCGTGAGATAAGATTGAAAATGCACTACACTCATAGTGTAGGGTTACCAGTAGTTGTGATCCTGGAAAAGGGACAGTGAACTTTAATGTAGATTTATTTTAGGAATGAATTCATAGACAATCCCATGTCTGAGCACCACTTCCCATCAGTGGTGTTGAAGTGAATGCTAACATTGCATTTGCCTTCCTAACTGAACCTGCATGTTAACCTTGAGAGAATTCTGATCTACGTCTCCCAAGTCCCTTTGTGCTTCAGATTTCTAAAGCTTTAGCCAGTTAAAAAAATAGCGTATGCCTCTATTCTTCTGATCAAAGTGCATGACCTCCCACTTTCCCACATTGTGTTCCAACTGCACTAAGTAAGAGCATTTCATGCAGCACTGTCAATAGTTCAGGATGCATGGTCAGATTCCCATTTCTCTTCTTCCATCAATAAATCATCCAAGAAGAATCAAGTTTTTTTACCCATTATGCTTGTGGAAGTCCAAACCTCACAGAGTTCAGGAAAGATATTATTAATCTGGAGAAGATACAGAAGAGATTTACCAGGATGTTGCCAGGTATGAAACGTTTGATTTATAAAGAAAGGCTGGATAGGCTGGGACTTTTTTTCACTGACCCTAAGAGGTTGAGAGGTGACCTTACAGAAGCTTATAAAATCACGAGCAGTATAGATAGTGATAATGGTAGGTGTCTTTTCCCCAGGATGGTGGATTTCAAGACTAGGGAGCACATTTTTAAGAGATTTAAAAAAGACATGTGGGGCAATTCTTTTACACAGAAGGTGTTTCGCCATGTGGAATGAATTTCCTGAAGAAGTGGTGGATGTGGGCACAATTACAACATTTAAAAGACACTTAGATAAGTAAATGAATTGGAAAGGTTTGGAGGGATATGGACCAGGAGCAGGCAGGTGGAACTAGTTTAGTTTGTGATTATTTTCGGCATGGACTGGTTGAATCCAAGGGTCTGTTTCTCTGCTGTATGACTCTATAACTCAGCATACCATGTTGAATTTGGATGCACTGGCTCTAATGTATTGAAGGGCACATCCAACTCTGTATCTGGAACTCATCTCCAGCCTGCTGACTCCTTGTTCAATAACACATTTGATGGCCATGTGGCAATCATTGTAATGCTATTTGGATTTAATTGATTGGTTTCCACTATCCAGGTTGGAAATGGGTCTCCCTGGTCCTGAGTACAAATCCCTTCAATCTGTTTTCAGAGTGAAGGGCATCAGAGTTAGGATTGCTGTTAAAAAAAACACTGGCAGTTTCCAGGAAACTTGCCCAAGCTTGCAGATGTATCCTTTTATACTTGTACTTCAGCCATGCATTGATGGCTTGGAAGATCTCACATTTGGCGTATGTGCCTTGTTGATTTGAGAATTTCCTGATTGCCAACTGTGTGTAGTCAGCAGCCTTCCCTGTAAGTTGCACAGCTGTGCAGCCATTCCCAGGGTCTGTGCAGCCGATTCAATTCCCAACTTTGACTTCCCATTTCAGAAATCACTGTTGCATACGGACCTCAGAGAAAGGCAAAAGACAGAACATGGGCAGACGGTACCACTCTGAACTCATCAGAAGTCAGCCAGTGCTATAACCCAATGCACTTCTCCTCACACCACCTTCGGTGACGATCTTGCAATTTTCAGGCCTGGCAAACAACTTATCATTTCTGATGAAGGGCTTTTGCCCGAAATGTCGATTTTCCTGCTCCTCGGATGCTGCCTGACCTGCTGTGCTATTCCAGCACCACTCTAATCTTGAAAAACTTATCACATTTACGCATTTATGGGCTGCTCACTGGGAGACCCAGCCTATGTCTCCAGCAATGTCCTGGAAAAATCTGACAGCAAGGAAGTTGAGGGCAACAATGACTCTGACCCCCACTGGTCGAGTGTGTGAATATCAGATCCAGCATGGAACAGGTCTTCCTCTGGGAGGCGGTAGGTCTAGCATCACCTACCACAATAAATGGCAAGTCTCCTGCGAAACTGCTGTTCAGACATGAGGTTCTGTCTATCAACCCTGAATTGCAGG
This sequence comes from Chiloscyllium plagiosum, assembly GCF_037043375.1. Lineage (NCBI taxonomy): Eukaryota > Metazoa > Chordata > Chondrichthyes > Orectolobiformes > Hemiscylliidae > Chiloscyllium > Chiloscyllium plagiosum. The sequence goes on from NW_028270164.1 coordinate 39,259,170, forward strand.
TTGTTTGAAAGCTCCTAAAAGCTGCACCCATCTGCTGCTCATTGTCTGCTAACCTCCTCCGTCCTTTATAGCTTTGAGCTTGTAGACTGCAGCCTGCTGCTGGTTCTCGGGCTCTTGTTGTTGATCATACTCCTTCTATCTTGATACTCAACCAAAACACCACTCATCCTGACATGACTGAACAAATCTCTGAACTGAAGAAACCCAACAAAGTATTATGAGCATCATCTCTCAAAAACCAGTCAGAAATGAGAACTAAGGAATTATTGCCAAGTTTCCATGAAATGGATTGGTCCTTCAACTGTTTTTATTTTGCTCTCACTCTCAAAGGCAAGTTTAAGCAAGCTGGCAGTAAAAGCAAATATTTGTACCACTTTCATTCTAAGTTACAGGTTTAGTATCTGGTAATTACAACCGCAGATCTCCTATAAGGGTTATGCTGAAGTGAAACCAGCAGATTGGAACCCGCTTTATGACGCCCTGTCAATTTCACCCATTTAACCAACTCCAGGACCTATACATCTTCCAGGTTAAAATTCCCACTTTGGATTCAAAAAGTAGAATCCTACCTTTTTATAATTTTTCAGGTTTTCTAAGCCTCTTCATATCAGAATTCCAGTGGAGTTCAATGGTCACAACACTCAATGAATAGGGCAAACTTCTCAAAATTAAGTGTAAAATAGCACTGTGCAATATCCAGTATTTATCTTAGACCTTAATATGCCACCCAACTCACTTCTGCCCAAAGTCCATGTAGAAGCAGCTTTTGTGCGTTTGTTTTCATTGGAATTTTCAAATACAAAAACCTATTGAACCAGTGGATTGAACTTCAAACAGATGCTCCCCAGGAGCAGACTGAAGTTGAAAATCAGAATGCACACCAAGTTGTGACAGCTCCCCACGCACAGTATCAACACTTTGTGTAATTCTGTAATTACAAAAGAACAGTTGTTGCTGGCTTTTGGTTGCAAATCAATTAATTGCACAGCAATACTGAAAATAAAAGAAATGCATTTATGCAGACTATTCTCACATCCTTTAGTTATGTTGACTACAACAAATGACTCAGATGCAGTTGCAACTGTTATAATTGGTATGGAATTAGAGACAGAAAACAGATAAGACAGAGTGCTTATTTCCTGCAATTAAGTGAAAGATGCTCTCTAGTTACTTCATTTGGCGTGCTTCATGCACCAGCAGAGAGAAGAGTTGCAAATGTTTACACTGGAATCAGGCAATCATAAAATCATGATATAAAAAGAGGCCATTTGGCCTATCATTCTGTGTCGCTCTTTGCCAAAAAACCTCAACTGATTGTATTCCCAAGTCATTTCCCTTTAGCACTGCAAATTCTTTTCTCTTCAGGTAGTCATTCATTTATGAAATCCACAACTGAATCAGCTTCCACTCTTAAACAGTGCATTTGCCAAACACTGCATGTAATGAAGACTTTCCATGTGTCACCTTTCATTCTTTTGCCCTTTGTACAAGGTCAATGTCTTCTGGTTTTTGACACTTCTGATGCTTGGAACAGTTTCTCTCCATCTGCTCTACAATAAACCCCACCTCATCATTTTGAAAATTTCCATGAAACTTTCTCTCAACATCTCTTATCAAAATAGAACAGCCTGGATTTCTCTCATCTATCCATGTTGTCAATGTTTTCTATACCTTCTCTAATGCCTCCATGTACCTCCAAAAGTGTGGTACCCAGAATTAAACACAATATTCCTGAAGGGCCCCATTCTCCTGCTCCTCAGATATTGCCTGATCCGTTTTGCTTTACCAGCACCTCACTCTCGACAATACTCCTGAAGCCAAGTCGGTACTTTATAAAGTTTCCTGGTTGTTTTCAAAGTTCTTCCAACCATAACCAAACAGGTGAATAAGAAGTGCTGATACTTTCCCCTTGAATCAGAGTAGGATGTGACCTCAGTTCAGTAGACCTGACCGATGCATGAACAACATCAGAAAATTAGAAGAACACATTGCCCTATTTAGTACTGCAGCTCTCATAGACAACCACACCACATTACCTCTCAACACCTATAGTTATGCAGGGACATGCCAGAAGGAACTTTGTCTAGTCTGATCTAAATTCTCATCAGCCAATCTATTAATTTGTTGCTCATTGTGAATGCTGGTGAACTGTGCAATGATATTGTTTGAGTTATAGATAAAGTTAACTGTTTCATGTTACTATTGCGCTGCAAGCAACCTGATTGGTATCCTCCACTGACCGGATGCTGTTAATCCGAAAAGATGCTCTGGCTACCACACAGTAAGTAACATGAAATATGAATTTCATCCCTGGTGCAATGCAAGATACATAAGCTGTACACTTCAATGACCAGCAGACCATATCAAACAGCACATTCCCTGAGCAATTCACAAAAGCACTGACTGTGCTAAAGCAGCCTCTACTTGCAAAAGTCAGGCTATTATAGAGCCATAGAGATGTACAGCACGGAAACAGATCCTTTGGTCCAACTCGTCCACGCCGATCTTAAATGAATCCATTCCCAATTGCCAGCATTTGGCTCATATCCCTTTAAACCTTTCCTATTCATATACCCATCCAGATGCCTTTTAAATGTTGTAATTGTCCCAGCCTTCACCACTTCTTCTGGCAGCTCATTCCATACACAGGCACCACCCTCTGTGTGAAAATGCTGCCTCTTCGGTCCCCTTTATATCTTTCTCCTCTCACCTAAACCTATGCCCTCTAGTTCTGGACTCCCTCACCCCAGGGAAAATACCTTGTCTATTTCCCCTATCCATGACCCTCATGATTTTAGAAACCTCTATAAGGTCACCCCCTCAGCCTCCAATAGTGCCAGCCTATTCAATCTCTCCCTTTAGCACAAATCCTCCAACTCTGGCAATATCCTTGTAAGTCTTTTCTGAACCCTTTCAAGTTTCACAACATCCTTCCATTATGTCCAATATTAAATGTTTACCGCAGCTGGACACGATTTACTTAATAATCCAAAGTGTACCAAGAATTACATTAGCAACTAATTGAAGCTTATTAGTCGAGCTCACAATGCAGCTCATGTACTCTTGCAAGAGCCTATATGTATTCAAATACTGGACTGAGTCCTCTGCATAAAAAAATGAGTTGATCCAGGCACCACCTTATCCACTAAATTAAGGCTTTGGAGAAAATTGATCCTTGGAGCTTACCCCATGGAATATCTGAACCAATCAGGATATACTTGGCTTTATTGAATTTCAACATAAGGTTTGACGCACATGTTTTATAAATGCTTCATATCAATACCTTGACAATCAGAAAATTTGCCAACCAACCAGTACCCTTTTCTCATGTAGAAAAAATTGTTTCTTTTGATATTTAGTATTCCTGTGTCTATCCTGATAACTACAAGATGTGGATCTCCAACAGCAGGTTTGTTTATTTTAGCAATATTCGAGTTTATGCTACAAAGTGATTATATTTTTGTTACTGCTAAATCTAGACTGGTTAAACTTGAATTCTATCTCTTAACAGATATGTTCTCAAAGCATCAGGCAATACTTCATAAATCTAACATATGTAGGTTTCAATCTTTTAGGCGATCATTTCAACCATTTCAAACACATTTCAACAAGTAAGAGACAGTGAGCACCATCCAACAGAATCAAATAACATTTATACCACACAAGTGCTCGGCAATGACCATCTCCAGCAAAAAGGATTTCAACTGTTGTCCTATGGCATTCAGTGGTATTATCTTCACTGAATATCACATTATCAACATCTTGGGGGTAATCATTGACAAAAAAGCTGAAGTGCACAAATCAAATAAATGCTATGGAGACAGCAACAGGTCAAATAAAGGATATTTTGTAATAACTCACCTCCTGACTTCCCGAAGCCTGACCACCATCCACAAGGCACAAGTCAGAAGTGTGAAGGAATGCTCTCCACTTACCTGAATACCACCAACATGCTCAAGAATCTCAATACTATTCAGGACAAACACCCCACTTAAATTACACACCAGACAACACTTTCAAAATGCATTCCCTTCTTCACTGATACACAGTCAGAGCAGTAGCTGCACTGCTACAACTCACCAAGTCTCCTCAGATAGAGACACCCATAAGGTCTACCATCTAGAAGGACAAAGGCAGCAGAGACATGGCTACATCACCACCTGTAGGGTCCCCTCCAAGCCATTCACCATTCTGATTTGAAATGGATTTCTATTCCTTCACTGGTGCTGAGTTACAATCCTGGATGCCCCTTCCTAACAACACTGTAGGTCCTAGGAGAAAGTGAGGACTGCAGATCAGAGTCGAGAGTGTGGTGCTGGAAAAGCACAGCAGGCCAGGCAGCATCCAAGGAGCAAGACGATATGTACACCTACTTTGTCTATGCTTTGGACACTCTGACCAGTGTATGTAATGTACAAAAAAAAATCCAAGTAGTCTTGTTTGTAAAGCAGAAAAAAAGCACACAGAATTTGGCTTGCATTTCAACGTGAATTTATTAATAAAATATTCCTTACTAAAAACACCATGTGAACATTTCCCAATTTCCCAGTTTCCCACAATGTTTCCTATCCATCTAGCTTTATCCTTCTGAGAAAGGATATTACCCACCATGACCCACTGTTTAAATTGGGCTGTTGGAATCTCCTTTCTTTTCCACAGGTCAGAGTGGACATTTTCTGGGTTCTGTTTACCTTGAGTTTTGTTGTAAGTCTTTGCTGAGGGGGCGGCCTCCATGTGTGCTTATATCCCCCTCATCCTAAACCTTCAAAGATCTTCTGCCTTTGGCCAATTGTGTCATGAGCTGGGTTCAATGTATTCAATGGGGCCGCACCAACACCCTTCACCGTTGCCATGCCAAAGAGGTGTAAAGTGCATGTCCTCAGGCACTGGCTGGACATCAAGGTGGCAGAAAGTCTGACTGATACTTCTCCAGCACACAACCCTTGGGTTGGTTGTAATTGGTTCCCCTGAACCTTTGTGACCTCCATGATCTTCATTTCCACTGATCTCTGGCACCAATAGCTACTGCCGACTATTTAATTTAGTTTGGCCAATTCTCTGTCAAGCCCGATTTCTTTAGCGGTGGGTCAATTTAGAATGTCCAATTTTGGGCCTGTGGTCATTTAACTACCCCAGCCTTTACAGACTGCAGCAGTTCAAGAATGGAGCTTACCACAAACTTTTTTCAGGCAGTTAGGGGTGGACAACAAATACTGCCATAGTCAGTAATGCCCACATCATGTGAACAAATTAAAGGAGACTACACTATTCTGAACAAGCCATTTAAGCTATCCCATAATTCAAGGGCAAATATGTTCTCTTCAACAGGACTCCTAATACTTATAAAGCAAATTTTTATATGGAAGTACCCATATCTAGGATACAGGAAGTATTTGATGATTTTCTGTACTTACAGCTTGTTTGTACTGTCATGTTACATTTGCACATTCATTTTGTTAGGTCAAGCTATAATCATTATTCATTAGCTCATTCCAGCGTGCAAGTGGAGTTCTGAGAAATATTTCAAAAGACTATTATTTTCCATCTCTTTGCTTAAAACATGTTGCAAAACAGTTTATCACAAATTGCCAAAGAAAACATGATAATTCTTAAATGATGAATCTGTTTTAACAGTAAACGAAACTGCATTGTGAAATTCTTTAAAAACAGAATTAAGTGAGTATTTAAGGTTTCTTTGGTCAATCGCCTTTCTGTTTATATTCCCCTCTTATTGTCAATGTTTTGCGTGCAGTGTCATGGAGATTTCAATGCAGATTAACCAAAAACTTACTGAATAAACTGCAATGAATGATGAGCCATTGTCACATTCCGAATACTTTCCCACATTATGTCATAGAGGAAACAGACCCTTCGGTCCAAGTCGTCCATAACAACCAGATATCCCACATAAATCTAGTCCCATTTGCAAACATTGGCACATATCCCTCCAAACCCTTGCCATTCATATACCCATCCAGATGCTTTTTAAATGTTGTAATAGTACCAGCCCCCAATTTGTCCTCTGGAAGTTCATTCCAAACATGCACCACCCTCTGTGTGAAAAAGTTGCTCCTTAGGTAACGAACTCTGATGTCCAGAGATACTTGCAATCGAACAGCAGGACAGTCAGCTGAGCAGTTTCACTGCTAGGTCAGACAGCAGTGCGGATTTATTTCTCCTTTTGATTCATGTCCCATGTGGTCACTGCCTTTGTCTATCTTCCTCCATTTTAAAGTGACATTGTTTTGATTTTGATTTTCCCAAAGTTTCAAAAGAATGCAATAGTGTATAATGTTGAAATTGATCCTGGATGCTGCTGTGTCCCTTAGAACAGCTGGGAATTATATATATTGGATCAAACTCCATGACTGTCTAATTAAAACAATTAAGACTCTCGCACAGAATTGATTTCCAGAAGTCCTAACAAGCTTCATCATATTTAATTAATTTCAGCAATTGACAATTGCAGAACATATTTAACAAAGCAAGACATCCCAAGACACTGAACAAAGGAAAATAGACAGTAAGCAACCTGTTATGTGGCAGTTATATTGTGTAAAAGTGAATTGTTAAAAGTAGTCAAAAATGGTGAGGATAATCATAATTGTTTTTAAATATTATTTGCTCTTTCTCTGGTGCGAGTACTGTAAAAGGGATGCTTTTAGGTACTTCAGATGGGAAATTTATTTTTCTTTGGAATTTACAAATAATATTTTGGGATTAATGAGGTTATACTTTTAATGTGTTTAGTAATCTTTGAATTTGTGTTATAAGTGAATAGTATGGTTTACTCTACTGTATTTTCTTCTGGTTAATAACATTGTTTTCTTGTTAAACAAACCTGCAACATTGTACGCTGATGTTTTGATGAGCGAACATCTCATTAAATCAAAGGCACAACAATATGTAATGTATCAAGCCAGGTTTCTGTCTGCAATCTCACTCATCCAGTAAAAACATGAGTTGGGACAATAACACTGTGATGAGATTTGTAAGTAACAAAAAGGATTTTGAGTTTTGTACATTGAGTTTGGATTGCATAGCATAGGGGAAGGCTATATGATTATCATAGAACCCCTACAGTGCAAAAGAGCACCATTCAGCCCATGAAGTCCAGACCGATTGTCCGAAGACCATCCCACTCAGACTAAGTCCCCTATCATATCCCTTAACTTCACATTTCCCATGGCTAACCGACACAGCCTACCCTGAACACTATGAGCAATTTAGCACGGCCAAACTTCAGACCGTGGGAGGAAAGCCGAACCCTTGGAGGAAATCCACACAGATATGGGAGAATGTGCAAACACCACATAGACAGTCACCTGAGGGTAGTATGGAACAAAGGTGCTGTGAGGCAGCAGTGCTAACCACTGAGCTACTGTGCCGCTTTGATCCACTCAATCTATGCCAGTACTTATGCTTCAGTTGAACAACCCACCACCTTTTCACAACTAAATCTATCTTTGGAACCATCTACTCACACCTCTTCAAATGCTTGTCTGGCTTCTTATCTATCCAATTTGTATCAGCCATTCCCTGCAATAGAAAGTTCCATATTCTCATACTTATTTGGATAAAATCATTTCCTCTGAATACTGTATTAAATTTCTTGGTGAACATCTTGAATCCCTGGCCTCTGTTTATATTCTTCCTCAGAGGAAGATGTACCCTCTTTAACTCTATTCTATCAAAACTGTTTTTAGTGTAAAATAACTTCCATGAGGTATTCCTTTGTCAAGACAAAGGACACCCTGCATGTCATTTTCTTCCTAATTTGTAGTTCTAAATGTTTTTAGCACCATCCTTGTAAACTCTGCACCCCCTCCTGTATCTCTGTATCCTTTTGTATCCTTTTACAGCACGACCATCAGAAAGACAGGCAGTACTTTTAAGAACTGTCTAAGCAAGTTCCAATGCATGTTTAGCATAAGGTTGAGTGCTTGGTTTGTCTTATTTTGGCCTTGCTAACATGTAGCATGACACTTGGTGATTGATGGATTTGTTTCCCTACGCCACTCAGACTTGCATCTTCCAGGCAATTGTTTTTTATCCAATTCTTCTTGCCAACATGTACTACTTTCATTTTATTTTCTTCACTCATGGGACATGGGCATCACTTGCTGACCAGCATTTGTTGCCATCACTAGCTGCCCTTGAGAAAATGATGGCGAGCTGACTTTTTGAACTGCTGCTGTCATGTGCTGTGGGTTGACCCGCAAAGATCTTAGGGAGGGAACTCCAGGATTTTGACCCAGTGGCAGTGAAAGAATGGGAAAATATATTCCAAGTCAGGATGATAAGTTGCTTCAAGGGGATGTTGCAGGTTGTGATGTTCCAACTAATTTGCTAATTATCTGAGAAATAAAAAAATCAGCTTTTGACTTAGTGAGTCAAACAATTTTTTGAGGCATTTATCCTTGTTGGTTTCCTCTTTGGCTAGCACTCAGTCCACAAGCTGTTTATAACTGTTCAATCAACTGTGTTTTATTTCTGATAGGGTGGAGAAGCCTATTAGTTAAGGCTTTCTGAATGATACATAATACATCATGAATAGATCTGCTTTTACTTAACTAATAATGCTGGTTCTAACTAGTAATTCTTGTACTAGTTTAAAATATACCTCAAGTCTTTCAAAAAGATATTTCAAAAACATAAATAGCCAGTTTATCAAAATTTCAGTTGTTTGTTAATGATTCGGAGATATACAATCAGCTCAGTGACAAATTGCATTAGATTCAATTTTATTTTCCAGCTTCTGAATGTTTGTACTTGTAGTGTTATTTCCAAAATGTGATCTATGTGTCATTTTATCATTTATTTTGAATGCTTTTTTCCCAATTTTTTTTGTTTTTCTGGGATTTCTATATTAGAAGACTTGTTGAAGTTCTCAAACAACATAGCTCGTATGATGAAACTACCTTGTTTTTTTTTAAAAATGAGATGACTTCATCTTTCAAGATTTTTCTTTCTTTTTTCCTTCCTTCTGATCCTTACCAGAAACATTTCTTATGGAAGAACCAATTTCATGTGCACAGGTCTTTGTGCCAATGACACAGTGAGATGAAAGAACTGTATACTTGAATCTGTTTGTAATTTTCAGGTTAGATTGTGCTGTGCTGGTAAGATGAACAACTGCAGATATTTATTGAAAGACAGAAGGTCTTCGTGATGAGATTGAATTGACAAGCAGTGCAGAAATGCTGGCTGTTTACAGAAAGGAAATAAACAGCAATTGAAAGCACTAGAATTAGCACTCTCAGTCACTGAAATTTATAACAGAGCTGTTTAAACTGAGATTGAGCATCAGCCTGTTAATGAACTAGTCAATAAAACATTGGAGCAATCAATTAAATTGTACACTTTAAAGTCTATTTTATATTAGCTATTGCTACCTTTAGTCACATTTTTAGAAAAAAAGATTATAGTCATAAAATTTGTTATAACTGTTGTTAAAAATGTATAATTTGTTTCATATTGTTGCACCCAGTCAGAATGGAGGCAGGGGATGACAATGTGTTGAATTCATCCAAAACAAAAGAAAGACCAGAGTAAATTACAGAGAAGCTGAATTAGCATTAGAAATTGATAAATATTTAAAACAATTATTCCAGAAGCCATAAGCACATTAAATGTCTAATGAATTACAATAAGAAAAATTTGTTGCATTGTTATGAATTTACATACTCCTCAATTTAGTTAAATAATTCAGACTCCAAACATAAGCCTAGCTTGTATATAATCTTATGATTATAAACCTCTATTGATATCAAAATAATTATTATTAACTCCTGCGGTATTAAGCCTATGTTCAACATTCATGTTCAATGGATTATAAGGACTGAACTATAAAAATCAGAGTACTAACCAAGTACTCCCATTTAACCTCAACTATTACAATCTGTATTAAGACTATCATAGTTTATAGAAATAGCAACATTGTAACTTAGTTCAATGTATGGAGTAACAGTGGCTTTTCTAAATCAATCTGAATCATGAGTTACCAAGTTCCCAAAATGTCTTTAATATAACCAAATGTATATCTTGAATAGGTATCTTTCATTGATTAATCATACTATACAACAACTGTATGGTTTGTTACCTAAAACAAAAGAAAGGAGACACTGTCTATGTGCTGTAATAGCTTAAGGAAGTAGCAAAATATTTAGGTCAGAGGACAAGATTTTCTGCTCCTGAGCAAACCTGTCCATTACCTCTACGGGAGTTTTGTTTCTTTAATTATCAGTTAATGGAGTGTGGACTTTATTGGTTAGGGCACTATTTATTGCCCATCCATAACTGATTTCTGAGAGAAAAAGCTAATAGAAGTTACATTTGAAACAGATTAAACACAGAATGTTGAAGAGATGAAGTGCTTTGTGAAGAAAAAACTAAAAATGAGAGGTAGAGATCTCAGATCTCAGACTATTTTAAGTCTGGTGGATCAAACAGTGGTGTAACACTGCTTACATCTTGTTCTAAGTGGGCTGCAGTAATAGATTGTATGTTAGAGCTTTATATATCTCTCACTGTACTGCAACCTGCTCAGAGAAGTCAGTGACTGCTGCAGTGACAATGTGCAGCTGGAATCTTTTCACTTCAATTGTCTTCAAGTGGTGACCCTGCAGCACAGGGAGGTTGCTGCTCTGTGTCAACATCAGTTGTTTATTCATCAGAATGCTGCCAATAAAACAACATCAATTTCATTAAGTCCTTCCTGACAAGCTTTGAAAACAAAACAGGTACACTTCCAAATATATGCACTTATATACACATATAAATGATGGGCAGAAATTAGCTGAACCCTTCAGAGCAAGCATGATGATGGATTTTGGGTCACAGTGGGAGAATTTGAGAACATTCATCAGATTCCCGAGAGTTCCAGAAAATTTTCCCAGATTTTGGGGCAAGAAGGGCTCAATTCGGGAATTTTATTCTTTGCCAACAATACAGTTATTAAATCAAAATGAAGAATATAATTGCAAGGTTTTCTTGAGTGAAAAAAAGAATTTTATCCCAATATTATGTACAATGTGAAAAATAATCAAAATATAATCTTAAACACACACATACATATAGACAGACGCATACACACACACAGTCTCTCTCTTTCTCTCTGTCTTCTAAGGGAAAGCTGAGGAAAGTATATTGAGAGAGAGAGAGAGTCACTTCCATGTGTTGCCTTCCCTCTATTCTGGGCCTGTTGAAATTTGGTTCAGTGTGTGTTCCTGAGTTTGGATCGATTGCCTTTCCAAGCTCACTAACTGGAAAGTGAGCTTTTCATTTTCTCATATTTGAAATTAACATAGATGTGAATTAAAACAGAAGAAATAAAATACTTGATTTTGACATAGTTGCCTGATTTAATTTTTTTGTTCAATACAAATGGTCATTATAATGAGATAGGTTTGTGCATTTCACATGAGTCTCACAAAGCTTGCCTCAATCTGGGGGCAAGTTGTTGGAGGGAATCCTGAGGGACAGGATGTACATGTATTTGGAAAGGCAAGGACTAATTAGGGATAGTCAACATGGCTTTGTGCGTGGGAAATCATGTCTCACAATCTTGATTGAGTTTTTTAAGGAAATAACAAAGAGGATTGATGAGGGCAGAGCGGTAGATGTGATCTGTATGGACTTCAGTAAGGCGTTTGACAAGGTTCTCCATGAGAGACTGATAAGCAAGGTTAGATCTCACAGAATACAGGGAGAACTAGCCATTTGAATACAGAACTGGCTCAAAGGTAGAAGACAGAGGGTGGTGGTGGAGGGTCATTTTTCAGACTGGAGACCTGTGACCAGTGGAGTGCCACAAGGATCCGTGCTGGGTCCTCTACTTTTTGTCATTTACATGAATTATTTGGATGTGAGCATAAGAGGTACAGTTAGTAAGTTTACAGATGACACCAAAATTGGAGGTGTAGTGGACAGCGAAGAGGGTTACCTCAGATTACAACAGGATCTTGACCAGATGGGCCAATGGGCTGAGAAGTGGCCGATGGAATTTAATTCAGATAAATGTGAGGTGCTGCATTTTGGGAAAGCAAATCTTAACAGGACTTATACACTTAATGGTAAGGTCCGAGGGAGTGTTGCTGAACAAAGAGACCTTGTAGTACAGGTTCATAGCTCCTTGAAAGTGGAGTCACAGGCAGATAGGATAGTGAAGAAGGTGTTTGGTATGCTTTCCTTTATTGGTCAGAGTATTAAGTACAGGAGTTGTGAGATGGCTGTACAGAACATTGGTAAGGCCACTGTTGGAATATTGCGTGCAATTCTGGTCTCCTTCCTATCGGAAAGATGTTGTGAAACTTGAAAGGGTTCAGAAAAGATTTACAGGGATGTTGCCAGGATTGGAGGATTTGAGCTATAGGGAGAGGCTAAACAGGCTGGGGCTGTTTTCCCTGGAGCGTCGGAGGCTGAGGGGTGACCTTATGGAGGTTCACAAAATTTTGAGGGACATGGATAGGATAAATAGGCAAAGTCTTTTCCCTGGAATCGGGAGGTCCAGAACTAGAAGGCATAGGTTTAGGGTGAGAGGGGAAAGATATAAAAGAGACCTATGGGGCAACTTATTCACACAGAGTGGTACATGTATGGAATGAGTTGCCAGAGGAAGTGGTGGAGGCTGGTACAATTGCAACATTTGAGAGGTATTTGAATGGGTATATGAATAGGGAGGGTTTAAAAGGATATAGGCCGGGTGCTGGCAGGTGGGACTAGATTGGGTTGGGATATCTGGTCGGTATGGACAGGTTGGACCGAAGGGTTTGTTTCCATGTTGTACATCTCTATGACTCTATGACTGTAAGTGACCAGTACAACCACTTTAGATCCACGTTTCGTTCTCTTTATAAATCACTTTAGTTCAGGAAAGGGCTCAGGTATGTGATCATGTGACCACAGGCCAAAATTGGATATTTGAAATTGACCCACAGCCGGAGAAATTAGACCTGACAGAAAATTGGTCAAACTAAATTAAACAACAGCCAGCTGCTATTGGCTACAGAAAACAGTGGAAACCAAAGTCAAAGAGGTCAGAAAGGTTCAGGGGAACCAGTTACAACCAACCCATGAGTTATGTGTGATCAGACTTTCTGGCATCTGCATTATGTGCCTGGGAATGTGCACTTTACATCTTCAGGCATGGCAACAGTGAAGAGTGACTCCATTGGATGCTTTGAACCTAGCTCATGACCCCATTAGCCAAATGTCGTAGAACCTTGGAAGGCCCTGTGAAAGGAGGGATAAGAACACACACTTGGACATCACCTACTTAGTGAAGACATGTGAAGATTCAGAAGATTTGCAGAGAAGACTGTCAAAAAGAGTCATGATGGAAGAGTATGCATCAACCCAAAAAGACCCAGGATAAGATCCACCTTCGAGGAAGAGAGTCAGTCTTTCATTGGAGAGGAACAAGATTACAAAGGCCCAGGTCAAAGGCATGGATTGTTGTGGGTAATATCCTTTCTCAGACAGATAGAGCTGGATAGAAAGGAAATGTTGTGGGAATTTAAGCAATGCCTAAATGCTGTTTTAGTCAAGAATATTTTGTTAATAAAAATGAGTTGATTTAAAAACCAAAATCTGTGTCCCTATGTCTCCCTTACCAAGAAGAGCACTTGGTAACCTGTTTTTAATATATAATCTGGTCAAAGTGTCCAAAGGACAGACAACAGGTATCAGAATCAGACTATGGAAGTTAAAATCCATTGGTCCATATTTACCAATATCATAATATTATCTAATCAAACTACATATATCTTTTATACACACCTTTGAACTTTTGCTTCCAGTCAGAGTAGTTTCCAGTTCATTTTATCAATGTTATGTTTAATCGTTCACAGGCCTCAAGTTGGATATGCCGTGAAGTAGAGATGCATCATTTTTAATGGTTCAACAGTTTGTTCCCACCTACAGCCTTCCTTATCTTTCAAAAACAGCTTGTAGCATTCAGTGGTTTTAATTTATTTTGAAATGTGTTTCGGACTGTAAATTATATGGAACATCACATTTGATCAACTTTTTAAGTTTAGTCATTTTACAGCAAAAAGTATAACAGTATCATGTATTCTTAGCAGCATCCAAGGAGCAGGAGAATCGACATTTTGGGCATAAGCTCTTCATCAGGAATGAGGTTTATGGGCCAGAAGGGCTGAAAGATAGATAGGAGGGGAGTGTGGCTGGAGAAAAGGTAGCTGGGAATGTGAAAAGTAGATGAAGGTCAGGGTGAAAAGTGATACGTTAGAGAGGAGAATGGAGTGGATAGGTGGGAAGGAAGATGGACAGGTCAAGAGGGCAATGCCGAGTTGGAGGCTTGGAACTAGAATAAGCTGGGGAGGGGAGAAATGAGGAAACTGTTGCAATCCACATTGATCCTGTGATTGTAGGGTCCCAAGGCAGAAAATGAGGTGTTCTTCCTCCAGGCATTGGGTGGCTAGGGTTTGCCACGGAGGAGGCCCATGAGTGGGAGGGGGAGTTGAAATGTTCAGCTGATGTTCTCTGAAATGATCTGCAAGTTGGCATCCTGTCTCCCCGATGTAGAGGAGACCACACCAAGAGCAACGGACGCAGTAGATGACATGTTTGGAGCTGCAGAAAAATCTCTGCCAGATATGAAAGGATCCTTTGGGGCCTTGGATGGAGGTGAGCGTAGATTTGCACTTCTTGTGGTGGCAGGGGAATGTGCCGGGAGTGAGGGATAGGCTGGTAGGGGACGTGGATCTGAAAGTGAGTCACGGAGGGAATGGTTTCTCTGTAACACAGATAGGGGTAGGGAGGAAAATATATCCCTAGTGGTAGGGTCTGTTTGCAGGTGGCCGAAGTGGCGAAGGATGATGCGATGTCTCCAGGCGTCCTGGGTTCTTATCTTATTTGCAGCACCTTGTCAAAGACCTTTTGGAAATCCAAATAGATCATGTCTACTGGCTCTCCTTTGTCTGACTTGCTCATTACCTTCTCAAAGAATTCCAACAGATTTGTGAGGCATAATGAAGCCATGCTGACTCTACCCTACGTTATTATGCATTTCCAAGTACTCTGCAATCTCATGTTTAATGATGAACTCTAAAATCTTACCAATGATAGAAGTCTGGCTAACCAGCCTATAATTTTTTGTCTTCCTCCTCCCTCTCTTCTTAAGCATAGATGCTGGATTTGCCATTTTCCAATCCTCAGGAGCCCTTCCTTATTCCAGTCATTCCTGAAAGATTACCACCAATGCATCTACAGTCTTGTCGGCTATCTCCTTCAGAGCTCTGGATTGTATTCCACCTGGTCTGAGTGATTTACCCACCTCAGACCTTTCAGCTTCCCCAGCAACTTCCTTCAGTTTTGAAGGGTCTCCCCTGTTTTTAATGTTCTATACCTAACATATGCTTCCTTTATTTTGTATCAAATTCTTGATCAAATTATTTACCAAATTCCTTGTCATCCAGGGTTCCCTGGACTTGCTGTCCTTGCCCTTAACTCTCAGAGGAGCACAAAGGCCCTGAATTCTCACTATACCACTTTTAAAGGTCTCCCACTTTCTAAATTAGACTTAGCTGCAAATAGTTGCTCCCAATTTATGTTTGCTGGATCCTGTCTAATGATATTCAAATCAGCCTTCCCCAATTTAGACACTTAGAGTCATAGAGATTTACAGCATGGAAACAGACCCTTCGGCCCAACCCATCCATGCCGACCAGATATCCCAACCCAATCTAGTCCCACCTGCCAGCATCCGGACCATATCCCTCCAAACCCTCCCTATTCATATACCCATCCAAATGCCTCTTAAATGTTACAATTGTACCAGCCTCCACCACATCCTCTGGCAGCTCATTCCATACACGTACCACCCTCTGCATGAAAACGTTGCCCCTTAGGTCTCTTTTATATCTTTCCCTTCTCAC
This sequence comes from Chiloscyllium plagiosum, assembly GCF_037043375.1. NCBI lineage: Eukaryota > Metazoa > Chordata > Chondrichthyes > Orectolobiformes > Hemiscylliidae > Chiloscyllium > Chiloscyllium plagiosum. The sequence continues at coordinate 39,275,069 of NW_028270164.1, forward strand.
CCTAAACCTATGACCTCTACTTCTGGACTCCCCGACCTATTTATCCTATCCATGCCCCTCATCATTTTGTAAACCTCTATAAGGTCACCCCTCAGCCTCCGACATTCCAGGGAAAACAGCTCCAGCCTGTTCAGCCTCTCTCTATAGCTCAAATCCTCCAATCCTGGCAACATCCTTGTCAATCTTTTCTGAACCCTTTCAAGTTTCACAACATCTTTCCGATAGGAAGGAGACCAGAACTGCACACAATATTCCAACAGTGGCCTAACCAATGTCCTGTACAGCCGCAACCTGACCTCCCAACTCCTGTACTCAATACTCTGACCAATAAAGAAAAGCATACCAAACACCTTCTTCACTATCCTATCTACCTGCAACTCCACTTTCAAGGAGCTATGAACCTGCTCTCCATGGTCTCTTTGTTCAGCAACACTCCCTAGGATCTTACCATTAAGTGTCTAAGTCCTGCTAAGATTTGCTTTCCCAAAATGCAGCACCTCGCATTTATCTGAATTAAAATCCATCTGCCACTTCTCAGTCCATTGGCCCATCTGGTCAAGATCCTGTTGTAATCTGAGGTAACCCTCTTCGCTGTCCACTACACCTCCAATTTTGGTGTCATCTGCAAACTTACTAACTGTACCTCTTATGCTCGCATTCAAATCATTTAAGTAAATGACAAAACATAGAGGGTCCAGCACCGATCCTTGTGGCACTCCACTGGTCACAGCCCTCCAGTCTGAAAAACAACCCTCCACTACCAGCCTCTGTCTTCTACCTTTGAGCCAGTTCTGTATCCAAATGGCTAGTTCTCCCTGTATTCTGTGAGATCTAACCTTGCTAATCAGTCTCCCATGGGGAACCTTGTCGAACGCCTTACTGAAGTCCATATAGCTCACATCTACCGCTCTGCCCTCATCAATCTTCTTTGTTACCTCATCAAAAAACTCAATCAAGTTTGTGAGACATGATTTCCCAAGCACAAAGCCATGTTGACTATCCCGAGTCAGTCCTTGCCTTTCCAAATACATGTACATCCTATCCCTCAGGATTCCCTCCAACAACTTGCCCACCACCGAGGTCAGGCTCACTGGTCTATAGTTCCCTGGCTTGTCCTTACCACCCTTCTTAAACAGTGGCACCACGTTTACCAACCTCCAGTCTTCAGGCACCTCACCTGTGACTTTCAATGATACAAATATCTCAGCAAGAGGCCCAGTAATCACTTCCCTAGCTTCCCACAGAGTTCGAGGGTAGACCTGATCAGGTCCTGGGGATTTATCCACCTTTAACTGTTTCAAGACATCCAGCACTTCCTCCTCTGTAATCTGGACATTTTGCAAGATGTCACCATCTATTTCCCTACAGTCTATATCTTCCATATCCTTTTCCACATTTTCCCATTTTCTGTGGGTCCACACAAAGGCTGCCTTGCTGATCTTTGAGGGGCCCTATTCTCTCCCTAGTTACCCTTTTGTCCTTAATATATTTGTAAAACCCATTTGGATTCTCCCTAATTCTATTTGCCAAAGCTATCTCATGTCCCCGTTTTGCCCTCCTGATTTCCCTCTTAAGTATACTCCTACTTTCGCTATACTCTTCTAAGGATTCACTCGATCTATCCTGTCTATACCTGACATATGCTTCCTTCTTTTTATTAACCAAACCCTCAATTTCTTTAGTCATCCAGCATTCCCTACAGCTACCAGCCTTCCCTTTCACCCTGACAGGAATATACTTTCTCTGGATTCTTGTTATCTCATTTCTGAAGGCTTCCCATTTTCCAGCCATCCCTTTACCTGCGAACATCTGCCTCCAATCAGCTTTTGAAAGTTCTTGCCTAATACCATCAAAATTGGCCTTTCTCCAATTTAGAACTTCAACTTTTAGATCTGATCTATCCTTTTCTATCATTATTTTAAAATGAATTGAATTATGGTCACTGGTCCCAAAGTGCTCACCCACTGACACCTCAGTCATCTGCCCTGCATTATTTCCAAGAGTAAGTCAAGTTTTGCACCTTCTGTTGTAAGTACATCCACATACTGAATCAGAAAATTGTCTTGTACACACTTAAGAAATTCCTCTCCATCTAAACCTTTAACACTATGGCAGTCCCAGTCGATGTTTGGAAAGTTAAAATACCCTACCATAACTACCCTATTATTCTTACAGATAGCTGAGATATCCTTACAAATTTGTTTCTCAATTTCCCTCTGACTATTGGGGGGTCTATAATACAATCCCAATAAGGTGATCATCCCTTTCTTATTTCTCAGTTCAACCCAAATAACTTCCCTGGATGTATTTCCGGGAATATCCTCCCTTAGCACAGCTGTAATGCTATCCTTTATCAAAAATGCCACTCCCCCTCCTCTTTTGCCTCCCTTTCTATCCTTCCTGTAGCATTTGTATCCTGGAACATTCAGCTGCCAGTCCTGCCCATCCCTGAGCCATCTTTCCGTAATTGCTATGAAAACCCAGTCCCATGTTCCTAACCATGCCCTGAGTTCATCTGCCTTCCCTGTTAGGCCCCTTGCATTGAAATAAATGCAGTTTAATTTATTAGTCCTACCTTGTCCCTGCCTGCCCTGAATGTTTGACTCACTTCTGTTCTCAGCTGTACCAGTCTCAGATTGATCTCTTTCCTCACTATCTCCCTGGGTCCCCCCCCCCACCACCACCTTACTAGTTTAAACCCTCCCAAGCAGTTCTAGCAAATTTCCCTGCCAGTATATTAGTCCCCTTCCAATTTAGGTGCAATCCATCCTTCTTGTACAGGTCACTTCTACCCCAAAAGAGATTCCAATTGTCCAAAAATGTGAATCCTTCTCCCATACACCAGCTCCTCAGCCATGCATTCATCTGCCCTATCCTCCTATTCCTGCTCTCACTAGCTCATAGCACTGGGAGTAATCCAGATATTACCACCCTTGAGAACCTCCTTTTTAAATTTCTACCTAACTCTCTGTAATCTCCCTTCAGAGTCTCAACCTTTTCCCTTCCTATGTCATTGGTTCCAATGTGGACAATGACCTCTTGTTGGCCTCTCTCCCCTGTGAGAACATTCTGCACCTTCTCTGAGACATCCTTGATCCTGGCACCAGGGAAACAACACACCATTCTGCTTTTTCTCTGCTGGCCACAGAAACGTCTGTCTGTACCTCGGACTACAGAATCCCCTAACACAATTGATTTCTTGGAAGCCGACGTACCCCTCGTTGCATTAGAGCCAGTTTCAATACTAGAAACTTGGCTGTTTGTGCTACGTTCCCCTGAGAATCCATCACCCCCTACATTTTCCAAAACAGCATACCTGTTTGAAATGGGGATATCTACAAAAGACTTCTGCTCTAGCTGCCTACCTCTCTTACCTTTCCTGGAGTTAACCCATCAATGTGACTGTATCTGAGACTTTCCCCCCTTCCTATAACTGCTATCCATCACACACTGTTGCTGTTGCAAATTCCTCATCGCTTCTATTTGTCTCTCCAACCGATCCACTCGATCTGATAAGGCTCACATCCAACAGCATTTATGGCAGATATAATCCGCAGTAACCCTTAAACCCTCTTTAAACTCCCACATCTGACAAGAAGTACATATCACTGCCAATGCCATTTTTGCTCCTTCACAATCTACAGACCCAGAAAATAGCACTGTCTCATTCCTCTACAAACACTACCCCAGGTTAAATTAATAGCTATGACTTATATTTTAAATTTAATCAAGAGACTTATCTCCAAAAACATATAATCAAGAAAGAATCCACTGTACCCACTACTGCAGCCTTTCTCTTCGACAGACTTAAAACAACAATTAACTTATCTGATTCTGTGCTGTGAACTTCACCCAACAGTTCCTCCAAGATTAGTTGTGAATTTCACTGTTTGTTAATTTTCCCAGCTGCACTCTGACGTCCAGCAATACACAAATTCAAACAGCAAAGGCAGTAACTGTGCAGGTTTTCTCTCTCTCTCTCCTGCACTGTCCTCACCATATGCTTCCTGTGTCTGCGCTTCTCCCTTTTAAAACTGCTGTTGTTTTGACTTTTTTTTTCCAATGTTCCAAAACAATGCAACAGCAAATAAAACAGTAATTGCTGCTCCTGAAATTCGAGGAAATCACCTCCAATACCTAAAATACCTCAAAAAAAGGAGCAGCTCTTACAACCAGAATTTTTTTCCGTCCTCCTTAACTTCTACACTATCTTTATCCCTTTCCAGAATTACTTTGAAACTTAAAGTTATGGTCACTATCCCCAAAATGCAATTTTGTTAACTTGATTAAGTCTAGCACTGCCGCATCTCTAGTAGGGCCATCTGTGTACTGGCACACTTTACAGTGGATACATTTTAAAGTTGCCACTCTGTTTAATCTTTTCAGACTAAAGCAATCCTAGGTAATGTTAGCAAAGCTGAAGTCCCTGACAACTTTGACTCTGCTGCTCTCACACACTTCTGAGATTTGCCTATTCATCTACTCCTCTATCTCCCTCTGATTATTGGGAAGCCTGTAGTAAAATCTCACCAAGGTTAGCACCCCTTTTTTTTAATGCTATGTTCTACCCAGGTGGCCTCGTTTGAAGACTCTTCTGGGATGTCCTCTCTCATTACTTTTTAAAATCAGTAATGCAATGCCCCCACCTCTCTCACATCCCCTCCCCCATCATGTCTGAAATGTCTATCCCAAGAATGCTGAGCTGCCAGTTCTGTCCTTCCTTTCACTATGTCTCAATGTTTTCAACAACATCATGTTCCTGCGCGCTGATCAATACACTAAATTCATCTGTCTTTCCCAGACAATCTCTTTGTATTAAAGTTGATATTATTTAGCTTTCCAGATCTCTCATGTGCCTTATCCTGCCCATGTTTCTTCCATCTACTGATTGTTCTAGCATTCCTTCTATAGCTGATATGATCCGACTACTAATTTTACATCTACACTGTGCTCCATCCCCCTGCCAAATCAGTTTAAAACCTTCACAACAGTATGAGCAAACCTCCCAGCAAGGATATCAAACTCATTCCGGCTTGTATAGGTCCCACCTATCCCAGAAGCTGTGCCAATGATCTGAAAATTGAAAGATCGCCTTCCTAAGTCATCCCTTCGACACACATTCATCTGATATATCTTTCTATTCCTTTACTCAGTAGTGCTTGGCCCTGGAAGTAATCCAGAGATTACAACCTGAGTAAGTCCTCCTCTTTAATCTACTACCTAACTCTCTAAATATCTGTTGGCCTTCATTTCTTTTTTACCCATTTTGTTGGTACCAACATGTACCATGACTGCTGGCTGTTCACCCTCTCCCTTCAGAATAGCAGTAGACAATCTGAGACATCCCTAATCCTGGCACCAGGGTGTCAACATATCAATCAAGAGTTGTATTAGTTGGCACAAAACCACCTGTGAGTTCCCCTTACAACTGAGTCCCCTATCACTAAAGCTCTACCAGTCTTTATCCTCCCCTGAGCAGCAGAGCCAATTGGCTGTTACTGCTTTCCCCTAAGACGCCATCACAACAGTATCCGAAATGGCATATCTGTGTGAGAGGAGAATGGCCACAGGGTTCTCCTGCACTGCCTGCCCATGCTTACTCATCCTCCTGAAGGTCACCCAACACTTTTCTGTTTGTGTCACCCTTACTTGTGGTGTGAGCAGCTCGTTAAATGTGCTACCCACAACATTCTCAGCCTCATGCTGCTCCATAGTGAGACCATCCACAGTTCCAGCCATTCCATGCAGTCGATCAGGAGCTGCAGCTGAACACACGTCCTGTATAAATAGTCACCATGGACACACAAACCGTCTCTGATTTCCCACATATTGCAGGAGGAGTATTCCACAGGGCCATCTTCTCCTGCCATCATGGACTTTAGCAACTACAATAATAAGCTAGGAACAAATTACTCAACCTTACCCATTATTCACCAAATCAAATTTCTCCCTCTGTCTCTATCTCTTCATAGCAAACTACAAGAATAAAAAAAAACAGACTTAGCACTTTGTCTTCCCCTTGTCCCTCCAAAGTCTCTAAAGTTAGTTCCCAAGTCACCAATCCTCTTGGTCTACATGATGTTTTGATCCCTGATGTCACCACAGGAGCTCTGCCTCTAGGCTCAGTGAAGCTGTGAGTCCTGGGCTTACTGGTGCATCTGGTAATCTTTCACTGCACCAACATAGCACCATGGGCACAGCAATGACAGACCCTGCTGAGGTGGGTCAAGGTTCTAAAAAAACCCTGGGGGAAATATCATTTAAAGAACAGTCTCTTATTAACATGAACAGTGAACATTTGCATCACACACAAATAAAAGTTCAACATGGTCCTTCACGAAATGGAACATGACAAGAAAAGCTATGTAATGTCTCTGAATGGATTTCTGACATGGTGTTCTTTATTCCAATGTATGCAGCACAAGCCATTCCACACAAATGCAGTAGGAGATTGAGAGTGCAGTTGGATTACCCCTACATTACCCAAGATAAACACCAGTGGAAATAAGAGTATGTTGATGAATACTTACACTTCAAGGTGAGAGGAAATCAGCTCCAAGCCACAGTTCTACGAGTGAGACCTGGATTGTTTTTGTGAACTTTCATGTAGGGCTGACACTTTTAAGGTCTTTCATGTGTAGAGTATTATGATTACAGATGTCTTTAATCTCTATTCTGTAAGTGGCTGCTTGACAGCTGACTAAACATCTCCAAGCCTCTGCACTGAGGTCTGACACTGCTCCTGGCTGACTGCAACAACAACTTCCAATTGATGACACTGTTCTTTGACAGAGCACTGCTTCCCTTAGACTTTGAGACATGGCCTTTTGGCTGAAACCCATGCAGAATATTTGCCATATAAGCCACTGAGCACCTGGTGTATGTGTGACAATGATGTAGCCCTTGGTTGATTAGATTAGATTCCCTACAGTTTGGAAACAGGCCCTTCAGCCCAACCAGTCCACACCAACCCTCTGAATATTAATCCACCCAGACCCATTTCCCACTGACTGATGCACCTTACACTATGGGAAATTTAGCATGGCCAATTCACCTGACCTGCACAGCTTTGGGAGGACACCGGAGCACCCAGAGGAAACCTACGCAGACACGGGGAGAATGTGCAAACTCCACACAGACAGTCGCCCGAGGCTGGAATCGAACCTGGGACCCTGCTGCTGTGAGGCAGCAGTGCTAACCACAGAGCCACCGTGCACCCTAAGGTTATAGAGCAAGGTGTCCACTCCCTTGAATGATCACTGCGAACAGCTTTAACTAACCATCTGCAATTTTGCTTGCAATAAATGGCAAGACATGACAGAAGTACCATGAGCTTCTAAGTTCTTAATCAGGTAGCAAAGTGCAAAAATACAAGGCAAAGCAGAGATGCCGTGATCATCCAAGCTAGCATCCAAGGTGTGAAATAAGTAAGTGCTAAGACAGCAAACAAACAGCCCTAATGTGTACCCTGCTCCGATACATGAGATGAGTCCCTCTCTCTGCAGTCATACTGGCCTGACAGCAGTGTAGCAGTGATAAGTGTCAGTGCACTCCAATGTGCAGAATTGAAATGGGGGACTGTGTTACACATGGGTTAGTGATGTGTCATAACAATTTAGTGTGGTTGGGACATATCTGAAATCCAATGGGGGTGAATTTGGTCTGGTTGCTGTCCATGAAAGTTGTGGACTGGTGTTCAAAACTGAGGGCCGAAGGACAAAGCAGTGAACTGCAGCAGTCAGGTACCCACTGTACTTTTATTGGAAATGACATATAAACAAGGTGAGACTAGGTTCTAATGAGATGTAAATTTACTTAAATTGCCCCCCCCACCACCACACACACACACACACAACACACTCACGAGTGACAGTCTCATCTTGTCATTCAAATCTTAGGTGGAAAATCTGCCTTATTTGTCTCAATAGCAAGAATCTCAGTTGCCATATTGTCCCACCTAACTCATCATTGCCCTCATCATTCAATGGCTGGGAAAATTCAGCCAAAGTCAAAGAGTGGGGAAGGAGAAGAATTTCTGACATCCGGACAGTACTTTCTCAGTCTATGTGTCTCCACACCAACAGGAATGGAATTAATTCTGGGTAATGAAAAAGAGCTTGTGGAGTGTGTTACTGTAGGGAATCAATCAGCTAATAGTAACCAGACCATAATTTGGTTTAAAGTCATTATGGACAGAGAACAGAAAGTACTGAAGGTAAAATTGCTCAATTTGAGAGAACCTGAGACTTAAGATGAACAAGATAAATAGAAAAGGCAATTCCACAGCAAGATAACAATAGAGCATCGGAGTCAGGTGCAAAATAGGCTTGTTGCTTTAAAAGAAATGAGGTAAAATATCCAAACCTAATATGCCCTACAGGACAAAGCAAATAAAAGTTAAATTTACATGTAATTACAAAGCAAACATCAACAACAATTTTCAGTTAATGTTCAGGAAAATTATTAAATATACAGGAAGAAATTAGAAAACATAGGAAAATAGGGAGGAGACAGAAAAATGGGAGTAGACAGTTTTAAATTAAAACCTGAAAAATTTATGAACATGTATAATGGAAATGCTTAGTGAGTGAGCGAAAAGTTAGATGCATTAAGAGTCTAAAGAGAAATCTTTATGTAGAGGCAGAATGCACTGTAGAGGTATGGGATAATAGTTAATTAGAATATTTGGAAATGATGTTGTAAGTATAATGGTGGGTAAAATGGAGTAGACGTGTATCAAGTTTGATTTGCACTAATGGTAAATGAGGAGTTTAAAGAGAATGGTTAAAGAACTAGATTCGGTCACTCACAGGCTCGATTTTCATTCCTGGATCAGGTGAGCAGAGGCAGTAAAAAAACCTAGCTTGACAAACCCAACCTTTCAGACTCAGTCCTGGAGGTTCTCATTTTCAGTCTCAACTTGGAGGTCTGGTGGGGGCATGGAGAATGCAGCCTCCCAGGTCCTGAGGAGGGCTGGGCAGAAAGCCATCTCTCACACCTTCAGCCCAATGGCCAAAAATTAAGACAATACAATAAAATATTACACATTCCTTCAGCTCTCACTTACCTTATGATCTTTAATGCCACACAGACCCTATGCTTCATGCATATCAACGTGTACCATAAACCCATCCTCTAAGGCTTCCCACAATCCTATGCCTTAGCATCTACTTTATCCCCTCATGGTGGCTCAGTGGTTAGCATTGCTTCCTCACAGACAGGACCTGGGTTCAATTCCCGCCTCAGGCAACTGTCTGTGTGGAGTTTGCACATTCTCCCCCTGTCTGCGTGGGTTTCCTCCGGGTGCTCAGGTTTCCTCCCACAGTCCAAAGATGTGCAGGTCAGGTGAATTAGCCATGCTAAATTGCTCGCAGTGTAAGATGGATTAGTCAGGTGTAAATATAGGGGGGTGGGTTTCTCTTCGGAGGGTTGGTGTGGACTTGTTGGGTCGAAGGGCCTGTTTTCACACTGTAGGTAATCTAATCTAAACCTACCTTCGACTATAACTCACTATTCCCCTGTGTCTGTAAGCACAAAGTAAAGAATAAAGTGCAGTTACTTAATGGTCTTATATTACAGATTACACTCTATTAAGGAAGTTAAAAATCACACAACACCAGGTGTAGTCCAACAGGTTTATTTGGAAGCACTAGCTTTCACACGCTGCTACTTCAACAGATGGTTGTGGAGTAGGACCAAAAGACACAGAATTTATAACAAAAGATTACAGAGTCATGCAGCTGAAATGATATATTAAATGAATCTGGATTGCTGTTAAGTCTTTCATCTTTCAGAATGGGTTGCAGGTTTCGGTTCATTAATATGTAAATCCCAGAACTTCTTTTATGTCACTTTCTCAAGATAACTTAAGGTATTATAAGAAAAGCTGTCATCTCAGCTCAGACAATGGATTAAAGGTGTGAGGTTAGAGTCTGTCTGTATCCCAATCATGAGTCAGACTGGTTCTATTTCTTGATGAAGAAGCAGCGCTATGAAAGCTAGTGCTTCCAAATAAACCTATTGAACCATAACCTAATACCTTACTCTTTCACCAGCAGCATATTTCTGACTATATCTGTGAAGTGCCATGTAAAGTGCCTTCTTTTAGTGTAAATTGAGATTACATGCTCAGAATACTATTTTCTGGATAGATTTATTTTGATTAGACTCCCTATAGTGTGGAAACAGGCTCTTTGGCTCAACAAGTCTACACCAACTCTCTGAAGAGTAACCCACCCAGATCCATTTCCCTTTGACTAATGTACATCACACTATGGGCAATTTAGCATGGCCACTTCACGTGACCTGCACATCTTTGGACTGTGGGAGGATACCAGAGCACCCAGACGAATGTGCAAACTCCACAGTCATCCAAAGCTGGAATCGAACCTGGGTTCCTGGCGCTGTGAGGCACACCGTGCTGCCCCATTTGCTCATGACTCATTGTTACTACTGTATGCATTGTGCTGATCTGCAGTCATTGAAGAGTTTGTTGTTACTAGGTAAGTGGGTTTTCAAGGGTCTCCAGAAATGCTTTCATAAAATACAACCAATGTTTTCCACTTAATGTTTAATAAAATTAAACTGTTTTATTGCTGGTCTTCCTCCTGCCAGAAGAACGTTGAACAGATGCATGCTGACAGTGAAGTCTCCTGGGAAAGAAGGTGCAGAAGGGGACTGCATTTTTCATTGTCAGTTTATCAGATGTACAAGCAATCCCTGGCTTTTCTGATAGATTATCGGATGATATCAAATTATACACAATATTCTTTAAAATGCAAGTGAGTATGAGAACTTCTCAGTTAGCAAGCAGTAATTTTCAAAGAAGCAAAACAGTTCTTACTTAGGAAAGTGCACATGGTCGAGGTGACCCTTCCATTGTGGCAGCATAAGCTCTTAGAAACAAAAGCTGCTTCATCTATTCAGTGATAATTCTTCCGGTCACATAATTCCCAAATAGAAGGTTATCCTGACATAATGTTGGAATTGTCACCAGCTGACTACCATTCAATGGGATACCATGCCCTTTCTGACTCGGCTCCTTGATCAAGTTAAGCCTTTGACACATTGGAACAGCATGAGCTGTCTACCTCACCAGCCCAGATATTGAATGTGACCAGAGGCAATCTGCTTAAAAATTTCAATCTCCACATTTATTTTGATAACAGTCCTTCCTTATCAGGTGGTGACTTTCTGTGATGACTGTTCAAGTTGCCGTGATGTTTTCATGACCATAAGATATCTCAATGCAACTGCAGCCAATTGATTACAGTCAAAGTTGTCACTATTTATTGTAAGAAACATGACAGCCAGTTTTGTATACAGCAATGAATTTAGGACTGCATAATCTGTTTACACGATGTTAGTTGAGGGATAAATGCCAGCCCTTCTTCAAAACAGTGCCATGAGATTTTTACATCCACCTGGAGCGGGTAGATATGGCCTTGGTTTAATCTTTCATCTGAAAGACCGCACCTCTGACACTGTACTACATCTCAGTATTGCACAGGAATTTCAGCTTTGATCTTTTTATTCAAATCCTGGAATACAACTTGAGGCCAAGAGGTAGTGACCAGAGGTTAAAGTGCTCCTAACTTCTTCTCAGGAAGTCCTTTAGGATCAAGGAACCCATTCAGGTCATTGGGTTCTGACGTGGCTGGTGCATTCAAAGCAAGATCTGAAGACCTTACGACATGTGGGGTTAGGTGGTGTTTGAACAGTTGGAGTTCATGTACCCACTCAGTGTCTAGCCTTTGCCTCTGTGTACTCTAGATGAAGCCTCTATGTATTTGGTGCTTTCTTAAAAAGTATTTTCCATTTTGATCAGTGACAGGGCAGGGACTCCCACAAGTCAGTGGGTTGGATAATCACATCAGGGATGCATTAAAGACTTCCTAAAATACTTCCATTGTCCTCCTGGGGCTCAGTTCCAAGTACAACAATTGTTTCTGGATTCTGATGTCAGGATAGTAATGGCATGAAAACAGACAGGGCTAGAGAAACTCAGAAGGTCTGGCAGTACCTGTGAAGAGAGAAACATTTTGAGTCTGATGTGATTCTTCTTTAGAACTTTTTTTCCAGCACTTTCTGTTCATATTTCAGCTTTCTAACGTCTGCAGTGTTTAATTTTAGAGGAATGCGATGTCCTGCCAAGTGGAACTGCTTATGAATGGTAATACTGGCTTGGAGATGACAGCTTCTGACAATCTGCATTTTTGGTCACAGCTTTAAATGATCTTATGAAGACACAACTGATATACCATCTCCAACTAGGTGACAGCTGACACAGGTCAACAGTTGTTTACAGGTTTAAACTATGGTCATTTAGGAGCAAAATCATAGAATCCCTACAGTGTGGAAACAACCCATTTCGCCCAACAAGTCCACACCAACCCTCCGAAGAATAACCCACCCAGACCCATTCCCCTACCCTATTACTCTACATTTCCCTGATTAAAGTACCTAACTTGCACATCCCTGAATACTATGGGCAATTTAACATGGTCAATTCACCTGACCTGCATATCTTTGGACTGTGGGAGGAAACCGAAGCACCCGGGAGAAACGCACGCAGACACAGGGAGAACGTGCAAACTCCACGCAGCCAGTCACCTGAGGTTGGAATCGAGCTCAGGTCCCTGTGCTGAGAGGCAACAGTGCTAACCACTGGTGCACTGACAATTTTTAAATTATTTCTGTCATTAAAAGAGTAATCAGAAAAATGTGTGACAAAGTTACACTAACTACAAGATCACGGTGAACTTTGCTCAAACAAAGTTCTCTGGCCTCCTTTCAATATTCTAATAGGCTGTTAATGTGTAAGTGTCAATGTGAAAACATTTACTTCATCCACTACTCATGATGATTGAGCTCTCCAATGACGGCATTGAGCTCATACCCCAGTTTGAAGTGCACAGTGTTGATAGAAGACAGAAGGTAAATACATGATCTTTTAAATTCTTTCACAGAGTGTGGAAATCATTGGCAAGGTCAACATTTATTACTGATCCCTAACTGCCCTTAGAAAGGTGGTACCGAGCTCTGTTCTAAATCAGTACAGTCCATTTGGTATTAGGACACAAACAGTGCTGATCAGAATGAATTTCCCAGGTTTGGACCCAGTGACAGTGAAGTTCCTGGAGTTCAGAATCTAGCCTTCAATTCTTTTCCTGAATTTATTTCAGTAGAACTAATTACTCAATTTTTGATGTGACAAAGGCAGCCATGTTTTAAGCATTCATTTCTCCGTAATTTCACTTTCGAGGTCCTCACACATGTAGGTAAAACACATAAATCCAGATGTTGCTGACAGATGTTTCTACACTTCCCCAGAGAATGCACTGGTGAGGCACTCTCTTCTCTTCATCCACATTCTGATGAAGCGTCATCTAGACTCGAAACGGCTTGCTCTCTCTCCTTGGAAGCTGTCTGAACCACTCTGATCTCCAGCATTTGTTATTTTTACCAACATGCACTCTTTGCAAAATGACAATCAATTGGAAACCTATAAATTGTAGAGAATTTCTACTCTGCCACAGCTCATTATGCTGTAAAAATCCTTCAACAGGTTACATCATATTGAATACCTGCGTTAAAATTATAATTTTATACTTTTGCAATGTCAAGTTGCTCCTTTATGATAAAAATGTTCAAAATATTTATTTTAAATAATGTCCTATTTTGGAAGTTTGTTTCTTTTTATCTTTAAATTAAATTAAACTTAAAGTAAAATAGCAAATGATTTAGCTTATTTAGCTTCCTGATTTGCTGTTCATTAGAATACTTCATTGTGGTTGTCGGATTTTTATCCTATATGAATGCCATTACTGTTGTTTTGTTCCAACAGATCATTGTAATCTGGTGTCAGATTTAAAGGAGAAAGTGAGGTCTGCAGATGCTGGAGATCAGAGATGGAAATGTGTTGCTGGAAAAGCGCAGCAGGTCAGGCAGCATCTAGGGATGCTGCCTGACCTGCTGCGCTTTTCCAGCAACACATTTCCATGTCAGATTTAAACTAGAGTCAGGGAAAACAGGATCTTCACTTCAGAGGTCTCTAGATATTTGCAGCCAGCTTTCTTCAAAGTCAACAAAGCTGCTTCACCATTAACTGCAAAATTTAGCCATGTTATGTTTTTTCACTATGAACATTAAGATCAATGACAAAGGCTCAAATCCAACCAGAGTGAATGGATAAAGACTCTTTCAGTCCTAAACAAGCTTTGACAACTTCAACTCTAGGCTGAAATGAAAAGCAATTGCACAGAGCTAGCCTGGGCATGCTAGAATAAATAGCCTCTTTTTTGTGCTCTAACCTTTCTATGATTCTAATTTACTGGATACACAATAGCTGATGTGCAAAATGGGGGTAAAAGTCACACATGACTGGATACAGGAAGCTTCAGTCGGCAAATGAGTCTGGACTCTGCTTGACCTAAAAGACCATGGTGCAATCTCCAATACATGATCTACATTCTCAGTTTCTCAGAGCATTTCAGAAGATTGCAACATCTTGTCCATGCTTTTACAACATGTGAGGGTGTCAAGAAATGTATCTCATACAGGTGAGGACTTGGAAAATCTAGCCACAAGTTCACAAAGTAGGAAAAAGTTTAACATTTGCTCACTCCGTTCTCTCACTCTGAGGAATACAAAAGCACAGTTTCTTTCCTGCGACCCTTTAAAATGCCATTTGTTTTCAGAATTGAAAATGGCAATGTTGCAGCTAGCACAGTTCACAGAACTGACAGTAATTGTGGAATAGTTACAGTGCAGGAGATCAGTCTGCACATACTGTTTGTGCCAGCTCTCTGCAAAGGCAAATCACTGTGACTATTTCTCCCGTGTGTTCACTATAATCTTTTTTTTTCCTCTTCAGATAATAATAGTTATCTTTTAAAGTCACTGTTGAATCGGTCTTTACCACACTCTTGAGCGGTCAGTTCCAGATCTTTACCATTTGCTGCCAAAAAGATAGTTCTCCATGTTACCATTGCTTGTTTTGCTAATCTCTTTACACTGAGCCCTCTGGTCCTTGACTCTACCCCAGAATAATTTCTTGCTATCTATTCAGTCCAGACCTCTCATGATTCTGAAATGGACAACATTACATTTGAACTTAAACAGTGAAATAATTCAGTGATTTTAGCTTCCTGCGTTGTTGTCCATGAAATTACATTTTAGATAAAAACCTATTTCCATATTTTGAAGATAAAGATTCAGACCATTGCTGAGATTACATATCAATATCTTAGAAACAGGTTCTATCACCAATAAATACATTAGCTACCATTACTCATAAACCTTGAAGACTGTATTTGTGTACAACTAACTATTGTCCTTCAAATTTTACAAAATCACACAGAGTCATGTCCTGTTGGTCCTGTAGCCTGTCTCATTTACAAAACAGCATTTCATATTAACCCTGTCTTACATATCTGGGTTATAACTGATAGAAACTTAGTTACATCTTCATGGTTTGCGCAGAACAGTAAGTACATAGACCAGGGCAACAGATGACACCTTTCAACATTTAGGAGAGATCGGCCTATTTAAACACTAATAGAGGGAAATTGAGATCCTTTGCATTCCCTTTCTGCTTGTTAAGAGTACCCTTAGAATTCCAAATTGCCTTTCATGGTATAGGTGCACACTTTTGAAAGAAGTGATATGGGATATCTTATTGGTGAGAGTTTCACCAAAAACACAGTTAATGACTTCTCAAACAGTACAGGCAGATCATGACATGCAACAATGAAGTTCAATTTTGTTTGACAAAAATGTAAAGCCTTTTTGATTATAACTATACTATAATCACTTTGGTGAAAAATGTGTTGCTGGAAAAGCGCAGCAGGTCAGGCAGCATCCAAGGAGCAGGAGAATGGATGTTTCGGGCATAAGCCCTTCTTCAGGAATGATTCCTGAAGAAGGGCTTATGCCCGAAACGTCGATTCTCCTGCTCCTTGGATGCTGCCTGACCTGCTGCGCTTTTCCAGCAACACATTTTTCAGCTCTGACCTCCAGCATCTGCAGTCCTCACTTTCTCCTATCATCACTTTGGGTCGCATATAATAACAAAACTAATTGTATTGGTTTTTTCATGCCCCTTTGAACTGAATGCAGTTAGGCACTTCTCTTTACGATACCATTAAAGTTCAATGTCGCTCTTATTCCTTTTGGGCAGCACGGTGGCTCACAGTGCCAGGTACTGGGTTCACTCCACCCCTGGGTGACTGTCTGTGTGGAGTTTGCACATTCTTCCCGTGTCTGCATGGGTTTCTTCCAGTGCTCCAGTTTCCTCCCACAGTCCAAAGATGTGCAAGTTAGTTGGATTAGCCATGTGGAATTTAGGGTAGGTGGTGGGCTTGAGTAGGATGCTCTTTGGAGGGTTGGTGTGGATTTGATGGGCTAAATGGCCAACTTCCACACTTAGGGATTCTAATGAACATCAATTTCAGTTTTTCTTTCATATTTCCAATTTCTGCAGTGTTTTGCTTTTCCTTTACTGTGATTAACAGCACAGTGTTACAAATAGCAAGAGGAAAATCTTAAGGAGAATGGAAAAGGAGAAGAGATCAAACAGTGCCTGAGAGGCAGTTGCCATATTTTGTGGGGAGTATAGTGACCTGTATCCTCTCTCTACCTCTCTTTCCTCCAGCTAGGATTTAATAACCACACAACACATTACAGAAGAGATGTTCCAACTGTCTCTGTTATCTGTTCCATACCTGTCAGAGAACATGTTTCTGAAATTCAAATTTCTCAAAATATAATATCTTACACCAAAACTAAGTTTTCACTTTTTATTACATTGATCATTCTTCTTTTAAAAATTTATGCCGTAGCTGCCCCTCTGACAGGAACAGAAGATGCCTTTTCAACTTCAATTCTCCAAAGTGCATCAGCAACTATTCATACAGATACCCATCTCAAACTGTAAAACCGATATTGTTGTGGAGATCTTCAATCATTCATTTATTGGGACTCACTGCAAATAAAAACCTTTATATTTTATTCCCTTGTCCATCAGCCAAACTGAAGACCTGAGTTTTGCTGAGTCTAAAAATCTGTTGCCCTCTGGTTCTTTGCCAATTGATTGGAATTTAAGTCCTCTAGTTACTGACCTTCTCGACACCAGAACCAAGTTTTCTAATCAATGATTTTGAATTCATGAGTTTGAACACCACTATTCAATCTAGCATCTATGCTGCAAGGAGAACAAACCCAACTTTTTACAACTCCACGCTTAACTGAAATTACACATCCCTGGAACCATTATGTGTGTCGTCATGGGAGCATAAAATGTCGACCCGTTCTTTTTGGTGTTATTGATTCACTTCCAATTGATGCAAACAAAAAAAAGGCTTTTCAGTATCCTCACTTCTTGTGCAAGAAAGAATATTTTGTTTGGGTGGGTATCTGAAAATCCCCCCGGACTGGCAGACTGGCATAAACTAGTCATGGAGCACATCCCCTTGGACTTCCTTACGAGTATGCTGCACCATAAAACTGAGAATTTTTATAAAATGCGACAGCTCTTTTTGGACTACCTGGGTACAGATTTATCCACCATACGAGTAAGAGCCTTTATATAGCCAAAGCAATTCTGTTTAATGAATCTCGTATCCAGAGAGCAGTAACTACAAACATATGAATATGTATAAGTTTATGTGCTCGAAGGTCGAGGGCTATTGCTTTGTTTTGTTGAACTGTGTGATCATTATTATTATTATTATTATGATTTCCCTTTTTTTAGTTGGTTATTAGTTATTATTTATCCATGTAATTAGTGTTTTTTTAACACTGGTTTGAATTGTTTGGTTTTGTATTTGTTGTCATATTCAAAAAATGTTTCCTTTTTTTCAATAAAAAATGTATAAAAATGTAGACTCGAACAGGACATGTACATGTACACAATGTTTTTCCAAGGAATATAGACATTTAACTATTCTAGTGGATGCAGATGCAACTCCTTGTACTTGAGGAGGTGAATGTAGGCCTAAGGGTTTACAAGGCAAAAGTGAGGATTGCAGATGCTGGAAATCCGAGTCTAGATTAGAGTGGTGTTGGAAAAGCACAGCAGGTCAAGCAGCATCCGAGGAGCAGGAAAATTGATGTTTCAGGCAAAAGCCCTTCATCAGGACCGAATGAAGGGCTTTTGCCCGATACGTCGACTTTCCTATTCCACAGATGCTGCCTGACTGGCTGTGTTTTTCCAGCACCATTCTAATCTAGACCCTAAGGCTTTACACCCCAGACTCCCAGAGCCCATGTACCAGAGCTCAGTATAAATCCACTTCTTCTGTGAGGAAATGAAAAAAATGAGTGTACCACATGGTAATTGGTCAGAAAAAGTTAATGTTGAATTGTACTGAGCTCCACCCAATATGATGATGTTACACAGCCTCTAGATGGAAAAACAGTTTGTCTTGCACGAGTTCCTAATGGAAATAATTCTGAGATACCTAGCTTCTAGCATTTGTAATTCTACCTAACTAATTAATAATAACTGTACCAATAGTTGTCATGCAATACACTAAAGAAACATACAATATAAGTGCAGGAGTAGGCCATTCGGCTCTTTGTCCCTCACCACCATTCAAATATGATCATGGCCGATCATGCAATTTCAATATTCCTCTTCAAATATCTTTCCATACCCCCTGATCCCTTTAGCCACAAGGGCCATGACCAGTTCCCTCTTGATTATATCAAATAAACTAGCTCCAACAACTTCCTGTCATACAGAATTCCATAGGTTCTTACGGTTGGCACTGGGGCTTAATCGGTTTATGTGCCTGCCTAACAGATGAGACCTAACTTTGAATCTTGGCAATGTTTTTAGGACACTTGTAGTGCAGTGGTAATGTCTCTAAAGCTGGGCCAGTAGGTCTTATTTCAAATCCCACCAGCCTCAGAAGTGTGCAACATCATGTCTGAGCAAGTTGATCAAAAGGCAAACTATACCTGGGGTATAAGAATGCAACCTCTTCTTGTTAACTCTGTAGTGGTCAACTCCTACCATTGATAGGTAGGAGAGGCACTTAGACTCAGCCTACAAAGGAGAATTGATGGCCATAGAATATGCCATTCATAAGCTTCCAGTAGCAAGTACCTGGAAATATAAACCATACAACAGTGATATGGATTCAACGTCCATTGAATAAAAGTGACTATGCCACTTTAAGAACAGTACCTCTTTCACAGCACACAGTCGGTCAAAATGAGAAAAACCATTGTAGCTCTTCAACTTGTCTAGAAATTCCTTCTGGACAATTTCCATGGGGGGGGGGGGGGGGGGGGAAGTTGGTGAGGGTTGCTGCCAGCAACTCAATAACTTTGTTTGGTAGCTTCCTATCTGAGAAATCAGATAATCAGCACTTTCTTCTGCATCTGCTCATTAAGTAATGTATGGACTTTTTAGGCTTCTGTCTAAAGGACATGAATTCAAGTTGATGAGTGCAGGAGTTTAATCTGACTCTGAACTGGTATTTTAATGTGGTCCATCCACAGAGTGTCACTGAAACAGAGGGCAAACCTAAGATGTTGATGATTAAGTGGTGAATATTACAGGTTAATTTCTTTTGTAAAAACTAGCATTGATTGTTTGAAATTAGCATTTAACATAAATTTACTGTTTTAAATTTTAACTTTCTCCCAGGTTCGAGAAAAGCTCTCTTCTGGAGACAAGGTGAAATTAGTTCATTAAGAAGTTGTTAAGCCTCACTGGGGTAGCACAGTGAAAGTGAAGACCTGCTACTCCCACAGCCATCACAAATGTATAAGGTTTTCAAAATTATGCAAAACTTCCCTATTTTCCTGAATTTCAGGAAAAGTGAATTTCAGAGCCAGGTTAACAGAAAGCACTGACCAAGTCCCTACACTTTACATGAATGATGATTTACTTCAAATACAATTAAGATTTGTCAACATACAACTTTACTGGCTAAAGTTACAACCTCCTTACAAGCACACACTTGATACACTCATACAGACATACTCAGACGGGAAAAGAAACATAGGTGCTATGGGTATCAGAAAAGATTGGGAAGGCAGTTTTGTTCTCCATATCCACAGGGTTTGCAGAGATGATTCTTGTGCTGATCAAAGTGTGTTTCTTTCTCGATCTTCCTTCACTTATCTGCAGAAGGCACAGCTTACTGATTCCCACTTATAGATGTCTTTAACCTATCCATTAATAGTCACAGCTTTCAGCAACTGGAAAAGAGAAATAATATGACTATCTTTGTGCTTGGGATGTTTTTTACTGCATAGCAAAAGTAATTCCTTCTCCTCCAGAGGTCCAGTGTTTCCTGCCAAAACATTCACACCTCCATGTTGTTCAGCTTCGCAGGAACCAAGCACATAGCAGGCAGAAGTAATTGGTCCCCAGCCCACAGGCCATTTAGCTAATTACTGCTGGCCAAAGTTCCATTTGACACACACTCCTCAGCTCCATCACTTCTGCAAACCAGGTTTCCACTACTGCTTGAACAAGGAACTGGGTTCACATTACTTACAATGAGTGTCAGATTACTTTCTTTTAAGAAGTGCAGTAATCCGTCAACAGTCCTCGTTTAAAAAGTATTTTCATACTTCAGTCCACAATCATTAACATAGAAAAAAAAAGATCTAATCCAGTTCCATAGCTGTCAAAATGATTATTCATCAAAATCACAGTGGTATATATAAAGGAAGCTAGAGTGCAGCTGAAACGATGTGCAAAGTTGAGAGCTTCATGTGCAGGATCAACAATATTGTGTTGCAAGTACAAACAATCCACATGGGCATTGCAAACACTCTGTATTATAGACACTGCTGGACTGGCAATTATACATCTACTTGCTTGCCAAGACTTAACAGTACTCACAATCCATAGAATGAATCAGACATCAAATAACAAGTCAAATTCAGAAACTTTGCCTCCTACTTCAATTCAAGATTCACCAAAGTACCAGAGTATGTTGATAGAACTGGCAATTTCATGGGAGGTATAACATTCTGTAATATTGTAAAAACATGTCCACAATCTGAATTTAAGGAAAATGTTACCCTGCCAATTGAGCAACCATATTAGTGCAAGGTCCATGTGAAAAACAAGAGCCATGATGGAATTATTAAAAGAGTACAAGACTCAGCAGACTAGCATATCTCAACAGCATGCACATAAATAAGGAAGGATATTTGAGAATACATCTTGAACCATAATGCCTAAAATACCCTTTAATAACGGTGTGAAATTCTTCTTGAAATTTGATGTCAAGGATGATTATTGGTCAATACATCTTGCAGAGAAATCCCAAGAGCTCACGGTGTTCTTATGCCATTTGGATAATGCGGTTTTTAACAACTCTCCTTGAAATCATTTGTTTGCCAAATTTTCTTTCAAACTCTCATTGAACCCCTGAACCAGGATAGATCAGTCCCATTGATGACATTGCTGTGGTAGGAAGAAAAAAGGAAGAATTTATCCACGATCTGAACTTATTGCTGCAAGCTGCACACAATGAGATTGCTGCTCAACAGTCAGAAATGTCATATTAAGGTATCACAGATCAACATTTTCAGTTCTATTTATTCCAGTGCAGCATACATCTTGATCCAAGGAAATCAAAGGACCTAAAAGTCACACCGACTCCTTCAGTCATCTTTGAAGTTGTTTTAATCTCTTTAATTTCTTGCATGCTATATATTCCCAGTTTAACTTTGCTTCATCCCTCATGGAATTATTGAGAAAGGAAGTGCCATCCCTCTAGTACAGGGGGTGGGGGCACAATACCTCTTTGAAGCACTGAAACAGTCACTACCTGAAGTATCAAACAGAATTTTATGACCTGAGGGACTCAACTCCCCTGGTGATCGATGCCTCACAGAAAAATCTGGAGGCATGCTACTACAAAAAGGTGAACCAATCGCATTTGCATGATAATCCCTACATGTAGTGCAGTCCCATGACTCAAACATTGAATGGAAAACATGAACTTCAGTTTTTGGACTCACATACTTTGATACTAATCTACTCAGCAAAACATTTGTGGCAGAGGTCAATACAAACCACTGAAGATGTTTTGGTGAAAACCATTCAACAGGGAACTTCTAAGATTGTAGTATCTCCTGATAAAAATTAAAGTTGAAAACTATGAGAAAGAGACCCATGTATTATGTAGCCAGAGCATTGTCAGGTGCAGAGATGCACTATACAGTTATAGAGATGGAGGCCCTCTCAGTGAGATGGGCACATAAGAGTTTTAATGTGCTCATTGGGATGGGGTATAAACCATCATCTGTCTCTTAAATGAGAAAGAATTGGCAAAATGTCTCCATATGTATCAAGATTCTGATACAGATCAGATATAGATCAGAAGTCACATAACACCAGGTTATATTCCAACAGATTTATTTGAAATCACAAGCTTTCTGAGCATTTCTCCTTTGTCAGGTGAAGTCTACACATGATGAAGGAGCAACACTCCGAAAGCTTGTGATTTCAAATAAACCTGTTGAACAATAACCTGGTGTCCTGTGACTTCAGATCTTGTCCACCCCAGTCCAACATCAGGACCTCCACATCACAGAAAAGATACATACAAGGCAAGTTACAGACAATATGATCTCCAGTGCTACAGCTGACTGTTTTACAATGGATGATGAGGAATCTGTTAATGAAATTCAGTGGTATAGGGTGACTATTGTGGCAGCATGGCCAGCAACACAAAGTAGATTCAATCAAATATAACAGAAACAAATGAAGGACCTAAAATGAGATACCATCTGTCAGTACTCTGTTAAATGTTGGTCAGAACAAAGGCCAAGGGGTTAGACCATGTCTTCATACATTTGACCATATTTCACAATTGTGAGAGATTTGCTTGTGTCTGATGAAATGCTTGTTATTCTGGCTTTGCTACAGCAAAATATCTTAGTAAAATGCGCCAGGGCATTTGGATATCACCATGTGCAGAACCAGATCTCAATCATCAGTGTAGTGGCCACAGATCTCAAAGGAGGTTAAGGACCATATAGCTGTCTATGAAAATTGTGTTAGTTACACGTATGAATACCAAGAGTAATTGATTTCCACTAACTTCCCAAGCAATGCAAATTCTTGTGAACAAATGTTTGATGGACAATCATATCTCATTGCTGGCAGCTATATTTTCTCATAGGTAGAAGTAAAAATACTACAGAGGCAATCGGCAGGCTCTTGCATGAAATATTCACTTCACATTGGATTCCTGATGTAAGGCAATGAACCACAGCTTGCAAACATGTCTTTTCATGCAGTTTGCAGCCACTTTTGTATTTGAGCACAGAATCAGCTCAGAGATATGATTTGGAGGTGCTGGTGTTAGACTGGGGTGTACAGAGTAAGAAATCACACAACACCAGGTTATAGTCCAAGGGGCTTATTTGAAAGCACTAGCTGTCGGAGCACTGTTCCTTCATCAGATGGCTATCCTGATGAAGGAGCAGCGCTCTGAAAGCTAGTGCTTCCAAATAAACCTGTTGGACTATAGCCTGGTGTTGTGTGATTTTTGTTTAGCTCAGAGATAGCCACTGTCAAGTGGGGAAACCAAGCATGAAGACACAGCTTAGTTTACACAGTCTTGATAAATTATCAGGCAATCCACTCCAGTGTGCCTTAACAGAATTTGTTGATGGAGAGAAAACGAGTGACGTGTCTTTTTATCCGAGCAAAAAGGTTGATCCCACAATCTGCTTGACTGTAAAGATATTTGTAAAAAAAGCATCAGTCTTATTGCCAGCAACAGGCTATAATAAATTCCACTTTGCTCCACTTGGCAATGGGTCTGGATAGGGGAACCCAACCTGCAATAATGTAAGAGTCGGTGGACTTTCAATTATCCTATATTGTGTTTGTACTGAGGGAATAACCATCCCCTACTGTCTGATTGGGATAAACTCACTGAGGAATGTTATAACAGTAAAGGCTCACAGGCCAATCAAGGTCAAAATCAGAATCAAGGTCAGCACTCCTCAAGCAAAAAATCTACTAAGAGAAAAAAGAATTGTGGACTGTCTGGAATGTCTGAATTTGTGAAGTCAGAGATTTGGGGGGATGGAGTAGGTGGTTTTATATATAGGGGGAATGTATTGTATAAGGTAATAGTTTTGAAAGAGTTAATGTTGAGGGGTACTGAGTTCTATCCTATCTGATGATGTCACATAGTCTTTGGATGAAGAAACAGTTAGTCTTGCACAAGGTCTGGGTGCCGTGTCTTTAAATACTGTGCAGTATGTTTGATTGTTGTAACTTTTGTAGTTGAATAGAATAGGATTGCAACACAGCTAAATTTGCAAAGAAATGAACTTTGGGTCCAGTATAGAATGCTAGGGATTGTTGGTAGTTCAGTGATGAAGGTGTGGTGAATTAAGCAGTGTCTGGATGAGTGCAGTGCAATGAGTAAAATATGGCATTTGAAGATATACATATTGATGTTGTCACTCAAGTGAGGTCATCAAGTTTTTTTGCTGCAATGCATCCAGATTCTCAGAGCTTAATTCTCATGCATGATTCCCACATGCATTCAGCCATGAATTGTGAGCTTGCTTCTTTATCACTCCACAGGAATAAAATCAACAGCTATCTCACCCATTTCATTTCAGTCACTTCACATTGGGCCTAAATTTACAATGATGTTGAGATCTAAATACTCACCAAAATGAATGCTAAGTCCAAGTACCAATGGCTATTTAATATGTGATTAATTGGCATGTACAAGCAAGGACACTAAAAGGATACTGAAGAGTAAAATAAAACAATATTTTTAAAATCAAAACAAGACATGGCTTACAGTAATTTCTTAGAATGCATTTTGAAAAATTAAAATTTGAAATTTTATCTCAGGATATATTAAATTATTACCTTGAGAGTCTAGGAGCAGAGTCTTGCTAGATGGGAGACCTTGAGTCAGGGACAGAACATTCCCATTAACAGGAATGGGCATCATAATGAATAATATCCCTGTGCCTATTCGCAGTGAGACAGGCAGCATTCAAACACATGCATCAACATGATTGTGGTGTGCAGCCCAGTGCTTAACATGCTGTCAACTGGCTGCATGCTCATGAAAGGTGAGCACAAATGCAGACATCTGATGGATGAAGTACTGTAATTTAATTTAATACATGAAGCACTAAGATGTTAGAATTACGTATATTCTAGAGAAATGTATGGAGTCAAGGTCTGCATGTGGTAAGTCATCAGAGGGAAGAAACTGTGATCAGGGTGTGATAAGGATAGCATGTATGACAGTTTTTGGAAGAACTAAGTTGCTATGTTTCCATTTACAGAAATACTGTTTCCAGGACAGTATCAGAGAAGTGACAAAAAAACAACGTAACCTTGAACATAACCTTCACATGCACCTTTATGCTTTGCTATTTTCAACATGATCACTAAGCACCACACCCAGACCCATGGTATTAGTAACTTCAACTATTAGCAATTAAATGTAATTACAACAATGAATTCTATGGAATAATGCCAAGATCCCAATGAGTTAACAATTTGTGATTGCTTAGTTTTTACTGTTGGCTCACAGTCAGAATGTAAAAATATCAATGAGCTCTGGGAGTTATTTATGCACATTACCATGAAAAATAATGGATGTGCATCACAAATATTCCAAAATGTAAATTCTCACTAATGAGCACACGTGTGTGTTACACCAATATCAGAGTCATTCATATCTATTCCCTTGACATGTATTCTCTCTCAAACTTTCATTTTTAATTTTCTGCAAAGCTTAAACAATTTGCTACAGAATTTGACTCAATAAACTCATTGAGAGGAGCTGAATTTTACAAGGTGGGCAAGCAGGCAAAATTATGTCATCCTCATGTCATCAGCTGTCTGCTCACCCACTCACAAGAATCTATGAGCAACATATGAGATGTTTTGTCAATTGTCCACTTGTGACCCAACTAAGGCTCACAAATGAGCAATTAATGCCTCATTAAAAGTCTAACTCTGTCATTGCTTTAAACAAACGGGCAACTGGAGAGGGCGGCACTCAATGTGCGGTGAGCAAGTTTAACCCTGCAGGTCTCTAGCTAGTTAAAAAAGGGAGTTCATTGTATTGGTGCCAGTCAGAGTCTCCTCCCCAGATTTAATGTCCCTGCATCCACCCTTCCCTTACCCTCCCCAAGATGGCCGAAACCTTGTAAAACCTGTCAGATGAACCCTAAGTGAATTCCTGAATTCAATTTACATTCTCACAGCAAGTAAAAGTGTATTTAGTGCATTGGTGTATTTTTGGCACTAATTATTGATGGACTAAAGGGCATCTTCCATACTATATGATTTTCTGATCCTAGGAGTTAAGAATGTGAACTGACAAAATGAATTCTTCCTGGGATAGGGATAGAGGTTTATTGTCACTTATCAGGGGAATCCTTTTAGCTTTCCTAGTTATTGTTGGCTCGTTGGCCCGCTTACAGGACCAGCGATATCTGCACTATTGTGTGGTGGTCTGTTTGCCTTGGAGCTCAATGAGAGAGACCCCCTCTTGAAGACCCCCTCTTGAAGACACAAAAAAATTCTGCCTCATACTAATTAAATGGGCATCGCCCAAAAGCTGAATGTGGGACAAACCAATTAAGCAGAGGCAGACCTGTTACATACATTAACATAGGGATGTGGGGAAACCACTCTCAGTGTACACTACAGGTCTCTGTAATTTCCCTATCCATTGCAATATAGAGCAAAAGAGAAACTTATGGAACTCATAACTTTCCTACTACCATGTGTTTTAAACCTGTGTGCTGGCATACACAGAACACAGCTAACCTAACTCAAACTAAACTGCTGTCCACTCACTCGAACCTCTATTTGAAAAGTTTGCATGAAAAAAAACTCTTCTACAAAAAAGCATTCAAGATTCTCCAATATTTGCTTCAAACAGGCACATCTACTTGATTTTTGGCACATCTGCTGGCTTAGTAAGAAATATCAACAATAACAATGAAAACCAAAAGAATTCTGCTGATGAGTGAAAATAAACCTCTTTCCCTATCCCAGGATGCTTTCATTTCTTCAGTTCACAGTCTCAACACTTAGAATCAGAAATTATGCACTACAGAAGAGGCCATTTGACCCATTAAGAGTTACTGCCAAAAATACAGTACTGCACTCTTAGTTTCTGTGGGAATGTAAATTGTCTGTCAACAGGCTCTCTGTTTATGCATTCATTAGGTTGAGAGTTGAACATGCTTCATGATAAATGTGCTTAGCTAATTACTAAATACAAAAGCATACATCACTACAAAGGGTAAAATCAAAGGCAACGATCACATGAAGAGGAGAGAATGATCTCTTCAGTGCATTTGCAGTTCAAATGCTTTTTCCCTTAGTTGCATTTTCAAATACATTTGTAAAGCATTTGATCTTATCGTCGGACATATTTTCAAGGGGATTTTTATTTTTGGTTGCTTATTATTTAGGAATTATTAGAAAACGTTATTGGAAATGTATAAATTACACTGTGAATGAATGAAAATGTACCCATCAGGGCTGAAGCTTCAATATCTCTGCAGTGTAAAACATGAACCCATGCATGAAAAATATTTGCCTTTAGGAGCAATTGTATTTGCATGAATAATATATTGTGACAATCACACAGGAATAAATGTTTTATTGGGAGTTTAGGACAAATGTATACAGACTGTTGGAGTGCTGCCTGGTTTATTGCTCACCAGCTCCCTGGTTCTGACACGGCCTATGTAGTGGAATGGAGTGCGCTTGAATTCACTGGAGACATGCTTCAAAGGCAAAAAAAAGTCTAGTTGTATTGGTAACAAGAAAATTGAATATATGTACAGCATTGGGAAGAAAAAGTGAATATTTCAAAATCCAACTATTATAGTTCAAAATCGAATGTCTGGGACTTGTCTGACAGTTAACTTGAACCCCAGGCGAAGGTGAGGACTACAGATGCTGGAGATCTGAGTCTAGATTAGAGTGGTGCTGGAAAAGCACAGCAGGTCAGGCAGCATCCGAGGAGCAGGAAAATCCTGTGCTTTTCCAGCACCACTCTAATCTAGACTCTGATCTCCAGCATCTGCAATCCTCACCTTTGCCTAGTTGATTTTAACCTTACCGTGAATCCTCTTGCAAGGATGCCTACCTTGAAGAAGTTATCCTCCGCTCTCTACAAGGATTTCAGCGAGTCTCTCTCTCATTGCAATCTCCAGGTCATCTCCTCTGCCCTGAAGCTTTTCTGACCTATCACCTTCATCCGCATCCGCACCTCCATCCACCATATGTACTCTTGGCAAACTTCTCCCCAGCCCCAACTCCCTCCCAGTTATCTCTCCACCCCGGAGACTCCCTGCTCATTCCTGATAAAGGGCTTTTGCCCAAGATATTGATTTTCCTGCAACTTGAACCTCAGTCAATCCGTGCAGCCCAGACTTGATATCGTGGGTTTAAAATCACAGTGAGTAATTGTTAGCTAATGGGTCTCAGAGAAAATAGAGAGAGAGAGAAAGAAGGAAGCAAAACTCACTAATCCCAGAGCCCTACCCGGCTTCCCTGCAGGGGATACTCTGCACCATTGGCCCTACAACCCACCTCCTCGTATCCTAACTAACCAAGCTGGGACAAAAGGTTTCGATGACCTTAGGCTCACCTTTGGTGTAGGACCCAGGCTTGGCTTGCTCCGGTCCTTAGTCTCTTGCCATAGCTGAGCTCTGCTGTGGACCATGAGTGCTGATTTTTCCTCTTGCCCTGGATGGTGGTGGATGTTACAGGTACTGCTCCGATCAGTGTCTTCTTTCTCTCCTTCTCTGTTTCTCTCTCTTTTCTCTGACACCCATTAGTTAGCAATTACTCACTGATTTTAAACCCACGATATCAAGTCTGGGCTGCAAGGGTTGATTGGGGTTCAAGTTAACTGTCAGACAAGTCTCAGACATTCGATTTTGATCTATAATAGTCGGGTTTTGAAATATTCATTTTTTTCCATTGCTGTACATATATTCAATTTGCTTGTTATCTATGAAATTATAGTTTTCTTTTCCCCTGAAGCTTCTGTGCTTTCCAACAGACCACATAAGCCCAGTGTCAGAACCAGGGAGCTGGTGATCATTAAACCAGACAGCACGCCTGACAGAATGGCGACCACAAAGTGACACTGGCAGAGTGAATGTGATGCTCTGGAGGGCGTAACAGAGGTCAAGAACCTGATGGAAGAGAGGATTTCTTCTTATGTGTTCAAAAAAGTAATTATTTCGAAGGGTAGGCTCTGGAACTACTCAGGGAAGGACTTCCTGGGAAAGCAGCAGCCCTGTGGACAAAGTGCCTTTTCCAACATCAAGCTCCTGTAGAAACAATCTACCCACAGGCTCCAGCCACAACAAGCATCTTTGGAACCAAGAACCTCAGAGGTCAAACAGGAAAGCTGAATTGGGAAGACAAACCAAGAGCATTATTGGAACAAAGGACATCCAAGAGGGAGGACGCCAACCAAGCGCTATCTGAACAAGGGTTTCCACACATGGGTCTGTTCCAAGCCAAGAGAACCAATGGAAAGAACCTTTGCAACTGGATGCTCTTAAAACTGTATTTTGCCCAGTGATGAGCTGAAACTGCTGAGACCCCAAAGTTTCCAACCTAGCTAGCAGTGAAGGGAAGGCGGATGGTAGGAAGCCTGAAGAAGGTGTCTATGACTAAAACTACTGTTTAGCTTTGAATAGTGTTTTAACCTCTGCTTAATTTGATAGTGTATTTAATTACTGTCCTCTGTATAATTGTGTTAATTTCACTGTTTTATGCATTTGCCTTTTATTTCTTATATTATACCTACATTTTTATGTATTTAAATAAACAGAGATTCTTTTTCCCTGAAACACCTGTCCACTGTCTGCTTCATTCCTTGTTCCCTAAATAAGTCCTGTGTCAGATCCAGGGATCTGGGGATGATTTGAACCATCTAATAATCAGTAAATTACTGATTGCAAACCAGAAACCCTACAAGACAAAACTCTTGCTTCTTCGAAGTAGTAAATTACTTTCCTGATAGTGAAAGATTTTTTTTTGAAATTGGCTTCTGTCAAATGATGTCAGCGACAGAACCAATGGAAATCGTTTTGCGATATCTGCAGCAGTATGTTGTGGTCTAGAGTTAGCTCACGGTTCCCAGAAACCATCAATATTGACCTGTTTGCATCCCAAATATGGTTATAAACAGAGTCTGTAATGCATTTGGAAAGGGAGTAAGCTTTGTCTGAAAGGAACTAATGCCTACTCAGTCACACTGCAGAAATAAAGCAAGCACAATGTTTATGCTTCATGATGCAGTCTGTAATGTGTTGTTAAAAGCTGCAGAACCCAAGAACATGGTTCCATTGAGAGAAAGAAGAAAATGTATTGAAAGTACTTTGGTGGCACATGTGATGAAGGCTATTTTGTGTTATTAAAATAGTACATACATAAACATTGTTGACTATAACTTTTGTACATCTATTTTTGAGTTCCTCTGCATTGGTGTTCAAAACATTTCACATCATCCAACAGTTCATGGCCACACAACCCGACTTTGTGGCTTGAGGTTTGTGCTAAGAGTTTATGACTGAAAATGTGTTGCTGGAAAAGCGCAGCAGGTCAGGCAGCATCCAGGGAACAGGAGAATCGACGTTTCGGGCATAAGACCTTCTTCATTCCTGAAGGTGATAGTGAGAGCTTCACCTCCAGTGGCTCCCATCCTCAGCCTGACCCCAGTCAGTGAGCCCCCAGATATCCACATCCCATTAACCCGGTAGCACTCACACATCCCTCCCCAGTTCTTCCCCAGTTATTTACATTCACTTACAGCTGCCTACCCTTCCCACCCAGAGACAGCCAATGTGACGTGAACATGCCTGGTGTGCCTTCCCCACCTTGAAGTCAGGGTGCTCCTGACCATTAATAAAATCCCTTCCCTCCCTCAGTACATCCTTTCCAGGTAATTCTTTACAATGCCTTTCCATTCAAAGTCCTGCTGTCACCTTCACAATTAGACTGTGCCTCTGTCCAGAACCTTCGGCCACTACTTGACCCTCACCCAAACCCCTTTGTCCTTCCTCTCAGTTTCTGAGGGTGGAGTGACTGTGACCCATCTTCTGGACCATCATCCCTGGTCAGCCCCATGCAAAATGTGCCCACACACCTGACTGGTGCCTGTACATCTTCCCACCTGCAATAGCTCCTACCTCTGACCTGTTGTGACAGATTGTGGCCCCTTCCCTCAACTGCTGAAGCATGGACACCTGACTGACACCACCTCCCGCAGCCCCCACCATCACCCCCAGCCCCAACCTAAGGGTGACTGTGGCCAATCACCTGGACTATTTTGGGAAGTTGCTCTTGATTTCCTGTGCCGAGTTCCACTGAATGCCAGGTGCTTCCATGGATTTCATTGAGGGCTACTGAAAGTTTGATAAATGGCTGGCTTCCTGGTTGATGTATGTGCAAGCGTGTTTACCACGTAAGCAGTTGGCACATGGAGCTGGTGTGAGATTGGTGAATCAAGGTAACGTACAGCAAGGCAACCTGCCAGTGTTGTGTGACTGTGCTAATTGGCACTGCATGGCAAGTCAAAGCAGGGATGTTAGCAACAAGCATGCAACTGAGCGATCACTGATCGAGTAAGTGATCATCCCTGAGATGCAGCCTGATCCAGACTGTGAGTTGGGTGCCTTTCCCCATGCAAAGTAATGTCCCTACTACAGCCTTTCAATGCTGGTTGTTTGTGTCCCCTGCAAAGTAAGCATGTGTTTCCAGAGTGCAATACCAGTGCCTGGTCAAAGTGCCAGAATGTACAGAATGGGCTGACAGTTGTCAGATGCCAATGTCCATGGAGGAGAAGTAGGTTAAGCTGGTGCCTGTGTACCATGCCCTGGGCTACTTGTAGTTACAGACAACATGGAGCTCCTTCAGAGTGACTGGTAAACTGAATCTGCCAGCTACACACTCAGGTTTTCTTGTTGAGTTTACCCTGACATTGAGTTTGCTTGTTGAGTTGTATGAGATGGAGCATGAATACTAAGAGAATGATTTGTGGTATTAATCTGGCACCATACCACTACCTTCATGGTATCTTGCTTGCTTTGCACTTGAATCTCCCAGCACCTTAACACACCTTACGTACTTATCCTTTCACAGAAGCTGTTAAAGTTGCTGACTGTGATGCTGGACTTTTAAATCACAGAGTTGCTTTACAGTAACTGGCTGCTGTGGAAAAGCAAGAGTGGCTTGCATTCCCATGAATATCCTGCACTTCACAAGATCTGTCAGATTTAAAGTATGGTTATGTATTTCTAAAGGAGTCCTGATCAAAATTTTCAGTCAGAAGTGCAGAGCTCTTTCTTTAAGTAAGAAGGAGCATAGTTTCAATATGTATGTAATGGCCACTCCTTAGAAAATCCAGCCCATTATATTTTGTACCAGTACAGCCTTCAGACGGAGTCATCATCATAAGGGGCCCCCTGAGCTTCCTACCTAAAGTGGCAGTGCCAGCCTCACCTGCTGAGGCCATGTTGTGGGATGGAACGGGAGAATCAAGGGAAGGCAAACCGGGGGCTCTTTCTCACAGCCTCAGGTATTCCTGTTGGCTTCCGCTCACCATCCTTAAATGTACAGGGTTCATTTAGATGACTTCTGAATTCAGTTCCTCATGGAAAATCCTCTCTAGGGCCCCATGGCAGCCACATCTAGGATTCTAATCTGGAATTCAGCCGAGTTATTGGATCAGGATTCTGGAACTACAATTAAAAATATCTCCATTCTTGCCGATAAGTAAATTAATTCCAAATTGTACAGAATGGTTGGGGTAAAATTGTTCTGTGTAATTTCATCCATGTTCAATAAATAACATTTGTTTTGTTTTCTAATAAACGTTTTCCAATTTTCTCTCCTTTTCATGAAGACTTTATCTCTGGCTGTCATTTCCTAGCAGAACCATTAACCATGCCATAATTACACAGCTCAAGGAGCTATTCTTCAAAGGTAAGCCTGTATAATAAGAGTCAGTAAATTATTTCCTCATGAGTGTTGTGTAAGGTAATGGCTCTGAAAGAGTTATTGATGATGTTGCATTAGCTCCACCCATTCTGATGATGTACACTGACATTGAGTGAAGAATCAGACAATCTTATACAAGGTCCCAATGGAGACAGATATGTCATCTTTGCCTCCTGATGCGTTGAATTATGCCTATCTAGTTAATGTTGTTTGTAAATATTGCTTTCATGTCACAAACTACATCTTATTCTGTAAAACAAGTATATTTTCTTGTTAAGAAACCCTTAGCGCCTGCTCTGTAGTTTGAAGTAATCATGGCTAATCCTCGATTTGAATGTCATGTTTCTTCTTTTTCTCCATACCCCTAATGACTTTAATATCTAAAACAATATCACCTGCCTTCTATGGGTGTGAAATCCGCATGTTGGCCACCATTGAGTGGAGAACTGTTTCCTCATCTCAGTTCTAAATGGCCAAATCCATACCCTGAGACTGTGACCGCTTGTTCTAGACTCCACAAAAGGGGAGACATCCTCCCTGTATCTAGTGTGTGTGGACTTGTTAAAGTTTTGTATGTTTCAATCAAAATCCCCCTCATTCTTTAAATGCTAGTGAACACAGGCCCAGGAAAACTAATTTTTCTTTAACAAACAGTCCTGCCATCTCCAGTATCAACCGTGTGAGCCTTTACTGCTCTCCCTTCTTGGCAAGTATATCATCTTTTAGGTAGGAAAACCAAAACTGCACACAATGCTCCTGGTCCAGTCTTACCAAAGCCCTGCATAACTGCAGTAAGAAATCCCAACTTCTGAACTCAAATCCTTTTGCAATGAAGGCCAATATATCATTTGCCTTCCTAAATGTTTGATGCACCTGCTTATTTATTTCCATTGACCCAGATCCCTTTTCACAGCCATATTTCTCAATAAACCACCATTCTAATAATAATCGGTCTTTATATTTTCACACTAAAAGGTATAAATTCTAATGTATCCACATTTGTGATGCATTTGCCCACACACTCAACCTATCTAGATTGCCTTGAAGCCTTCTTGCATTCTCCTCACAACTCCCAAGCCCACACAGTTTTGTATCATCTGCAAACTTGGAAATAATGTATCTGATTCCCGCATCCAAGCCTTCTCTATCTGGCATAAATAATTCAATTCAAGTAGTGTGCTCTAAGTCACCACTGGGAAAAATAAAACATTTATTCCCTCTTTCTGTTTCCAGTCCTTCAACCAGTTCGGAGTCCATACTAATATATTACCACCATCCCATGTGCTTTAATTTGACCAATGGTCTCTTATGTGGGATCTTATCAGAAAAACTTCCTTAAAATTCAAACACACCACATTCACTGGTTCTCCCTTATCTACTCTACTCATTCTCAAAAAAAACTCCAGTAAGCATGCTTTTATAAACCTATGCTGACTTTGTCCAATCATGTTAATGATTTCCATGTATTCTGTTATCACATCTTTTATGATAGAATCTAACATTTTCCCCACTGCTGGTGTAACACGATCTGCTCTGTAATTCTCTTTGTTTTTGTCTCCCTCCTTTTTTAAATAGTGGAGTTTCATTTGCCACCCTCCAATCTGTTAAAAATCTACTACAGAATTGACCAACTGGTCAAGGAGCAAGTGATAGAAGGTTTCATTGGGCTTCTTGGACTCATGGGAGGACTCAAAAAGAAAAAGGAATCTATTATGATTACCTTTGTAAGCCTGAGAGAACTATTTCATACAGTCAATCAAAAGGAACTTGGCAGAACCAATGGAAATATTTTCCATTCTTATTATCATCAAAAAATATTTCAATTCATTGCACATCAAAGGCAGTATTGTCAGTACCAGTGAATAACAAAGCTCCAGTGACTGAAGATGGGAAAATACGTAGTTCACCAGTAAGATATCTACAGCTGAGGGTGAATGAAGACATCCAAGCTAATCAACAATTTGAAGAATAAAGCTTATTGATTTCAATGTAAGTGTGACAGCAGATCAAGAGGAAAGAATTACCTAAATAAAATGGAAAATGAGCTGTATGTCACCCCACACAGCAGGACCAATATTTACATATTCAGGCCACGATCAAAGCAAGAAAATTCCGAGTATGAATAAGAATACAAAAAAAAAATAAATCCATCTTCAATTCTCGAAGTAATCCAGGATACTGCAAAGCAGGATGGTTTCAACAGAGTAGATATCTTTCATTTTGGACAGTCATGAGATTAAAGGCCTTGAGATAAGATTATCTGACAACTACATGAACTAGCAAGGAAGGTTTCCTGTGCTAAGTAAATTAAAGGGATTAAAGATCCTCCAAATAAGATAACAAACCTAATATTGGCTCTTGCAGGAACAACGCTTTCTATAACAGACAGCCAAGGGATAAAAGATCTTCCGGTATTGATTGAGCATATAGATATTGTAGATTGTTGATCATTCTGAAGCAATTATTTGCTGAAACACAGTCATTGGGTGGGGAATCAAGCAACCTTGCATGATGTCCTGAATGGATACAGATGTGCCATCTCTGGTCCTGATGCTTCTTGCTATCATGCAATAAATTATACCTTGTTATGTAAGACAGTATCCCTTCTTGTTAAGAGACGTCAATGGTCTGTTCTCTACCACAGATAATTAGACAAACTCTTAAACTTGGAGGTTTAAGAGTTGATCAGAGACCAGTGGTCTCCACAGGGGGTGAGTTCCGTCATCATTCCAGGAGGTTATATTTTAATTTAATTCTAAAAGGTTTTCACCACATTTCTGTAAGTTTCCACCGGCATTTGAGATTTGCAATAGTGCCACACTAGGGCTATATAATTTGTTTATTTTGTATCTTAAAAATCATGGCAAAAAATGATTAATGGCAATGAACTGCCCCAGCTAAAAGTCACCAAAGGTTGCTAACTAAACCAGTAAATGACAGTGATTAACCAGCTAGCCAAGTTCTGTTCTGTCTCTACCTATTATTCAACATGTATAGTTAGAGTCCCTGCATGGGAATTAATTTTTCCAATCAATAAGCCAGGCAATCTGAGGCAAACTGTTGTACCTGAAATGGCAACCTGGCTTTGATTCAAAATTCAGGCATAAAAAATACAATCAAACTTGGGACTATTCTGCTTTTGAATGACTAATACACAACTGGCATTGGCCTATTGACCTATAAAACTGCCATTCATTAATATCTAATGACTTTTATTAAAATTTCCCTCATCATCCTATCCCTCTCACCTAAATGTCTGATATTGATCCAAGAAAGCAATTGTTAACTTGAAACCG
Organism: Chiloscyllium plagiosum; assembly: GCF_037043375.1. Lineage (NCBI taxonomy): Eukaryota > Metazoa > Chordata > Chondrichthyes > Orectolobiformes > Hemiscylliidae > Chiloscyllium > Chiloscyllium plagiosum. Next base: position 39,311,384 of record NW_028270164.1, read on the forward strand.
CCTGAAATAAACACATTCATTGATATATCAAATTCTCATGGCCAAAGAGCACGGAAAGAAATCCCAAAGAAAATAAAACTCTCTTCTATATTGTCATATTTAAATTCTGTTTCTTTTAAAAATGAACTTACAAAATAGTGAGGACGAGTGCTTGATTATAATCCAAGAGCTTTTGAATCCCTTGCATTTAGACACATTCCATTTAAAACTGAGATTGAAAAGGAATTGGAGAAAAGCTGTCTATTTTCAACCAGCTCTGGACAAAAGAACACAAGGAAACCCTATTGTGCTGTCCTAGCATTGATTTCACCTGAAAGGGTTTTGCCAGGAATTTATTTCAAAATCTGGAATGCAAAAGCCATGATTTGGGGAACATCTTCAGGCTACCTCAGTAAGGAATGGGAATAAAAAGTGAATCGAGTAAATCAATAAGCCATGTCTTGGGCTTAAGAGAGGAATATTAATCATAATTTAGATTCACTCCCATTCCCACTTTGTCGATGATAGAATCCTTTGGGAATGGATAAAGTGCTAAACAAAATCCCAGTGCAACTTGACAAACTCATGACGGTGGGTTACATAACTAGATATTAAAGGTCAGACATTATTCGTAGTTTGACCTGGATAATTAATGTCCGTGACATCTAAGCAGGTTTGTTACATGCTAGCAATAATGTATGAATGAGAACATATCAAAAACATAGCATGAAAGTATACAAAGGAATTGTTACTCAATAAAACATCATTTCTTCAAATTGTAGGGACATCTGCTTCTAGTTCAATGTCATCGGCCCTGGAAGATCATGAACTCAACTATCTTTGAGGGATCATGAGAGGAACAAGTATTCTTGCCTGGGGGAGGAGTCATCTAACAAAAAGAAAGAGAGTTGTGGTGACTGGAGGTCATTCATCTCATTATAAAGACATCACTGCAGGAATTCCTCAGAAATTTGCTCAGTTCAACTATTTTTAGCTGCCTCGTCATTGATGTTCCCTCAGTCAAAAGATCAGAGGTGAGATGATCACTGATGATTACACAATACAGTATTCAGCACCATTTCACTAACGGGCATAGCTGGATATGTTTCATTGATGTGTTACAATTGGCTGAGCAGAATGTAAGGGCCCAAAGAAGAAGACTGCTCCTTTTCTAAAGGAATGTTAATGGTAAGACAATTAATTATCTGATTAGTGGTCATTAAAACACGGATTAGTCACCTTCTTTAGTTTGTCCAGACATCCTTCTTAATAGGTTGTGGGATATAGGTAAATTAATGTTTCTTCTGCAGTTCTGTAATTCTGCAATTATAATTTCTGGTACAAAGTAAATGAACTCACATCAGTGTGTAATTGTTTTGGCCAAGAGCTGAGTCAATAAGAATGGAAACTATGTGGAGGGAATATATAATTGTTTTTGTATTAGCTAAAGTGGTATGCCAGTGTGAAACGTGATTGCAAAACAATGGTAGATATTATGGGCAAATAGATAAGATGTTGTGAGGAGATGAAATTAGGCCAGATACGCCTGTACAAACATTTGTTTCCCACTTTTACAGAGACACAGGAACAAACCCCAGAGAGGCCCAGATGGAGAGAATAGATAATGATGAAGAAAGAATATGCCTAACAATGACCTGCAGTGGGATGAGGTCAAACGGCCTTGTGAGGCCAGATATAAGCATTTTGTCACAGACAAGGCCGGATAAGACCGGAGATAAATGGGAGTAATGGAGTCAGTCTTAGGGAAGTGGAGGATGTAACAAGGGGGGAAACAATGAAATAAGAAAAAAATATGTAGGAACTAAATTATATAAATATCGAGAATTTGTTGAATTCGGTGTGTTTTGTCTCTGCTTTGTGGACATCACACCCGCTTGCAAGTGTAAAATAAATGACACTACTGATTCAGATCTTGTCTTGGACTGAAATTATTGAAGTGAGTGAGCTTTGTTTCTCACAAGGTTGTTCTGCTCTAATGCACATTTCATCAACACAAATTCACTATTACACGATTGTTAAATTAGGGATCTTTAAAGCGAGTATTGGTTATAACGCAATTCCAGACCCATTAATTTAAATAGTGCTGGTATTATGTGATTTTCTGATAACATTTGGTTGCAAAAGAATGGCACTACCACATTATAGCAGAATCAACTGTATGGGTAAGAATAGAAAGATGTGACACAGCAGAAAGATGCAATTTCTGGGATAAGAAGCTCCAAGGCTCAGATACAGAAGCAATCTAACAGATTTGCAAAGTTAAGTATTTGCTAACTCCTCTTGTTCCTATCTGCATGGTGTTGCATACCAGCAAAGTACACCTTTATCTCAATCAATTGTATCCTTACATGGAATAAGCAATGATCATTTCAGGCAATGCATTCACAAACAATTGCAAGGCAGCTATTTTCATTCATTGAAACACAAATTGCAAATTCTAGGCACATGAACAGAAAAGGCTAGTTCAATAAGCAATCCTCTAAAGGAATGGCAGCACAATTTGGCTCACTCCTTTTGACAGACAAAATATTCTTCATTTAGTACATTAGAAAAAATACTTAAAAGTTTGTGAGACACCCAGTCGTGACTGGTGGTGGACAATTAAACAACTAAAGGAGAAGCTCCACAAATATCCCCATCCTCAATGACAGGAGAGCATAGCATATCAGTGCAAAAGACAAGGTTGAAATATTTCTCAGCTCTTCAGCCAAAGGTGCCAAGTGGACGATCTATTGTGGCCCTCTCTTGTTGTCTCCACTATCAAAAATGCCAGTCTTTAGCCAGTTTGATTCAAACCATTTGATATCAAAAAATGACAGAAGGCACTGGATACTGAAAACACCATTCAGCAACATTTCACTAACGGGCATAGCTGGATATGTTTCATTGATGTGTTACAATTGGCTGAGCAGAATGTAAGGGCCCAAAGAAGAAGACTGCTCCTTTTCTAAAGGAATGTTAATGGTAAGACAATTAATTATCTGATTAGTGGTCATTAAAACACGGATTAGTCACCTTCTTTAGTTTGTCCAGACATCCTTCTTAATAGGTTGTGGGATATAGGTAAATTAATGTTTCTTCTGCAGTTCTGTAATTATGGACTTTGAAAACAATTCTGGCAATAGTGTAGATGAGTCATGTTCTAGAACTTGCCGTTGTCCCAGCCATACTGTTACACTAAAGATACAGAATTGACATCTGTGGAAAATTGCCCAAATACATCCTGACAATAAAAAGGACAAATCCATCTATTCTTGATGATCAGCAAAGTGTCATCATTGATGCTAACAAGTGGCACTTATTCAGCATTTACCTGTTTAATTACACTCAGCTTGAGTTCTGCCAAGGACTCAAATCCTGATCTCATTGCAGCCTTGGTGCAAACATGTATGTTAGACCTGAACTCAAGAGGGAAGGGGACAGTGATTGCCCTTCACATCAAGGCAGCATTTGAAAAAGTGTGTCATCAAGTAGGTATTGCAAAACTGAAGTCAACGAGAAGCTATGGGATGCCTCTCCACAGGTTGGAGTCATACCTAATGAAAAGCAAACTGGCTGTGGTTGTTGGAGATCAGTCAGCTCATTACAAAGACATCGCTGCAGTAATTAATCAGCGAACTATGCTTGGCTTAACCATTTTTAGCTGACTCACCAATAATGTTCTTTCCTCATAAATTCAGAGGTTTGCTGATGATTGAACAATGTTCAGCACCATTTACAGCACCTCAAGTACTAAAGCAGCCTGTGTCCATTTGTAACAAGACCAAGACCAACAAATCAGGTTTGGACTGATAATTGGCAAGGAGCACTTACTCCATATTAGTGGCAGTCAATGGCCATTTCAAACAAACCATCTCCCCTTGATGTTCAACGGTATTGCCAGCACTGAAACCCCGACTGTCAACATTCTGGGGGTTATTATTGACTTGGAATCAAACTCAACTAGCCGCATAAATACAGTTGTTAGAAAAGCTAGTCAGAACCTGAGAATTCTGTGGAGAGTGACTCACCTTCTGACTCCCTTAAAGCCTGTGTACCATCCACAAGGCACAAGTCAGAAGTGTAATGGAATACTGTTCACTTGCCTGGGTGAATGCAGCTCTAACAACACTCAAGAAGCTCAACATTGTTTACTTCCTCAGTTATTGATGCTCATTAGCAGCAGTATGTATTATTTAGAAGGTGCACTGCAGCAATTCATCAATGCTGTTGGAACAGCACCTTCCAAACCCATAACACCAACACCTGGAAGGGCAAGGGCAATAGTTGTCTGGCGATACTACCACCTAGAAATTCTCTCCAAGCCACACACCATCCTGACTTTGAAATATATTGTTTCTCCACCACTGTCACCGAAACTCCTGGAACTCCCTTCTTAACAGCAGTGTGGGTGTGCTTACATCACAAGAACTACAGTGTTTCAAGAGGGTAGTTCACCACCATCTTTTCAAGAGCAATTCAGGATAGGCAAAAAATATTGATCCAGCCAGCAATGCCCACATCCCATCTTCAGATGAGAAAAAAAAACATAGTGAGAACTAGAAAATCATTGCACAGCATGTGTGGGCAAGTGACATTTGATCCAACAAGTATTTTACTATGGAACTGCCCAAAAACGACATAACTGATTTAATAATGACATTGGATCCCAATATTGCCTCATGTAGGTCACCAAACATCACTGGGGTCTTGTGCCTACAAACATTACAGAACATACTGAAGGAATGACAGGGACAATAGACATAGGTAAGAGCGATATCTTCAGGTAGACTTGCATCCATGAAACACAGTCAACCAATCAAATGACCCAGATTGTCTAGAAAGAGAGTATACTTGATAATAATATTATGGTTCTACAGAAATCTGATGATTCAACTCGAAGTACACAGGACAAGTGCCATCCCATAAATCACACAGGGACAGGCAGAGAAATCACATTTTCTCTGCCAACCAGGATGCATCTGGAACAAGTATTAAATGAAACTGGAATCTACTGTGCCTATCTAGCTGATGTGAGGTTATGCACAATTATCCTCTCAATCTTATTAAAAACTTGCCCAAGAGGAAGTCCATGCAGACATGGGGAGAATGTGAAAATTCCACACAGACACCAGAGGTTGGAATCGAACCCAGGTCCTTAGGTTCACTGTGTCCATCCCATTAGTTGGGTCACATTGTCTGCAAGCATGGCTGAAGAATTTGAAAAAAAAGCTTTCTACTCTGAGCTTAGTTAAACCAAGAGGTCAACAGGAAAATCAAATAAAACATTTCAAAGATGTCCTCAAAGCCTCTGTGAAAAATCATGCCACCAATCTCTTACCCAAAATGTTAAAAATAAGCTACAAAGGTGTTAGGATCTTAAGCATCTCTGACAGGCCCAGGCTGAGGACGCAAGTGCAACATCAGAAAGTATATGTAAAAACCCAAGCATCCCACCCAGTCCTCTCTCTGGACATGACATTTCACACCCCTGGTAAGGCGTGACTTCCAGCATTAGACTATTTAGTCACCTTTGGATCCATAATACCAGAGTGGAAGAAAATCATCCTGAGTTTCAAACGGCTAACTAAGAAGAAGATAAAAATTCCATTTAAAAAGGACTGATTGTATACTGAGTAGGTCTCAGTAATGTTAACTTAAACAAATTCTTAACAGGTTACCGTTAAATAGCTAAAAAAAATGGTTTTGTCTCCTACTGTTTTTGAAAATTAGGAGTTTTATCCTGTTCTACTTTTTGAAGGTAATGGGATGAGAACAAAGAACAAAGAAAATTTAAGCCCAGAAACAGGCCCTTCGGCCCTCCAAGCCTGTGCAGATTCAAATCCATTGTCTAAACCTATCGCCCAATTCATAAGGATCTGTATCCCTCTGCTCCCCACCTAATCATGCATCTGTCCAGGTACACCTTAAATGAATCTACCGTGCCTGCCTCTACTACCTCTGCTGGCAACGTATTCCAGGCACCTACCCCGCTCTGTGTAAAGTACTTTCAATGTATATTCAACCTTAAACTTTTCACCTCTCACCTTGAACACGTGACCTCTTGTTACTGAATCCCTCACCCTGGGAAAAAGCTTATCCCTCTCCATCCTGTCTATACCCTTCATGATTTTGTAGACTTCAATCAGGTCCCCCCTCAATCTGCTTTTTTCTAATGAAAACAATCCTAACCTACCCAACCTCTCTTCATAGTTAGCACCTTCCATACCAGGCAATACCAGAGGGTTCTTTACATCCTCTCCAAAGCATCCACATCCTTTTGGTAATGTGGCAACCAGAACTGTACACAGTATTCTAAATGCGGCTGAACCAATGACTTGTACAATTTTAACACGACCTGCCAGTGCTTATACTCAGTACCCCGTCCGATGAAGGCAAGCATACCGTCTGCCTGCTTGACCACTCTATCCACCTGTGCAGCCACCTTCAAGGTACAATGGACCTGAACCCCCAGATCTCTTTGCTCATCAACTTTTCCCAAGGGTCTTCCAATTACAGTACAGTTTGCTCTAGTATTAGACTTCCAAAATGCATCACCTCACATTTGCCCAGATAGAACTCCATCTCCATCTTCGCCCAACTCTCCAGTCTATCTATATTCTCCTGTATTCATTGACAGTCCCCTATGCTTTCTGCTACTTCACCAATCTTCGTGTCATCTGCAAACTTACTGATCAGACCACCAATGCCCTCTTCCAGATCATTTATATATGCGACAAACAACAGTGGCCCGAGCACTGATCCCTGTGGAACACCACTGGTCACCCTTCTCTATTTCGAGAAACTCCCTTCAATGACTACTCTCTCTCCTGTTGCTCAACCACTTCTTTATCTACTTAGCAAGAACACCATGCACACCATGTGACTTCACTTTCTCCATTAGTTTGAACCTTATCAAACACCTTACTAAAATCCATGTATATGACATCTACAGCCCTTCCTTCATCTATCAACTTGGTCACTTCCTCAAAGTTGGTAAGGCATGATCTCCCCTGCACAAAACCATGTTACTTATCACTGAGAAGCCCATTCTCTTCCAAATATAAATAGATCCTATCCCTTAGTACCTTCTCCAGCAACATTTCCACCACTGACACCAGGCTTACTTGTCTATAGTTACCTGGAATATCCCTACTACCCTCCTGGAACAAGGGGACAACATTAGTGACGCTCCAGTCCTCTGGCACTTCACCTAGATGCTACAAGGATGCTACAAAGATATTCGTCAAGGCCCCAACTATTTCCTCTCTCGCCTCGCTCAGCAACCTGGGATAGATCCCATCCAGTCCTTGGGATTTGTCCAGCTTAATATCCTTTAGCCTACCCAACATATCCTCCCTCCTTATATCAACATGATCCAGAGTAAACAAATTTCTATCTCTAATCTCAACATTCATCATGTTCCTCTCCTCAGTGAACACTGATGAAAAGTAATCATTGTGAATCTCACCCTTTTTCTCAGGTTCAACACACAACCTTCCTTCCTTATCCTTTAGTGGACCAACCCTTTTTCTAGTTACCCTCTTGCTTCTTATATATGAATAAAAGGCCTTGGGATTCACCTTAATTCTGCTGATGAACCTATCCCAATAGCCACTGCATCAGAGGTCAGGTCAGTTTTCCGTTGTGTAAATTCAAGGAAAGCAATGGGACCAGACGGAGTACCATGCACTCAGAGGATGCGCAGATCAACTGGCAGAGGTCTTCTCAGACACCTTCAACCTCTTCCTGCAGTAGGCCACTGTCCTTGCCTGTTTCTAGAGGGCCAACATCATCCCTGTGCCTTAGAAGGCTCATGCAACTTGTCTCAGTGACTACCGCCCAGTGGCCCTAACTTTGGTGCTTGAAGTGCTTTGAAAGGCTGATCAAGGCATTAATCAATTCCAGCCTCTCACTACTCTTGACCCACTCCAGTTTGCCTATAGATCTACATCAGATTCCATATCACTTGCCCTTCACTCCTCCTGAGAACATCTTGACACCAAGAACAGCTATGTAAGAATCCTACTCATTGACTACAGTTCAGCCTTCAACTACTATCCCTTCGAGACTGATGACTAAACATAATGATCTCAGACTAAGCCCCACACTCTACAAATGGATCCTCAGTTTCCTGACCCACAGGCCACAATCAGTGAAGATTAGGGACAATATTTCATCCACACTAGCACTCAACACTGAAGCCCCCCAGGGGCTGCAGCCCCCCCCAGTGTACTCAGTCCCCTACTGTACTCACTGTATACCCATGATTGCATCACCAAATACCAGACTAATGCCATTTACAAGTTCGTTGATGACACCACTATAGTCGGTCGAATCTCAGATGGCAATGAAACAGACTACAGACAGAAGGTGGAAGACCTGGAAAAATGGTGCACTGAGAACAACCTAGCTCTCAATGCCGGCAAAATCAAAGAACTTATTATTGACTTTCGATGGGATATTACTCATGCCCCCCTACACATTAACAGCACAGAGGTGGAACGAGTGGAGAGTGTAAAGCTCCTGAGAGTGGTCACCAACAAAAAGCTTCGTTGGACTCTTCATGTGGACGCACTGGTTACAAAGGTCCAACAATGTCTTTTCTTCCTCAGGCAGCTGGGAAAATTTGGTATGATGGTGAATACCCTTGCCAACTTTTATAGGTGCGCCATTGAAAGCATTCTGTCTGGATGTATCACTACCTGGTATGGCAACTGTACCATTCAAGATTGGAGATGGTTACAGAGAGTGGTGAACTCAGCCCGGACAATCACAAAGGCCAACTTCCCATCTATAGAATCCAACTACTAGGCCCCTTGTCAAGGAAAGGCAGCCAGAAAGATCCATCCCACTCTAGCAAAACTTTTCTACAACCTCTATCATCAGGGAGTAGGTACAGAAGTCTGAACACATGCACTAACCAGTATCAAAACTGTTTCTACCCTACTGTTGTTAGAATGCTGAATGGACTCACAAACTCTTAAGTATTCGCCTGTACTGGTGTTTTTGTTTTTGCCGCTGTTTACCTATTATTTACTGATCTGTGCTATTTAGCTTTGTGATCTGCCTGTATTGCTTGCCTCGGTACACATGACAATAAATTCAATTCAATTCCATTCAATCCAATTCAAGAGATTCAATTCACTGAAGCTAATTCATGACCCTTTTTAGCCCGCTTGATTCCTCGTTTAAGATCGGTCCTACTCTCCCAATATTTGTCCAAGCCCATTCTGTTCTTAGCTGCCTGGACCTTACGAACGCTTCCCTTTTCCTCTTGGCTAGTCGCACAATTTCTTCTGTCATCCACGGTTCACGAATCTTGCCTTTCCCATTCCTTGTTTTTGAAGGGACATGTCTATCCTGCAGTATCTTCAACCTATCTTTGAAAGTCTCCCACATATCAAATGTGAACTTCCTTTCAAATAGCTGTCCCCAATTCACATTTCCCACCTCCTGCCGGATTTTGATATAATTGGCCTCGTCCCAGTTTAGTACTCTTCCCTTAGGACCACTCTTATCCTTGTCTAAGAGTATTCTAAAGCTTACAGAATTGCGGTCACTTTTCCCAGAGAAATTCCCCACTGCAACATCTACCACCTGGCCTGGCTGATTCCCCAGGTCCAATATGGCCCCTTCCCTAGTTGGACTATTGACATACTGTTCTAGAAAACTTTCCTAGATGGTCCCTACAAATTCTGCCCCATCCAAACCTCAGACACTAAGTGTATCCCAGTCAATGTTTGGAAAATTAAAATCTCCCATCACCACCACCCTGTTACCTCTACATCCTTCCATAATCTGTGTATCTACTTGTTCTTCTACATCACACTCACTTTTGGGAGGCCTGTAGTAGAGCCCCCAACAGTGTAACTGCACCTTTTTTATTTCTCAGCTCTACCTATAACACCTCAATGCTGAAGCCCTCCATGGTGTCCTCCCTTAGCACAGCCGTGATATCATCCCTGACCAGCAATGCAACTCCTCCTCCCCTTTTACTTTCCTCCCTGTCATGTCAGATGTATTTCCAAAGTAGGAATTGATAAAATATCACATGGACTGACTGCCTACAGATTGTGAACTACACCATGTTCTTCACAGCCTACAACACGTTATTGATGACGATAAGCACCTTGCCAAGATCTTCCCTACACCTCCATTTCTCAGCTTTAAATAACGGCCAAACCTTAAATGGACCATTGCTCGCACCAAACTGCCCAGCCTTCAGGACAACATCGACCACCACACCATACAACCCTGTCATGGTACCCACTCCAAGACATGTCAGAGTGTCCACATCATGTTGCATATTGTTTCTCTTTAAGAAACCACCTTTTTGAAAGCTTTCAGTGAAATCTATCTCAACTACATTTCCAGTGCATTCTCAACCTGACAACTCATGTGAAAAGTTATTTTCTCACAACATTTACAAATCATTCTAAATCTGTAACTTCTGTTTTTTGACCCTTCGATAAGTGGGAACAGATTTTCCCTGTTTATTGTATCCAGACCTTATAAGCCATTTAAAGATACAGTTAAAATTCAGCAACAAATGCTAAGGTCCTAGGGAGTGTTGCTGAACAAAGAGACCTTGGAGTGTAGATTCATAGTTCCTTAAAAGCAGAGTTGCAGGTAGATAGCATAGTGAAGAAGGCATTTGGTTATTGGACAGAGTATTGAGTATAGGAGTTGGGAGGTCGTCTTGCGGCAGTACAGCACATTGGTTAGACGACTTATGGAATATTGTGTGTATTTCTGGTCTCCTTCTTATCGAAAGGGTGCTGTGAAACTTGAAAGGGTTCAGAAAAGATATATAAGGATGTTGCCAGGGTTGGAGGATTTGAGCTATCGGGAGAGGCTGAACAGGCTGGGGTTGTTTTTCCTGGAGTGTCGGAGGTTGAGGGGTGACCTTTTAGAGGTTTATAAAATCATGAGGGGCATGGATAGGATAAATAGACAAGGTGTTTTCCCTGGGACTGGGGAGTCCAGAACAAGAGGGCATAGGTTTAGAGTGAGAGGAGAAAGATATAAAAGGGACCTAAGGGGAAATATTTCACACAGCGTGGTACATGTATGGAATGAGATGTCAAAGGAAGTGATGGTGGCTGGTATAATTAAAGCATTTAAAAGGCATTTGGATGGGTGTATGAATAGGAATGGTTTAGAGAGATATGGACCAAGGGCTGGCAAATGGGACTGGATTAGGTTAGGGTCTGTTTCCATGCTGTACATCTCTATGAATCTATGGGAAAACTAAAATGTTAAAATAAAAGTTTCATTGTCTCTTTCAAAGCTGGACAACTTTTAAAAATCTAGTACTGAAGACCAGGAGTTCATTTTGAACCCATTTGATGCAGATTGATATCAATGAAACAGAGCTTCAACTCCAATCTGCCTTAATTGCTCTCCCTTTTAGATATTAAAAGAGACGATTGCAGGCCAACAGCACAAGTTTATTGAAGCTGCTGGTACTGCCCATTACAAGGCAGCAGACAGCTGGAGTTCCCAGTGTATTTTTACATTGAGCAGCCAATTTCCTGCTTCACTACTGGTGTGCCAGAGGAGATGTCTCCACTTATATTCCTGCCTTCTGCTAACTTTTCTTACTTCAAGCTTGATGCTTTAAAGTTAAGGCATAGTAGAGCATAATAGTTATACGTGGGATGGAGCAACATACAAAGTATTGCTGTTCCAAGCATGAAATTGCTCAACACAGCAGAGAAGTATCGTCAAGGTTAATCAGAGTGATGTCAATTTTGCTGCGAGTGTTTTATTCACCACGTTCAATATGTGCATGAAATATGCGAAAAAGGAATATTATTCCATAATGCAATTGCTTGGCTGAACATTTTGTCACAACCTAATTAATCAACATTGTGGCTTAAGAGAAAGAACTCTACAAGTAATTGACTTCAGAAACAGATGACTGCAGTTTGAAACAGTGCTCCTTTCATTCTCATGATGCGCTGAGCAATATTTTTCGATAATTAAGGTGACTTTGCACTAACAAAGGTTGTAAACATCTGAAAGGTGCAAAGTGCTGACAACACTCAGGTCAGCAGCCATGTCCACAACAAAAAGGAATTTGCAAAGAAATAATGGTTTTAAAAATTAAAACATTTCAACAAAAAGGGCCCAACCTTGGGGAGACAGTGACATAATTTAATGTCACTGAATTATTTCTTATGAATCCCAAGCTAATGCCCCAAGGACATATATTGAATTCCTACTGCAGAAAATTTGATCAATAAATCTGAAATTTAAATCTGGTCTCAGTAGTGATAGCCATCAAACTATAATCAATTATTGTAACAACCCATCAGGTCCACTAATACACTTTAGTGAAGGAAATCTGCCATCTTTATACTATGACCAGCAGGTGAATCCAAACCCACAACAATATTGTTAACTCTTAACTGCCCTCTGCAATGCCCAAGCAAACCATTCAGTTCAAGGGTGATTGAAGATGGGCATCAAATATTGGCCTTCAAAGTGATATCTACTTTCCACAGGAGTTAAAAAAAAAATGCATTTTTTCCTCCTTTTTAACTTTGGTTCAATTCCTACAGCTTTTGAAAATTATTCCACCAAACCCACATTCAGATTTCTTATACGATGATAGATGGCACACTTAAAACTTTGAAACCTGGAGGCTTCAAAGGAAACCAATGGCTTGGTGGTATTATTGCTGGACTATTAATCCAATGACCCAGATAATAGTCTGGGGACCCGGGTTTGAATCCTGCCTTGGCAGGTGGTAGAATTTGAATTCAATAAATATCTGGAATTAGGAGTCAAATAATGACCATGAATCTATTCTTGGAAAAAAAAACATCTGATTCACTAATGCCCTTCAGGGAAGAAAACTGCCATCCTCACCTGGTCTGGCCTACATGTGACTCCAGACCCACAGCAATGTGGTTGACTCTTCAACTGCCCTCTGGGTAATTAGGGGTGAGCAATACATGCTGCCTCGCTAATGCTGCCCTCATCCTATAAATGAATAAAACAAAATTATTTCCCCACAAATGCTGACTGATCGATTGCACATTTCCAGTTGGCTCTGTTTTGTGTGTAGATTTCCCAGATTTGCCATTTTTATAGTAAATGATGCAAAATGCTAACCAATTTTTAAGATGCTGTGAATTTGCATTTTTGATCCCAAGCTGGCAGTTGTACTGGCAACCTCAGCTAACCTACTAGAGTCATAGAATTATAAAAACATTGAATCATAGAGCTGGACACACACCCTTTGGTCCAACTTGTCCATGCCGACCAGAGATCCTAAATTAATCCAGTCCCATTTGCCAGCATTTGACCCATATCCTCTAAAGCCTTCCTATTCATATACAAATCATAAAGTCCCATTCTCACACCATTCTCACACCATTCTCACACCATTCTCACACCATTCTCACAGACACATGATGTTCGTCATTGATTAAGGTTCGTAATTTTTGTTTAATTGGAGGGATCATAAAATTATAATGGCTCCAAGTCCCAATTTGAAGACAGAATTCTAAAACTCAGAGACGAGTCACTTGTATGATTGGTCTGTACCTGTTGACAGAAGAAAGACTATCTGAGCTGTGAGACTTGGGAAGACATTGAGAAGCATTATAGCTCAGAATCCTTAATATAGCTCTAACAAGGCATTTTACACAAACACTATTGACATTTTGTTAAGTTTCTCGTATATCATACTGGCAGTTACTTCCCTGAGATATATTGCCTATCTTTCCTCTGGTCTGACTCATAAGTGGGGAGCATCAATTGCCAGAACAGAATTTACTTTTAACCCATACGGGCTGAATCAAGGCTAACCTTAAAGACAGCTTCAGAGTGTACGCAGACCATCCTTTATAGATCAGCATGCAATAGAACAAACCAGAGAGCCGGCTGTTATATTTTTGACTGCTAATAGTCTCATAGATATTTTCAGAATAAAAGAAGGCCATTCAGCTCATCGTGTCCACACAACAAACAGCTGACTACGATAATCCAATTTTCCAGCTCTTAACTCAGACCCTGGCAAGTTTGGTAGTGAAGAGAAGAGAAAAGAGAAGAGAAAAAGTATAACATAGCAAAGATGAGTGGGAAAACAGAGGACTGGGAAGCTTTTAAAGAACAACAGAGGATTACTAAGAAGGAAATACGCAGAGAAAAAATGAGATACGGAGGTAAACTGGCCAAAAATATAAAGGAGGATAGTGAAAGCTTTTTTAGGTATGTGAAAGGGAAAAAAAATGGTTAAGACTAAAATTGGGCCCTTGAAGACAGAAACAAGGGAATATTATAGGGAACAAAGAAATGGCAGAAGAATTGAATTGGTACTTCAGATCTGTGTTCACTGGGGAAGACACAAGTAATCTCCCAGAGATAACAGTGGCTCAAGGACCTGAACTGAAGGGAATTTATATTTGCCAGGAATTGGTATTGGAGAGAATGTTAGGCCTGAAGGCTGATAAGTCCCCGGGCCTGATGGTCTACATCCCAGGGTACTGAAGGAGGTGGCTCGAGAAATCGTGGATGCGTTGGTGATTTTCCAGAATTCGATAGATTCAGGATCAGTTCCTGCGGATTGGAGGGTGGCTAATGTTGTACCACTTTTTAAGAAAGGAGCGAGAGAGAAAGCAGGAAATTATAGACCAGTTAGTCTGACCTCAGTGATGGGAAAGATGCTGGAGTCAATTATAAAGGATGAAATTACGACACATCTGGATGGCAGTAACAGGATAGGTCAGAGTCAGCATGGATTTATGAAAGGAAAATCATGCTTAACTAATCTTCTGGACTTTTTTGAGGATGTAACTCTGAAGATGGACAAGGGAGATCCAGTGGATATAGTGTACCTGGACTTTCAGAAAGCCTTTGAAAAAGCCCCAAATAGGAGGTTAGTGAGCAAAATTAGGGCTCATGGTATTGGGGGCAAAGTGCTGACTTGGATTGAGAATTGGTTGGCTGACAGGAAACAAAGATTAGTGATAACCGGCTCACTTTTGGAATGGCAGTGGGTGACCAGTGGGGTACTGCAGGGATCAGTGCTGGCACCGCAGTTTTTCACAATATATATTAATGATTTAGAAGATGGCATTAATAGTAACATTAGCAAATTTGCTGATGATACAAAGCTGTGTGGCAGGGTAAATGTGAGGAGGATGTTAGGAGATTACAGGGTGACCTGGACAGATTAGGTGAGAAGGGTTTATGCCCGAAATGTCGATTCTCCTTCTCCTTGGATGCTGCCTGACCTGCTGCACTTTTCCAGCAACACATTTTTAAGATTGGGTGAGTGGACAGATGCATGGCAGATGCAGTTTGATGTGGATAAATGTATGGTTATCCACTTTGGTGGCAAGAACTGGAAGGCAGATTACTACCTAAATGGAGTCAAGTTAGGCAAAGGGGCAATACAAAGAGATCTGGGTGTTCTTGTACACCAGTCAATGAAGGCAAGCATGCAGGTACAGCAGGTAGTGAAGAAAGCTAATTGCATACTGGCCTTCATAACAACAGGGATTGAGTACAGAAGCAAAGAGGTTCTTCTGCGCTGTACAAGGCCCTGGTGAGACCACACCTGGAATATTGTGTGCAGTTCTGGTCTCCAAATTTGAGGAAAGACATTCTGGCTATTGAGGGAGTGCAGTGTAGGTTCACAAGGTCAATTCCCAGAATGGCAGGACTATCTTATGTTGAAAGATTGGAGCGACTGGGCTTGTATACCCTTGAGTGTAGAAGACTGAGAAGGGATCTGATTGAGATGTATAAGATTACTAAAGGATTGGACACTCTGGAGGCAGGAAACATGTTTCTGCTGATGGATGAGAACCAAACCAGAGGACACAGCTTAAAAATAAGGGATAGGCCATTTAGGACAGAGAGGAGGAGAAACTTCTTCACCCAGAGAGTGGTGGGTGTGTGGAATGCTCTGCCCAGAAGGCAGTGGAGGCCCAGTCTCTGGATTTGTTTAAGAAAGAGTTGGACAGAGCTCTCAAGGATAGTGGAATCAAGGGTTATGGAGATCAGGCAGGAACAGGATACAGATCAAGGATGATCAGCCATGATCAAAATGAATGGTGGTGCAGGCTCGAAAGGCAGAATGGCCTACTCCTGAACCTATTGTCTATTGTCTATTATCCAAAAAAACTGCTTAAATTTTTCAAAGGTTTTCTGACACGAATGCCTTTTCAGGCAAATAAAAGCAAAATCTCACAGATGCTGGAAATCTGGGATAAAAAGGGAAAGTGCTGAAAAATGTGTTACTGGAAAAGTGCAGCAGGTCAAGCAGCATCAAAGGAGCAGGAGAATCGACATTTCGGGCATCAGCCCTTCTTCAGGAATGAGGAAGGTTTGCCAAGCAGGCTAAGATAAAAGGTAGAGAGGAGGGACTTGGGGGAGAGGCATTGGGAATGCGATAGGTGGAAGGAGGTTAAGGTGAGGGTGATAGGCCAGAGAGGGGGTGGGGGCGGAGAGGTCAGGAAGAAGATTGCAGGTCAAGAAGGCGATGCTGAGTCCGAGGGTTGGGACTGAGATAGTGTGGGGGGAGGGGAAATGAGGAAGCTGAAGAAATCTTCATTCATCCCTTGTAGTTGGAGGGTTCTTAGGTGTAAGATGAGGCGATGTTCCTCCAGGCGTCGTGTTGCCATGGTCTGGTGATGGAGGAGGCCAAGGACCTGCACGTCCGTGGCGGAGTGGGAGGGGGAGTTAAAGTGTTCAGCTACGGGGCGGTTGGGCTTGAAGAAGGGCTTATGCCCAAAACGTCAATTCTCCTGCTCCTTGGATGCTGCCTGACCTGCTACGCATTTTCCAGCAACACATTTTTCAGCTCTGATCTCCAGCATCTGCAGTCCTCACTTTCTCCTAAAAAGGGAAAGTGCTGGAGCTTAGCTCATTCAGTCTGGCAGCATCTACGCTGAGAGTAATAGAGTTAAAGTTTCAAATTTGATACCATTTCTCGTCAGCACTTTACATGGTTCAGAGCTACCTTCTCCAGACATGCTGCCAGATCGGCTGAGTTTCTCACACATTTTCTATTTTATTTCACTCTTTCAGGCAGTGAGTTCCAGAGTCCTACCGCTTTCTGGGTGAAAAAAAGATATTCGTCAACTCTCCTCTTAGCCTCCTACCTCTCACCTTAAATCCAAATTCCCTAGTTATTGAAGTCTCTACTAGTGGGAAAAAGTGGCTTCCTAATCCACTCGGTTTATGCCTCTGATTATTTTGCATACTTCTCTCTGTCAGGGTCTCCTACTTTTGTTGCTCCAATGAAAACAACTCCAGAATATCCAATCACTCCTCATAGCTCAGACCCTCCATCCCAGGCAGCATCCTGATAAATCTCCTCTGCACTCTGTCTCATGCAACCACATCTTTCATATAATGTAATAACTATGACTGCACACATTACTCTAGTTGTGATCTAACCAACATTTCATACAATGCAAGAGCAATCTCCTTGCTAGATGTAGGTTTGTCCACTGAGCTGGAGGGTTCTTTTCAGATGTTTCGTTGCAATACTAGATAACATCTTCAGTGAACCTCTAGATGAAGCACTGGTGGTGTAACCTGCTTTCTATTTATGTGTTTGGGTTTGCTTGGGTTGGTGATGTCATCTCCTGTGGTGTCACCATTTCCTATGGTGATGTCATTTCCTGTTCTTTTTCTCAGAGGGTGGCAAATGGGATCCAAGTCAATGTGTTTGTTGATAGAGTTCCGGTTGGAATGCCATGCTTCTAGGAATTCTTGAGCGTGTCTTTGTTTGGCTTGTCCTAAGATGAATGTGTTGTCCCAGTCGTAGTGGTGTTCTTCCTCATCCATATGTAAGGATACTAGTGAGAGTGGGTAATGCCTTTTTGTGGCTAGTTGATGTTCATGTACCCTGGTGGCTAGTTTTCTGCCTGTTTGTCCAATTGAGTGTTTGTTACAGTTCTTGCATGGTATTTTGTAAATGTCATTAATTTTGCTTGTTGTCTGTATAGCATCTTTCAAGTTCATTTGCTGCTGTTTTAGCAGGACCTATGCCTTACCATTCACTTCACCCTCAACAACAAAACCTACAGACAAACCACAGAACACCCACGGGATCTCCGATAGCAGGGCTTTTAGCAAAGGCAGTAATGCAGAGACTCGAACAAACTGCTCTGCCAACCATTCAACCCAAACTTTGGGTCCGCTACATGGATGACACTTTGTCAACCCTAAATAAAACAAATTAGAGGAAACCTTCAAGACCCTCAATAACACCCTTACTGACATAAAATTCACTAAAGAGGAGGAAAACAACAACAAACTGCCATTCCTAGATGTCACAGTAGAGCGAATAGCCAATGGTGAATTTCAAACCAAATACTGAACTACAGAAGCAATCATCCCAACATCCACAAAGCTGCATTAGGATATTATTTCAGTGAGCCACCACACACTGCAGCACAGAAGAACTTTGAAGAGCAGAGGAAAATCACCTATACAGTGTATTCAAAAGGAATGGGAACCCAATAAACACAGTCCGCTGATCTCACAGCAACAAACCCAAGCAAGCAGAGAAAACACGTCCAGAAACCCTTGCCACTCTCCCCTACATCAAAGACATCTCGGAACTGACTGCCAGACTACTCAGACCTCTTAGCATCATGGTAGCCCACAAACCCACCAACACACCTAAACAGCAGCTAATGAACTTGAAAGACTCAATGCAGACAACAAGCATTAACTAATGTCATTTACAAAAAACCCTACAAGAAACGTAACAAACACTACTTTGGACAAACAGGCAAAAAACTAGCCACCAGGATACATGAACATCAACTAGTCACAAAAACTACTCCCAAAAAACCCACTCTCACTAGTATCCTTACGTACGGATGAGGAAGGACACCACTTTGACTGGGACAACACATACATCCTAGGGCAAGCCAAACATAGACATGCACAAGAATTCCTAGAAGCATGGCATTCCAACTGAAACTCTATCAACAAACACATTGACTTAGATCTCATTTACCACCCCCTGAGAAAAAGAACAGGAAATGACATCACCATAGGAAATGACTCCAACACAGGAAATGACATCGCCAACCCAAGGAAACCCAAATGCATAAATAGAAAGCGGGCTACACCACCAGTGATTTATCCGGAGGCTCACTGAAGATATTACCTAGTATGATGACGCAATGTCCGAAAACTAACCCTCCAGCTCAGCGGCAAACCTAAAACCAGAACTTCAACCTGAGCTACAAATCTTCTCAAAACCTGTTATAATCTCCTTGCTCTTGTATTCTAAGCCTCAGCAAATAAAAGCATATGTCCCAAATGTCTGACAACTACCTTATCCACTTGCCCTCTATCTTGAGGGATCTGCAGATGTGGATCAAGGTCTCTCTAAGTGTCAATACTTTCCAGGGTCCTACCATTCATGGTTTAATTTCTTGCTTTGTTAGCCCTTCCCAGGTACATTGTGTCACACTTTCCCAGATTGAAATCCATGTGAAAGTGCTTTGTCCAGCTGGCCAGTACGCTGATATCCTCTTGTAGTCTACAGCTATCCTCCTCAATCTTCACCACCCTACCAAATTCCATATTATCCATGAACCTCTTGATGGTAGCCTTTACATTTAAGTCCAAATAAGTTTTGTACGTCACAAGCAGCCCGGGCCCCTGAACAGCCACTGAACCCCGTGGACCTCAATGGAAACAGATTTCCAGTGATGGAATTATCCCTTTACCATCATTCTCTGCTTCATGCCTCTCAGCCAAATATGGATACAATGTGACACTTTGTCTTGGATCCTGTGGGCTCTTTTTTTCTTGACCCGTCTGCCATGAAGGACTTATCAAAAATCTGACTTAATTCCATATGTATTATTCTCAACACTCCCGGTTAACTCAACAAACGATTTGATCAAAAACAACCATTGCTTAATGAACCTATGCTGACTCTCTGTGATTGATCTGTGGCTCTCTCGGTGTTTTGTTCTTCAGAATGCTTTATAGTAACTTCCTCACCACTGAATGATTTGTCATCAGATTTACTAATGATACAAAGGTGGATAAGAAAACAAATTGTGATGAGGAGGGAATAGAACATCAGAAGATTTATTTAATGGAGAGAGATGCAAAATATTGCAGTACAGATAGACTTGGATATCCTTGTATGTGAATTAAAACATGTTAGCGCGCAATTATAGCAAATAACTAGAACGTCAAATAGAATGCTAGCCTTTATTGCAAGATAGATAGCATATAAAATTAGGGATGCTTGTTACAACTGTGCAGCACATGGTTGAGACTGTACATGGAATAGTTGTACACAGTTTTCACCACTTTATGCAAGAGAAAGTTCAGTAGATTGTTTTCTGGGATGAAGGAGTTGTGCCTTATGAGGAAACGTTAAGTAGGTTAGGCCTAAACTCATTGAAAATTAAAGGAATGTGAGGTGATTGTATTGAATATTGTATGATTTTAGCAGACATGACAGAGTAGATGCTGAGAGGATATTCCCCTAATGGGAATATTTGGTGGCAGGGGTTCAAAATGAGGGGTGTCCTATTTAACACAGAAGAGGAAGAATTTCTTTCACTCAGAGTTTTGGATTTTGGAATCCTCTTTGTGAGTGTACATTTGAGACTGAGTCATTAAATATATTTATGTCTAAGCTGGAGAGATTTTTGATTGACAAGGGAGGCGAGGGGTATATTGGCAGGTGGGTAAATGGTGTTGAAGCTACAATGAATGATGGTGAATCAAGCTTTAGGGGAAAAATAGCCTACTCCTGCTTCTATTTCTTATATTTTTATGTGCAAATTCTACATTAAGGAGGCACAGCCCAATCTCCAAACAGTGAGAGACAAGGGACAGTTCAATATGGAATTGGAAAGATACGGGTCCATTTGAAAGCACATCAGCAATTCTGAAAGACTGACAGCAGAGATAGTGGAGTAGTAATGATGGTGAGTTCATGTTTATGGAGAGGATGCAACAGGACCCGGGGGAGAGTGCAAATGGGTATGGATTAGAGAAAGCAAAGTGCATTCATCTTGATCTAATCTAGGATCCCATATGATTTCTTTCTCTCTATCCATCATCAAACAAATTTATTTTTTGTTGTCAGAAGAATTTATTCCATCTACTTTTTTGAGCTCCATTGGGTTTGTTGTTTTTTTCTCAAGACATTATTTTATGCCTGGAATACAGTGCAGTGCCCTTTCGTCTCTTGGCATCTCACAGCATTACATGACTTGACTATTAAATCTAGGCTGATTAGATTTGCCATTTCTCAAATGTGACATTAATGCAAAGTCCCATCCCACCTGTCAGGTGATCTTAAAAGATGCCATGGTACTCCTTCAATGAAGAACAGGGGAATTATCTTTGATGTCTTGGCATACTTGCAATCCCTCAATCAGTACCTTTAAAATAGATAATATTGACATAAGCACATTGATGTTTGAAGGGCCTTGCTGAATACAAATTGCGTGTTATGTTTGCTATGGTGATTACACTTATAAAGTATTGCAGAGACTAACAAACACTTTGGGATACACTGTGGTTGTATTCATGGTCTTGTGTTATGAGAGCAGGTAAAGTATTTTCTTTTCTACGAAGTTCTTTTTGAAAATTTAAGTCTGTGTTGTTCTTTATTCTGAACTATCTCTTTAATTTATTTTTATTGTACACATACATTATTTCATAAATATATTTATATACATCAACATACATAAATATATTATGAATGGAATTTGAACTGCTTTTGTTATTTCACAAGCTGGAATTGAATTTACACGTCTAGGGTCAGTTTAAATTATTGATGAATTTTATTAACCCTAGCCGCTCAATTGGTTTACAACAATGATTGTTCATTGCCCTGAAAAGGACAGCTATCAAGTCTTCAACTTGTATTCCGAATCAAGCTGAAGCAAAAGATTACAGTAATAAAGAATCTGAAACTCAAGAGAAGCTTTATTGATGCAATGGCCTGTAATTTGTGGTCAGTTGTGAACAACTAGCATAAGTCGTTTGTTTCACTTATACCTACCCTCAGACTCTTTATGCTTTTATATTGGAACATACAGTGATTACAAATACATTCCTCCTACAACAGATCTGGAGCCTGGCTGAAGACTGTTGTAAGATCATATTGATGTTGTAGGGAATTGGTCTTCAATGAAACCATCTTTTATTAAGTAATTATTCTCTCGGTACAAGTAGATAGGAGGGGCATTCCTAGAACCTTGCAGTCTTGGACATCCAAGTGTGTCCAAGTCATCAGTGATGGTATATGTCATTCATTAGCATAGCAGGATTTATCAATAATCTACAACTTACCACCAAATCTTTTGTTCTATCCCTTTAAATCATTATTGTTTAACCATTAACAACTCTTTTGAAATTTAATGATTAATCTTTCTTTTAAGCTTTAGTCATCAACATTTCTTACTCCCATTCCCACCCCACCGCCAAGTCTGTTTTAGTCTCAGTCAAACTTGTGGAAGGATGGGTTGTTGGTGGCTTGCTTTCTGGTGTTAGGACCACTGAGACC
Source organism: Chiloscyllium plagiosum (assembly GCF_037043375.1). Classification (NCBI taxonomy): domain Eukaryota; kingdom Metazoa; phylum Chordata; class Chondrichthyes; order Orectolobiformes; family Hemiscylliidae; genus Chiloscyllium; species Chiloscyllium plagiosum. The sequence continues at coordinate 39,333,897 of NW_028270164.1, forward strand.
CAAGCTGTACCCATTACATCATTCTGAAGGTAAGGGCATGGAAAAGGAATCAACAAATGTTGGAGTCTGGGAGATAAATCATTAGCACCTGGAGAAAGAAAAGGTACAAAGGGGAAATAGATGTGGCTGTAGTTTGAGTCCTGTTTGTACTCTGCTTTGAAATCTATGAACAAATCTCAACACCAACTTTGAGAAATGGAGAATTCATATCTCCCACATTCTGCCTCATAGGAACGACCATGGAGGAGTAACTGAGATCTTGATAACCCTACTCTCTGTCCCTCATTCCAGTTAATAATGTTCCCTGGCACCATATTCTTGGCTGTTGCTTCCTAATTGCCGCCTCACTATAGTGTAATTATTCCTACTGATGGCTGCATGCTAAGGCAGATTATAGAATAAACCTTGACTTGATAGATCATACGTTTCTTGTTAATGTGACAGTTAATCACTGAGGCATATTCACATGAGGCTGCAGTTTATTACACTAAAGAAAGAAAACAAAAGCCAAACTATCTAGAGTCATAATGTCATACAGGTATACAGCATGGAAACAGGCCCTTCAGTCCAACTCATCCATGACGACCAGGTTTCTTAACTGAACTAGGAGATAGTAAGGACTGCAGATGCTTTCTCCAGCTCCACTTTTTATCTACTTTGAAGTTCTCATGAATGCTCCTGACCTGAAACATTGACTTTCCTGCTTCTCTGATGCTGTCTGACACACTGTGTTTTTCCAGCTCCAACATTTTATTGTTCCTAGCAGAACTTCTCCGCATTTGACCCACGTTCCTCTAAACCTTTTCTATCCACGTACTTATACTTACCCTCAGACTCTGTATGCTTTTATATTGGAACATACAGTGATTACAAATACAATTGTCTTTTAAATGTTGTAATTGTACCCACCTCTGACACTTCTCAAGCATCTAATTATCAAAGACAGCATGATCTAAAAAACATGGCAAAACAAAGTTTCAAGCCGTTTTCTGACACTATCTGCTTTAGTGACTTATCTCCAGAGAAATGATTTCTCGTCTATATGTTTTAATGTCCTACTTAACTTACTCCTGACAGTTTCTTTGCTCCAACTGTGGAGACAGTTCGAAGAGTCCTTTCTATATTTGCTGACATGAACTTTCCACAAATCTGTGAGCCTAACATTCTCAGTTCTAATATTCTATAGATTCCAACCAGACTCTCCTAGTTTGAAAGTCTCTTAAAATCTTTCTACTTGGGTAACTGGCTCCCTGAACTGCCCTAAAATTTCTAGCAAGGAAAATAAATTCAACTTTGGTGTATTCTGAACTGAAAAGAGAAATTTACTTCTGAGCTGAATTTAAAGCTAATTTGCTTCCTTAGATTCTTCTGAGCAGAAATCAAAACTTAGAACAAAGAACAAAGAAATTTTACAGCCCAGGAACAGGCCTTTTGGCCCTCCAAGCCTGAGCCAATCCAAATCTACTGCCTAAATTTTGTTTTATATGTTTACTCAGCAATGGAACAAAGGATTAAACAAAAAGCTTTGGATGCAGGGGATTTGAAAGAAGAGCAGAAATTGCTGGACAAACTCAGCAGGTCTGGAAAAGTCACTGAACTCAAAACGTTAATGGTATTTTCACTCCACAGATGTTGCCAAACCTGCTGAATTTTTCTAGCAATTTCTTTTTTGGTGTTTTCTCTCCATATTGACTGTAGGATGTTGGCAACCAGAGTGTAGCAGCTGGGAACAAGTGACAGACTCATCAGGAGAGATGGTGGTGCTCAAGCAGAAAGGAGGTCATGAGTCACCTTAACATGGAGACGTACTTGGAAGCATCAATACAATCTGAATACAATCTAAACTAGCATCAGAGTGAAGGGAAAACTCATTTGGAGGATTCATTTCAGCTATAGGTCATTCATTCCTGCAGCACAGTCAGCATGGGTGGACTAGAGCGTCCAGTCTGATGAGCTGCAGGACTTCATATTCTATAAGGATCTGCTCAAATGCTGAGACAATCCCAGCAGAATACACCCCATCCTTAACTCCTCATTTTTGGCTGCTCACTGCTGCCATGTTGGTAGCCACTGCCAACAGTCACTATGTCCAACATGACTGCTGCAAAGACCAGGCAGGGCGTTGCCTTGATGCTCTCGCTTCTGGTTTTGCTGTCAATTCTGCTTTGAAATCTGCTTCTGTGGGACCAGAGTGATTCCATCAAGGTAACACTCTCGTAAAGTGGCAATGTACTCCTTCCAAGGGCCATTATATCCTCATTCATTGCCCAGAAATGCACATAGTATCCCAGGAATGATTTAACAACAAGTTATGTACCTGTGTATTTAGTTCACTAGATACAAGATCATCAATTCAATCTTTTGTGATTTAAAGCTAAAAAAAGTCATCCCTTCTGGGAGATTCTCTGCAATGAAGGCTTATTATAATGACAGCATGGATGAATAGTCCATTCCTACTTCTATGTTCAGGTATTAATTTGTTGATATCCAAGAATTTTAAAAGCAGCCTGGTTTAACTTTCATACCATGCATTTGGTGGGAAGCTGTCTGGGCTCTGACTCAGAAAAGATAACTATGCAGAGATGAGATTACATGGATATAAACTGATCTGACAAACCTAACACATGGATGGAGGAAGCAGCAACCCTTAAGTACAGACCAATGAATTCTTTATTTACAAAATGCTGGCAGAAAAGTCAATATTTCATTTAATTAGCAAATTCCTCAGCCATTCCACCAGGTTTAAAACAAAGTGTAACATTGAATCACAAACATGTGGGCACAAATAAATTTCCATTGTCCAAATGACATGCAATAGATTTTTCTCTATTTTTGCCAAATTGATTTTGTTCATCAGTCAGGCTTAGCTTCGTGCATTTTAAAGAGAATATCAATCATCACATTTTTGTCTCTCTCAATCACACTGATTACTGTTTAATTAATCTAACATTAGTCATTTGAACCCAACCCTCTGATTACCGTTTGTAGTAATTTTCTTTCATCAGCAGAGCTACCATTGAAGATCTGACATATAACTGACAATAATATGATTTACTTATACAAAAGTTGGGAAAATAGTTATTAATTTTCAATACAGAAAGAGGACAGTTAATTGCCATGCTTTGTGATGATATAGAGTGGTTTGGCATTTGCAGTGATGCAAAACTTTTGTTTCCTAAGCCATCTTAGTTTGACTAAACTTAAAATATTATACTTTTCACTGGGTTTCTTTCACCTCATATTCTACTGATTATTATGGATGGAGGGAAGTAACAGATATGAAATTGGTCTATGATTTGCTAAAATGTAAAGCTCAACAGGGGTGGATTTATTTATGACTTAATATTTTTTAACCCCAAGTCAAATGCTCATGGATTATAGTAGTGAGTTCATCTATCTTGTATATGAAATGGAATCCCCAAAAATGTAACTCATATGCATCCCAATCATAAAGCTTTTACCTGTCATTTAAACAAAATACATCACTGGAATAGAATTGGTTTTCCAATCATCTTAAAGTGATGAAATTTTTGGCTATATTTTCATGATGCATTAAAAACATATGTCTTTGAAATCTTTATGAATTATGTCCACATAGATGACTCAGTTTTTAGCACTACTGCCTCACAGCACTAGGCCCCAGGCAATTGTCTGTGTGAAGCTTGCACATCCTCCCCATGTCTGCATGGGTTTCCTCTGGATGCTCCAATTTCCTCCCAATGTCCAAAGATGTGCAGGTAGGTAGATTGGCCATGGGAAATGAAGAGTTATAGGGATCGGGTAAGGGGGTGGTTCTGGGTGAGATACTCTTCTGATGTTTGGTGTAGACTCAATGGGCCAAATTACCTGCTTCCACATTAAAGGGATTCTATAAATTCAGATGAAAAATAGCAATTTCCCTGAAAGATAAAGGATGATTTACCTTGCATTAATGTTAAAGATACCATGTACATCCTTAAGAACCTGAAAATTCATTGCATCAGACACTCAAAGTTTAATATTTCCTTTCCTTTACAGACAGTTTGGTTAAAAGATAATTCTATCGTTCTCCATTCCTGTAGCAAATAAAGATCATTGATTTTCATACAGTATTAACATTGACACCCATTCCATGTAATTATTCCAACACTGATAAAAGTCCATTTAACAATCCATATATATTTCTTCAAGATTGACATTTTAATGAGAGGAGAGATGGAAGGAGAGGGGATTCAGAATTAACATTTTCTAGCATTCACTAACACTGTTTAGAAACAAAATGATAGAGCATGTTAACCCATACAATGGAATGTGAATATATCCTTCCATAGTGAGCGTTAAAATAGCAAAACCAAGGAATGAGGGGCGGCGAGGGGAGGGGAGGGTGTGTGTATGCTTGAGTGCACACAGGCGCATGCTGAGATGGGGGTAAAAGCTGTGAGTTACACACACAGAAACCAAAAATGAGCAAAAGGTGGTGAATGTGGGAAGGCCAGCAAAATACACAGAAGCAGAAATCAAACTAAAATTAGTGAGAAAGTTGAACTTTGAAGGGCAAAGGAGTTAAACAACAGTGACCACAAAGAAATAGACAGATCGATAGGCGAAAGGAGACCAGTTTTTGAAGACATCTGTTGAGTGAATTGATGGGACAGAGAAGACAGAGTGGCAGTATTTGACTTGAAAGTAAAACTGAAGAAATATACATCACTAAAATTAAATGGCACATGATCAAAAATCTTCAAGGCTCACTAGTCACCAATCATGTGAATTAACATCAACTGCAGACAAAACCTGACAGAAATATAACCTGCATGATCTGTAAAGAAGAATAACGGTGAAGGAAGAGGTGATTCAACAAAATGTGATCACTGGAGAACAGCTATACTAAAAAAGGAAGAAGTTATCAGACTCAATGTGTCAATGCTCAGTGATTTGAAGGTTATGCTGTTGGGAGGAAGAGATTGAGTTTGGAGTTGGAGAGATGTCTACAATGACCCTGAAAAGATTCAGAAAGAACTATCTCAGATCTGCTTCAAGGTATTGAGGTATACTTTTCATTTGATTTCTATCAATTGTTTTTGTGCGCATCAGTAAATATATCTCAGTGAAGGAAAAATAAATTAAGGCTTGTTATGCCAGGTACCCATTTCAAAAATCTCTTCACAAAAAGTCAAAGTGGGAGAGTTGCTTAAGGCTACAGTTTTGTGCAGCTAAATCAGATTTACTTATGCGGAAGAGAGTAACTTCCTTATCATATCCTTGTGCTCCTACCAGGCAGGGATAATGCATTAAACTTTTCTGCATAAAAATGACTGTAGATTTAAGTGAGCACACTCAAAGTGAAAGCCTTCATGTCAACTATCTTTGAAACTTCGCTCAGTTCAGCAAATCTAGTCCATAGATTTCATCAGTTCGTCTGTGAACTCAAGCTCATTGATCACTGACCTCTATTCCCAGGCTTTATCTGATTGCAATTTATTCCTGTTAGGAAGAGGAAAAGGAAAAGGAGGGCAATGATTGTGAACTGCTAGATGGCTTGGAAGAAGGACATCAGAGGAGGGCACTTGGACACAGTACTCAGTCAACTCGTATAAAGTATGTGCAACTGATGTTTCGTTTTGTTAATGTAAAGGAGCAATACTTTCTCAGACTTCAAGTCACCTTGGAGCTGGCCAAGGATTTCATTCTGTAACTTGCAATAGAATGTATTTGCACTTGAAAAGCATGTATAGCACAGAGCTACTAGTGGCCCTGAAGATATCATTCACTCTGAAATAATTCTCCTGAGGAGAATAAGTCTACCTCTCATACTCTGTCATTAATCGGTTCATGATTCATTTTATACCCGACTTAACAATCTCATTATTTTCTCCCGAGAGCAAGAGAGCAATAGGAAACAATACAAAGAATTTTCCCAAGTGCTAGTGTTCCTCAAAGCTCAAGGGGATGTCAATGAAGCATTTACTGATTGTGTTTTCCAAAACAATGCTGGGAAATATTTCACTCAATTCATTAATTTCTGAGGCACAAATGCATGGTAATTTTACTAGATTAGTAATCCAGGCTAATGATTGAGAACATACGCTTGAAATGAATTACAGCAGATGTTGAAATTTGAATTCAATTCATAAACTTGGAATTAAAACCTAGCCTAATGGTGACCATGAAAGCATGGTAAACTGTTCACTAATATCCTTTATTAGGAAGGAAATCTGTCATCCTTACCTGCATTAGCCTTTGACTCCAAACCAGTTCGACTTGCATGTGACTCCAGAACCATAGCATGTGATTCACTTTTATTGCCCTCTGAAATTGCCTAGCAAGACAGTTAGTTGTATAAAACTGTTATGAAGTCGAAGGAAAGGAAAAATCCCTGATGAACCATCCTAAGCACGAGGGAAAAGTGACAGCAACTCAGCCCAAATACAGTTCTGAAAGCTTTGCCTTATTGTAGACTTGTGTAAAAATTGATAAAGGCATTTCACTGACTAGTCAAGCAATAAGCTGACATATTCATCCTCACTTAACCATTGCCTGGAGACAATGTCCCAGAAACCACCATCCCTACCCTGCAGGCAAAGCCACCAGTAGGCAGGGAGTTGTCCTGCAAGTTCTTAACATTATCACATGGCCCCGTGGAGTCTCGTGGCAACAAACCGAACATGAATAACAATATTTCTTGCTCATTACCACTTACTCTGATCTTGATTTGATCTTGATTTTAAGACCTACTGCACACCTCCACCATTGAGCCACCTTCCTCAGCTGATGAATCAGTGCAGCTCCATGTTGAAGACCAACTGGAAGAACACAGAGTGGCAAAGTCACAGAATGAACTGTGGATTCAGCCATCACGGTCATCACGAAGGGTACTCAGTCAAATGAGCAAGCTGACCAAGTCCTAAAGGACATAGCTGCGAGAATGGGTCTATGGCACAAGGTGAGAGAACCAAAAAGAGGGAGTTGCCTTCTTGGACCTCATCCTTGGTTTGTGTTGTCATGAGGATTGTAACTCAGTTCTATACTACACATTGAAGAGATGGCTATTATTATCTCTATTGACAGTTCATGACATGTAATCCCTTTCCCTTTCTTTGAATGATTGCTGTCTGACTCTTGAGGCTTTTGTAAAATCATTTATCAATTCTGTTCCCTGTAAGGACAGCTCACACCATATGTATAATATTCAATTCTTTCTTCACCGTTTCATGCACACGCATGCTAATGTCACTGTTATATCATGATATATCACCTATCATTATCCTCTCCATTTTCAGTTCCTACTTTTTCATGATTCTAAAAGTTGCTGATACATCTGTCCTTGTAGAGACTGAGTCGTATTTTCATTTTGAGGATATCCTCCATCATGTTGCGTGATACTTCCTCCATGCTAAATGAACAACTTTGGATGAGATCTAGCAACTCAAAGCGAAGTATCCGTGGAATACTGTGGGCCAAAGGTGATAGCAGAAGAATTGCATTGAAACAAAACCTGCAATCTCATGGCTCAGTACACTCCTGCTTCACACTATCATGCCATTAAGCTGGGAGGTCAATCTTGGTTCAATGAAATCTGCAGGATGTCATACCAGGAATACCTAGAAATGAGGTGTCAAGCTGGTGAAGCTATAACACAAGTCTACTTGCATGACAGCAAACACAGCATCAGATAGACAGAGTCAAGCAATTCCATAACTCTTGGATCATGTCTAAGCTCTGTAGTCTTACCGCATCCAGTCTTAAAGGGTGGTGGACAATTGTACAATTAGAAAGAGAAGGAGGCTCTGCAAATATCCCCACCCTCAATGATGGGGGGTCCCCAGCACATCAGTGCAAAAAGACAAAGCTGTTACATTAGCATTCACTTTCAGATAGGAGTGACAAGTGGATGATCAATCTCATCCTCCTCTTCAGATCTCCAATATCACAGATGGCGGTCTTCAGCCAATTTAATGTTCTGCATGTGATTACCAAGAAACAGTTGAAGACACTGGATGCTATAAATACTCAAAACCCACAGAGGAGAAATTCCTCTTCATCTCAGTCTTAAAGTGGCATCCCTTCAAACTTATACCATTGAATCATTCACAACACCTGATAGAGCAGTTGAGGACTTGGAATGTCCTTTCACATGAAAGACAGCACCAGCAACAATGCAGCATTCCCACAGTATTACACTGGAAAGTTAGCCTGGAATTATGCAATCAGGTCTTTTGAAAGATACCTAAAGCCATAAAGTTCTGTTTGAGAGGTGACAGTTCTGTCAAAACAACATTGACATATTAAAGTATCATTTCCAGTTGTTCTTTAAATTGGAATAACAAATCTTTAGTACAATTCAAGCAGTTCAAAGATTTTGGATATAGTTTTGCTCGCTGAGCTGAAAGGTTCATTTCCAGACATTTCATTACCTTACTAGGTAACATCTTCAGTGGACCTCATGCGAAACCATGCTGAAAATACCTGCTTTCTATTTATATGTTTGGGTTTCTTTGAGTTGGTGATGTCATTTCCTGTGGTGATGTTATTTCCTGTGGTGAAGTCACTTCCTGTTCCTTTTCTCAGGGGGTGGTAAATGGAGTCTAACTCGATGTGTTTGTTGATATTGGTCAGACGACATTTGGCATAGTGTGTTCAGTTCTGGGTGCCTTATTTAAGGAAGGATGTTAAAGTCCTGGAGACTGTTCAAAGGAGAAATACTAGAACAACACAAGGAGTGAGGGATTTTAGACACAAGGAACGATTAGACAAACTGGGCTTATTTTCCTTGAAGCAAAGAAGATAAAGAGGTGACTTGATTAAAGTATTCAAAATTATGACCAATTTTGACAGAGTAAAGAGGGATATTCTGTTTCCACTAATTAGTATGTCAGTAACAAGGGGTCATGATTTCAAGTTGTCAGCAAGAGAGCTAGGAGTGAGGCTCAGAGAGTCATTAAGATTTGGAATGTACTGCTTGGGAGAGTGGTGGCGGCAGATTCCACAGGGGGTTCATAGGAGAGTTGAATATATGTTGGAAAGTGATGAAGATAGAGGGCTACGGAGATAGGGCTGGAGAGTGGGACAAGCTGGAGCAAGTACAGATACGATGGATCTCCTTCTGCATTGTAAAATTCCATGATTCTAAGACATAAGCATAGAATTCATTCCATGAAACCTTCAAATCCTTCGCATTTCCTACTCTACTGCACTACTTGCAAATTGCCCACACAATGCCGTGGGCATTCAATGTATCCACCAGCTTCTGCCAATCTTCCCTCCTCATCTGCACCTAATGGAACATGGTGTCAGTGCATTCCTTCTAAAACTATGGCTCCTTCTCTTGACCTGTTGTTCCTGAAACTTTATATTCAGTTACTGTAGGCACAAGAGAAATCAAAGCCAACAGAATTCAGAGGAATAATAAATTCCCTCCCATATGATTACAAGGGTAATGCTTGGATGACTGGATGTCCTGCCCAGAGCACAATCAATACAAGTTACCTGAACAATAGGATAACGTTTGTTTATGTTCTAGTTCTAATATCCTTATATTCATTTTTAGGAAGAGTCTGAAAGGAAGAAAAAATGAAGGCAGGCAGAAAGAATTTAAGGAACATGGCCGCTAATATGGAATAGGCAAAAATGAGGACTGCAAATTCTGGAAATCAGAGTATAGATCAGGGTAATGCTGGAAAAACACAGCAGGTCAGGCAGCATCCGAGGAGCAGGAAAATCGACATTTCGGGCAAAAGCCCTTCATCTCCATTTCAAGACAATGTGATTCCTACTTAGCCAACATAAATCAAGATAGGCCAAAACCTTTTCCAGCAATTTATTACTAATGTTTAAAAAAGGTTAATTCATCATCTTTAGGAATAACTTTATTGCTTGGCTTGAGTGTGCCCTTGTCTGTACTTTCCAGGTAGCTGCAGCATTGAAGCCCTCGAAGTCTGGCTTTACATTGGAGATGTAGTGGACAGTGAAGAGGGTTACCTCAGATTACAACAGGATCTTGATCAGATGGGCCAATGGGCTGAGAAATGGCAAATGGAGTTTAATTCAGAAAAATGCGAGGTGCTGCATTTTGGGAAAGCAAATCTCAGCAGGACTTATACACTTAATGGTAAGATCCTAGGGAGTGTTGCTGAACAAAAAGACCTTGGAGTACAGGTTCATTGCTCTTTGAAAGTGGAGTCGCAGGTAGATAGGACAGTGAAGAAGGCGTTTGGTACGCTTTCCTTTATTGGTCAGAGTATTGAGTACAGGAGTTGGGAGGTCATGTTGCGGCTGTGCAGGACATTGGTTAGGCCACTGTCGGAATATTGCATGCAATTCTAATTTCCTTCCTATCGGAAAGATTTGTGAAACTTGAAAGGGTTCAGAAAAGATTTACAAGGATGTTGCCAGGGTTGGAGGATCTGAGCTAAAAGGAGACGCTGAACAGGCTGGGGCTGTTTTCCCTGTAGCGTCGGAGGCTGAGGGGTGACCTTATAGAGGTTTACAAAATTATGAGGGGCATGGATAGGGTAAATAGACAAAGTCTTTTCCCTGGGGTGAGGGAGACCAGAACTAGAGGGCATAGGTTTAGGGTGAGAGGGGAAAGATATAAAAGAGACCTACGGGGCAACCTTTTCACACAGAGGGTGGTACGTATATGGAATGAGCTGCCAGAGGAAGTGGTGGAGGCTGGTACAATTCAACATTTAAGAGGCAGTTGGATGGGTATATGAATACGAAGGGTTTGGAGGGATATGGGCCGGGTGCTGGCAGGTGGGACTAGATTGGGTTAGGATATCTGGTCGGCATGGACGAGTTGGACCGAAGGGTCTGTTTCCATGCTGTACATCCCTTTATGACTCTATGAGTGGCAGCAGACTGGGCAAGCACCAAGTGTACTGGCAGAGTGCCAGTGCTAGGAGCATGAATTCTGCCATCTTGGGAGGACATACCAGCTTCATGCTCTGTTGGTGTCACCATCCATCCCACAGCACAGAGCTTCAACAATATGAAGAACCTGTTGGAGGAACAGGTAAAAGACTCCTGTAAGGATCTGGATACCATTTGAACACTAGTCGGGATGTTATGACCTCTGAGCATCTATTGCGTGCAGTGGGAGGCCTCCACCGTTGTTGCACTGAAGGTGAAAACCAGCTGCAATTATATCCTCCATCATGGGTCAGTCTGGCAGTGTTTCCAGGAAGGAGAACACCCCTTCCACAGTAAAAAGGGTTGTACTCCACGCTCTGTGTGATGGACTTCACCATGGAGTTGCATTCACCCAGTTAGTGACTGTAGGCTGTCTTATACATCTCCCAAAACATGAAACATTTCAATGTGCATTTTCATCAGCACTTTTCTATTGGCCATTCAATAAGATGCTCACCTGAGGCTCAATTGCAGGACTGATATGTTACTTTACCCTATGAGGGGTTCACACATGAGCTCCCCCATATCCTTGTCCTTACTGCAGCCCAGTCATGCCTGATAACTCACTGCAGCCCCTGACTCTAAACTATAATGTTCACACAGTGCCAGTATCTGATATAATGATGATAATTTTCTAAATAGAGCTGCTGGTTGCTGAAAGTGGCCTTCCAATTGTCACTATGCATTAGTACATCCTTAACAGAGGTCACACAATGTGGAATACCGTGTCTGTGGGTGATATGCTGTGGACTTCAACCTTCTTACAGCCAGACTACTCATTACGTCCCAAAAGATTCTAGGCATAAAATTACAAACTTGATCGAGCTGGATCTCCGTTGATTGTCTGAGAGCTCTTGGCTTCTTCCTCAACCAGAGCCTGAACAAGCCCCATCCTCTACCACTCTCCTCCACTTGGCTGAACTTATTCTCTCACTGATCAATTTCTCCTTCAATTCAGCTCACTTCTGTCAAGTCAAGGGAGTGGCCATGGTCACCCGCATGGTCCCAGTTCTGCCTGCCTCTTTGAAAGATTTGTGGAGCAATCATTTTCCAGTCCTGCACTGGCCCCCTCCCACAATTCTTTCTTCAATGTATCAATGACTGTTTTGGTGCCACTTCATGCTCCTGCCTGGACCTTGAAAATTGGTACAATTTTCCTCCTATTTCCACCACTCTACAACTTTCACATTGTCCATTTTTGACACTTTCCTTCCTTTCCTTTAACTCTCTGTCTCCATGTTAGGGAATAAGCTGTCCACTGCCATCCACTTACTCCCATAGCTACCTTCATTGCAGCTCGTCACACCTTACATCCTGCAAGGACTCCACCACATTCTCCCATTTCCTTCACCAACATCGCATTTGTTCAGATGATACCACTTTCCAAAGCAGTGCTGCTGACATGGCTTGCTTCTTCCATAATCATGGCTTCCCACCCACTGTGATTGACAGGGCCTTCAACCGCATCCGACCTGTCACCTGTGCTTCTGCTCTTGACCCCTCCCATCATTCCCAACAGTGTGATCGAGTCCCCCTTATTCTTACTTTTCATCCCACCAGCCTCCGCGTTCAAAGGATCATTCTCTCCCACTTCAGACAACTCCAGCAGAACGCCACCACCAAACACATCTTTCCCTACGTTTCACAGGGATCGCTAACTCCAGGACTCCCAAGTCCATTCATTGACCACTAACATCACACCCCCCTCACCCAATTTAGTTTTCCCACCTCATTTTACAAAACTGTGTGATGTCTCTGTAAAAACATGATAAGTACAAATGTTGAAGTCTACACGTTTAGGTCATTTGAATCCCTAATACTCTGACATTGAAATTTCGTGGGCTATCCTTAACATCGCTTAGAGATATTTAGATGGTACCTCTATTTGGTGTTTCACCATCCATTCTTCATTTGCAGATCTGTAAGGAGGCCTCTACTTTCTCATTAGAATCTTATGTCGAATGTAATAGCACTCCTGAATTCCCTTTGCTGGAGCATTGGTTTGGGGTGTTTGATTTAACCCTATATTAGCTATACTGAGCCTCAATCAGACAAGACTTATTGTACATTTCCTTCATATTATTCAAATCCTCAAAGAAGGTTTCAGATATATCTCTGTCATGCCAAATTAACCTCCAATGATGGACTTGTTTAGCCATTGCTTGGATCACAGCACATGAAGGATAAGTTGCTGAAACCTTTTCATAAAACTGTCCTTGACCTCAACTTGTTTTTCCATGATGATTAGAGAAGCTCCTAATTTTGCTTCTGTCAAATCATTCTCAGGAGTTGGTCAACTCCACCCACAAGTAAATAATAGACAACAAGTATTATTCCAGGCATAAGATCACACTCCAGATGCACCCAATACATAGATACAGGTATATACTCCCAGCTAATGCTGTTCATTAAAATATTGGTCCCCAATATGATCTCTGTCAGAAAGGTTATACCTCTTGAAAATAATTCTCTGTAATTCTTGGTAACTTCCCTCACACTCACAGTTGTGTTTGTCTTAGAGTTACAACTCAGTCTGTTTGACTCTCTATCAGAGTGTCTTACTCTGCAATGACCCTGTGTATCCCAAAATGTCCCATGAGTTTTTCCTGCAACTTCCAACAATTTCCCATGAATGTGTCCTATCTTGTGACTAGATTAGATTAGATTACATTAGATTAGATTACATTACAGTGTGGAAACAGGCCCTTCGGCCCACCAAGTCCACACCGACCCGCTGAATCGAAGCCCACCCATACCCCTACATTTACCCCTTACCTAACACTACGGGCAATTTAGCATGGCTAATTCACCTGACCCTGCACATCTTTTGGACTGTGGGAGGAAACCGGAGCACCCGGAGGAAACCCACACAGACACGGGGAGAACGTGCAAACTCCACACAGTCAGTCGCCTGAGGCGGGAATTGAACCCGGGTCTCAGGCGCTGTGAGGCAGCAGTGCTAACCACTGTGCCACCGTGCCGCCCACCGTGACGTTGGAAATAATTAGGACTTCATGCATGTTTTCCCCTTCTCGTTGCTGCCCTTTCTGCTCTGAGGAAGGCATTGTGAGGTATTCCTATTTGTCCCTTCCCATCCTGGCTACTTACATTCTTTTCATGCTGCCACCTTCAATACTTCACGGGTAGATGACAGAAGAATAGCTTGAATTTATTGATCAGTTCGTAATCATCAGCCGTATCAGCTATCTGTCTTGCTGTTGCAACTTTCTAGTTTTCTGTGTGAGTTCTTACAAACGGATGGAGTGAATTTTTAAATTCTTCCACAAGAAATATTTTCCCTGAGGATCTCATACATGGCCTGTTTCTTTCATGGCCACATCCATCATGAAAAATTATTCTGCTTTGCCTATTCAACTTCTATATGCTGCTTCTTCACTTAAAAACAATCCACCTGTTAACCTTAGAGATCAGATTGTGTGCATTGAAACAGATTTTTTGTTACTTTGCATTTAAATGTGCTTCAGCTTTCCTTTCATTAAATCTTTGGAGGGCCTGTGCAAATTTAAATAGCTCTCCACTTAGTCTTGACAGGACTCAGATATTTCATGGTCAGAATGTATCCTGGAGTCAGAGTCATCTGTTTATATTCCATATGCCAATATTCTCTCTCTCTCTCTCTCTCTCCCCCCACTCTTGTCATCCCTCCTGTCCTTATTCCTTTTTGTCTTTTAGCTTTCTCACTGCAATTTGAGTTCCTAAATGCTTTCCTTTTCCTTCTCCTCTCTCTGACCATCTCATTCCTTTTTCCTCTCTCTTTTACAGTTTTTTTCCTTTTCTAGCTCAAGTTTAATATTTTAATTTTATTTTCTAACTTAGGCTGCTTCCTCTGCAACTGAGATCTTAGTAATTCAGTTAAACCACCAAAATACTCTCTTGCTTTTGGTCTAATTTCAAATGTTGTGCTATTACCCTCTTTGGGCTCTGTTCATCATGCTGATTTTAATTCCGACTTCAAATTATCCACCAATTCTGACAGCCTAGCTTCATGACCTCTTATGGCCACCCAACAATGTATCTTCCATCCCCAGAAAAATCATAACAGCAAATGCCAGTTATTTCACAACATGCGAGGATTTTTTTTCCGAGAGAGGAGAGGTAATCAGAGATGCTCCCATCTTCAGCAAGCTTGTTACAAACTACTGCAAACAATATCCAAAGCAGAAACTACAATTAGACAATAATAAAGCCAGGTAGGGTTTCTCCAGTAAACAAGCAGCAATCGCAACATATGTGATTACCAAGAA
This sequence comes from Chiloscyllium plagiosum, assembly GCF_037043375.1. Classification (NCBI taxonomy): domain Eukaryota; kingdom Metazoa; phylum Chordata; class Chondrichthyes; order Orectolobiformes; family Hemiscylliidae; genus Chiloscyllium; species Chiloscyllium plagiosum. The sequence continues at coordinate 39,349,052 of NW_028270164.1, forward strand.
ATAACTTTTTGAAAAAAATGCTCTAATGTGTGTTTCTTGACCAATGTTAAAAGAAAATCCATTCAGCTGTCCAGAATCCTTCAGACTCAAGTGAACAAAGATTATTGAATATTCAGCCTTTGTAACCTCAGTTGCTATGTCTTGCTGCACCATCTGTACATGTGTCTGGAGAGTGCCTAGTTCTCCTGAAGATACAGAACATCAATCCTTCTGTGGGATATAGGTGAATTAATGTTATATCTGCAATTATAAGTTCTGATACAGAGTAAATGAATTCACATTAGTTTGGGATTGTTTCGGACGAGAGCTGACTTAGCAAGAATGAGGAAATTTATAATCCGTTACAAAATGGTATGTTAGCATGAGACGTGATTGCAGAACAATGGTAGAAATACAGGCACTAGATAAAATGCTGTGAAAAGAGGCCTTTATAAACATCTGTTTCCCACTTGTACAGAGACACAGGAACAAACCCCAATTAAAAGGGCTTAGTGATAAGATGCTGTGAGGGGCAGCGCAGATGGAGGGAGCAGATAATGGTAAGCAAAGGATGGGATGACGTCAAACAACTTTATGGGAGGCAGAGATAGACATTTGTCACTGACAAGGCCGGATAAACAGAAGTTGTGGGATCAGTCTTAAGGAAATGAATGACGTAAGTGGAGGATGGGGGCAAACAATGGAATAAGGAAAAAATATGGGGATTCAAACTGTATAAATTTCGAGAGTTTTTTGGATTTGGTGTGCATTTGTCATTGCCTTACCTGGCATTAGTCATGGCACCCACTTGCAAGTGTACAAATAAACGGCACTGTATCAGATTTTTGGTCTCGGTCTGAAATTATTAAAGTGAATGAGCTTTTGTTTCTCACAATTGGGGGCTGTCCGGGATTTTCTTCCATCGCCAGGGGGAGTGGCTGGCCTTGGACACTGGGAAGATGCGTCCCGTTCCCCATTGAGGAGCGGTCTCGTGTCCCGGTTTGGTCTGCTCCCTTGGGTGACTGGTGTGAATCCTACAAGAGAGACATCTGAATCAGACAGTGATAGGAGGTTGATAGACAATACGGAAAAAAGGGGCCAGGCAACTCTGTGCACAGACCAGGGTAAGAAAATTGACTTTTAAGTATTGCCTTGGTGGCCGGGATTGAGTTTTAGTAGTTAATAATGGACTAACGAAGGAACTCAATATGGATTGTGCTGTGGGTGAGGAAAAAGCCTCCGGGAAAACAAAGTAAGGAAAAGGCAATGGAAATGGAGGCAGGGTCCCTTACAACATACCTCCAGAAAGTCCTTTGGGCAGGATGTTGTGGAATTGGCAAAATAATACTTGTACAAGGAAGAAAGATGATTAAATATTGTTGCTTTGTATGGACTAAGGAATCCATTCTTCGTCCCGCTGTCTTCTGGCCAAAGTACAGATCGGACGAAGACTGGGTTTGTAAATATCTGAATTTATATGTCAGTGTGAGAGAGAATGAAAAGAGCTGTACAGCTGGTAGGAAATTTAACCCTTTGTTATTTGGTTTGAGTGAACATTTGTTTGTTGGTGATTGAATGTTTGTGTTTTATTCCCTGGAGTTTGAGTTCCAGGACTGTTTTGAATCTGATTTTTATTATGGAAACTTAACATGATTTCTTTTAAGGTTAAGGATTCTATCGAGATTATGAAAAAAAAAGAATGATAACTCCTGTTCTTTTTACAGATCATGACTGCCTTAATATCAGTTTCTAACTAATCTCTTTTATCTTTACATAAAAGCGATTTATGGAGGACAGTTGAAGTTTCAGTTCAACATTAGATTGTAGTAAAAGCAAAATTCTATGGTTAATATCTGTGATCTTGGATTCAGCCATTGTTCATGCATTAGAAGTTTTTTTTAAAACTTGAGTAGACAAATTCTTTTAAGGCAGCTCTGATTATTTTACGACCTATAGTATTGTAATTGAGCAATGATTGGTCAGGACTATTTAAGAAAACTAATTTTGGATTTAAATTAAAGGACTAAAACTGGGTAATTACAGTGAACTTCGGAACTGCCTCTCTTATTCCTTTTAGAATCAGGTCTTTCAATTCCCTCATTTCTTCTCTATGCTCCGGGTTTTGGTTTTCCCACTGGGGGTCTTTGAGGGGAAACTTCACCTCTCCCTGTCCAGCATCCCCATCTCCAATCGGGTGTTCCCTGTCCCATATTTTAATAGCATTGGGAACTGTATGCATTTTGCATTTTAACTATTAAATATTGAAGAAATGAACGTAAATATATAAATATATTTATAAGTTAGGAACAGGCTTTAAAGGTTAGTCAAGCATGAATTGATGAATTGGTGTTTGAAGTTATGGGGAGCTAGAAATATTGCAATATTTCTTTAAAGAAAGAAAAAGGGGAAGAACGTAACGACTTATCCCCTTCGGGAGGTACCCATAGGGGACAAAGAGATTGGGTTTGTAAGTGCCCCCCTCACTAGTGGCGAGGTCAGAACATTTAAAAAGAAAATGAAGGTCCTGGTTGTGGATCCGGTGGGGTTGTCTGAACACATTGATCAATTTCTGGGGCCCAGTCTGTATACCTGGGCTGAGTTAATGTCTATTTTGAATATACTATTTACTGGGGAGGAAAGGGGACTTATACGGGGAGCTGCTATTAAAATATGGGACAGGGAACACCCGATTGGAGATGGGGATGCTGGACAGGGAGAGGTGAAGTTTCCCCTCAAAGACCCCCAGTGGGAAAACCAAAACCCGGAGCATAGAGAAGAAATGAGGGAATTGAAAGACCTGATTCTAAAAGGAATAAGAGAGGCAGTTCCGAAGTCACAGAATTTGACTAAAGCCTTTGAGGTTAGACAGGAGAAAGATGAGACTCCCTCAGCTTTCTTGCAAAGATTAAGGGACTCAATGCGGAAATATTCTGGAATGAACTCTGAGGACCCAGTGGCACAGGGTCTTTTGAAAGTACATTTTGTGACAAAAGCATGGCCAGACATACAGAGAAAGATACAGAAGATAGAAGGGCGGAGTGAAAAAGTATTAGATGAATTGTTGAGAGAGGCACAGAAAGTTTGTAAAGAGGGAGGATGAGAAACAAAAACAGAAGGTAAAAATGATGGTAGCTACGGTTGATGAGGTAGTTAAGAAAAGAATGGAGTTGAAACTTTATTGCTGGAACAGCACAGCAGGTCAGGCAGCATCCAGGGAACAGGAGATTCGACGTTTCGGGCACAGGCCCTTCTTCTCCTGTTCCCTGGATGCTGCCTGACCTGCTGTGCTGTTCCAGCAATAAAGTTTCAACTTTGATCTCCAGCATCTGCAGACCTCACTTTCTCCAAGAAAAGAATGGAACCAATAGTGAGCAACCGGAGTGGCGGGTGGCAGCCTGTAGGACAGAGAGGAAAGGGGAGAGGGAGAGGACAAGGGGGAGCATTGATAGAGGGTTTGGGCGACAGGGGCAGAGATGGAAGTCTCCACAGGCAGGATGCTATGATTGCGGAAAAATATGGCATTTTAAGCGGGAGTGTCCTGATCTACAAAGGGAAGAAAGGGCAATTCCACTTATGAATTTTGTTGAAGAATAGGGGTGTCAGGGGGTCCTGCCCTCGGGGGCCCACCAGGAACTCTTGATAAACTTCAAGGTGGGACCCTGTAGGGAAGAGGCAGTCTTCCTAGTAGATACGGGGGCAGCACGGTCATCGCTGAATTTTAAACCAAAGAAAGTAGAAATGTCGACACGGTCAATTACTGTTTCAGGGGTAAAAGGGGAAGGAGTTACTGTTCCAGTATTTGAACCTATGATGATAGAAGGTCCTAAGGATAGGGTCACAGGGGAACTGCTGTATATCCCTGATATAGGAAGTAACTTACTGGGGAGAGACTTAATTATCCTCTTAGGACTGGAGGTTGGAATGTAGGAAAAAGAGTTAGTTGTACAACTGGCGATGTTGACAGAGGATGTGGAGAGAGAGATAGACCCTATTGTATGGGCTAGAGAAGGGAATCGTGGAAAACTACAGATCCCTTCCCTTTTAATAAATTTAGAACGGAAAGGAGACGTTGTCTGTGAACGACAATACCCTATTTCCATAGAAGGTAAACGAGGACTGCAGCCAGTAATTGAGGGACTGATTAGAGATGGACTGTTGGAGCCATGTATGTCTCCTTATAATACCCCAATTCTACCAGTGCGGAAATCTGATGGAACTTATCGATTAGTGCACGATTTGAGAAAATTAAATCGAATAGTACAGATCAGGCACCCAGTGGTGCCAAACCCCTACACGTTATTAAGTAAGATCCCTCATGACCACAGATGGTTTAGTGTGATAGATTTAAAGGATGCCTTTTGGGCTTGTCCCTTGGTGGAGGAAAGATTTGGCACTATCCACCTCTGAAATCTTATTTGGATTACCTTATCTGGGAACGAATGGAGATTTGCCAATTCCCAAAACTAAAGATTTGTTTTTAAAGAAGTATATACTGGGCTTGTCCGCCTCTTTATCTTTCCTCAGAAAACAGGGTTTCTTGGCACAGACTCCACCCCTTGAATTCACTGTTCACCCCATCCGGCCGGGTGATTGGATCTTAGTAAAATCATGGACAGAGACTAAATTGCAGCCGGACTGGGAAGGGCCATACCAGGCTCTTTTGACTACCGAAATGGCAATAAGGACAGCGGAAAAAAGGCTGGACTCATTACACTCGGATCAAAGGGCCTGTGGACCCTCCAGTTGAGGAAGAAGTCTGGACAGCCAAATCAACGCAAGACCCGCTAAAACTCAGACTAAAGAGACTTTGAGTAACTGACTATACAGTGGCGACACGAGCGCGGGATTATTTCAGTAAGATTGTATATTAAGCCTTTTTGTGCTTCAGCATGATGATTAGAATACTGGGAATGTTTAGAGTTATGATGCTAGCCCTCTTGATATTGGGATTTTGTCAAATATCATTTTCATATGTATTATTAACGGTTCCTGAGTCTGATAATCCACAAGTAATAGACACTGATGCATGCAGCTTAGTACATTGTGGGAACGTAGCTAATCAGAGACAATACCACAGCTCAGAGATACATCTTAAGTCCTATGGGGATGGCCTCGGGGATGGTACCTGGTATAATGGTCTCGTCACAGTGCACCGGGCCCCCTTCCAACCATCTCGCGATTGTCCCGTTAAAAAGTGTAACCGAATATACCTAACAATAAGGAAAACCACATGGCATGAAGCAATTCTGGGGGGGGGGGTAACTTATGAGATACAATTAAATGAAACATTTGGGATTGAAATGAAAACAAATGGGAAGGAGTTCGTGGGCTGTTGTTTTCGAATTAGTGTAGGACAGGGAAAACGGGTAGAATTACTGGGTAATAAGATACAAACTTTCACCCCTCCCGATGATCCTAAAGTAGTAAAAATTATAGAGGTAAAGGACGTGAAACAGACCATCGAAATAGAAACTGGGTACGGAGATGCAAATGCCTGGGTAGAATGGGTAAAGTATACTGTAAAAAGTCTGAACAAAAGCAATTGCTATGGATGTGCCTCTGGTAGGCTAGTGGCCCAGGTGGTTCCCTTTCCGCTCGGGTGGAAGCGAGACAGGAAGGGCATGAAATGTATGATAGTCCTGTATCAGGATGAGACTGCATGGAATGATAGGAATTGTACCTCCCTATCTCTGATGTTCCCTCCCTTGGAGAAGAAAGATGCAAAAGCTCCCCCCCACATTTTCCGCCGCAGTTGGAAATCACACGTCATGTGTGCGCAGGCAAGGTACAAGTCGGTCGAGAGATTTGGGGGAGCTGAAATTATGTACAGAGATTAAGAATGTTAGCGAAACGGAGAAGGGAGGGAACTACTCAGCACTAAAGGTTCCCCGAGCAGATCTGTGGTGGTACTGTGGAGGCAAAATATTGAGACCCACCCTACCTCCGGATTGGAGAGGGATATGTGCAATTGTACAATTGGCAATTTCATTTACCTTGGCATTTGAGAAGGAAAAGATCGTAGGGAAAACGGGAAGGGGTAAGAGATTACTGTTAGATACTTCTTTTGATGACAGAATTTATCTTGATTCGGTAGGAGTCCCTAGGGGAGTACCTGATGAATTCAAAGCTCGTAACCAGATGCAGCAGGCTTTAAGTCAGCTCTCTTTTGGTGGGTAACAATTAATAAAAATGTAGATTGGATAAATTACATTTTTTATAATCAACAGCGATTTATAAATTATACAAGAGAGGCGGTTAAAGGAATATCAGAACAGCTTGATGCGACAAGTAGGATGGCATGGGAAAACAGAATAGCCCTTGATATGATTTTAGCAGAAAAAGGGTGTGTGTGTGTGATGTTAGCCCTCTTGTACCTTTATTCCTAATAATACTGCGCCTGATGGTTCAATTACTCGGGCCTTACGGGGATTGACTACTTTAGCAGAGGAACTGGCTGAGAATTCAGGAGTAGACACATCTCTCACGGGATGGCTTGAATCCTGGTTTGGAAAATGGAAGGGGGTGGTGGTTTCTATCCTTACTTCCCTGATAGTAGTAGCCGGGGTATTGGTGGCCATTGGCTGTTGTGTCATACCCTATATATGAGGGCTCACCCAAAGACTGATTGAAACAGCCTTGATGAAACAGATGCCCCGAAGAGGGAATCAGACAGAGGAACTTTATCGGCTAAATAATGAGGAGATGAGTGAAACCAAGATGGATGAAATCTCTGAAATGATGCTTGCGAATTTTGGGAACGATGTTTAAAAAAAAAGAGACAAGAATGCAGAAGATAACAAATGGTAATCAAAAGAAAAAGGGGAAATTGTGGGATATAGGTGAATTAATGTTATTTCTGCAATCATAAGTTCTGATACAGAGTAAATGAATTCACATTAGTTTGGGATTGTTTCGGACGAGAGCTGACTTAGCAAGAATGAGGAAATTTATAATCCATTACAAAATGGTATGTTAGCATGAGACGTGATTGCAGAACAATGGTAGAAATACAGGCACTAGATAAAATGCTGTGAAAAGAGGCCTTTATAAACATCTGTTTCCCACTTGTACAGAGACACAGGAACAAACCCCAATTAAAAGGGCTTAGTGATAAAATGCTGTGAGGGGCAGCGCAGATGGAGGGAGCAGATAATGGTAAGCAAAGGATGGGATGACGTCAAACAACTTTATGGGAGGCAGAGATAGACATTTGTCACTGACAAGGCCGGATAAACAGAAGTTGTGGGATCAGTCTTAAGGAAATGAATGACGTAAGCGGAGGATGGGGGCAAACAATGGAATAAGGAAAAAATATGGGGATTCAAACTGTGTAAATTTCGAGAGTTTGTTGGATTTGGTGTGCATTTGTCATTGCCTTACCTGGCATTAGTCATGGCACCCACTTGCAAGTGTACAAATAAACGGCACTGTTTCAGATTTTTGGTCTCGGACTGAAATTATTAAAGTGAGTGAGCTTTTGTTTCTCACAATTCTTTACACCATTTTCAATGTTCTCTTCAGCATTTAAGAACGTCAATGAATGTGCTGATTCATTGTGTTACTGTTGATACTTATACAGCACAGGAATCTGGATGGTATATGAATGGGAAGGGTTTAGAGGGATATAGGTCAAATGCTGACAGAGGGGACTAGTTTTATTTCAGATATTTGGTTGGCATGGACAAGTTGGACCAAAGGATTTGTTTCTGTTCTATATATCTCTCTGACTCTATGCCTCTAATTCTCAGTGAACAAGGCTACGAAGGAGAGGCAGAGGAGAAAGATGAGAAGGATTGACTGTGTCAATGGGTACACGAAGCTCCATGAACAGAACTGTCTTCAACGCATCAAGTCAGAGCAAAGAAGTTGTAGAAACAGAATCACAATGAAAACATAGTAATAAGAAGCACAGACTGTTATTCTTCTCATCACGCCGCTGCCTGACAAATGATTGATCGTCTCAAGGTTGCTGCCAAGCCTGTTTGATAAAAAGGTCATTTTGCATTGAAATTAAAAAGAAGAGACAAGTTAGCAATGCACATAGTGAATGGAAAGTAGTCTGGAGGTGACATTATTTTTTTCCATGCTGGTTGTTATTGACATGCACTTGTCAAACTTTTTATCCCAACTGAACTTCTGGTAGCTGCATGTGCTGCTTAAGGCTAAGGTCAGTCCATCTCAAATGCCAAGCAGTTACACATTTAAAATTTGCAAGTGTTTTTTTCTAAAAAAGATAGGCTTTAGAATTACTCAAATGCACTGCATAAGATTATTTCACTATTTCTGTACAATTATGACAAATTGCAATATTTATATTGGAGCTATTATAATGTGGATGTATGATGCTGTGGTGCTGACATGGCTCAAAGAAGGAGAAGACTAGGAATTAAATACTCCTGAATGCAACATGTTCAGGAAAGTTTTTTATTTAAAGTGGAAGAAAAGGTTAGGTGTGCAGTTTGAGTTGAGAAGAATATTTCTGTGCTGCAGAGTGCTAGATGATGTCCCAGGGGTCAAGAACAGAACCGATTTGACTGGAGCTAAGGCAAGGAAAATGCCCAATTACATTGCTCGGTGCAGTACATAGTCCACCCAATTAGTGGAAAGACGTAGGGGAATAAATTTGTAAAGAAATTGTAGAGAAATGCAAAACGTAATGGGGCATTTTAATTATCTGAATGTAGACTGGAATAGTAAAGGGGAGACAGGGGCACAAGTTCTGAGAGTCAGCCCAGGAAAGAATTTTCTGCAGCAGCATGTTTCAAATCCAACAAGACACGAGGCATTGCTGAACCTACCTCTTGGGAAAAGGTGGGCCAAATGTCAAGGGAACATTTGGGTGACAATGAGCATTGGATATTATGGCTAGCTTGTCTATGGAAAGGTATCAATCCAAAATGTGAATAATTAACTGAGAGAAGGTTTACTGCAGAGGGATAGGAACCAACAGATACATTGGAATCAAAGAGTAACAGGCAAAACTGCAACTGAATGGGCCTCATTTGATGAAGTGATAGCTCAATTATCATCAAAGTAAATTCCCTGGAAGGGAAAAAAGTTCTCAAGGGTCACTGGACTCAGAACATTATCTCAACTTTTCTCTCTGCAGATGCTGCCTGACCTGCTGAGTTTCTCCAGTAATTTCTGTTTTGGTTTTGGATTTCCAACATTGGCAGTTCTATGTTTTGTTCATATATGGTGTATTTGCGTTTATTAGTCAAGGCGAACATTTTAAGAGCAGGGAGAAGTGTATAAAATGCTCATTAGGCTGCAGTTAGAGTTCTGTTCGCCGTTCTGAAATCCACATTATAGGTCTGATGTGAAAGCACTGGAGAGGTTGCAGAGGAGTTCACCAGGAGGTGGTCTGGGCTGAGGAGTTTCAGTTTTGAAAAGAGATTGAACTGACTAGAATTGCTCTAGCAGGGGAGACTGAGAAGGGACATGACTGAGAAGGGACATGACTGAGGCTTATAAAATTATGAGGGGCATAGATACGAGCGATAGGAAGAAACCTTTCCACTTGATGTAGGGATCAATGACTAGGTAGTATCATTTTAAATCAAGAGTGTGGTGCTGGAAAAGTACAGCAAGTCAGGCAGTATCCGAGGAGCAGACGAATCAACGTTTCTGGCAAAATCCCTTCATCAGGAATGAGGCTGCAAGCTGGGGGATGGAGAGAAAAAGTAGGGCTGGGGGAAGGTAATTGAGAGTGCAATAGAGAGATGGACATGGGGGTAAAGGTGGTAGGTCTGGGAGGAGGGTGGTGCAGATAGGTGGGAAGGAAGATGGATCGATGGGACAGGCCATGAGGACGGTGCTGAGCTGGAAGGTTGGAACTGGAATAAGGTGGAGGGAGGGGAAATAAGGAAACTGGGGTTGGAGTGCTCCAAGGTGGAAGATGAGGAATTCTTCCTCCAGATATCGGGTGGTTAGGGAGTGACGATGGAGGAGGGCCAGGACCTGCATATCCTTGGCAGAGTGGGAGGGAGAGTTGAAGTGATTGGCCACGAGGCAGTGGGTTGGTTGGTGCGGGTGTCCCGGAGATTTTCTCTGAAGCGCTCTACGAGTAGGCATCCTGTCTCTCCAATATAGAGAAGACCGCATCAGGAGTAACGGATACAGTAAATAACAAATGTGGAAGTGCAGGTGAAACTTTGATGGATGTGGAAGGCTCCTTTGGGGCCTTATTCGGAGGTGAGGGGGGAACATCGCTGGAACATCCAGGTGCTGCATTTTGGGAAAGCAAATCTTAGCAGGACTTATACACTTAATGGTAAGGTCCTAGGGAGTGTTGCTGAACAAAGAGACCTTGGAGTACAGGTTCATAGCTCTTTGAAAGTGGAGTCGCAGGTAGATAGGACAGTGAAGAAGGTGTTTGGTATGCTTCCCTTTATTGGTCAGAGTATTGAGTACAGGAGTTGGGAGGTCATGTTGCGGCTGTACAGGACATTGGTTAGGCCACTGTCGGAATATTGCATGCAATTCGGGTCTCCTTCCTATCGGAAAGATGTTGTGAAACTTGAAAGGGTTCAGAAAAGATTGACAAGGATGTTGCCAGGGTTGGAGGATTTGAGCTATAGGGAGAGGCTAAACAGGCTGGGGCTATTTTCCCTGGAGCGTCAGAGGCTGAGGGGTGACCTTATAGAGGTTTACAAAATAATGAGGGGCATGGATAGGATAAATAGACAAAGTCTTTTCCCTGGGATCCAGAACTAGAGGGCATAGGTTTAGGATGAGAGGGAAAAGATATAAAAGAGACCTACGGGGCAACCTTTTCACGCAGAGGCTGGTACGTGTATGGAATGAGTTGCCAGAGGATGTTGTGGAGGCTGGTACAATTGCAACATTTAAGAGGCATTTGGATGAGTATATGAATAGGAAGGGTTTGGAGGGATATGGTTTGGGTGCTGGCAGGTGGGACTAGATTGGGTTGGGATATCTGGTCAGCGTGGACGGGTTGGACCGAAGGGTGTGTTTCCATGCTGTACATCTCTATGACTCTATGACTATGACACTCTTGACTCTAATCTTCAACATCTACAGTATTCACTTTTACCCAGTATAGTTTTAAAGTGAGGGGTAAAAGGTTTGGGGAGATGTGAGGAAAAGCTTTTTTACCCAGGGGGTGGTCAGAATCTGGAACTCACTGCCTGTAATGGTGGTAGAGACAGAAACACTCATAACATTTCTAACATATTTAGTTGTGCATTTGCGATACCAAGGCATACAAGGCTATGGGCTAAGTGCTGGCAAATGGGATTAGAATTATTAGGTGGTTGTTTTTAACTGGTGGATGTGGTGACTGAAGGGTTTTTTTCTGTGTTATAGATCTCTATAACATCATTAAACAAAGTCTCATCTATTCTGTAACACCATCACAGAATTAGTTTCATTTTATTCCACACAATTTACCCCTTTTTTCAAAACTTTAAGTGGGACTTAATTGTTTCTCCTTGTTTCTTTCCTGTGAACTGTGAAGTCTTCCTACGTGAATAATCATTAAACTGAAAATAAGATTTTCTTAGAACATTAATAATCTGCAATTTTCTAACAATCCTAGTGTAGAAGATTCACAAGGTAAACTTTTACACCTAGGCAACTGTGCTTTCTCTGAACTGTCCAATATTCCTTCCTAGGAGAGAAATTATATTTGCTTCTGATCTTAGTCCAGTTTCCTTCAAAACTGCCTTAAAAACTTTCAAACTCTAGATTTTCTAAACTAAAATCAACTCTAGACTATCCTAAAACAAAAGGAAGCCCATACTTTTCAATGTTTATTTGCCCTGTCATAAAACCCAAAGTATAAGCAATTTTCCATTAACACTCTATGGGGTTTGTAATCACCTATGACCTGCTGCCTGACACATATTGGATCACAGAACTATTCTAGGGCAATTCTCTGGCCATTTTTTCCAAGTAAATGCTTCACAAATGTAATCAATACCCATATGCCACTAGTTTGAAATCCAATATGTAAAAATGACAATTGAGATGCATCCAAGGATACTCAAGGAAGTGAAAATAGAAATTAAAGAGGAGCAGGTTCAATTTTCCAGCCTTGCTTAGACTCCAGAATGATGCCAAAGAACTCAAGAATAGTAAATATCCTTGAATCGACCTGTTTAGGATCATGAGAGGCGTGGACAGAGAAGGTAGAGAGAAGTTATTTCTATTGATAGAAATTTAAGATCCCAAAGGGCTCAGATTTAAGGCAATCAGAGAAAGAAATGGTGACATGACAAAAAACATTTTCATGCAAGGATGATTAGGATCGGAATACACTATCCGAGAGTATGGTGAGGGGAGGGTCAATCAATGTTTCATAAAGGCAATTGATTCCTTACTGAAAAGGAGAAATCTGCAGGGCCACAGGGAAACAGCAGGGATTAATGTAAGCAAGGAAAGATAAGGCAGCAGGAATATATGCTGCCCCAGCCAGCATATGAAATATATGTTTGTTCCTCATTATGATTTAATAAGCATGCAATTGGCACTACATTAATTACTGGACTCCTTCAAACAGCCAGCACAGACACTATGACTAAATAGCTTCCTTTTATGCTGTAACCATTCTAAAATGTTGTGATATAAATTATAAACTAGCTGGGGTTTGTTTTGCAATTGCAGTCTAGAACCAAGCAATAAAATGAAAACAATTTTTTTTTGCAAAACATTCCCCTTTTGCAAAAGTGCAAAACAAGTATACATTCCTGGCTGCCTTATCTTTCCATGCCCCAGCCAGCATCTGAAATGCATGTTTGTTCCTCATTATGATTTAAAAGGCATACAACTAGCACAACATGTCTTATTCATTGCTGAGTGCCTTTTTTGCATGGAGATTTGGGGGAAAGTAAATTTGATTGCAACTCAAATAGCAAGCACACTGCAAAGGAGAGAAGCATGAAACAGAAATTGTGCATAAAATATGTCTAAGCTTGTGAGTTCCAGAACTTGCAAAGAAGTTCCATGATCTGTCCAGAGTTGTCAGTATACATTTGCTGTTCATTTACTCTCCTTCACATCTGTATCAGCTTCAGCCTCACTACTCACAGCACACCTCCACCCTACTTTTGTTCTTTCTCCTATCCACATTGCACCATGCCTCCTTCCTGCTCATACGTTCTGAATACCTACAATTACCACACTTGCCCATCAGTCATGTGTCACACTATTTTCAATCTATTTTAGCACGCTAGATACATTCCCAAAACGTTGCATGAGCACGTCACCAAAGAGCCCTTCATTCTTAAAAGAGCAGATCAACATATTCAGGCCATATATATTTGTCTTGTACACTCCAGAGGAAAAAGTGCTGACCATCTTCGGGAGGATTAGAGACATAAATGTGACAGCTCTCAATATTGGAGAAGACACCATGCAAGTTTTTTTAAACACCTTTTCCTTTTCCTATTTTTTCTTTCTCCATTCTACATTACCTTACACATAACAGGGGCTTCCGTGAGTTACTGCCTCTTTGAGCTCTTTTATACTACAAGATAAGCCGTGTTCTTTTCTGCTGTTTTAGGAGTAGAAAACATGGAAGCCCCTATGACCTTCAGGCCAGCATTCCTGAATGGTTTAACACATTATCTGACTCGAAAGAGCATCAGCTCAAGAGACAGGAACCACATATACTTTACAGAGAAGCTTATCACACAGTTGATCACTGGATACAATGTACAGCAATTTGGACAGGACGATTGGAAACTAAAGTGCCAGTTAACTTGATGGTAAGATCACATAGGACTCAGATGTTGACCCTGACATTCCGAAAGGGGCCTGTAGAGTGAATTCTAGGTTCACAGGACAATCTGCCAGTGACTGTTGACACAAAAGCTCTCTCTCCCTTATGCTGCATTTTATATATTTCTCACAGGAATCCGATTCACGAGAGAAGAAGAAAAGGATAGCCAACTCCCATTCCTAGACGTGATGGTACAGAGAACACCGAACGGAGAATTCACTACAAGGGTATACAGGAAAGCCACACACACAGACCAAGTCCTAAACTATGAAAGTAACCACCCCAACACACACAAATGAAGCTGCATCAGGACACTATTCAAAAGGGCCACAACACACTGCAGTACACCAGAACTGCAAAAAGAAGAAAAGGAACACCTATACAAGGTATTCGCCAAAAACGGAAACCCGCGCAACTTCATCAACAGATGCCTAAGAGAAAGACCAAGGAACGAGGACATAACACAACCAAAAGGACTAGCCACACTACCATACATCAGGAGCATCTCGGAACTGACAGCCAGACTACTGCGACTCCTAGGACTCATAACGGCACACAAACCAACAGCCACGCTCAGACAACAACTCACCAGAATGAAGGACCCGATACCCAACATGAGCAAAACTAATGTAGTGTACAAAATACCATGCAAGGACTGCACAAAACACTATATAGGACAGCTAACAATCCGCATACATGAACATCAACTAGCCACGAAACAACACGACCAGCTATCCTTAGTAGCCACACACGCAGACAACAAGCAACATGAACTGGGACAACACTACTATCATAGGGCAAGCCAGACAGAGAACAGCCAGGGAATTCCTAGAGGCATGGCATTCATCCACAAACTCCATCAACAAACACATCGACCTGGACCCAATATACCAACCACTACAGCGGACAGCTGAAACTGACAACCGGAAGCAGCAGGGACAAACCACTATAAACACCGGAGGAAACATCAAAGAAGCGCTTCGCAGGAGGCTCCCAAGCACTGATGATGTCGCCTAGCCAGGGGATGAAACGTTTGCAACAAAAACTTCCAGCTCGGCGAACAGAACCACAACAACGAGCACCCGAGCTACAAATCTTCACACAAACTTTGAATTATATGTTTCCATTTGCAGTGTTGGCAGTCAGCAGCAGTGCAATTTCCTTTTAAGAAAGGCATACTGCCTTTAAGAGCTGAAAACTAGCTGGAAGACATGCTTGACTCACGTCATTAAGGCTTTTGTTGGGCATATATCAAACAGCAATGTTGATATAAACTGCATACAAGCTACAATAACAAAGTCATCATGCTGCTTCATTGGTAGAGGGTACATGCATGATGCAGACCAATGTTTCATCCCTTACTTATGTTCATTGGTACTTCTCTCATGATCAAGATCTGACCAGCTCATCTAATTCGGAAACCACCCTAATGGCTTGAGTATCAGTCGGTGTGCTCCATTCCCTTTATGGAGAATCACAACCTGTTTTTAAATGAAGGGATTTGCACTGGCTCCAAGCCAACTGCCTGCTCGAACAAAACTTTAACTTTAAATGTAAGAGAAAAAATAAGAGCAGATGGTTCAATACGATGGATATGAAAAAAATGAAAGTGCTTTTCCTCAATAATTAAATGGAGAAAATAGGAAAGCTCTAGATGTAATATTTTTTTGATTTTCACACAAATCATATTTCATTTATTCACTAGCAAAATTTTAAAAAGCAATGTTCATATTTTCAGTATTTTCTGTAAAGGAATTTGCTTCTTGCAGACTTTCTACTTATTCAATTTTCATCTTCAGAAGACAATTTTGTTTTGTTTTATTTTATTTGCTTTTTTAACTAGAGAAACCATCTCCATTGTGTATTCAACCATTATTGTCCTTCACAGATTTAAAGTACTGATAATGCTTGGAGATAAAATAAGATTGTAGCTCTACATCGTTCACACATTATATTTCTCAGTTAACAAAGAAGTTGCAATGCTAAAACTCTTAATACCAACTCAACTTGCAATAAAATAAAGGGGGCAGAATTTTATTAGGGGTCTGAGTGATGTTGTCTAGGCAAGATTTGTGGTAGAATCTCATTATTGAGACCAACTTGCTCCATCTTTTATACTTTTGACAAGTGGTGTAGCAGCACCACAGTACAATAGACAATAGGTGCAGGAGTAGGCCATTCTGCCCTTCGAGCCTGCACTACCATTCAATATGATCTGATCATCCTTAATCAGTATCCTGTTCCTGCCTTATCTCCATGACCCTTGATTCCACTATCCTTGAGAGCTCTATCCAACTCTTTCTTAAATGAATCCAGACACTGGGCCTCCATTGCCCTCTGGGGCAGAGCATTCCACACAGCCACCACTCTCTGGGTGAAGAGGTTTCTCCTCATCTCTGTCCTAAATGGTCTACCTCATATTTTTAAGCTGTGTCCTCTGATTCGGCACTCACCCATTAGCGGAAAAATGTTTCCTGCCTCCAGAGTGTCCAATCCTTTAATAATCTTATATGTCTCAATCAGATCCCCTCTCAGTCTTCTAAACTCAAGGGTATACAAGCCCAGTCGCTCCAGTCTTTTGGCGTAAGGTAGTCCTGCCATTCCAGGAATTAACCTCGTGAACCTAGGCTACACTCCCTCAATAGCCAGAATGTCTTTCCTCAAATTTGGAGACCAGAACTGCACACAGTACTCCAGGTGTGGTCTCAACCGGGCCCTGTACAGCTGCAGAAGAACCTCTTTGCTTCTATACTCAATCCCTGTTGTTATGAAGGCCAGCATGCTCTTAGCCTTTTTCACTACCTGCTGTACCTGCATGCTTATCTTCATGGACTGGTGCACAAGAACACCCAGATCTCTTTGTACTGCCCCTTTACCTAAATTGATTCCATTTAGGTAGTAATCTGCCTTCCTGTTCTTGCCACCAAAGTGGATAACCATACATTTATCCACATTAAACTGCATCTGCCATGCATCTGACCACTCACCTAACCTGTCCAGGTCACCCTGTAATATCCTAACATCCTCCTCACATTTCACCCTGCCACCCAGCTTAGTATCATTAGCAAATTTGCTGATGTTATTACTAATACCATCTTCTATATCATTAACATACATTGTAAAAAGCTGCGGTCCCAGCACTGATCTCTGCGGTACCCTACTGGTCACTGCCTTAAAAGGTTGCATTCTCGGGTTAGCTGTTAACAATGGTGATAGTTAGACAATATGTTGAAGGTGTTAGCCCCTTGTGTTCTCTGTCTATGCCATGATGTTTAGATTGTTATCTCACTTTTTAGATTAAAATCAGAGTTTTACATAAATTCATGCAGTTTTTGAGCTCAGAGTTCTATATGAATGCATGCAGTTTTTGAGCAAAGTACAATGTAACTCTGCAAGTACAAATTCACCCCACAAAATATATGTGTGCATGTGGGTCTTTATCTGTCTGTGTGTGTGTGTGTGTGTCTGTCTGGGGTGGGGGTTGTGAGTGTGAGAAAGTGTGTGTGTGTAGTGAGTGCAGAGTATCTTAAGTCTGTGAGGGGGTGCATGTGTGAATGTGGGAGTGTGTGTGTCTATAAGGGTGTGTGTGGCTGTCTGTGTGCGCGTCTATGTGTACCTGTGTCCGTGAGAGAGTGAGCATGAGCGTGTGTGTGTGTTGCAATGGTGATCACCTGTAATGTGACATGTACCCAAGGTCCCGGTTGAGGCCCTCCCTATGGGTACCGAACTTAGCTATCAGCCTCTGCTCGGCCACTTTTCTCTGCTGCCTGTCCCGAAGTCCACCTTCGAGGATGGTCACCCGAAGATCCGAGGCTGAATGTCCTGGACCACTGAAGTGTTCCCCAACTGGGAGGGAACCCTCCTGTCTGTCGATTGTTGTGCGGTGCCCATTCATCTGTTGTCGTAGGCTTTGCTCGGTTTCCCCAATGTACCATGCCTCCGGGCATCCTTGCCTGCAACGTATAAGATAGACAACATTGGCTGAGTCACATGAGTACCTGCCATGTACAAGGTGGGAGGTGTTCCCACGCGTAATAGTGGTGTCTATATCCGTGGGAACTATTACGCGTGGGAACACCTCCCACCTTGTACATGGCAGGTAGACGTGTCAGATTGTGGACATAGACACCACCACCACTCATCCACAAACTCCATCAACAAACACATCGACCTGGACCCAATATACCGGCCACTACAGCGGACAGCTGAAACTGACAACCGGAAGCGGCAGGGACAGACCACTATAAATGCCGGAGGAAACACCAGAGAAGCGCTTCACAGGAGGCTCCCAAGCACTGAGGATGTCACCTAGACAGGGGACGAAACGTTTGCAACAAAAACTTCCAGCTGAGCGAACAGAACCACAGCAATGAGCACCCGAGCTACAAATCTTCTCACAAACCTTGAACTGTAAATTTTTGCTATAAATTCTGTGTTACGATCGAGCCCTCCACCTGATGAAGGAGTGTCACTCCGAAAGCTAGTGTGCTTCCAATTAAACCTGTTGGACTATAACCTGGTGTTGTGTGATTTTTAACTGTCGTAATTTCATCCTTTATAATAGACTCCAGCACCTTTCCCACCACTGAGGTCAGACTAACTGGTCTATAATTTCCTGCTTTCTCTCTCCCACCTTTCTTAATAAGTGGTACAACATTAGCCACCCTCCAATCCGCAGGAACTGATCCCGAATCTATCGAACTCTGGAAAATAATCACCAACGCATCCACGATTTTCGAGCCACCTCCTTCAGTACCCTGGGATGTAGACCATCAGGCCCGGGGACTTATCAACCTTCAAGTTAGGAGGGATTATTGCTTGTTAAACAGATTATTAACATAATAACTCACTTCATTAATATGCTACTTTATATTTAACAAATACACTAAACAAGCTGAAAATCGGGAATTCTCAGCATGGAGGTCAGAGTCGGTATGTCAGGTCTCTGCTTATTTCAAATTACTTCCATGTTGGACACCAGGCACCAACATCCCAGAACATGCTCGATGGGCACTGATTACATGAACCCTACACCAAAGGACATTGGTATCTGCCATGTGCAAGTCACCAAGGACCCTCATGATATATCTATGACCCATTTCTTTCCTTTCATTCTCTATTTGGGTTACTCTGGCAACTATCATGATGATTCTGCAAGGACCCTATGCAATCTGGGATAGGTACTAAGCTCATGGACTGGAGCAGGCTACATCTTCATCCTTTTTGTTTACCGTCGTAGTATTCACTCACTCTGAGCCTACCTAGATGCTCACAGTATTCCTGCCTTGCATTGCCTTTTTGCATTTCCAGGGATATCAAGCTCATGTTACTTATGTCTTGCCTTGTGTTTTAGTGCAGAGACAAAGGAAATCAGCTTGTTAGGTTTGTCAGAAGGTTTCAGCTAGTCAAGGGACGGCAAATCAAAGGCAACCTCTAGTACCAGTACTGGGGCTTGGGAAAAGCCAGCCAGCTGCTTGGAGCTGTCAGAGTCAGGATGCTGTCCACATTAGGGGCTGGGGAACTGAATGCCAGGCAGCCCACCATCGTTTTGAATTGATCTGCCCTACTGTGGTGCTTTCCTCCTGGAATATCAGAGAGGCAGGGAGATGAAAATGAGTGGCACAGATGTTATCTTTGGTAAGTTCATGAAAAATCCTTAGGCAACACCTTTCAAACCCATGTCCACTACCATCTCGAAGGACAAGGGCAGCAGATACATGGGAACACCACCACTGCATGTTCTCCTCCAAGCCACTCACCATCCTGATTTGGAAATATATCGCCGTTCCTTCACTGTTGTTGGGAGAAAATCCTGTAATTCCCTCCATCGAGGGTCACCACATAGTACATGGCATGCAGTGATTCAAAAAGGCCACCTTCTCAGAGCTATAAATGCTGACCCAGCCGGTGATGCCCACGTCCCATGGGTATAGTTTTAAAAATGATGGGAAGATATCCCAATGAGCAAGTAAGTAGGCAGTCCAAATGATGAGATGAAAGTATCAAACTTCCACTATGAATGAAAGATAACTTCAGTGCTGCCTAACTTGAATTAAATGTATTTTATTAATGCAGGCTCTGCATTTGAGTTCACTAGTGTTAGGATAAATTGATGATTTTGTTCCCTTGTGTTGATTAGGGTGAACTGAAAAGGAACTGAAGAATAATGATGTTGAACCTTGCATTTAATATTATTGAGCGAAAAGAAATTGAGCATTATATTTGGTAGATTAAAATGGATAAGACACACAGTAATTAGTGTTGAATTAATTTAATAGAGATATGGGTAAGCAGGTGGTTCAACTTTCTAAAAGATTGCAATCTACAAACGTTCTGATTTGAGTTAACAAAGATTCCCTCCAGATAAATACCTTTGTAATGCTCATTATTGCTGCGAGCTGATGTCACAAGAATGATATTAAACTTGAAGGTGCACATAGGGGAATACTACAACCTTAGCAGCAACATTCAATTTAGCACAGGAACAGCTCTGCTTACCTGAAGCCTTACTTAATTCTCTGTGGAGGATGAACACAGAATTCATTTAAATCTGTTCTATCCTCTAAATGTTGCTCCAAGTTGTTTTTAGAATTTTACTAATTACAGGACGGGGGGGAGGTCATTTAGTGCCGATAAGGTTTTGCAATCCCATTTCTTCCACATCCTTTTATATTCCTCTTTTTCAAATAGTGATTGGGCATGAAATTGTGTTGTAGCGTTTCATGGACATGATGATGTGCAGATTGCTGCTTACTTCATGACCCTTGCAGATTTGTGAAGTTTGACATGGGACTTGACCACGCTATAAATAACTCTATGATATTGGTGCATCGGCTACTTGTGTCCAAATATATTGGAAGTGTCATATGATATCAGTGACTGGGCTGATGGGAACCTGGGAGGGAGTTCCAATTCAAGACAGGTAAAAGTAATTGAAAGAAGTTGAGCAATATGCAAAAAGGCTGATTAAACATATCCTATCGGAATGCAGATAATATTTGCAAAATGGTTAAATGACTTGAGTGCATAATTTGAGTTCATTGTCTATGACAACTGCCATTACAGAGACAAAGATCTGGGCATGACCAAGATTGGGATAAATATATATGGATATTCTACCTTTAGGTGGAACAAAATAAAGGCAATAGGTGGTGGAGTAACATTCCTAATAAAACACGAATTAAATATTTCAGGAAGAGAAGATCAAGATGTAGAAACAGTTTGGGTGGAGGTAAGAAACAGCCAGGGCAAGCAATCATTGGTGGGAGTTGTTTAGAGAACATCAAACTGTAGTACTAGTGTTAGGGGTGCCAGAAATCAGGAAATTGGAGACATGTAATGTGGTTTATGCAATTAATGGAACATTTCAATTTACATTTGATTAACCAAGTCAGCACTAATGCTATGGAGGATGAATTCCTGGAATATGCACAAGATGTATTTCTGCAGCAATGTGTTGAGCAGCCAACTCAGGGTTAAGTTAAAGAAGGAGGTGAAACTGGGGGAGGTCAAGTAGTTCTGGGCAGTTGGAGAGGGACCACATGGAGCAGATTCACTTCAGGTGTAATGAATTTCCCCACCTTCTCCCACCATAGAAAAACAATTCCCTAATCATTCTTCCATGTCAGAGTCCCCATTGTAAAGACACCAAGGCTAATACCGTTCAACAAAGGCCAATGGAAAATATCTTCAATCAAAAATTCTATCCAGGAACGCATCAATAATAGAAGAAAATATTGCAGGGACCATATCCCTGCGGGCACTGATGGAAGTGCAGGCTTGTTGGTCCTTTACTGGTAGACCAGTTCCTCCTGTGATAGATGGCAGAATATCTGTCACTGTGTGCCAGTGTACTTAGGTAATGAGCCTGCCACAGCTGTAAGTTTGCAGAAGCATGTAGAAGAGTGATTGCAGATTGCTGGATTGGAAGGTATGTTTGGGCGAGAGATGTATAAAATGTTAACAACAAATTCTGAGTGTTGCTTTGGGAGTGACGAGGATGGGATGCATTGATAAATGTGAAAATTGTGTGGTTTGGAGAATGTGATGTAAAGGATCCAATCACTCACCTTGATGCCCTGACTGAGGGTTATTAACCTTCTTTCAGCAATGCTGCCATATCCTGAGTAGAACACTCTGAGCATCAACAACCCTTGCTATCGGTTCACATTCTGCTTTGAGACTTATTCTTGACAGCGCCTTGCGGCCTTCACTTGTCTCACAAATGCATCCAGGACAGCAACATCAAAGTAGGGAGACTTTTCCCTGAAGGGGTATGGTATCTTCTTTGGTCCTCAGTGCTCCAATGTGCCAGCAGTGCACGCTGAACCTATCTCTTTATCTGGATAGCACATTTTAAGAAGAGAAGGTTCAGTGGATCATATGGTTATTTCTTAACAACAAGGTGTACAGAGGCAGTGCTATGAATACTTGTTCAGTGCTGGAGCCACTTGTGGCCATGTTGGAATCATGGAGTGCTGCCCACTAGCAGTAAGTAGGTCATGATCCAGAAACCCAAACGTGGCACAAACTAATTTCTAGTCTATGATTTTTTACCATCAGCCTCAATATTCCCACACTCTGAAGCATCCCATAGAGCCATAAGACCATAAGATGTTGGAGTAGAAGTAGGCCACTCAGCCCATAGAGAGTCTGCTCCAATCAGTCAATGAGAACATGATTGATCTGATAATCTGCAACTCCACTTCCTGCTTTTCTCCCTGTAACCTTGCTTCCCTTAACGGATTAAAAATCCCACACACTTGACAGTTTTACAAAACTTTCTCCTCCCTTCTTTCTTAATTTTTTTCTATTGAAAACCTTTGGTATCCATCAAAAGGTACCAATTTGTCCACAAAGGTAACTAATTTTTCTCGATCCCACTGAAAATGAGATCCACAATCAAAATTTCTTTCTTGCAATATCTGTCTCCCAGTCTTCTTCCCAAACACCACTGTTGGTTTGAGTTCCACGGCAATTTTTCACCACGTGAAAGAGTCAAAGCCAGACATCTGTGATGTGTTTTGAGCCATCATAAACAGCAGAATTGCATTAACCACAATCCAGAGCATTATGGCCTGGCACATCCCCACTCTATCATTATCATCAAGTCTGAGAATCAATTCTGATATAAAAATGGTTGCAGGAGAGCACATCAGGAGAACATAGAACAGTACAGCACAATATAGGCCCTTTGATATTGTGCTGGTCTATTATCCTACTCTAAGATCAGACTAAACTCCATACCCTTCATTTTACAATTATCCATGTGCCTATTCAAGAGTCACTTAAATGTCCCTAATGTATCTGATTCTACAACCACTGCTGGCAGTGCATTCCATGCACCCAACGTTCTCTGTGTAAAGAACCTCCCTCTAACATCTCCCCATACCTTCCTCCAATCACCTTAAAATTATACCCCCTCATGATAGACATTTCTGCCATGGGAAAAATATCTCTGGCTATCTACTCTATCTATGCCTGCCAATATCTTGTACACCCCTATCAAATCACCTCTCATCCTTCTTCACTCCAATGAGAAAAGCCCTAGCTCCCTCAACCTTACCTCATGAGACATGCCCTCCAGTCCAGGTGACATCCTGGTAATTCTCCTCTGCACCTTCTCTAAAGTCTCCACATCTTTCCTATGATAAGGCAACCAGAACCAAACACAATATTCCAAGTGTAGTCTAACAAGGGCTCTGTAAGGTAGGGCTACAACATAACCTCATGGCTCTCACATTCAGTCCCCCTGCTAATGAAAACCAACACACATACCCTTCTTAACAACCCTATCAAGTTGAGTGGCAACTTTGAGGGATCTGTGGATGTGAACCCTACCAAATCCCTCTGTTCCTCCACACTGCCAAGAATTCTGCCTTTACCCTGTATTCTGCATTCAAATTTGACCTTCCAAAGTGAATCATTTCACACTTTTCCAGGTTGGACTCCACCTGCCACTTCTCAGCCCAGCTCTGCATCCTGTCAATGTCCCGTTACAAACTACAACAGCCCTCCACACTATCCACAACTCCACCAAGCTTTGTCATTGGTGAACTTACAAAGCCACCCTTCCACTTCCTCATCCAAGTCATTGATAAAAATCACAAAGTGTAGACATCCCAGAACTGATTCCTGCAGAACACCACTGGTCACCGAGTTCCAGGCTGAATACTTTCAATGCACCACCACCCTCTGTCTTCTATGGGCCAGCCAATTCTGTACCCAGACAGACAGGTTTCCCTGTGTCCCATGCCTCCTTAATTTCTGAATGAGCCTGCCAGTAGGAACCTTATCAAACGCCTTGCTAAACTCCATATACACCATATCCACTGCTCTACCTTCAACAATGTGTTTTGTCACATCTGCAAAGAATTCAATAAGGTTTCTGAGGCATGACCTGCTCCTCACAAAGCCATGCTGACTAGCTTTAATCAAGCTATGGTTTTCCAAGTAGTCATAAAACCTGTCTCTCAGAATCCTCTCCAATACTTGACACTGACGTAAGACTGACTGGTCTTTAATTCACAGGATTATCCCTATTCCCTTTTATGAACAAGGGACTAACATTTGCCACCCTCCAATCATCTGGCACTACTCCAGTGGACAATGAAGATGCAAAGATCATTGCTGAAACTGCAGTAATCTCTCTCCTTGCTTCCTGTAGTAACTGAGGGTATATCCTGTCTGGTCCAGGGGATTTATCTATCCTTATGTTTTTCAAAATCTTCAGCACATCCTCCTTCCTAACATCAACCTGTTCTAGCATATCAGTCTGTTTCTCGCTGTCCTCACAAATGACAAAGGTCACTCACAGTAGGGAATATTGAAGCAAAGTATTCATTAAGAACCTCCCCACCTCCTCCGACTCCAGGCGCACATTCCCTGCACTATCCCTGATCAGTCCTACCCTCAATCTGGCCATCCTCTTGTTCCACACATAAACATAGAATGCCTTAGGGTTTTCCTTAATCCTATCCTCTAAAGCTTTTTCATGCCCCCTACTAGCTCTCCTAATTATATTCTTCAGTTCCTTCCTGGCTTGTAACCCTCTAAAGCCCTGTCTGATCCTTGCCTCCTCAACCTTAAGCTTCCTTCTTCCTCTTAACTAGATGTTCCACATCCCTTGTCACCCAAAGTTCTTTCAACCTACCATACCTTCCTTGCCTCTGTGAGCACTATCAGTAAGTGCTTCCTATTTCTGTCATGCATTTCCCTGAGAACATCTGTTCCCAATTAGGCATCCCAGTTCCTGCCTAATAGCATTGTAATTCGCCCTCCCCCAATTAAATACTTTTCCATATAGTCTGCTCCTATCCTCTACATGACCACAATAAAGGTCAGGGAGTTATGATCATTAACACCAAAATGCTCTTCCACCTAGAGATCTGACATCTGGAATGGCTCTTTGCCAAGCACCAAATCCAGTGTAGCCTCCCCTCTAGTTGGCCTATATACATATTGAGTCAGGACACAACCTTCCTGGACACACCTGACAAAAACCACTTCATCCAAACTATTTAAACTAAAGAGGTTCCAATCAATATTAGGAAAATTAAGATCACCCATGGCAACAACCCTGTTAGATTAGATAGATATTTGATTCTCTACAGTATGGAAACAGGCCCTTGGGCCCAACTAGTCCACACCAACCCTCTGAAGGGTAACCCACCCAGAACCATTCCCCTACACTATATTTATCCCTGACTAATGCACCCTAATACTATGGACAACTTAGCACAGCCAATTCACCTGACCTGCACATCTTTTGAATTGTGGGAGGAAATCCATGCAGACACAAGGAGAATGTGCAAACTCCACAAAGACAGTTGCCCAACCCACTCAGACATGGGGAGAATGTGCAAATTCCACACAGACACTCGCCCAAGGCTGGAATTGAAACAGGGCCCCTGGCACTGTGAGGCAGCAGTGCTAACCCCTGAGCCACTATGCTGCCCATACTTCTGCACCCTTCCAAAATCTGCTTCCTAATCTGCTTCTCCGTGTCTCTGTTGCTATAGGGGGGTCTGTAGAAAACTCCCAAAATAAGTGACTGCTCCTTTTCTGTTTTTTACTTCCATAACGATTCAGTAGACAAACCCTCTTTGACGATCTCCCTTTCTGTAGCTGTGAGACTATCCCTGATTAGCAATGATTTGGAGATGCCAGTGTTGGACTGGGGTGTACAAAGTTAAAAATCACACAACACCAGGTTATAGTCCAGCAGGTTTAATTGAAAGCACACTAGCTTTCGGAGTGACGCTCCTTCATCAGGTGGTAGCGGAGGGCTCAATCCTAGCACACAGAATTTATAGCAAAAATTTACAGTATGATGTAACTGAAATTATACTTTGAAGAATTGATTGTCTGTTAAGCCTTTCATCTGTTAGAAGTGAAACTATCACTGTATTCTTTCATGTGTAA
The DNA here is from genome assembly GCF_037043375.1 of Chiloscyllium plagiosum. Taxonomy (NCBI): domain Eukaryota; kingdom Metazoa; phylum Chordata; class Chondrichthyes; order Orectolobiformes; family Hemiscylliidae; genus Chiloscyllium; species Chiloscyllium plagiosum. Next base: position 39,375,198 of record NW_028270164.1, read on the forward strand.
ATCACAAAACCTTTCTTTTACAAGTTGCATTCTCGGGTTAGCTGTTAACAATGGTGATAGCTAGACAATATGTTGAAGGTGTTGGCCCCCTGTGTTCTCTGTTTATGCACTGATGTTTAGATTGATTCTAATCTATAAAGTGAGATAACAGAGTTTTACATAAATTCATGCAGTTTTTGAGCTCAGAGTTCTACATGAATGCATGCAGTTTTTGAGCAAAGTACAATGTAACTCTGCAAGTACAAATTCACCCCACAAAATATATGTGTGCATGTGGGTCTTTGTCTGTCTGTGTGTGTGTGTGTCTGTCTGGGGTGGGGGTTGTGAGTGTGAGAAAGTGTGTGTGTGTGTAGTGAGTGCAGAGTATCTTAAGTCTGTGAGGGGGTGCATGTGTGAATGTGGGAGTGTGTGTGTCTATAAGGGTGTCTGTGTGCGAGTCTGTGTGTACCTGTGTCCGTGTGTATATGAGAGTGTGTGTATGTAGGAATATCTGTGTGTGTGTGTAGTGCAATGGTGATCACCTGTAATGTGACATGAACCCAAGGTCCTGGTTGAGGCCCTCCCTATGGGTACCGAACTTGGATATCAGTCTCTGCACGGCCACTTTTCTCTGCTGCCTGTCTCCCATATACCTTTTGAAACATCTAAACCCTGGAATATCCAACAACCATTCCTGCCCCTATGATATCAAAGTCTCTGTAAGTGCCACAGCATTATAATTTTAAGCATTAATCAATGCTGTGAGTTCATCACCCTTAATTCTGATACTTCTTGCATTAAAATAGGCACACTTCAACCCATCACATTAACTATACCTTTGCCCTATCAAGTGCCTATCCCTTCTCACAGACTCTCTGCACGCTGTATCTGGCTGTTCATTACCTACTCCATCATCTGCTCTGCACCTCAGGTCCCACCCCTCTGCCAATCTAATTTAAACCTCCCAAAGAGCTCCAGCAAACCTCCTGTCCAGGATATTGGTAGTCCTCCAGTTCAGATGCAACCCATCCTTCTTGTAGAAGTCCCTCCTTCCTCAGAAGATATCCCAATGGACGACACATCTGAAGCCCTCCTTCCTACACCAGCCCTGCAGCCACGTGTTCATCTGCACTTGCTCTCTATTCCTAGCCTCACTAGCCCCTGGCACCAGTAGCAATCCTGAGATTACTACTCTGTCCGTCCTGTCTTTTAGCTTCCAACCTAACTCCCCACATTTTCTTTGCAGGTCCTCCTCCCTTTTGCTACGTATTGGTACCAATGTGTACCACGACTGCTGGCTGATCTCCCTACCCCTTAAGAATCCTGTAGACTCAATCTGAGACATCCATGACCCTAGCACTTGGGAGGCAACATACCATCTGGGAGTCTCATTCACGACCACAGAATCTCCTGCCTGATCCTTTCACAATTGAATCTTCTATCACCATGCTTCTCCTATTCTCCCCCTTCCCTTCTGAGCCACAGAGACCTGGCCATTGTGGCTTTCCTGTGGTAGTTCATCCACCCCCCCCCCCCCCCCCCCCCCCCAGCAGTATCCAAAACTGTATATTTATTGTTGAGAGGAATGGCCACAGGGGATCACTGCGCTGTCTGCCTATTCCCTTTCCCCCTCCTGACGGCTACCTTTATCCTGTAACTTAGATGTGATTACATTCCAAAACTCCTCCCTATAACCCTCAGCCTCCTGGATGATCTGAAGTTCATCCAGCTCCAGTTCTAGTTCCTTAATGCAGTCTGTGAGGAGCTGGAGTTGGGTGCACTTCTTGCAGACAAAGTCAGCAGGGATACCAGTGGTGACCCTTACCTCCCACATCTCGCAAGAGGAACATGCAACTTCCCCAGCTTCCATCTCCTCTGCTCGAAATTACCAAGAGAGATTGAATAAATGAAAACAAAACCCTTACCTTACCAACCCTCCACACATGGTCTTTTCTTTATTAGAGGAGGATGGGTTGGAAACTTCACACATGTAGTGTCTCGCGTTTAGCCACAGCCCGAATATATCACTTCACGTGCCAAACAATCCCCATCCACGTCCAGTCCTGTTCAGCCTTCGTCTGCCTGTTCAGGAGGTAAGTTTTTAAGAGGCCAATTTGTCTTTCCAACAGCCCCTTGGTCCAGAAGTACCAGGTTTACCTCAACAATAAGATGTGAAGGAATTTCCCCAGAGGGTAGTGAATGATTGGACAAAAACCTGAAATCAGAGAGGAAGTGAATATCATTGTCCTTGATATCAAAGCAACATTTGACCAAGTGGGGTATTAAGGAAACTGAGCAAAACTGGAGTCAATGGGAATCGGGGGAGAACTCACATCTGATTGAGTCACACCCGGTTGTACTTCAGTTCTTGAAGGGAAACCTTTCAGTTCCAGGACATTTCTGCAGAATTCCTCAGTGACCTAGACTGAACAATCTTCAGCTGCTTTATTAATGATCTTCTCTCTCTCTCATAAAGTCAGAAGTGGGGATGTTCACAATGTTGAGCACCATTCATAATTCCTCAGATACTAAAGAAGTCTTTGTCCAACTGAGCAAGATCTGCATAATATTTTGATTTAGGCAGATAAGTGGCAAGTAAAATTGATGCTATACAAATGCAAAACAATGCCCACTTAAAACAGGTGTGAATCCAACCATCATTCCTTAAAATACTGTTGCTGAAGCCCCCTCTGTCAAAATCCCAGGGAGTACAATTGCAGAAATTGAACTGGAGCAGCCGTATCGATACAATGGTTACACACCAGGATGAAAGCTGGGAATTCTGCAACAAAAAAACTCACCACCTGTCTCCTCGCTGTCCACCACCTACAAAGTACAAGTCAGGAGTGTGATTGAATACTCTTCACTCGCCTGGATGGATGCAGCTCCAACTCATCCAGGACAAAGCAGTCCCATCTAACACCAACAGCATTCATTAATGCACAGTAGCAGCAATGTAGACCATCTACCATTTTAGACAAGACTTTCCCAACATAACATAAGAAAGTAAGAACAAGGAGCAGGAGAAGGCAATTCAGCTCCTTGAGCTTGCTCTGTCATTTGGTAAAATCATGCTGATCTCATCTTGGCCTCGACTCCACCTTCCTGCCCACTCTCCATAACTAAGAAATATCTTGATTTTAGAACTCTCATCCTCATTTTCAGATTACTCCAGACCTCCCTATCACTGTATTTCGCTTAAGCACTAAATCCTGCAGAAAAACCCAAATATCATCACTTCTGTTCTCTTAAACATCCCGGATTATAATAAGCAGTGACCTATGTTGCCAAGAGCCTAAGCTAAGGGGTTACCTCCTTTATCCAATATTCCCCTCTATCTCACCTTCCTCCTTTAAAACACTCTTTAAAACTTACGTCTCTGAGGACTTGAGAAAAACTTACTCAAAGATCTCCTAATGTGGTTTGCTGATAAATTTTGTTTGATATGTGTAATGTTGAGCACTTTGGGACATTTTGCTGACAGTATATAAATACAAATTGTTGTGTTGCTATAGTAATGTAGGAAACAAAGTACTGTAGCCAATTCGCCAACTATAAGTTTGCATAGACAGCTTTGAGAGAATAACCAGAGAATTTTTTTAAAACTATTTGTTCCATTAGCCTTCCCTAATATTATGATGTGTGTGCAAAATATATCATAAAGCTAACTTCCATTCTTCTTCCTTTATCCCTGGTGTCAACATTCCTGCTCCCATGATTTGTTTCAACCAGATCTTTGCTAATCCTAACATGTCATACTTTTTCTTCAACATTTACTTTCGCTTATACCCATATCGTATATCCTTGCAACATTAACAGAAAAAATACACAACTTCTCCCTTTCTAATATACCTTTATTTTTAAACATTTATTGGGTTTTTTTCCCCTTTGTGTGTTAGCCATTATCCTCACTCTTATCACCACCATTCAACCAACCCCATGCATTCAGACAAAGCCAAGTTATTTGCTGTATTCATAGTGAGTCTAATCAGTTCAATTGAAGCTTATTATTCTTGTGCCCCTCCTAGGCTACCTGAAAAATATAGTTCTGGCTTTCTAAAGATCCAGAGTCCTCTGATGGTTGTTGTCTAGCCAACCATTTACTCTGCAAACCATGATCATCAAATAGAATGATTAGATACTGCCACAAATATTATTCACAGAATAAATATGAGAAGTATGTTCTGCATCAGATTAGATTACAATATATTCAAAAGACATCTGGGTTTTCATTTCAGTTGATGTTTTGTTTCAAACGCAGCAGTAAGCTCGAGTTTAATTTAATTCATATATTTCACTGACGAGATACAAGGATGGTAATTTCATTCACACTCCACTGCTTGATTCTTCACTAGTATATCGCAATCTGCTGTGTTTTTGAAGCATGTTGTTCTTTGCAATTCTACCTACAGTGGAAAAACTTCCTGAATCAATATTACTGATTGGCAAATAATTGGGTTCACAAATGATTGCCAATCTATTGAATTCCACTGTATTATTTGCAATGTATGTTGACTTATCAGAGTTTGAGAGAAAGGCTTATAGATAAGGCTTATTTTTGCAATCATAGACAACACCTTTGGTGATTTAAATCAAAAATGTAATGTATTAATGTGTGCTCAGGCATAAAATCTCAAAATTAGCGATGCAACATCAGTTTTATTTTTAGCCATGTACATAGTTCAGCTTTGAGATGGTTCCTGTCTGTAAATTACCAGCATGGACGCAGTGCTAGATCATTCAGTAAAGTACATGTGTACAGCCTGGTACAGAATACTCCCGGTTTATTAATCACAAACCAAATAAAGCAAAAATCCAAATGCCAAGTGACAACATAATGAGGTTGAAATATTAGGAGGAGCCAATCTGGCATTTAATTGATGTTTACCTTGAACCAAACTGCTTGTAAAGCGATTCCAAATAAAAACAAATTATTATCAATATTTGGGAGACTAATCATATGATTAAAAACAATTGTGCAAGACTTCATCTATAAGCTTGAGCTACCTGGACCCATACATATGTCAAAGCACACAACTTCTTTTTCTGATGAATGTGACATTTCTGGATGTGCAGACACATAACACTCTCTGGAGAATATTCTATGTTTCACTGTGTGTTGGACCTGGTCACATCACTTTGTTGCAGGTGCAGTCATGGTGTCTGATCTTGACAAAGTACCCAACCACTGAATGGAAAGCTGCAGTTTTAGCTATTTTGGGAAAAGTGTCATTTTCTGATAAATTATGCATGTACTTTTTGGAAGCAACTAAAGTGTGCGGCACAACTCAAAACTCAAACTCAAATTGTCACTGAAACAGGCAATGATTTCCAAGAAATTTACTCATTAGGGAACGGAATAAAACTAATGAACATTGCTTCCACACCACCCTAAAATAAAATACGGAGGGGGTGGAAATTAAATATTATCCTGAAAATGGGAATGGGAATCTTGAAGCTTGGTTAATCTATATCTGTTCAATATAAGGCAGGAAGAGCCACATGAAGTTAGAAGGCAACTCTCATGGGAATGTGCTCTGAGACTGCAGCTAAAATGCTGGAAGTCAATCTGGTCTGGCAGACGTTGTAAAATGACACATCCCAGGAGACAACAGATTGCAAAGCTTTAAGAAGCTGCAGAAGAAGTCACTTAATTGATGGAGAAGATGGAATGGAGAAATGTGTTTGTACAGGAGTAGGAGCAGATAGCTGTGGAGATCGACACCCTGAAGACCTGGGTTATTCATCGGAGTCTTCAGCCATCTTCACTGCATCATCAATAATGTGTTGCCATCGCCTAAATAGAGCTAACACAGCAGACCACCATCAAATGAAGCCATCAGAACTGCCAGGATCACAGACATGATTCATTGCCAATGGACACACCAGCTGTATGTTCTGTGAGTGGAATCCCTCTTGATTTCAGTATAGAGCAGAACATGGGGTATATGAAAAAGGGATGTGCATTCAACCCATTGAATCTACACTGACCCTCTGAAGAGCATCCTAACCAGACCCACACCCCTACTCTATCCCTGTAACCCTGCATTTACCGTGGCTAACCAAGCTAGTCTGTACATGCATAGAGAGACTATGGCAATTTAACGTAGCCAATCTATTTAACCTGCACAGCTCTGGACTGTGGTTGGAAACCAGAGTACCCAGCTGAAACCCACGCAGACACAGGGAGAATGTGTAAACTCCACACAGACAGTCACCTGAGGAATGGGATCAAACCCAGGTCCATGGCACTGTGAGACAGCAGTGCTAACTACTGAGACACTGTGCCACCCATAATCATGATTACGGTTTATCTCTAAACATCTTAAGAAGTAATCTCTGACAACAATAAAGATTCTGCCTTTGAACACAGAACAAATTCATTCCCTTGTGCTCCCATGGCCCTTGATGGAATAAAGATTCACTTGGATGCTCCTCACAAACGAAATGCATTTGTGGATAACGTTGTGCAAGGAGTTTGAAATCCCAGACTAACACACTGACACTTTACAATGCCTAACTGATCTTGATGAAAGCTCTGAAGTAATTCAGACCTAACTGAACTTGACATAAACAAGTGATGCTGACATCTTCATTGCATCATTATACTTTCTGTATTTTTACTCCAAACTACATGTTGCAGACAATACACTTTTATTACCTTCACCAAGATGGCAGACTGTATTCCTTCAGTACAAATTGCATGTAGCCACACATTATTAAATGCTTGGCACCAGTTTTGAGCCTGAAAAATTAGGATGACTTCAAAATTGAGTAGATTGTTACACAAGTGTGTAATTCATTATCCATTTTCATTTTGCAGTCAATGTTGATGTCATGGCCAGAACCTCAAAAACAAACTGATAAAATTAACTGCAGAGAATCTCACACCCTGCAGCACACCGTGAGACTTGGAATTAACTAAAATCAGGTTAAAATCAATTAAACCTTTTAATCATTTCTAGCCTAGAGATTTTTGGAAAGGATCCTCTTATTATGAACCTGTTCAAGAATCCTTGGGTCGAGTCGCAGAGGAGATGATGCTAGCAGCCACTTTTTGAGACACCAAGTGCAGTATTCTGAAGTGTGAATGTCCAGCAGAAACTTTGAAAGCTCCTGTGAAACAGCAAGTACATAAGTGAGAAGGTAGGGAGGGTGGAGAATGCTAGGAGCCAGGAGGGTAACATAGTTTGGATGCCAGATATGTAGATGAATGCTTTAGATAGATAAGGGCATGGAGCCGGGGATGTCAGGTCAGGTGGGGAGGCTGACAGCTTGTGTCCAGGGATGTTGAGCTGTTGGGGATATTAGTTTGAATCATGTCTCGGAACAGAGTTGAGAGTGTGATGCTGGAAAAACACAGCCGGTCAGGCAGCATCCGAGGAGCAGAAGAATCGACGTTTCAGGCACAAGCCCTTCATCGGGATTCCTGAGGAAGGACCTATGCACGAAACATCAATTCTCCTGCTCTTCAGATGCTGCCTGATGTGCTGTGTGTTTCCAGTGCCACACTTTTGACTCTGATCTCCAGAATCTGTAGTCCTCACTTTCTCCTCCTTCATGTCTCAAGACAATCAGGTTCGATCATAGGGTGTTGGGTTTGAGGGGTTCTGGGCACTGTCAGGGCTGGGTGTGGCTGGGTGGAGAGAGAGGGGATGGGTTTGACCTGGCTGGGCCAGAAGGGTGTCAGGTTGTAGGTCAGGTCATGATCAGATCAAGGGTTCGAGTCCAGAGATTTCAGGTCAGATTGGGATTAGCTCATTCCCCTGCATGGGCTTGAGTTGCAACTTCAGTCTAAGCTGCAGCACCCCATCAAAATGTGTAGGCTTTTATATTTACTGTCTGTTGCATGTACTGTAACATTCTTCCAGTTGTGTACTTGTAAACAGAGTGATGTGCTTTTGTTTTATCATACTTTTAAAAAGGACTTCATTGTCTTGAAGCACTTCCCAAATAAACCATCCAAATGAGAGACTTGTAAATGTGAGAGCAGTAATCAATCTCCAACTTTGGAAGACACTTTTGAGTCAGACAGCATCCATGTCGAGAGAACAAGCTAACGTTTTGAATCTAGATGACTCTCTGACTCTTCATCAAAGCTGAAGAAGAGTCATTTAGAATCATAACATTAGTTTGCTCTCTCTCCATGGATGCTGTCTAACTCACTGTGATCTCCAGCACTGGTTGCTTTCAGTACAGATTCCAGCCTCTGCAGTAATTTTCTCCGAGGACGATGCTTATATTGAACCTTCAATGTTATTAATCAGGAGCTCCAAATTATGTACTTTAACATGAGAAATATGTTGTGCATTGAATAGTAAAAGCATTTCTGTCCTCACAAAGAAGCACATTATCTGAATCCATGAAATCTGCATCGTGCAGATATTCAAGGATGGCTTTTTATAAGTTTGCATTGCTACGGAAATTCAAAATTCTTATATATTAAAACTCATACGACATCACTATGCAAAGCTACTCAGATTGCTCTGGAAACCCAAAGCCACTGTAGAAACTTGAATCACAATAATAGAAGCACCTGGAAGTCTTATGCACTGCTGGAGCTCAGTTTGAGACTGAGACTTACTTGCTTGTCTTTGCTGTTTTCAATCTTTGGTATATTATCATAATCCTTCTTTTGAACCATTGTGCTTTAGAATTTAGGGGATTACTGTGCATTCAAAAACCAAACCTATTTTGCTTGTTCCTAAGTTTTCTGTTTTCACCTCTGCATGGCCTTCCACTTATGTTTGCAATAATTAAAATAATGAGTTAAATAAACAGCAAGTTATCCAGGACTTTCTGATCCTGATTATTATTGAGCAATTTGTGCCTGAGTACATTTGTGCAGAGTAAGTGGCGAAGTACTGGATTTGCAATGGTAGAATGGTCAGACACACATACTGCTGATCACATGGGTAACAGAAGCTTAATTAAGGAGTCATTAGCCAGAGAGCAATTGATCCTTTTGAGTGTACTGGGCAATATTGTTGGGAAAACAAGGAAAGGACAAAATAATAAGAGAGTGATGATTCAATGCTGTGCCTTTTGCATTTTGTTTCTAAACTGTTGAAACTATGAAAGCTATTTCCTTCATCAGCTTGCCTTGTACAGTGCAGGCTTTTAAAAACCAGCATTTGCTGTCATTTATTGATTGTTCTTGACTTGTTATCTCAACAAAGTGGAATTGAAACAACACCAAGGTTTACTCTTATAATGACTCTAAAATAATACACACGCTGAACCACATAAAAGAGTACACAAGATATTAGGTACAGAAACAGGCCATTTGGCCCACTAATCCATACTGATGTTTGTGCTTCACTCAAGTTTCCTCTCATCCTACTCTATCTAAATCTGTCATTTCCTTTTTTTAGATTAGATTCCCTACAGTGTGGAAACAGGCCCTTCGGCCCAACATGTCCACACCAACCCTCCGAAGAGTAACCCAATCAGACCCATCTCCGTCTGACTAATGCACCTAACATTACGGGCAATTTAGCGTGGCCAATTCACCTGACCTGAACTTTGGACTGTGGGAGGAAAGCGGAGCACCCGGAGGAAACCTACACGAACACGGGGAGAATGTGCAAACTCCACACAGGCAAACACCCAAGGCTGGAATTGAACCTGGGACCCTGGTGCTGTGAGACTAACCACTGAGCCACCATGCCACCATTTCCTTCTCCATCCTATGGTTACTGAGCTTTCTCAGACTTGGCATTTACTGTTGTCTTTGGCAGTGAACATAACAAAAGTAAGAACATAAATCTTCAGATATGAATTTGACTGAAAATAATTCATTTCTATAAATTCACTTCAGTTTGTAGAAAAACATGATTTGGTGGTGCTGGTGTTGGACTGGGGTGTGCAAAGTTAAAAATCACACAGCACCAAGTTATAGTCCAACAGGTTTTCTTGGAAGCACACTAGCTTTGGGAGCACTGCTCCTTCATCAGGTGGTTGTCAAGAGTAAAAAATACAAACTGCTTTCAATTTAACTTGAGATTGAATCAATCACAAAGGGACTTGGGGTCAGTTAAAAAATTGGGAGCGTTTAGTTAATAACGACAGATGGGAACAGTTGAAATTCTGAAATGCATTCTTTTAAAGGATACTCTTTACTTTCATTCTCTGCTTCGAAAGAATGCGATAGTTGCATTGGCCTCCTGTGTGTATGTTCATGTCTGTCCTTTTGCTATCTAACAGAAGTGAATAACTGGAGAACATCTTCACATGTATTCATCAAACATAATGTGTAATGCTCCCTGGAGGATGTTGTTCAAATAACTGCATCGCAAATATTGACAAAACATTTGTGAGTTTTTTACATTTGTGCAACAAACAAGATCCTTCAGCAATGGTATAAATTTGTAGAACTATTTGAATTATGAACTGCAAAAATATGCTTTATACTAACTAATTCTGAAGCCAACTAAACAGAACTAGTCCCATTTGCCTGCATTTGGCCCATATCCCCCTAAACCCTTCCTGTTCATGTACCTGTCCAAATGTCTTTTAAATGTTGTAATTGTATCCGCTTCTACCACTTCTTCTGGCAGTTCATTCCATGTACGAACCACCCTCTGTGACAAAGTTTCCCCTCAGGTGCCTATTAGATCTTTCCCCTCTTACCTTAAACCTATACTTTCTGGTTTTGGACTCCTCTACCCTTGGAAAAAGACATTGGCTATTCACCATATCTATGCCCTTTGTGACTTCATAAATCTCTATAGGGTCACCCCTCAGCCTCCAATGCTCCGGGGAATAAAGTTCCAGCCTATCCTTATAACTCATATTACTTGTTGTTAGCCTAATTAACTGCAAATCTCACCTCATTAGTATGCAGCCCTTTATCATACCGCCTGCTCTGAACAAATTAGATGCCGAGAAATCTTGATATGAAGTCTGAGAAGGGGCCTGGAAAATTCTGCTCGCCATTTGCCACCAAAGCTCTCCATCTTGGACATGTAATACCAGCATCGCAGGGCACGCTCCATGGGCAGTGAGTGCACACATGACATCCACAAACCTTGGAGGTAGACATGAGCCAACCCCTCTACATTATCGTGGCATATCTCTGATTCTCTTACAATATGCTACTGCACTTTATAGGTACAACGATTTGGAGATGCCATGTTGGACTGGGGTGTACAAAGTTAAAAATCACACAACACCAGGTTATAGTCCAACAGGTTTATTTGAAAGCACTGGCTTTCGGAGCGCTGCTCATTCATCAGGTGGTTGTCAAGGGTAGAAAAACAAACTGCTTTCAATTTAACTTGAGATTGAATCAATCACAAAGGGACTTGGGGTCAGTTAAAAAATTGGGAGTGTTTAGTTAATAATGACGAATAGAAACAGTTGTAATCCTGAAATGCATTCTTTTAAAGGATACCCTTTACTTTCATTCTCTGCTTCAGAAGAATAAGATTGTTGCATTGGCCTCCTGTGTGTATGTTCATGTCTGTCCTTTTGCTATCTAACAGAAGTGAATAACTGGAGAACATCTTCACATGTATTCATCAAACATTGTGACATGTAATGCTCCCTGGAGGATATTGTTCAAATAACTTCATCGCAAATATCAACAAGATATTTGTGAGTCACTGTCTTTTTTACATTTGTACAACAAACAAGATCCTTCAGCAATGGTATAAATTTATAGAACTATGAATTATGAACTGCACAAATATGCCTTGAAACTGACCAGTATTGAAGCGAAACTGCACTGTTTAGAAGTTCAAGAATGTATTATCCCTGCACTTAGAGAAAATGCTTCCATTTACACATATAAAAAGAAGCAAAAAGAGGTATAGCAGAGTGACTATTTTTATGTAAACTACGTGTCATATATGGATTATACACACTTGACTAGTGCCACAGAACTGTCACTGAGTATATGTTATTTGCAGAAAATTGAAGTTATCTTGTTGTAGAAAGTTGGTTGTTGACAGGATAGTGGAACATTTGTTCAAAGGTGTAAAAAAAACTAGAAACCAAAAGTAGACTAATGATTAATCAGCACAGATTTCAAAAGAGAACACTATAATCAGCTGCAGTCAGTTTACAAAAGAATTGTTCTTTTCACTATTTAGGTTTGTTACTAAAAATTTACCCAAATCAATTTTTATTTTCAATTGTTGCTGGCTGGCCAGCATTTATTGCCCATACCTGGTTGCCCTTGAGAAGGTGATGGTGAGCTGTATTCTTGAACTCTGTGGTTTATGTGCTGTTGGTAGACCCATAGAACCATAGAATCCCTACTGTATGGAAGCAGACCATTCAGCCCATTGAGTCCACACCCACCCTCCAAAACACATCCAATCCCAACCCTTGTCCCTGCCCTATAATCCTGCATTTCCCATGGCTAATCCACCTAGTTTGCACATCTCTGGACACTATGGGCAACTTAGCATGGTCAATCCAGCTAATCTGTGCATCTTTGGACTGTGGGAAGAAACTGAAGCACCCAGATGCAATCCACGCAGACATGGAGACAATGCATAAACTCCACACAGACGATCGTCCAAGGCAGGATTTGAACTCAGTTCCCTGGGTCTGTGAGGCAGCAATGCTAACTGTTGAGCTACCTTGCCAACCCAAAATCAAATGCATTAGGGAAAGAATTCCAGGATTTTAACCAAAATGCCTGTTGTCATGATTGTACTTCCACTTTCAGGGAACTATGAACCTACTTTCTAAGGACTCTTCATTCAGCAACACTCCCCAAGACCTCATCATTAAATGTAGAAATCCTCCTATGACTTGCCTTTCCAAAATGCAGCACTTCATATTTATTCAAATTAAACTCTATCTGCCACTCCTCAGCCCACTGGCCCATATGATCAAGATCCCATTGTACTCTGAGGTAAGCTTCTTCATTGTCCACTACATCTCCAATTTTGGTGTAATCTGCAAACTTACTATTGATTTTTGTTATGCATCATCTGATTTCCATATCTGAGCCTTTCAAGAGCTGAACTGGTTTCGAAAAGGAAAAACGCTGAACTAAAATTGGCAGCAGTGATTACTTGAGCACAGGTTAGGCCAAGACTCATAAAATCATCATAAATAATCAATCTGAACTGAAATTAATATCTTTATCAAAAGAGACCGAAAATAATCAACAAGATCATTCTGTTTTGTTTTGTTCACACTTCATCATAAATCATATGTTGGACATAAATATTGCCAATAACTATCCAGCTTGAAGACAATAAAACCAAACATAGGGTTACATGAATGAACTGTATTTCAAGAAACTGCTTTGCAATGAGTGAGTGAATTGGTAAGTGTACATCAGAAGCCCCCTTTACAGTCTCCATGTTTTTTTCTCAATCTCTTGAAGGTCAAAACACAAAATGATAAGATAAATTGCAGAGAAACAGAAATGATGTAAAATGATCATAAATTACACAAAAAGTTTCCATTTTCAGTGTTTAACCTTTATCTAACACTTCCTTAATCTAATAAAATATTTGAACAGTTTAAACAATGCAAATTTGAATCTTGCGAAACAATGACCCTCATACTTGTTTGGGAGTACCAATCTGAGATTAGCTCTCAAAATGCAGGATTCTCAAACTCAGAATCAGATTAAGTATTGCAAAATCTGTGATATTCACCATAGATTAATCCACATTCTGAAAATGCCGAGATCTCAGGTTAGGATCTGTCAGCTCAATGGCATCCCAAGAGCTTTGAACTGCACATTCTTTTATCTTTCTTCTTATACTGAACATTTTCCATTTTTAAACTTTATACAGGGTCTGTGTGTGTGTGTGCGTGTGTGTGTATCTGACATTATGATTTACCTCAGGTTAGCATGTAATGAAAGTGCTTTTCCTGTCACTCAAGCTAACCTTACAATTGGCTCCTCAATTATTTCCAGCTTAGTAGTTAATTACATTATTCTTGAAGTAAGGTAAAAACAAAATCATTAAATCTTTGTAATGGCCAATCAAGAAGGTTGAAAAGAGGGGAACTGATTCACCCTTTGTCATCTGGTCATAAAACTATGACAACAGTGTTGAAGGCAGCAAATTGGAACTGACCTAGTATTCTAAACAAACTATAATAAAGTCATAGAATCATAGAAATATACAACATGAAAACAGACTCTTCAGTCCAACTCTTCCATGACAACCAGATATCTTAAATTAATCTAGTCGCATTTGCCATTACTTCGTCCATATCGCTCTAAACCTTTCCTATTCATATACCCATCCAGATGCCTTTTATTGTTGTAATTATACCATCCTCCACCACTTACTCTGGCAGGTCATTCCATACACACATCACCCTTTGTGTGAAAACGTTACCCATTACATCACTTTTTAAATTTTCCCCTCTCACTCTAAACCTATGCCCTTTAGTTCTAGACTCACTGACCTTGTCTATTTACCCTATCCATGCCCCTCTTGATTTTATAAGGTCACCCCTCAGCCTCCGACGCTGCAGGGAAAACAACCCCAGCATATTCAATCTGTCTCTATAGCTCAAATCCTCCAACCTGGCAACATCCTTGTAAATCTTTTCTAAACCCTTTCAAGTTTCACAACTTTCTTCTGATAGGAAGGAGACCAGAATTGCACACAATATTCCAACAGTAGCCTAACCAATGTCCTGTATAGCCATAACGTGACCTCCCAACCCCAATACTTGATGCTCTGACCAATAAAGGAAATCATACCAGATGCCTTCTTCACCATCCTATCTACCTGCGACTGTATTTTCAAGGAAATATGAACCTGCACTCCAAGGTCTCTTTGTTTAGCAACATTCCCCAGGACCTTACCATTAAGTGTAGAAATCCTACCCTGATTTGCCTTTCCAAATGCAGTAGCTCACATTTATCTAAATTAAACTCCATCTGCCACTCCTCAGCCTTTGGTCCATCTGATCAAGATCTCGTTGTACTCCATGGTAATCTTCTTCACTGTTCACTACACCTCCAACTTTGGTGTCATCTACAAACTTACTAACTTACTATACCTCCCATTTTCATATCCAAATTATTTATAAAATGATGATGAAAAGCAGTGGACCCAACACCGATTCTTGTGGCACACCACTGGTCACAGGCCTCCAGACTGAAAAGCAATTCTCCACCGCCACTCTCTGTCTTCTCCCTTCGAGCCTGCTATGTATGCAAATAGCTAGTTCTCCCTATATTCCATGTGATCTAACCTTGCTAACCAGTCTACCATGACAAACATTCTTGAATACCTTACTGAAGTCCATGTAGATCATGTCCACTGCTCTGCCCTCATCAATCCTCTTCATTACTTCTTCAAAAAACTCAATCAAGTTAGTGTGACATGATTTTCCACACACAAAGCCATGTTGACTATCTCAAATCAGTCCTTGCCTTTCCAACTACATGTAAATTTTGTCCTTCAGGATTCCTTCAACAACTTCCTCAAACTCACCGGTTTTTCCTCATTACCTTTCTTAAATGGTGGCACCACATTAGCAAACCTCCATTCCTCTGGCACCTTGTTTGTGGCTATTGATGATGTAAATATCTCAGCAAGGGGCCCAGCAATGACTTCACTAGCTTCCCACAGAGGCCCAGGGTGCACCCAATCAGATCTTGGGGATTTATCCACCTTTGTGCAGTTTAAGACATCCAGCACTTCCTCCTCTGTAATATGGACATTTTTCAAAATGTCACCATCTATTTCCCCACATTCTATATATTCTATGCCCTTCTCTACAGTAAGCACCGGTGCAAAATACTCATTTAGTATCTCCCCCATCTCCTGTGATTCCACACATAGGCTGCCTTGCTGATCTTTGAGGGGCCCTATTCTCTCTCCCTAGTTACCCTTTTGTTCTGAATGTATTTATAAAATCCCTTTGGATTCTCCTTACCCCTATTTGCCAAAGATATCTCATTTCTTCTTTTTGCCCTCCTGATCTCCCCCTTAAGTATACTCCTACTGCCTTTATACACTTCTAAGGATTCACTTAAACTCTGCTGTCTATATCTGACATATGCTTCCTTCTTTTTCTTAACCAAACCTTCAATTTCTCTAGTCATCCAGCATTCCCTACACCTGCCAGCCTAGCCTTTCACTCTAACAGGAATATACTTTCTCTGGACTCTTGTTATCTCACTTTTGAAAGCTTCCCATTTTCTAGCCACCCCTTTACCTGCGAACATCGACCCTCTTTCAACTATTGAAAGTTCTTGACTAGTACCGTCAAAATTGGCCATCCTCCAATTTAGAACTTTAACTTTTAGTTCCAATCTATCTTTTTCCATTACTATTTTAAAACTAATAGAATTATGGTTGCTGGTCCCAAAGTGCTCCCCCACTGACACCTCAGTCACTTGCCCTGCCTTATTTCCAAGAGTAGATCAAGTTTTGCACCTTTTCTAGTAGGTGCATCCACATACTGAATCAGAAAATTTTCATGTACATGCTTAACAAATTTCTCTCCATCTAAACCCTTAATACTATGGTAATTCCAGTCTATGTCTGGAAAGTTTAAGTCCCCGAACATAATCATCCTATTATTCTTACAGATAACTGAGATCTCCTTACAAATTTGTTTCTTAATTTCCCACTGACTATTGGGAGCATCTATAGTACAATCCCAATAAGGTGATCATCCCTTCATTATTTCTCAGTTCCACCCAAATAACTTTCCTGGACGTATTCCCAGGAATATCCTCCTTAAGTACAGTCATAGTGTTATCCCTTATCAAAAGCGCCATTCCATCTCCACTCTTGCCTCCCTTTCCAACCTTCCTGTAGCATTTGTATCCTGGAACATTCAGCTTCCAGTCCTGTTCATCCCTGAACCACATCTCTGTAATTGCTATGATACCCCAGTGCCATGTTCCTTACCATGCCCTGAGTTCATCTGCCTTCGCTGTTAGGCCTCTTGCATTGAAATAAATGCCATTTAATTTATCCATCCTACCTTGTTCTTTGCTTTGTTGCTGCCTGCCCTGACTGTTTGACTTGCTTCTATTCTCAACTGTACCAGTCTCAAATTGGAATCTTTCCTCACAATCTCCCTAGGATTCCCCCATATTACTAGTTTAAATTCTCCCACACAGCTCTAGCAAATCTCCCTGCCAGTATATTTGACCCCTTCCAATTCAGGTGTAATCCATCCATCTTGTACAGGTCACCCCTACCCCAGAAAAGATTCCAGTGATCCAAAACTGTGAACCCTTCTCCCCTGCACCAGCTCCTCAGCCATGCATTTATCTGCTCTAGCCTTCTATTCTTACACTCAGTAACTTGTAGCAGCAGGAGCAATCCAGATATTACTACCCTCGAGGATGTCCATTTTAAATTCCTGCCTACCTTGCTATAATCTCCCTTCAGAATTTCATCTTTTTCCTTTCTATGTCATTAGTTCGAATGTGCACAATGACCTCCTGGTGGTCCCACTTCCCTTTGAGAATATGTTGCACTATTTCTGAGATATCCTTGATCCTGGCACCAAGGAGGCAACACACCATTCTGATTTCTCACTGCTGGCCACATAAACATCTGTCTGTGCCTCTTATTAGAGAGTTCCCTATCACAATCAAAGGCTTGGAACCTGATGTACCCCTCCTTGCATTGTAAAGCAGAAATAATCTAACAGAAGCTACTTTGATTACATCTGACATCTATAGAGATGGTGGAAATGAAGGCGACAGATTTATTTTTTTGAAAAAAACCCGAGATGGTGAATCTCCCACTTTGATATATTTCCCCCATGGCTCTCCCAACTAAATCCATAGGTCAGCAATACACAACTAATCTAGAAAGCTTATCGGTGAATGGCCACTAAAGAAATGTAACAGAGGTTAAGTCACAAACATTCACTATTCAACAAAACCCATTCACATTTTTTTTAATAAATATTTTTATTGAAAAGCTTTTTAAAATCTTTTACAAAACATTTACTTTTTAAAATCTTTTACAAAACATTTATATATAAAGTAAAAAGCCCCATCAAAACAGAACAAAACAGTACAAAGAACAAGGCCATAACATCGTACCATTGTTACTAAACAACCCACGACTCTACCAAAACAAATCTATCTACTTAACTAAAACTAAACTACAAACATATTGAATAAATACTAGCTTAAATTATATTCAAATTACTTAAATTAGATAGTGTCTTACTACTTTATTCTGTCTTACTCATCACACCTCCATTGAGGCTCCCATCCCTGGGAGTACCCATTACAGTACCCATATTCTTTTCCTTCCAGTGTCCTCCTCCCAGGGCTCCATGGGCACCCATAAAGATTCCCAGGGCTATACCACGGCCCTGACTAATATTGCCGACAACTCAGTTTCAATATAATTTTAAAAGAGCCGCCACATCCTAGAAAACTGCTCATTTTGCGGTGCACCATATTTGTGAGGTAATTTTGAGGGAGATGCTCCAACACCAGCTTACGCCACCCCATAAGACCTGGTGGTTTTTCTGACATCCAATTCAGTAAAATGTTCTTCCTCGTGCAATGGGCAAGGATATTACACAGTCTCTTCCCATGTTCCCCCAGAGAGGGCAAGTTTGGCAGCCACAAAAGAAGAATTACTGGATCCATGTTAATTTCAATCCCCAGAATGTCCTTTAACACCCTTATTATAGTATTCCAATATCTTTGGATCTTGCAACGTGATCAATAACAATGTGTGAGAGTACCTATATTAATTTTACAATTGGGACATTCTGGTGATACTCCTCTCTTAAACTTAGCTGGCCTTTCTGGTGCCATATGAATCCTGTGTAAGATCTTCAATTGCATAGCCTGTGCTCTGTTACATACTGAAATCTTTCTTACATTACCCCAGATATCTTCCCATATCTCCGGTGAAATATCCTGTCCTAACTCTTGGTTCCACATCTTACAGAGTCCTTCCATATCCCCCAGAGCACGGCATTTCTGTAAATGATATGAAGTACAAAGTGAAAGAATACCCGTACACCGAAGTACCCTTTTTTCCACATCTGATTTATAATATTGGGCCAGGAGTGTGGGCTTCCTTTGTATATAGCCCCTTATCTTGAAGTATCGGAAAAGGTCCTTATTGGATAATCCATATTTCTGACTTAACTGACTAAATGACAGCAGCTGAAAATGTGTTACTGGAAAAGCGCAGCAGGTCAGGCAGCATCCAGGGAACAGGAGAATCGACGTTTCGGGCATAAGCCCTTCTTCAGGAATGAGGAAAGTGCGTCCAGCAGGCTAAGATAAAAGGTAGGGAGGAGGGACTTGGGGGAGGGGCGTTGGAATTGCAATAGGTGGAGGGAGGTCAAGGTGAGGGTGATAGGCCGGAGTGGGTGGGGAGGGCGGAGAGGTCAGGAAGAAGATTGCAGGTTAGGAAGGCGGTGCTGAGTTCGAGGGATTTGACTGAGACAAGGTGGGGGGAGGGGAAATGAGGAAACTGGAGAAATCTGAGTTCATCCCTTGTGGTTGGAGGGTTCCCAGGCAGAAGATGAGGCGCTCTTCCTCCAACCGTCGTGTTGCCATGGTCTGGCGATGGAGGAGTCCAAGGATCTGCATGTCCTTGGTGGGGTGGGAGGGGGAGTTAAAGTGTTGGTTGGTTGTTCCGGGTGCTCCAGAGGTATTTTCTGAAACGTTCCGCAAGTAGGCGGCCTGTCTCCCCAATATAGAGGAGGCCACATCGGGTGCAGCGGATGCAATAGATAATGTGTGTGGAGGTGCAGGTGAATTTGTGGCGGATATGGAAGTGTCCCTTGGGGCCTTGGAGGGAAGTAAGGGGGGAGGTGTGGGTGCAAGTTTTGCATTTCTTGCAGTTGCAGGGAAAGGTGCCGGGAGTGGAGGTTGGGTTGGTGGAGGGTGTGGACCTGACGAGGGTGTCATGGAGGGAGTGGTCTTTTCGGAACGCTGATAGGGGAGTGGAGGGAAATATATATCCCTGGTGGTGGGATCCGTTTGGAGGTGGCGGAAATGACGGCGGATGATACGCTGTACATGGAGGTTGGTGGGGTGGTGGGTGAGAACCAGTGGGGTTCTGCCCTGGTGGCGGTTGGAGGGGCGGGGCTCAAGGGTGGAGGAGTGGGAAGTGGAAGAGATGCGGTGGAGGGCATCGTCGACTACGTCTGGTGGGAAATTGCGGCCCTTGAAGAAGGAGGCCATCTGGGTTGTACGGTTTTGGAACTGGTCCTCCTGGGAGCAGATGCGGCGGAGACGAAGAAATTGGGAATATGGGATGGCGTTTTTACAGGGGGCAGGGTGGGAGGAGGTGTCGTCTAGGTAGCTGTGGGAGTCGGTCGGTTTATAGTAGATGTCCGTGTCGATTCGGTCACCCGAGATAGAAATGGAAAGGTCTAGGAAGGGGAGGGAGGAGTCTGAGACGATCCAGGTGAATTTGAGGTCGGGGTGGAAGGTGTTGGTAAAGTGGATGAACTGTTCAACCTCCTCGTGGGAGCGCGAAGCAGCGCCGATACAGTCATCGATGTAGCGGAGGAAAAGGTGGGGGGTGGTGCCAGTGTAGCTGCGGAAGATGGACTGTTCCACATATCCTACGAAGCGGTAGGCATAGCTGGGGCCATGCGGGTGCCCATGGCTACTCCTTTGGTTTGGAGGAAGTGGGAGGATTGGAAAGAGAAGTTGTTCAGGGTGAGGACCAGTTCAGTCAGTCGAAGGAG
This sequence comes from Chiloscyllium plagiosum, assembly GCF_037043375.1. Classification (NCBI taxonomy): domain Eukaryota; kingdom Metazoa; phylum Chordata; class Chondrichthyes; order Orectolobiformes; family Hemiscylliidae; genus Chiloscyllium; species Chiloscyllium plagiosum. Next base: position 39,395,820 of record NW_028270164.1, read on the forward strand.
GGTGTCGGTGGAAGGGTACTGGTTGGTACGGTGGGAAAGGAAGAAGCGGAAGGCTTTAAGTCCTTCGTGATGGGGGATGGAGGTGTACAGGGACTGGATGTCCATGGTGAAGTTAAGGTATTGGGGACCGGGGAAGCGAAAATCATGGAGGAGATGGAGGGTGTGGGTGGTGTCCTGAACGTAGGTGGGGAGTTCTTGGACTAAGGGGGACAGGACTGTGTCGAGGTATGCAGAGATGAGTTCGGTCGGGCAGGAGCAGGCTGAGACAATGGGTCGGCCGGGGCAGTCAGGTTTGTGAATTTTGGGCAGGAAGTAGAAACGGGCGGTGCAGGGTTGTGGGACTATGAGGTTGGAGGCGGTGGATGGGAGATCCCCTGAGGTGATGAGGTTCTGGATGGTCTGGGAGATGATGGTTTGGTGGTGGGAGGTGGGGTCATGGTTAAGGGGGCAGTAGAAAGAGGTGTCCACGAGTTGGCGTTTAGCCTCAGCAGTGTAAAGGTCGGTGCGCCAAACTACTACCGCGCCTCCCTTGTCTGCTGGTTTGATAGTGAGGTGGGGTTGGAACGGAGGGAGTGAAGGGCTGCACGTTCCGAGGGTGAGAGGTTGGAGTGGGTGAGAGGGGTGGAGAGGTTGAGGCGGTTAATATCGCGGCGGCAGTTGGCTATGAAGAGATCGAGGGCGGGTAAGAGGCCAGCACGGGGTGTCCAGGTGGATGGGGTGTGTTGAAGGCGAGAGAAGGGGTCGTCAGAGGGTGGGCGAGAATCTTGGTTGAAGAAGTAGGCACGGAGGAGAAGGTGGCGGAAGAATTGTTCGATGTCACGCCGCATGTTGAACTCGTTAATCCGAGAGCGTAGGGGAATGAAGATGAGGCCTCTGCTGAGGACTGATCTTTCATCCTCAGAGAGGGGTAGTTCTGGAGGGATGGAGAAAACATGGCAGGGCTGGGAGCTAGGACCTGGTGTGGGGCTGGAGCTGGGAGTGGGGGCGGGGTTGGGCATGGGGGCGGTGACGGAGACAGCAGGACCTCTCCCTTTGAATAAATCTCCCAAACATAGAATTCCTTTGTTCTCCCAAGTCTTAAAGCTAGAGTCCATTGCCCCAGCTTTAAATCCATGGGCTCCTACCAATTGGGTAAATGGCAAAGTCTTAAACCAATTGCCCTCGTCTTGCCTCATTATCTCCAATCTTTCACTACATTCAAGATAATTGGACTATTGCATTGCTGGGTCACAGATTTCATCTTGTCTATAAATAATAAATTAAATAGAGGACATTTCATCCATGAGGCTTCGATGTCAAGCCATGCCGATTCTGAATTCCCCCATACCCAGTCACCAACATATGTTAACAAAGTACTTATTTGATATTTCTTCAAATCCGGAAGATCCACCCCTCCCTCAGCTTGCGAAAGCTGTAATTTACTGAATTTAATTAGAGGACATCTATGGCACCCAATAAAGGACCCTAGCCAACCATTAATCCTCCATAATACTTGTCTTGATAACAGTAAAGGGAGCATTCTCATGGGATATAGCAATCGGGGAAAGATATTCATCTTGATCAGAGATAATCGGCCCAGCCATGATAACAGTAATCCCTTCCATCACTGCAAGTTCTGTTTTATCCTTTCTAGTAATTGTACAAAGTTAGCCTTATATAGCAGGTGGAGGAAGGAGTAATAAAAATTCCCAAATGCAGAAAACCTTTTGGTGACCAGCTAAACAGGAATTGCATTTTATCCTTCAAGTTAGGCATCTCCACCAGGCACCCTACCGGCATGGCTTCTGATTTTGTGAAGTTGATCCTTTAACCCAAAAAACTACCATCTGAATTAATTAGATTACTTATAGTGTGGAAACAGGCACTTCGGCCCAACAAGTCCACACCGACCCTCTGAAGAGCAACCCACCCAGACCCATTCTCCTATATTTACCCCTTCACCTAACACTATGGGCAATTTAGCATGGCCTATTCACTTAACCTGCGCACCTTTGGACTGTGGGAGGAAACCGGAGCGCCCGGAGGAAACCCATGCAGACAAGGAGAGAATGTGCAAACTCCACACAGACATGTGCCCAAGGCCGGAATTGAACCCAGGTCTCTAGCACTGTGAGGCAATAGTGCTAACCACTGTGCCACCATGCCGCCCTGTTTGGATCAGCCGGGAAATAGACTTCTCCAGTTCAGCCAAGAATAAAAGGACATCATGAGGATTAAGGGTAATCTTATGTTCCCCCATTCCTACCTTTGGTGCTACTATTTCAAAGTCTCTTCTAATAGATTCAGCTAATGGTTCAATCACCAAGGTAAATAGCAGCAGTGATAAAGGGCTCCCCTGTCGACTACCTCTTCTAATAATAAAATTGTTTGACTTAATACCGTTTGTAATAACTGCCACCTTAGGATCCTTACACAGAACTGCTACCCATCTGGCAAAGGATCCCCCCAAACCAAAACACTCCAGAACCTCAAATGGATACAGCCATTTTCTCTGATCAAAGGCTTTTTCTGCATCTAAGGAGACCACCAACCCTGGAATCAATCTTTGCTGACATACCTGTACTGTATTCAGCACTCTCCTAATATTGTTAGAGGAACTGCAGCCCTTAATAAAACCTGTTTGGTCTTCTTTTATAATATCTGGCAAAACCTTCTCCAACCTCAGAGCCAACATCTTCAATAAAACATTGAAATCTACATTCAGTCGCGAGATTGGTCTATATGAAGTACATTCTTCAGGGTCCTTCCCTTTCTTTAAAATAAGGGTGATATTAGCTTCCCAAGAGTAGATGACAGGCAATCCTGTGTGTAAGAGTATTTGTACATCTTACAAAGTGTTTATGAATTCCTTATAAAATTGGGATTCCATCTGGCCCTTGCGCTTTGCCACCTTGAAGATGTCTTAATGCTTCCTGTACTTCCTGAACTGTTAGAGGTGCATTCAAAAGGGAAGCCTGCTCCTTACTCATATTGGGGAGGTCCAGATTTTCAAAGAAGGACTGCATTCCCATTGTACTATGTTCGCTCCCCTCCGACCAATATAGCTCTTCAAAATATTCCCTAAACCTAGCATTGATCTTTTTTGAATCACAGGTAATCGTACCAGTCTTCTTCTGAACAGAGGTAATAGATTGGGAGGCTTTTTTCCTCCTAGCTAAATAAACCAGATATTTACCAGACCTATCTCCGAGTTTGAACAATCTTTGTTTGGCAAAGGAGACCTCTTTTTTTAGCCACTTGTCCGTGTACTGAGTCGAGGGTAGCCCAGAGAGCTGTGACCCGCTGAAGTTTAACCAATGACGGTTTATTATAATATGTTTTCTCAGCTACCTTCAGTTGGGCCTCCTACTGCTTCTCCATCTGCCTTTTTCTAGTCACCGAATATGAAATAATCAGACCTCGTAAATATGCCTTCATGGTCTCCCAAAGTATTGCTGGATTACTAGCCATACCTGAACTAATATCCCAAAAGTTCCTGAATTCCCTTGTAATATATTCAATAAATTTACTATCCCCTAACAAAAATGAATCCAAGCGCCAGTGACGTGCATTTGCTCCACTGCCCACGGCTTTAATATCCAAGTATACTGGCGCATGCTCCGAAACAGCTATATTTCCTATTTTACATGCAAACATTCTGTCCAGACCATCAGATGGCATAAAAAATTTACATATGAAATTTGTGTGGGTTGGAATACAACATGAAATCTCTTCTGTCAGGCTGGAGATACCTCCATACATCCACTAATCCCAAATCATCACACACGTCCAGCAACTGTTTAAACTGTGTGGGCGCACCTGCCAGGCCCTTTGGATCTCTGGATCTATAAGACAATTGAAATCTCCTCCAATAATCATATGACGAATCCCAAGATTCATTAATTTAGCCACTACATCACTTAGAAATTTAAGAGGGTGAGCCGGAGGACAATATGCATTCAGAACACCGTATTCTTCTCCATGTATTAGGGCTTTCAAAATAATAAACCTTCCACGATCATCCTTAATCTGCTCCATTATTTGGAAGAGGAGGTTCCTTCTTATCAGTATAGCTACCCCTCTACTCTTAGAACTGAAGGATGAGAAAACACCTTGTCATAACCCCCCCGCTGTAGTTTCAAATGTTCCTTGTCAGTAAGGTGCGTCTCTTGCAGCAGGGCAATGTCCACCCTTTCCTTCCTGAAGCTCGAGAAGACCTTCTTTCTTTTAATAGGAGAATGACTCCCTTTTATGTTCCAGGTGCACCACCTGAACAAATCACTAGCCATGATCATCTAGGACAGCATGTGGTTTTCCGGGAAGAAGGAACTTATCTGAGGCGTGACGAGTTACAAAGATACTAACTCTATGAAAACTAAGAACTATTCCCATAGAAATAGCTACATCTAAGAAAACAAACACTACATTTAACTGAAACAAATACCCAAATAATCCCCCATTCGCTCGGGATCCCCCCTCTGCCCCCCCCCCCCCTCCCCCCCCCCGCCCGTAGGGGGACCCTTCCCAATCCCTATTACCATCTCAACTCCCTCTAACTGTGGCCGTGCCCTAGCCGCAGTCAACTCACAAATAATAAAGACTTGTTATTTACATTCTGAAACAGTGGATACCCATTCCAACCCCCAACCCCACCACACGCCTTAGTCAGAAATATAGTCACACCAAATACAAAGTCAAAGATACAGCATTAAAAAAAAGGATCCTAGATATTATCCGGCCGACCGATATATAAAATAGTTCCAATTTAACAAATTTACAACAAAACCATACATGTACAACCAATAATCGCAAAAATAAAAAGGGAAGAGAGAAAGGGGGAAAAGTAAATAGAAAGGGGGGTAATTCAGAAAAAAAATCCCCAAACTAATGTTCACAATAATGCCCCCTTCCCTCCCGTCCCAACTCAGGTCCTTCATTTCAGAGATTTCACAAAGTCCCTCGCCTTTTCAGGGGAGTCAAAGTTATATACCGCTCCCCCATGGGTGAGACGCAAGACAGCTGGGAACCTCATGGAGTATTGGATGTTTAAGTTCCTTAATTCTTTTTTAACATCATCAAATGTTCTTCTCCTCTTGACCAGGGATCCTGAAAAATATTGAAAAAAACATTATCTTTAAACCTTTATACACTAAGACTGTGAATTCTTTCCTAATCTTCTTGCTGCTTCCATTATTGACTGTTTTTCATTATAATACAGGAGCTGCAATAGGACCACACGGGGGCGCTGTTCTAGCCCAGACTTGCGTGTTGTGATCCAGTGGGCCTGCTCAACACCTACCAGACCCGACTCCCACTCTAGCTACAGAAACCTCAGGAGCCATCCCTGCAGGAAGTCAGCGAGATCTTCCCCTTCTCCATGTTCCGGGAGGCCCACGATCCATAAGTTTTCACTTCTATTTTTATTTTCTGGATTATCGACTTGATCCTGAAGGACCAGAACCTGGTCTTCCAGCGTTTGAATCCTTCCTCCCGAGACCTCAGCCAGGGTCTCCGATGCCGCGGTCCTTTCCTCCACTGACTCCAGTCTTTGTTCCAGGAGCTGCACTTCCTGCTCATGTTTTTTTAACATGGCAGGAAGTGGCTCTACTGTTGCTTGAATCCATTCCTGGAGTTTAGCAAACTCCGAGAGTAAGTAATGCTGTCCTGCAGGATCCATAGGAGCCATCTCGGGAGACTGAGTACTGGCTGCAAGCACCCCCAATGCAGTAGGAGAGAGCCCTGTCTGCTGTCCTCCTTTAGGCCCCTTTCCTTCACCAATCTTCATCCTGGCCTGAAGGTGTCTCAGGTGATTTCAGCAGCTCAAAATAATCAGTAAGTTTAACTTAATACTTTTTCTCCTTGGAGTGGTTAAAAAAGGGTGGTGGGGTGGGGGGGGTAAAGGTGCACTTTGCCCAAGGGTATGGCAGAGAGCCCAGCACAGTAGACCACTCAGACTGCCGCCATCTTGGATCGCCCTCCCCCCCATTGACATTCTAAGTGAGTACATTTTTAATAGATATTTGCCATATTTTGTTGATTATAAACAATGCTGGCTTGCTTTCAAGCAGAAACTTTGAACATCATTATGACCAAAGGAAACAGAATAGGAGCATCATTACGATAAATTATCTGTGTTTGTTCAATTTTTGATTTGACAAATACATTCCAATAAATGACGGACCTTCATTTAAATACGCCTCATTTAATCTTTAAATTGTTAAAATGTAAAACCAAGCAATTATGTAGAATCGTCGACCCATACAGCATGGAAACAGACACTTCACTCCAACCAGATTATGCTGAACATAATCCCAAACTAAACTAGTCCCACCTGCCTGCCCCTGGCCCATACTCTTGCAAACTTTTCCAATTCATGAATCTATTCAAATGTCTTTTAAATGTTGTAATTACAGCTGCATTCACTATTTGCTCAGAAAGTTCATTCCACATGTGAACCACAGTCTGGGTAAAAATGTTTTCTCTCATATCTTTTGTAAATCTCCCTCCTGCCTAATCTTGACATCTCCCATCCTTGGGAAAAAACAACTACCATTAACTCTACCTATACCTCTCATTATTTTATAAATTTCTATCATGTTGTATAATGAAAACAAATGATTGTAATAGAAGGCCAAACTGACTTGCTGAAATTACCACGATGTTGAGTATAATGCTATCAATATAATACTGCAATACCTTTACAATGATAAGCAATTATACAATGATAAGTAATTGTTCGGAATTGAACTGTGTTTTAACTGCTGTAAGACATAGGACATCAATTCATCTGTGGGTGGAAAACACACACATGGGAATTGTTATTCATTCACAGCATCCTGACAATAGAATTCTGTCATCACTCCACTATCTCCTATGTGTTGCAAATACTCAGGACAGAAAGATTCACACTCTCGTGAAACACGAATCCATAATTGAAGCATCACCTATATGATGATATCTGATTAGAAATATACAGGGAATCTTACAGGGTCCGAACAACATGGGTTACAGTGAGATTTATGGCAGAATTGCATGGGAGATCCAGCAAGGTCTCTGTCAGGAGTAACTCATTACATCTTTCCTGCATCCGCCAGGCAACAAATTGAGTTTCAAACTAGGCAGCAGTGAGTTGCCAAGTAAAGGGTGATTGTTGCTTGTTAAAAGTCTGCATAACTCGCTTCATTAACATTCAACTTCACTTTCTTAATCAAATACAGCAAACCAGCCAGACATCAAGAATTCTCAACATCGAAGTCAGAGCGGTACGAGGTGACTTCAGCTGACTGCTGGCTGCACCAAACATCACAGGGCATGCTCCATCAATACCTACCACGCACACCCCTCATCTATGGACATTGTGTCACAAAGCTAGTACTTGTTTTTTTCTAAAAGCTGTTCCTTAGCTCAAGGAGACTCTGTCCTTGATTTTTTTTTCAGAAGGGGCAATAAACCAGGCTGGGCTCTGATCAGTCTGGTTTGGTATAGAGATGAAAAGGATTTTGAGAGGGCTTTTGTTGATATGTAGACAGATGAGATTTCAGGCCAAAGTGGTCATGTTGTAGAAGTGACCTGTATAATGAAAGGGGAGTGATCATCTCTCTAGCTAGCTGAGCTGAGCAGTTTTAGTTCAGTCTTGAACTGGGAAGTTCAACAGGAAGCTGTGTGGAAACTGCCTCTCATTTCTGCCCTTTAACTTCAACCTGTAAGCGTTTGTTCATTTATACTGGTTTTTAAAGGGAGTTTGCTTATTGGGACTGTTGTATATATTTGGAACAGCATATTTAAGTCTAGTTGGATAGCTTGAGTTCTGTAGGAGTTCTTTATTCTATTCTTTGTGGTTCATTGTGTAATTTTGTGAATAAATTTTTGTCTGTTTTAAAATCTAGTAGTCAACCTAACTATCTTACTCCGGGTAATTTTCACTGTACACTTACCGAAACAAATTGCAAAGTTATGGTCTGGGGCTGCCTGCTTAAGAATGTTTTGAATGCTCTGGCCTACTCCATAACAATTGGTATCTGACATTTATCAACTCCTCGTGAGCATTATAGTGCATCATAGATCCACTTAGGGCACGATCCTAGGGAAATACCCACCTGCAATGCAAGTAACACCAGACCTAGTATTGAAAGGCTGCAGCAGAGATATATTGTGTGCAGGGGCAGGCACACAGCTCACAGATTGGACCAGACTGCATCCCAGATTGCCCTTTTGCTCACTCACCCAGTGCCAACCTACAAGCTCACAGCATCCATGCCTTGCATCATCTTCACTAATCCTGCCGTGCCAAACCTGTTAATGTGGAGATGCTTCAGCCAGAGCCTAAAGTCTATTGGTAATGCTGTGTTGATGTACACTTCTGTGCAGACATGTCATTAGGGATCTGTCCAGGGTGGTATGAGGCTCGTGGGACCTCTTGCTGTATGGCACACCTGAGACACAATCTAACACCCATAACATTTGTCAGGTGCCTGTGCAAAAAAACACCCTGCATATTTACTCAAGCAAGTGTCCATATTGGAACGGGGTGAGGGATAGTCCTCAGTCCAGTCTAGAAGGAACCAACTGTTGGTCAGGTGTGAGGGGTTCCAGTATCATCAGTCATAAGCACAGTCTGCACAGAGTCTAGGGGCTTGGCCAGAGTTGTTCGACTACTCGTTTGGTCATGGTCAGAGGATATGCCCAATTACAGAACAAGGAGTGGGCAATGGTCAGTCCTATGTAGCCATCACAAGCAGTCAGATAGTCATAGAGTCATAGAGCATGGAGACAGCCCCTTTCAATCCAATTCGTCCATGCTGACCATGTTTTCTAAACAGAACTAGTCCTATTTGCCTGCATTTGGCCCATATCCCTCTAAATCCTTCCTGTTCATGTACCTGTCCAAATGTCTTTTAAATGTTGTAATTGTATTTGCTTCTACCACTTCTTCTGGCAGTTCATTCCATGTACGAACCACCCTCTGTGACAAAGTTGCCCCTCAGGTGCCTTTTAAATCTTTCCCCTCTTACCTTAAACCTATACTTTCTGGTTTTTGACTCCTCTACCCTTGGAAAAAGACATTGGCTATTCACCATATCTATGCTCCTTACGATTTCATAAATCTCTATAAGGTCGCCCCTAGACCTCCAATGCTCCAGGGAAAAAAAGTTCCAGACTATCCTTATAGCTCATATTACTTGTTGTCAGCCTAATTAACTGCAGATATCACCTCATTAGTGTGCAGCCCCTTATCCTACCGCCTGCTCTGAACAAATTAGATGCCAAGAAATCTTGACATAAAGTCTGAGAGGGGACCTGAAACATTCTGCTCGCCATTTGCCACCAAAGCATGGACATGCAATACCAGCATCTCAGGGCATACACCATGGGCAGTGAGTGCACACATAACATCCACAAACCTTGGAAGTAGATATTAGCCAGCCCCTCTACATTATCATGGCACATCTCTGATTCACTTACAATATGCTACTGTACTTTATAGGTACAATGATTTGGAGATGCTGGTGGGATTGAGATGTACAAAGTTAAAAATCACACAACACAAGGTTATAGTCCAACATGTTTATTTGGAAGCACTAGTTTTCAGAGCGCTGCTCCTTCATCAGGTGGTTGTGGTGTATAAGATTGTAAGACACAGAATTTATAGCAAAAGTTTACAGCGTGACGTAGCTGAAATTATACATTGAAAAAGTCCTGAGTTGTTTGTTAAGTCTGTCATCTTTTAGAAAGAACATGTTGGTTTCAGTATTTTCATATGTAAATCACAAAACTTTTATAAAGTTACATTCTCAAGTGAACTTTAACAATTTGGTGTCATGTCAGCCCAGACAATGCATTTAAGGTGTGAGATGCCCTGTGTGAGACAGTCTGTGCCCCAATGTTCAGACTGATTCTAATCTAAAACATGGATTTACAGAATCTTACACATGAAGTCATGCAGTTTTAGAACAAAATAAAATGTAATTCTGCATGTATAAACTCACCCTGCAAACTTATATGTGTGCATGTGGATGTGCGTGTGGGGAGGGGGAGTGGGTTATGAGTGTCAGTGAGAGAGTATGTGTATGCGAGTGAGTGTGAGTGTAAAAAGGTATAAGTCTGTGAGAGGATGCATGTGTACATGTGAGTGTGGGAGTGTATGTGTGAGTGTATGAGAGAGAGCTTGTGAATGAGAGAGGGTCTGCGTGAGTGTATGGGTCTGTAGGAGTGTGTGTGTGTGTGCATCTGTGTCTCTGTGTGTGCATCTGTGTCTCTGTGTGTGCATCTGTCTGTGTGTGTGTGTAGTGCAGTGGGGTCACCTGTAGTGTGACATGAATCCAAGGTCCCATTTGAGGCCTTCCCCATGGGTACTGAATTTGGCTATCAGCCTCTGCTCAGCCACTTTGTGTTGTTGCCTGTCCCAAAGTCCACCTTGATGGACAGTTACCCGAAGGTCCGAGGTCAAATGTCCCGGGCCACTGACGTGTTCTCCAACTAGGAGGGTACAGTCCTGTCTGCTGATAGTTGTGCACTGTCTATTCATCTGTTGCCATAGCCTCTGCTCGGTCTCGCCAATGTACCATGCCTCAGGGCATCCTTGCCTGCAGCGAATGAGATAGACAACGTTGGCTGAGTCGAATGATTACCTGCCATGTACACAATGAGAAGTGTCCCTATGCGTAATGGTGGTATCCGTGTCAACACTCCGACATGTCTTACAGCATCTACCGTGACAAGGTTGTATGGTGTTGTCCTGAAAGCCGGCAGTTTGCTACAGACAGTGATCTATTTGAGGTTTGGTGGTTGTTTAAAGGGCGAGAAATGGAGGCATGAGGAAGGTCTTGGCGAGAAGCTCATCCTCATTGATAATGTGTTGCAGGCTGCGAAGAACATGGCATAGTTTTTCGGCTCCTGGGAAGTACTGGACATTGAAGGGTCCCCTGTCAGTCTGTCTCCTGAGGAGGTCATTGCAGTTTCTCGCTGTGGTACATTAGAACTGGCGGTCGATGAGTTGAGCAACATATCCTGTTCTTATGAGGGAATCCTTGAGTACTTCCAGGTGCCGGTCACATTCCTCCTCATCCTGTGTATGCATAGCACTTGTCCATAGGGGATAGTTGTTTTAATATGTTTCGGGTGGAAGCTGGAGAACTGCAGTATCATCCATTATCCGTGGGTTTGCAGTGGAGTGAGGTGCTGAAGTGCCCATCCTTGATGGAGATGCATGTGTCCAAGAATGAGACAGATAGTAGAGAGTCGTCCATAGTGAGTTCGATGGGGGGATGAAACTCGTTGATATCACTGTAGTTTTTTCAATGACTCCTCACCATGGGTCCAGAGGAAGAAAATATTGTCAATGTACCTTCTGTATAGTGTTTTATATATATAGTGTTTTATATATATAGTGTTGGTTGGAGGCTGCCCTTGACTTACTGCACTGGGGCCCCTCGCAGGATCCACACCTGCTAGACTCTCGGACATTGATTGGGCAAATGCATGAAATATGGGTTTGCAAACTCCAACTCATATCATTGTCCATTGGCAATAGTTTAATGAAGGAATTTGCCATCCTTAACTGGTCTGACCTACACATGACTCCTGACCCACAGAAACTTAGTTAACATATAACTGCCTTCTAGGCCATTAGAGATGGGCAATAAATGCTGGTCTGGTCACTGTCACCCACATCCTGTGAGTGAATGAAAAAAAAACACTTGTTTTATTTAGTTAAAATAATCATGGGGTTAAATTGAACCTTATGCTGCATTATCAAACTAATTTCAGAGAAGACATGAAGCTGAAACCTGATTTATTCCTAAAATAATTGATAATTGTTACGCCTAAGGATATATCTGGTGTCATTTATTAAAGGCCTTTCAATTATGTCTCATTCAGCCCATAATGCCATAACCTTACAACTGCGGTATAGTATTGTGCCTTATTTTCTTCATCCTCTGTGATTATTGAGATAATTAGCTTCTTCCATGAACCATCTCTATCCTGTTCTAGGTTCCATTTCTACTTGATTGAGTTATGACAAGAATTATGTTATAGCTTTTTATGTAGCCAAATGCCTAAACTAAGAGAGACCGTAAGAAATTTTGGGAAGACTTTAATTAAGCAATTTTCATAGATGATTTTGAAAGTGAAGAGAGTATAGCCAGATGTTGGAGCTTAAGAGTTCCTGAGTATTGCTGCAAGGTGAATGTAGAACATTCTTTTTTCATTAGACACTCCAACACCTCTCCTCATTACCAATGACATTGTCTTCAGGCACCACAATCTTTCCTGTCAGAAATGTTCACACTAAACTCACTTCCCTTTTGTCAAAGGGGAGCATGCAACAAACTATTACAGGTTTATTTTAATTAGTTGCCTATTTTCTAGTTGCTAATTTTCTCTATCCAGTTCCAAAAGCTTTTGTTACAGGAAAGGTGTTATATAAATGAATTTGCAACAAATCCCAAGTGAACTCTTAACTATTTATTCCCTTAAGGTTGAATCAGTTGCATAAAAACAATATTGCACATTTTGAAAATCTACAATTCAACTCAGAATAAAATTTAGAGAATAAAAATGGACCTGTTTCCCTTGAACTGATCAGATAGAATAATATATTTGCTACTGCAAGGTTTTACTCTATCTATATGTTTCCAAAAAGACATCCCATCAAGACAAAATTGACGAAAAAACATAATGGATAACTGCTGACAAGCAAATCCTGCATCTTTTTTAATATGTGTCTGATAGCAATTTAAAATCAATAATTCAATCTGCATTAAGATCAAAATATATGATCTGTTATTTAGAAATGAAATTAAGAAAGCATCAAGACATAGAATAAAACTTTCAAACATGAAGAGTTGTTACATAATTGATTGTGCATGTTTCATTCAGACATCATCTTCAATCAATTTATTACATTTCCTTTGCACACAAAGTAAAAAGGCCAGGCAATATTTACAAGATTAGAAGCTCTTAATATTAAATTAATTCTCTCAAAAGTGAAACAGTAGTTCATTAATAATTGAAGAATTGTTTCTTTACATCTTGTCAAGATCTTACTTGAATATCCTACTGTATCTACCATTCAATGCTCAGGGCAATTCGGGTAGAGGCAGCTATGTGACATAGACAAGTCATTCCATGAAAGATGTGCTTTCGAAATTGTACAGTTGAATTCTGTCTTGTATAATATTTCACCTAGGCCCTTCCTCATCCTGCTTAAGCTCCAATCACCACCATTCGATTATCAATGCCAACCCCCTCCAAAGTTAAAAATCACACAACACCAGGTTATAGTCCAACAGGTTTATTTGGAAGCACTAGCTTTCGGAGCACTGGTCAATCACCTGATGAGGAAGCAACGTTCCGAAAGCTAGTGCTTTGCAAACCCCAGTCCAACACCAGCATCTCCAAATCATAACCCCCTCCAATTGTCTGATTGCTTCTTCGACCTGACTACACTCTCTTCTTAATCATGCTTACCTAAAGGTTTCTTGGCATTGTAGCAATCTAATAATCAAATCCTTTTCATCAGCAAAATACCAATTAGGTACTTCATCAGTGTAATTTGAATGAGATTTCAGGCAGAATATTAAGCAACCTTTCTGCCTACTCATTCAGGAACTGGCAGGACAGGAGAACTTAATCTTTACCTCAATGTGACAAAAGCCACCAGCCAAAATGAGGATTTCTCTGCACCATTTCATATATCAGTTTAATAATTCTAGATTAATTTTCACATGAATGTTCCTTTTATTTATTTGTATTTAGAGGACTATTTGGAATAATTGCAATGTCCTGCACCAAATGAGAAAGGAGGGGAACTAATAATTCAGACAATCAAGGTCAGTGACCACTTATGTTGTGTAATTTACATCGCAGACTCATATCAGTGAGACTCCAGTTCACATGATGGCAGGGACTTGACTCACAGAGTTTCAAAATGTTTCTCACATGCTTCAGTTCTCGCTACCTCTTCTTTCTACAAGTTTGTTTACTATTCTCTGAAAATACTCTCCCATTTAACAAATGAAGTTCAATGAGCAGCAATCACAAATACACTCATATATTATCAACCATAGGCCAACTGAACAATTGAAGACTATGATGAGCAGGCCATAGGAACAGATGTGAGACATTCAAGTCTGGAAGCCAAGATCATGTCTAATTTTTATCATAATTTGCTGCATGTACAATAATCTCATAGCCCTTTATTACATTATCAAACAAAAGTTTATTAATGTCAGCTTTGACATTTTCTATTAGAAGAGGTTATCTTTAATTTTCAAAGTTTCACTAGCTTTGGATTCCATGATGTGGAGGAGCCAGTGTTGGACTGGGGTGGACAAAGTTAAAAATCACACAACACCAGGTTATATATCAACAAGTTTATTTGGAAACGCTAGCTGTCAGAGTACTGCTCCTTCATTAGATAGCTAGTAGAATAGAATCATAGGACACAGAATTTATCGTAAAAGATCATGGTGTCATACAACTGATGCAATGTATTGAACAAACCTAGATTGCTGTTAAGTCTTTCATTTTTGAGAATGGGTTGCATGTTTCAATTCATTAATATGTAAATCCCAGAACTTCTTTCATGTCATACTCCCAAGATAAGTTAAGATTTTATAAAATAAAGGTGACATCTCAGCTCAGACAATGCATTAAAGGTGTGAGGTTAGAGTCGATATGTCTTCCAACCTTGAGTCAGACTGGTTCTATTTTCCAAAGTAGGAATTTGTAAAATGTCACATGTGATTTTTAACTTTGGATTGACCATGACCACATGAGAACTAAGTATAAGAACTAAGTGTATCAATGTATACCTCACATGTATCCTTTCTAAACTTGCACATTACCTTAAACATGCAAAAATTTAATCATACGTATTTCTGTAAAAGTCAATTTGCTATGACAAATTCCTTCACCAAAAATTTGGGGGCTGACTATTACACAAGTAGTAGTTTTGAGGGGTTGAAATCCGACTTCTTCTATTGTCTACTATTGCAACGTTTCCAGGTCAACCCTGCTCCTAAAAAATCCATAAAAGTAGCCTTGATGTGCACAGTCACAAATAGCTGGACTTTGGCTTTGATGGTGTGCTACTCTATGATTCTATGAGTAGCTTTGTACCCGGGTGAACTTGACTTCAGATGTGCATAGGTGATGATTACATAAAAGTGTGGAATTTTTAGTTGAAAATGTGGAGCCCGACTTACAAAATAATTGATCATCATTTGAGTATATACAGTGTTTGAAACATTTGACAGTGCTACAATTAAGACTCACCATGACATCACCCAGTTAAATTCATTCTTCTCTTGCCTTCGAACTGGTAATTGTTTATATATTTTAAAACTTCCTTTCATTACCTATCTGCAGGTACTTAAGTCTGAGCTAATTCCAACTCAAATTAACAATTTGGTACTTCTTCTCAAAGCTTCTTTTGCATTCTGATGTATGGACCTTCACTGATTGTTCAACTCAAAAATTACAATGTAACAAAAACAAAATATAAAACACGTTCTGGGTACAACTCTAGTCTTCTTCTTATCAGAAGGATGTTGTGAAACTTGAAAGGGTTCAGAAAAGATTTACAAGGATGTTGTCATGGGTAGGATAAACAGACAAGGTCTTTACTCTGGGGTGGGGGAGTCCAGAACTAGAGAGCATCGGCTCAGGGTGAGATTGTAAAGATTTAAAAGGGACCTAAGGGGCAACCTTTTCACACAGAGCACCCTCTGTCTGGAAATGAGCTGCCAGACGAAGTAGTGGAGGCTGGTACAATTACAGCATTTAAAAGGCATCTGGATGGGTACAAGAATAAGAAGGGTTTAGAAAGATATGGCACAAGTGAGGACTGCAGATGCTGGAAACCAAAGTCTAGATTAGAGTGGGGCTGGAAAAGCACAGCAGGTCAGGCAGCATCCGAGGAGCAGGAAAATCGACATTTCGGGCAAAAGCCCTTCATCAGGAATGAGGCAGGGAGCTAATGAAGGGCTTTTGCTCGAAACGTCAACTTTCCTGCTCCTCTGATGCTGCCTAACCTGCTGTGCTTTTCCAGCACCACTCTAATCTAGACTTTAGAAGGATATGGGCCAAGTGCTGGCAAATGTGACTAGATTAAGTTAAGATATCTGGTTGGCATGGACGAGTTGGACCAAAGGGTCTGTTTCCATGCTGTATATCTCTATGACTCTATCCAACAAAAACACAGAAAACTTAGTGCGACTTGCTCCATTATAAACCACCTACAAGATTCTATTTAATAACACAAGCAATTATTCATTCCCTTAAATTAAACCCTTTGTTAAACATAATGTGGCTTGTTTTCTATTCATTGATTGGATATGGACATTGGTGACTACGCCTGCATTTATGGTCCCTCCTACTTGCCAGAGGGCACTTAAGAGTCAACCACATCACTGTGGGCCTGGACTCACATGCAGACTAGAAGATTTCCTTCCCTAAAGGAAATTAGCAAACTAGAGGGGTTTTTAAAACAATCAACTACACTTAGTTAATTGCCACAAATAGCTTCATGCTCTTTATTTTTGTTGTGTCCTTACCACATTACCACTATGCCATGACATTTGCAAATGTCTCTATCCCCGATGGAGAGGCATTTTTGGGGTCTTGACAGGAATAATGAACCATACCCAAACACAGGCATATGAGAAAACTTATGCCACACAAAAAAATTATTCAACAAAATAACAGAAATTTGGACTTCAGGGATTAAGTTACCTGGAGAGATTAGACAAATTAGGCCTTTATTCCCTAGAATTTAAAAGGTTGAAGGGGTGATCTAATCAAGGTCTCGAGACAATGGCCTACTGTCTGGAACATTTCAGATGATCGGTACAGCTCTGTGCGGTTACGGTTTTTGATTGTCTGTTTGTCTGCCTGCTACATGTTCCAGAACTTTGCCATTGTGAAGGATAGCTTTCCCATCACTTGGGCAGCAAGAAGGTACTGTATTGATTGATTGGTTGATTGATGTGATTGATTTGATTTATTGCCACACATGCCTAAGTACAGTGAAAAGCTTTGTTGGTGAGCAGTGCAGCAGATATAGTAATCAAGGGCTCACAGATCAGAGAGTGAAAAAAAAAATTGGACAGAGTCACGCTGCACAGAATGTGCAAGAAGCAAGTTCAACATTATTTGAAGTCTAATAATGGCAGGAAAGAAGCTGTTCTTAAACCTATCACTGCATGTGTTCAAGCTTCTACATCTACTGCCTAACGGAAGAGCTTGTAAGAGAGCATTCCTGGGGTGGGAGGGATCTTTGATGATTTTGGCAGTCTTTCCACAGCAACGCAGAATATAAATGGAGTCCATGGATGGAAGCTTGCCCTCCGGGATGGCCTGGGCTGTGACGCAACCTTCTGTAGTTTCTTACAGTCCCTGGCAGAGTATTTGCTGTACCAGGCTGTTATGCATGCGGATAGAATGTTTTCTATGGTAGATCTGTAAAAATTGGTGAGGGTCCTTATGGACATGCTGAATTTTCTATGCTGCCTGAGGAAGAAGAGGTGTAATGCCGTGCTTCTTCTCATTGCTTACAGGGAAAAGCTCAAGCAGGAGACCCTCCTCATGGATATAGGTCCAGTGCTGGTCGAAGGAGGCAGACGATCACTCTGGTGCTGTCTGAAATCAGCTGATTGGGCCATGTTCATATAGTCCGCAGGTACCTTGGACAAGTACCACACCACCGTCACAGACTTTATCAGCAAGTATGTGGAGGACTGCATATTGAGGATGTCAATCCAGGTGTTCCCCAACAGGAAACCCTGGATGAATCAGGACACACTGAACCTGCTAAAAACCAGGCGTGAGGCTTTCAGATCAGGAGACCCACTCAAATATAAGGAATCCAAGTATGACCTTCACAGAGCCATTAAGACAGGCAAGGACTAATAAAGATCCAAACTAGAGACCCAGACAGACACCCGGCTGAATGATATCACAGGTTCTAAAAAGAGACTGTACAAGATAGCAGACGATGACACATCCCTCCCAGATCATCTGAATGCCATCTGCGCTCACTTTGAGCAGAATTTCGGCGGAGAGATAACACCTATTCCAACAAGTCCTGACAAACCTATCCCAACAGTCACTGCAGTGAATCCAAGGAAAGCGATGGGACCAGAGGGGTACCAGGCCGTGCACTCAGAGCATGTGCAGATTAACTGGCAGAGGTCTTCTCA
Source organism: Chiloscyllium plagiosum (assembly GCF_037043375.1). Classification (NCBI taxonomy): domain Eukaryota; kingdom Metazoa; phylum Chordata; class Chondrichthyes; order Orectolobiformes; family Hemiscylliidae; genus Chiloscyllium; species Chiloscyllium plagiosum. The sequence continues at coordinate 39,414,002 of NW_028270164.1, forward strand.
GACATCTTCAACCTCTCCCTGCAGCAGGTCACTGTTCCTGCCTATTTCAAGAAGGCCAGCATCATCCCTGTGCCTAAGAAGGCTCATGCAGCATGTCTCAATGACTACTGCCTAGTGACCCTAACTTCAGTGGTCATGAAGCGCTTTGAAAGGCTGGTCATGGCATTAATCAACTTCAGCCTCCCAGCTACTCTTAACCCACTCCAGTTTGCCTATCGGACCAATAGATCCACGTCAGATGCCATATCACTTGCCCTTCATTCCTCCCCAGAGTATCTTGACACCAAGAACAGCTATGTAAGAATCCTACAGTTCAATCTTCAACACAATTATCACCTTGAGACTGATTATTAAACTTAATGATCTCAGACTAAGCCCCACTCTCTGCAACTGGATCCTCAGTTTCCTGACCCACAGGCCACAATCAATGAAGATTCGGGATAATATTTCATCCTCACTAACACTCAACACTGGAGACCCCCAGGGATGTGTACTCAGCTCCTTACTGTACTCACTGTATACCCATGACTGCATCACCAAATACCAGACTAATGCCATTAACAAGTTCACTGATGACACCGCCATTGTCGGTCGAATCTCAGATGGCGATGAAACAGACTACAGATGGGAAGTGCAAGACCCGGAAAAATGGTGCATTGAGAACATCCTAGCTCTCAATGCTAGCAAAACTAAGGAACTCATTATTGACTTTCGGCGGGATGTTACTCATGCCCCCCCTACACATTAATAGCACAGAGGTGGAACGAGTGGAGTGTCAAGCTCCTGGGAGTGGTCATCCACAGCAAGCTTTCTTAGATTCTTCATGTGGATGCATTGGTTACAAAGGCCCAACAATGTCTCTTCTTCCTCAGGCAGCTGAGAAAATTTGGCATAACAGTGAATACCCTCGCTAACGTTTATAGGTGCGCCATCGAGAGCATTCTGTCTGGATATATCACTACCTGGTATGGCAACAGTACCATTCAAGATCAGAGACGGTTACAGAGAGTGGTGAACTCAGCCCAGACAATCGCAAAGGCTAACCTCTTACCTACCAGGCCCGCTGTCAAGGAAAGACCGCAAGGATTCTTAAAGATCCATCCCATCTTGGCAATGTTTTTCCACAACCTCTACCATCAGGAAGAAGGTACAGAAGCCTGAACACACACCAGTTTCATCCCAACTGTTGTTAGAATACTGAATGGACTCACAAACTCTTAAAATTCGCCTGTACCTGTGTTTTTATTTGTGCCGCTGTTTACCTATTATTTACTGTCTATGCTACTTAATTCTGTGATCTGCTTGTATTGTTTGCAAGACAAAGCTTTTCACTGTGCCTCGGTACACGTGACAATAAATTCAACTCAATTCAATTCAGTTGTGTTTTCTTGACTGTTGCATCTGCGTGGGAAGTCCAGGACAGGGGTTGTCAGTTATTGTCACTCCTAGGAACTTGATGCTCGCATCCCTCTCAGCCTTGGCTCCATTGATGTAGATGGAGCCGTGTTCTCCTCCTTTCTTTCTGAAGTCAATGATCAGTTCTTTTGTTTTGTGGATATTGAGAGAGAGGCTGTTATCATTGCACCATGTCACCAAGTCCTCTATTTACTTTCAGTATTCTCACTCATCATGCCTTCCCAGCTACCTTCCCCCAGCCCCATGCCTGACCCGCCTATTTATCTCTCAGTCCCCTTCCCCTTCAAAATTCCTGATGAAAAGCTTATGCCCGTAATGTCGATTCTCCTGCTCCTCGGATGCTTTTCCAGCACCACACATTTCGATTCTCACTGTCCAGCATCTGCAGTCCTCAGTTTCTCCTAATTGCTTGATATCCATCCTACCATAGTGGTGTCATCAGCAAACTTGTAAGTGGCATTTGTTCAGAATTTGGCTACACTGTTGCGAGTGTACTGGGAGTACAGTAGGGGCCTGAGTTTGCATTTTTGGGGGGCTCCAGTGTTGAATGTTATCATGGAAGAGGTGCTGTTCTAACTTCACTGATTGCAGTTTGTGGGTCAGAAAGCTCAGGGTCCACTTGCAGAGTGTGGAACCGAGACCTAGGTCTCGGAGTTTTAAATCAGTCTGGAGGGAATAATGGTGCTAAAGACGGAGCTGTAGTCAATGAGCAGGGTACTGACACAGCTGACCATGTTGTCCAGATGTTCCAGGGATGAGTGCAAGGCTAGGGAAATGGTGTCCGCTGTGGACCTGTTACATCCGTAGACAAATTGCAAGAGGCAGAACATGAAGAGCAAGTGCAGGGGAGATTTCAATCACCAGTGCCTTAAGTTCCTAGAGCTGTCATCCGAGAGTGCTGAATCAGTGCTGCCACCCCCCAACGCATTACCCCCCCCCCCCCCAAAGCACACATCACAATCCTTACTTACATTGGATGACTGACTGAAATTGAACTGTATAGGTCATTTCTTCTGTTTGTCCAAAATATCTATCAACACTAACTCATTAAAGCTATCTCGGGAAAACATCTTCAGTTTATTATACACTGTACACAGCATTACAAAAAAACCCAGTAAAACGTGAAGAAACTCAGTAAACCATGATTATGATTCTATCCTTTCCAATAAAACTTAGGGGTTCAGATGCATTCCTCTTTAAAATGTCATCAAAAGATGCAGAAAACAGTCAAAAAGGCAAAAGGAATGCTGGCCTTCATATCTAAAGGGCTAGAGCATAGAGATGCAGGCATTATGCTGCAGTTATACAAAACCCCAGTTAGATTCCACACAGAGTTCTGTGAGCAGATTTGGCACCACATCTTAGGAAGGATGTCTTCACCCCAGTAGGATGTCAAAATAAGCACTAATAAAAAAAAGAAAAAAATGAAAAGTAAAAGAAAAAAAGAAGAAAAGAAAATATGAGTGTCAGATATTCTGACACTCTGAGAGGTGGCTCTGAGGGAGCTGGTCCAGTGACAAGGACTTTCCATGTGTAAATAAAGAGTGACTTGGTGATAGGATAGTGGCCTCTGTGAAGTCATTTCAATAATCTTATTGAAGGGTGTAGCAGGCTCAAGGGGCTGAATGGCCTACTTCTGTTCCTACGTGTTAGCCAGAATAAGCAGTTGCCTGTCTGGAGTTCTGCATAATTATCTTCTGCAGGAAAGAATGGAGACAGCTAGTGAGTCTTGTCAAGTATTTAGGGACTGTGTTGATTGTACTGGTAACATGACTAGCCAGTATGGTTGTGAACATATAGTTTTAGTTGTAATCATTCAAGTTAAAGCAGACCAATAGTCACAATTTTGTTTTGACGGTTAGTTTATTAGAATTTTTTTCTGAAGGTTCCCTACGGATAAAGCAATAAAAATATTAGATAATAAGTTACACAATCCAAGATTAAATCAAGTACAGAGAATACACAAGAATACTCATAATAAGGAAGTTCCAATTAGTCTCTGTGGTATACCATTGAGCTTGTTGTTTGAGCTCCTTGCTGCTGAAGTGGAGAGGTTAATACTGAAAGTCATTCTGTCAGCCATGATTACTTCCCTAATTGAATGGTTTATTTTTTTTGTATCGGTAGACCATAAGCAGATTTTAAGACAATTAGTTTTTTCACTAATTCTGTGGATCCAGCATTTTCATGCTAGCTGACTTTCCTTCAGCAGAACAGCAATTAGTTTCTGCCTACTTTGTATCTTTGTACTCCCTTGGTTGATACTCCCCTGGAAGACCTCCTGTCAAAGCCAGCTTCTTGGAATTCTGGACACTGGCTGCTTTCTCCAAAGGTTGAATTCTCACATGTCCATTGTCTGTTTGCAAACTTGTGGTATTTCGAAGATCTTTACATGTCTGTGTATGTCTCTCTGCAATTCACATCGTGTATGTAACTGTACAGTCATGTAATAACTTGTAACAACCATTTTTAGCCTGTTGTGTACAATTAAGAGTCATAATTTTCTTTTAGAAAAGCCTATAATATCATATGCTTTGTTCAAGACTCTGGGACAAAATATATAAGATTATGCTTAGGCAAGTGGGTCTTGCAACTGGTGAATGTGGGCAGGATCAGAGGAGGCATATTGAAGTGCAAAGCAGTGACTGTAATTAAGTAAAAGCAAGTGCAGAAGGGGATAATTACGAGTAGGGATATTGAAGGTGGTAGAGGCATGGACAACGGGAAAATAAAGCTAAATAAATTTGCTCATGTTACAGAGTCATAGAGATATACAGCACGGAAACAGACCCTTCGGTCCAACTGGTCCAAGCCAACCAGATATCTTAAACTAATCTATTCCCATTTGCCAGCACTTGGCCCATATCCCTCCAAACCTTCCTATTCATATACCCATCCAGATGCCTTTTAAATGTTGCAATTGTACCAGCCTCTACCACTTCCTCTGGCTACTCATTTCATACACACCACTCTCTTCACTTGAAGAAGTTGCCCTTTAGGTCCGTTTTAAATTTTTCCCCCATCACCCTAAACCTATACCCTCTAGTTCTGGACTGCCCTAGCCCAGGATCATGTCAATTTACCCCATCCATGCCTTTCATGATTTTATAAACCTCTATAAGGTGACCCATTTTTGAACATCTTTCATCATTGCAGTCAAAACCTCAGAGGTAAGCTCTTTCCATTAATTTCCCCTCAGATGTCTTCCCATTGGCAGCAGTGACATTGTTCCTTACGGATTAAAAGTTCTGCCTCCAATTTTGCAGAAGCTCCAAGGCGACACCAGAAAAGATTTGGTTTATTTTGATCTCAATCTAGTTGGTAGAAGTGTGAAACTAGACATTAGTAATTTGTTGATTTCGGGTTTATTCACAAAATCCAATATCCTGCTCCCTACCTACCAACCTTGTGACCTAGCAGCTTCTCTTTCTAAGTGCTCTCAGTGCTCAATTAAAGATGCTAATAACACAGTGTTCAGGCTTGGTGTTGTCATCCTTGTATAATATCATGTTTTCTTTCTGTATGTTGCCACATTTTGCCTCCTTTATGAGTGGGGCAGAGCAGTAATATTTGGAAATGAATGTATTGGGTGTACTAGAGTTCCATTGTGTGGGGTATCATCAGACCGGAATGTGACATTTGTAAGTTTTACTGGATTTTCGTTCTGTGCTTTAGAGAGTGCTGATTGTCTTTAAGCAGCACCAGAATGCCCACTATAGCATAGTATTGAAGATTCCTGGCTGCATGCCTAAATGATGATAATAAGGAGGCCACATAAATATTAAATGCATGCTCTCTCCTCTGTGAGCTGAATGTTCCACATGATCAAGGATGTAGAGTTTCAATTCCAGTACAGAATCAGAACTATATGCCCTGAAAAGCCAAAACCCCTTCCTGAATACAAATGGGTCGAACTAAAACCAAGGTCAGAATATTTTCTCCCCCTGAATGACAGAGATATTGCTGAGAAAGTTGGGTAAATTTGATAAGCTTGGCAGTAATGAGATGCTTGATGGCAAGAGCAAAAAATCCCATATACCAGCTAAGTGTTAAGCGACAGGATGAGAATCTTGCACGCATATGATGAGAAGCTGATTTATACCCATTTGCATGTAGTAACATCTCATTATTTGTTAATCTTGTCTCATTAATGTGCATTTTCCCATAATCTCATCTACTGACTAGAAACTAGACACCAAGAAATCCTGACATGAAAGTCAAAGTGGGTACCTGGTGACTCTAGCTCACTACTTGCTTTCCACGGGCAGTGGGAGTTCACACATCCCATCCACAGACATTGGCATCACATATATACCAGACTCGTTGCATCATCATGGCTAACCTCTTACCCAGTTACAACCTGGTTCTGCACTTCAATGTCACAACTTCCTGGAATGCTGCAGTCATAACATTTTGCATGCAGGGGCAGGGACACAGCTCATGGATTACACCAAGATGCACCTCACCACTTTTTGCTAACTCTTCTAGTGCTCACTCACTTTGTGCCTCCTTCAATGTTAAAGGTGTTGCTGCCATTTTGCTCTTTATTCCTGCCTTCAGTGCTAACTGACTCACAGTACTTCTGTCTTGCCCTGTCTTTCAGCACAGACACAAAGCCAGGCAGCTTGTCATTGTTGTCGGTGCTCATCACTCAACGGGGAGCGGATATGTAGTGGTATGCCCCTGTGCTATATCAATCTTACCCCTTCGCTATATGCCAGCATACACGCTGCTTGTGCTTTAACCAAATGGCCAGGTTTCAAACTCTAAAGGGAGCTTCTGATATCTCTCCAGAGGCCTGGACACATCAGTTGACTGCTTAGGGTAGTCAACCTCTGACCATCCTTATCTATACCGTCCAGGCAATGGATGACAGTCTGTACTATAACTGCAGAGCAACCAGTCTAAGGAGTTGTGGTGAGTCAGTTGCAGAGTTGCACAGAGATAAGAAAGGAATCGGTTAATCATCAGTTGGGGTTGTCTGTCCAAGTTGGTAAATAGTAAAGGGTTTTTGCCACAATCAGTCCTGGAGGGGATCCTTCCACTAAAGGTCACATGATGGGTTATGGTGGGGGCTATTATTGCTATATGAGGGAAGCTGGGGAGGTCATTGTGGGGTTTGGACAACATGCTGGGATGCAGAGGGAATAACAATTGTGAAAGGAGGCAACACAACATATAAGGGGGAGGGAGAAGATAGATCATAAGAGGGAAAGTGGTAATGGAGAAGGGGAAGGTGGTGATCGACAGTCAGCATCACCCTGGCTTTTACGGGGGGACAGTGCACCAACACTGTGATTTTGTGCGGGCCATTTTATTACAATGAAAACACCGGAGCTGTTTATCTTCTTTGTCCCCCTCAAAGGTTTCTTCTTTACCCGGTGGTAAGTTATCCTTATGATCTTCACTGAGATCTATCTTTCCATTTCCACGTGAGGATTTTTCTTTGCCCCAATTTCTATCTCTCATGGACTGAAAGTAATTCTGGAAGCCAAACTGCTTTTATGGACCAACTCATAATCATCAGCCACTCCAGCTGCTAACCTTGTCATTTTAACTCTCTGTTCTTCCACATGAGTTCACACTACTTCCTCGCTAAGGTTAACTTCAGCCTTTATCTCCATTCTTTTAAGCTGACTTTCCATTCTTAAGTGTCAGTTTCTGAAGTTCAAAAGCTCTCTCTTCTTTCTCTTCTGCTAAAACCCTTCGTTCTTTATCTTTCTCTTCTGCTTTTAACTGTAACTCAAACTGTTTCATTTCTTCTGCCCTTTCCTTCTCTCTCATTTTGAACTCAAGCTGCTTCACTTGCAATTGAAATTTTGCCATCTCTATAGATTCTGACAGTTTCTCCAGCAAGTTTAAATGCTGAGCTACTGCTGTAATTATCTCTCCTTTCTCACAGAAGCAGGTAGATCCAATCCCAGTTGGTCTGCTAATTCCGGCAGCTTGGTCTTATTCACCTTTTGCAAAACTTCCAAAGTCACCGCATCCACATCCAGAAAACTTTTGGTGACTGAAAGAGCCATTACTATCCCAGGCTTTGTCTACCCAACCAAACCAACACCTGAAATAAAGAAACTAGCGCCTACTGTTCACTGTTTAAAATCCTGCAAAATGTCACCAGTGTGTTGTGGACTAGGCCAGACCACTCAAAACATTCTTAAGCAGCCAGCACAGACCATCAGTTTGCAATTTGCTTTGGTAAGTGTACAGTGAAAATTACCCTGAGTAAGATAGCTAGGTTGGCTATTTGGTTTTCAAATAGACAAAAATGTATTCACAAAATTACAGAATGTAACACAAAGAACAGAATAAAGAACCCCTACAGAATCAGTCTTTCCAAACTAGACTTAATTATGCTGTTCCAAATATACATAACAGTCCCACTAAGCAAGGCCCCTTAAAACACAGTAAAAAATGGAACAGATGCTTACAGGTTGAAGTTAGAAAGGCAGAAAGAGAGAGAGAGAGAGTCTGTTTCCACACAGCTCACTGTTGTACCCCTAACTAGCCCTGGACTGAACTGCTCAGCTAGATAGCTGACTAATCCCCTTTCATTATACAGGTCACTTCAAAAACATGACCACTTTGGCCTGAAGTCTCATCTGTTTACATATAAACAAAAAGACCTCTCGATACTCTTTAATCTCTGTACCAAGCCAGTCTAATCGGAACCAGAAGCTGCTTTACGAACCCTCTGAGAAAACAAAAACAAGGACACAGTATCCTTGAGAGAAGGAACAGCTTTCAGAAAAAAGGGACCAGCTTTGTGACAAAGGGCAACAACATTAAACAGACACCCAGACAGTCCAGGAGAAAGACAACTGTGAAAACCAAATGCTATACATGAACCTTATACATTGACCTACTGTATGGAGTCCAAGTCGTATTCCCAAATGCTCTTCTGCATTTCATGCAACGTCATGAATCAAATTAATCAGTCCAACATGTGGCAATGACTTCCCCTCATTGTCAAAGGAGCAAGATTGACATTTGCTCGCACAGTGATAAAAAGTGAACAGATATTTATAAATGTGGGAATATATTTACAACAAAGAGTCATCTTTCCATCTTTGTGCCCTTAGAAAACAAAATCTGTTCCTTTCCTCCCAGAATATCTCAGTGCAGTCACAGGCTCTGGAGAAGGGCTGGCAGAAGCATGGCTCACTTTGTGGTCCATTGGTCTTGGAGTTTAGATTGGACGACCCAGGGGGGTGTTAATGCCTAGATGGTCCAGACACAAGAGTGTGTCCTACCAAAGGCAGGATGGCTTGAACTCTGGCAAGGCTGAAAATGGCCAACAGGAGGCAGATGGAAAACATGGCCACTCCTGTAGACTCCTGAGAGCCAATGTCTGGTGGTTGTATATTTGGTTTCTCCTTTGGCTATGTGCTGACTGATACCATCCTGTCTCCCTGTGAGGAAAGGGCATCTGGATTGAAATCAAGGTCTTTGCTGCTTCCTATCCCCCCTCGCTCCCTATTGCATTGCTGTTGGTGCTGAACTCTCGTGGCTAGAATGAGGGAGTGTAGGTCTGTGTATATCCAGCAGACCCCAAGTGTAATGAACGTCAGGGGCAGCCACCACTCTGTAAATGGGCTTAAATGCAAGAAGTGGCTTGGGCCAACTACATTGGCATTGTCCTTGAAACAGTTTGGATCAGCTCCTTGGGCTGACACAGCAGAAAAAGCGAAGAAGTGTCCTGATTGAATGAGTTGCCAGTACAGAGGACATGCAGGGTTAGTATTTTGGGAGATTGGCTGGCTGACAGCCAGTCAGGGACTTGTTACATGCATAAGTGAGAATGATAGACTATGAGCTTTAGAAGGAGTTGGCTGCAGTCGCACAGGTGGAGTGTGAGGTAGCAGGGAGATGATGGACGCATTGCCTTTATTAATCCTTTTTCTGTGTTGCTGTGTGCTCCTCCATGCTGTGCGTGCAGCATTGAATCAGGTAGCAAGATCTAGTGGTGTGGTCTCCTCAGTCAGTCCTGAGGGAAGAGAACAGCCTTCTTCTGCACCACCCTGTCTACCAGGGTGTCCTGGTCCCAGTCAGCAACCTGGGTTGCCACTTTTCATCTGTCCAACAAATTCAGGGCATTTGCAGGCTGCCAACTTGCAGCACATCTACCCGTTAAAGATGGCACCAGTGCCAGGAATCTCAGGAGATCCCAACAGTGATAAGCATGTTTCTTTACATCAAGCAGGAAATTACAACAAACGGGCTGGCACAGGTAATAAGACAAGTTCTAGAATTCGAGAATTCTCACTAGGGCTCATGGAGATAAGCTCTCCCACCCCCTTCAAGACCATCAGGAAACACATTAAAATTGACTTAGCCAACTTCGGTTAAAATTCAGCACTCTATCTCATGTTGGAAATTACACATTTGGACCAAAATACCATTTCTCAGTCAGATTCAGCAAGAGATTTTTCCATCCCCACTGAAACCAGTAACAACTGTGACCTTCTATCTTCATTTCAGGTCACAAAGTAAATTTGGCAAAAGGCCTAGTCACTCATTCCATTAAATTTTATGGTTCAGCAGATCAGAACAATGGGAACTAGAATTTCCATAAATGACGTATGTAAAACAGGATTTTTCCTTTCTTGTCAATAATGCATTTTGCAATTGTATATAAAACCATGCCAACAATATGCCATCCACCCACCTTTTATTTGATTATGGAGTACCTGCAGCTTATATCTGACCTTGAAGTATAACCTAGCTGGTGCAAATGCACTGACTTTCCAATTAATACAGTTTATAAATGAACCTCCATTTCTAAGTGAATAGTATTAAAGAAAAGACATAAAATATAATTGAAATATCTCAAGATATTGCAAACTGCAAATTGCAAGAAGTGTTAATGTTAATATTATCTCTTAAAGCCAGGGTTATTAAGGTATTGAGGAGGTTAAATCTCCTGAAGTTTAGTGTTAGGAAAACTGAATCCTTTCCCTGGCTCCTACCAATAGCTCTGAACTTTTGACCTTCGCGTTTCAATATTTCTGGCAGATGCGCTTGGAAACATACCATTTGATTCAACACGTCCACACCGATCCTCCGAGAGTATCCCACCCAGACACACTCCCCTACCCTATTACTCTACATTTACCCTTAACCTACACATTCCTGAACACTATAGGCAATTTAGAATGGCCAATTCACCTAACCTACACATCTTTGGATTGTGGGAGGAAACCGGAGGACCTGGAGGAAACCCACGCAGATACAGGGATAATGTGCAAACTCCACACAGTCACCTAAGGCTGGAATCGGACCGGGGTCCCTGGTGCTGTGAGGCAGCAGTGCTAATCACTGAGCCACCATATGCTGACCAAATCAAAAAGTCATTAATCAATTCAACTTTCTTCCCCATGTCAGTTCTTGCTATCAAGATAATTTATTTTCATCTTTACAACACCATTCACCTCTTTTCAAAATTCTTTCCCCAAATCTCTTTGGTTCAGAACGAAGGGACTGCCTATTTTTAAAGGAATCATTTTCCATTGAGATATTAAACACAGCCCCTATCTAGGTGTTCCACTCAACAGATATGATTATATCAATATGAATTAAAGATAAGGGAGATGTTTACTTTGGAAAATAGCAACAATAAAATATGTTGGAATGTGTATAATGTCTTCAAAATTTTTTTAAAAAGTGCTTCAAGGAGACATAATCAGGCAAAGCCAGACAATGAACCAAAGAGGAAAATTTTTGTATGAGTGAAGAAAAAGGTTGGTCAAAGAAGTTAAAAAAGCAAGTCCTAAATGAGAGAAAGATAGTGAAGCAGGGGAGTTTACACAGGAAATTAGTATTAGATTTTATTGTCAAATGTACTCAAGTACAAACGTACAGGACTACAGTGAAAAGTGGACAATGTCGCCAAAACCAGGAACCATCTTGAGCTCAAAAGTACCTAGATACAAAATAGGACATGACTTCTGTCAGGAAGAATTTGTGTTTCAGGATATCAAGCACAGTTTGTGATCAGAATTCTGCTAACTCTCAAAATCCTCATGACTGTCACAATGTTATAATAATTTTTATATTGATTTAGGGTATGCAGTTATCGCTGGGTGGCCCAGCATTAATTGTCCATCCCTAACTGTCCTGGGAAAGATGGTACTGAGCTGCCTTTTTAAACTGCTGCAGTTGCTGGGGAATAGGGATACCCACAACGCTCTTATGGACGGAGTGCCAGGATTTTCTACAAGTGACAGCGAAGGAATTATGGTATATGCCCAAGCAGGATGATAAGTGGAAATGTATTGCCATTTCCTAAATATTTCACATATGATGAGATTAGATCTTCAGGCAACCAGAGCTGGCTATATCATATAGTGTAATGTTCTCTAGAACCATTTGTGATACCTTGGTTAGATCCTCCCCAATAATATTTCTTTTGTGTTAGTCTAAGTTACTGATACCAAAAGAAGGTAGGGAAAGGATAGGAAACGATGCCCATACGAAGTCTTCAGTAAAAGATAGGCTCAGACTTGATAGACAATACAGGTTACTACCAGGTGATATGTATGTCCTGTACATAAAAAGCAGGACAAATCCAACCTGACCACTTACTACCTATCAGTCTACTCTTGATCATCAGTAAAGTGATGGAAGGTGTCATCAACAGTGCGATCAAGCAGCATCTGCTCTTCAATAACATGCTCAGTGATGCCCAGTTTGCATTCTGCCAGGGCCACTCAGTTCCTGAGCTCATTATAGCCTTGGTTCAAACATGGACAAAAGAGCTAAGTTCCAGAGGGGAGGTGAGAGTGACAGGCTATATTTGACCGAGTGTGGCATTAAGGAGCTCTGGCAAAACTGTAATCAATGGGTATCAGAGGGCAAACTCTCCAGTGGATGGGGTCACATCTGATACATAGGAAGATGGTCATGGTTGTTGAAGGTCAATCATCTCCTCTCCAGGACATCTCTGCTGGAGTTCCTCAGGGTGGTGTCTTAGGCTGAAACATCTTCAGCTGCTTCATCAATGAACTTCCTTCCATCATGAGGTCTGAAGTGGGAATCTTTGCCAATGATTGCACTATGATCAGCACCATTCACAACTCCTCAGATACTGAAGCAGTCCATGGTCAAATGCAACAAGATCTGGACAATATCCTGGCTTGGGCTGACAGGTAGCCACACAAATGCCAGGGTATGATTATCATCAATAAGAGACAATCTAACCACCATGCCTTGACATTCAATGGTGTTACCATCACTGAATCCCCCATTATCAGCATTCTGAAAGTTATCATTGACCAGAAACTCGACTGAACTCACCGCAAAAACACAGTGGCTACAGGAGCAGATCAGAGGCTAGAGGTACCACAAGCGAGTAACTTCTCCAAAATCTATCCACCATCTACAAGGCATAAGTCAGGAGTGTGATACTCCCCACTTGCCTGGATCAGTGCAGCTCAAACAATACTCAAGAAGCTTGACACCATCCAGGTCAAAGCAGTCCACTTGATTGGCACCACATCCACAAGCGTCCACTCCCTCTACCACCATGCTCAGTAGCAGCAGTACTATCTACAAAATGCACTGCAGAAATTCACCAAAGGTTCTCAAACAGAACCGTCCAAACCCACGATCACTTCCATCTAAAAGGACAGATATATGGCAACACCACCAGCTTTAAGTTCCCATCCAAGCCACTCACATCCTGACTTGGAAATACGTTGCTGTTCCTTCACTGTCACCGGGGTGACAAAATCCTGGAATTCCCTCCCTAATGGTGTTGTGGGTCAACCCACAGCAGGTGGACTGCAGCAGTTCATGAAGACAGCTCACCACCACCTTCTCAAGGGCAACTTGGGATGGGCAATAAATGCTGGCCGGCCTGCAAGTGACGCCCAGATCCCTCAAATTAATAAATTTAAAAACAAACAGCACTTAATAGGTAATTACATTACATTTGAGATACATGATATTCTATTATGAAATCCAAGGTTCAGTGTAAGAATAAGTACACATTATTGATACTGAAACTTTCTGGTGCATACAATAATAGACTGCCCACACACTCAAGTTATCTCCTCCCAGAAGCACTCATTTATATCCTGAGAGATGAAGCTAATCTAATGATGGTAATTATCCCTTCTTGGTACTTATAGTATAGGGTAGTTTGCTGTCACCAACCAAGTCTTAATGAGAAGAAGCATTTGTCTTTAGTAAGATATAGTTTATCGCATGATATCAGTCAGATACAAATTACATTACTAAGGTAAATATAATGACTAAGTTATGACCATGAGGAGACTTACTGGAACCCTGTATAGGTCTGTACTCTATAATACTATAAGACGTTCTGCCTTATCCACAACAAGGCCTATATGATATTGAACCAATCATTATCAGATTAAGGGCAGTCCTCTGCACTCACAAACATTAATCTTTTCAGAGTCATAACCTTACATCCAACATCAAAATTGCCTGTCTTCAGCCAATTCAACCACTCCATGTGCTATCAAGTGGATATAGCAGGGGTCTTGATAACATTCCACTAACTGCACAGAAGACTTGCTCTCCAGGACTAGCTGTGTCACTAGCCAATGATACCAGTACAAGTACAACAGTGGAATCTACTTGGCTACATGAACATTGAGGAGAAAGTGAGGTCTGCAGATGCTGGAGATCAGAGCTGGAAATGTGTTGCTGGAAAAGCGCAGCAGGTCAGGCAGCATCCAGGGAACAGGAGAATCGACGTTTCGGGCATAAGCCCTTCTTCAGGAATGAGGAAAGTTTGTCCAGCAGGTTAAGATAAAAGGTAGGGAGGAGGGACTTGGGGGAGGGGCGTCAGAAATGTGATAGGTGGAAAGAGGTCAAGGTGAGGGTGATAGGTCAGACTGGGGTGGGGGCGGAGAGGTCGGGAAGAAGATTGCAGGTTAGGAAGGCGGTGCTGAATTTGATGGATTTGACTGAGACAGGGTGGGGGGAGGGGAAATGAGGAAACTGGTGAAATCCGAGTTCATCCCTTGTGGTTGGAGGGTTCCTAGCCGGAAGATGAGGCGTTCTTCCTCCAACCGTCGTTTTGTTGTGGTCTGACGATGGAGGAGTCCAAAGACCTGCATATCCTTGGTGGAGTGGGAGGGGGAATTGAAATGTTGAGCTACAGGGTGGTTGGGTTGGTTGGTCCGGGTGTCCCAGAGGTGTTCTCTGAAACGCTCCGCAAGTAGGCGGCCTGTCTCCCCAATATAGAGGAGGCCACATCGGGTGCAGAGGATGCAATAGATGATATGTGTGGAGGTGCAGGTGAATCTGTGGCAGATATGGAAGTTTCCTTTGGGGCCTTGTAGGGAGGTGAGGGGGGAGGTGTGGGCGCAAGTCTTGCACCTCCTGCGGTTGCAGGGGAAGGTGCCGGGAGTGGAGGTTGGGTTGGTGGGGGGTGTGGATCTGACGAGGGAGTCACGGAGGGAGTGGTCTTTACGGAATGCTGATAGGGGAGGGGAGGGAAATATATCCTTGGTGGTGGGGTCGGTTTGGAGGTAGAGGAAATGACCAACGGACCCCACCACCAAGGATATATTTCCCTCCCCTCCCCTATCAGCATTCCGTAAAGACCACTCCCTCCGTGACTCCCTCGTCAGATCCACACCCCCCACCAACCCAACCTCCACTCCCGGCACCTTCCCCTGCAACCGCAGGAGGTGCAAGACTTGCGCCCACACCTCCCCCCTCACCTCCCTCCAAGGCCCCAAAGGAAACTTCCATATCCGCCACAGATTCACCTGCACCTCCACACATTTCATCTATTGCATCCTCTGCACCCGATGTGGCCTCCTCTATATTGGGGAGACAGGCCGGCTACTTGCGGAGCATTTCAGAGAACACCTCTGGGACACCCGGACCAACCAACCCAACCACCCTGTAGCTCAACGTTTCAATTCCCCCTTCCACTCCACCAAGGATATGCAGGTCTTTGGACTCCTCCATCGTCAGACCACAACAAAACGACGGCTGGAGGAAGAACGCCTCATCTTCCGGCTAGGAACCCTCCAACCACAAGGGATGAACTCGGATTTCACCAGTTTCCTCATTTCCCCTCCCCCCACCCTGTCTCAGTCAAATCCATCAAATTCAGCACCGCCTTCCTAACCTGCAATCTTCTTCCCGACCTCTCCGCCCCCACCCCAGTCTGACCTATCACCCTCACCTTGACCTCTTTCCACCTATCACATTTCTGACGCCCCTCCCCCAAGTCCCTCCTCCCTACATGAACATTGCACAGCTAAGTCCTGTTCACAAAAAGCAAGACAAATCTTATCTGACCAATTGCCATTCCATCAGCCTACTTTGAATCAAAGTGATAGAAGGTGTCATCATCATCATCATCAATACAATCAAGTAGCTTTTACACAGCAATAGCCTAACACTCAATTTGATTACCATAGGGCCACTTAGCTCCTGGTCTCATTACAGCCTTGGTTCAAACATGGACCAAAAGATTTGGTCCCAAGATGTGAGATGAGAGTGACTGGCCTTGGCATCAAAGCTGCACTTGACCAAGGTATTAAGGATTCCGAGTTAATGAGAATCAGAGGGAATTTCTCAACTGGTTGGAGCCATTCCTGGGACAAATAAAATTGGTTTTCATTGTGAGAGTCTCAATCCTAGAACATCAGAGCAACGTTTGATGTCCAAACATTTTCAGCTATTTCATCAATGATCTTGACTCCACCATAAGGATAGATGTGGGTATATTCAGAAATGGTTGCCCAAATTTCAATATCTCTTGCAAACTCTTCAGATATTGAAACTGACCTTTTCCACATGCAAAAAGATATCTATAACAATGAGGTTCAATGGAAGATGAGGCATTTCCCGACACGGAAGATCACAGAAATTTACCTGTACTTCCACACACATCCAATAGAAATTCGCCTGTACTTCCACAAACCAACTCCACCGCCCCGTGGCCAAAGTCTCTAACTTCCCCTCCCACTCCACCATGGACATGCAGATCCTGGTCCTCCTCCATCACCAAACCCTCACCATCCGACGCCTGGAGGTAAAATGCCTGATCTTCCGCCTTTGGACCTTGCAACCACATGGGATCAATATGGATTTCACCAGTTTCCTCATTTCCCCTCCCCCCACTTTATCCCAGTCCCAAGCTTCCAACTCAGCACAACCCTCTTGACCTGTCCATCTTTCCTCCCACCTATCCGCTCCACCCTCCTCTCCAATCCATCACTTTCACCCCCACCTTCATCTACCTATTACATCCCCAGCTACCTTGTCTCCCCAAGCCCACCCCCTCCCATTTATCTCTCTCCAAATTTTTTCTCTCTCAAATGTTAAATATTGCACCCTTTGAAAAATGAAATTTGAACAGCTCTTAGAAAGTCTGCATGATGAATGGTAACAGCTGTGCAATCTTGAGGATTATAACATAACTCTTAAGTTGGTATAGTTGGATACTAACATTGAAAATGTTAACCATATTATGAATTATCATTTAATTTCCCATTTAATGTCATAGGATACAAAATCAGCTTTTTATAGTGAAAGACAACAACTTAATCCCATTGAATGATGTTACAGCAATACTTGCCTGGAACTCAAGAACCAAATAAAAGCATCATTGTAGTGGAGTGCTGTCAGAAGTTTGCCATTTTTCCATATTTATTAGGCCTTTTGCTTCATTTAATAAAACTCATGCAAGCATGATTAAATAGAAGCAAATTATTTAATTTGTAGAACATGGAGCATTCCCTCATTGATGACAGAAAATGAAAGACAGCTAATTGCAAATCTGCAAATGTGATGAATTTTAAAATATAGTATTACATTATTCAAAGGAAACCTGGACATATTGTTGAAGCAAAGACTAGCATGGGCACATAGAATAGGGTGGGCTATTTCTGTTAGCTTTGGAGCATGCAAACATAAACCATAAATACAAGAAATCAAATATCAACTTCCTGTGCTTTTTAATGGTTTTATGATATGGTTTTATGATAACAACCATGTCTTTCCATTGTTCTGCAGTTTTAATTGTAGATTAAAATAGGAAATTTTCTGAAACCCTTTCAAAACTTTTACAACTCTGAGTTAGCATCAAAGACTTCAGGGGTTCAATCTCACGCAACAATGATTGTTGGCTAAGAAATTTGATAAGGATCAAAATGTGCACTTATGCCTGACAAATGTAATTCTTGTTAGATACAGAAACAATGTTTTATGTCAATGTGTGTTAGAAGATCAGATATTTTGAAGAATTTTGTGTACTTCTATAAACTTTTAGCTTTTGTGAAGACTCCGGAAATAGCGAGGATTGATTTTCAGTGCGTGACCCCAGTGAGGGGCAATAGGCGCTGTAAAAGATGACTAGACTATTCAAAGATTTAGCTGTCACATTTAACTCTTCATGGACTGACATAATTTTCTGCATTCATCATGGCCATTGCCTGCTTCTTTATGAGCAGCCATTAGATGGTGAATGGCTTGCAATCAGTTAACTTGTAACAATTTATAATTGTTTTTGAAACTCCCTCCATTAAATTGAAGGAAATTCATACAAGGGGAAACACGAGTGTAAAATAATGATACAATCACTCGAGAGCAGACAAGTTATCGATTGGGGCTTTCCAATATTTATCCCGCAAATAACATCATCTTTCCAAAAGATTATCTTGTCATTTTTACATTGCTGTTTTGTGGAGCATTACAAGGAGTACTGCACTACATCAAAAAAGTGGCTGCATTATAAAATCACAGAATGCGATGGTGCAGAAGGAGGCCATTTGGCCCATTGTGCCGATACAGGTTGTACTACCTAATGCCAATGTCCTGCCTTTTCCTCATATCCCTGCACATCATTTCTATCAAATAACCATCTAATGCCCCCTAGAATGCCTCAATTGAATCTTCCTCCACCATAATTCCAGTCAGTACATTCCGTACTCTAAATATTCACTGTATCAAAACATTTTTCCTTAGAGCACTCGTGCTTTATTTGCACAACACTATAAAGCTATACACTCATTTTTTTTTTAGTGAGCAGGAACACTTTGTCCCTATCTACTGTCTGTCCTGTTCATGATTTGAGCAGTTATTCTCTCCAAGGAAAACAGTGCTGACTTCTGTCTATTCTCATTACTGAAGTCTCTCATACCTGGAAATATTCCTGTCAATCACTTCTGCACTCTCTGCAATGTATTCACATGCCCACAACTCTATACAGTACTCCAACTGAGGTCTGAAGGGCACCATGTGCATCATCTCATTGCCCTTGTAATCTAATACCCCTATTAATAAAGCCAAAAACATGGTATGCTTTATTGGCTGTTCCCTATACCTGCCCAACACCTTCAATAATCGGTGTCCATATACACTCAAGTCGCTCTGCTCCTGCAACTGCTTTAGAATTGTATCCTCTATCTTACATTGTTTTTCAATGTTCATTCAATCTAGGTACATCACTTTATTCTCTACTGCATTGAACCTCAGCTGCCACTCCATCCGCTTGTCAATGTCCTTTCGGAACACAACATTATCTTCACTACAATTTACAATTATTTCAAGTTAATGTCATTTGTAAACTTTGAAATTGTCCCCTGCACCAGAATCCAGATCAAGAATGTATTTCAGGAAAAGCAAGGGACCCAAGCAAGAGAACTCCACAACAAACCATTTTCCAGCCTGTAAAATATCCTTTGACTATTACTTTCTGTTTCCTCTCACTCAGTCAATTATGTATCCATGTTGTTCCCGTCGCTCTTATACCAACGGTTTCCTTACAAATCTCTGTGTGGCACTGTATCAAACAAAATACTTTGCTTATGTGCTCTAAAGCACATTGGGCTACTCTGAAGTCATAAAAAGTACTTTATAGGTACATCTTCTAACTTTTATGTCCAGCAATCAGTTTTACTTCAACATGCTCAGACTGCATCTTTTTTTTTCATCATCTACCACTCACATGATATTCTACAAGATGACTACCCAACATTCCATTTCATTCCCCCCGCTTTTAATAATTGAATTGGTATGAATTGACATTTCAGCTGTCACATCATTACCCCTTGACCCAAATAAAGTAGAAAATATTAGTCAACAAATCACTTACTGAAAGATGCAGAAATACCAAAAACAAATTTAACTTGTCAAGCAAAGTCACAGGAAGTAGGTTGACTTATTAACATATGATAGGCGCATGATTGGCTTTAGTTTATTGCATTGTGCCCCTGTAGCATTCAATATTCTCACAAGTAAGCTTGTCAAATTAGATCCAACATTTCTGGAAACAAAGCTCAGATATAAATTACAATGAAGGTAATACAGCGGAGCCAATGTCTTCATCAAGGAGTTAATTACTCAAAGAATATTACCTCCAAGCAGAACCAAAGTCTGTCCAAATAAGCTGACACAGCCAACTTTAAATATTAATAACTGATAGATTGATGTATCCTCATTGGTATAAGTGGAAATGTCGCAACAACATTGAGGTTTTACAAGAACAAAGTTATCCGGCTTATCATCTCAGTTGAAATATCCTTTGCAATTCGTTGCACCTTGAGGAAGAAAATATGCATTTGCTGATGACCATGAAACTTGGATTCTGCGAAGGATCTATAAGATCCTAAGATACAGGAGAAGATGAAGGCCATTGAGCCAATTTGAGTCTCCTCCACCATTCAGTGAGCTTATGGCTGATCTGATAATCCTCAACTCTGCCTTCCTGCTTTTTCCCCATTGATTTCCCCTACAGATTAAAAATCTGTCTGTCTTAAATTTTAATATATTTGATGACTCAGCTCTCTATGGTAAAGAATTCCACAGGTTCACTGCCCATTGAATGAAGAATTTCTTCCTCATCAGGCAACCTTTTTAGTTTGAGATTATGCTGTCTTTAATAGAGTAAAAGGCAGTGAAGACAGAAGAAAGCAAAAGGAGATCAACTTGACATGATATAAGAGAGAAACTTTAAAGCAAAAAATATTTCATGGAGCAAACCTGTGATCACTTGCATTTATTATAAATGACATTAGTATCCCAAAATGGTACCTGCATTTATGCAGTTTGAACATGCATCACTAAAGCATTTTTACCAATTTCAGAGCATCCCAATGTGCTTTATAACCAAAGAAGTACTTTCACATATTTGGGGCAAGCCAAGTAGAGCACCATTATGGGTGCAAACATTAATGCAGCAAATTGTCACCATTCGCATATAGAGGAGACAAATCATTATGCCAACTCTGATTCTATGCTGGTGGATTTTGTAAGCTGAATCCTTACCACAGCTCCTCAAGGTGAAAAATCTATCTGGTAGACGTATTGCCAATATCCTCTTTCCTGGCAGGGATCTGCTGGCCAATGCTTAGTCTAGTGTCCTAGAGAAAAACAATCTGGTGGTCTAACATGAGGAGGCCTCTTTTCTTAAAGAACATATGGCTTATCGAATGGTAGTAGTTCGGTGAAAATTGTACCAGCTACGATAAGACTGGGACTATCTGGGAGGCTTCAATATTAAATCTCGTTTTTGGAGATCCAAGGCTATTTTACTGGCTGAGTCTGTGACATCATCACATTGGATAATACTTGATGCATCCCTTAGCCATAACCCTTTCAGAGCCTTACGCAATGCTGGACTATATTTAGAACTCAATATTCCAACTGACAACAATTTCACACACCTGAACAGGAACCCAATTGAAATAACTGCACAGAAGCTGGTATCCTGGTACCAAGTCTCCCTTTATGTACTTGTGCACAGTACACTGGCTATAGTCAGCCAGTTCGGAGTCAGTTCCCTAAACTGAGGAGATTCGAAATCCCCTGTTTATTTCTTTTCTCCTCTACACTACTTCCTTACAACAGTAGTACTTACTTTTTTCCCATAGCACCCAATTCGTATCTGTGTAAGTGCAGGAGTCAGTAAAAAACACAGCGAGCAAGAGAATTTTATTCAACATTTCCACTAGTAGGAAAAGCACCCATGTGCCTAGGGAGCCAGTAAAAAAACAAAGCTTGGAACAAGCAGTGCTTAGATGAAGAAAATGAAGGGGAGGTGGGGAACAAATCAAAGTAGAGCTGAAGGGCGAAATAAAGTCCAACCGCCACGGTACCCACATCTCCCTAAAGGCTTTGAGAGTGTTGGTGTACATCGCATTCTTCGTCTCCAGGAACACCCGCGCTTGAACGTAACCATGGAATCCCTGTTTATTTTGGTCGGCAAGGCCTTCCTGATTGGCCCAGGTGAACAACCCTAATCAAGGATCTCATAGTCAACGAGATCCACCTGGTTCCAATCACCACACCAACCAATAATATTTAAATACGTTTCCTACAGGATGCTTCAGGTTAATTTCTTCTAGCTGTTGCCTCAAGTCTACAAGTTTTTGATGCTTTTTACAGTGTTTCAAATTGCAAACATCTACAAATTGACGGATGCTGAAGCAGTTTCTGCTGACTTCATGGATTCTGCGCAAACTAGTTGCTTCCAGCCTTGGTAGCACGAGTTGGCATTCCTTTTAAATACAGCATGGCTTGGAAAATAACCTGAGGGAACAAAGAACAGGAGAGATTGCTGGAAGAATGAGAAGGATGATGGGAAGTGAGAAAGGCTGTCAGAAGGAGGTTTTATCAGCCAAACATTCTCAGAACAATAATCCGACTTGGACCTCAGAAAGAATCTATGTGTCAGATGTCTGCTCCAGTAAGGAGGTCATGGAAATCTGTCACATGTTACACTCTTAACTGTAATTCAAGGAAGGAGAAGGACCACATTTCCATTAATTTTCCAGTTTCTTATGTGCTGTCGTGGAAATTAAATCGACTCAACTCAAATGTTAGCAAGAGCAAAGAAAAAGTTTATTTTTGACCTCTGCAAAGGGACCCAATACATTGGCAACACACCTCATATAAGGGGCACCCGATAGCTTTCCCATATTCTCTTTATACTATAATTCACTTCTCCTTATCAACACCTCAAGGCCAGGAGCCTGGAATATTAGCATTCCTTTCCATATATGGAGTTGTTTTTCTCATTCCTTGACTGTTGATATGGTAGTTTAACTGGCCTTGTAAGTTTGCTGTTAGGTCGGTTTGCCTTTACATTTTTCTGTCTGCAATACTTGCCCCATGCCTTTATAGATTTCACAATAAATGTTAATTTTCCATTACAGTACTTACCTACACTAAATTATTTATCATACGTGCTTTAAGGATTTGTTGATAAACTGTGTTTTTTAAATCTCTATTCACAAAAAGTTATCCTATTACTATGGTGTAGTGGTAGCATTCCTACCTCTAAAGCCAGGAGCCTACCTCTAAGTCCTGATGAAGGGTTTGTGCCCGAAACATCGATTCTTCTGCTCCTCAGATGCCACCTGACCTGCTGTCCTTTTCCAGCACCACGCTCTCGACTCTAAACTCTAGCATCAGCAGTTCTCACTTTCTCCCATTCTAGACTCTAAAGCCAGGAGGCCTGGATTCAGGTGCGATTCTACTTCAGAGGTGTGTAATAGCATCTCTAAACAGGGAGGTTAGGAAGTATCTATAAAACTTTGTTCAATATGGCAAGTTTTCATTTATTTAGAGTATAAGTGCATCAATCCAAACAGTGTGTTAAATCAATTCACATTACTAATATAAGCTGCTGCAGATGTCAGTAAAATTAATAGAGCTTTTCCTTGTAGGCATCAAAGTAAAGTTTGACATCATAGCCATTAAGCACTGACAATTCAAGACAAGGTCAAAAATATAAAACCAGGGCACCAGTGAACAATTCTCAAAAAAACATCTTGTTTGCAAAATATGTATCAAAAAAAATTTCTTTGCATTGTGTTCAGGAATTTGGGAAAAAGATGCAAAGCTTTGACCAACAAAATAGAGAGAGGTGACGCAAGAGAAAAGGGATGTTGAAAGGTAAACAGCAATTGT
Source organism: Chiloscyllium plagiosum (assembly GCF_037043375.1). Lineage (NCBI taxonomy): Eukaryota > Metazoa > Chordata > Chondrichthyes > Orectolobiformes > Hemiscylliidae > Chiloscyllium > Chiloscyllium plagiosum. Next base: position 39,437,327 of record NW_028270164.1, read on the forward strand.
ATTTATGGTACCACATTTCTCACATAGACTTTTAATAATGGAGGAAATGTGGGAGTTTCAAAAAAAATGAAGCTAAGCATCTACAGGGATAGAGTTGGAAAGACAAGGTCAAGAAAGATATTGGTTAGATTTCTCTAACATCTTGAAAGGCAAGAAGTTTTCTGTTGATTTGTAAAGTTGTTTGAAAGATGGAATATTTGAACCATTTGAAAGGATTAAGAACAGACCAAGTGAAGTCAATGTAAGTGAAGTGGATGTAAATGGAAATAAAAACCTCAATTAAGACTAATGGTAAAATCTAATGTAGTCTCGTAGACTGTTTAATGAAGAAAAGATCACCAATAGGTTTTGGAATCCATAAATGAATGAGTTTTAGTACTTTAGTCTGGTGACCAATGAAGTCTTTCCAAATTTCAACCTGTTCCACAATTTAGAAAAGATTTACAAGGATGTTGCCAGGGTCAAAGGATTTTTGCTATAGGGAGAGGTTGAATAGGCTGGGCTGTTTCCCCTAGAGCATTGGAGGCTGAGGTTTATAAACCTTATAGAGGTTTATGAAATCATGAGGGGCATGGATAGGATAAATAGATAAAGTCTTTTCCCTGGGGTGGGGAGTCTAGAACTAGAGGGCTTAGGTTTAGGGTGAGAGGGGAAAGATATACAAGGGAGCTAATGGACAACTTTTTCATGCAGAGGGTGGTACGTGTATGGAATGAGCTGCCAGAGGATGTGGTAAACGTTAGTACAATTGCAACATTTAAAAGGCATCTGGATGGCTATATCAATAGGAGGGGTTTGGAGGGATATGTTTCCATTCTCTCCATCTCTATGACTTTAGTCTTCTGAATTTAAGGGTATGGGGCATGGAAGTTAAGTGAGCAAGAAATAGGCAATTGCACACGGGCTATTTCTGTACATGTAGATATTATGACATATTCAACCCTAAGAGGCAGGATAGGCCTTTTGTCAGATCAAGTCTGCTTCATCATTCAATGAAATCATTAATGATCTGCTAACCCTTGATTCTACTTTCCTAACTTTATCCCCTAACCTTTGATTCCCTTACTGGTTAAAGGTCCGTGTAGCTCAACCTTGAATGTACTTAATGGCCCAATCTCTATCACCTCTGCAGTAAAGAATTTCACAGATTCACTATCCTCTGGGAGAAAAAAAAATCCTCCTCATCTTTATCTTTGATGTATGACTCCTTATATTGACATTAAACCCTCTGGTCGTAGAGAGTTTAATCAAAGGGAAACAACCTTTTTGCATCTATCCTGTTAAGCTCAATAAGAATCTTGTATATTTCAATAAGGTCACCTCTCATTCTTCTAAACTCCAAAACTAATTTCCATTTGAGAACAGACAAGTGATTATTTCTATTAAATAACATATCTTTCACAATAAAATACCACTTAATCCATCATCTCAGACACAAATGAATTGGTATTGAAGAAAAATACTGTTAAGGAACTTCCAAATACAATACATTGGATAGAACTAGATTTCAATTATGGAAATTTTATTCACTTTATCCTTAAACCATATCTGTTTAAATCCATATTTTTAAAGTCATTCAAGGAGTGATCAGCATTTATTAACTATCACTAACTGTCCTAGAGAAAGTGCTGGTACATCAATTTCTTGAACTGCTGTAGTCTATCTGATGCAAGTATCTGATGCAGAAACCAGAAAGGGAGTTCTACATTTTGCCCCTGTGCCAGTGAAGGAATGCTGATATAGTTCCTAGTGAGGATGGTGTGTGCTTTGGAGGAGATCTTGCGGGTGGTGGTATTCCCAATTCAGAATGGCTGATGACTGGCAGTTGTGATGCTAAGGACCTCATGCAGTGGTTGAAGAGGATCTTCACTAAGCATTTCTGACTGAAGAAGGACACAAGTACTTCTGCACTGATATTTGCACTGATATACTAGGTCTTCCCTATCAATAAGGTTGTGGATATTAGTGGAGCTTCATTCTCTTAGTTATTTATCTGCCCATCACTATACATGGGTGAATATAGCAGGACTGCAGAGTTTCTGATTAAAATAGTTAAATCTGATCAGTTTGTTGTGGGATCGCTTAGGTCTGCCTGTTGCATTCTGCTTCTGATAACTGGCTTACAAGTAGACTTCTGTTGTAGCTTCTCCAAGATGACTTTCAGATACTCCTGTCATGTCCTCTTCCACTCTTCAATGAAGCAGAGTTGATACTCCATCTTGGAAAATTGTGGGACATGCTGGGAGAATGAGATTACAGACTGTGTTTGTATACAATTCTCCCACTGCTCCTTGCTTGCTGCACTTTGTGGATGCTTGGTGGTTAGTTGCTAGATATATTTGAAACCTATCCCACTTAACATGGTGGAGAGTAACATGCGGAACTTTGTCTCCACAAGCACTCATCAGGCTGATGAGTAACATTTGGCTGCTGCCAATAGACCTACAAAACGAAACTGGGCAATCAAAATGCAATTCCCCAGATTAGCAGTAATTAGCAATATCACTGAAGCTCACATGATGATCAGTGTGGGAAGTAGAAATATGCGACAACGTCACTGTGAAGTTCTCATTTACTGTTTGGGTAGAGGTCTATTGTTGGGGCAAATTTTCTAGAAGAAAAACATACCATGCTTAAATTAAAATTCAGAATAAAAATCATAAAGCGATGAAGATGATGTGGCCCTGTGAGAAATGCACAATCAGAGTGAAAGGGAAAAGGTTAAGTTTCCAGATTGGTGTTCACATCTGAGAAATGATTCATGTGAATAAGAAAAATTGACTTAACTCAGATAAAGTGGTGTACTGCAAATGCCATACTAAAATTACTCTAAATCCTGACAACAGTCAGTGAAGCTTGGTTACTGTAGACAGTAGATGCCCAACACAGAACAGAGACAGAATCCTTACCAATACTGTCATGGGCAGATATATCTGTAACAGGTCAATTAGTGAGGATGAGATCAGGTAAATCTCTTTGGCTTTTGGTTCCCTCTCCACCTGATGCAGATGTGTCTAACAGCTATATCCTTCAGATCTCAGCCATCTTTTTCAGTAGTGGTGCACCAAGCCAGTCTTGGTGATGGTTATTGAACTCCTTCACTAGCACGCATCCCTCAGTGCTACTTACAGTTTGTCTTCAAGATGGAGGAACACTGATCTAATCTATCAATGGAGGTGTAGATAATTGCTGGGACTATTGATGGTAGGGAGGTGTTGGTGATAGGTAGTAGCCAGCAGGAAGGATTTCTTTGCCCACGTTTGACCTGATCCCATGAGATTTCATGAGTTTGGAAACCAATGTTATGGACTCCAGATAAACATATTTCCTACTGTTTACCACTATGCCATAATTCTGGTGGGTCTGTTCTGCTAGCGGAATGGCATGTATGTAAGGATTGTGACTGGGACATTATTAGTAAGGTATTGTCTGTATGGTTTTGTGCATATGTCTATGTCTCACTCTAATCCTAACCCTAACCCTAACTCTCCAGCAGGCTGCTGCTTAAGAAGTCTGTGGGACAGCTCTCGCAGTTTTGGCTCAAACCCTGAAATGTTGGTAAGGAGCAGGGTTGACAGGGCTAGGTTTGCAGTTGTTGATTCCAGTGCCTTGGAGTCAATGTTATTTAGTTTTGTTTCTTTCAGACTTTGTGATTCTGTAGTCACATGTCAGCCAGACCAGGTAAGGACAGCAGATTTCCTTGGCTAAAGTACATTCATGAACCAGTTGAGATTTTTTAAAACAATCAACAGCACTTGTAATCATTTATAGACCAACATTAACTTCCAGATCTTATTCATTGAATTCAAGTAGAAGACTTGGTGGGATTTGAATCCATGATGTCAGAACTGGAGTCTGTGTTCTAGATTGTTAGTCCAGTGACACTGTTTTTAATCCTCCACCTACCTGGTCTTCTCTTACAGAATTATTTTTAAAGGGTGTTTTTTTCACGAACCTATTCAGCAATGTCATAACACATCGCTGGAACAATTGAGACCTGAATCTGGACCTCATGGTTCAGAGGCAAGGACACTACCACTGCACCACTGCACCTTAGAATTGTTTTTAAAATATTTTGCTCTGATCTATATGGACCTCAAATCAATCTAATCTAATGCCCTGAAATATGCAGGGAAAAGTCTTTTTCTCAAGCTGAAGACAGACTAATGCTCATTTTTTTGCAAATCAATGCAGATTGTCTTTTTTGTGATGTGACATAAATTGTTGGCAATTAGAGCTTCATTGGTTTGGGTCAGAGTGCTTTACATCTTCATGGACACGGCATACAATGCATCTAGATAAATACATTACAAAATGGTCTAAGATTTATTTAAATTTTGTTTTTTTAACTTAATCATGTAGTGTTGTAGCATTAATAATTGAAAGAATTTACAGATGAAAAATTATATTAATATATGCTTGGGCTCTACTTTAGAAATAATGAGCAAGCGCTGGGGAAAGGTGATATGACCAACATGCAGGGAACACTTCTAAATGCTAAGAAATGATTACATGAGGGGAGCTGTGGGTTTTGATTCCTGTATTTTCTGTTAAAATACAACTCAGGCTGATGAGTAACATTTGGCTGCTGCCAATAGACCTAAAAAACGAAACTGGGCAATCAAAATGCAATTCCCCAGATTAGCAGTAATTAGCAATATCACTGAAGCTCACATGATGATCAGTGTGGGAAGTAGAAATATGCGACAACGTCACTGTGAAGTTCTCATTTACTGTTTGGGTGGAGGTCTATTGTTGGGGCAAATTTTTTAGAAGAAAAGCATACCATGCTTAAATTAAAATTCAGAATAAAAATCATAAAGCGATGAAGCTGATGTGGCCCTGTGAGAAATGCGCAATCAGAGTGAAAGGGAAAAGGTTAAGTTTCCAGATTGGTGTTCACATCTGAGAAATGATTCATGTGAATAAGAAAAATTGACTTAACTCAGATAAAGTGGTGTACTGCAAATGCCATACTAAAATTACTCTAAATCCTGACAACAATCAGTGAAGCTTGGTTACTGTAGACAGTAGATGCCCAACAAAGAACAGAGACAGAATCCTGAAGCAAAGGGCACAGACTCAATATTTAAGTTAGCAGAAAGGCAGTGCTGGATAGCCAAGTTCTAACCTGATAATGGTTTCACTACCTTGTTGTTACATAAGGATCAAATCAGGAATGGCTAGATTATTGATCCAACTGATTGAGGGCTACACACTAACACAGCGATTTTTTGAAAAAGTTGACACCAATGCTTAACAATTTTTTGGAAAAAAAGTTGTTGCACTTCCAATATTTTTGGAATGGTGAGCAGCCAGAGGTTGTCAAATCAATAGCAACTATAAGCAAAATTGAGATGTCCAGAAACAGTAAGGTTTTAAGAAGGCAATCTTTCAGCATCCCACCATTGCAACCAAAATGTCCAGGACTATGGTTGGGTATATCATCCAGACATGAGGAAGTCGAGAGATAAGGAAAGGAGAATTCACTGGATCCATCCACAGAACTTGACATTGATGGGATGTATGTTTATTTTAAGATCTCAAAAATAATTTTTCTACACCAGTATCTCAAGTAATATTTTTGATCCACCTTTTCCATTCTTCTGCAAAGTATGTATCTTACTCTAGCCATCACTAGTTTTTTTTTCAAATTGGTGACTATTGTTGCATGAGTCAGTATTGTGGCTTAGAATGACATTGCAACTAGTGATTGAATAGCCTTGAAACTAGAATTGAACAGAACAGTCATCGTGAATGTACTGCTGGGATATTGCTTCCTTCAGATTATATCTTCTACATTTCTGGAGATGTCACATACAGACAGGGTGGTTAAAAAGGCCTTTATTGCTCAGTCCTTTGATTGTAGGAATTGGGAAGTTCTGCTGAGGTTATAAGGGACTCTTCTGGAATACTGTGTCCAATTCTGGTTGCCCAGTTACAGTAAGGATATTGTTAAGCTGGAGAGGGTTCAGAAGAGGTATACCAGGATGTTGTCAAGTATGGAAAGTTTGAGTTATAAAGAAAGGTTAAATAGACTGAGACTTTTTCCACTGGAGCCTAGGAGGTTGAGAGGCAACCTTATAGAAGTTTATAACGGGTATAGATAGGGTTAATGGTAATTGTCTTTTCCATAGGATGGGGGATTTCAAGACTGGGAGCACATTTTTAAGATGTGAGCAGAGACATTTTAAAAAGATGTGAGGGACAAATTTTTTACACAGTGGATGGTTCGCATGTGGAATGAACTTCCTGAGGAAGTGGTGGGTATGGGTACAATTTCAATACTTAAAAGACGTTTGGGTAAGTAGATGAATGGGAAAAGTTTGGAGGGATATGGGCCAGGAACAGGCGTGTGGGACTAGTTTAGTTTGGGATTCTGTTTGGCTTGAACTGGTTGGACCAAAGGGTCTGTTTCTATGTTATGTGACTCTATGTACTTCAACATTCTGCTGTGTTTACTGCTGTCCTAAATTGGGCATATGACTACTAAGGTTCCTAACTATTCATCAGATTTCTGAAATAGACATGCATGGTTTTTATTTGAAAATGCCGATATGTCATAATTTGCATTAGTCTTCATTAATTTTCAACTGCTATCATTTTGCTCAACTAAACATCCTAACTCAATCTATTTTTCTGAACAGTGATGTCCAATTACATAGCCTTCCTTGGGTGGCTATCATATGCAAATTTAACAGAATTGATTTGACTTCAAAATTTCATATTTTTCCATGGAAATTGTAAACAGTGACTCCAACCACCACTATCTGGACTCCTCAGCCCCACCTTGTAGTCCCACCTTGGCAATTTTTCAAAATATACTGGTTATTTAACAGTAAAATAAATTTAAAATAGTAAATTCTGGAAATCTGAAATAAAGTTAAGCAAAGATGGAAACATTCAGGGGAATATAAAGTTAAAGTGTCTATTTGATTACCTCTGAGATGATACAGGTAACTGGTTTATAAGGAGAAAAGCAGTGAGGGCAAAGGAGTAAGGTGGCGTCATTCATGATGAAGGCTTTTGCATGAAACATTGATTCTCCTGCTTCTGGGATGCTGCCTGACATGCTATGCTTTTCTAGCACTGCACTCTCGACTCTAATCTCCAGCATCTGCAGTCCTCACTTTCGCCTGGACAACAACAATGGTCTAGGTACAGTTGGGAAGAGACTTGTGTCCTGCAGGTTTCCTAGTCTGTTATATTCTTTAATTTTTCTGAACTCTAATTTCTACTATTATCTCATTTAGTCAAACTGTTGTCACTTCCAATGAAAGAATCTCACCATGAAACTTTAACCTTACATTCCTCTTTCCATAGATTTGTGTGTGCGCACGTATGTGTGTGCGTGTATAGAAGTGTGAGTGTGTAGGAGTGTCTGTGTGTGTGCATAGGGTCACCTGTAGTGTGACATGAACCTAAGGTCCTGGTTGAGGCCATACCCATGGGTAACGAACTTGGCTATAAGCCTCTGCTCGGCCACTTTTTGTTGTTGCCTGTCCCGCAGCAACAGGACAAGTTGGAGGATGGTCACCTGAAAGACCGAGGTTGAATGTCCCGTACTGTTGAAGTGTTCTCCGACTGGGCGGGAACAATCCTGTCTGTTGATTGTTGTGCGGTGCCCATTCATCCATTGCCATAGCCTCTGCTCGGTCACACACACGCACACCTACCCACACACAGACACACACATGCACACACACATACACACACACACTCCTATGCACACACATATTCCTATACATACACACACACATGCACTCTCTCATAGACTTATACCCATTTATACTCACACTCACATACGTGCATCCACTCTCTTACAAACACTCACAACCCACACCCACCCTCCCACACGGACACACACCCACCCACACGCACGCATACACATATAAGTTTGTGTGGTGAATTTGTACTTGTAGAGTTATATTTTACTTCACTCAAAAACTGGATTAATCCATGTAAGATTCTATAAATTCATTTTTTTTTAGATTAGAATCAGTCTAAACATTGTGGCACAGACAGTACCACACAGGGGAACTCACACCTTCAATACATTTTCTGGGCTGTCAGACAGCAATTGTTAAAGTTCACTTGAGAATGTAACTTTTAAAAAATGTTTTGCGATTTGCATATGAAAGAACTGAAACCAACATGGTCATTCTAACAGATGAGAGACTTAACAAACAATCAAGGTCTTTTTCAATATATAATTTCAGTTAAATCACACTGTAGACTTTTGCTATAAATTTTGTGTCTTACAATCTTATACACCACAACAACCTGATGAAGGAGCAGCCCTCCAAAAGCTAGTGCTTCCAAATAAACCTGTTGGACTATAACCTGGTGTTGTGTGATTTTTACCTCTCTCCACAGAGGCTATCATACTTGTCTGGAGAGGGATCCCACCATTTTCTCTATTCGTTACTTGCAGCATTTCATTCAGCTTCTTATTCATTCCTGAATGCCCAGGTCTGAGTTTGATTAATAGCTTTTTCATAAAACTGCCAAATGCATTTTGGAAATCAAATAACAGTTAGATAACTTTTCTGAACATTGAATAAATTTTGTGTTTTATGCATAAATAGGCAGTTGACTTGCATTTATGTACATTATGGGGAATACGGGAAAGGAATTAAGTACCATCACCTTCACTATAGAAGCAGTATTAGACAAATGAATGGGGCTAGAGTCCTCAGGACCTGATGCCTTGCATCCTAGCTTCCTAAAAGAGGTATCTACAGAGACAGTGGATGCATTGGTTGTAATTTTCCAAAGGTTGTTCAATTCTGGAGAAGTACTAGAGGATTGGAAATCTACCAATGAGACACCCCTGTCCAAAAAAGGAGAGAGGCAAAAAGTGTGGAACTATAAGCTGGTTAGCCTAACACTTATTGTTGCAAAAATATTGGAATCAGTTATTAAGGAAGTAACAGCATAACATTTGGAAAATCATAATCTAATCAAGCCACGTCAGTATGGCTCATGAAAGGAAATTCAATCTGACTAATTTATTGGCATTTTTCAAGAAAATCTCAATCAGAGGGAAGAGAGGGAACCAGTTGATGTGTTGTTTTTGGACTTCCAGAAGATGTTCAACAAGGTCGTTCACAAAAGGTTAAGTCATAACATAAGGCATCAGTTGGGAGTACTATATTGTCATGGATAAGGAATTAGCTGATGGGCAGGAATCAGCAAGTGGGAATAAGAATTCTTCTATGAGTTGGCAACATGGGGCCAGTGTGTTATTACCAGGATCAGTGTTGGGATCACAACTGTTTACAGTATATTCAATGACTTGGAGGAAGTAAGTGAATGTTCTACAGTCAAATTTGCAGATAATACACAATTTACAGGGAGATATTGATGCACTAAATGGACAAATGAAGTATCAGGTGGAAAGATTTAAAGTGTGCATTTTGAAAAGAACAGAGTTCTAAAGGTAGAAAAACTGCAGAGAGCTGCAACACTTTGGGAACTTGTGCATGAAACAGAAAGCCAGCACACGGGTGTAGTAGGTAATCAGGAAGGCCAATGAAATGTTGGCCCTTATTTCAAGGGGTTGCAGGAAAAGCATATAAATGTCATACTTCCATAAATGTCATGAAATGGGTTCTTTGCAGCTTGGATGTAAAAGAAGAAATATGTCAATGAGCAAGTAATATAGGTTAACAATTGAAAAAGAGAGACAAGAACATTTGGAATAGAGAGCCAGGAAGCTTGGAATGCAGAGGTGAGAGAAGATATGTTTTTCTTCTTTCCTGTCCATGGATGAATGATCTGTACAATGAAGCAGAATTTAAGCCTCCAGCAGACTTGGATTTTACTTGTCAAGATGCTCAGCATCAAAGATGAAACAAAGCCTGTTAATAGTAATTTTGTCAATAGAACTGAAAACAACAAATGCTGGAGAGAACAGCAAGTCAGACAGCATCCACGAAGATAGAGCGAGCTAACATTTTGAGGCTAGATGAGTTTTCATCAGCGTTGAAGTGAAGTGTGGAAAGGACAGCATTTATGCTATAGTCGAGGGTGGTGGGTAAGGGGTGCTGGTGGAGAAAATATGTTGTTAGTTCAGATTAAGTAATCAGAATGTGAGAATGGTGCATCTACCTGCCAGACTTGAAAGAGCAGACAGTCCCACTGGGTTGTAAGGAGGGGAGAGAGGACATGGAGACAGAGAATGCAGCAATGAAGTTAAAAGAAAAAAAATGAAAGAATGTAACAAGTAAAGCTAAAAGAAAGGGAAGAAATGAGAGTTGGTTCACAATTTGAAGGTGTTGAACTCAGTATTAAATCCAGAAGACTGTGAAGTGCCTAGTCTGAAGATGAGATGTTGTTGATTCACTGGATCTTTGCAGCATGCCGAGGAAGGACACGCGGTCATGTGAGCAGGGCGCTGTGTTAAAATTATGAGCTGCGGGAAGGTCAGGGACCTGCTTGTGCATGGACCGGAAATGTTCCACAATGCGGCCACCCAGTCTGCATTTGGTTTCTCCAATGTCGAGTAGCTGTGTTGGGTGCAGTGAATAGAACACATAAGATTGGAGGAGGACAGGTGAAATGCTGCTTCACCTGGAGAGACTGTCTAGGCCCTTGCATAGTAAGCAGCGAGGCAGTGAAGGGGCAGGTGTTACACCTTCTGCGGTTACATGGGAAGGTGCCATGGAAAGGGGGTTGGTACTGGTGCTTGTGAAATGGACTAGGGTGCCTGGAGGGAACAATTCCTGTGAAATGCAGACAGGGGGATTGAGTGGAAGATGTGTTTAGTGGTGGCATTCTGCTGGAGTTGTCTGAAATGGCAGAGAATGACCATTTGAATGCGGAGGCTGGTGGGATGAAAAGTGAGGACAAGGGGGACCCAATCACACTGTTGTGAGTGATATGAAGGGGCAAGGGCGGAAGCACAGGTAGTAGGCCAGATGTGGTTAAGGCCCCCGTCAACCATAGTGGGTGGGAAGCCATGGTTATTGAAGAAGCAAGCCATGTCAGCAGCCCTGTCTTGGAAAGTGGCATCATCCAAACAGATGCATCATAGGCAAAGGAACTGGGAAAATGGGATGGAGTCCTTGCAATATGTGGAGTATGCTGTACAAGTTGTAATGAAGGTAGCTATGTGAGTCAATGGCTTTAACGTGGATGGCAGTGGACAGTTTATTCCCTGAAATGGAGATAGAGAGGTCAAGGAAAGAAAGGGAAGTGTTGGAAATGGAGTTATAAAGGGGTGAAAATTGGACGCAAAATGAATACATTTTTCAAGGTCCAGGTGGGAGCATGAACCAACACCGAAGCAGTCATCAATGTACCAAAGAAAGAATTGTGGGAGGTACCCAGTGTAGGACTGGAACAAAGATCGTTCCACATATGCTGTAAAGAGGCAGGCAGAACTGGGACCCATGCCAGTGCCCATAGCCACTCCTTTGACTTGTCAGTAGTGAGATGAATTAGAGGAGAAATTGATCAGTGAGAGAACAAGTTCAGTCAAGCAGAGGAGAGTGGTGATGAATGGGGATTGTTCAGGCCTCTGGTTGAGGAAGAAGCCAAGACCTCACAGACAATCCTGGTGGGGATTGGAGGTACAGAGGGATTGCACATCCATGGTGAAAAGGAGGCAGTTAGGGTCAGGGAACTGGAAATTGTCAATAGGACGGAGGGCATCAGAGAATGCCAATAGAGTCCTATTTAAGGTCAAAGGAAAATATCCAGATAGGGAGTCATAAATGAGGTTACTTTTTACTTAACTGTTTTATTAGATACCAGCTTACCTATTACATTCAGATATTTTTGTGTTTAAATAAGAAATGGAAGTTGATGCACAGTGGTGAAAGCAATAATTTAGTATCAGTGCTACAAAAACAAAAATAATTTAAGATCATAAAAATGTAATCTGTTAAAATGAATGTTGGCCAGAATGAAAGTGATTCAGACAACTGCCTATGGACGTGAAGTGCTTAAAACTTTGGAATTTCACCTTGGAAGTATCTAGATCACAGGCTGCTCATCTTCGCACAGCATTTGTTTCCTGCCTCAAGCTTTGCCACCTCAGTTTTCTGTCACATGTATGTTGAAAAAATATTTTTGTGCAATAAAGTACCTTAAAAGTAGCTAATATTACATCTCTAGTAACACCATGGGGCATATTCCACACAGCGCACACCATCATTGCAAGGGATGTATTTATTAGGGTATTTCTGAACTGGCTGCTGTGTTTATTTGAAATGTCACTTCAATGAATGGTCAATAATGTTAGTATCAGTTGGTGTATGTGTCACTGTTCTGATTCAACTGAATAAACTCTTCTGAGGCTGAGTACAGCTCATTTGACCAAGTAGATCATTTAATTATCACCTGGATATGATTAAATTTAGTAGTGCAGTTGGAAAACAGTCATTTGAACATCTTATTAAAATAACTCCACAGAGGCCAGTATTCCGTTGCCAAGTCATCCTTTACTTATTCGTGCACAGTACTGGACATTGATCCAATTAGCACAGAGCTGGCAGCAAGAACGACCAGAACCCTTGACACTCCTATTTATATCTAGGACAGAACGTCCCTGGTGCTCACCTTCCACCCTACCAACCTTCGCATAAACCAAATCATCCGCTGACATTTCCGCCACCTCCAAAAAGACCCCACCACCAGGGATATATTTCGCTCCCCACCCCTTTCCGCCTTCCGCAAACACCATTCCCTCCGTGACTACCTGGTCAGGCCCATGCCCCCCTAAACCCACCCTCCCATCCTGGCACCTTCCCCTGCCACCGCAGGAACTGCAAAACCTGTGCCCACACCTCCTCCCTCACCTCCATCCAAGGCCCTAAAGGAGCCTTCCACATCCATCAAAGTTTTACCTGCACATCCACTAATATCATTTATTGTATCCGTTGCTCCCGATGCGGTCTCGTCTACATTGGGGAGACTGGACGCCTCCTAGCAAAGCACTTTAGGGAACATCTCCGGGACACCTGCACCAATCAACGACACTGCCCCGTGGCCCAACATTTCAACTCCCCCTCCCACTCTGCCGAGGACATGGAGGTCCTGGGCCTCCTTCACCGTCGTTCCCTCACCACCAGACACCTGGAGGAAGAACGTCTCATCTTCCGCTTCGGAACACTTCAACCCCAGGACATCAATGTAGACTTCAACAGTTTCCTCATTTCCCCTTCCCCCACCTGACCCTAGTTCCAAACTTCTAGCTCAGCACTGTCCCCATGACTTGTCCTACCTGCCCAGCTCCTTTTCCACCTATCCACTCCACCCTCCCCCCCGCCCCCAAACTATCACCTTCATCACCTCCCCCACTCACTTATTGTACTCTATGCTACTTTCTCCCCACCCCCACCCTCCTCTAGCTTATCTCTCCACGCTTCAGGCTCTCTGCCTTTATTCCTGATGAAGGGCTTTTGCCCAAAACGTCGATTTTACTGCTCCTCGGATGCTGCCTGAACTGCTGTGCCCTTCCGGCACCACTAATCCAGACTCCTATTTATTTATTTTTTTTCCTTTGGTGTGTGTGTGCAGGTGTGAGACACAGTGAAAGACACAAAGTGCATGAATCTTTACTCAATTTCCACCACCAGGCAGATAGGAAAACACTCGGGTGGCCAGTGACAAACACTGCCATTCACATCAAAGGGCAGTGCTGTGTGATCAAAACAGTGAAGGGGAGGGTAGGGACTAAATCAAAATAAGACTCCTATTTATATCTGTCAGCCAGGGATCCCTGATTGGACTGGGTTAACAGCCCCAAACAGAGAACTCATATTCTATAAGATCTATCTGGCTGCTCTCACTTCAATCACACTTATCAACACAAATGGACATAATGGACTGGATTTTCATTCAAAGAGGTTGGTAAATTTGCCAACTGAATGCATGCACCGTGTGCCATCATGATCCAAAAAGCTTGCAAAGATAAGGCCGTTGTTCTGGGTGTATGGTTGCTACCTGGACTTGGGTCCAATGTTCATAGAAATAATGTGGAGCAGCTACAGGGGCAACCAACTGCTGAAGAGGACTTGTTAATAGATCATTGACGTGCTCTGAGACTTTGTTCAATTTAATACAAGGCCCTTGAGCCTTCATCACTTATAGTACCTCAACATTCCCAAAACAAACACCCCATACCAACCCATGCCTTCTACTCAACCCAATGGACCCTATGAACCTATAGCACCGAGCCCAAAATGTTAACTTTGATTCTCTTCATAGATGCTGCCAGACCTGATGAGCTTTTCTAGCAACCTCTGTTTTTGTTGCAGGAAGTACAGGGCCTGGGCTTGTGACCTGTGCCCACGCTAACAAAAGGTGAGGATGCCTAGAATAAGGCTAGGAATCGCAAAATGTGGTACCATCCGTCATTTGTAAAAGTCTCTCCAAATCACCGAAGATCCAGCTGATATATTCAAATCGAATCTAAGAACAGAGAGCCAAGAATAATATACAATTCTAATTTCATCAGAATTATCAATGTTAAAAAGGGCAGTTATGGCAAAGAATTAACATTGAGAGTGGCTTTTAAAATAACAAAAGTAGAAAACTGGGTTTTTAAGCATCAAGCCCATGACAACCATAGTAACAAGAAAAAGCCAGATGGGTCTTTGAGACTGTTCTGCCATTCAGTAAGATCATGGCTGATCTTATTTTAAGCTCAACTGGACACTCGGGCATATCTCCGATAATCTTCCATCCTTTTCGTTATCAAGAATCTATCTACCATTGCCTTAAAAATATTCAAATATTTTGCATCCACTGTCTTTTGTGGAAGGGAATTGCGAAGATTCACAACCGTTCAAGGCTTTTTTTTCTTGATCTCATCCTTAACTGGTGATTCCTTATTCTTTAACTATGATTCCAAGTTCTAGATTCACCCACAAGAGGGAAAATCCTTTCAACATTTCCTCAAGTCCCTTCAGGATCTTGTAGGCTTGGGTTAAGTCACTCTGACAGTTCTAAACTCCAGAGGATACAGATCTAACCTGTCTAGCCTTTCCTGATAGGGCGATGTACTCAATCCAGGTATTAGTCAAGTCAATGTTCTCTAAATCACTTCCAAAACATTAATGCCCTTCTGTAAGTACAGTGACCAGAATGGTACATCGTACTCCAAACGTGGGCTTATAATGAGCCCCATATAACTGAAGCATTACCTTCTTACTCTTAAAATCTATTCCCATCATAATAAGCCATAACATTCTTTTAGCTTTCCTGAGAAAAAATGAAACAAGGAAAGCAGATAAAAGCAGACGAATCCCAGGCCAAGAACCCAAACTCAGCACTGCCAGTCCACCACAATCTGTACCTGAATACTGACATCCAGCAATTCATGCAGTAGGACATCTAGATCTCTTGCCATCTCAAAGCACCATTTAGATAATATCCTTCTTTATAATTCTTTGTGTCAAAATAAGCAATTTCACACTTTCTCACATGACACTCCATTTGACAGATTTTTGCCCACTCCATTTGCAAATTTCCTGATGACATCACTGCAGTGGGTCGGATCTCAATCAATGATGAGACAGAATATGAGGAGTGGAAGAGATTGCTTAGCAGCATGGTGTAAAGATAACAATTTCTCCCTCAATGTCAGCAAAAATAAAAGAGCTGATCATCAACTTCAGGAAGCAGAATGGAAGAACTGTCCCTGTTTGTATCAGCAGTGCTTAGCTGGAGGTCGTCAAAAACTTCAAATGTCTAGGAATAAATATCATCAATGACCAGCCATGACCCTGGTCTATGCATGTCATGCCACAGTCAGGAAAGTACACTAATGCTTCTTCCTCCTCAGAAGTCTAAGGAAATGTGGCCTGCCCACAATGACTCTGACTGATTTTTATAGAGGCTTGATAGAAAACATCCTTCTGGTTGCACATAGCTTGGTTTGGCAACTGCTTTGTCCAAGACCATAAGAAATTACAGAACATTGTGAACACAGACCAGTCCATCACAAAAAACAGCCTTCCTTCCATTGACTTTCTGTCTATACTTGCCCCTGCCTCAGGAAAGCAGCCAACATCATCAAAAAACTCTCTCACCACGGTTATACTCTCTTCCACTGGGCAGAAGAGACAAAAGTTTGAAGATGCTTAGCAACAGATCTAAGAATGTCTTCTTCCCCACTATTATCAGACATATGGACAGATCTCTCACATACTGGATTTGCTCTTTCTCTGTAGCTGTAACACTATATTCTGTATTCTTGTTCTATTACCCTAAAGTACTCATGTAAGGTATGATTTGTCTGGTTAGCACACAAAACAATACTTTTCACTGTATCTCAGGACATGTGACAGTAATAAATCAAAACATAATCAAAATCATTCACTTAACCCCTTTGTAGACACCTTCTATTCTCTTCACAACTCAACTTCTGAGATATCTTTGTGCCATCAGCAAATTTAGCTCAAATACCTTTGACCCCTTCATCTAAACTATTTACATTTATTGGAAAGAGTTGAGGCCCCAGCACTGATCCCTGTGGCACACCCAAGGCATCCTTCCAGGCAGAAAAGTGCCCATTTATTCCTGTTGCAAACACTTTGCTTCCCGTTAACCAGCCAATCTTCTATCTATGCCAATATCTTACTCCAAAATTCATGGGTTTGTATTTTCCATAATAAATTGAATATCTTCTGGAAATCAAAGTACAATTCATCTACTGGTTTCCCTTCTCCCACAGCACAAGGTACTTTTACAAAAAATCTCCAAAAGATTTCTTAAACATGATGTATCTTTGACAAAACCATGTTGGGCCTGTCTGATCACCTTGAAATTATCCAAGTCTCCTGTTAGAATATCTTTAATAATTGCTTCTAACATTTTCCCTGTGACAGATGTTAAGCTAACTGGCCCTGTGATTTCCTGCTTTCCTCCATTTTTGAGTAAAGGATTTACATCAACAATTTTCTAATTTAAACTAAATTTCACTGACTCTAATGGGATTTATTAAGTTAAAACCAATACATCAACTACCTCATTAGTTACATCCACTAAGACCCAGGACAAAATCCATCAGGACCACGGGACTTGTCTACTCACAGTTCCAATAATTTATTCAGTACTACCTCCCTGGTAATTGTAATTTTCATCAGTTCCACCTTTTCTTTCAATTCTTGATTTACAGTTAATTCTAGGATGTTACTTTTATCCTATCTAGTGAAGACTGACAGAAAACATATCTTTGATTTGCCTGTCATCTCTTTGTCCTCAATTACTAAGTCAAGTGACTCATTTTCCACAGTCAAAAGACACATGACACCAGGTTATGGTCCAAAAGGTTTACTTGAAATCAAAAGCTTTCAGAGCACTGCTCCTTCATCAAGTAAAGTGACTTCAAGTGAAGGAGCAGCACTCCGAAAGCTGGTGATTTCAAGTTGGACTATAGTCTGGTGTTGTGTGACTTCTGACTTTGTCCACCCCAGTCCAACACTAGTGGCTCCACATCATTTTCCACAGGACCAACATTATTAAGATTCTTGGATGACTCTCAGCCTCATTTTAGATATTATAATGTAGTCCATGGAGTGTATATATATATATATATATATATATATGTGTGTGTGGCATATTGTTCTTCACCATTTGTCACTATTACATATCATCTTCTAGACTAGTCAATGGAATACGCAGCACATTTGGAGTTTCAGTACAACAGAAGAACTACAATAGTGCACACTGAAAATGGGCTATCTATTCTTATGGAGAATGAAAGAATTATTGTTGAATTACTCTATTTCAACTGTTTGCTGCCATCCTGTGGTAACATTGAATAACAATTAGAAAACTAAAAGGAACTTATTTGGTGGAGACTTTCAACTTATCTTGCTTTACGGTGAAGAGTGATGATAAGATAACTGCAGAATTCTGCACATAATCTGGAAAATGTAACTGCTGTCCCATCCAAGCATTACAAGGCAGTGAGCACTGATAAAGATTTTATCCTTTACTGATTGACTGCAGTCTTAACCACAACTTTTTTTCTGAAGCATGTTATATTGTTTTAAGTGCATCTCCAATGTTGTCCTGGTTTTAACTGTCCTGAAGATAATGACTGATTCAGAAGTATCGTTCCATCCTTAGTCCTTTCATATCAGTACCTACTCTCTATCCATAAGCCTAGAAGTCAAGCAGCTTATTTTACTTTATGTCTTATGGAACGTGGGTATCACTGACTGGCCAGCATTTATTGCCCATCTCTAGTTGCCTTTGAGAATGTGGTAGTAAGCTGCCTTTTTGAATGACTTGGAGATGCCAGTGTTGGACTGGAATGTACAAAGTTAAAAATCACACATACCTGTTGGGCTATACCTGGTGTTGTGTGATTTTTAACTTTTTGAATGACAGCTGTTCAGGTCCTGTAGGTAGACCATCAATGCCACTAGGGCAAGAATTCCAGGATTTAACGCAGCAACACTGAAGGAATAATGATATATTTCCAAGTCAGGATTGTTTAGATATGAACTTGCAGGTGGTGCCCATGTATCTGATGACCTTGTCCCTCGAGATGAAACTGGTCACAAGTCTGAAAGGTGTTGTCTAAAAATCTTCGGCAAATGTCTGCAGTACATCTGGTACACATTGCTGCAACTGAGCATCATTGGTGGAGAGAGTGTATGCTTTTAGATGTAATGCCAATCAATTGAGCTGTTATATCCTGGATAGTGTCAAGTTTCTTGAGTGTTGTTAGAGTCGGACTCATCCAGGCAAGTGGGGTGCATTCCATCATACTCCTGTCTTGTGCTTTGTAAATGGTGGATAGCCTTTGGAGGCGAGTTACTCACAGCAGGATTCCTAGTGTTTGACCTGCTTTTAAAGCCAATGTATTTAAATGGCGAGTTCCGTTGAGTTCTTGGTCAATGGCAAACCTCCAGGACCTTGATAGTGGAGACTTAGTAATGTTACCACCATTGAGTGTTGAGGGGCATTAGCTAGATTGTCTCTGATTGGAGATGGTCACTAAATGGCATTTCTGTGGCATGAATGTCACTTGCCATTTGTCAGCCCAAAGACATAAAGTCATAGAATCCTACAGCACGGAGACAGGCCCTTTGCCCAAGTTAGTCCGTGCCGACCAAAATGTACATCCACGCTAACCCCATCTCCCTGCACTTGACAAATATCCTTCTAATCTTTTCCTATCCATTTATTTGTCGAAGTCCCTTTTAAATATTGTTAATATACCCGCCTCAACCACTTCCACTGGCAGCTCAATCCACATGTGTACCACCCTCTGTGTAAAAAAGCTGCCCCTCAGGTTCCATTTTATTGTTTCCCCTCTAACTTTAAACTGATGCCCTCTAGTGCTTGATTTCCCAAGCCTGGGAAAAAAGACTGATTGCATTCACCCAATCCATGCTTCTCATGATTTCAAACACCTCTATAAGTTCCCCTGCAGTCTCCCATGCTCGAATGCAAAAAGTTCAACCTTTCCCTATAACTTAGACCATTGAGTCCAAGCAACATCCTTGTAAATTTCTTCTGCACTCTTTATAGTTTAATAACATCCTTCCTATAACAAGGTGATTAAAACTGAACACAATACTCTGAATGTGGTCTCACCAACATCCTGTATAACTGCAACATAACTTTCCAACTTCTATACTCAATATGATGAATGTTAGTGTGCCAAAAGCCTTCTTCACTACCCTGTCCACCTGTGACTCCACTTTCAGAGAACTGTGAACTTGAATTCCAAAATCCCTCTGTTTCATACCACTCCTTAAGGCCCATTAGGCTGAGGAATAGCATTCCTGAAGAAGGGCTTATGCCCGAAACGTCGATTCTCCTGTTCCTTGGATGCTGCCTGACCTGCTGCGCTTTTCCAGCAACACATTTTCAGCCCTGATCTCCAGCATCTGCAGTCCTCACTTTCTCCTTGAAGAATAGCAGATACAGTCTAATTTGGATAATTGGGAAGTTTTGCATTTTGGTAAAATGAACAAGGGCAGGACTTAAACAGTTAATGGTAAGGCCCTAGGTAGTGTTGTCAAACAGCGAGACCATTGAATTCAAGTACATAGTTCTTTGAAAGTTGTGTCCCAGGTAGACAGGATGGTTGAGAAGGTGTTCAGCAAGCTTGCCTTCATTGCTCAAACCAGTGAGTATAGTCGAGATGTCATATTGAGATTGTACAGGACATTGGTGGGGCCACCTTTGGAGTACTGGGTACAACTCTGGTCACCCTGCTATAAGAAGGATTTTATTAAATTGGAAGGCTTTTAGAAAACATTTACTGGGATATAGCCAGGACTAGAGGCCTAGACTTACAAGGAGAGGCTGAATAACCTGAGACTTTTTTCACTAGAGCGTAAGAAAATGAAAATGTTTATTAAAATCATGAGGGGCATAGACAAGGTGAATAGCAAAGGGCTTTTCCTTAGGGGTCATATTTGTAAATTAAGAGCAGAAAGATTTAAAAGGGACCTAGGGTGTAACTTTTTCCACACAGATGCTGATTCATATGTGGAGTAATCTACCATAGAATGTGGTAGATACAGGTACAGTTACAGCATTTAAAAGACATTTGGATAGGTACATGAATAGGAATGGTTTTAGAGCGATATGAGCCAGTGGGTCTAGTTTAGTTTTGGGAAATTTGGTCAGCATGGACAAGTTGGACCGAAGGGTCTGGTTCCGTGCAGTATTACTCTATGACTTGAGAAGTTCTTTGTTTTAGTTACAACTGAGATGATAGATGCATTGAGATGCATTAATATTTTGATATTTCTTTCTTATTCATTCATGGAATGTCAGCATCACCAGTTAAACTATCATTTATTGCCATTCCTAATTGCCCAACAGGCAGTTGAAAGTCAACCACATTGCTGTAGGTTTGGAGTCACACGTAGGCCAGACCAGGTAAGGATGGCAGTTTCCTTCCCTAAAGGACATTAGTGAACCAGTTGGATTTCTCCCAACAATCAGCATCAGTTTCATGGTCACCATTGGACTCTTAATTCCAGATTTGTAATTACATTCAAATTCCACCATCTGTCATAACATGATTCAAATCCAAATCATTAACAAAGTCTTAGGATTCATATTCTAGAGATAATATCATGAGGCCATTGCATCCCCTAAATGCAATCTAACATTCTTGTCATCCTTCACAGGTCCTGCTTGTCTTTTCCCACTAAGGCAAGCATGGAGGGTCCACATTGCTGGAGAGCTTATTGTCAGTAAACATTCAAGTGAAATAGCAGTTTCCCATAGAATTATCATTGATAAACATCTAGTTTTAATTATAACTGTTTCATAATGACTGCAGGAAGACATCATGAAGCAAAACCCACACACCAATTAAGTATCCAGATAAATTAGTTGATTTTTTTTTGAGGTTATAATCTAACTAGATCAGCCAACAGGGTTAGTACATAAAGTTGGATCTGGAAATTGAAATAAAAAACTTCAGATGTTAGAGATCTGAAACTAAAGCAGAAATTGCTACAGAAACTTAGCAGGTCTGGCAGAAACTGTGGAGGTCAAAGCCAACATTTCAGGTCCAGTGACTCTTCCTCAGTTCTGCTTTCACTTCACAGATGCTGCCAGAGCTGCTGAGTTTCTCCAGTGATTTTTATTTTCATTCTGAAAATTCAATTTGTTCGGCAATTATACTGTCATCAAGAATCTGTTGGAAACTGCTTGAGGAGTGCCTTGCCCAGTTCAGTGAGGTTTTTCTCAAACCATGTCTTCAAATATTATTTTGAATGATTAAAGAGTTCCTAACTGTTAGGTATTTTGGTTTCTTCCAGTCTGCTTTTCATCATGTGGTTTTATGCCATACTTTGAATTTGGATTTATGACAAGACCAGTTGAGGAGAAGCCAAAGTCAAGAGCGAATGTAAGGCTTAGACTTCTTGGGAACACTACTTGTTATGCATTCATACTACACATGGTAGTATGCTAGTCTCTAATCTTATTGCTACGTTATTTAAGAGTTCACCTATCTTGTTTGTGTGTTTATCTTACGTGCTCTGAATGTTTTGTTCTAATTCCAGTCTATTTTAACATAGTAAAATCTGAAAAAAAACTGCAGATGTTATAAATCAGAAACAAAAACAGAAAAACTCAGAGTTAACTCAAAGAAAGCAGAGTTAATATTTCAGGTTGAGTGACCTTTCCTCAGAACTGTAACATTATTACAACATTTCTCCAGTCTTTGCTCAGATAACTTCTCCCCATTAGCTCTAATAGATAGATATGATCTAAGTCCCAGATCCCCCAACAAACCAACAATGACACCACGCTGTGACTCCTTTGGAAGTGGAGGAACTTGAACCTGGAACTCCTGGCTCAAAGAAGGACACTTGCACTGTGTCACAAGCGTCTTAGAACCCCAACGACAAGTATTTTTTTTTAAATGCTTTTACATAATGTGTTGTTTCCTATCAGC